>NC_141878.1:303548006-304798006 GCF_056163025.1 Triticum urartu
CTAGCGCCACCGCTAGCACTCAACGACGCCGGTGACGAAGCGCTTCACTGCCGCAACCTCTCCGACGCCGTTTTCACGCCGACAGCGGACATCACTTTCTCCGCCGTCGCCGTAGGTGTCTTCCGTCGCCAAGTTAGGGCACGGAGGATCGAACTGCTCGGCCTCAACTCTCACTTCGTCTAGCAGTTCCAAGTGTGGTAAATAAAACCTCTTTTTACAGCTTCTTTTGATCCTACAGTTCAGTCACTTTCTGCCATAAGAAGTTTCTCTTCACACCAGTTAAATCTCTCGCTGCATCTCATAACATGCCTAGTATATTCACTTGTGCTTCATAAAGTATTTAGATTCCTCACTTGTACTGATCTATGGGTTCGTACAAATCTGGAACCAACTTCTTATCTATAAGTGAATGTCTTCGCATAATAAGGTCAATGTCTTCTAAACCGATTTATCTTCAAAATCTTCTGAGAATGCATATGACCTCTTCCCCTTCCCTCGCACCTTAATGCTATCACAGGTACATGTCCGTGGGAGAATCCTTTGGTTCTCATAGTCTGCATTCATTTGCAGAGTACTTGCAGCATCACATCAACTCGCCTGAAGCCAGTTCTTGCAAAAGGAATCCTTTGAAGCCTTTGAACATCTTGAAGCCTTCCAAGTTATTCATGGCTTCAGAAACAGTAGCAAGGAAGGGAGGCAGACAGCGACGTGGTGAAACGTCCAAAGATCTGCCTGATGAATTGGCAGAAATGTACAAAACTGATCCTGAAGAAAGCTATGGTCAGCGCAAGACACGAATCCAATGGATTCGAAGATATTGGGCAGAGCAATGGTTCCACTACCGCTTCGTCACTCAGGAATATGCGGAGAAGTGCGCCATCAAGAGACCTTGGGGAGATGTATTATACAAAAATCTCGTACCTAGGTCCAGAGACGAAGCCATTGCTCAAGGCTTCTATCCATGCATGGTGAGAGGACCACAGCCAGCTGATGCACATCCGTCATCACTTCTCTGGTGTCGCGATGATAATCTCTTCAAGTGCAACTTTCAGTTTGCACAACAGTCAGCAAAGATAAACAAGAAGAAATTTGGGCTTGACTTCAACCCTGGTCCCTCCTCACCAAGGGCAGATGGCAGACGCAACGCCGATCCCAATATCATCGGGCCGTATGCCAATCTTGCAGGCCTCATCACTCGCATCCTAGTCCAAGGGACTGCTGTGAATGACCCTCCAGCAGATACTGAGTCAGATGACGCCCCTGCTGCTCCGAAGCCAAAGCAGAAGAAGCCAAAAGCTCCAAAAGCTTCAAAGCCAGCCGTTTCTCCCAAGATCGCAAGAGTGAAGCCTTTAGCAACTGCACCTCCTGAAGCCAGTGTGCAGTCAGAAGACTTATCACGAGTGTCCAAGCCCCAAGAAGCCAAGAAGCCTCAGCCACACACAGGCAAAGAGCTCACAGCTGCTGACATTCTGCGCTGCGAAGCCATTGATCTCTCAAGCGATGAAGATCTTGGAGATGATGCTCTTGAGCAGCTCATCAAGAGCAAGGAGGAGGCTGAAATCTTCAACAATCTGCCTCTGTTTGATGTCGCCATCATCCACAACTTCATCGATGAATGGTTTGACACACCAGACATAAGCTTCAATGATCTGCAGCTACCCATAGGCCTCAGCGTTGCCTTTCAAGGTGCAATTGCTTCAGAACTTGCAATAGCCCAGCGCATTGTAGAACTGAAGCAGAAAATTGATTATGAAAAGGCTCAGTTCAAGAAGCACGTGGCCAAGCTCAGTGTGCAAGAAGTGAAAAGCTTCAAAACTATGTTGCATGAGCTGAAAGAGAGCTTCCTGAAGACGCGTGCTGAAGCTCAAGGCTCGCGAGAACGCATGAAGACTTTGGCTGATCACTGCGTGCAGGCCTACAATGAGGCAGAAAAGCGCAAGGCGCTTGGACGTCCCGGCATTGACCCCAGGATGGCCGCGAAGAAGAAAAAGAAGGTGGCTGTGACCGAACCTGATGCTCCGATTGTCTTCCCCGCTGCAACGACTGGCTCGAAGCCAAAGAGTCGATCAACCGCCTCACAGCACAAGAAGACACGGACTGCAGAGGCTAAAGCTAAGAAGAGAAAACATTCTGAAGCCTCTCCTTCTGAACCCATCATCAAGAAGCGCAAGACAAAGAAATCTCGGGCTGCTCCCACAGAGCCCCTGATAGTTGAACCACTCTGCGTCCGCTATCCTGACGCAGATCGTCAGTTGACAGTGCATGAGCCTGCTTACATAGAGGCTCCGCACGCTGAAGACATTCCAGCAGCCAACCCCAATGCTGCTGAAGACATTGATCCCCAAGACAATGTGCAAGGTGATGCAGCCCTTCCTCAGCTTGAGACAAGCGAACAGATCAGTATTGGTCGTCCATTGACGCCAATCACACAAAATGCGTCATGGGCAGATAGCCCACATGAGGAAGATGAGCCCCATCCCACTGCAACTCCACCAGCGCCTACACTCCATAGGCTTCGCAAAGGGCCAAGGGCTCAGGCTGCTGAAGACATTCCGGCTGCATCAGCCGAAGAGCAAGCAGAAATACCACAAGCTCCAACTCCCCCGCACCAACAAGAAGAAGTTCTCAAGGAGAACGTGCCTGAAGCTGAAAATGTTGAGGCTGCCACAAACAACGCCGAAGCAAATGTGGAGCCCTCCCCAACAACAGCTTTAGAAGACACCGAAGCTACTGCTCCTGAACATTCTGTGCCTGAGTCTGCTGCCGGACCACAATTCAACTATCATATTGCGCACAGGCCCCAGGTCCAGAAGCCGATCCCACGACTACCAAGGTTCCCAGGTCCTGCATCAGCTCCTGGTTCCTTCGACATCAACGGCTTCAGGGCAGATAACACGTTTTTCGACCGCTCCAAGAACCCTTATTCAAGGGAACGGATTGTATCAGATAGGTTCTGGAGCCATCAACAGCGCAGCTATTATTCATGCATCCTCTACAACCAAGGCCGCATCTTTCCTCACAAGCGCCTTGAGGTTGAAGCTGTTGCAGGTCTGCCTGGTCTGGAAGAAGCACTGGATTGCTTCAAGCAAGTGGGTTTGCTGCCATTTATCACTGACGAAGTGCACTGGAACGAAGAGCTTCTGCTCCAGTTCTATGCCACTTTGCATATCAAAGGCTATAACAGAGATCCGAAGACATGGATCCTGGAGTGGATGATAGGCAATATCCATCATGAAGCCAATGCTTTCGACCTAATTGAGCTTACTGGCCTTCCCACTCCTGGCGAATTCTTTGAAGAAGGGTGCCAACTCCATGCTGAAGCAATTGAGAGCATATTTCAGCGTCCTGAGCCAGATATGAGTCAGATGCTCTCAATGATGAAGCCATTTCCTCCAAATGCATCCTATCCAACTAGGTTCTTCGTTGAAGACTTAGAGTAGCTGCCCAAAACAATATATCACATCATAAGGCGGACTCTCTGGCCAGTCAAGGGACACTCTCGATATGCAACGATTGATGGTGCAATGAAGACTCTCATCTTCTGCATTCTTCATGGCAAATGCTTCAATGCACAGGATCTCTTCATCCGTCAATTTGCAGCATCTACTTCAGAACTGTTTGGATTAAAGTTTTATGCTCCTTGGGTTATGAGGCTGATCAAGCTTCACTCTGCAATCTCCTATCAACCCTCAGCCCGCAATCATAGGATATTTTTGCCAGATGTGGACACATCTGCTGAAGCAATATATCCCGAGCCGGCCAAGCAACCACTAAGTCTTCAGAATGCAGAACACCAGAGCTTCACTCAAAATATTGAAGGTGTTGAAGCTCTCTCCCGAGTGTATCCAATGGCTGGCACCACACGTGCCCCTGCATCAACTGAAGCCACCAACAGCACAGCTGCAAAGAGACCCAAGAAGCGCGCTCGTGCACTCAATGACAGAGAGCTTCTTGTGGCTCTTCACCAAAAGCAAGATAGGCATCACGACTGGCTCAAGAGGCAGATGAGAAGCATCATGCAAGACGTCAATCGCATCAGAAATATGGCAACAAAGAATGCATTTGTCACACACGAGACCTGTCGCCGCACTTGGAAGGGCCTCACCATGATGTGCCCTGAAGCTGAACTGCATGAGGATGGCTTCACAGAGCACTTCAAATTTGACTCCACGCCTCCAAGAAGAGCGGTGATGCGCAGCACACCATCACTTGAAGAGTCAGAGTTCTCTTCTTCTGCTGCCACCGTGTCTGCCCGGATTATTGAAGAAGAAGACGACGCGACATCATCTCCACCTGCTTCAACGCGCGTCGAATCTGCACCAAGCTCGTCTGCACCGCCGCCAAACAACTCCACCGACCCTGCTGCGCCTGGGAACGCGTAGAAATCTCTATGTCTTCAAACCTTTTTGGTCATCACTGACAAAAGGGGGAGAAGCATATGATGGTAATAGTCTTCAAGCGGGTCACTATGGGCGGGTGCCTTCATATCTTGCTACATTTTGCTTCGTGCTTACAACTCCCGTTTTTGCTACATTTGCTTCCTTGAGTTGTAACACTTAGCCTTGATGGCCGTCTGCTACCTGCTTGTCACTCCGTTATGCGAAGATAAATTCCGCATGTGCGACGATAAATTCCGCACTCATCTCATTCTGCAGACGTCCATTTTCCATTATGCATGTCATTATCTTCATATACTTTCACATGCATAGTGGATTGTCATAAGTTGAAGTGGATCTCCACAAGTACAACCTGCCATGTGCATTTGCATTCAAGAAGCAAATTACTTATATGCACATCTTCAGGGGGAGCCCTTGCAACTTATGAAGACAATTCTTTTACAATTTCGCAAATTATGTTTCCCGTTGAAAACTTCAACTAGTTTGTCATCAATCACCAAAAAGGGGGAGATTGTAAGTGCATCTAGTGCCACCCCTAGTTGGTTTTGGAGTATTGACGGCAAACCTAGTTGAGGGACTAATGTGTTTGTGAGAATTGCAGGAAAACACAGGAAGAAGTCCCTCATTGATTCGGTTTCACTACCAGAGATGACCCCTAAAAATGTACGAAGACATTGAAGACAATGGTGGTTTATGAAGATATTCATATTGAAGACAATGACATGAGAAGACTCCCTATGAAGCTTTTGGAACTCGAAGACCTAGATCCTTCGTAGTTTTATTTCATTCATGTTGTGTCATAGGAACCACTGTACTGTTAAGTGGGGTCGAAGAGAACCAGTCAGAATGACTGAAGTGATGCCAAATTCAAATCCTATGTCTTCGAGCGAAGACTTTGAGAGAAAATCTTGTCCAGAGTCAGACAAGTCAGCTTTACTTGTAGCCCAAGTAAAAGTTGCCGTGTGAGTTCGAAATCCGACCGTTGGTACACATGTCAGTTCCTTAGTGACCCAGGGTCATTTCGGACAGATCAGGTCGGGTTGCCAAGTGGCTATAAATAGTCCACCCCCCCACAACCTTAAATGGTTGGCTGCTCAGATTTCAGCGCACGGCTTTTGTCGTTTGAGAGCAACCCACCTCGAAGCCTTTGAAAGAAAAATTCCCAGTGAGGAGAAAAGCCTAACCACCCAGAGCCAGAGTAAATTGGGCATCACTTAAGTCTTCGTGTCTGTGTGATTTGAAGACTTATTACACTTGAGGACTGTGCATCCTCCAGACGGTTAGGCGTCGCGTTCTGAGCATCCAAGAGAAATTGTGGATTGCCAGTGAACGAAGTCTGTGAAGGTTTGGGAGTCTACCTTGAAGACTTACCAGAGTGATTGGGCGAGGTCTGTGTGACCTTAGCTCAAGGAGAAAACGGTGAGGACTGGGTGTCTTGGACTAAGTGTCCTTGACTGGGTGTCCGGGACTGTGTGTCCTTCGGTTTAAATACCTAGCCGCTCCAACCAGACGTACAGTTGTCACAGCAACTGGAACTGGTCCAACAAATCATTGTCTTCAACGTGTCACTGGTTTCATCTTCACTTCCCTTCATTTACAGTTATTCATTGTGAAGCCATTGCATGCTTGCTTTATCTTTTATCTTCACAACATGAATGTATGATCTGTTCGGCTTCATAACTTCTTCCTACCTGATCCTTATTACACTGAAGCTGTTTGTCATTGCGCTTTCACTCTATTGAATACATGACCATGGCTGCCCTAGTGTAATCTAACTTCCGCTGCATAGTAATAGGCATAATCTTCACTGTTTGTCTTCATAACTCTCACGTTTTGAAGACTTTCATAAAAATCGCCTATTCACCCCCCCCTCTAGTCGATATAACGCACTTCCATCACCTCAGACCTACGGGTCCATAGTTATTAGCTAGATGGCTTCTTCTCTCTTTTTGGATCTCAATACAATGTTCTCCCCCTCTCTTGTGGAGATCTATTCGATGTAATCTTCTTTTTGCGGTGTGTTAGTTGAGACTGGTGAATTGTGGGTTTATGATCAAGTCTATCTATGAATAGTATTTGAATCTTCTCTAAATTCTTTCATGTATGATTGGTTATCTTTGCAAGTCTCTTCGAATTATCAGTTTGGTTTGGCCTACTAGATTGATCTTTCTTGCAATGGGAGAAGTGCTTAGCTTTGGGTTCAATCTTGCGGTGTCCTTTCCTAGTGACAGTAGGGGCAGCAAGGCATGTATTGTATTGTTGCCATCGAGGATAACAACATGGGGTTTTCATCATATTGCATGAGTTTATCCCTCTACTGTTGGAAATATGCTCTAGAGGCAATAACAAATTAGTTATTATTATATTTCCTTGTTCATGATAATCGTTTATTATCCATGCTATAATTGTATTGATAGGAAACTCAGATACATGTGTGGATACATAGACAACACCACGTCCCTAGTAAGCCTCTAGTTGACTAGCTCGTTGATCAATAGATGGTTACGGTTTCCTGACCATGGACATTGGATGTCGTTGATAACGGGATCATATCATTAGGAGAATGATGTGATGGACAAGACCCAATCCTAAGCATAGCACTAGATCGTGTAGTTCGTATGCTAAAGCTTTTCTAATGTCAAGTATAATTTCCTTAGACCATGAGATTGTGCAACTCCCGGATACCGTAGGAGTGCTTTGGGTGTGCCAAACGTCACAACGTAACTGGGTGGCTATAAAGGTACACTACGGGTATCTCCGAAAGTGTCTGTTGGGTTGGCACGAATCGAGACTGGGATTTGTCACTCCGTGTAAACGGAGAGGTATCTCTGGGCCCACTCGGTAGGACATCATCATAATGTGCACAATGTGATCAAGGAGTTGATCACGGGATGATGTGTTACGGAACGAGTAAAGAGACTTGCCGGTAACGAGATTGAACAAGGTATCAGGATACCGACGATCGAATCTCGGACAAGTGTCGTACCGATAGACAAAGGGAATTGTATACGGGATTGATTAAGTCCTTGACATCGTGGTTCATCCGATGAGATCATCATGGAACATGTGGGAGCCAACATGGGTATCCAGATCCCGCTGTTGGTTATTGACCGGAGAACGTCTCGGTCATGTCTGCATGTCTCCCGAACCCGTAGGGTCTACACACTTAAGGTTCGATGACGCTAGGGTTATAAAGGAAGTTTGTATGGGGTTACCGAATGTTGTTCAGAGTCCCGGATGAGATCCCGGATGTCACGAGGAGTTCCGGAATGGTCCGGAGGTAAATATTTATATATGGGAAGTCCTGTTTTGGTCACCGGAAAAGTTTCGGGGTTTATCGGTAATGTGCCGGGACCACCGGAGGGGTCCGGGGGTCCACCGGGGGGTGCCAAGGGCCCCAGAGGCATACATGGGCCAAGTGTGAGAAGGCACCAGCCCCTAGGTGGGCTAGGGCGCCTCCCACCATGGCCCATGCGCCTAGAAGGGGAGAGGGGGCTAACCCTAAGGGCAGATGGGCCCTAAGGCCCATGCTCCCTGCGCCTCCCTCTCCTCCCCCTCTTGGCTGCCACCCAAAACCCATCTAGGGATGCCGCCCCCCCTAGGGGTGGGAACCCTAGAGGGGGCGCACCCTCCTCCCCTTCCCCTATATATATGAGGCCTAGGGGCTGCCCAATACACGCGATCTGAGCTCTGCCTGTTGGTGCAGCCCTCCCTCTCTTTCTCCTCATATCTTGCGGTGCTTGGCGAAGCCCTGCAGGATTGCCACGCTCCTCCATCACCCCCACGCCATTGTGCTGCTGCTGGATGGATTCTTCCTCAACCTCTCCCTCTCTCCTTGCTGGATCAAGGCATGGGAGACGTCACCGGGCTGTACGTGTGTTGAACGCGGAGGTGCCGTCCGTTCGGCACTAGGATCATCGGTGATTTGGATCACGACGAGTACGACTCCATCAACCCCGTTCTCTTGAACGCTTCCGCTTAGCGATCTACAAGGGTATGTAGATGCACTCTCCTTCCCCTCGTTGCTAGTCTCTCCATAGATAGATCTTGGTGATACGTAGGAAAATTTTGAATTTATGCTACGTTACCCAACAGTGGCATCATGAGCTAGGTCTATGCGTAGTTTCTATGCACGAGTATAACACAAAGTAGTTGTGGGCGTTGATTTTGTTCAATATGCTTGCCGTTACTAGTCTTATCTTGATTCGGCGGCATCGTGGGATGAAGCGGCCCGGACCGACCTTACACGTACTCTTACGTGAGACTGGTTCCACCGACTGACATGCACTAGTTGCATAAGGTGTCTAGCGGGTGTCTGTCTCTCCCACTTTAGTCGGATCGGATTCGATGAGAAGGGTCCTTATGAAGGGTAAATAGCAATTGGCATATCACGTTGTGGTTTTTGCGTAGGTAAGAAACGTTCTTGCTAGAAACCCATAGCAGCCACGTAAAACATGCAAACAACAATTAGAGGACGTCTAACTTGTTTTTGCAGGGTATGCTATGTGATGTGATATGGCCAAAGGATGTGATGAATGATATATGTGATGTATGAGATTGATCATGTTCTTGTAATAGGAATCACGACTTGCATGTCGATGAGTATGACAACCGGCAGGAGCCATAGGAGTTGTCTTAATTTATTTATGACCTGCGTGTCAACATAAACGTCATGTAATTACTTTACTTTATTGCTAACCATTAGCTGTAGTAGTAGAAGTAATAGATGACGTGACAACTTCATGGAGACACGATGATGGAGATCATGGTGTCATGCCGGTGACGTTGATGATCATGGAGCCCCGAAGATGGAGATCTAAAGGAGCAATATGATATTGGCCATATCATGTCACTATTTGATTGCATGTGATGTTTATCATGTTTTTGCATCTTGTTTACTTAGAACGACGGTAGTAAATAAGATGATCCCTCGTTAAAATTTCAAGAAAGTGTTCCCCCTAACTGTGCACCGTTGCGACGGTTCGTGTTTCGAAGCACCACGTGATGATCGGGTGTTAGATTCTTACGTTCACATACAACGGGTGTAAGACAGATTTACACACACGAAACACTTAGGTTGACTTGACGAGCCTAGCATGTGTACAGACATGGCCTCGGAACACAGAAGACCGAAAGGTCGAGCATGAGTCGTATGGTAGATACGATCAACATGAAGATGTTCACCGATGTTGACTAGTCCGTCTCACATGACGATCGGACACGGCCTAGTTGACTCGGATCATGTAATCACTTAGATGACTAGAGGGATGTCTATCTGAGTGGGAGTTCATAAGATGAACTTAATTATCCTGAACATAGTCAAAAGGTCTTCGCAAATTATGTCGTAGCTCGCGCTTCAGTTCTACTGTTTAGATATGTTCCTAGAGAAAATTTAGTTGAAAGATGATAGTAGCAATTATGCGGACTAGGTCCGTAAACTGAGGATTGTCCTCATTGCTTCATAGAAGGCTTATGTCCTTAATGCACCGCTCAGTGTGCTGAACCTCGAACGTCGTCTGTAGATGTTGGGAACATCTGACATACAAATTTTGATAACTACGTGATAGTTCAGTTAAACGGTTTAGAGTTGAGGCACCGAAGACGGTTTTGAAACATTGCGAAACATATGAGATGTTTCGAGGGCTGAAATTAGGATTTCAGGCTCGTGCCCACGTCAAGAGGTATAAGACCTCTGACGATTTTCTCAGCCTACAAACTGAGGAGAAAAGCTCAATTGTTGAGCTAGTGCTCAGATTGTCTGAGTACAACAATCATTTGAATCAAGTGGGAGTTGATCTTCCAGATAAGATAGTGATGTTTCTCCGAAGTCATTACCACCAAGCTGCTAGAGCTTCGTGATGAACTATAATATATCAAGGACATATATGATGATCCTTGAGATATTCGCGATGTTTGACACCACAAAAGTAGAAATCAAGAAGGAGCATCAATTGTTGATGGTTGGTGAAACCACTAGTTTCAAGAAGGGCAAGGGCAAGAAGGGATACTTCATGAAACGGCAATTCAGCTGCTGCTCTAGTGAAGAAACCCAAGGTTGAACCCAAACCCGAGACTAAGTGCTTCTGTAATAAGGGGAACAACCACTGGAGCAGAATTACCCTAGATACTTGGTAGATGAGAAGGCTGGCAAGGTCGATAGAAGTATATTGGATATACATTGTGTTGATGTGTACTTTACTAGTACTCCTAGTAGCACCAGGGTATTAGATACCGGTAAGGTTGCTAAGTGTTAGTAACTCGAAATAAAAGCTACGGAATAAACGGAGACTAGCTAAAGGTGAGCTGACGATATGTGTTGAAAGTGTTTCCAATGTTGATATGATCAAGCATCGCACGCTCCCTCTACCATCGAGATTGGTGTTAAACCTAAATAATGGTTATTTGGTGTTTGCGTTGAGCATAGACATGATTGGATTATGCCTATCGCAATACGGTTATTCATTTAAGGAGAATAATCGTTACTCTGTTTATTTGAATAATACCTTCAATGGTCTTACGCCTAAAATGAATGGTTTATTGAATCTCGATCGTAGTGATACACATGTTCATGCCAAAAGATATAAGATAGTAATGATAGTACCACCTACTTGTGGCACTGCCACGTAAGTCATATCAGTATAAAACGCATGAAGAAGCTCCATGTTGATGGATCTTTGGGCTCACTCGTTTTTAAAAAGTTTGAGACATGCGAACCATGTCTATTGGTGTATATGCATGAAGAAACTCCATGCAAATGGACCGTTTGAACTCACTTGATCTTGAATCACTTGAGACATGCAAATCATACCACATGGGCAAGATGACTGAAATCCTCGGTTTCAGTAAAATGGAACTAGAAAGAAACTTGTTGGAAGAAATACATTTTGATGTGTGCAGTCCAATGAGTGCTGAGGCGTGTAGTGGATATCGTTATGTTCTTACTTCACAGATGATTTGAGTAGATGTTGAGTACATTTACTTGATAAATCACGAGTCTGAATTATTGAAAGGTTCAAGTAATTTCAGGGTGAAGTTGAAAGATCGTCGTGACAAGAGGATAAAATATCTATGATATGATCATAGAGATGAATATCTGAATTACGAGTTTGGCACAGAATTAAGACATTGTGGAAATTGTTTCACAACTAATACAGCCTGGAACACGATAGTGTGATGGTGTGTCCGAACATCATAACTGCACCCTATTGGATATGATGCATACCATGATGTCTCTTATCGAATTACCACGATAGTTTATGGGTTAGGCATTAGAGACAACCACATTCACTTTAAATAGGGCACCACGTAATTCCGATGATATGACAGCGTATGAACTATGGTTTAGAGAAACCTAAGCTGTCATTTCTTAAAAGTTTGGGGCTGCGACGCTTATGTGGAAAAGTTTCAGGCTGATAAACTCGAACCCAAAGCGGATAAATGCATCTTCATAGGACACCCAAAACAGTTGGGTATACCTCCTGTCTTAGATCCGAAAGCAATAAGGGATTGTTTCTTGAACCGGGTCCTTTCTCGAGGAAAAGTTTCTCTCGAAAGAATTGAGTGGGAGGATGGTGGAGACTTGATGAGGTTATTGAACCGTCACTTCAACTAGTGTATAGCAGGGCACAAAGAGTTGTTCCTGTGGCACCTACACCAATTGAAGCAGAAGCTTATGATATTGATCATGAAACTTCAGATCAAGTCACTACCAAACCTCGTGGGATGACAAGGATGCGTACTACTTCAGAGTGGTACGTAATCCTGTCTTGGAAGTTATGTTGCTAGACAACAATAAACCTACGAGCTATGGAGAAGCGATGGTGGGCCCAGATTCCGATAAATGGCTCGAGGCCATAAAATCCGAGAGAGGATCCATGTATGAAAACAAAGTGTAGACTTTGGCAGAACGGCTCGATGGTCGTAAGGCTATTGAATGCAGATGGATTTTAAAAGGAAGACGGACAATGATGGTAAATGTCACCATTAAGAAAGCTCGACTTGTCGTTAAGATGTTTTTCGACAAGTTCAAGGAGTTGACTATGATGAGACTTTCTCACTCGTAGCGATGCTAAGAGTCTATTGGAATTATATTAGCGATTACTGCATTATTTATGAAATCTTGCAGATAGGATGTCAAAACATTGTTTCCTCGACGATTTTATTGAGGAAAGGTTGTATGTGATACAACCGGAAGGTTTTGTCAATCCTAAAAGATGTTGATAAGTATGCAAAGCTCCAGCAATCCTTCTAAGGACTGGAGTAAGCATCTCGGAGTTGGAATGTATGCTTTGATGAGATGATCAAAATTTTTGGGTGTATACAAAGTTTATGAGAAACTTGTATTTCCAAAGAAGTGAGTGGGAGCACTATAGAATTTCTGATGAGTATATGTTGTTGACATATTGTAGATCAGAAATGATGTAGAATTTCTGGAAAGCATATAGGGTTATTTGGAAAGGTGTTTTTTCAATGGAAAGCCTGAATTAAGCTACTTGAACATTGAGCATCAAGATCTATAAGGATAGATCAAAACGCTTAATGGTACTTTCAAATGAGCACATACCTTGACATGATCTTGAAGGTGTTCAAGATGCAACAGTCAAAGAAGGAGTTCTTGCCTGAGTTGTAAGGTATGAAGTTAAGACTTAAAGCTCGACCACGGTAGAATAGAGAGAAAGGACGAAGGTCGTCCCCTATGCTTAAGACGTAGGCTCTACAGTATGCTATGCTGTGTACCGCACCTGAAGTGTGCCTTGCCATGAGTCAATCAAGGGGTACAAGAGTGATCCAAGAATGGATCACAGGACAGCGGTCAAAGTTATCCTTAGTAACTAGTGGACTAAGGAATTTTCTCGATTATGGAGGTGATAAAGAGTTTGACGTAAAGAGTTACGTCGATGCAAGCTTAACACCTATCCGGATAGCTCTGAGTAGAGATGCCGGATACGTATAATGGAGAAACAATTTAGAATAGCTCCAAGTAGAACAGTTATTTGAAATAGCTCCAAATAGAACGTGGTAGCTACATCTAGGAGATGACATAGAGATTTGCGAAGTACATACGGATCTGAATATTGCAGACCCGTTGACTAAAACCTCTCTCACAAGCAACATGATCAAACCCAGAACTGATTGAGTGTTAATCACATAGTGATGTGAACTAGATTATTGACTCTAGTAAACTCTTTGGATGTTGGTCACATGGTGATGTGACCTATGAGTGTTAATCACATGGCGATGTGAACTAGATTATTGACTCTAGTGCAAGTGGGAGACTGTTGGAAATATGCTCTAGAGGCAATAACAAATTAGTTATTATTATATTTCCTTGTTCATGGTAATCATTTATTATCCATGCTATAATTGTATTGATAGGAAACTCAGATACATGTGTGGATACATAGACAACACCATGTCCCTAGTAAGCCTCTAGTTGACTAGCTCGTTGATCAATAGATGGTTACGGTTTCCTGACCATGGACATTGGATGTCATTGATAACGGGATCACATCATTAGGAGAATGATGTGATGGACAAGACCCAATCCTAAGCATAGCACTAGATCGTGTAGTTCGTATGCTAAAGCTTTTCTAATGTCAAGTATCATTTCCTTAGACCATGAGATTGTGCAACTCCCGGATACCGTAGGAGTGCTTTGGGTGTGCCAAACGTCACAACGTAACTGGGTGGCTATAAAGGTACACCACGGGTATCTCCGAAAGTGTCTGTTGGGTTGGCACGAATCGAGACTGGGATTTGTCACTCCGTGTAAACGGAGAGGTATCTCTGGGCCCACTCGGTAGGACATCATCATAATGTGCACAATGTGATCAAGGAGTTGATCACGGGATGATGTGTTACGGAACAAGTAAAGAGACTTGCCCGTAACGAGATTGAACAAGGTATCGGGATACCGACGATCGAATCTCGGGCAAGTGTCGTACCGATAGACAAAGGGAATTGTATATGGGATTGATTAAGTCCTTGACATCGTGGTTCATCCGATGAGATCATCATGGAACATGTGGGAGCCAACATGGGTATCCAGATCCCGCTGTTGGTTATTGACCGGAGAACGTCTCGGTCATGTCTGCATGTCTCCCGAACCCGTAGGGTCTACACACTTAAGGTTCGATGACGCTAGGGTTATAAAGGAAGTTTGTATGGGGTTACCGAATGTTGTTCAGAGTCCCGGATGAGATCCCGGATGTCACGAGGAGTTCCGGAATGGTCCGGAGGTAAATATTTATATATGGGAAGTCCTGTTTTGGTCACCGGAAAAGTTTCGGGGTTTATCGGTAATGTACCGGGACCACCGGAGGGGTACGGGGGTCCACCGGGGGGGCCAAGGGCCCCAGAGGCATACATGGGCCAAGTGTGAGAAGGCACCAGCCCCTAGGTGGGCTAGGGCGCCTCCCACCATGGCCCATGCGCCTAGAAGGGGAGAGGGGGCTAACACTAAGGGCAGATGGGCCCTAAGGCCCATGCTCCCTGCGCCTCCCTCTCCTCCCCCTCTTGGCCGCCACCCAAAACCCATCTAGGGCTGCCGCCCCCCCTAGGGGTGGGAACCCTAGAGGGGGCGCACCCTCCTCCCCTTCCCCTATATATATGAGGCCTAGGGGCTGCCCAATACACGCGATCTGATCTCTGCCTGTTGGTGCAGCCCTCCCTCTCTTTCTCCTCATATCTTGCGGTGCTTGGCGAAGCCCTGCAGGATTGCCACGCTCCTCCATCACCACCACGCCGTTGTGCTGCTGCTGGATGGAGTCTTCCTCAACCTCTCCCTCTCTCCTTGCTGGATCAAGGCATGGGAGACGTCACCGGGCTGTACGTGTGTTGAACGCGGAGGTGCCGTCCGTTCGGCACTAGGATCATCGGTGATTTGGATCATGACGAGTACGACTCCATCAACCCCGTTCTCTTGAACGCTTCCGCTTAGCGATCTACAAGGGCATGTAGATGCACTCTCCTTCCCCTCGTTGCTAGTCTCTCCATAGATAGATCTTGGTGATACGTAGGAAAATTTTGAATTTATGCTACGTTACCCAACATCTACATCATGTCATCTTGCTCAAGGCGTTACTCTGTTTTCATGTACTTAATACTATAGATGCATGCTGGATAGCAGTCGATGAGTGGAGTAATAGTAGTAGATGCAGGAAGGAGTCGGTCTACTTGTCTCGGCCTACTAGATTGATCTTTCTTGCAATGGGAGAAGTGCTTAGCTTTGGGTTCAATCTTGCGGTGTCCTTTCCCAGTGACAGTAGGGGCAGCAAGGCACGTATTGTATTGTTGCCATCGAGGATAACAAGATGGGGTTTTCATCATATTGCATGAGTTTATCCCTCTACATCATGTCATCTTGCTTAAGGCGTTACTCTGTTTTCATTAACTTAATACTCTAGATGCATGCTGGATAACGGTCGATGAGTGGAGTAATAGTAGTAGATGCAGGCAGGAGTCGGTCTACTTGTCTTAGACGTGATGCCTATATACATGATCATACCTAGATATTCTCATAACTATGCTCAATTCTGTCAATTGCCCAATAGTAATTCGTTCACCCGCCGTAAAATACTTATGCTCTTGAGAGAAGCCACTAGTGAAACCTATGGCCCCCGGGTCTATCTTCATCATATTAATCTTCCAATACTTAGTTATTTCCTTTGCTTTTTACTTTGCTTTTATTTTACTTTGCATCTTTATCATAAAAATACCAAAAATATTATCTTATCATATCTATCAGATCTCACTATCGTAAGTGGACGTGTAGGGATTGACAACCCCTTATCGCGTTGGTTGCGAGGATTTATTTGTTTTGTACAGGTGCGAGGGACTCGCGCGTAGCCTCCTACTGGATTGATACATTGGTTCTCAAAAACTGAGGGAAATACTTACGCTACTTTACTGCATCATCCCTTCCTCTTCGGGGAAAACCAATGCAGTGCTCAAGAGGTAGCACCCCGCTCCATCACCTCCCGCCTCCGCCGCGTACGTATGTCTGCCTCATTCACGGCACTGTGTTTCCCGCTTGGGCGCCGATGCTATGTTGGTCGCTCAAGCGTTAGCACTGGACGTGCTCGCCCGCATGTCGTCACACGTCGGCCATCGTCGCTTGCTTCTGCTCAGACTCCTCCATCACCCCATCTCCGTCATTTGTGATTTCGATCTCATCACCGAGCAGTGCCCCCGACCTCGCGCGTGATTGGAATGATCACCCGCCCGCCAGCGATCCGCTTCATCCGTACTACATGACCAACCTGATAAGTTAGTTGCACGTGCCTCCACAGATCATTCACGGGGTACATCACGCCCCTCCACCGATAGAGTAATGGGCTTACCATTGCGTCGCTCCATCGGGCCGCCGCCCCTTGGTTCCCCACGTGGCTACACCGACCCGCCTGTTGCCGCTGCATTGCCCCTTTGGGCCGTAGCGCCACGGCACACGGTCCACACCACCGCCTCGAGGTCGTCCCTGCGGTTGCATTGACCCACACGCTACCGCTACGTTGCCCCTTTAGGCCATAGCACTACGGCGCGCGGTCCACGCCACCACCTCGAGGTCTTCCACGCCATCACCCCGACCCTCACGTTGTTGTTGTTGTGTCTCCTCTTCGGGTTGTAGCGTTGCGGCACGCGATCCACTCCACCATCCCCGTGTGTCGACTTCTACATGGTATGCACTGTGCCACCTTCCTAGGCACGGGAATGTCACCGTCCACACATGGTCTTCATCAACTATTGGGTTTTTCCCTACCTACTTCGAGCATCACTGTCGCGCTTCTACCGGCGACTAACTGAAGGAAATATGCCCAAGAGGCAGTGATAAAGTTGTTATTTTATATTATATTTCCTTATTCATGATAAAGATTTATTATTCATGCTAAAATTGTATTGATCGGAAACTTAAATACATGTGTGAATACATAAACAAATACCATGTCCCTAGTAAGCCTCTACTAGACTAGCTCGTTGATCAAAGATGGTTAAAATTTCCTAACCATAGACATGTGTTGTCATTTGATAATGGGATCACATCATTAGAAGAATGATGTGACAGACAATACCCATCAGTTAGCTTAGCATAATGATCGGTCAGTTTTATTGCTATAGCTTTCTTCATGTCAAATATTTATTCCTTCGACTATGAGATTATGCAACTCCCGGATACCGGAGGAATACCTTGTGTGCTATCAAACGTCACAACATAACTGGGTGATCATAAAGATTCTCTATAGGTATCTCCGAAGGTGTTTGTTGAGTTAGCATAGATCGAGATTAGGATTTTTCACTCCGAGTATCAGAGAGGTATCTCTGGGCCCTCTCGATAATACACATCATAAGCATGCACCAAATGACTAAGGAGTTAGTCACAAGGTGATGTATTACGGAACGAGTAAAGAGACTTGTGATAACCCGCAAGTATAGGGGATCGCAACAGTTTTCGAGGGTAAAGTATTCAACCCAAATTTATTGATTCAACACAAGGGGAGCCAAAGAATACTCTCAAGTATTAGCAGCTGAGTTGTCAATTCAACCACACCTGGAAACTTAATATCTGCAGCAAAGTATTTAGTAGCAAAGTAATATGATAGTAGTGATAATGGTAACAAAAGGTAACGGTAGTAAAAGCAATGTTTTTGGTATTTTGTAGTGATGATAGCAATAGCAACGGGAAAGTAAATAAGCGAAGAACAATATGTGGAAAGCTCGTAGGAAATGGATCGGTGATGGAGAATTATGCCGGATGTGGTTCATCATGTAACAGTCATAACCTAGGGTGACACAGAACTAGCTCCAGTTCGTCAATGTAATGTAGGCATGTATTCCAAATAGTCATACGTGCTTATGGAAAAGAACTTGCATAACATCTTTTGTCCTACCCTCCCGTGGCAGCGGGGTCCTTGCGGAAACTAAGGGATATTAAGGCTGAAGGAAATATGCCCTAGAGGCAATAATAAAGTTATTATTTATTTCCTTATATCATGATGAATGTTTATTATTCATGCTAGAATTGTATTAACCGAAAACATAATACATGTGTGAATACATAGACAAACAGAGTGTCACTAGTATGCCTCTACTTGACTAGCTCATTAATCAAAGATGGTTATGTTTCCTAACCATGAACAAAGAGTAGTTATTTGATTAACGGGATCACATCATTAGGTGAATGATCTGATTAACATGACCCATTCCATTATCTTAGCACCCGATCGTTTAGTATGTTGCTATTGCTTTCTTCATGACTTATACATGTTCCTATGACTATGAGATTATGCAACTCCCGTTTGCCGGAGGAACACTTTGTGTGCTACCAAACGTCACAACGTAAATGGGTGATTATAAAGGTGCTCTACAGGTGTCTCCAAAGGTACATGTTGGGTTGGCGTATTTCGAGATTAGGATTTGTCACTCCGATTGTCGGAGAGGTATCTCTGGGCCCTCTCGGTAATGCACATCACATAAGCCTTGCAAGCATTGCAACTAATGAGTTAGTTGCGAGATGATGTATTATGGAACGAGTAAAGAGACTTGCCGGTAACGAGATTGAACTAGGTATTGAGATACCGACGATCGAATCTCGGGCAAGTAACATAACGATGACAAAGGGAACAACGTATGTTGTTATGCGGTCTGACCGATAAAGATCTTCGTAGAATATGTAGGAGCCAATATGAGCATCCAGGTTCCGCTATTGGTTATTGACCGGAGACGTGTCTCGGTCATGTCTACATTGTTCTCGAACCCGTAGGGTCCGCACGCTTAAGGTTTCGATGACAGTTATATTATGAGTTTATGAGTTTTGATGTATCGAAGTTAGTTCGGAGTCCCGGATGTGATCACGGACATGACGAGGAGTCTCGAAATGGTCGAGACATAAAGATTGATATATTGGACGGCTATATTCGGACACCGGAAGTGTTCCGGGTGATTTCAGAGAAAACCGGAGAGCCGGAGGGTTACCGGAACCCCACCAGGAGAAGTAATGGGCCATATGGGCCTTAGTGGAGAGAGAGAGGGGCAGCTAAAGGTGGGCCACGCGCCTCCTCCCCCCTGGTCCGAATTGGACTAGGAGAGGGGGGGCGGCGCCCCCCTTTCCCTCTCCCTCCCCACTTCTTTCCCCCTCCTAGTAGGAGTCCTACTCCTACTAGGAGGAGGACTCCTCCTTGGCGTGCCTATAGGGCCGGCCGGCCTCCTCCCCTTGCTCCTTTATATACGGGGTATCGTCATCAAGCTGAACGTGTGCTAGAACTCGGAGGTGCCGTAGTTTCGGTGCTTGATCGGTCGGGCCGTGGGGACGTACGACTACATCAACCAAACGCTTCCGTTGTCGATCTACAAGGGTACGTAGATCACACTCTCCCCCTCTCGTTGCTATGCATCACCATGATCTTGCTTGTGCGTAGGAAATTTTTTGAAATTACTACGAAACCCAACAGTGGTATCAGAGCCTAGGTTTTATATGTTGATGTTATATGCACGAGTAGAACACAAGTGAGTTGTGGGCGATATAAGTCATACTGCTTACCAGCATGTCATACTTTGGTTCGGCGGTATTGTTGGATGAAGCGGCCCGGACCGACATTACGCGTACGCTTACACGAGACCGGTTCTCCCGACGTGCTTTGCACATAGGTGGCTTGCGGGTGACAGTTTCTTCAACTTTAGTTGAACCGAGTGTGGCTACGCCCGGTCCTTGCAAAGGTTAAAACAGCACCAACTTGACAAACTATCGTTGTGGTTTTGATGCGTAGGTAAGATTGGTTCTTACTTAAGCCCGTAGCAGCCACGTAAAACTTGCAACAACAAAGTAGAGGACGTCTAACTTGTTTTTGCAGGGCATGTTGTGATGTGATATGGTCAAGACATGATGCTAAAATTTTATTGTATGAGATGATCATGTTTTGTAACCGAGTTATCGGCAACTGGCAGGAGCCATATGGTTGTCGCTTTATTGTATGCAATGCAATCGCGCTGTAATGCTTTACTTTATCACTAAGTGGTAGCGATAGTCGTGGAAGCATAAGATTGGCAAGACGACAACGATGCTACGATGGAGATCAAGGTGTCGCACCGGTGACGATGGTGATCACGACAGTGCTTCAAAGATGGAGATCACAAGCACAAGATGATGATGGCCATATCATATCACTTATATTGATTGCATGTGATGTTTATCTTTTATGCATCTTATCTTGCTTTGATTGACGGTAGCATTATAAGATGATCTCTCACTAATTATCAAGAAGTGTTCTCCCTGAGTTGCACTGTTGTGAAAGTTCTTCATGCTGAGACACCACGTGATGATCGGGTGTGATAGGCTCTACATTCAAATACAACGGGTGCAAAACAGTTGCACACGCGGAATACTCAGGTTATACTTGACGAGCCAAGCATATACAGATATGGCCTCGGAACACGGAGACCGAAAGGTCGAGCGTGAATCATATAGTAGATATGATCAACATAGTGATGTTCACCAATGAAACTACTCCATCTCACGTCATGATCGGACATGGTTTAGTTGATTTGGATCACGTAATCACTTAGAGGATTAGAGGGATGTCTATCTAAGTGGGAGTTCTTTAAGTAAATTAATTGAACCTAAATTTATCATGAAACTTAGTACCTAATAGTATCTTGCTTGTTTATGCTTGGTTGTAGATAGATGGCTCGTGCTGTTGTTCCGTTGAATTTTAATGCGTTCCTTGAGAAAGAAAAGTTGAAAGATGATGGTAGCAATTACACGGACTGGGTCCGTAACTTGAGGATTATCCTCATTGCTGCACAGAAGAATTATGTCTTGGAAGCACCGCTGGGTGCCAGGCCTGCTGCTGGAGCAACACCAGATGTTATGAACGTCTGGCAGAGCAAAGCTAATGACTACTCGATAGTTCAGTGTGCCATGCTTTACGGCTTAGAATCGGGACTTCAACGACGTTTTGAACGTCATGGAGCATATGAGATGTTCCAGGAGTTGAAGTTAATATTTCAAGCAAATGCCCGGATTGAGAGATATGAAGTCTCCAATAAGTTCTATAGCTGCAAGATGGAGGAGAACAGTTCTGTCAGTGAGCATATACTCAAAATGTCTGGGTATAATAATCACTTGATTCAATTGGGAGTTAATCTTCCAGATGATTGCGTCATTGACTGAATTCTCCAATCACTGCCACCAAGCTACAAGAGCTTCGTGATGAACTATAATATGCAAGGGATGAATAAGACTATTCCCGAGCTCTTCGCAATGCTGAAAGCTGCGGAGGTAGAAATCAAAAAGGAGCATCAAGTGTTGATGGTCAACAAGACCACTAGTTTCAAGAAAAAGGGCAAAGGGAAGAAGAAGGGGAACTTCAAAAGGAACGGCAAGCAAGTTGCTACTCAAGAGAAGAAACCCAAACCTGGACCTAAGCCTGAAACTGAGTGCTTCTACTGCAAGCAGACTGGTCACTGGAAGCGGAACTGCCCCAAGTATTTGGCGGATAAGAAGGATAGCAAGGTGAACAAAGGTATATGTGATATACATGTTATTGATGTGTACCTTACTAATGCTCGCAGTAGCTCCTGGGTATTTGATACTAGTTCTGTTGCTAATATTTGCAACTCGAAACAGGGACTACGGATTAAGCGAAGATTGGCTAAGGACGAGGTGACGATGCGCGTGGGAAACGGTTCCAAAGTTGATGTGATCACAGTCGGCACGCTACCTCTACATCTACCTTCGGGATTAATATTAGACCTAAATAATTGTTATTTGGTGCCAGCGTTAAGCATGAACATCATATCTGGATCTTGTTTGATGCGAGACGGTTATTCATTTAAATCTGAGAATAATGGTTGTTCTATTTATATGAGTAATATCTTTTATGGTCATGCACCCTTAAAGAGTGGTCTATTTTTATTGAATCTCGATAGTAGTGACACACATATTCATAGTGTTGAAGCCAAAAGATGCAGAGTTGATAATGATAGTGCAACTTATTTGTGGCACTGCCGTTTAGGTCATATCGGTGTAAAGCGCATGAAGAAACTCCATACTGATGGACTTTTGGAACCACTTGATTATGAATCACTTGGTACTTGCGAACCGTGCCTCATGGGCAAGATGACTAAAACACCGTTCTCCGGTACTATGGAGAGCAACATATTTGTTATAAATCATACATACAGATGTATGTGGTCCGATGAATAGTGAGGCTCGTGGCGGATATCGTTATTTTCTCACCTTCACAGATGACTTAAGCAGATATGGGTATATCTACTTAATGAAACATAAGTCTGAAACGTTTGAAAAGTTCAAAGAATTTCAGAGTGAAGTTGAAAATCATCGGAACAAGAAAATAAAGCTTCTACGATCTGATCGTGGAGGAGAATATTTGAGTTACGAGTTTGGTGTACATTTGAAACAATGCGGAATAGTTTCGCAACTCACGCCACCCGGAACACCACAGCGTAATGGTGTGTCCGAACGTCGTAATCGTACTTTACTAGATATGGTGCGATCTATGATGTCTCTTACTGATTTACCGCTATCGTTTTGGGGATACGCTCTAGAGACGGCCGCATTCACGTTAAATAGGGCACCATCAAAATCCGTTGAGATGACGCCTTATGAACTGTGGTTTGGCAAGAAACCAAAGTTGTCGTTTCTGAAAGTTTGGGGCTGCGATGCTTATATGAAAAAGCTTCAACCTGATAAGCTCGAACCCAAATCAGAGAAATGTGTCTTCATAGGATATCCAAAGGAAACTATTGGATACACCTTCTATCACAGATCCGAAGGCAAGACTTTTGTTGCTAAATTCAGAAACTTTCTGGAGAAGGAGTTTCTCTCGAAAGAAGTGAGTGGGAGGAAAGTAGAACTTGACGAGGTAACTGTACCTGCTCCCTTATTGGAAAGTAGTGCATCACAGAAAACTGTTTCAGTGACACCTACACCAGTTAGTGAGGAAGCTAATGATGAGAATCATGAAACTTCAGAACAAGATACTACTGAACCTCGTAGATCAACCAGAGTGAGATCCGCACTAGAGTGGTACGGTAATCCTGTTCTGGAAGTCATGCTACTAGATCATGATGAACCTACGAACTATGAAGAAGCGATGGTGATCCCAGATTCCGCAAAATGGCTTGAAGCCATGAAATCTGAGATGGGATCCATGTATGAGAACAAAGTATGGACTTTGGTTGACTTGCCCGATGATCAGCAAGCAATTGAGAATAAATGGATCTTCAAGAAGAAGACTGACGCTGACGGTAATATTATTGTCTATAAAGCTCGACTTGTCGCAAAAGGTTTTCGGCAAGTTCAAGGGATTGACTACGATGAGACCTTCTCACCCGTAGCGATGCTTAAGTCTGTCCGAATCATGTTAGCAATTGCCGCATTTTATGATTATGAAATTTGGCAGATGGATGTCAAAACTGCATTCCTGAATGGATTTCTGGAAGAAGAGTTGTATATGATGCAACCAGAAGGTTTTGTCGATCCAAAGGGAGCTAACAAAGTGTGCAAGCTCCAGCGATCCATTTATGGACTGGTGCAAGCCTCTCAGAGTTGGAATAAACGCTTTGATAGTGTGATCAAAGCATTTGGTTTTATACAGACTTTTGGAGAAGCCTGTATTTACAAGAAACTGAGTGGGAGCTCTGTAGCATTTCTGATATTATATGTGGATGACATATTACTAATTGGAAATGATATAGAATTTCTGGATAGCATAAAGGGATACTTGAATAAGAGTTTTTCAATGAAAGACCTCGGTGAAGCTGCTTACATATTAGGCATTAAGATCTATAGAGATAGATCAAAACGCTTAATTGGACTTTCACAAAGCACATACCTTGATGAAGTTTTGAAGAAGTTCAAAACGGATCAAGCAAAGAAAGGGTTCTTGCCTGTGTTACAAGGTGTGAAGTTGAGTAAGACTCAATGCCCGACCACTGCAGAAGATAGAGAGAAAATCAAAGATGTTCCCTATGCTTCAGCCATAGGCTCTATCATGTATGCAATGTTGTGTACCAGACCTGATGTGTGCCTTGCTATAAGTCTAGCAGGGAGGTACCAAAGTGATCCAGGAGTGGATCACTGGACAGCGGTCAAGAACATCCTGAAATACCTGAAAAGGACTAAGGATATGTTTCTCATATATGGAGGTGACAAAGAGCTCATCATAAAAGGTTACGTTGATGCAAGCTTTGACACTGATCGGACGATTCTAAATCGCAAACCGGATACGTGTTTACATTAAACGGTGGAGCTATCAGTTGGTGCAGTTCTAAACAAAGCGTTGTAGCGGGATCTACATGTGAAGCGGAGTACATAGCTGCTTCGGAAGCAGCAAATGAAGGAGTCTGGATGAAGGAGTTCATATCTGATCTAGGTGTCATACCTAGTGCATCGGGTCCAATGAAAATATTTTGTGACAATACTAGTGCAATTGCCTTGGCAAAGGAATCCAGATTTCACAAGAGAACCAAGCACATCAAGAGACACTTCAATTCAATCCGGGATCTAGTCCAGGTGGGAGACATAGAGATTTGCAAGATACATACGGATCTGAATGTTGCAGACCCGTTGACTAAGCCTCTTCCACGAGAAAAACATGATCAACACCAAAGCTCCATGGGTGTTAGAATCATTACTGTGTAATCTAGATTATTGACTCCAGTGCAAGTGGGAGACTGAAGGAAATATGCCCTAGAGGCAATAATAAAGTTATTATTTATTTCCTTATATCATGATGAATGTTTATTATTCATGCTAGAATTGTATTAACCGGAAACATAATACATGTGTGAATACATAGACAAACAGAGTGTCACTAGTATGCCTCTACTTGACTAGCTCGTTAATCAAAGATGGTTATGTTTCCTAACCATGAACAAAGAGTTGTTATTTGATTAACAGGATCACATCATTAGGTGAATGATCTGATTAACATGACCCATTCCATTAGCTTAGCACCCCATCGTTTAGTATGTTGCTATTGCTTTCTTCATGACTTATACATGTTCCTATGACTATGAGATTATGCAACTCCCGTTTGCCGGAGGAACACTTTGTGTGCTACCAAACGTCACAACGTAAATGGGTGATTATAAAGGTGCTCTACAGGTGTCTCCAAAGGTACATGTTGGGTTGGCGTATTTCGAGATTAGGATTTGTCACTCCGATTGTTGGAGAGGTATCTCTGGGCCCTCTCGGTAATGCACATCACATAAGCCTTGCAAGCATTGCAACTAATGAGTTAGTTGCGAGATGATGTATTACGGAACGAGTAAAGAGACTTGCCGGTAACGAGATTGAACTAGGTATTGAGATACCGACGATCGAATCTCGGGCAAGTAACATACCGACGACAAAGGGAACAACGTATGTTGTTATGCGGTCTGACCGATAAAGATCTTCGTAGAATATGTAGGAGCCAATATGAGCATCCAGGTTCCGCTATTGGTTATTGACCGGAGACGTGTCTCGGTCATGTCTACATTGTTCTCGAACCCGTAGGGTCCGCATGCTTAAGGTTTCGATGACAGTTATATTATGAGTTTATGAGTTTTGATGTACCGAAGTTAGTTCGGAGTCCCGGATGTGATCACGGACATGACGAGGAGTCTCGAAATGGTCGAGACATAAAGATTGATATATTGGACGGCTATATTCGGACACCGGAAGTGTTCCGGGTGATTTCGGAGAAAACCGGAGAGCCGGAGGGTTACCGGAACCCCACCGGGAGAAGTAATGGGCCATATGGGCCTTAGTGGAGAGAGAGAGGGGCAGCCAAAGGTGGGCCGCGCGCCTCCTCCCCCCCTGGTCCGAATTGGACTAGGAGAGGGGGGCGGCGCCCCCCTTTCCCTCTCCCTCCCCACTTCTTTCCCCCTCCTAGTAGGAGTCCTACTCCTACTAGGAGGAGGACTCCTCCTTGGTGCGCCTATAGGGCCGGCCGGCCTCCTCCCCTTGCTCCTTTATATACGGGGGCAGGGGCACCCCTAGAGACACAAGTTGATCCACGTGATCATATTCTTAGCCGTGTGCGGTGCCCCCTTCCACCATAGTCCTCGATAATATTGTAGCGGTGCTTAGGCGAAGCCCTGCGACGGTAGTGCATCAAGATCGTCACCACGCCGTCGTGCTGACGGAACTCTTCCCCGACACTTTGCTGGATCAGAGTCCGGGGATCGTCATCAAGCTGAACGTGTGCTAGAACTCGGAGGTGCCGTAGTTTCGGTGCTTGATCGGTCGGGCCATGGTGACGTACGACTACATCAACCAAACGCTTCCATTGTCGATCTACAAGGGTACGTAGATCACACTCTCCCCCTCTCGTTGCTATGCATCACCATGATCTTGCGTGTGCGTAGGAAATTTTTTGAAATTACTACGAAACCCAACAAAGGCCTCCTTTTAATAGAGAACCGGAACAAAGCATTAACACATAGTGAATACATGAACTCCTCAAACTACGGTCATCACCGGTAAGTATCCCGATTATTGTCACTTCGGGGTTAACGGATCATAACACATAATAGGTGACTATAGACTTGCAAGATAGGATCAAGAACACTCATATATTGATGAAAACATAATAGGTTCATATCTGAAATCATGGCACTCGGGCCCTAGTGACAAGCATTAAGCATAGCAAAGTCATAGCAACATCAATCTCAGAACATAGTGGACACTAGGGATCAAACCCTAACAAACTAACTCGATTACATGATAGATCCCATCCAACCCATCATCGTCCAGCAAGCCTACGATGGAATTACTCACGCACGGTGAAGTTTCAGGTCATTCCGAGAACGTTTGCTCCTGCACATAAATAACACCATGGTAATTCGGCTGAAAACAGCGTCAGTCCGGGTTAGTTCCATTCAAATCATGCAAGTTAGAGTCCAAAACAAGGGCAAAAGTGTTTGGAAAAATAGATACGTTAGAGACGTATCAACTCCCCCAAGCTTAAACCTTTTCTTGTCCTCAAGCAATTCAGTTGACAAACTGAAAGTGATAAAGAAAAACTTTTACAAACTCTGTTTGCTCTTGTTGTTGTAAATATGTAAAGCCAGCATTCAAGTTTTCAGCAAAGATTATAACTAACCACATTTGCAATAACGCATAGGTCTCAAGTTTACTCATATCAATAGCATAATCAACTAGCGAGCCATAATAATAAATATCAGATGACAACACTTTCTCAAAACAATCATAATATGATATAACAAGCTGGTATCTCGCTAGCCCTTTCTGAGACCGCAAAACATAAATGCAGGGCACCTTTAAAGACCAAGGGCTGACTAGACATTGTAATTCATGGTAAAAGAGATCCAGTCAAGTCATACTCAATGTAAACTAACAGTAATGAATGCAAATGACAGCGGTGCTCTCTAACTGGTGCTTTTTAATAAGAGGATGATGACTCAGCATAAAAGTAAATAGATAGGCCCTTTGCAGAGGGAAGCAGGGATTTGTAGAGGTGCCAGAGGTCGGTTTTGAAACAGAGGTGAATAATATTTTGAGCGGTAAACTTTCATTGTCAACATAACAACCAAGAGATGGCGATATCTTCCATGCTACACACATTATAGGCGGTTCCCAAACAGAATGGTAAAGTTTATACTCCCCCTTCCACCAACAAGCATCAATCCATGTCTTGCTCGAAACAACGAGTGCCTCCAACTAAAAAGATTCCCGGGGGAGTTTTGTTTGCAATTATTTTGATTTAGTTTGCATAAAGCATGGGACTGGGCATCCCGGTGACCAGCCATTTATCTCGTGAGTGAGGAGCGGAGTCCACTCCTCTTGAGAATAACCCGCCTAACATGGAAGATACAGACAGCCCTAGTTGATACATGAGCTATTCGAGCATACAAAACAGGATATTTATTTGAAGGTTTAGACTTTGGCACATACAAATTTACTTGGGACGGCAGGTAGATACCGTATATAGGTAGGTATAGTGGACTCATGTGGAATAACTTTGGGGTTTAAGGGATTGGATGCACAAGCAGTATTCCCGCTTAGTACAGTGAAGGCTAGCAAAAGACTGGGAAGCGACCAGCTAGAGAGCGACAACAGTCATGAACATGCATTAAAATTAATCAACACCGAATGCAAGCATGATTAGGATATAATCCACCATGAACATAAATATTGTGAAGGCTATGTTGATTTTGTTTCAACTACATGCGTGAACATGTGCCAAGTCAAGTCACTTAAATCATTCAGAGGAGGATACCACCCTATCATACCACATCATAACCATTTTAATAGCATGTTGGCATGCAAGGTAAACCATTATAACTCATAGCTAATCAAGCATGGCATAAGAAACTATGATCTCTAATTGTCATTGCAAACATGTTTATTCATAATAGGCTGAATCAGGAACGATGAACTAATCATATTTACAAAAAAAGAGGTCGAGTTCATACCAGCTTTTCTCATCTCAGTCAGTCCATCATATATCATCATAATTGCCTTTCACTTGCACGACCAAATGATGTGGATAATGATAATAGTGCACGTGCATTGGACTAAGCTGGAATCTGCAGGCATTCAATAAACAGGAGAAGACAAGGCAATATGGGCTCTTTTGTCAGATAAACAATAATGCATATAAGAGCCACTTCAACAATTTAATTATGGTCTTCTCCTATCGACCCCCAAAGAAAAGAAAAGAAATAAAACTATTTACATGGGAAAGCTCCCAACAAGCAAAAAGAAGAACAGGAAATCTTTTTGGGTTTTCTTTTTAATTACTACTACAAGCATGGAAATTAAACTGATTAAAAGCTACAACTAATTTTTTTGGTTTTTCTTAAGGTTTATTAAACACACAAGAAGAAAGCATAAAAAGGTAAATAAACTAGCATGGATGATACAATGAAAAAGTATGAGCACCAACATCTAGCAATGAGTGTGTGAATCATAAATGTAATGTTAGTGGGAAATACATACTCCCCCAAGCTTAGGCTTTTGGCCTAAGTTGGTCTATGGCCACGGCTGGCCTGGCGGATATCCATAATAATAGTTGGGGTCGTACTAAGAAGAAGAAGAGGAAGACTCCGCTTGCCACTGGCTAACAATCATCTCCGGATCCCACTGGTAATTAGACTGTCGTGAAGGATCAACTTGTGGTTCCGGCTCTGGATCCACGGCTGGTGCAGGGTTCTGGTAGGCGTGAATAGCCTTCAATGGAACAAGGTACGTTCCTATAGATAAATCAAACAAAGAAGGAGCAGGCAGGGTAATAGTCTCAGGATGATGTTTATTAAAGAACAATTGATATTTAAGCTCTCCTTCCCTATTCTTAACAATAAAATCATGTGCCACCATACTTTTATAATCCAAATAAACACGAGGCAGCACTTTTCTTCCTTCTCATAATGCCTAACAGGTATGTTAAAATGTGCAGCTAGGCGTGAAGCATAGATGCCTCCAAAGATGGGGCCCTTTGTACGGTTCAGACTTAACCGTTTAGCAATAATGCCGCCAATACTAACAGAGTTATCACCATATAAACCGTGGAGCAAAATAATATTATCAGGGATACTAAGGTTTCCACAGTTTCCGCGACCAATTAAACAACGACTAGCAAATAATGCAAAGTAACGTAAAATAGGAAAATGTATGCTAGTGATTCATGCATCGGAAACCTTCCTTGTTTCCCCTACAGTGATAGTGTCAATAAACCCCTCCACATCATCGCGATGTGGTTCTTCTGTCTTGCCCTCAAAAGGGACTAAACAAACCCGACAAAAATCATAAAGTGACATCTCCTTATGCTCATCATATAAATGAAACTCCACCATAGGTGGTGAGCTCCTAGAATGGAAATGAAAGTTTTGCACAAAGGTATTTGTGAGTAAGAGATACGGATCGCATTGGTCGTGGAGGAAAGCGGTGAGGCCTGCATTTTTAGCCAATTCATGAAAATCTTCATAAATCTCGGCTGCTCTCAAGAAATCATCGGAAAGCCATTCACACGCCCAAATCTCCGCGGTGCGAGGCAGATTATACTTAGGCTTTGGTGCCTTTTCCTTCGAGCTTTGGCTCGATGAGCCCCTCAAAAGTCTCCTCACCATTTTTTGAAAAATTCTGAAAATTTTAGTAACTTCAAAATAAAAGTAAACCAAACTCAATAATATTGATAGCAACTACTCCTACAAGTGCCTAGGGCCTATATCATGCATCAAAACTACTTTTGACCATATAAATTTGACATGCAAACTCAAGAATATGGCCACCTAAGCAGCAAAAATTTGCAAGGAATAAAGCACTAGAACAAAAACTAATTGGACCAATGGAGGAGTCACATACCAAGGAACAATCTCCCCAAGCAGTTTTGTGAGAGGTGCTTTGAGCAAGGAGATCAAAATGGCAGCAAAGTGAGCTAGAACTCGTGCTTGAGCTAGATATTCGTGTTTAGGGGGAGGAAGAAGAAGTGTGTGGGTGCAGGAATAAGTGGAGGAGGGCCACCATGGGCCCACGAGGCAAGGGGCGCGCCCAGGGGGTAGGGCGCGCCCTCCACCCTCGTGGGAAGGTGGTTGACCCCCCTGCTGTGTTCTTTGTGCCAAATATTCTCAAATATTCTGGAAAAATCATATTTAAATTTCAGGGCATTTGGAGAACTTTTATTTTTGAGGTATTTTTATATTGCACGGATAATCAGATAAAAGACAGAAAAATATTTATTTTTGTTTTATTTAATATAAATATCAGAAAGTAAAAGTGGGGTACAAAAGGTTGTGCCTTCTAGTTTCATCCATCTCATGATCATCAAAAGGAATCCACTAACAAGGTTGATCAAGTCTTGTTAACGAACTCATTCCGAATAACATGGAACCGGAGAAATTTCGAATAACACTATGTTACCTCAACGGGGATATGCACATCCCCAATAATAAGAATATCATATTTATTCTTGACAGTAGGACGAGGAAATTCAAAACCTCCAAATATAATCGATGGAATTTTTCCAATAGAATTGATACTATGAACTTGAGGTTGTTTCCTCCGAAAGTGGACCGTATGCTCATTACCATTAACGTGAAAAGTGACATTGCCTTTAGTGCAATCAATAACAGCCCCTGCAGTATTCAAAAAGGGTCTTCCAAGAATAGTAGACATACTATCGTCCCCGGGAATATCAAGAATAACAAAGTCCATTAAAATAGTAACGTTTGCAACTACAACAGGCACATCCTCACAAATACCGACATGTATAGCAGTTGATTTATCAGCCATTTGCAAAGATATTTCAGTAGGTGTCAACTTATTCAAATCAAGTCTACGATATAAAGAGAGAGGAATAACACTAACACCGGCTCCAAGATCACATAAAGCACTTTTAACAGAATTTCTTTTAATGGAGCATGGTATAGTGGGTACTCCTGGATCTCCAAGTTTCTTTGGCATTCCACCCTTAAAGGTATAATTAGCAAGCATGGTGGAAATTTCAGCTTCCAGTATCTTTCTTTTATTTGTAATAATATCTTTCATGTACTTAGCATAAGGATTTGTTTTGATCATATCAGTTAATTGCATACACAAAAAGATAGGTCTAATCATTTCAGCAAAGCGCTCAAAATCCTCATCATCCTTTTTCTTGGATGGTTTGGGAGGAAAAGGCATGGGTTTCTGAACCCATGGTTCTCTTTCTTTACCATGTTTCCTAGCAACAAAATCTTTCTTATCATAACGTTGATTCTTTGATTGTGGGTTATCAAGATCAACAACAAGTTCAATTTCTATGTCATTATCATTACTAGGTTGAGCATCATTATGGACATTATCATTAACATTACCACTACTTTCAGCTTCATTACCAGATTGAGTTTTTGCATCAGAAATAGAAATATCATTTGGATTCTCGGGTATTTCAACAATAGGATCACTAGAAGTATGCAAAGTCCTATCATTTTTCTTTTTCTTCCTTTTAGAAGGACTAGGTGCATCTATATTATTTCTCTGAGAATCTTGCTCAATTCTCTTAGGGTGGCCTTCAGGATACAAAGGTTCCTGAGTCATTGTACCAGTTCTAGTAGCCACTCTAACAGCATTATCATTATCTGTACTATTCAATTCATTGACCAAATCATTTTGAGCTTTAAGTACTTGTTCTACTTGAGTGGTAACCATAGAAGCATGTTTACTAATAAGTTTAAGTTCACCTTTAACATTAGCCATATAATCACCCAAGTGTTCAAGCATATTTGAATTGTATTTCATTGTCTACCAAAATAAGCATTAAAGTCTTCTTGCTTAGCCATAAATTTATCAAACTCATCTAAGCATGGGCTAGCAAATTTATTAAATGGGATTTCAGCTTTATCATATCAATAGAGAGAATTTACCTTTACTACTTGTGTCAGGTTATCAAGATCATAAGTTTCTTCAATAGGTAATGGATTAATATCATATGTTTCTTCAACATGCGTTAAATTAAGACCGTGTATTTCTTCAATAGGAGGTAAATTCTTAACATCTTCGGCTTTAATACCTTTTTCTTTCATAGATTTCTTTGCCTCTTGCATATCTTCAGGACTGAGAAATAGAATACCCCTCTTCTTCGGAGTTGGTTTAGGAATAGGCTCAGGAATTGGCTCCGGAGGTGTCCAATTATTTTCATTTGCCAACACATTATTCAATAGAATGTCAGCTTCATCCGGTGTTCTTTCCCTGAAAATAGAACCAGCACAACTATCCAGGTAATCTCTGGAAGCATCGATTAGTCCATTATAAAAGATATCAAGTATTTCATTTTTCTTAAGAGGATGATCAGGCAAAGCATTAAGTAATTGGAGAAGCCTCCCCCAAGCTTGTGGGAGACTCTCTTCTTCAATTTGCACAAAATTATATATATCCCTTAAAGCAGCTTGTTTCTTACGAGCAGGAAAATATTTAGCAGAGAAGTAATAAATCATATCCTGGGGACTACGCACACAACCAGGATCAAGAGAACTAAACCATGTCTTAGCATCACCCTTTAATGAGAACGAAAATATTTTAAGGATATAAAAGTAGCGAGTTCTCTCATCTTTAGTAAACAAGGTAGCCATATCATTCAATTTAGTAAGATGTGCCACAACAGTTTCAGATTCATAACCATGAAAAGGATCAGATTCAACCAAAGTAATTATATCAGGATCAACAGAGAATTCATAATCCTTATCAGTAACAAAGATAGGTGAAGTAGCAAAAGCAGGGTCAGGTTTCATTCTAGCATTTAGAGATTGCTTACTCCATTTAGCTAATAACCTTTTGAGTTCATTTCTATTTTTGCAAGCTAAAATAGCTAAAGAAGCTTCTTGATCAAAAACATAACCCTTAGGAATAACAAGTGATTCTTCATCATCACTTTCATCAGTATCATCAAATTCAATATTTTCAATTTCTCTAGCCCTAGCAAGTTGTTCATCAAGAAAATCACTAAGTGGCATAGTAGTATCAGGCATAGAGGTAGTTTCATCATAAGTATCATGCATAGCAGAAGTGGCATCATCAATAACATGCGACATATCAGAACGAATAGCAGAAGCAGGTGTAGGTGTCGCAAGCTTACTCAAAACAGAAGGTGAATCAAGTGCAGAGCTAGATGGCAGTTCCTTACCTCCCCTCGTAGTTGAGGGATAGATATTGGTTTTTGGATCTCTCAAGTTCTTCATAATGATAAGCACATATATATCCCAAGCGACTCAAAAATAGAGCTATGCTCCCCAGCAACGGCGCCAGAAAATAGTCTTGATAACCCGCAAGTATAGGGGATCGCAACATTTTTCGAGGGTAAACTATTAAACCCAAATTTATTGATTCAACACAAGGGGAGCCAAAGAATACTCTCAAGTATTAGCAGCTGAGTTGTCAATTCAACCACACCTGGAAACTTAATATCTGCAACGAAGTATTTAGTAGCAAAGTAATATGATAGTAGTGATAACGGTAACAAAAGGTAATGGTAGTAAAAGCAATGTTTTTGGTATTTTGTAGTGATGATAGCAATAGCAACGGGAAAGTAAATAAGGGAAGAACAATACGTGGAAAGCTCGTAGGCAATGGATCGGTGATGGAGAATTATGCCGGATGCGGTTCATCATGTAACATTCATAACCTAGGGTGACACAGAACTAGCTCTAGTTCGTCAATGTAATGTAGGCATGTATTCCGAATATAGTCATACGTTCTTATGGGAAAGAACTTGCATAACATCTTTTGTCCTACCCTCCCATGGCAGCGGGGTCCTTACGAAAACTAAGGGATATTAAGGCCTCCTTTTAATAGAGAACTGGAATAAAGCATTAACACATAGTAAATACATGAACTCCTCAAACTACGGTCATCACCGGTAAGTATCCCGATTATTTTCACTTCGGGGTTAACGGATCATAACACATAATAGGTGACTATAGACTTGCAAGATAGGATCAAGAACACTCATATATTGATGAAAACATAATAGGTTCAGATCTGAAATCATGGCACTCGGGCCCTAGTGACAAGCATTAAGCATAGCAAAGTCATAGCAACATCAATCTCAGAACATAGTGGACACTAGGGATCAAACCCTAACAAAACTAACTCGATTACATGATAGATCCCATCCAACCCATCACCGTCCAGCAAGCCTACGATGGAATTACTCATGCACGGCGGTAAGCATCATGAAATTGGTGTTGAGGATGGTTGATGATGACGATGGCGATGGATTCCCCTCTCTGGAGCCCCGAACGGACTCCAGGTCAGCCCTCCCGAGAGGTTTTAGGGCTTGGCAGCGGCTCCGTATCGTAAAACGCAATTAATTCTTCTCTCTGGTTTTTTTCTCCCCAAAACTCAATATATGGAGTTGGAGTTGGAGTCGGAGAGGCAACAGGGGGCCCACGAGGTAGGGGGCGCGCCCCCACCCTCGTGGGCAGGTGGTGGGCCCCCTGGCCTTCATCTTTTGCAGGTATTTTTCATATTTTCTGAAAAGTTGCTCCGTGAAGTTTCAGGTCATTCCGAGAACGTTTGCTCCTGCACATAAATAACACCATGGTAATTCTGCTGAAAACAGCGTCAGTCCAGGTTATTTCCATTCAAATCATGCAAGTTAGAGTCCAAAACAAGGGCAAAAGTGTTTGGAAAAGTAGATACGTTGGAGACGTATCAACTTGCCGGTAACAAGATTGAACTAGGTATGAAGATACCGACGAGCGAATCTCGGGCAAGTAACATACCGATGGACAAAAGGAATTACATATGTTTGTCATAACGGTTCGACTGATAAAGATCTTCTTAGAATATGTAGGAGCCAATATGGGCATCCAGGTCAGCTATTGGTTATTGACTGGAGAGGTGTCTCGGTCATGTCTACATACACTGGTGCGCGCCGGTCCTAAACAAACGGTTTTTTACCCCTTTCCACGATGGCATTTGGAACTGTCGCCAAGTGAGTGTGGGCGATAGAGGGGTCCTTCTCACACGATCCAGAAACCGTCGGGGATATGCCCTCCTGACACACACATTCGGCAAAATGAGGTCGTGTGCGATCGTCGAGCACTCAAATACGGAAATACGTACAGTAGAGCTAAAAATACAATTATACGGCAAAATTGTTTCCCATCGCAAGTACATCCCACACAGTCAGTCCCCACTAAATGTTTCCGTTTGTATACACATCCCACACAGTCGCTCCAAGGAAAACGTTTCCATTCACAAGTATATCACACACATTCTTTCCTGTTAAATCGTTTGCGTTATTGAATGTAGCACACACGGTCCGTAGAAGAAACTATGTGGCAAAGGTTGTCCATGACACACAGTTTTTATGTGGTAAACGTTTGCACAAGGTGGCCTAACGCAAACAGTTTTCAAGAGAAAGTCGTGTGTGATTTTTCATTGATCCAACACGGTTTATTCCTAGAAACTGTGTGTGTTGCCTGAGGTCATCGCCCACTGTATTTTTTTAACAACCGTTTGCAATATCAAAACCCAATTAGCAGGCTAATTCGTCATTAGCAGGCTAATTGCCCTATTATTAATAATCCATTTATTAATCTAATTGGCATTTATATTAAACACACAATATATTTCATTTCCATATTAAGGAAGCAGAATTTCATAATTGAAATACATCAGAGTACAACATGATATAGCTTCAGCACTCAGCTACCCCATTACACAACTACACCAGCAGCAAGTTCCACATGCAATATGTAGAAACTTTTGAAATTAGCATCATAGACGGTATATAGACAGATGCATCTCATCTGGAAAACTGCTGAAGCAGAAGGCGAATACTGAGCCTTCATTCATGTTGAAGGTCTTTGCAACTTTAGGCCAGTGCCTGTAGATGATTGATCGTCCGTCCTTCGACCTCTTCAGGAACACTTCAATATTGAACCGTGGGTGTTGTATAAAAACCTTCCTCGCCTCCTAACCATAGAGGTGGTTTGAGAGGTAATCATCAGTGAACTGCTTTGGAAAGGCCTGCAAAAAAGGATGTGCATAAATATCTTCTCTATATTGGAAATGGGGCAAAGGAATAAAAAAGGTAAGGTATAATAGTTAGTACCATCTTGTAGTGAACTAATGTCTTCTTCATTGTGCAGACAAAGATCTTGTTGTTTTTTGTCGCTAATTTCTTTATCCTAACAATCTTTCTAAGTTTGTTGATTTGATTGATATTCATGGACAACTCATTTCCCCATATGCAAAAAGGGTCGAACAGTGGGTCAAAACCTCTGACAATAGGACCTACATGTGCAAGTCCAAATTGTTAAAAACCAAAATATTAGAATGGTTCCTGCAATTGCAAAATAATGTGCTATTAGACAACGGACCATGCATGTGCTAACCTCAATTGCAAACATCAGTGCTTCCCATTGTTTCCCTGCAACACATATAAGGTAGTTAGTCATCAGGTTAAGTAAGGGTTCGCATGCTATCAGTAAAATATACTGATGAAAAATAAGCATATTCCAGATTCATCAAATTAATTGAAGCCACACGGAAAACCCATTTACCCAAACCAAGCATGATTAGAACTAGGAAATATATCACTTGTATATGTTTCTCCTGTATTAAGTGCAGCCAAATTCGATCTATTCCTCACATGCACAACAATACAAAATTCTACCCACGACAATTGGACATCGCATTGCAGAATTGAACCAAGCAGTTAACTAAACACCACAACAAATGAACCAAACATTAACTGAGCTCCACGTTGCATAATATAACATTGAACCAAGCAGTTAACTAAACACCACAACAAATGAACCAAACATTAACTGAGCACCACATTGCACAATATAACATACTCCTAATAGAAGATCAGAGAGTTAACCAAACAGTTAACTATAGCCAATTGTAGCAATTGTATTTGTTTCTCATGTATTTACTATAGCCAAATTAAATTTATTCCTCACATGGTATACAATAACAGAATGCACCCACAATTTTGTAAAGATAAATTTGATTTATTTCTCACATGGAAGACAATACAAAATTGCAGCCTGAAGAATTGAACATCACATTTGCAGAATTGAACCAAACAGTTAATTGAAGACGACAACTAATTAACAAAATAGTTAATAAGTGAGCACCACATTGCACGACATATAGAACATATACACTAGAGCAACAGATTGCATGGTGAAATTAGATAGCAAATTCACTAGATTTTGTGAAGGAAAGGCAGGAGCAGCACACGCAACGGGTAAATTGAGCATGCTTAACCGGCGTAGCTAGCAATTGGCAAGGTGCTCCTCCAAGATCTGGGGTCGGCATGAATGGCAGCCATCGCGACCTCATCCGTGCGTGCGGCCGCGATTTGCTTCTCCGCTGTCAAATGCTCCTTGAGGTTCTGGATATACTGCGTGCACCATGGCTTAGGCCGGCACTTATTTGATGGAGGGGTCAGTGATTTGGGTGGAAGGTGTCGCGCTCGCGCCGGCGGTCGGGGCATGTGGGATGTGGAAGGAGGAGGATGGGGGTCGAGTGTGGATTACCTGCCTAGGTAGAGGAGGCCGAGCAGCGTGAAGGAGGGTCGCCGGCGAGGAGGCGGCAGCGCTGCAAGCAAGGAGTGAAGGTTTCAAATTGGAAAGGAAGGCGGAAAGAGGGGAAATGTGGCTTTTGTTAAGGGGGAGGGGCGGGGAGGTAGATATTTCCGCAGAAGCCGGAAATTTGGAATCGCTTCAGCCAAAAAACTGGCGCGCAAAGTGTCATCAGACATGGTCCCTTATTCAGAACTGTATACGATATGTGGACATCACAAACGATTCAGATAGCTTAACCCGTGTGTGGTGAGTTTCAACGTCAAAAGTTTTGGTTCAAATTTCCATGGTTACAGTGGTCATCCACGTCATTGCATAAGTTGGGTACACAAAGGAGACTACAGCACACCCACACTTCTTAATCGAGCAAGTTCAGCAATTAAACAGAGCTAGCTGACCTAAATGTTACTCTAACAAATTAAAGACCGACGCTCTTAATTAAACAAAACATAGAGTACTACTACGTCTGGTGCTCGTCGATCTCTACCGCCGCCTCCATGTCTAGCTTGCGCCCGATGGTCTCCTGGGGAAGGGGTTCCATGGCATCCATCGCACCATACTCAGCAAGCATCTTGCCATCCGCATCCGCCATCTCTTTGGAAAAGGCCGCCACGAGCTGGGCATGGGCGGACGCGATCTGGGCTTGGACGGGCTCTGTCGTCGCAAGGTATGCGGCGGAGGAACGGATGGCTGCTCGAACGCTCTCGGCGATTGCCAGCTCTTCGGCCATGGGTTGCCGACCGTTGTCGGAGAAGCTTCGTTCGATTTGTGCGGTGACCGCCAGGAGCTGGGCGTGGGTGGCCTCGACATGGTCGTGGGCGGCCTCCATCAGGGCTAAGGCCGCCGCTGCGGAACGGACAGCTACTGTGCCGCTCTCGCCAGTTGCTATCCCCGAGGCAGATGTTGCTGCCGCCACCTGAGAAGCAACAACAGCCATTTGGGCTGCCTTTGCCTGCCCGGTCGCAAATTGCGGCCGCGCTCATGCACCTTGTTAGCACGCGCATGGCAGCTGCGCCGCGCTCTCGCCGGAGTGGGCCACCGAAATTGCCCTCACGACGCGGGTCCACGTGCCCATCTTTCACTGGCGATGATTGAATAGTGAAATGATGTTTGGGGAGCGAGCTAGTGTGCTTGAGACACCGGATGTGGACTGTAGCCGATGCACCTTCTCGCGTAAACCATAGGCGTACTATACACCGACGGTGCTCCAAGATATTTTGTACTACATCTCACACGGTTGCTGATAATAAACTGTGTGCGGTCTACTTGATTTTTCATCTTGATTTGAATTACATAATGGGGTCACGGCGGCAATGGATGGTGTTTGAATTGCTAGATCTTTTATCTGGAGTTAACATGCAACTATATGTGTGTCGTAAAAGAATTAGAATTATTGGTTCGTTTGAACATTTTATACATTAAATTGGTTTTGTAGCTATTTCAGGTGAACAATCCAAATTTGAACTACATTCACATGCTCCAGTGCATATAAATTGGTTGAAAAATCAAATATGTGTCCTTGGATGCATGCTTAGGTCCCATGCAAGAAATGGGAATGAATTTCAAACACCAAGGCACCATTGATTGCTGACAAAACATTGAGATGCCTGGTTTTTAAATTCTAGTAAATTCAAAACTCATCTAAAATTCATGAAACTTGGCATGCTATCATGGAGTGGAATCAACATGCCATGGTACAAATTTTGTCCCATTTGGGACAGGTTTGGGTATATGCTTCTCACAAACCAGAGCTTCTCACAACAAGCATGATGGTTTTCGGTAGGGAACGTCCTACCTTTGGGGACGAAACGATATCCATTGCCTCTTATTGCTTTCAAATTTCTTTGTCATGTCAACATAGAACAACAGGAGTGTTGTGTGATTTTTCGGGGTTCGTTTGGACATTTTTATGCATTAGCTGAGTTTTCAATGCATTTTGTGTGCATAATTCAAATTTGAACTACATGCACATGCTCAAGTGCATATAAATTGGTTGAAAAATCAAATATGTGTCCTTGGGTGCATGCTTAGGTCCCATGCAAGAAATGGGAATGAATTTCAAACACCGGGGCACTGTTGATTGCCGGCAAAACATTGAGATGCCTGGTTTTTAAATTCTAGTAAATCCAAAACTCGTTTGAAATTCATGAAACTTGGCATGCTATCATGGAGCGGCATTAACATGCCATGGTACAAATTTTGTCCCATTTGGGGCAGGTTTGGGTATATGCTTCTCACAAACCGGAGCTTCTCACAACAAGCATGATGGTTTTCGGTAGGGAGCGTCCCACCTTTGTGGACGAAACGATATACATTGCCTCTTATTGCTTTCAAATTTTTTTCTCGTGTCAACATAGAACAACAGGAGTGTTGTGTGAATTTTGTGATCTTTCGGGGTTCATTTGGAAATTTTTATGCATTAACTAAGTTTTCAATGCATTTATGTGCATAATTCAAATTTGAACTACATGCACATGCTCCAGTGCATATAAATTGGTTGAAAAAATCAAATATGTGTCCTTGGGTGCATGCTTAGGTCCCATGCAAGAAATGGAAATGAATTTCAAACACCAGGGCACCATTGATTGCCGGCAAAACATTGAGATGCCTGGTTTTTAAATTCTAGTAAATCCAAAATTTTGTTAACCATTCAGGTGATGCCATGTGTCTTGGTTTTAATGATTGTAGGAGGTGTCGTGTGGATAGCTGCTTGACCTTGACTGAATGGGAGGCTTGCGAGCGCCGTCCGGTGCGTAGGCTGACCGAGAGGCGTGCAAGCTGTCCTTGAGTGCGCAGGAAGCATGCGAGCTATACGCTGCGCAGGCTCACTTGGAAGCGAGCCCTTTGACTTCCATGGCCGCGCGCCTTGCTCGCATCCTCTCCATTAACGACGCCCTATCCACAATTTAATTCGCTTTTTAAATATAAAACACTCATCGCAAACATTTTAGTTAGAACACTCGTATGCAAACCGACAGCTTCCCCAGGAAGCCAAGAGAAAATGTGCTGAGCAGGATTTCTGCAGCTCTTGATCGCAAACGTTTTAGATTGAACACCCGTATGAAAAGTGAGAGCAGCGCAGGATTTGTGCATCCCTTCAACGTAAACGGTTGTTTTGGATAACCCGTGTGGAACCACGTAAAAACAATTCGGTAAGATTTGTCAATCCTTGTAACAATGCGGTTTGTCAAAATATGAAGCTAAAAATCACTAGCAGTATCTAATTTTTGCAACTAAAATTCAGTAATTAAGCATAGATTTCATTCATAGATTAAGCAGTCGTTCTTAATTTATACAAACAGTTCAACTCGACAGTGGAACCGACCAAACTTTTCCCTAATTGTTGCCAACCACGTACTGAAATAGCTAGTTCAACTACATATACTAGCTAATTTTAAGTACGTTGTACAGTTCCACCACATCTATAGTCAGATGAACTGGACAAAATAGCCCCTAAATACTACTACTACTGCAGAGGGGCTTTGTACTACTTCCGGCTGCCTCTCCTCTGCCGAGTGTGCTCAGTAAGAGGCGGAGGAGGAGGAGCCTACTAACGAGCTAGGTAACCGCAATCCGGTGCCTGCCGCTAATGCAGCTTCAGCGATGCTCGCCTCGAACGCCCTCTGTCGCTCCAGACGACCCCTCTCGAAGCGGTGATTCTCCTCGTAGATCTCCTAATTCCAAGCCTCTGAGGCGGTGTGTGCCGCTACCACTACGGCGGCAAGGCTCTTTGCGTGCTCAACGAGGCGCTCCTCCTCCTCCCGCAGGAACTCGGTGTAGCACGCAAGTTCGTTGTCGCATGTGCGAGCATCCACCTCCGCCTCCCGCCCTCGGGCAGTGGTGGCGGAGCGGGTGATGACCCCGGCGGTCGACGGTGGGCTAGCGGCCACGGCGGCCAACGGGGTGGCGGCCACGACTACCACCTCCCGCCTTCGGGCCATGGTGGCGGAACGGGTGATGGCCACAATGGCCGGCAGTGGGGTGGCAGCCACGACGGCCATCTCCCGCCTTCGGGCCATAGCGGCAGAGCGGGCGATGGCCCTGGCTTTCGACGGTGGTGTGGCGGCAACGGCGGCCGGCAACAACTGCCGACGAGCACCGGCGGCAGAGCGTGTGGTGGGTGTTCCACACATACCCAACAGGGACGCCACGCGCACTACACTACGCCGGGGACTGCGCCGACGCCGCGGTGTAGCCTCCCAGCTGGAGCTGTTCTCTGATGATGGTGGAGTGGCTGAGCGACGACGACGGACCGGTGCCATTGGCGAATGTGGGAGAAGCAGACGAGATAAGCTACAGGGATGGAGGGGAAAATGCAATGCAGGACTCACTGGCCGTGAGGGTTTTTATAGCTAGCCGGTAAGCATTGGGATTTTGGGGGATTTAACCGAGTCGGGCGGGACGCTTGTGCAGCAACCTACGATGTTGCATGGGAATGGGCTCACCGACGATTCATTGGCGCCACCGTTTGGCAAAAGAACGCCCCCGCACACTAGCAAGCTTGCGCTGTAAGCCGTCTGCGGCAGCGGGGTGACAAGACGTGCGAGAGAAGGACGAAAGGCCACGTACACATACAGTTAATAAGAAAACGTTTGCGATTTAACTACCTACTATACCACCTTCCTGGTTTATAAGTATGATTTAACTAATAAAATATGAATGCATGTCGCCAAAGATTATATAGTTGGATTTGTATTTGAACATAGTTTCCAATTATATAATTTTTTAAACATGCATTAACATTTTTTTTGGTTAAATTTGAGGGCAAAGTATGGCACGGAATATAAAGGAGACTATAGACTAGACGGAGGTGGTACCATACGGCCGCTCTCTATGCAACGACGCAACTGTCGGTCGGCTTGTAGGCGACCATTTGCTGTGTGTTCAACTGCTCCATGCGTGTGGTTGCTTGCGGTTCAGGCGGCCGTGGCGCGCTCAGCTCTCGCGTCCCGACACATGCGCTCTGCTCTCGCGTCCCTCTGGGTGCTCTGCCCTCGTCCCTCCATGCGCGCTGCCAGTGTTTTGGGCCGGCGCACGATCACGCACGTTTGTGTGCAAGCAATTGCGCCGGGCGCGGCGCGACGATGCAGTTACCCGCTGCAAAAACTGCCATGCGGACACGCCGAGAGTCCACGCCGCCCGGGCCCCTTTTATTCCTGTGGCCATTTACCTTCACCTCTCATCTCACACGTCACAATAAGCACATCCACGAGGACACATACAGAGAGGACATCTGGCGGTTCCAATGGCGCTCCCAGTGGCCGACGACGACAACGGCGGGCAGTTCACCACGCATCACGTAGTGGACACCCACGTGAGGGGGAAGGCCCTCTTGGTGGTGTACACGAACGATCCGGTCTCGGTGGAGAGCTCCATCCAAACTATGAAGCAGTTCCTTGCCGAGGACAAGTACCGAGTGGTCGGCTTCGACCTCGAGTACACCATCGGTCGTGCCGGGCACGATCAGAAGGTTGTCGTCGCCCAGTTGTGCGTGCGACATGACGTCCTCGTCTACCACTTCCACCTTGCCACAAGGCCTTGCGAGCATTTCTCCAGGTTTATCAAGAGCTCCGACTACAGTTTCGCTACGGTGGACACCACCAACGATCTAAAAGCGCTCAAGGTTTCGGACTTCAAATGCCCGAATCTTGTCAACATCTAGCACCACTACAAGGTCTGGGGCACCGACAAAAGCAAACTGAACTCCCTGGTTGACCTCGCCTCATCCATCATCGACCCCTACTACGCAAAGATGAAGCAAGAGAGCAATAAGGACAAGAACACCTGGCACAGTGTGTGGCATAGGAGACTGGATGAACAACAACTCAAGTACGCGGCCATGGACGTGTACACAAGCTATGAGATGTACAGGCGGATCGTTGACATGAGGAACTGTCTTTTTCCTGACCCAGACGAGGGATCGAGCCACATAGCAGTGGCGGGAGCGTCACAAGAAGTAGATGACTAGACGATCGTTTCTCCTACTTTAGAATGCATGCAATTGTTTATTGAGGTATGTGCGAATGATCTGTATATTCACTTATGTAATTGGATGTTTATTTTAGTTATATATATACATGTTATTCTACTGTAGACAGAGCAATTCACACGGCTTATTAGCAGCAATCGTCTGTGTTATTATTGGTCTTCGCACACATTTCAGATTACGGACCTGTTTGTCGTGTATCACACACATCTTGTTCAGTTGAACCGTTTCCATTATGTTGCCTAATCACACACAGTTCAACCTAGCAGACCGTATGCTGTATATTGCACATGCCTTCATCTAGCTGCCCATTTCTTTTGTGCCTCCTCATCACAAACAGTTCATTGAGTTGAACCGTATGCCCTGCATCGCACGCGCAACTAAATTCTGAACCGTGTTTGATGCATCTGTCATCGCAAACTTTTTGCACCTTTTTTGACGGTTTTTTACACCACCTTTACGATTATGGCATCGCACACAGTTTCGTCGAAGGGTCTCTGATTCGACTGTCGCGTTCGGACCATCCTGCAATAGTGATAGTTCTCGAACCCGTAGGGTCCGCACGCTTAACATTCCTTGACGATAGTGTTATATGTTTTGGTGACTGAATGTTGTTCGGAGTCTCGGATGAGATCACGGACTTGGTGAGGAGTCTCGAAATGGTCAAGAGGTAAAGACTGATATATAGTACGATGGTATTTGGACATCGGAAGTGTTTTGGGACGTACCGGGAAGGAATCGGGTCACCGAAAAGGGTTCTGGGCACCCCCCGGCAAGTTAAGGGCCTTATGGGCCAAAGGAGGGGACAGACCAGCCCACAAGGGGGCTGGTGCGCCCCCTCCCTTGTTTGGCCATCCCTAGGGAAGGAAAAGGGGGAGCTCTAGCCCCTCCTACCTTTCCCTCTCATGGGAGAAAGGAAAGGGGGAGCGCCACCCTCCCCTGCCTTTCCCTGCAGTCCAAATAAGGAAAGGGGGCGCGGCTTGGGAGGGACCCCAAGTAGGATTCCTCCTACTTGGGCGCCTCGTTTGGCTGCTCCTTCCTCCCTCCCACCTATATATATGTGGGAGAGGTGCCTAGCACACAACAGATCAATTGTTAGCCGTGTGTGGCGCCCTCCTCCACCGTTTACACTCCCGGTCATATTTTCGTAGTGCTAAGGCGAAGCCCTGCGGAGATCACTTCACCATCACCGTCACCACGCCGTCGTGCTGACGGAACTCATCTACTACCTCGACGTCTTGCTGGATCAAGAAGGCGTGGGACGTCACCGATCTGAAGGTGTGCTGAACGCGGAGGTGCAGTACGTTCGGTACTAGCGATTGGATCACGAAGAAAGTTCAACTACATCAACCGTGTTGTGAAATGCTTCCGCTTATGGTCTACGAGGGTATGTAGACACACTCTCCCCCTCGTTGCTATGCATCTCCATGGATAGATCATTGCGTGTGCGTAGAAATTTTTTTGTTTTCCATGCAACGATTCCCAACACTAACGTGGCCCCACATGGGTGCCTCTGGTTCCGCTGACCACATTGCCTTCCACCTCTTTGTCTTCCTCCAGCGTCAGCTCGTCGCCAGCATCATCTTCATCTTCCCTGACCACTTCATTTGCTCCAACAACTGTCGGTGTCAAAACCAGCGGATCTCGGGTAGGGGGTCCCGAATTGTGCGTCTAAGGCGGATGGTAACAGGAGGCAGGGGACACGATGTTTTACCCAGGTTCGGGCCCTCTTGATATAGGTAAAACCCTACGTCCTTCTTGGTTGTTCTTGATGATATGAGTATTACATGAGTAGATCTACCACGAGATCAGAGAGGCTAAACCCTAGAAGCTAGCCTATGGTATGATTGTATGTTGTCCTACGGACTAAAACCCTCCGGTTTATATAAAGAGGAGATATACATATCCGTACTGCCTAGCTTGCCTTCCACGCCAAGTAAAGTCCCATCCGGACACGAGATGAAGTCTTCAATCTTGTATATTCATGGTCCAACAGTCCGGCAAAAGGATTTAGTCCGGCTGTCCGGAGACCCCCTAATCCAGGACTCCCTCAGTAGCCCCTGAACCAGGCTTCAATGACGATGAGTCCGGCGCGCATTATTGTCTTCGGCATTGCAAGGCGGGTTCCTCCTCCGAATACACCATGGAAGAGTTTGAATGCAAGGATAGTGTCCGACCCTGTAAAATAAGTTCCACATACCACCGTAGAGAGAATAATACTTCCATAAATCCAACATGCTGACATGTTTTGATAGTATGACATCACTTCATGGCCCGATTATTATTCGAACCGCTTTTCTCAACCAGCTCCGCACATATCGCGAGGCGGTTTTCTCGATACCTCTTGTCAAAGAAGATATCGTGTTCCCCTTATCACGGGATTCTCATCAATACGGATGTGGGTAACCCAACCGCGCCATCAATTACGGCGCCTGGGGAATAAGCGGTTTTGCCAGGCAAGTGGGGAGACTCATCGCCTTCTCCGCCCTTATAAAAGGGACAAAGATCTACTTTTTTCACCCACGCCTTCTTCCTTCTCGCTTTCCCATTCCCGCACACTCGAGCTCTAGCGCCCAAGCTCGCGTTCTTCTTCTCAAACCACTCCCAGCATGTCGGGAGCAGGAGGCAAGTGGATGGTATCCTCCGTCACAGAGGAGAACGTCAAAAAAATATGGGAAGCCGGATATCTGGCCGCGGACATCGCGCACCGGCTGCCCGATGCGGGGCAGATAGTACCAACGCCCGAACCCCATGAGAGGGTAGTTTTTCTTACCCATTTCGTCCACGGACTAGGATTTCCCCTCCACCCGTTTGTCCGCGGGCTCATGTTCTACTATGGGCTGGATTTTCATGATCTGGCCCCCAACTTCATCCTCAACATTTCGGCGTTTATCGTCATGTGCGAGGCCTTCCTCCGCATCAGGCCCCACTTCGGCCTATGGCTGAAAACCTTCAATGTCAAACCAAAGGTGGTGAGCGGCCAGCAAGCAGAGTGTGGAGGCGCCATGGTGGGCAAGATGCCTAATGTCACCTGGCTCGAGGGCACCTATGTGGATACCATAAAGGGGTGGCAATCGGGGTGGTTCTACATCACCGAGCCGCGTGACTCCAACTGGGTGGCGGCCCCCAAATTCCGACCCGAAATCCCCATGCGGCTCACCTCCTGAAAAAAGAAGGGCCTGTCCTGGGGCTCTCCGGCAGAGTTGATCAGACTCCAGACCTGCATCCAGAACATGACGAGCAAGAAAATCAAGCTCGTCAACGTGGTCCAGGTTATGCTCTTCCGCCGGATCCTTCCGTGTCAACGGCGGACATTTGTTTTGTGGGAGTTCGACTCGGCCAAGCAGCAGACACTGCGAGAGCTCTATGACACGACGCACGAGGACGTTTGGAGGGTGCTGTTCAAGAGCGCCGAGATCCCTCCCCCCCCCCTCAACGAGGACCGCGGACTCAGCGCAAAAGCGACGCGCCAATCCAGTAAGATTTTTATATTTCTCAGGGTATTTATTAGCCCCGGTTTAGTTGTGTGCAGGATCTGAACTTCCATGTCATTAACAGGATTGGATAGAGACGGCGGAGTAGCTCGATAGCCCAGCCCCGCTGCCCGAAGATCCTGCAGACGCTCTTCTGATGAAGTTGCTGACTTCGGCACCCTACGAGGTGCCGGAAAAGACCAAGAATAAGGCCGCGAGGACCCGAAAGGGTCTCTGGCGCAAGGTTGTCAGAGTCATCGGACGATGACTCCGACGCGCACTCCTCCCACGGAAAGGAGGAGGAGGAGAAAAGTTCTCCCCCCCCCTCAGCCGGGGGAGACAAGAAAAGGAAGGCCGACCCATCCGGGGAGGCCGAAGGGTCCAAGAAGGGAAGGACCCTCCTTCCGGACTGTGCCACGACGGCCGCCGAAAGCGGCAACGAGTGGCTACCCAGGGACAAGCCCCTGGCGAACTCGTAAGTGTCCGGACACCGTAGTACTTCATGATATGTTTTATTGTACTGCCTTTCCTCATGCTGAACATGATTGTGCAGTCCGTCCCGAGCTCATCTCGACGTACCCTCATCGAGCGGCTCTTTAGACTCGTCGGATATGAACAGCGGTTCTCTTCCGACCGCCTCCACCCCTCGCCCTATGGACAACGCCGAGGTGTTGTCTAAACAAGCACCGAGCCAAGGGGAGGTGGTCCTGGGGGCGCCTCGCGGTGACTTCCCGGACCCTGGGTACCAAGGGAGCAAGGCTCCTACGGGCTTCGAGTTCGGGCCCCAGCCGGACACTACACTAGAACCCTTGATGGTTCCGAACTCCGGCAGGCGGTCCCCCGACAAGGGGGGCCAACCATCCATGCCAGTGTCCTTTGTCCAACCAGAGGCACCGGACAACCTGCTGGGAGAGCTTCGCAGCGCTTCCATCGAAGAAGAGCACCGCACTATCATGAGTACGGTGGTCGAGAAGGTTCGGTCCACCAAAAACGGACTGACCGAAGTCTGCGCCAGCCTTCTAACAGGCTTTGAGGTGAGCAATCAAAGTATAAGAACATATACCGCATAGATAGTAGCCCATGATGCTCTGTTCGGCGTTCGCGAAGAAAAGCTGAATAGAGGATCAAATGATAACTCAGGAGTCTAATTAGAGCATGTCTATGTGTATGTGCAGGCTTCATTACTGGCCGCTGCCGCACATACTGCGGAGGTCGATGCGCTAAAGCAGGACCTGAAGCGGTCCGAGGACGAGCTAGGCCTTACCAAGAGGCAGCTCGAAGAGAGCAAAGGTAAGAAATACCCTTGTCTATGTAGTTAAAAAGAAGTTTGGGTGTAAAGTAATAGGATCATCATGGATTTGTCAAGGGCCACGACCGGGGTGGTGACCCTGAGGAAGGCGTTGTCCAAGGCCGAAGACAAAGCGGCCAAAGAACGCATTGAACGGGAGAAGCAAGAAGCCCGAGTAGGCGAGGTGCAGCAAGAGCTCGAGGCTCTCGCCAAAAAGCACGAGTCCTTGGAGCCGGACTCTAAGATGCAAGAGTCCGAGCTCGCGCAGGCGCTTGAAAGCGTCCGGAGCGCCAAGGCTAAAGCCCACCAGGCCCTCCAGGAGATTGACGTGGTGAAGAAGATAGCAGCGGGTAAGGCATTCATTATGCAAAGCATGCACGTGAAGGAGAGTTTCCTTTTTCTTACCCGAGTTCGGAGCTCTCCAGGAGCGTTTGCAGATCTTCCCCGCAGTGTACTGGATGCCGCAAAGTTTTACCGGGCTGAGGAGGGGAGCTCAACGGAGAAGTTGTTCTGGTCTCAGTATACTGGGACCGAACACCCCGTGCCCTTGAGCGACCAGCTGAAGCAGTTGGTCGAGCTTCACAAGGCGGCCGAACAAGCCATGAGGGGCCTTATAGTTCGGATGTGGCCTAGCGAGCCCCTATCCGGCAGCTACTTCGGCCTGGTAAGGCGGCTTGTGGAAGCCTGCCCGTGGCTTGAAGTCATCAAGCTGTCAGGACCCCGATCCCAAGCCACATCGATCTAGCCGGTAACACCTCATATCACTTTGCGGCCTCACGCACGGTATTCCACGGGTGCCGCCTTACCATGGCCCGGGACCGTTTGCGCCTTTTGGCTCACGTATATGATAGTGTCGCTAGCATCCATATGACAGAGAACCCGGGCCGACATGGCTAGTCGTGAACCCAACGCGGCACAGACCTATGGAGACAGGCATACATGAATCACATCGAGCATGTCGGTCACCAGCGAGTGATTCCGGGCTGTAGCACTGGGCTAACAGGACTCCGGGGAACCCGGGCTGTAGCAGGCTAGGCAGGACTCCGGAAGTCACCGCGTGACATTTCCCCAAAGGGACAGACATAGGAACGAAGTGAAACACATGCCGGCCAGTCAAGTGTCCTGAACAGTAGTGCTAGGCTAGCAGGAGTCCGGTGAACCGGGCTGTAGCGGACTACTATGGCTCGAGGAACACTAGACTACATTTCCCCATAAGAAAGGCTGCCAAGGATAAACAACTAGATTGTCGGATCCCACTCATACCGAGCATTTCAATCATACACACAATATTCCTGATATGAGTACATACAACATGGCATCACAACAAAACTCTAAAACTCAAGTACTTTATTTAAAGGCTCCAGAGAGCCATACATAACAAGTTCATACAGATAGGGGTCACATGACCCGACACTCAAGTCATACAATCATACAAGCACAAGCGGAAGTAAATAGTCTGAGTACAGACACTAGAAAGAAAGTAGACTTCTCGAAGCCTGTCTATCTACATAGGGCCCTCCATGGCCAGGATCACTACCTGGGTGGCTAGTCACTCGTCGACGTCAAGGTCTACGTAGAACCCATCGGAGGGGGCGGTGTTGTCATCTGAAAACAGTAATTAAGCAAACATGAGTACAAAGGTACTCAGCAAGTCTTACAACAGAGCCTACTATACATGCTCATTCTCAAGAAGGTGGTGGGGTTATTGCAGCAAGCCAGCTTTGACTCTTGGCTAAGCTATCCTACGGAACTCCACTAGTAAAATAGTTTTCGCACACAAGTCCACTACTCACCAACACAATACTCCACCAGGGATCCTCTCTCGTCATCCTACGTGAGGGCCATCCTCGGTACTCACACTTATCTTGAGACTTTTAATAGTATCCATTTAACTTGTCTATGAACTGTATAGGCAACCAAGTAGTCCTTTACCGCGGACGCGGCTATTCGAATAGTTTTATACCCTGTAGGGGTGTACTTCTTCATACACGCTTTCACCACTTAACGCCGTTTACACGACATGTACTCGGCAACCTTCAAGCAGAAGCCCAGCGAGGGTGTCGGCCACGGCCTACCTAAACACTTAAGTCTCTAGTCCAGGTTTATCACCTATCCAGGTTCCATCCGCAGGGAGTCCGGCCGAGGTTTCCACATACGGCCCCGAACGATGTGAACAGGGTCCCGAGACGCCAAACGGGCGCCCGGCATACCCGGCCACGGTGTATCTACCGCAACATAGCCCACCCCTAGGGTCAACGCTACGCACGGCCGCTAACACATAACCTACAAACACCAGAAACTATTTGCAACTCCTGGACAGAGTACTAGGGTGATTAAGAAGCCGAGAGGGTCCATTGGTTTCGGGCCCAATGTACGGTAGTAACTGCATCTTAAATCACACATACAGATCTCAGTTCTTATGGACGGTCTCAATGAAACAACCCACCATGTACTCCTACATGGCCTCTCATCGATACCTTTACCAAAACATGTTCAACACATCCCTCACATTACCGACATAATCATATCACTCTAGCCCATCACCCAGATGAACCAGACCTGACACAACTCTAAGCATAGCAGGCATAGCAAGGTAGGAATCACATACATGGCTCAATCAACTCCTACACATGCTAGTGGGTTTCATCTAGTTACTGTGGCAATGACAGGTCATGCAGAGGATAAGGGTTCAGCTACCGTAGCACACAGCAGTTTGAATCGTGTTGTCTTAATGCGGTAAACAAGAGCAGAAGCGGGAACATGGGTTGTATCGGAATGATCAATGGGTTGCTTGCCTGTTGTAGAGGTAGTAGGGTACTGCCCTTCAGACGGATACTCGGGGTTATCCTCGGAGGCAGAACCTACCACGAAAGACACACTGAACATAATCAACACATGGCAATATGCAACAATATGACGCATGCTATGACATGGCAAGATGAAAGTGTTTTGGCCTAATGCAAGCTAAAACAGAAGGGTATGAACTCATTTGAATCAAAGATTCAAATATTAGCTCATTAAACATGGCCTTATTAGTGCATTACCTTATTCTTCTTAAACAGCAAGGTTAACTTGTTTTGTCATGCATGAAACCATTACAAATGGATAGATTGAATTTTTCTGATCATTTTTCATATATAAATCTTTGCATTTGGAGCTATGGTTGATTTTCTATGATTTTTAGAAGTTTTGACTATTTTCTGGAATTTTCTATTAAAGAATAAATCCAGTAATTGAGTTAATGCGTCAGCACTGTGTCACTATGACGTCAGCGGGTCAAAGGCGCCAGCCCAGGTCAAACCTGACTGGTGGGTCCCTTCTGTCAGCCTCTCAGCTAACTAACAAAGTTAGTTAGTGGTTAGTTAGCACTAAACTAGGTTAGTTAGGCCCTGGGCCCACATGTCAGTGAGAGAGGGTTAGTTAACGCCGTCATTAACCTCTAACAGAGTGATTAGCTCTAATTTAAACTAATCTGAATTAGTTAGGAGCCAGCCCCACCTATCAGTGTCTCAGGCAGAGTCAAACTGGGGTCAAACCCCTGGTCAGCGGGGTTAATACCGCCGGCGAGGCCGAGACGGCGGAGAGCTTCGGAAATCGGCCACAGGCGACCAATTCGACCGCGGTTTGGTCCTACACGTAGCTGGGGCTCGCGCGCATCTAGTGGGGCAAGTGGGAGGAGCTGGGGTGGAGCGAGCTCGCCGGAGTCGAGCTCGTGGCGGCTGCCGGAGCTCGGCCGTTGGTGATTTTGCTGCTGCAGCAAGCTAGGGGGAAAACGGACGTGCTAGCGAGGCGCTGCGAGGTGCGGGGAGTGCGTTAAGCACCCGCGCTTGACCAAAAGGCCACCGGAGTGACGCCGGCGTCGAGCTCGCGCGGCCGCGTGCTACGGTGAGCAAGGGGGCGGCGTCTACAGCGGGCAAACGAAGCAGAGAAGAGGGGGGATCGGTAGAGGAGCTCACGGCGGTTGCAGGACGCGTCTCAGCGGGCTCGGGGGAGGTCGGACGTCGTCGGGGCGTTGCCGGCGATCTCGGCGGACCGAGGAAGAAGAAGGCGTCGGGGAGGCGCTTGGAGGCGTCCGGCGTTGCGTGAGTCGACGGGGAGGTGTAGACGATGGAGGCGGAGCTCACGGGCACGTCAGGGAGGTGAGGGGGTGGCTCTGGTGGCAACTACGGCGAACGACGGCGAGGATCGCGCTCGGCCATCGCGGGAGAGGGTGAGGGAGACGAGGGGGAGAGAGGGGAGGAGTGCAGGGAGGTGCTGGGCATCTCTGTGGCGCTCGGATGGGGACGAGGAGGCAGCAGGAGGTGGAAGCAGGAGGTGGCCGCGGGAGCACGCGCCGGCGACACGCCTCTGCCTACTGGCAGAGGTGGGTGACGACTGGCACAGGCCAGGTGGGCCGGCCAGCACAGGTAAGGCCCAGGTGGGCTTCTCCCTCTCTCTCTCTTTTTCTGATTTGTTTTCTTTTTCTATTTAACTGCAACTGTTGGGCTTTATTAAAAATACTAAAATGTTTCCAAAAATCCTGAAAATAATTGTGGGCTCTGTTTAGAATATTTCCAACAGCAAACATTTATTTCTAGAATTATTTGAGCATTTAAATTATTTTATAGCATTTAAATGCCCAAATTCAAATACTTATGATTTAATTCAATGACCTTCTGTTGACCTAGAAAATTGTGCACCAATTTTGCCAGAGGTTCTAACCCAAGACAAAGAGGGTGAACTTTTTAGAAGGGCATTTCAGGTTCATTGAAAATAATTTTAGTAAACCCTAGTTGTTTCCAAGGGGTGTTGGGGGTTTTTGCCTTCCCCATTTCAAATTTAAGAGGAATTTAAACATGATGCACACTCTAATGCTTGAACTAGCTAAGGTGTGACACAAGCGGTCCGTCTGCATCGAGGGTGCACGCAAGGCTTTTGCCCGGGCGAAGGTGCACTGGGCGAAGCTGGACGCCATGAAGCTGGTCAAGGAAGGGCCGCCGGAGGGCAAGGAGCATCGCCGCCCCGAGAATTATTACGAGGGTGTCCTGGAGGGTTCCCGCCTAGTGGTAGATGAGTGTGCCAAGGATGTAATTTTTGAATGAGCATGCTCATGTGATCTTGTAATATGAAACGAGTTCATTTGCGCCATGCGACGCTTTCTTAATTTAAAATATTACCTTCTGTGTGGCCGTTTATAAAATCTGAGAGTTGGCCAGTCGTCGGCTTCTGCCCCCATGTAACTAGTACCGGGGTGTTCGGTATAAACCTGAACACTCTTTACCCCAATTTTGGGTCCTCCAAGGAAGGTGTTCAGCGCAATGAACCAGGAAATCGGACTATAGTGCTTTATCACTCTCACTTAGCCATAGAAGCCTATGATTTTAAATTTTGGCGAAGACCCTGGTATTTGGAGGGACGGATTTGGGGCGCTATACACGCCTAAGCCGGACAAGGCCGACTCCTCGCCCAAAGCGGAAAAAGTCTTGAAGGACTTGAGACCTCTCGAACAGCGACCAGTCTCTCGCCTTATCATGACAGTCAGTTTTTGGCTTTCTCTACTGAGGTGCTCGTCCGGAAGAACCCAGACACAATCGCAGTAGTTCTCCCACCGCTACCTTAGCCGATATAGCGGAACGTAAGGTACCAAAGCATGGGAGCCGGGCAACCCAACATTTGACCAAAGACATGATTTGGAGCTGATGATATAATGCTATAAGTTCGGGGTGCCGCACTGTCGAAAGTGTTCAGACTTCTTGCGCCGTATTACGAGGTGAACGAGAGCCCCTGGCGTACTGACCGTACCCGAGCGTGCAGGTGCCGAATGTCGTAAATGGACATATAAGAGAAAGAGAAAAACTTAAATAATGCAATAACAGATTAATAATATGCATTGTTATTTGAATAATACGTCGAAGCGCACTGGTACAAGTAGTGCAATAAGCGTAAAGTAGGACAATTCGAAATGTCCTATCCAAGGCAAGCTACGCGATAATAGTGAAAAGCGGGTATATCAAGTATTACTAGAGACCACCTGGCGGTTTCCGTGTTCATCTTAGCTTCTTGCCACCTTGGTTGTTGCTTCCGGAATGTGTCCGGCCGTCGAACTGCCGGAAAGGCCTTCCGAAGGATTAGGCCCTGAAAGAGAGAGGGAATGTCAAAGGTATACAGCCTCTGGTGTGGTTAAGTCACAATGCGGGGCGTGTCCTGATTGTGCCCCCGCCTATGTCCATGGTATTTTTAATGCATAGTTATGTACGCGCGGCACGAATTTCGTCGCTGCACTGGGACTGGGACGGGAGCCGAATTGCTAGGCGAGCGTAGATCGCGCCAGGCAATCCTGTTGCAGATTATTCCGGACGCGCTTGAAGGTGTCCGGGGGCTATAACGCTGAATGAGTGGTCTGTCTGAACAGGCTTCTTTGTGCCTCTGCTGCAAGGGACACAGTGTGATCTTCCGTACGGAGCGAGCGTTCTATGTTTCCATTTACTGTTATGACCCCGCGAGGTCCTGGCATCTTGAGCTTGAGGTATGTGTAATGCGGCACTGCATTGAATTTTGCAAATGTTGTCCGTCCGAGCAGTGCATGATAGCCACTGCGAAACGGGACGATGTCGAAGATTAACTCTTCACTTCGGAAGTTATCCGGTGATCCGAAGACCACTTCCAGTGTGATTGAGCCTGTGCAATGGGCCTCTACACCTGGGATGACGCCTTTAAAGGTGGTTTTGCTGGGTTTGATCCTTGAGGGATCGATACCCATTTTTCGCACTGTATGCTGGTAAAGCAGGTTCAGGCTGCTGCCGCCGTCCATGAGGACTCGAGTGAGGTGAAATCCGTCAATGATGGGGTCTAGGACCAGTGCGGCGGATCCGCCATGACGAATGCTAGTGGGGTGGTCCCTGCGATCGAAGGTGATCGGACAAGCAGACCATGGGTTGAACTTCGGGGCGACGGGCTCCATCGCATAAACATCCCTTAGTGCACGCTTCCACTCCCTTTTGGGAATGTGGGTTGCGTATATCATGTTTACTGTCTTCACTTGTGGGGGAAACCCCTTCTGTCCTCCTAGGTTCGGCGGCCGTGGCTCCTCCTCGTCGTCGCTATGCAGCCCCTTGTCCTTGTTTTCGGCATTTAACTTGCCGGCCTGCTTGAACACCCAGCATTCTCTGTTGGTGTGATTGGCTGGCTTGTCGAGGGTGCCGTGGATTTGACACGAGCGATCCAGTATGCGATCCAGACTGGACGGAGCTGGAGTATTTCTTTTGAATGGCTTTTTCCGCTGACAGGATCTAGAGCCTTTGAATCCGGCGTTGACTGCCGTATCTTCGGAGTTATCGCTGTTATTGCGGCGCTTTGGTTTATTACGACGCTGCCTACCGTTAACGTCTTTGGTATCCGAGGTATCCGGATTCCTTGATGTGTTGTTGCTGCAAGCCAGCCAGCTGTCCTCGCCCGCGCAAAAGCGGGTCATGAGTGTTGTGAGGGCTGCCATAGATTTCGGCTTCTCCTGACCGAGATGGCGGGCGAGCCACTCGTCGCGAATGTTACGCTTAAATGCCGCTAGGGCTTCTGCATCAGGACAGTCTACAATTTGATTTTTCTTAGTCAGGAACCGTGTCCAGAATTGTCTGGCCGATTCCCCTGGCTGCTGGGTTATGTGGCTCAAGTCATCAGCATTCGGTGGCCGCACATAAGTGCCCTGGAAGTTGTCAAGAAATGCATCTTCCAAATCCTCTCAACTGCCGATGGAATCTGCCGGCAAGCTATTCAACCAATGCCGAGCTGGTCCTTTGAGTTTTAGTGGGAGTACTTGATGGCATGTAGATCGTCACCGCGGGCCATGTGGATGTGAAGGAGGAAATCCTCAATCCATACAGCGGGATCTTGGACGGGCGCTTGAATTCATGCTCCTGGGCCGCAAGGACTTCGGTCCATCTGTCTGCTAGCAAGTTTTGATCAGCTTGAAGTTGTTGCTATTTCTTCTTTAGGCTACTTGCCGTGGCCATAAGCCGGCGCTTGAAGCGCTCTTGCTCGACGGGGTCCTCAGGCACGATAAACTCGTCGTCGACGAGGCTCGCCTCGTCTTTGCAGAGAGGCATGTAATTGTCCTCCTCTGGTTCTCCATCTGCTGCCCGCTCTAGGGGGCTAGCTTGTTCGTCCTCTAGCTCTACACCGTGCTGGAAGGGACTGTTGTTGTCTTTGGTGCTATCCGGAGTGTTATTATCTCCTGTGCCGGTATCACTGCTCTTGTTGTGGCGGTACTTAGAGCGGCGCCGCTGACGTCGGCGCTTGGGTTGCTTTTTGGAGGGGTCATCCTCCGCTTTCTCGTCGCCATTGGCTTCTTTGGGGGTGTCCACCATGTATATATCATATGAGGAGGTGGCGGTCCAGTGCCCTGAGGGTGGTGGATCCTGTTCATCTCCGGCTTCGTCGTCCATACCATCGAAGTCTTCGGAGCCGAAGTCGAGCATGTCGGTTAAGTCGTCGACAGTGGCTACTAAGTGGGTGGTGGGTGGGCAGCGAATTTCCTCGTCGCCCGCATCCCATTCTAGCCGGACATAGTTCGGCCAAGGTTCTCCTGACAGGGAGAGAGACCTTAATGAATTTAGCACATCCCCGAAGGGTGAGTGCTGAAAGATGTCCGCGGAGGTGAACTCCATGATCGGCGCCCAGTCAGACTCGACGGGCACGGATATGAGCGGCTCGGAGTCCGTGGCTGTGGATGAATCCAGTGGTTTGGTGACACGGCTCTCGTAAGGGGTAAGGTCAGTATCCGGCTCTATCGCCACTGAGAGTGCGGCCTCCATGGCGGGGTCTATCCCTCCGCTCTCGAATGACGCGACTTGCTCCGGATTGATGGACGGAGTAGCTGCGGACGCGATCTCCCAAATACTGTCCGACGACAGAGTTACGTCATGCTCGTCAAGACTGTACGGCGCGTCTGACATGGGCTCGAATCTGTCGAAGATCAAGTCTCCGTGGATGTCGGCCGTGTAGTTCAAGTTTCCATCTGACCTGATGGCCAGGGGCGTAGCTCTCAATCTGCTCTAGATGGCCAAGCGAATTGGCCCGCAGTGCAAAGCCGCCGAATATGAAGATCTGTCCGGGAAGGAAAGCCTCACCCTGGACCGCATCGCTAGCGATGATCGAAGGAGCCATCAAGCCTTATGGTGGCGACACAATGGAACTCTCAATGAAAGCACCAATGTCGGTGTCAAAACCAGCGGATCTCGGGTAGGGGGTCCCGAACTGTGTGTCTAAGGCGGATGGTAACAGGAGGCAGGGGACACGATGTTTTACCCAGGTTCGGGCCCTCTTGATAGAGGTAAAACCCTACGTCCTGCTTGATTGTTCTTGATGATATGAGTATTACAAGAGTAGATCTACCACGAGATCAGAGAGGCTAAACCCTAGAAGCTAGCCTATGGTATGATTGTATGTTGTCCTACGGACTAAAACCCTCCAGTTTATATAGACACCGGAGGGGGCTAGGGTTACACAAGGTCGGTTACAAAAGAGGAGATATACATATCCGTACTGCCTAGCTTGCCTTCCACGCCAAATAAAGTCCCATCCGGACATGAGATGAAGTCTTCAATCTTATATCTTCATGGTCCAACAGTCCAGCAAAAGGATATAGTCCGGCTGTCCGGAGACCCCCTAATCCAGGACTCCCTCAACAACCATGGGCAACATCGACACCTTCTACCCCATGCCGATTAGCGTCGTAACCGCGTCAAGTCCTCCTCTACTGGCCCCTCCGACCTAGTGTACAACTCGTGCTAGTCCTCGTCTACGCATCCTCGATGTTTGCAACACCGACGGGTGCCTTCGTCCGTGACATGTCCATGGGCTTGGCAAACCTATTGTGGCGCCTGGTCATCATCGACTTCCTCCCGTCTATGCATGCCTGGTGCTGGCAACAACGGAGCGTGCATTCATCCCATACGTGTCCCCGGGCTTGGCAAACATGGCGAGGTCCCTCGTCCACCCCGTCTTCATCCTGGTGCACCACTGCACCCTGAATAATGTGGTTCCTCCTTGCGCCTGCAGCTCCACAATGACTACCTCGACACTGGCCACCCCTACTCAACATTGACCATGACGTCCCTCGCACGGCTACCTCGACCACGGCTACACCACCCTACGCTCTTAGCTACCTCAACAACGACACAAAGGGCTACCGACTTTCTTGAGAAATATCATCAATTTTCAGTGCAGTCACAACTTCCATGATGCATGAACCGTCACAACTGGGGGGAGGGGTCCGTCGGCTCGCAAACTTCGGATTATTCTCTAGTCTCACCATATGCATCCCTAACGTTGTGATCGTGGGGGATGTTGAGTACCATGATCATTTCAGAAACATAGGTAGCGTATGATTTATTCTACCTTGTCTTGTACTCCAAAATGATCATGTAGTCCTATATATACGCTCATGAGGTTCAAGCAATACAATCATCGATTCCACCAATCTCCCACGTTTATTCCTCTTATATGTTGTTTCCGACATGCCTTCGATTCCCAAGATATTATCCTATTTGTGGCTAATTGCTTTCATATTTCATAACATGTTGGTTGATTGATGCCTTGAAAAAATCCACCATCTGAGCTCTTTCCATGTAAGCCTAGCGCTCATCCCTCTACAACAGCAGCCTTGTTCCAAACATCCAAACCGTTATTTCCTTCTGAAACACAGACCCTTGTTGCAATTGCAATAGGACCCTTGCTGCAAAAAAAATTCTATAGCTCGTGGACATCTACCTCACTATTGCAACATAGGTAATGTTGCAAAAAAGCGTCGACCGATTCCGGCGTCAATCAACGGCGCTTGCATGTGGTGGTGGTGCCAACTGCGAGAGTGTGGTGGAGCTTGGGCAACCACAACAAACCCTTGTTGTAACAAGAGCCTTGTTGCAATCGAGTCCACTGGTACAAGGACCAGGTTGCAAAAACTGAACTATGGGTAGAGATTGCTTCCGAGCCATCCGATCAAAATTAGATGTAACGTCCACGAAGGCGGTCAACGTGGGCAAAAATATCATTCGGTTGAACAAGAGAGTTTCGGTTCTTTCTTCAGAAATTCTTCGTGTCAAACGACTGATAACTCGACAATCGTCGGCCGTCCCTATGGTTGTGGGATTCGAGTTGATTGGACATCACACAACACTACTCTTCTCATGTTCCGACACAATTTCAGAAGCAGGAAATAAACTATTTGCCGAGGACTACAACAAGGCTTGTGTTACAAAGCATTGAGCGAAACACGAACCTTGTTAAGGGGAATTAGGATAGTTTGCAGTCGCAAAAAAATTGTTTCGTGGGGAATGCAACAAGGTTCCTATTGCAAAGCCTTGACAGCAATGCAAACCAGAAAAAAAACTATTTGGCGGGGATTGCAACAAGGCTCGTGTTGCAAAATGATGAGCGCAACTTGAACCTTGTTGCAAAAGAGGTTGCAGTCGTAGAAAAAATTGTTCGAGGAGATTGCAACAAGGCTTGTGTTGCAAAGCGCTTTTCAAGCGCAACATGAACCTTGTTTCAAAGGCTCGAGGGCTCAACGGGGGGGGGGGGGGGGGGGGATCGGACGGTTGGCGGCGGCTCCATCGAACGACGCCCGGATGGTCGATCTTAGGATTATCATCCGGCCAACGTGTAGCGTCCCCTTCTTTCTTTTTTGCAGAAGGCCCATCTTTTTTGGCAATTATGAATCTTTTCGAACTCGTGAACATTTTCGTAATCCCTAATTTTTTAAATAAAAAAATCACATTTTCTCGAAAAGTCAATGATCAACGATGGATGGTCAACCATGACCAATGAACCGGAAAATCTAGAAACCGTGAATCTTTTTGAATTGGTGAACATTTTTTTAATCCCTATTTTTTAATAAAAACACATTTTCTCAAAAAGTCAATGATCAACGATGGACTGGTCAACCATGACCGGCGAACCGGAAAACTGCCAGCCACTAGGCTTTATGGACGACCTTGACAATTTACAGCGTGAACCACTTCTAACTATATAACCTGATATTCACTATAGCGCCCTATTTACTGTAGCATGGAGATTATTCAATTGTTGTAACAATTTTTTGGAAAATCTGAGCAAAATTTGAAAATTTAAAATAGTTTATAAATTATTGGAACAAAATTTAGAATTTCGACATATTATGAAAATATATGAACATTATTTGTAATAGAAGAGCATATTTTTTAACACGAACAATTTTTTTGAAGCATGGGGACATTTTTTTTAAATGCAAACAAAATGTTGAAACCTGTAACATTTTTTGAAATTCCTACAAAACTTATGAATCATGAACATTTTTATGAAATTGTGAGAAAACGAGAGCATTTTCTGAAACACAAAACATTTCCTGAAATTGTGAACAAATTTTGAGAATCGGAACATTGTTGTGAAAAAGATTTGTAAATCATGAACAATTTTTTTGAAATGGGAACATTTTTCAAAGTTACGAAAAAAAATTGAACGTGAACATGTTTTGAAATTACAGAACAAAAATTACAAACATGATTTTTTTAATCTTGCGAACAATTTTTCAAACTGGAACATTTTTTAAATATCGTGGAAAATGAAAATATGAACAATTTTTGGAATTGTGGACACCTTTTGAAAACAGTAACATTTTTGAGAAATTGTTAGAAATTTGAACAAAAACATCACAAAAAAATTTTTTAAACAAGACCATTTTCTGAAATGCCCAAACATTTTTTTTAAATGCGAATGTTTTTATAATTTATGAAAACAATTAAACACGAACAATTTTTGGAAACACGAACAAATTTTGAATTTTCCAAACAATTTAAAAAAACCAAAAACAGAAAAAAGTAAAGAAAAAAGAAATGAAACAGAAAAACAAAAGAAAACCATAAAACTGGTATAAAAATAAAAAAACGGTTCAGGGAACCTTCGGAAGGTTCCCAAAACCGGCCGCCTAGCTGTGGGAAAGTGGGCCGGCCCAATACTCGCGCTCGGGGGAGCCGCCCTGTGCGAATGGTCAACATTTTGACGCAGAGAGGGCCGCCCCTATATCTCGCTAATAGCGAGACGTAGGGCCGTAGGGAAGCCTCACATCAAGGGGTGCACGAGATGGGCCGTTCCAGATGCGCTGGAGACCACAACCTCTTTTTTGTTTGTTTTGTGTTTTCGCCTTTTTACTTTTGTTTACATTTCCAAATATTCTAATAAAGTATGTTACAAAGATATTTTACATAAAAAAATTTATAAAAATATTAACCAAGCATTTAAAAAATATTAAATGTGTATAGAGAAAATGTTTCTCATGTATATGAAAAAATACAATGTGTGTGAAAAAAGTTGATCATGTATTTAAAAATGTAGTCAAGCATTTAAAAATATTAAATGTGTATAGAAAAAAGTTGACCATGTATTAAAAAATGTTAATCTTGTATTACAAAATTTCAATAAAGTATTTAGAAAATATTAAATATGTATATAAATTTTTTTGACCATGTACTCAGAAAATGTTAATCAAGCATTTATAAAAACATGTGTATAGAAAAATGTTGACCATATATTTAAAAAGTTAATCTTGTCTTTGAATAATCTTAAACATGCACTCCCTCCGACCGAAAATAACTGTCCGAATTTTGTACTAACTTTAGTATAAAGTTATACTTGGCCTAATATTTATTTTTGGATGGAGGGAATATTAGATATATACCAAAATTTTAAAATGTGTATGGGAAAAAGTAGAAATAAAAAAAACCAGTTCTCAAAAAATGTCAATCATGTAGTTAAAAAATGTTAAACATGCATTAGAAAAATATATTAGAAATACCATAAATGTGCAATGTGTATGGAAAAAATAGACATTACAAAATATGAGTCCTCAAAAAATGTTAATCGTGTATTTAAAAAATATTTCAGATGTGTACGGAACTTGTTGAATGTGTACTGAAAGAAACCGACGAAAAACAGCAAAACAAATAAAAATTAAGAAAACCCAAATAAAAAACAAAGAAACTAAAAATAGAATAATGTAAAGAGAAAAAACCGAGAAAGAAACAAAAACCATTAAAACCAAGAAATAAATGAAAGAAAATTGAAGATATAGAGAAACAAAAGCAAAAAAAAGTATATGAAAATAGAAAGAACAAATATAAACAAAGAAAAACAAACATCGGTGAAAACCGAGAAAAAACAAAGAAAATCAGTGAAAAAACAAAAAACAAAATGTGAAAAGACAAAGAAAAAAGAAAAAGAAAAAAGAAAAAGAAACAGAAAACCTGGAAGAAAACGGACTGAGCCGTTAAACAGCCAAGCCACCGAGCAAGATGACTGAACCAGCGAACTCGATCGAACGAAACCCAGCGAAGAAAAAAAAATAAGAACGAGCCGACCTAGTAGCTCCAGCGCAAGGGGCAAAAGCTTGAAGAAGACAGAAGCACTCGCACGAAGCGAGATACATCAGCTGTTTGGTTTGGAGCATTAGGTTATCACGCCTAATCTTAGTCATGTCACAACATTATAGACATGTGTTTGGTTTATTGCCATATTTTTTTAGCTGCATGGTTCATATTTTTTTTCAAAAAATGGGGGCTCCCCGGCCTCTACATCAGAGTGATGCATACGGCCATCTTATTAACCAAATAAGCAAAAGGTCAACAAGGTTCCAAAGTCTCGAACTGAAAAAGAAAAAGGCAGCTTACATAGAGCCTAAAAGGCTAGATACACAAATTAGCCAGGAAAAGACGCCACAATCGGCTGGCTAAAAATAGATAGATAAACTAATTGCATATCTTATTACATGACCGCCATCCAAACCGGTTGAAAATATCCCGAGCTACCATCTCCCAACGGATAGATCCAGTAACCAAATGCTCCCTGGCCTCCATCAGAGTGAGTAGCGACCACGAACGGATCAATGCTGTAGCTCGGAAAATAACCTGCAAAAAATGAATCCGTGATGTTCTGTTAAAAACCAAATCATTTCTGCAATTCCAGATAGTCCACAACAAAGCGCAAACTCCAACCCGAATATGTCTTGCTAAGTCAGGCCCAACCCCATTAAGCCATGTCCCAAATAATGCGTTGACAGAATTCGGTGGAGTAATATTAAAAGCAATATGGACCGTCCGCCAAAGAACTTCGGCCAACGGGCAATCAAAGAATAGATGCTTAATCGTCTTATCCCGATCACAGAAACTACACCTAGTAGGTCCTGTCCAATTACGCTTTATCAAATTGTCCTTTGTTAAAATAACTTGTTTATGGACAAACCACATAAACACTTTAATTTTTAGAGGAACTTTGACAGCCCAGACAAACTTGGAAGTTGGAATGGAGTTCGAATTAATAATATCAATATACATTGATTTAACTGTAAATACTCCAGATCTAGTCAACTTCCAGCGTAATCCATCGGGTTGGTGAGAAAGTTGAACCTCCATTAGTCTCCTAACTAGATGGAGCCATTCTTCCCAACGATTGCCCGCTAAGGAACGTCTAAACTGAATATTAAGGGGGATAGATTGAAATATTGTTGCCACGAACACCTCACGTCGTTGAGCAATCCGATATAAAGATGGATATTGAATGGCTAAAGGTGAGTCGTCAAGCCAAGTATCCTCCCAGAAACGTGTACTTGCACCGTTTCCAATAACAAACCTCATCCTATTGAACATTGATTGTTTGACTTTCATTAGTCCTTTCCAGAAAGGCGAATCAGTCGGCCTGACTGTAACCTGGGACAATGTTTTAGTCTGGAGGTACTTGCTGCGGAGGATCTGCGCCCACATGGCCTCAGTCCCGGAGGAAAGCTTCCACAACCACTTACTAAGAAGGCATCTGTTCTTAACTTCAAGATTTTCAATACCAAGACCCCCTTGGTCTTTCGGTCGACAGATGATGTCCCATTTAGCAAGCCGGTATTTTCTTTTAAGTTCATCACCCTGCCAAAAGAAACGCGACCGTTAGAAGTCCAGTCTTTTCCTAACACCAACTGGGACCTCAAAGAACGATAAGAGGAACATAGGCATACTCGTGAGTACCGAATTAATCAAGATCAAACGGCCTCCGTAAGACATGAGCTTACCCTTCCAGCAGCTCAGTTTCTTCTCAAATCGATTCTCGATGCACTTCCATTCTCTGTTTGTCAGCCTACGATGGTGTATCGGAATACCAAGGTATGAGGAAGGTAAACTCCCCAACTCGCACCCAAACAATTGCCTATAAGACTCTTGTTTGTCTTTGGCTCTACCAAAGCAGAACAACTCGCTCTTATGAAAGTTAATCTTTAACCCGGTCAATTGTTCAAAAAGGCATAACACCAGCTTCATATTTCTCGCCTTGGCCAAATCATGCTCCATAAAGATGATTGTATCATCAGCGTATTGAAGGACGGATACACCTCCATCAACAAGATGAGGTACCAAACCACCCACTTGACCATTCTCCTTAGCCCTGCCTATCAAAATTGCTAACATATCCACCACAATGTTAAACAGGATAGGGGACATCGAATCTCCTTGTCTGAGGCCTTTATGTGTCTGGAAGTAATGACCTATATCGTCATTCACTTTAATTCCCACACTCCCTTTTTGCGTAAAGGATTTAACTTGGCGGCGCCAGACTTCATCAAAACCTTTCATACGCAATGCCTGTTGGAGGAATGGCCACTTGACCTTATCGTACGCTTTTTCGAAATCCACCTTAAAAATTACTCCATCTAATTTTTTGGAGTGGATTTCATGGAGCGTTTCATGAAGAACAACCACCCCTTCAAGGATGTTTCTGTCCGGCATGAAAGCAGTTTGGGATTGTTGCATCACAGAATGCGCAATCTGTGTGAGCCTATTGGTCCCGACTTTGGTGAAGATTTTGAAACTAACATTAAGGAGGCAGATCGGCCTGAACTGCTCAATTCTCACAGCATCCGTTTTCTTAGGGAGCAATGTGATAGTTCCAAAATTCAAGTGAAATAATTAGAACTGTCCAGAGAATAGATCATGAAACATAGGTAGTAAATCCCCCTTAATAATGTGCCAGCACTTTTTATAGAACTCAGCCTATGTCATAAGATAGTTTTTCGTCAAATCTTGCCACACTTGTGGTCGCTATTATATTAGCCACACATTTTATGACGGCCACAATTCCTCTAAGATTAGTTGTGGCAAAGTTAGTCATGATCCAAACATGCCCATAGTCCCCGTGGCTGTGGAGGAGGTCTGAACTTGGGAACATATCTGATGCACCGGAGCATTTTGTGCTAACGTGTGCACGCGGTCTCTATAACTACCAGTTGGAACATTGAAAAAACACTGGGGCCATTCTGATCATCAGCATATTTTGTCATTTTCATTTCCCATATTATGTTTTGACTTTAATCTGAAAAAGAATATAGCATATGTATTCTTGTTACAATTACAACATAGAAAATATTCAGACTTATTTGACATTTGTAAAATGGCTAAATCAACGAGTGCATCGGTAGCATCAAATGGCCCGGTGTACTAGTTGTTTCCCGTCTCAACTTCTTTCATGTGGTGACCTGTAGCGGCTCCCGGCCACAATGCCTTTAACATTAGTTTTGGCAAAGTTAGCCATGAACCAAACATGCCCGTGACCTCACAGCAGAACAGCAATGCTCCCCCTCAAAAAAAAGCAGAACAACGATCCTCCGCGATTCAGACTTCAGAGTCATCCTGAATTCTCAGCGAACAACCTACCTTGTGCCAGCCGCTTTCCGCGGTTTCATTTGCAGGGATCAATTCCAGGACATGGTACAGCAGCGGGACACCGATCTGCGAGCTTGAGGCGAGCTGGGATTGATTCCTGCCTGAAGAATGATGGCGTTGGATTTTGTTTGCTTCGGGGCATGGCAATGCTCCTTGCTTGGAAGCACGGCGAAGGGAGAGGTACTCATTTCTCAGTGCTGCAGTGCAGCACGATGTTGCCGCTGCAGACAGCCCAGATGACAGTACAAAGGAAAATGATAGAAATAGAATGGCATGCCTGTCAAAAGTCTCAGGGCTGAGAAAGACATGATCATTCGGTGAGGTCATTGCCTCTTCTTTACTGCCAACACTGGCAGAGGGATTTTCTTTTCAGCGGTGTGATGTAGGTAGATTTATTTTCATGAACTCCTATGAACTATGATTTGCTTTTGCGTTTATATACTCCCTCTGTCTTATAATATAAGAGCGTTTTTGACACTACGCTAGTGTCAAACACTCTTATATTATGGGATGGAGGGAATATATTTTATCATGATAGAATTCAAGAGTACTGTCAGCAGAATATTGGTTTTAAACATGTAATATTACCCCTGTCCGGCAATAACCAAATTTTGGACCAAAGAAACAGGTGCCATCACATTTGGAGCTAGGGTATCAGGAAACCACCATCTTTGGTACTTGTTATTTTCAAAAAACCACCATTTTCGAGGCTTGTGTATACCAGGCACCACTAATTGTGCGATTTGCTCGTTTAACCAGTTTCCTGACCGTGCTGGCCACCTGTCAAGTCGACGTGACATCAATAGACAGCGCGGGGAAACGGGCGTTAGGCTGTTAGCCCCTGGCTGTTAAAACAGCCCAAAGCAGTTCACCGTCGCCCCATCTCTCCCGGTGGTTCTTCTCTCTCCCTGACTCGTCGCCACAGCATTTTTGCCATGGTTTTATTGGGGCGGGGGGGCGGTCTGAAGACGTCGGCTCATTTGTCAGCAATGTGAGTACCACCCCCTCCTCCATTTACAAAAAAATAACAGGGGGGGTCAATATCTGTGAAAGCATCCTCCCCATACAGAATTTCAATGTGACTTGACCTGCATTTTCTTGATTTTTTCTCTTCAAATGGGGACACAACAATTGTCTGCTGCCTCTTGTTCCTCGTCACAGTCAGTACCAATTTCTTGCTACTTTCATATTTCCTAATCATGAACTCCTATGAACTATGATTTTCTTTTGCATCTATTTTGTATCAGGATAGAATCCAAGAGTAAACTGATGATGACAATAACCAAATCTTGGACCAAAGAAACAGGACATGTCCACCTTCACAAATTATTACTATCATGCAAGGAAATAATTGGGAATGAAATCACTATGGTCTCCATTATTACTTGAAACCTTGTAGAAGCACACAATCAGCAGGTGATGTTGTACAAAGGATAATTCATAACTGAATAGTTAGTGCACACAGATGTGCGCAGTCATGAAAACCATATACATCAACATAAATAAACTCAAGCCTCAGTAACCAGAATCATGAACTTCAGTGAAGCTATATACACTCTCCAAACAGGGAACACTCACTCACACAAGATTCTCAAATTCTATCCACTAGATCAGTCATGGGGACCCTCCAAACTTTGGTGGAGTCATGAGACTTTTTGTCAGCCATATCGCGGTCTCTCTAGATGACACGGCTCCTTCGCCAAATGGTCGAAGAACACCTGCGAGCTCATCAAGCCTCTCCTGCTCCAGGAGCTTTGCACAGATCTCAAGAAGTGACTCCAGAGCATCAGCTCTCTGCTGCACTATGTTCAGATGATCAAACTCGGCAGGTGCGCTGCCTGCATTTCCCAATTTCAGCGTGCTCACTGGTGATGATTCCTCCGTCACAACATCTACATCACCCATGCCTTGTTTTACTCCTTGACAAGACTCTGTCTTCACATCCTTCCTGTGCTCTTGCACCGCTCCAATCGTCATTTCCTCATTTGGTACTGGTACCTCATTAAGCTTTTGACTTGCACTGTTAACCGGCGCAGCCTCTACTGGACTGCGGGTTCTGATAGTTTTAAGACGTATTGTCTCATCAATCTGTCCATCAGTTGTTGCTGCCAAATTCTCCTCTACATGTTGAGGTGATAAAACATGAGCTGTTAGCTCTTCCTTGTTTCTGGCTTCAGGATCCACTGACATTTGCAAAATGCAGGGATCCTGGGTACCAACAGTTGATAGATCTGAATAGTTTGTCGAGCTGTCTCTTGTTTCCGCTGTTTGCTCTGCTGCTGCTTGTAATGCTTCGCTGGATCCGTTGGCTTTGCCGACTCTCTTTCTGCCGCCACTTGGTTTTCTTGACTGCTTGTCTCCCAGGTTACTCTTGTTGGGTTTTACTGGAAGGTAGATTGGAGAGCAGTTGATTGATTCAGCCAGATACGGCTGGAAATATGGGTGTCTCAATAGCTCCCCAGCCTGTAAAGTATATTCATTTAATTAGCCTGTTATTCATGTATCGACGGCTTTGATTGAAACAGTTGAACAAAGCTTCTGGTACTTACAGTTGGTCTATGTTCTGGATTTTTCCTCAGCATACTCTTAACTATCTGCTTCCTGTGAAAGAATGCTCGATTTGGTAAAAATAAAGTTGATCCACAGTACTGAGAGGTCATTTAAAATGAGGTACTCACAGTGACGATGAGTATATTGGGGGCATTGGGGATATTGACGATCTGTTTATTTTGTTGACTAATGTTGCCATGTCCTTCACAGACACATAAAAGAGTATTTCATGAGTTCCCAACATATATAGAGAGAGAAACTGAAGCAGGCAATCAAAAAATTATGTTGTATAAGCACTAACTGTAGCTTTGAATGCAGAGCGGTGTGCTAAAATCTCGAACATACAGCAACCTGACAGGAAAAGAAGAAAGACAAGCTTTCTGAGCAGCTGTTTAATTCTGTCAATCATTATCACAGAAGACTAGAGTTAACTTCAACAGAAATGGACTGGGAGCTCACCAAGCGACCATATATCAGATTTGTAACCATAAGGTATGTCCGCGAGTATTTCTGGGCACATGTAGTTTGGGGTTCCTACTACCTGAAAAACATAAATTTCAAAGATTGAAAATTGAGAAGTGGAATCTGTCAAGTCGTTTATATATCATAAACTTGGGCATCAGTATATCCCTGGGTACATGCTATTTACTTATTTTCATGAACATTTATTCATGTTATACAGTTTTTGCTTTTACGTTTAACTGCTGTAATGCGACTGGTGATCAGAAACCATATTTGATGATTAAAAGGTCAGAGCATTACATGATTTTTTTTCTTTGAAAATTAGTTTTACATGAATGGTGGTTATGCTCGTACATTTCATACTTAATTGGGACTATACACAAGTAACAGATGGTTGTGAATGACTGAACATGTCCTCCAATTACATGTACATCAATAATAAGTTAGCAAAAGGTTGAGGCGTACCGATGACGCAAGATCCTCCATGAGTAATTTTGCTAACCCGAAATCAGCTGTTTGGAGAGAGAATGAACACACACGTCATGATATTTTCATCTGACCAAATGAAGTTGTGTAGTAATTTGAGGCTACATATATGTATCTTACCAAGTCGTATGTTGTTATCCTTGGTTAACAAGATATTGGAACACTGCAATGCAGCAGGTGGTGAGGAAAATGTTAGACAACGCTAATACCTCGTACTAGAAATGAAATGATGTATCCATGGGGGCCAGCAGTTATATTTTACCTTGAGGTCACGGTGGAGCACGCGGTTGCAGTGCAGGTAGTCAAGGGCCAAGAGCAACTGTGTGAACCACCGGCACACCCTCTTCACATCACACAAGCACCAAATATACAGTAAGTTTGTGAAGCCTGAACATGTAGGAGTAGCATATTTATTCATCTGATTACAGTAAGTAATAGTGTTGGTACCTCTTCCGAGAAGAGGACGCCTCTTGCCTTCTTGATCCTCTGCGCCCTGTGAATTCGACGTCAGTGAAACAGCAGCAGGTAAGGTGAGCAGAGAAACGCAGGGCGAGGAGGCAAAGTGCAATGAGATGTTCTTACATGTCACCTCCTTCGCAGTAACTTGTGACGATGCAGACGGAGGTCCCCTGCAACCACGAAACAAATTCAGCTCAGTCTTGGCCGACGAACGCCCAGCCCAATCTACAGTAAATTCTAGTGTAGTTGCAGTACCTCGTCGACCCATCCGTCCTTGTACTCGACGATGTAGGGGTTGCTGAGGCTGGCCATGAGGGACATCTGCAGACCCACGAACTGGTGAGCTGAGGCGAGGGGAGGGTTTATTAAGGTTTGAGGTGATTGAGTGATTACCTCCTGGTAGGCGGTCCGCTGGAACTTGTCGTTCTGCTTTGTCAGCCGGATCTTCTTCATCACGTACCTGCTTGGTGAGCCAAAGATTGGGTTGGTTCAAGGGGAAGGAACGGCAGAGGAGAAGGAAGATTGAAGAGAAGAAGTAGAACCTCTTCTTCTCGGCCTTGTGGTGGACGAGGTAGGCGGTGCCGTAGGCGCCCCGGCCGATCTGCTCCACCACCTCGTACTGCTCCATGGGATTCCTTACCTCTTGCTCTTGCTTGCTCGTCTTGTGGATGATACGATGGCGCTCAGGTGAGGACAGGGCACGGGGACGGCGCTGGTGATGATGGTCGCGGAGAGGAAACCGTGCATGCACTGCAGCTGCACGCGGCCCGTGTCCACGCGTGTGGAAGTGGCGCAATAATGTCCGGCGCGCTCGCTCTGTGTGTGTGTCGGGTGTGGCCGAGGAGGAAGACGGAGACCAATGGAAGGAAGAGAAGGTTTCCCTTGGTTTTAGGGGTGGTTAGGGCGTGCTTTATGTGGAGCTCAACTAATTAATCCGTCGTCGGTTCATCATTCGATTCCATTTCATTCTCTGGCGGTCGCGGCGCGGTGCAGCGTGCATAGAGTGAGTTGAGTTGTGGAGGAAACGTTGCGCTTCCGGGTGCTGGAGTGGGCCCCTGCTGACTCACGGTGGATGGAGTAGTATTTTCTCTCTATTTTTTTCTTAAAAAAAGAGTCACGCTTGTATTAATAACATCAGCAAACGTGGCATCTCTCTCAAGTCTGAAGAAATCCATGCAGTCCCTGCTTGCCTTTTCCCTGTGAAAAGAGCACCGACCCTTTGGTCTGGTCTGGTCTGGCTCTGGCTGGCATGCAGAAGAATCAAGAAAGGTTTCTCCGTTTCACACTGTCCATGGCATGTGACAACTGTAAATGCCGTCAGCTCCACTCCACTGCGCCTGAGTAGTGGTGTGTGTTTAATACTCTACGGGTAGCCAGTGTAATAAGTAAATGGCGAGCAGTTTTACCTTGTGGCCACCCATGCAGCAGCATTTGCATGTGCCTTTCCTTGGGGCCGTGCAGTGCAGTGTGCATCGGCACCACTGCAGTACAAGTCAATGTCGAGATTTTGCGCCACTGCAGTCTGCACGCAGTCCTGCTCTCTCTGTGCTCCGGTGAAGACGCTGACTGCGACACAAGACAAGGGCACCGGTAGGAGAAACAAATTAACAAAATGAACTCGCCACCAAAGTATTTCACCCGGCTAATCTTTTTAGATAGCGTCCCACGCATTAGCGCTATACTATGCTGCATAGCGTCCGTCTGATAGGTGCTACACGCCTCGCCAGTGTGGCATCTCTGGGTCAGGGCGGACCCACCCCTGGTTAAGTAGCGCACAACTCATTTCATCCGAAAAAATGCTCACATTTGCTCAAGTCTTCCAAGTTTAGGCAAACCCTAGTTTTTCCTGTATTTTATATGTGTATGGTAATATGAGGTGATTGTTTTTTTTACTGGAAATATGAGGTGATTGTTGGGTGTTTAGCATATGCATTGGAATTTTGCTAGGGTTAGGGTTATGGTTCTTGTTATGTTGGGGTTCGGGTTATTGTTCGATTTCTATGTTAGGGCTAGGGTTTGGTTATATGACTAGGATTTTGTGTTAAGCTTCGCATGAGTATTATGAAATATTTTTTTTGTTGTGTTGTTTTAATTATTTTAGGGATGAGGAGAATATGTGTTTATGTCCATCATCTTCAGACCGGGAGGATTCAGAGAGGGATTTGAGAGGGGGCGAGAGAGAGAAACCGTGGCGACCCCCTCTCTGTTCGCCAACTTTGTGTGCAGGCTGGCCAGGGAGGGCCGGCCCTTGCCGGTTATTAATGTTGGAAATATGCCCTAGAGGCAATAATAAAATGGTTATTATTATATTTCCTTGTTCATGATAATTGTCTATTGTTCATGCTATAATTGTGTTATCCGGAAATCACAATACATGTGTGAATACATAGACCACAACACGTCCCTAGTAAGCCTCTACTTGACTAGCTCGTTGATCAAAAGATAGTCATGGTTTCCTGACTCTGGACATTAGATGTCATTGATAACAGGATCACATCATTAGGAGAATGATGTGATAGACAAGACCCAATCCTAAGCGTAGCACAAGATCGTGTAGTTCGTTTGCTAGAGCTTTTCCGAATGTCAAGTATCATTTCCTTAGACCATGAGATTGTGCAACTCCCGGATACCGTAGGAGTGCTTTGGGTGCGCCAAACGTCACAACATAACTGGGTGACTATAAAGTTGCACTACGGGTATCTCCGAAAGTGTCTGTTGGGTTGGCACGAATCGAGACTGTGATTTGTCACTCCGTATGACGGAGAGGTATCTCTGGGCCCACTCGGTAATGCATCATCATAATGAGCTCAATGTGACCAAGTGGTTGATCATGGGATCATGCATTACGGTACGAGTAAAGTGACTTGCCGGTAACGAGATTGAACGAGGTATTGGGATACCGACGATCGAGTCTCGGGCGAGTAACGTACCGATTGACAAAGGGAATTGTATACGGGATTGATTGAATCCTCGACATCGTGGTTCATCCGATGAGATCATCGAGGAGCATGTGGGAGCCAACATGGGTATCCAGATCCCGCTGTTGGTTATTGACCGGAGAGTCGTCTCGGTCATGTCTGCATGTCTCCCGAACCCGTAGGGTCTACACACTTAAGGTTCGGTGACGCTAGGGTTGTAGAGATATTAGTATGCGGTAACCCGAAAGTTGTTCGGAGTCTCGGATGAGATCCCGGACGTCACGAGGAGTTCCGGAATGGTCCGAAGGTGAAGAATTATATATAGGAAGTCTAGTTTCGGCCATCGGGAAAGTTTTGGGGTCGCTGGTATTATACCGGGACCACCGGAAGGGTCCCGGGGGTCCACCGGGTGGGGCCACCTATCCCAAAGGGCCCCATGGGCTGAAGTGGGGAAGGGAACCAGCCCCTGGTGGGCTGGTGCCCCCCTTGGGCCTCCCCCTGCGCCTAGGGTTGGAAACCCTAGGGGTGGGGGGCGCCCCACTTGTCTTGGGGGGCAAGCCACCCCCCTTGGCCACCCCCCTTGAGATCCAATCTCTAGGGCCGTCGCCCCCCTAGGGGCCCTATATATAGTGGGGGAGGGAGGGCAGCCGCACCAAGTCCCTGGCCCTTCCCTCTCCCCTTGTAACACCTCTCTCTCTCTCTCTCTCTCTCTCTCGTTGGAGCTTGGCGAAGCCCTGCCGAGATCACCGCTGCTTCCACCACCACGCCGTCGTGCTGCTGGATCTCCATCAACCTCTCCTTCCCCTTGCTGGATCAAGAAGGAGGAGACGTCTTCCCAACCGTACGTGTGTTGAACGCGAAGGTGCCGTCCGTTCGGCGCTAGGTCATCGGTGATTTGGATCACGACGAGTACGACTCCATCAACCCCGTTCTCTTGAACGCTTCCGCTCATGATCTACAAGGGTATGTAGATGCACTCCCCTCTCCCTCGTTGCTAGATAACTCCATAGATTGATCTTGGTGATGCGTAGAAAATTTTAAATTCTGCTACGTTCCCCAACAGTGGCATCATGAGCTAGGTCTATGCGTAGTTTCTATGCACGAGTAGAACACAAAGAAGTTGTGGGCATCGCTATTGTCAATTTACTTGCCGTTACTAGTCTTATCTTGATTCGGCGACATCGTGGGATGAAGCGGCCCGGACCGACCTTACACGTACGCTTACGTGAGACTGGTTCCACCGACTAACATGCACTAGTTGCATAAGGTGGCTAGCGGGTGTCTGTCTCTCCCACTTTAGTCGGATCGGATTCGATGAAAAGGGTCCTTATGAAGGGTAAATAGAAATTGGCATATCACATTGTGGTTTTGGCGTAGGTAAGAAACGTTCTTGCTAGAAACCTATAGCAGCCACGTAAAAAACTTGCAACAACAATTAGAGGACGTCTAACTTGTTTTTGCAGCATGTGTCGTGTGATGTGATATGGCCAAAATGATGTGATGAATGATATATGTGATGTATGAGATTGATCATGTTCTTGTAATAGGAATCACAACTTGCATGTTGATGAGTATGACAACCGGCCGGAGCCATAGGAGTTGTCCTAATTTATTTATGACCTGCGTGTCAACATAAACGTCATGTAATTACTTTACTTTGTTGCTAAACCGTTAGCCATAGTAGTAGAAGTAATAGAACGAGACAACTTCATGAAGACACGATGATGGAGATCATGATGATGGAGATCATGATGTCATGCCGGTAACGATGATCATGGCGCCCCGAAGATGGAGATCAAAAGGAGCAAATGATATTGGCCATATCATGTCACTATTTGATTGCATGTGATGTTTATCATGTTTTACATCTTATTTGCTTAGAACGATGGTAGCTTAAATAAGATGATCCCTCGTAATAATTTCAAGAAAGTGTTCCCCCTAACTATGCACCGTTGCGAAGGTTCGTTGTTTCAAAGCACCACGTGATGATCGGGTGTGATAGATTCTAACGTTCGAATACAACGGGTGTAAGCCAGATTTACACACGCAATACACTTAGGTTGACTTGACGAGCCTAGCATGTACAGACATGGCCTCGAAACACGAAAGACCGAAAGGTCGAGCATGAGTCGTATAGAAGATACGATCAACATGAAGATGTTCACCGATGTTGACTAGTCCATCTCACGTGATGATCGGACATGGCCTAGTTGACTCGGATCATGTTTCACTTAGATGACTAGAGGGATGTCTATCTGAGTGGGAGTTCATCGAATAATTTGATTAGATGAACTTAATTATATGAACTTAGTCTAAAATCTTTACAATATGTCTTGTAGATCAAATGGCCCACGCTAATGTTGCCCTCAACTTCAACGCGTTCCTAGAGAAAACCAAACTGAAAGATGATGGCAGCAACTATACGGACTGGGTCCGGAACCTGAGGATCATCCTCATAGCTGCCAAGAAAGATTATGTCCTAGAAGCACCGCTAGGTGACGCACCCATCCCAGAGAACCAAGACGTTATGAACGCTTGGCAGTTGCGTGCTGATGATTACTCCCTCGTTCAGTGCGGCATGCCTTACAGCTTAGAACCGGGGCTCCAAAAGCATTTTGAGCAACACGGAGCATATGAGATGTTCGAAGAGCTGAAAATGGTTTTCCAAGCTCATGCCCGGGTCGAGAGATATGAAGTCTCCGACAAGTTCTTCAGTTGTAAGATGGAGGAAAATAGTTCTGTCAGCGAGCACATACTCAAAATGTCTGGGTTGCATAACCGCTTGACTCAGCTGGGAGTTAATCTCCCGGATGACGCGGTCATTGACAGAATCCTTCAGTCGCTTCCACCGAGCTACAAGAGCTTTGTGATGAACTTCAATATGCAGGGGATGGAAAAGACCATTCCTGAGGTATATTCAATGCTGAAATCAACGGAGGTGGAGATCAAAAAGGACATCAAGTGTTGATGGTGAATAAAACCACTAAGTTTAAGAAAGGCAAGGGTAAGAAGAACTTCAAGAAGGATGGCAAGGGGGTTGCCGTGCCCGGTAAGCAAGCTGTCGAGAAGAAGCCAAAGAATGGACCCAAGCCCGAGACTGAGTGTTTTTATTGCAAGGGAAGTGGTCACTGGAAGCGGAACTGCCCCAAATACTTAGTGGACAAGAAGGCCGGCAACACTAAAGCAGGAGCTGTGGAATAAGCGGAGACTGGCGAAGGACGAGGTGACGATGCGCGTCGGGAATGGTTCCAAGGTCGATGTGATCGCCGTCGGCACGCTACCTCTACATTTACCTACGGGATTAGTTTTAAACCTCAATAATTGTTATTTAGTGCCAGCTTTGAGCATGAACATTGTATCAGGATCTCGTTTAATTCGAGATGGCTACTCATTTAAATCCGAGAATAATGGTTGTTCTATTTATATGAGAGATATGTTTTATGGTCATGCTCCGCTGGTGAATGGTTTATTCTTAATGAATCTCGAGCGTAATGTTACACATATTCATAGTGTGAATACCAAAAGATGTAAGGTTGATAATGATAGTCCCACATACTTGTGGCACTGCCGCCTTGGTCACATAGGTGTCAAACGCATGAAGAAGCTCCATGCAGATGAACTTTTGGAGCCTCTTGATTACGAATCATTTGACACGTGCGAACCATGCCTGATGGGTAAAATGACCAAGACTCCGTTCTCAGGAACAATGGAGCGAGCAACCAACTTATTGGAAATCATACATACTGATGTGTGCGGTCCAATGAGTGTTGAGGCTCGCGGTGGCTATCGTTATGTTCTCACCCTCACTCATGACTTGAGTAGATATGGGTATGTCTACTTAATGAAACACAAGTCTGAGACCTTTGAAAAGTTCAAGGAATTTCAGAGTGAGGTTGAGAATCAACGTGACAGGAAAATCAAGTTCTTGCGATCAGATCGTGGGGGAGAATACTTGAGTCACGAATTTGGCATGCACTTAAGGAAATGTGGAATAGTTTCACAACTCACGCCGCCTGGAACACCTCAGCGTAATGGTGTGTCCGAATGTCGTAATCACACTCTATTGGATATGGTGCGATCTATGATGTCTCTTACCGATCTACCGCTGTCATTTTGGGGCTATGCTTTAGAGACTGCTGCATTCACTTTAAATAGGGCTCCGTCGAAATCCGTTGAGACGACACCGTATGAATTATGGTTTGGGAAGAAACCTAAGCTGTCATTTCTAAAAGTTTGGGGATGTGATGCTTATGTCAAGAAACTTCAACCTGAAAAGCTCGAACCCAAGTCGGAAAAATGCGTCTTCATAGGATACCCTAAAGAAACTATTGGGTATATCTTCTACCTCAGATCCGAAGGCAAGATCTTTATTGCAAAGAATGGATCCTTTCTAGAGAAAGAGTTTCTCTCGAAAGAAGTAAGCGGGAGGAAAGTAGAACTTGATGAAGTATTACCTCTTGAACCGGAAAGTGGCGCAACTCAGGAAAATGTTCCTGAGGTGCCTGCACCGACTAGAGAGGAAGTTAATGATGATGATCATGAAACTTCAGATCAAGTTGCTACTGAACTTCGTAGGTCCACAAGGTCACATTCCGCACCAGGGTGGTACGGCAACCCTGTCTTGGAAATCATGTTGTTAGACAACGGTGAACCTTCGAACTATGAGGAAGTGATGGCGGGCCCAGATTCCGACAAATGGCTAGAAGCCATGAAATCCGAGATAGGATCCATGTATGAAAACGAAGTATGGACTTTGACTGACTTGCCCAATGATCGACGAGCCATAGAAAATAAATGGATCTTTAAAAGGAAGACAGACGCAGATGGTAATGTGACCATCTACAAGGCTCGACTCGTCGCTAAGGGTTATAGACAAGCTCAAGGGGTTGACTACGATGAGACTTTCTCACCCGTAGCGAAGTTGAAGTCCGTTCAAATCATGTTAGCAATTGCCGCATTCTATGATTATGAGATATGGCAAATGGACGTCAAAATGGCATTCCTTAACGGATTTCTTAAGGAAGAATTGTATATGATGCAGTCGGAAGGTTTTGTCGATCCTAAGAATGCTAACAGGGTGTGCAAGCTCCAACGCTCAATCTATGGGCTGGTGCAAGCATCTCGGAGTTGGAACATTCAATTTGATGAGATGATCAAAGTGTTTGGGTTTACACAGACTTATGGAGAAGCCTGTGTTTACAAGAAAGTGAGTGGGAGCTCCGTAGCATTTCTCATATTATATGTGGATGACATACTGTTGATGGGAAATGATATAGAATTCTTGGAAAGCATAAAGGCCTACTTGAACAAGTGTTTTTCAATGAAGGACATTGGAGAAGCTGCTTATATATTAGGCATCAAAATCTATAGAGATAGATCGAGACGCCTCATTGGTCTTTCACAAAGTACGTACCTTGACAAGATATTGAAGAAGTTCAATATGGATCAGTCCAAGAAGGGGTTCTTGCCTGTATTGCAAGGTATGCAATTGAGCACAGCTCAATGCCCGACCACGGCAGAAGATAGAGAAAAGATGAGTGTCGTCCCCTATGCCTCGGCCATAGGGTCTATTATGTATGCCATGCTGTGTACCAGACCTGATGTAAACCTTGCCGTAAGTTTGGTAGGAAGGTACCAAAGTAATCCCGGCATGGAACACTGGACAGCGGTCAATAATATCCTGAAGTACCTGAAGAGGACTAAGGATATGTTTCTCGTTTATGTAGGTGACGAAGAGCTCGTCGTAAAGGGTTACGTCGATGCTAGCTTCGACACAGATCTAGATGACTCCAAGTCACAAACCGGATACGTGTATATTTTGAATGGTGGGGCAGTAAGCTGGTGCAGTTGCAAGCAAAGCGTTGTGGCGGGGTCTACATGTGAAGCGGAGTACATGGCAGCCTCGGAGGCAGCATAAGAAGCAATCTGGGTGAAGGAGTTCATTACCGACCTAGGAGTCGTTCCCAATGCGTCGGGCCCGATGACTCTCTTCTGTGACAACACTGGAGCTATTGCCCTTGCCAAGGAGCCCAGGTTTCACAGGAAGACCAGGCATATCAAGCGTCGCTTCAATTCCATTCGTGAAAGTGTTCAAAATGGAGACATAGATATTTGTAAAGTACATACGGACCTGAATGTAGTAGATCCATTGACTAAACCTCTCCCTAGAGCAAAACATGATCAACACCAGAACTCTATGGGTGTTCGATTCATCACAATGTAACTAGATTATTGACTCTAGTGCAAGTGGGAGACTGTTGGAAATATGCCCTAGAGGCAATAATAAAATGGTTATTATTATATTTCCTTGTTCATGATAATTGTCTATTGTTCATGCTATAATTTTGTTATCCGAAAATCGTAATACATGTGTGAATACATAGACCACAACACGTCCCTAGTAAGCCTCTAGTTGACTAGCTCGTTGATCAAAAGATAGTCATGGTTTCCTAACTATGGACATTAGATGTCATTGATAAGGGGATCACATCATTAGGAGAATGATGTGATGGACAAGACCCAATCCTAAGCGTAGCACAAGATCGTGTAGTTCGTTTGCTAGAGCTTTTCCGAATGTCAAGTATCATTTCCTTAGACCATGAGATTGTGCAACTCCCGGATACCACAGGAGTGCTTTGGGTGCGCCAAACATCACAACATAACTGGGTGACTATAAAGGTGCACTACGGGTATCTCCGAAAGTGTCTGTTGGGTTGGCACGAATCGAGACTGGGATTTGTCACTCCATATGACGGAGAGGTATCTCTATGCCCACTCGGTAATGCATCATCATAATGAGCTCAATGTGACCAAGTGGTTTATCACAGGATCATGCATTATGGTACGAGTAAAGTGACTTGCTGGTAACGATATTGAACGAGGTATTGGGATACCGACGATCGAGTCTCGGGCGAGTAACGTACCGATTGACAAAGGGAATTGTATACGGGATTGATTGAATCCTCGACATCGTGGTTCATCTGATGAGATCATCGAGGAGCATGTGGGAGCCAACATGGGTATCCAGATCCCGCTGTTGGTTATTGACCGGAGAGTCGTCTCGGTCATGTCTGCATGTCTCCCGAACCTGTAGGGTCTACACACTTAAGGTTCGGTGATGCTAGGGTTGTAGAGATATTAGTATGCGGTAACCCGAAAGTTGTTCGGAGTCCCGGATGAGATCCCGGACGTCACGAGGAGTTCCGAAATGGTCCGGAGGTGAAGAATTATATATAGGAAGTCTAGTTTCGGCCATCGGGAAAGTTTCGGGGTCGCCGGTATTGTACCGGGACCGCCGGAAGGGTCCCGGGGGTCCACCGGGTGGGGCCACCTATCCCGGAGGGCCCCATGGGCTGAAGTGGGGAAGGGAACCAGCCCCTGGTGGGCTGGTGCCTCCCCTTGGGCCTCCCCCTGCGCCTAGGGTTGGAAACCCTAGGGGTGGGGGCGCCCCACTTGGCTTGGGGGGCAAGCCACCCCCCTTGGCCGTCGCCCCCCTTGAAATCCAATTTCTAGGGCCGGCGCCCCCCTAGGGGCCCTATATATAGTGGGGGGAGGGAGGGCAGCCGCACCAAGTCCCTGGCCCTTCCCTCTCCCCTCGTAACACCTCTCTCTCTCGTTGGAGCTTGGCGAAGCCCTGCCGAGATCACCGCTGCTTCCACCACCACGCCGTCGTGCTGCTGGATCTCCATCAACCTCTCCTTCCCCTTGCTGGATCAAGAAGGACGATACGTCTTCCCAACCGTACGTGTGTTGAACGCGGAGGTGCCGTCTGTTCGGCGCTAGGTCATCGGTGATTTGGATCACGACGAGTATGACTCCATCAACCCCGTTCTCTTGAACGCTTCCGCTCACGATCTACAAGGGTATGTATATGCATTCCCCTCTCCCTCGTTGCTAGATGACTCCATAGATTGATCTTGGTGATGCATAGAAAATTTTAAATTCTGCTACGTTCCCCTACAATTAAGTCACAGTGTAGCGCCTTACAGACAGGCGCTACATGAGATAGTAAAGCGCCTATGAGTTTAACACTACTTAACCAAGGATTGGGCCCGACCTAGCCCTGGCTGCCACGCTGGCGAGGCGCGTAGCGCATGTTAGACGGGCGTTATGCAGTTTAGTATAGCGCCGATGCGTCAGGCGCTACGTGAAAGGGTTAGGTGCGTGAAATAGTTTCATGGAGAAGTCATTCTGTGAATTTGTTATGCCTCTGGATCAATTTTGTCAATTTTACCGCACTAGTAAGAGTACTTACCACACATGGACATTTAGAAAAAACAAATTAACAAACTTAATTTATTTGAAATAACAGTTACATCGTCCTATAAGAAGAGGTACAATTTCGCTCAGAGGATGTTCAAACCAATCCTGAGTGATGAAAATCTAGCTAATCTAGAAAGTTCTCGAGCAACCTTATTCGCTTCTCTATAATAATGTTCAAAACGAGTGAGAGGAACAATGTTCAAAACAACTGAGAGGAATATCACAAGAAGAAGAAAAATAACAATTAGCAAAAACTGCCGCCCCCGCTCCCACGGAATGTCCTCCGTTCTTCAAGATGTCGATGACCTCCACATTATCATAATTGATAATAGGATGGTTGCAGCCTGCCTTTTGTGGAGATAAGCCATATCTTAACACCAAAGCTTCAGCCGTCAAAACATCAACACACTAGTCAATCTTCCGATTTCCTCCAACAATGATTTTTTCTTTGTCATCTCTGATTAGAGCACCAACTGTGCCTCTAAGCAGGTGTTGATTAAAAGATGCATCAACTGAGTACTAGTATTTCTCACCATAAGTACCAAGAAGTGATAGAGATTAACTCATGAACATTCTGAAGGCCCAGAATAGACAGATTTTGGTCTGGCAAAAGGAGTAAGGGCATCTCCAATGCGAACCCTCAAACAGCCCGCATACTTCGGACCACGTTGCGTGGACTGCGGAAGCCATTCAATGCGGGCCTGTATCGGTTCGCAGGACGGTCCATACGCACTTTGGCTCGCAAACATGATAGAAACATGGGGGGGGGGGCTTTGCGGGTGTTCGGACAGCACCCACACCCGCTTCTGACCATCCCGGCCCATCCAAAATTATTCTCCCTCGCCCGCGCACGTACCCGCCCGGCACCAGCTGCCCGAATTCATACCACTGTAGAGCGGCCGCTCCACATTGAAGTCAGCCCAGAGCGGATGTGACCTCTCACTGGCTCTGCCATTGAAGCGGCACACTAACGAGGGCGCCGCACGCGAAGCGTCCCCGGTGTCCGCGTCTGTTCAATGCCGGAGACACGTTACTGGACGGGACAGATATCTACCATGCCCGTTCAATGCTCGGTCCATCCGTATGCCGCCATTAAGCAGGCTAACCGACCTAGAAACCCACTCCGATGGCGCGCATTTGTTGTGAATCGTTGCATGGAAAACAAAAAAAATCTACGCACACGCAATGATCTATCCATGGAGATGCATAGCAACGAGGGGAGAGTGTGTCTATGTACCCTCGTAGACCGTAAGCGGAAGCGTTTCATAACGCGGTTGTGTAGTCGAACTTCTTCGTGCTTCAACCGATCAAGTACCGAACGCACGACACCTCCGCGTTCAGCACACCTTTAGCTCGGTGACGTCCCTCGCCTTCTTGATCTAGCAAGACGTCGAGGTAGTAGATGAGTTCCGTCAGCACGATGGCGTGGTGACGGTGATCGTGAAGTGATCTCTGCAGGGCTTCGCCTAAGCACTACGAAAATATGATCGGGGGTGTAAACGGTGGAGGGGGGCGCCGCACACGGCTAGGCAATTGTCTGGGGTGTGCTAGGGCGGCCCCCGCATATATATAGGTGGGAGGGAGAGGGGAGGCTGCCAGGAGGAGCCCCAAGTAGGTCGAATCCTACCTGGGGTCCTTCCCTTGGCCGCACCCCCTGCCATGTTTGTCGGAGGGGGAAGGAAAGAAGGGGGGAGAGGGAAGGAAGGGGGAATCCCATTCCACTCTTTCTTTTCCCTTCCCCTCTTTCCTTCTCCTCCTAGGCCGGCCCATATGGGGGGCGCACCAGCCCCTTGTGGCTGGTGCATTTCCCCTCTTGGCCCATAAGGCCCATATCTTTTTCCAGGGGTGCCCGGAACCCCTTCCGGTGACCCAATAAGTACCCGGTACCCCCCGAGACACTTTCGGTGTCCGAATACCATCGTCCTATATATCAATCTTTAACTCTCGACCATTTCGAGTCTCCTCGTCATGTCTGTAATCTCATCCGGGACTCTGAACAACATTCGGTCACCAAATCACATAACTCATATAATACTAGATCGTCATCGAACATTAAGCGTGCAGACCATACAGGTTCGAGAACTACGTAGACTGTTGGGGAACGTAGCATGAAATTTCAAAAAAAATTCCTACGCTCACGTAAGATCTATCTAAGAGATGCATAGAAATGAGAGGGGGGAGAGTGTGTCCACGTACCCTCATAGACCGAAAGCGGAAGCGTTTGACAACGCGGTTGATGTAGTCGAACTTCTTCTTGTTCCGACCGATCAAGCACCGAACGTACGACACCTCCGAGTTCTGCACACGTTCAGCTTGATGACGTCCCTCGAACTCTTGGTCCAGCAAAGTGTCAAGGGAGAGTTCCGTCAGCACGATGGTGTGGTGACGGTGATGGTGAAGTGGTCCGCGCAGGGCTTCGCCTAAGCACTACTTGAATATGACCGGAGGCGTAAACTGTGGAAGGGAGTGCTGCACACGGCTAACAATGTTTGTTATGTGTTCTAGCAGTGCCCCCCTCATATATATATATATATATATATATAGGTTGGAGGGGAGGAGAGGCAGCCAAGGGGCACCCCAAGTAAGAGGAATCCTACTTGGGGTCCTCCCAATTTAGCCTCCCCCTTCCCTATTCCTATTCGGAGTAGGAAGGCAAGAGGGGGAAGGGGGAATCCTATTCCCTTTTTCCTTTCCTCCTTCCCCTTTTCTACTCCAATTTGGACAACCCATATGTGTGTGGGGGGGGGGGGGCGCACCAGCCCCTTAGGGGCTGGTCTGTCCCTCTCTTGGCCCATTAGGGCCATATAGTTTGTCAGGGGTTGCCCGGAACCCCTTCCGGTGACCCGATACGTACCCGGTACCCCCGGAACACTTCCGGTGTTCAAATACTATCACCCTATATATGAATCTTTACCTCTCAACAATTTCGATACTCCTCGTCATGTTCGTGATCTCATCCGGGACTCCGAACAACATTCGGTCACCAAATCACATAACTCATATAATACAAACCGTCATCGAACATTAAGCGTGCGGACCCTATGGGTTCGAGAACTATGTAGACATTACCGAGACACCTCTCCGGCCAATAACCGATAGCGGAACCTGGATGCTCATATTGGCTCCCACATATTCTACGAAGATCTTTATCGGTCAAACCGTTATGACAACATATGTTATTCCCTTTGTCATCAGTATGTTACTTGCCCGAGATTCGATCGTTGGTCTCCATACCTAGTTCAATCTCGTTACCGGCAAGTCTCTTTACTCGCTCCGTAATGCATCATCCCACACCTAACTCATTAGTCACATTGCTTGCAAGGCTTATTATGATGTGCATTACCGAGAGGGCCTAGAGATACCTCTCTGATACTCGGAGTGAGAAATCCTATTGTCGATCTATGCCAACCCAACAAACACCTTTGGAGATACCTGTAGAGTATCTTTATAATCACCCAGTTACGTTGTGACGTTTGATAGCACACAAGGTATTCCTCCGATATCCGGGAGTTGCATAATCTCATAGTGAAAGGAATACGTATAAGTCATGAAGAAAGCAATATCAATAAAACTTAACGATCATTATGCTAAGCTAACGGATGGGTCTTGTCCATCACATCATTCCCCTAATGATGTGATCCCTTTCATCAAATGACAACACATGTATATGGTTAGGAAACTTAACCGTCTTTGATTAACGAGCTAGTCTAGTAGGGACTTACTAGGGACACGGTGTTTTGTCTATGTATCCACACATGTTTCAAGTTTCTGGTTAATGCAATTCTAGCATGGATAATAAACATTTATCATGATATAAGGAAATATAAAATAACAACTTTATTATTGCCTCTAGGGCATATTTCCTTCAGTCTCCCACTTGCACTAGAGTCAATAATCTAGTTCACATCGCCATGTGATTTAACACCAATAGTTCACATCACCATGTGATTAACGCCCATAATTCACATCGCCATGTGACCAACACCCAAAGGGTTTACTAGAGTCAGTAATCTAGTTCACATCGCCATGTGATTAACACCCAAAGAGTACTAAGGTGTGATCATGTTTTGCTTGTGAGAGAGGTTTAGTCAATGTGTCTGCCACATTCAGATCCATATGTATTTTACAAATTTCTATGTCTACAATGCTCTGCACGGAGCTACTCTAGCTAAATGCTCCCACTTTCAATATGTATCCAGATCGAGACTCAGAGTCATCCAGATTGGTGCCAAAGCTTCTATCGACGTAACTCTTTACGACGAACTCTTTATCACCTCCATAACCAAGAAATATTCCTTAGTCCTCTAAGGATAATTTTGACCGCTGTCCAGTGATCTACTCCTAGATCACTATTGTACTCCCTTGCCAAACTCATGGCAAGGTATACAATAGGTCTGGTATACATCATGGCATACTTTATAGAACCTATGGCTGAGGCATAGGGAATGACTTTCATTCTCTCTCTATCTTCTGACATGGTCGGGCTTTGAGTCTTACTCAACTTCACACCTTGCAATATAGGCAAGAACCCTTTCTTTGACTGATCCATTTTGAACTTCGTGAAAATCTTGTCAAGGTATGTGCTTTGTGAAAGTCTTATTAAGCGTCCCGATCTATCCCTATAGATCTTGATGCCTAATATATAAGTAGCTTCACCGAGTGATACATCTCCAACGTATCTATAATTTTTTATTGTTCCATGATATTATATTATCCATCTAGGATGTTTTATATGCATTTATATGCTATTTTATATGATTTTTGGGACTAACTATTAACCTAGAGCCCAGTGCCAGTTTTGTTTTTTCCTTGTTCTTTAGTTTTACAGAAAAGGAATACCAAACGGAGTCCAATTGACGTGCCAATTTTTTATGATTTTTTATGGACCAAAAGAAGCCCCCGGAGTAAAAGAGCTGGGCCAGAAGACTCCCGAGCCATCCATGAGGGTGGAGGGCGCACCCTACCCCCTGGGCGCGTCTCCCTATCTTGTGGACAACTCGGAGACCCACCTGACATGAGATCGACACCAAAAATTCCTATAAATACAGAAAACTCCAGAAAATAACCTAGATGGGGAGTTCAGTTGCCGCAATCCTCCGTAGCCACCAAAAACTAATCTAGACCCGTTCCGGCACCCTGCCGGAGGGGGGAATCCATCACCGGTGGCCATCTTCATCATCCTGGCGCTCTCCATGATGAGGAGGGAGTAGTTCACCCTTGGGGCTGAGGGTATGTACTAGTAGCTATGTGTTTGATCTCTCTCTCCCCCTCTCTCTCTTGTTCTTGATTCGGCACGATCTTGATGTATCGTGAGCTTTGCTATTATAGTTGGATCTTATGATGTTTCTCCCCCTCTACTCTCTTGTAGTGGATTGAGTTTTCCCTTTGAAGTTATCTTATCGGATTGTGTCTTTAAGGATTTGAGAACACTTGATGTATGTCTTGCATGTGCTTATCTGTGGTGACAATGGGATATTCACGTGATCCACTTGATGTATGTTTTGGTGATCAACCTGTGAGTTCTGTGACCTTGTGAACTTATGCATAGGGGTTGGCACACGTTTTCGTCTACTTTGAGGCACTCTTTGAAGTTCTTTGTGTTGGTTGAATAGATGAATCTGAGATTGTGTGATGCATATCGTATAATCATCACCACGGATACTTGAGGTGACATTGGAGTATCTAGGTGACATTAGGGTTTTGGTTGATTTGTGTCTTAAGGTGTTATTCTAGTACGAACTCTAGGATAGATCGAACGGAAAGAATAGCTTCGTGTTATTTTACTACAGACTCTTGAATAGATCGATCAGAAATGATAACTTTGAGGTGGTTTTGTACCCTACAATAATCTCTTCGTTTGTTCTCCGCTATTAGTGACTTTGGAGTGACTCTTTGTTGCATGTTGAGGTATAGTTATATGATCTAATTATGTTATTATTGTTGAGAGAACTTGCACTAGTGAAAGTATGAACCCTAGGCCTTGTTTCCTAGCATTGCAATACTGTTTTCGCTCACTTTTATCATAGTTACCTTGCTGTTTTTATATTTTCAGATTACAAAAAGCTATATCTACCATCCATATTACACTTGTATCACCATCGCTTCGCCGAACTAGTGCACCTATACAATTTACCATTGTATTGGGTGTGTTGGGGACACAAGAGACTCTTTGTTATTTGGTTGCAGGGTTGTTTGAGAGAGACCATCTTCATCCTACGCCTCCCACGGATTGATAAACCTTAGGTCATCCGCTTGAGTGAAATTTGCTACTGTCCTACAAACCTCTGCACTTGGAGTCCCAACAACGTCTACAAGAAGAAGGTTGTGTAGTAGATATCAAGCTCTTTTCTGGCGCCGTTGCTGGGGAGGTTAGCGCTTGAAGGTATATCTTTATATCTTGCAATCGACTCTTTTTGTTTCTTGTTTTATCACTAGTTTAGTCTATAAAAGAAAACTACAAAAAATGGAATTGAGGTTGCCTCATATGCTTCATATTTTTAATATCTTTTGTGAAAATGATGTAAAGGAAAATTGTGCCAAAGTGTTAGAAGAAGAATTCATTAAAATGTTTGATGCTATGTTTGATGAAGATGATATTTTTAGTCCCCCAAGTTTTGATGAGCAAATTTATTATGATGATAGAACGCCTCCTTTTTATGATGATTATGTTGATGAAAGTGGTTTCAGAGAGGTCATGACTTTATTTAGTGATGAATCCACTATTTCGGAAGAGGTTCCAATTGATTATGAGAACAAAGTTGCTATCTATGATGATTATTGTGATGACATGTATGCTATAAAGAACAATGATAACTATGAAACCTGTCATCTTGATTTTAATTTTCAATTGGATTATGCCTCACATGATAGTTATTTTGTTGAGTTTGCTCCCACTACTATTCATGAGAAGAAATTTGCTTATGTGGAGAGTAGTAAAATTTATATGCTTGTGCATCATGAAAAGAATGATTTATCTGATGATTATATTGTTGAATTCATTCATGATGCTACTGAAAATTATTATGAGGGAGGAATATATGCTTGTAGGAGTTGCAATAATATCAAGTTTCCTCTCTATGTGTGTGAAAATATTGAACCTATGCTTGTTTTGCTTTCCTATGCTAGTTGATTCTTGTTCCCATAAGTTGTTTTCTCACAAAATCCCTATGCATAGGATGTGGGTTATACTTAAATGTGCTAGTCATATTCTTCATGACGCTCTCTTTATGTTTCAATTCTTATCTTTTATGCGAGCATCATTGAAATCATCATGCCTAGCTAAAACGACAATAAAGAAAAGCGCTTGTTGGGAGACAACCCAAAATTTACCCTTACTATTTTTGTCTGTTCACATGATTATGCTACTTTAGTAATCATGTTTTATAGCGTTTGTTTCAATAAAGTGCCAAGTAAAGCCTTTAGGATCTTCTTGGGTGATTGTTGTTTGATCTTGCTGATAAAAACAGAAAGTGTGTGCTCACGAAAATAATTATCATTTTTTACCAGAGAGCAATAAAATACCAATTCCAACTGCAGTAGATCAATATACTTCTTATCCTGGCCGTCCTAATTTTTCAGAATTTGTGGAGTTACAGAAGTATCTGAAATCTCCAGATTACTACAGACTATTCTGTTTTTGACAGATTATGTTTTCATTGTTTTGTTTGCTTATTTTGATGAATCTATGAGTAGTATCGGAGCGTATGAACTATAGAGAAGTTGGAATACAGTAGATATTACACCAATATGAATTTAGAATGAGTTCACAACAATACCTAAGTGGTGATTTATTTTCTTATACTAACGGAGCTTACGAGTTTTCTGTTAAGTTTTGTGTTGTGAAGTTTTCAAGTTTTGGGTAAAGATTCGATGGACTATGGAATAAGGAGTGGAAAGAGAATAAGATTGGGGATGCCCAAGGAACCCCAAGGTAATATTCAAGGACAACCAAGAGCCTAAGCTTGGGGATGCCCCGGATGGCATCCCCTCTTTCGTCTTCGTCTATCGGTAACTTTACTTGAGGCTATATTTTTATTCACCACATGATATGTGTTTTGCTTGGAGCGTCTTGTATGATTTGAGTATTTGCTTTTTAGTTTACCACAATCATCCTTGATGTACACACCTTTTGGGATAGACACGCATGAATCGGAATTTATTAGAATACTCTATGTGCTTCACTTATATCTTTTGAGCTATACAATTTTGCTCTAGTGCTTCACTTATATCTTTTTAGAGCACGGTGGTGGTTTTATTTCATAGAAATTATTGATCTCTCATGCTTCACTTATATTATTTTGAGAGTCTTTAGAATAGCATGGTAATTTGCTTTGGTTATGAATTTAGTCCTAATATGATAGGCATCCAGGATGGGTATAATAAAAACTTTCATATAAATTGTGTTGAATACTATGAGAAGTTTGATGCTTGATGATTGTTTTGAGACATGAGGATGGTGATATTAGAGTCATGCTAGTAAATTAATTGTGAATTTTAGAAATACTTTTGTTGAGGTTTGCAAGTCCCGTAGCATGCACGTATGGTAACCGTTGTGTACCAAATTTGAAGCATGAGGTATTTCTTTGATTGTCTACCTTATGACTGGCGGTCGGGGACGAGAGATGGTCTTTTTCCTACCAATCTATCCCCCTAGGAGCATGCGCATGGTGCTTGGTTTTTGCTGACTTGTAGATTTTTGCAATAAGTATGTGAGTTCTTTATGACTAATGTGAGTCCATGGATTATACGCACTCTCACCCTTCCACCGTTGCTAGCCTCTCTAGTACCGCGCAACTTTTGCCGGTACCATACGCCCACCATTTACCTTCCTCAAAACAGCCACCATACCTACCTATTATGGCATTTCCATAGCCATTCCGAGATATATTGCCATGCAACCTTCCACCGTTCCGTTTATTATGACACTCTCCATCATTGTCATATTGCCTTGCATGATCATGTAGTTTACATCGTATTTGTGGCAAAGCCACCATTCATATTTTTTTCATGCATGTCACTCTTGATTCATTGCACATCCCGGTACACCGTCGGAAGCACGCATATAGAGTCATATTTTTGTTCTAAGTATCGAGTTGTAATATTTGAGTTGTAAATAAATATAAGTGTGATGATCATCATTATTAAGCATTGTCCCATGTGAGGAAACAAAAAAAAGAGAAAAGGAGGCCAAAGAAGCCAAACAAAAAAAAGAGAGAAAAAGAGAGAAGGGACAATGCTACTATCCTTTTTCCACACTTGTGCTTCAAAGTAGCACCATGGTCTTCATGATAGAGAGTCTCTTACTTTGTCACTTTCATATACTAGTGGGTAATTTTCATTATAGAACTTGGCTTGTATATTCCAACGATGGGCTTCCTCAAATGCCCTAGGTCTTCGTGAGCAAGCAAGTTGGATGCACATCCACTTAGTTTCTTTTGTTGAGCTTTCATAAATTTATAGCTCTAGTGCATCCGTTGCAAGACAATCCCTACCCACTCACATTGATATCTATTGATGGGCATCTCCATAGCCCATTGATACGCCTAGTTGATGTGAGACCATCTTCCTCCTTTTTTTCTTCTCCACAACCACCATTCTATTCCACCTATAGTGCTATGTCCATGGCTCACGCTCATGTATTGCGTGAAAGTTGAATTCTTTTGAGAATGCTAAAGTATGAAACAATTGCTTGGCTTGTCATCAGGGTTGTGCATGATTTGAGTATTTTGTGTGATGAAGATGGAGCATGACCAAACTATATGATTTTATAGGGATGAACTTTCTTTGACCATGTTATTTTGAGAGACCATAATTACTTTGTTAGTATGCTTGAAGTATTATTATTTTTATGTCAATATTCAAATTTTGTCTTGAATCTTTCAGATCTGAACATTCATGCTACAATAAAGAAAATTACATTGATAAATATGTTAGGTAGCATTCCACATCAAAAATTCTGTTTTTATCATTTACCTACTCGAGGACAAGAAGGAATTAAGCTTGGGGATGCTTGATATGTCTCCAACGTATCTATAATTTTTGATTGTTCCATGCTATTATATTACCCATTTAGGATGTTTTATATGCATCTATATGCTGTTTTATATGATTTTTGGGACTAACCTATTAACCTAGAGCCCAGTGCCAGTTTCTGTTTTTTTCCTTATTTTTGAGTTTTACAGAAAAGGAATACCAAACAGAGTCCAATTGACGTGCCAATTTTTGATGATTTGTTATGTACCAAAAGAAGCCCCCGGAGTAAAAGAGTTGGGCCAGAAGAGTCCCGAGCCGTCCATGAGGGTGGAGGGCGCGCCCTACCCCCTGGGCGCATCCCCCTATCTCGTGGACAACTCGGAGACCCACCTGACATGAGACCGACACCAAAAATTCATATAAATACAGAAACCTCCAGAAAATAACCTAGATGGGGAGTTCCGCCGCCACAATCCTCCGTAGCCACCGAAAACCAATCTAGACCCGTTCCGGCACCCTGCCGGAGGGGGGAATCCATCACCGGTGGCCATCTTCATCATCCCGGCGCTCGCCATGACGAGGAGGGAGTAGTTCACCCTCGGGGCTGAGGGTATGTACTAGTAGCTATGTGTTTGATCTCTCTCTCTCTCTCTCTGTGTCTGTCTCTCTCTCGTGTTCTTGATTCAGCACGATCTTGATGTATCGCGAGCTTTGCTATTATAGTTGGATCTTATGATGTTTCTCCCCCTCTACTCTCTTGTAATGGATTGAGTTTTCCCTTTGAAGTTATCTTATCGGATTGAGTCTTTAAGGATTTGAGAACATTTGATGTATGTCTTGCATGTGCTTATCTGTGGTGACAATGGGATATTCACGTGATCCACTTGATGTATGTTTTGGTGATCAACTTGCGAGTTCTGTGACCTTGTGAACTTATGCATAGGGTTTGGCACACATTCTCGTCTTGACTCTCCGGTAGAAACTTTGGGGCACTCTTTGACGTTCTTTGTGTTGGTTGAATAGATGAATCTGAGATTGTGTGATGCATATCGTATAATCATACCCAAGGATACTTGAGGTGACATTAGGGTTTTGGTTCATTTGTGTCTTATGGTGTTATTCTAGTACGAACTCTAGGATAGATCGAATGAAAAGAATAGCTTTGTGTTATTTTACTACGGACTTTTGAATAGATCGATCAGAAAGGATAACTTTGAGGTGGTTTTATACCCTACAATAATCTCTTCGTTTGTTCTCCGCTATTAGTGACTTTGGAGTGACTCTTTGTTGAATGTTGAGGGATAGTTATATGAACTAATTTTGTTATTATTGTTGAGAGAACTTGCACTAGTGAAAGTATGAACCCTAGGCCTTGTTTCCTAGCATTGCAATACTATTTTATCTCACTTTTATCATTAGTTACCTTGCTGTTTTTATATTTTTAGATTACAAAAACCTATATCTACCATCCATATTACACTTGTATCACCATCTCTTCACCGAACTAGTGCACCTATACAATTTACCATTGTATTGGGTTTGTTGGGGACACAAGAGACTCTTTGTTATTTGGTTGCAGGGTTGTTTGAGAGAGACCATCTTCATCCTATGCCTCCCACGGATTGATAAATCTTAGGTCATCCACTTGAGGGAAATTTGCTACTGTCCTACAAACCTCTGCACTTGGAGGCCCAACAACGTCTACAAGAATAAGGTTGTGTAGTAGACATCATCGAGGTCTTTCATTGAAAAATTTCTTATTCAAGTATCCTTTTATGCTATCCAGAAATTCTATATCATTTCCAATCAAAAATATGTCATCCACATATAATATCAGAAATGCTACAGAGCTCCCACTCACTTTCTCGTAAATACATGTTTCATCATAAGTCTGTATAAAACCATATCCTTCGATCACCTTATCAAAGCATATATTCCAACTTTGAGATTCTTGCACCAGTCCATAGATGGATCGCTGAAGTTTGCATACTTTGTTAGCACCTTTAGGATCAGCAAAACCTTATGGTTGCATCATATACAACTCTTCTTTAAGAAATCCATTAAGGAATGCAGTTTTGACATCCATTTGCCAGATTTCATAAAATGTGGCAATTGCTAACATGATTCAGATAGACTTAAGCATCGCTATGAGTGAGAAAATCTCATCGTAGTTAACACTCTGAACTTGTCGAAAACCTTTTGCAACAAATCGAGATTTGTAGATAGTAACACTACCATCAGCTTCCGTCTTCGTCTTGAAGATCCATTTATACTCAATGGCTTGCCGATCATCGGGCAAGTCCACCAAAGTCCACACTTTGTTCTTATACACGGATCCTATCTCAGATTTCATGGCCTCGAGACATTTATCGGAATCTTGGCTCATCATCGCTTCCTCATAGTTCACAGGTTCGTCATGGTCTAGTAACATGACTTCCAGAACAGGATTACTGTACCACTCTGGTGTGGAACGTGCTTTGGTTGACCTACGAGGTTCAGTATTAACTTGATCTGATGTTTCATGGTCATTATCATTAGCTTCCTCTCTATTTGGTGTAGGCATCACTGGAACTAATTTCTGTGATGAGCTACTTTCCAATTCAAGAGAAGGTACAATTATCTCATCAAGTTTTACTTTCCTCCCACTCACTTCTTTCGAGAGAAACTCCTTCTCTATAAAGGATCAATTCTTAGCAACAAAAATCTTGTCTTCGGATCTGTCATAGAAGGTGTACCCAACAGTTTCTTTTGGGTATCCTATGAAGACGCACTTCTCCGATTTGGGTTCGATCTTATCAGGCTGAAGCTTTTTCACATAAGCATCGCAACCCCAAACTTTAAGAAACGCCAGCTTAGGTTTTTTTGCCAAACTATAGTTCATATGGTGTCATCTCAACGGATTTAGACAGTGCCCTATTTAACGTGAATGCTGCTGTCTCTAATGCATAACCCCAAAATGATAGTGGCAAATTGGTAAGAGACATCATATATCGCACCATATCTAATAAAGTACAGTTACGACGTTTAGACACACCATTACGATGTGGTGTTACAGGTGGCCTGAGTTGTGAAACTATTCCACATTGTTTTAAATGAAGGCCAAACTCGTAACTCAAATATTCGCCTCCGCGGTTAGATCATACAAACTTTATTTCCTTGTTACAATGATTCTCCACTTCACTCTGAAATTCTTTGAACTTTTCAAATGTTTCAGACTTGTGTTTCATCAAGTAGATATACCCATATCTGCTCAAATTATCTGTGAAGGTGAGAAAGTAACGATACCCGCCGCGATACTCAACACTCATCGGACCGCATACATCAATATGTATTATTTCTAATAAGTCAGTGACTCGTTCCATTGTTTCGGAGAACGGAGTCTTAGTCATCTTGCCCATGAGGCATGGTTCGCAAGCATCAAATGATTCATAATCAAGTGATTCCAAAAGTCCATCCGCATGGAGTTTCTTCATGCGCTTTACACCAATATGACCTAAACGGCAGTGCCACAAGTATGTTGCACTATCATTATCAACTTTTCATCTTTTGGCATCAATATTATGAATATGTGTATCACTACGATCGAGATTCAATAAACCATTTATATTGAGTGTATGACCATAGAAGGTTTTATTCATGTAAACAGAACAACTATTATTCTCTGACTTACATGAATAACTGTATCGCAATAAACATGATCCAATCATATTCGTGCTCAACGCAAACACCAAATAACATTTATTTAGGTCTAACACTAATCCCGAAGGTAGAGGGAGTGTGCGATGGTGATCTTATCAACCTTGGAATCACTTCCAACACACAATGTCACCTCACCCTTAACTAGTCTCTGTTCATTTTGCAACTCCTTTTTTGAGTTACTAATCTTAGCAACTGAACTGGTATCAAATACCCTGGGGTTACTATGAACACTAGTAAAGTACACATCAATAACATGTATATCAAATATACCTTTGTTCACTTTGCCATCCTTCTTATCCGCCAAGTATTTGGGGTTGTTCTGCTTCCAGTGACCATTTCCTTTGCAGTAGAAGCACTCAGTTTCAGGTTTGGGTATTGCTTTGGGCTTCTTCATAGGAGTGGAAACTTGCTTGCCATTCTTCTTGAAGTTCCCTTTCCTTTTCTTGAAACTAGTGGTCTTGTTAACCATCAACACTTGATGCTATTTCTTGATTTCTACCTTCGCCGATTTCAGCATCGCGAAGAACTTTGGGAATCGTTTTCGTCATCCTTTGCATATTATAGTTCATCACGAAGTTCTAGTAACTTGGTGATAGTGACTAGAGAACTCTTCCAATCACTATCAGATACGTTGGAGACGTATCAACTTAGAAAATAGTCTTGATAACCCACAAGTATAGGGGATCGCAACTGTTTTCGAGGGTAGAGTATTCAACCCAAATTTATTGATTCGACACAAGGGGAGCCAAAGAATATTCTCAAGTATTAGTAGTTGAGTTGTCAATTCAACCACACCTGAAAGACTTAATATCTGCAGCAAAGTATTTAGTAGTAAAGTAGTATGGAAGTAACGGTAACGGTGGCAAAAGTATCAGTAGTAGTTTTTGTAGCAATCATAACAGTAGCAACAAAAAAGTAACTAAGAAAACTACGGTCATCACCGGGAGTGGTCCCGATTATTGTCATCACCGGGAGTGATCACCGAACCAAAGCATTAATACTAGTGAATACATGAACTCCTCAAACTACGGTCATCACCAGGAGTGGTCCCGATTATTGTCACTTCGGGGTTACCAGATCATAACACATAGTAGGTGACTATTGACTTGCAAGATAGGATCAAGAACTCACATATATTCATGAAAACATAATAGGTTCAGATCTGAAATCATGGCACTTGGGCCCTAGTGACAAGCATTAAGCATAGCAAAGTCAAAGCAACATCAATCTTAGAACATAATGGATACTAGGGATCAAACCCTAAAAAAACTAACTCGATTACATGATAAATCTCATCCAACCCATCACCGTCCAGCAAGCCTACGATGGAATTACCCACGCACGGCGGTGAGCATCATGAAATTGGTGATGGAGGAAGGTTGATGATGAGGAGGGCGACAAATTCCCCTCTCCGGAGCCCCGAACGGACTCCAGATCAGCCCTCCCGATGAAGATTAGGGCTTGGCGGCGGCTCTGTATCGTAAAACATGATGAATCCTTATCTCTGATTTTTTTCTCCCTGTACGTGAATATATAGAGTTGGAGTTGACGTCGGTGGAGCCTCAGGGGGCCCATGAGGCAGGGGGTGCACCCCAAGGGGGGCGCTCCCTGCACCCTCGTGGACAGCGTGTGGGCCCCCTTATGCTGATTCTTTTGCCAGTATTTTTTATTAATTCCAAAACGTGTCTCTGTAAATTTCCAGGTCATTCCGAGAACTTTTATTTCTGCACAAAAATAACACCATGGCAATTCTTCTGAAAACAGCGTCAGTCCGGGTTAGTTCCATTCAAATCATGCAAGTTAGAGTCCAAAACAAGGGCAAAAGTTTTTGGAAAAGTAGATACGTTGGAGACGTATCAACTCCCCCAAGCTTAAACCTTTGCTTGTCCTCAAGCAATTCAGGTGACAAACTGAAAGTGATAAAGAAAAACTTTTACAACTCTGTTTGATCTTGTTGTTGCAAATATGTAAAGCCAGTGTTCAAGTTTTTAGAAAAGATTATGAACTAACCATATTCACAATAACATTTAGGTATCATGTTGTAAGTGCATCTAGTCCCACCCCTAGTTGGTTTTGGAGTATTGATGACAAACCTAGTTGAGGGACTAATGTGTTTGTGAGAATTGCAGGATAACACAGGTAGAAGTCCCTCGTTGATTCGGTTTTCCTACCAGAGATGACCCCTAAAAATGTATGAAGACATTGATGTCAAAGGTGGTATGTGAAGATATTCACATTGAAGACTATGACAAGAGAAGACATCGCATGAAGCCTATGGAGCTCGAAGACTTAGATCTTTCATAGTTCTTTTTCTTCTTTATTGATTCATAGGAACCACCGTACTGTTAAGTGGGGTCCAAGAAAACCAGTCAGAATGAGTGAAGTGATGCTTAACCAAAACCTATGTCTTCGAGTGAAGACTATGAGAGCGAATCTTGTCCAGAGTCGGACAAGTCAGCTTTGCTTCTAGCCCAAGTAAAGTTGCCGTGTGTGTTTGAAATCTGACCATTGGAACACGTGTCAGTTCCTTAGTGACCCAGGGTCATTTCGGACAAATCAGGTCGGGTTGCCTAGTGGCTATAAATAGCCCACCCCCTACAACCATAAACGGTTGGCTGCTCAGAGTTAGAGTATGGCTTTTGTCGTTTGAGAGCAACCCACCTCGAAGCCTTTGAGAGAGAATTCCTTGCGAGGATAAAGCCCTAACCACCCAGAGCCAAAGAGTGTTAGGCATCACTTAAGTCTTCCTGTCTGTGTGATCTGAAGACTTATTACACTTGAGTACTGTGAATCCTCCAGCCGGTTAGGCGTCGCGTTCTGAGCATGCAAGAGTCATTGTGGATCGCCGGTGAACGAAGTCTGTGAAGGTTTGGGAGTCTACCTTGAAGACTTACCAGAGTGATTGGGCGAGGTCTGTGTGACCTTAGGTCAAGGGGAATACGGTGAGGACTGGGTGTCCTGAGCTGCGTGTTCAGGACTGGGTGTCCGGGACTGTGTGTCCTCAGGTTTAAATACCTAGCCGCCCTAACCAGACGTACAGTTGTCACAACAACTGGAACTGGTCTAACAAATCATTGTCTTCAACGAGTCACTGGTTTCATCCTTCCTTTCCCTTTACTTACTGTTGGTCCTTGTGAAGTCATTGTATGATTGCGCTATCTTTTGTCTTCACTGAGTGACTGCGTGTTCTGTTTGGCTTCATAATATCTTCCTACCTGATCCTAACTACCTAGCTGCTATAGGTCATTGTGCTTTCACTTCATTGAATACTTGACTATGGTTTTCCTAGTGTAGTCTACCTTCCGCTGCATGGTAATAGGTCTATTTCTATCGTTTGTCTTCGAAACTTCCATGTTTTGAAGACTTTCATAAAAATCGCCTATTCACCCCCACTCTAGTCGATATAACGCACTTTCAATTGGTATCAGAGCAAGGTACTCCCTTGTTCTGTGTGATTCAGTTTAACCACCTGGAGTTTTAGCTATGTCGACTGCAGGGATAATTAAAGTCTCCGCTGCATGTCCCGTCTTTGATGGAACTGAATATTCCTACTGGAAGAATAAGATGCGCATGCATCTTGAAGCCATTGATGTCGACCTATGGTATGTCGTCAAGAATGGCGTTTCTAAGGCTGGTGAAGGTGTCACCGCTGCTGATGTCAAGAAGTTCGTTCAACTGGACTCCACTGCCAAGAACATCATCTATGGTCATCTGACCAAAGGACAGTATGGCCATGTAAGTGCTTTGGAAACATCTAAGCTAGTATGGGACTGGCTCTCCAAGGTCAATGAAGGCGTCTCAACCCAGAGAGATTAGAGAATCAGCGTCCTTCGCAACCTCTTCAACCGCTTCAAGAGAAATGACAATGAGAATGTCCAGCTCACATTTGATCGACTCACTGATATCACAAATGAGCTTCAAGCTCTCGGCGCCACTTAGATCACCAAGCATGAAGTCGTCAAGACACTCCTGAGATCACTTGACAGCTAGTTTGACACCCTAGCCCTGATGATTCAAGAACGTCCTGACTTCAAGACACTCGATCCGTCTGACATACTTGAGAGGCTCAACGCACACGAGTTTCAGCTTTCTGAGAAAAGAGACATCTACGGTCCCAACTATGGGCGAACTCGTGCCTTGAAGGCAAAAGCTGTCTCCACATCTGAAGAAGAATCCGATAGCAGTTCTGATGATCCTGAAGACATTGGAAAGGAGCTTGCTATGCTTGTGAAGAAGTTCCAAAAATTCACCAAGAAGAAAGGCTTCAGAAAGTCTTCACGATCAAGCTCAAGGAATGATGAAGCTTCTGCTTATGACTACAAGAAAAGATCATGCCACAAGTGCAAGAAACCTGGCCACTACATCTCTGAGTGTCCGCAGTGGGACAATGAGAACAAGAAGAAGAAGAAGAGCAAGGAGTATGACTCTGATGACAAGAAGAAGAAGAAATACTCAAAGTCTTCTTCCAAGTCTTCCTCCAAGTCTTCATCACACAAGAAGAGCTCATCTGGCAAGGCACGTGCGTTTGTTGGCAAGGAAATGGATTCAGAGGAGGAGTCTGCTTCTGAGGAGGCGGAGGTGGAGTCTGAGGAGTCTGATTCTGGCGTTGCGAGTCTGGCTACAACATAAGTTGCCAAGTCCATCTTCAACACTGAAGACAACGACTTCATCACCGACACCGATGCAAATGACAAGGACTACTCCGCTCCTACCTACTGCTTCATGGCACGTGGTGCCAAGGTAAACACACGCACTACTCACTATAAAACATCTAGTGAAGATGACTCTGATTGTGATTCCAAACCCAGCTACAAAACACTTGCTAAAATTGCAACTGAACAACAGAAAGCTATGGAACATATTCAAAAACTGTTAGACAAAAGCGATGATCTGCTAGACGCTGAAATGACTCGATCTCAGTCCTTAATTGAAGACATAAAAAATCTTCATGTTAAGTATGAGGAACTTGAAAGTCGTCATGAAACGCTCTCAACAACTCATGAAAGGCTTTCCTATGATTATCTTCAAAGGAAGCAAGATCTTGAGAAATTGAGAGCGGCTCATGAAGATCTTCAAAAGGAAAACGAGTCACTTCGGGCCAAACAGATCAGTTCCGCTCAGGAAGGATTTGAACCACCATGTCTTAAATGCATTGAGCATGATAACGCTACCTCTGTTGCTGAATGTTCTACTGTTGCTACTGCAATATCTTCAACTGTTGATGTGGTAACTAACCCCTCCGCTGAGGATACCACTGCTATTGCTGATGAGAATGCTAGGTTGAAGACACTGCTTGAAACAGGGATGTACAAAGGTCTCAAAGGGCATCAGACACTATGTGATGTCCTCAAAAGGCAGATCCTGAACCGAAACCCTAGGAAAGAGGGTGTTGGGTTCGAAAGGAAAATGAATGCTGATGGCTCTTACTGGAAACCTGAGCAGTACCCCAAAACCACATGGTTTGCTGCAAAGGAACCCTCAGCAGATCCATCCACCCTATCTGGCTTCACTTGTGCTAATCCCATCGTTATTGATGAATCCTTTGATGCAAACTATAAACTATTTAAGAATCAGAATGGTGAAGCATTTGCCAAGTATATTGGTACTAACTGCAGGAATGGACCGCCTATGAAGAAGATCTGGGTGCCAAAAAGGTGTTTGGAGAATCTTCCTGTGAATGTCATCATGACACCACAGGTGAAGAAGATAAACCCCAGACCACAGGCTTCATACGGTCCAAAGGCTTCATACAGACAGAGGACTCACCTGAGTCGCACTAACGCAAATGTTTTGCAGGGAAGCCATATTCAGGCATATGAATATGAGAGTGGTTCATCAAACCGCCATGTTCATAAGACCAAGAACTATTCTGCTTATTCTTATGAGTACTATTGTCCGCCTGCAAGACTGTTTGTTAGGGCTCCAAAGCCAAATTTCTCATATGCTGCACTTAGACTTATTGCTTCTAAGCCACCCTTGAAGATGTGGGTGGCTAAGAAAGCTTAACTCTCTTTTGCAGGGAAAGGTCTCCAGCAGAAAACCAAATCGTCTGACGCTATTACTGGGGACCTTAATCATCTTGTAGGGCGCAAGATCAAATGCCCGAATGGTCTTACTATGTACTTCGTTCCTGAATCGCTTGCTACTCTCCCTATTAGTCATAATCTGGATCTAAGCTTTCATAACCCACTGGCTCGTCAAATGTTTTTGCTTCACAATGCTCTTCATGAAGCCTATCCCCCTAACTGCACTGTAGGGTACGATACCAGCGTCTTCAGAATGGATTATTGATAGTGGGTGTACAAATCACATGACTAGCAAAAGAAGCCTTCTTATGGACTCAACCTTACGTCCATCTGACAAGAGCCACATCACATTTGCTGACACTGGTAAAAGTAAGGTATTGGGTCTAGGTAGAGTTGCAATCTCAAGGGATCAACACATGGATAAAGTCATGCTTGTTGAATCCCTTGGCTTCAACTTAATGTCTGTCTCAATGCTTTGTGATTTAAACATGATCGTAATATTTGAAAAATATCGTTGCCTTGTTCTAATGGAATCTGACAAGTCTCTAGTATTTGAAGGGTATCCAAAAGATGAATATGAGTGCGGTTCATCAAACCGCCATGTTCATAAGACCAAGAACTATTCTGCTTATTCTTATGAGTACCATTGTCCTCCTGCAAGACTTTTTGCTAGGGCTCCAAAGCCAAAGTTCTCAGATGCTGCACTTAGACTTATTGCTTCTAAGACACCCTTGAAGATGTGGGTGGCTAAGAAAGCTTAACTCTCTTTTGCAGGGAAGGGTCTCCAGCAGAAAACCAAAATCGTCTAACGCTATTGCTGGGGACCTTAAACATCTTGTAGGGCGCAAGATCAAATGCCCGAATGGTCTTATTATGTACTTTGTTCCTGAATCGCTTGCTACTCGCCCTATCAGTCCAAATCTCGATCTAAGCTTTCATAACCCACTGGTTCGTCAAATGTTTTTGCTTCACAATTCTCTTTGTGAAGCCTATCCCCCTAACTGCACTGTAGGGTACGACACCAGCAGCTTCAGAATGGATTATTGATAGTGGGTGTACCAATCACATGACTGGCAAGATTGAAGAAGAAGTGTATGTTGCACAACCGCCTGGCTTTGAAGATCCAAAGCATCCTGACATGGTATACAAGCTCAACAAGGCACTGTATGGCCTCAAACAAGCCCCTCGAGCTTGGTATGACACACTCAAATACTTACTGAAGAGCAAAGGCTTCACACCTGGTTCTCTCGACCCCACTCTCTTCATGAAGACATATGATGGTGAACTGTTTGTGTGCCAAATATATGTGGATGACATTATCTTCGGCTGCACCAATCAGAAATACAGTGAAGAGTTTGGATATATGATGCAAGAGCAATACCAGATGTCCATGATGGGAGAGCTGAAGTTCTTCCTTGGTCTTCAAATACGACAGCAATGCAACGACATCTTTATATCTCAAGAGAAGTATCTCAAAGATTGCCTGAAGAAGTTTGGTATGCAAGACTACAAAGGCTTCACGACGCCAATGCCAGCCAAACATCATTTGGGTCCCGACGACAATGGTAAAGAGTTCGATCAAAAGGTATACCGCTCCATGATTGGTTCTTTACTTTATCTATGTGCATCTAGGCCAGATATTATGCTTAGTGTTTTCATGTGTGCTCGATTCCAAGCGGCACCAAAGGAATCACATCACTTAGCTGTGAAGCGAATTCTTCGATATTTGGCTTACACCCCAACTCTAGGATTATGGTATCCAAAGGGCTCAGAGTTTGATCTAGTTGGATTCTCGGATGCTGATTATGCTGGTGACAAGGTGGATCGCAAGTCTACATCAGGCACATGTCATTTTCTGGGACGATCACTTGTATGTTGGTCTTCAAAGAAGCAGAACTGTGTATCTCTCTCCACTGCTGAATCTGAATACATTGCTGCTGGATCTTGCTGCGCTCAGCTTCTGTGGATGAAGCAAACACTCAAAGACTATGGCATTCATCTCAAGCAAGTGCCACTCTACTGCGACAACGAAAGCGCCATCAAGATTGCAAACAACCCAGTTCAGCACTCGAAGACAAAGCACATTGAGATTCGTCATCACTTTCTCAGAGATCACGTTGTGAAGGAAGATATTGATATCATACATGTCAACACTGAAGAGCAATTGGCAGATATCTTCACCAAGCCCTTGGATGAGAAGAGATTTTGCAAGTTACGGTGTGAGCTAAATATCTTGGAATCCTCAAATGTCCTGTGATCAGGCACACATCCTAACACTTATGCATATTGATGACTTAGATGTGCAACACACCAAGCAAAGTATATCTTCAATCAATGAAGACATGCATTCTAAGTGTGAATACATTAATGAGGAATTTGACCTCGGAGCACCACGATAATTGTGCACCGTGTCTGGGTCTAACACTTCCTATACGGTGGGTAATGCCACCACCAAATGTTCTGTTTGAAGTGTTTCACTCACGGTGTTACATTTGCTATGTCTTCACATTCGGTTTGGCTTCAATCTCAACATGTCTTCATGATTATCTTCACTATGTTGATTATATATATATATATATATATATATATATATATATATATATATATATATATATATACTAGTGTTCTGTCCTCTACAGCATTCACTTATAGCTATGTCTTCTTGTTGAATCTTTTGAACTAAGTGAATGTGATCGGACCCTAACCTCTCTATGCTTTCTATCTCAAACTCTATCTCTCCAAATCACATGCATTCTCTTGAAACGGTCAAATGTCTTCTCTGCGTCCTTGTCAACAGAAGATATAGAGACAAACATTAGGCCCGCTTTCAATGCTAATTCCTTCACCTGAAACCCGGAGAAGTGGGAACGACCACCCGACAATCCAGGCGTGCGTGGGACATGGAACAACCTCCGATATGCTGCATGATGGCCACGTGTTCCTCAGATGTGAATCGCCAGGGGCACCTGTGTAATAACACTGAGCCGCCCCTGTCCCTATAAATACACGCCACACCACAGTCATTATCTCTTCTTCCACTCTCGCACGAACCCTTGCGCCACCGCTAGCCCTCGACGATGCCAGCGACGAAGCACTTAGCTGCCGCAACCTCTCTGACACCGTCTTCACGCCGACCGCGGACATCGTCTTCTCCGCCGTCGCCGTAGGTGTCCTCCGCAGGGCACGGACGATCGAACTGCTCGGCCTCCTCTTCTACTCCGTCTAGCAGTTCCTTTTGTGGTAAATAAAACTTCCTTTTACGGCCCCTTTTGATTCTACAGATTCGTCACTTTCTACCACAAGTAGTTTCTGTTCACACATGTTGGATCCACTTCATACTGCATCTCATATTATGCCTAGTATGTTCACTTATGCTTCACAAAGTAGTTAGATTCCTCACTTGTACTAATCTCTGGATTCGTACAAATCTGGAACCAACTCCTTATCTATGAGTGAATGTCTTCGCACGATGAGGTCAATGTCTTCTAAACTGATTTATCTTCAAAATCTTCTGAGAATGCATATGACCTCTTCCCCTTCCCTCGCACCTTAATGCTGTCACAAGTACATGTCCATGGGAGAATCCCTTGGTTCTGATAGTCTGCATTCATTTGCAGAATTCTTACAGCATCATATAAATTCTCCCGAAGCCAGTTCCTGTTTGTCCAGCAAGCGAAAGCCTCTGAAGCCTTTTAACGTGTTGAAGCCATTCAGTTTAAAGTTCATGGCTACAGAGATATCTCCAAGGAAGGGAGGCAGACAGCGTCGTGGGGGAACATCAGGAGATTTGCCTGATGACCTCTCAGAGCTTTACAAGACAGATCCTGAAGAGGATTACAATCAGCGCAAGACCCGAATCCAATGGATTCGAAGATATTGGGCAGAACAATGGTTCAAATACCGGTTTGTGACCCAGGAATATGCTGAGAAAAATGCCATCAAGCGACCTTGGGGAGACATCCTATACAAAAATCTTCAACCCAGGTCCAGAGCTGAAGCTATTGAACAAGGCTTCTATCCCTGCATGGTCCGTGGACCACAGCCTGCAGATGCACACCCATCGTCACTACTATGGTGTCGTGATGACAATCTGTTCAAGCGCAACTTCCAGTTTGCCAAGAACTCAGTGAAGCAGAACAAGAAGTCTTTGGGACTAGACTTCAACCCTGGTCCCTCTGCTCCCCATACCGACGGCACACGTGATGCAGAACCCAATGTCATCGGTCCATTCTACAACCTGGATGGCCTCATTACTCACATTTCTGTTCTAGGTGCCAAAGTGGATCATTCTGATAATGATGCTGACACTGATCAAGCCCCAGCCCCTACTCCAAAGCCGCAGAAGCCAAAGAAGGCTAAGGCTTCAAGATCAGCTGCTCCACCGAAAATTTCACGGGTGAAGCCACTGGCTACTGCACCTCCTGAAGACAGTGTGCAGTCTGAAGATCTGTCACGCATCTCCAAGCCCCAGAGAGTCAAGATGCCTCCGCCACACACCAGCCAAGAACTGACTGCTGCTGCCATTCTGCGCAATGATGCCTTTGATCTGTCCAGTGATGAAGATCTGGCAGATGATGCTCTTGAGCAACTGATCAAGAGCAAAGAAGAAGCAGAAATCTTCAATGATCTGCCTCTCTTTGACGTGGCAATCATCCACAACTTCATTGATGAGTGGTTTGACACGCCCAGCCTCAGCTTCGAAGATCTGCAACTTCCAATTGGCCTCAGTGTCGCCTTCCATGGCGCCATTGCTTCAGAGTTAGCTATCGCCCAACGCATTGTTGAACTGAAGCAGAAGATTAACTTTGAGAAAACTCAGTTCAAGAAGCATATGGCCACGCTCAGCATGCAAGAGGTGAAGAACTTCAAGATTATGCTGCATGAGCTCAAAGAAGCCTTTCTCAAGAAACATGCAGAAGCTCAGGGTTCTCGCGAGCGCATGAAGAGCCTGGCTGACAAGTGTGTGCAAGGCTACAACGAGGCTGAGAAGCGCAAGGCCCTTGGGCCTCCGGGCATTGATCCCAGGATGGCTGCTAGGAAGAAGAAGAAGCCCACTGTGGCCGAACCCAACACACCAAGGCAGGAAGCAGATCCTATTGTCTTCCCAACTAGCATGACTGGCTCGAAGCCAAAATCCAGGTCTACCGTTTCAGAACTAAAGAAGACGAGGACTGCTGAGGCTGAAGCCAGAAAGAGGAAATATCCTGAAGCCTCTGATGCTGCTCCCTCCAAGAAGAAGCGGAAGACCAAGAAGGAACGGGCTGCTCCCAAAGAGCCCTTAATTGTTGAACCTATCTCCATGGTTCGCCCTGACGCTGAACGTCAAGAGCGCCAACTGACTGTCCATGAGTCTTCTTCCACAGAGGCTTATGAAGCTGAAGACATTCCAGCAGCTGATCCCACCGCTGCTGAAGACATTGGTCACCATGACAATGTTGAAGATAATGTAGTCCTTCCTCAGATCGAGCACCAACAGGTATCATCGCCTGTGCTTATGCACAGCGAACTCATCAGCATTGGTCGTCCCTTGATGCAAATCGCTCAGGATACAACATGGGCTGATCACCCACAACAACCACAAGTCACACCACCCCGACAAGAAGAAGAAGATGACTTTGAGGCCCAGCCAACGCCATCTCCAAAGGCGTCGCCAGCATTCCATAGGCTTTGCAAAGGATCAAGGTCTCAAGTCCCTACTTCCAGCATTCCAGAAGGAGAAGTGCCTCACCAATCTGTTGCACGTCAAGTGTTTCTAGATGCCACTCCTTCTGTGACTGAATCCGAAGCCAAACTGGCTGAAGATGTTCCGGCTGCATCAGCCGATGAAGAAGAAACCCCAAGAGTTGCTACACCCCTGTCTCACCAAGAAGCTGTTCTCGAGGAGAATCTTGAGGCTGCCACCACCAAAACAAATGAAGCCAATGACGTTGTCATGGCTGAAGCAAATGTGGAGCCTGCACCAACCAATGAGCCAGAAGTCAGTGAAGCAAATGATGCTACTGCTCCTGTTCCTGCGCCTGCTGCTGGTCCTCAGTTTGACTATCATGTTGAGCACAGGCCTCAGGTACAGAAGCCAATTCCAAGGTTGCCCAGGTTTCCAGGTCCTGCATCAGCACTTGGATCCTTCAATGTCAACGGCTTCAAAGCAGACAACACTTTCTTCAACAGCTCCAAGAACCCCTACTCAAGGGAACGAATATCTTCTGATCGGTTCTGGAGCTATCCACAGCGAACCTATTACTCCTGCATTCTGTAAAATCAAGGTCGCATCTTCCCACATAAGCGTCTTGACACCGAAGCAATAGCTGGTCTGCCCTGTCTGGAAGAAGCTCTGGATTGCTTCAAAGAGGTTGGACTTTTGCTTTTTTTCACCGACAAAGAGCACTGGAACGAAGAGTTGCTGCTCCAATTTTATGCCACACTTCACATCCGTGGCTACAACAGAGTTCCGAAGACTTGGGTCCTGGAGTGGATGATAGGAAATGCTCATCACGAAGACAAAGCCTTTGAAATCATTGAGCTCACTGGTCTGCCCACTCCTGGAGATCTCTATGAACCTGGCTGTCAGCTTCACAGTGAAGCTATGGAGAACATCTTTTAGAAGCCTAAACCGAACATGAGTCAGATGCTCAGTATGATGAAGCCCTTGCCATAAGATGCTGCATATCCTAAGGAGTTCTTTGTTGAAGACCTTGAGTATCTTCCAAAGACTATCTATCACATCATAAGGCGAACTCTCTGGCCCATCAAAGGGCATTCTCCACATGCCAAGCTGGAAGGTGCAATGAAGACTTTGGTCTTCTATATTCTTCATGGCAAATGCTTCAATGCAAAAGACTTCTTCATCCGCCAACTTGCTGCATCAGGCTCTGATCTTTTTGGCTTGAAGTTATACGCTCCATGGATAATGCGGCTGATTAAACTCCACTCCGCTATCTCATATCATCCATCTGCTCACAATCATCGGATCTTTCTGCCTGATGTGGATATGTCCGTTGAAGCCATTTATCCTGAGCCTGCCAAGGAGCCTCTTAGTCTTCAGAGCGGAGCATCAAAGTTTCTCTCAGAACATTGAAGGAGTTGAAGCAGTCACTCGTGTTTATCCTCTGGCTGGAACTACACGTGCACCTCATCGTGCCCTTACTGAAGCCATCGAAAGCACTATTGCCCAACGACCCAATAAGCGATCTCGTGTTCTCAACGATCGAGAGATTCTGGTGGCTCTTCATCAGAAACATGATATGCATCATGACTGGCTGAAGCGCCAAATGCAAAGCCTCTTGGTGGATGTTAACCGCATTCGCAATCTTGCCACCAAGAATGCCTTTGTTGCCCGTGAAACCTCTCGATGCACATGGAAAGGGCTGACGCTTATGTGCTCTGAAGATGATCTTCAAGAGGATGGCTTCTCTGAACGCTTCAAGTTTGACTCCACACCTCCCCGAAGGGCAGTGCTGCGACGAACTCCATCTGTTGAAGACTCTGAGTTCTCTTCCTATGCGGCAACTGTGAATGCCCGAGTGATCGAGGACGAAGACGATGCTACTTCACCACCCCCTCCTTCAGCACGCTTCGACACTGCTCCAAGTTCTTCTGCGCCGCCGAACACCACCGACGACCCTGCTGCTTCACCTACTCTTCATGGGAACGAGTAGATGCTCTATGTCTTCAAACCTTTTTGGTCCTTCCTGACAAAAGGGGGAGAAGCATATGAGTTCGATAGCCTTCAAGCGGGTCCATATGGGCGGTTGCTTTATATTTTGCCTAGTGTTTACAACTCTCGTTTTGATACATTTGGTTCTTTGAGTTGTAACACTTAAACTCGATGGTCGTCTGCTACTTACTTGCTACTTTGTGATGCGATGATAAATTCCGCATGTGCGACGATAAATTCCGCACTTAGATCATTTTGCAGACGTCCATTTTCCATTATGCATGTCATTATCTTCACATACCTTCACATGCATAATGAATTGTCATCATAAGTTGAAAAGGATCTCCACAAGTACAAACTGCCATGTGCATTTGCATTCCAAAAGCAAATTACTCATATGCACATCATCAGGGGAGCCCTTGCAACTTATGAAGACAATTCCTTATCCTTTACAATTTTACATTATATTCCCCATTGAAAACTTCAACTAGTTTGTCATCAATCACCAAAAAGGGGGAGATTGTAAGTGCATCTAGTCCCACCCCTAGTTGGTTTTGGAGTATTGATGACAAACCTAGTTGAGGGACTAATGTGTTTGTGAGAATTGCAGGATAACACAGGTAGAAGTCCCTCATTGATTCGGTTTTCCTACCAAAGATGACCCCTAAAAATGTATGAAGACATTGATGTCAAAGGTGGTATGTGAATATATTCACATTGAAGACTATGACAAGAGAAGACATCGCATGAAGCCTATGGAGCTCGAAGACTTAGATCTTTCATAGTTCTTTTTCTTCTTTATTGAGTCATAGGAACCACCGTACTGTTAAGTGGGGTCCAAGAGAACCAGTCAGAATGACTGAAGTGATGCTTAACCAAAACCTATGTCTTCGAGTGAAGACTATGAGAGCGAATCTTGTCCAGAGTCGGACAAGTCAGATTTGCTTGTAGCCCAAGTAAAGTTGCTGTGCGTGTTTGAAATCTGACTGTTGGAACACGTGTCAGTTCCTTAGTGACCCAGGGTCATTTTGGACAAATCAGGTCGGGTTGCCTAGTGGCTATAAATAGCCCACCCCCTACAACCATAAACAGTTGGCTGCTCAGAGTTAGAGTACGGCTTTTGTCGTTTGAGAGCAACCCACCTCGAAGCCTTTGAGAGAGAATTCCTTGTGAGGATAAAGCCCTAACCACCTAGAGCCAAAGAGTGTTAGGCATCACTTAAGTCTTCCTGTCTGTGTGATCTGAAGACTTATTACACTTGAGGACTGTGAATCCTCCAGCCGGTTAGGCGTCGCGTTCTGAGCATCCAAGAGTCATTGTGGATCACCGGTGAACGAAGTCTGTGAAGGTTTGGGAGTCTACCTTGAAGACTTACCAGAGTGATTGGGCGAGGTCTGTGTGACCTTAGGTCAAGGGGAATACGGTGAGGACTGGGTGTCCTGAGCTGCGTGTTCAGGACTGGGTGTCCGGGACTGTGTGTCCTCAGGTTTAAATACCTAGCCGCCCTAACCAGACGTATAGTTGTCATAGCAACTGGAACTGGTCTAACAAATCATTGTCTTCAACGAGTCACTGGTTACATCCTTCCTTTCCCTTTACTTACTGTTGGTCCTTGTGAAGTCATTGTATGATTGCGCTATCTTTTGTCTTCACTGAGTGACTGCGTGTTCTGTTTGGCTTCATAATATCTTCCTACCTGATCCTAACTACCTAGCTGCTATAGGTCATTGTGCTTTCACTTCATTGAATACTTGACTATGGTTTTCCTAGTGTAGTATACCTTTCGCTGCTTGGTAATAGGTCTATTTCTATCGTTTGTGTTCAAAACTTCCACCTTTTGAAGACTTTCATAAAAATCGCCTATTCACCCCCCTCTAGTCGATATAACGCACTTTCACATGTTTACTCATATCAATGGCATGATCAACTAGCGAGCAATAATAATAAATCTCGGATGACAACACTTTCTCAAAACAATCATAATATGATATAACAAGATGGTATCTCACTAGCCCTTTCTGAGACCGCAAAACATAAATGCAGAGCACCCCTGAAGATCAAGGACTGACTAGACATTGTAATTCATGGTAAAAGAGATCCATCCACATTCATACTCAATGTAAATTAATAGAAATGCATGCAAATGACAGCGGTGCTCTCCAACTGGTGCTTTTTAATAAGAGGATTATGACTCAACATAAAAGTAAATGATAGGCCCTTCGCAGAGGGAAGCATGGATTTGTAGAGGTGCCAGAGCTCAAGGTTTGAAACAGAGATAAATAATATTTTGAGTGGCATACTTTCATTGTCAACATAACAACCAAGAGATCTCGATATCTTCCATTGTCGGATCACGAGTTCTGGCAAAACCCTCGAGGTTCGAACACTGGGGTGTGCGCGAATGTTTTCTCCCTGTAGATCCACGCCTTAGCTCGCTAAGATCTCGCGGATGAACTCCATGAACTTGCAACACAAAGACACAAGATTTATACTGGTTCGGGCCACCGTTGTGGTGTAATACCCTACTCCAGCGTGGTGGTGGTGGATTGCCTCTTGGGCTGATGATGAACAGTACAAGGGGAAGAACAGCCTCCTGAGGTTGAGGTGTTCTTGTGCTTGGCGAACTTGTGTGGGTGAGATGCCTCTGAATGAGTTCTCCCTTTTCTCTCTTTTTTCCGTCCCCCCTACTGTGGTGGCTAGTTCTACTTATATAGGCCCTGGTCCTCTCCCTAAATATTGAGCGGGAAGGGAGCCAACAACGGCCAATTTGAAAGGGGACAGCTAGTACAGCTTATCCTGACAAAAGTAGTCTTCGCCTGCAAAAGGCTCTAGTGGTGACGCCGTCTTGGGATCCATGGTGACCTCCGTCTTGCCGTCCTGCTGGTCTTGGTCTCGTTGCATCGATATAAAAACCTTTGCTTGATGCCTCGGTACTCCGCGCCTGCGCTTGCCCCCGTGGCACCAAAGAGGAAGCAAGGACGTTGCGCGCGCTGGCACCCGCCTGGTCTCGATCGTCATGGCTCACGTCACGAGGACCTCGCGAGGTTTGCCTTGCCTTGATCTCTCCGCCCCTCATGAGCCTGCCTGGCGAGGCCGCTCCTGAGCAGGTCTTGCCTCGTCTGCCTCGCTAGGCTTGGCTCCTCGCGAGGGTCTTGAATACCTCGTTGATGAAGATGGGCCGTACAGACCTGCTAGCTCAGCCACGCCGTGGGCCGCAGGTAGGCAAGTCTGGGGACCCCCATTCCCAGAACACCGACAGTAGCCCCCGGGCCCAAGGCGCGCTTGGGCTTGGCTTCGAGATGAATCCAAAGGTCAAGGGCGGAGCGCCGTGGGCCCCAGAAGCCTGTGGCCTCGGTTGACGCGTGGCGGTTGATTGGACGTGGGCGTCTCCGCTTCCCCATGCTTCCTCGGCAACTGCCCGACTTGACAAGTCCCTGCGGCATGCAAGGAAAACCATCATTACCTGTGATCATGGGGGGCGCTGGTTGGCCTTCTCCTGCTATAAATGAGGAAGGGGGCAGAGCCCTCGTCCCCCACTTCTTCCCATTCCACTTGCTTCTTCTTCCCCCGCCCTACTGCTAGTAGCAAATTCAATGGCGCCGATCCGAAGGTTCTCAGCTGACGAGAAGGGAAATATTCCCCTCGACATGCCAGCGCTGCTTCCGCTGAAGAAGAGGTCGGTCCACCGTCGCGACGCTGCAGGTGGTGACAAGGCCTTGGTGTGAGTGGCCTCCTCCTGGGTATCCACTGCCCTTGCACACCCAAGCCGGGGGCTCGGGAGGAAGGAGCAACGAGCGTCGGCGCGCGCACCGCGGCCAAGGTCGACGCGCTGCGGCGACAAGTGCCATCGCTCCTGGAGTCCATGCCGCGGGCTCCTCACGCGAGCTCGTGCTGTTGGCGGCGATGACCGCAAGCTCCTGGATCCGCTTCCCGCGCTTCTTCTCTGACGTGAGGCCGCCAAGGGGGCCTCTCGAACTTTGGTTGTAGCATGCCGACTGGGATGCTTCGGCGACCAGAGCAGAGGTTGAAGCAGTGTCCACCGGCAAGATCTTCATGACCCGTGGCTGGGGCGAGGTCGCGCGGGTTTGCCGTGTTGACGGCGCCCTCGCGATCCACTTCGAGTACGACGGCGCCTCCACGCTGTTCTTGAAGGTCTTTGATGCGGAGGATCGCCGCTTGGAGTGTTGCCTCGAAGGGGAGCGCCAGGATGAGGCGCGCCCCGCTTGCGGCTGCTCCAGCAGCAGCGACTCTTGGTAGTCCAGCGGTTCTCCCGAGCTCTACGAGACTCTGGAGACGAGCGACGACAGCTATGTGCCCCCGAGCTCTCGCCGTGCCCGGAGCAGGGCCACAAAGTCCGGCCGCCGCCTTCACTGATATAGATGGGGTTGGCGCCGGCCTCCCGCGGCCCACTGTTGATGATGGCGTCGGCCGCGGGGGTGTGTAGATAGGATTCTCCTAGTTTCTTGTCTTTTGTTCCCCGCGAGGAATCGAGAAGTACCCCGTGGGGGCGTGTAAAGAGTCTGCAATGTCTTTTGTCGGTATTATCCCAATTATGGAAGCCTTGTGAGTGCAAGTCCTGTTTAGGCTCGGTCTTCCCTTTCCAATCTCGCGACAGCATGTTGCTCTACGCTGACATGTCCCGGTCCCCAGTCAAGCTTCAGCTGTCGCTGGGATGCTAGGTCACATGCCGTGGTCAAGGCCAGGAGGTGAGCGGCCCGAGGTCCAGTAAGAGCTCCTAAGGCGCGATGCTCAGGGGGTCCCCTTTAGCGCTCAAGCAGCCGTGGTAAGATAATAAAGGGAGGCGACGTTGCCGCAACAGGGCTGCGGCGAGCGTGTCCCCTAGGTTCCAACCATCAGTTGATCTGAGCTCGTGACTTAACATGGTGGTCCGGGGTCGGTTCTTCGTGATGCGCCAGACCTGTGCGCGAACATCCGCAGCGTAGCTAGGTCAGGCCCATATGAGCCTTCCCCTTTCCTATGCTATCCTTTGTGCTCTACGTCCTTAGGTCCCGGCCCTCGAGCGAGCTCAGCTGCCGCTGGTATGCTAGGTCGCGTGCTGTGGTAAAGTCTAGGGGTGAGGGCTAGAGAGCCAGTAAGAGCTCCTGAGTCGCGATGCTCAGGAGCCCCCCTTTTAACGTGCAAGCGGATTAGTTGGAAGAGGTGGGAGCTCGCGGTGCCGCCTGGTGTTATCCTCGTGAGATTCCTGCGAGCCAGCACAAGGAAGAACACGATCTGCTGTTATGGTTACCAGCCTGCCGATGGTTGCTCCGCAAGGGGGTGAAGGCACTGAGGGCCCGGTGAGGTGACGTGCCCGGGGCGTGCCGCGAGCCAGAGCTTGACCGCTCAGGTTTTTCGACGTGGCAGGGACGGACCCGTGCACCATCACCGTGTCGGCGTGAGGAGGCCCCGTGGGAGGCGACGATTGAGTAGGTGGTAATCATAGGTAGATTAAACATGAGAGTAGCAGGCTTAAGTAAGTGCATGGGAGATACGTGCCACTGGGTCAGGCCCGAGCGGCTTGGGGATGATGCAGCTTGAGGGGAGCTCCCAACAAGGTAAGCTAAAGACATAAAAAGGGATGCCACAGGGACGGACCCACGCGGCCTGGGAATGATGCAGCCCGAGGGACGCTCCCAGCTAAATGAACTTGGAAAATGTCACCTGGTTATGTTGACGAAGGAGAGTTGGGGCAGTTGAAGGTGCGTAGCGAAGGGGTTGCTCCTCACGAGCCACTAGGGCCATGAGCCTCAGGAGGCTCTGGGGGCTCAGGTGGTTCCTTGAGGACCATTTCCATCTCCATCAGGATGGCGTGGTGTCTGGCCTCCTCAGCCGCTAGGATGCGCCGCAAGTTGCGTTGGTAGGCGGACGACATGCTCGGCAGGCCAAAGGGCATGCGAATGTAGCTGTGCGGTGGGCCCTCGCAGCATCCCACGCGCGAAGGCCAGAAAAGCTCCTGAGAAGTGGCCCTGTTGAGCCCTGGAACATCGATGCAGACGCGCAACCCGGCATCCTCGCCTGGATGGGAAGCTGCGCCTCGCGAGCAGCGGTCGCCGCGCATGGCCCTTGCGTCTTGCAACTCCTGCGTGGTCTTGGTGATGAACTCCTGATCGGTGGGCGATCCTTTCCTTGTGCTCTCCTGAGGGAAACGTTTCGTGAAGCACGCCTCCAAGTGGTGCCCAAGCACCTCCCTCGTGATGTGGGCAAGATCTGGGGCCTTCCAGAAGAAAGCCCCCGAGCCCTGCCCGAGAAGGGCGCCGGGCGCGCCTTCCTATGCGATGGAGGGAGGCACCCTGGGAGCGGGCGCTGATCCTGACGAGGCTCCGGCTAAGACGCCACCCTCCTGAGGTCCTGCACGGCACAACTGCTTCTTCTTCTTGGGGATGACCTCAGGAGGGCCCTCGCCCTTGCTGTCGGGGTCGTCGATTGCTGCAGCTTGGAAGGCATGCTCGAGGGAGCACACCGCATCTCTGTCTTCACATGGGACCGTGATGATCCCGCCGCTTCCCGGCATCTTGAGGACATTGTAGCCGTGATGGGTCACCGCCATGAACTTGGACATGGCTGGATACCCGAGGATGGCATTGTACGGCAGATGGATGTGCGCGACGTCGAAGTCGATGAGCTCGGTGCGGTAGTTCTTGCATTCCCCGAAGGTGACAGGGAGGCGGAACTACCCTATCGGTGTGGTGGAACCGTTGGTCACTCTTGAGAAAGGCTTGGTAGGCTGAAGCTGGTCATATGGCACTTGGAGGTTGTCGAACATGTCGACGGACAGGATGTTGAGCCCTGCGCCGCCGTCGATGAGGGTCTTGGTAACTTGCACGTTGCTGATGATTGGGGAGCAAAGCATCGGGAGGGCGCCAGCGGAGCTGCGCACTTGAGCTGATCCGCCGAGTTGAACGTGATGGGGCACTGGGACCATCTGAGCGGGCGTGTGGCTTCAAACTTGGGGAGGACTGCATTCACTTCACGAGCAAACTGCTTGAAGATACGCTGCGAGGTTGGGGCCTGGGCTCCGCCCAAGATGCAAGCGATAGCACACGGTTCCTGGAAGCCCCCAGCCCCCTCATCCTGATGGTGTTCGTCATTCCTTCTTGGCAGTGGTGGCAGCGGAGGGAGTCCGGCGTTTCCTTGAGGACGATCCTCACGAGGCTGATCCCTCCAGGCGCCCTCGCGAGGCTGATCCTGCCAGCGGTCCTCACGAGGCTGGTCGCACCACTCCTGGCGCAAGCCACGATCGTCCCAGCGTCCGCCACCATGTCCTCCTCCTCGGCCGTAGCCCCGGTCGCCGCACTCGGGGTGTCGACCAAAGCGTCCTTCGCGAATGGCTTTGAGCTCTTGATAGTCGCTGGTGTTGTGGGTATTCAGGTTGTGGAAGGTGTAGAACGGACGGCTGCTCTTGGATGACTCTGGTTGGTCTCTGCCATGCTTGGTCTCTGGTTCCGCTGCGAGCACGGCTGCTCCCTTGCGCTTCACGTCCTTGGCCTTGGCTTTCTTCTCCTCCGCATCTGCGGCTGGGAGCTCGAGGAGGGAGAGGCGCCCCTCCTCAGCTCTTGCACAATTGGTCGCCAGGTTGAACAACTCCAGGGACGTGCACAGCTCCTCGTAACGAGCTCTTCCTTCATCTTGACGTCGCGAATGCCATCAGAGAACACAGTGATGATGGCCTCGTCCGTCACCTTGGGGATCTTGAGGCAGACGTTGTTGAAGCGCTGGATGTACTTCTGGAGGGTCTCCCCCGGTTGCTGCCTGAGCCAACATAGGTCACCCGCAGCCGGCGGGCGGTCGCGAGTGCCCTAGAAGTTGGCGATGAAGCGGTTGCACATCTCGTCCCAGGAGGAGATCGAGCCCGGTGGCAGTTTCAGGAGCCAGGAGCGGGCGCCATCCTTGAGAGCCATGGGAAACCAGTTCGCCATGACTTTCTTGTTGCCGTTGGCCGCCTCGATGCTCAGCTCGTAGAGCTGCAAGAACTCTGCGCGGTCGGGGGTGCCATCGTAGCGAGGAGGCAGATCCGGCTTGAACTTGCCCGGCCAGGCGACGCTACGCAACTCGGGGGTGAAAGCGCGGCAGCTGGCTGTGGTCACTGGGGCCCGCCTTCGGGTGGAGCTTGGTCTTGATGGGGTCCACGCCCTGCCGCTACAGGTGGCGCGCGGTCTTGCCGCCGTAGCCGATCCTGGCACGGTAGCGCGAGGAGCGGCAGAGCGTTTTCTTGCGGTCGAGGGACTTCTTGACAGTTTCTTTCTTCACGCGCGGGCGAGGGACGCGGCGGGTCGCGTCATGGAGCCACGTGCCTTGGCGCCTTCTTGGGGCAGAGGTGGTGGAGGTGCTCCGTGAGCTACGTCACCCGTAGCTGGTGGAGGGCGAGGCGGAGACAGGGACGACGCAGGGGAGCCCCCTGTGGCGCGGACAAGCTCGGTGATGTGGTCAAGACAGTCCTCATAGAGGTCGTTGACCGGTCGGTAGTGCAGGAGCTCGTGCGCCATGAGGAGCGCGGCCCGTGCGTCCATGGGAGGGCTACGTGCATGGGAAGAAGAACCGGCCGGGGTGAGTGATGGAGTGGCAGTGCGGCCATACCGCCGCACCAAGGGGTGCAGCGAGGATGCTTGTTGCTCATTCCCCGCTGGGCCGGTGGTGGCGTTGGCGGCAGGTGACGGGGAATGACGAGGTGGCCCACCGATGGGAGCCGTCTGAGCGACGCGGGCGGCGAGGGCAGCCCGGCGCTCAGCACGAGCGCGGCGCACGTCTCGCATGGAGACGATGGAGCAACGGGTCATGGAGTGATGGAAGGAAGCTTCGGCGCACCCCTACCTGGTGCGCCAAATGTCGGATCATGGGTTCCGGCAAAACCCTCGAGGTTCGAACACTGGGTGCGCGCGAAGGTTTTCTCCCTATCGATCCACGCCCTAGCTCGCTAAGATCTCGCAGATGAAATCCACGAACTTGCAACACAAAGACACAAGATTTATACTAGTTTGGGCCACCGTTGTGGTGTAATACCCTACTCCAGTGTGGTGGTGGTGGATTGCCTCTTGGGCTGATGATGAACAGTACAAGGGGAAGAACAGCCTCCTGAGGTTGAGGTGTTCTTGTGCTTGGTGAACTTGTGTGGGTGAGATGCCTCTGAATGAGTTCTCCCTTTTCTCTCTTTTTTCCGTCCCCCTACTGTGGTGGCTAGTTCTACTTATATAGGCCCTGGTCCTCTCCCCAAATATTGAGCGGGAAGGGAGCCAACAACGGCCAATTTGAAAGGGGACAGCTAGTACAGCTTATCCTGACAAAAGTAGTCTTCGCCTGCAAAAGGCTCTAGTGGTGACGCCGTCTTGGGCTCCATGGTGACCTCCGTCTTGCCGTCCTGCTGGTCTTGGTCTCGTTGCACCGATATATAAACCTTTGCTTGATGCCTCGGTACTCCGCGCCTGCGCTTTCCCCCTTCGCACCAAAGAGGAAGCAAGGACGCTGCGCGCGCTGGCACCCGCCTGGTCTTGATCGTCATGGCTCACATCACGAGGACCTCGCGAGGTTTTCCTTGCCTTGATCTCTCCGCCCCTCGTGAGCCTGCCTGGCAAGGCCGCTCCTTACACTGATTCTTTCGCCAGTATTTTTTATTAATTCCAAAACGTGTCTCCATAAATTTTCAGGTCATTCCGAGAACTTTTATTTATGCACAAAAATAACACCATGGAAATTCTTCTGAAAACAGCGTCAGTCCGGGTTAGTTCCATGCGAATCATGCAAGTTAGAGTCCAAAACAAGGGCAAAAGTGTTTGGAAAAGTAGATATGTTGGAGACGTATCACTATCTTACCTGGAAGATTAACTCCCACTTGATTCAAGTGATTGTAGTACCCAGACATTCTGAGCACATGCTCACTGGCTGAGATATTCTCCTCCATCTTGTAGGCAAAGTAGTTGTCAAAGGTCTCATACCTCTTAACATGGGCATGAGTCTGAAATATCATTTTCTGCTCTTGGAAAATCTCATTTGATCCATGGTGTTCAAAATATTTGAAGTCCCGGTTCTAAGCCGTAAAGCATGGTGAACTAAACTATCAAGTAGTCATCATACCGAGCTTGTCAAACGTTCATAACGTCTGCATCTGCTCCTGCAATAGTGTTGGGGAATGCTGTAATTTTAAAAAAAATTCCTATGCACACGCAAGATCATGGTGGTGCATAGCAACGAGAGGGGAGAGTGTCGTCCATGTACCCTCGTAGAATGTAAGCGGAAGCGTTATGAGAACACGGTTCATGTAGTCATACGCCTTCACGATCCGACCGATCCAAGTACCGAATGTACGACACCTCCGAGTTCAGCACACGTTCAGCTCGGTGACATCCCACGAACTCCGATCTAGCAGATCTTCGAGGGAGAGTTCTGTCAGCACGACGGCATGATGATGGTGATGATGATGCTACCGACGCAGGGCTTCGCCTAAGCACCGCTACGATATGACCGAGGTGGATTATGGTGGAGGGGGCACCGCACACAGCTAAAAGATCAACTGATCAACTTGTGTGTTCTAGGGTGCCCCCTGCCCCCATATATAAAGGAGCAAGGGGGGAGGCCGGCTGGCCCTGTAGGGCGCGCCAGGAGGAGGAGTCCTCCACCTAGTAGGAGTAGGACTCCCCTCTTTCCTACTCCTACTAGAAGGGGGAAAGGAAGGGGGAGAAGGAGAATGAGAAGGAAAAGGGGGGCGCCGCCCCCCTTCCTAGTCCAATTCAGACCAGAGGGGAGGGAGCGAGTGGCCTGCCCTGGTCGGCCCCTCTGTCTCTCCACTAGGGCCCAACAAGGCCCATTAACCCCCGGGGGGTTCTGGCAACCCCTCCGGCACTCCGGTAAAATCCCGATTTCACCCAGAACTCTTCCGATGTCCGACTATAGTCGTCCAATATATCAATCTTTACGTCTCAACCATTTCGAGACTCCTCCTCATGTCCCCAATCTCATCCGGGACTCCGAACTACCTTCGGTACAACAAAACACATAAACTCATATTACCGATCGTCACCGAACATTAATCTTGCGGACCCTACGGGTTCGAGAACTATGTAGACATGATCGAGACTCATCTCTATTCAATAGCCAACAGCGGAACCTGGATGCTCATATTGGCTCCTACATATTCTTTGAAGATCTTTATCGGACAAACCGCATAACAACATACGTTGTTCCCTTTGTCATCGGTATGTTACTTGCCCGAGATTCGATCATCGCTATCTCAATACCTAGCTCAATCTCGTTACCGTCAAGTCTCTTTGCTCGTAATGCATCATCCCGCAACTAACTCATTAGTTGCATTGCTTGCAAGGCTTATAATGATGTGCATTACCGAGAGGGCCCAAAGATACCTCTCCGACAATCAGAGTGACAAATCCTAATCTCGATTTATGCCAACTCAACAAGTACCATTGGAGACACCTTTAGAGCACCTTTATAATCACCCAGTTACGTTTTGACGTTTGGTAGCACACAAAGTGTTCCTCCGGTAATCGGGAGTTGCATAATCTCATAGTCATCGGAACATGTATAAGTCATGAAGAAAGCAATAGCAGTAAACTAAAACGATCAAGTGCTAAGCTAACGGAAAGGGTCAAGTTAATCACATCATTCTCTAATGATGTGATCCCGTTAATCAAATGGCAACTCATGTCTATGGCTAGGAAACTTAACCATCTTTGATTCAACGAGCTAGTCAAGTAGAGGCATACTAGTGACACTTTTTTGTCTATGTATTCACACATGTACTAAGTTTCCGGTTAACACAATTCTAGCATGAATAATAAACATTTATCATGATATAAGTAAATAAATAATAACTTTATTATTTCCTCTAGGGCATATTTCCTTCAGTCTCCCACTTGCACTAGAGTCAATAATCTAGTTCACATCTTTATGTGATTAGTTCACATCTCCATGTGACTAATACCCAAAGGGTTTACTAGAGTCAATAATCTAGTCCACATCGCTATGTGATTAACACCCAAAGAGTGACCATGTTTTGCTTGTGAGAGAAGTTTAGTCTACAGGTCTACAACATTCAGATACGTATGTATTTCGCAAATTTTTATGTCTACAATGCTCTGCACGGAGCTACTCTAGCTAATTGCTCCCACTTTCAATATGTATCCAGATAGAGACTTAGAGTCATCTAGATCGATGTGAAAAGCTTGCATCGACGTAACTCTTTACGACGAACTCTTTTATCACCTCGATAACCGAGAAATATTTCCTTAGTCCTCTAAGGACAATTTTGACCGATGTACAGTGATCTACTCCTAGATCATTATTGTACTCCCTTGCCAGAATCATGCTAAGGTATACAATAGGACTGGTAAACAGCATAGCATACTTTATAGAACTTATGACTGAGGCATAGGGAATGACTTTTCATTCTCTTTCTATTTTCTGTTGTGGTCGGGTTTTATACCTTGCAACACAGGCAAGAACTCCTTCTTTAGCTGTTCCATTTTAAACTACGTCAAAATCTTGTCAAGGTATGTACTCATTGAAAAAACTTATCAAGCGTCTTGATCTATCTTTATAGATCTTGATGCTCAATGTGTAAGCAGCTTCATCAAGGTCTTTCTTTGAAAAACTCTTTTCAAACACTCCTTTATGCTTTCTAGAAAATTCTACATTATTTCCGATCAACAATATTCACATATACTTATCAGAAATGTTGTAGTGCTCCCACTCACTTTCTTGTAAATACAGGCTTCACCGCAAGTCTGTATAAAACCATATACTTTGATCACTTTATCAAAGCATATATTCCAACTCCGAGATGATTACACCAGTCGATAGATGGATCGCTAGAGCTTGCTCACTTTATTAGCACCTTTAGCATCGACAAAACCTTCTGGTTGGATACTTTGTTCTTAATGACTCACTGATCATCGGGCAAGTCAATCAAAGTCCATACTTTGTTCTCATACATGGATCCCATCTCAGATTTCATGGTCTCAAGCCATTATGCGGAATCTGGGCTCATCATCGCTTCCTCATAGTTCGTAGGTTCGTCATGGTCTATTAACATGATTTCCAGAAAGGATTACTGTACCACTCTAGTGCGGACCATACTCTGGTTGTCCTACGAGGTTCGGTAGCAACTTGATCTAAAGTTTCATGATCATCATCATTAGCTTCCTCACTAATTGGTCTAGGAATCACTAGAACTGATTTTTTGTGGTGAACTACTTTCCAATTCGGGAGAAGGTACAATTACCTTATCAAGTTCTACATTCCTCCCACTCACTTCTTTCGAGAGAAACTTCTTCTCTAGAAAGGATCCATTCTTAGCAACGAATATCTTTCCTTCGGGTCTGTGATAGAAGGTGTACCCAACAGTTTCCTTTGGGTATCCTATGAAGACACATTTCTCTGATTTGAGTTTGAGCTTATCAGGATGAAACATTTTCACATAAGCATCATAGCCCCAAACTTTAAGAAACGACATATTAGGTTTCTTGCTAAACCACAGGTCATATGGCGTCGTCTCAACGGATTTAGATGTTGCCCTATTTAATGTGAATGTAGCTGTCTCTAATGCATAACCCCAAAACGATAGTGGTAAATCGGTAAGAGACATCATAGATTGCACCATATCTAATAAAGTACGATTACGATGTTCGGACACACCATTACGCTGTGGTGTTCCAGGTGGCATGATTTGCGAAACTATTCCGCATTGTTTCAAATGAAGACCAAACTCGTAACTCAAATATTCTCCTCCACGATCAGATCATAGAAACTTTATTTTACTTGTTACGATGATTTTCCACTTCACTCTGAAATTATTTGAACTTTTCAAATGTTTCACATTTATGTTTCATCAAGAAGATATACCCATATCTCACTCAAATCATCTATGAAGATCAGAAAATAACGATACCAGCCACGAGCCTCAACACTCATCGGACTGCATACATCAATATGTATTATTTCCAACAAGTTTGTTGCTCGCTCCATTGTTCCGGAGAACGGAATCTTAGTCATCTTGCCCATAAGGCATGGTTCGCAAGCATCAACTGATTCATAATCAAGTGATTCCAAAAGCCCATCGGCATGGATTTTCTTCATGCGTTTTACACCAATATGACCTAAACGGCAGTGCCACAAATAAGTTACACTATCATTATTAACTTTGCATCTTTTGGCTTCAATATTATGAATATGTGTATCCCTATGACTGAGATTCAACAAACCATTCACCTTGGGTGTATGACCATTGAAGGTTTTATTCATGTAAATAGAACAATTATTCTCTGACTTTAAATGAATAACTGTATTGCAATAAACATGATCAAATCATATTCATGCTTAACGCCAACACCAAATAGCATTTATTTAGGTTCAACACTAATCCCGAAAATATAGGGAGTGTGCGATGATGATCATATCAATCTTGGAACCACTTCCAACATACATCGTCACTTCACCCTTAACTAGTCTCTGTTCATTCTGCAACTCCCGTTTCGAGTTACCAATCACAGTAACTGAACTAGTATCAAATACTGAGGGGTTGCTATAAACAATAGTAAAGTACACATCAATAACATGTATATGAAATATACCTTTGTTCACTTAGCCATCCTTCTTATCTGCCAAACACTTGGGGCAGTTCTGCTTCTAGTGACCAGTCCCTTTGCAGTAGAAGCACTTAGTCTTAGGCTTAGGTCTAGACTTGGGCTTCCTCACTTGAGTAGCAACTTTCTTGCCGTTCTTATTGAAGTTCCCCTTCTTCCCTTTGCCCTTTTCTTGAAACTAGTGGTCTTGTCAACCATCAACACTTGATGTTTTTCTTGATTTCTACCTTTGTCGATTTCAGCATCATGAAGAGCTTGGGAATCGTTTCCGTTATCCCTTGCATATTATAGTTCATCATGAAGTTCCAGTAACTTGGTGATAGTGACTAGAGAACTCTGTCAATCACTATCTTATCTGGAAGATTAACTCCCACTTGATTCAAGTGATTGTAGTACTCAGACATTCTGAGCACATGCTCACTAGCTGAGCTATTCTCCTCCATCTTGTAGGCAAAGTGCTTATCAAAGGTCTCATACCTTTCAACATGTGGATGAGTCTGAAATACTAATTTCAACTATTCGAACATCTCATATGCTCCGTGGCGTTCAAAACATCTTTGAAGCCCCGATTCCAAGCCGTAAAGTATGGTGCACTAAACTATCAAGTAGTCATCATATCGGGCTCGCCAAACGTTCATAACGTCTACATATGCTCCTGCAATCGGTCTGTCACCTAGCGGTGCATTAAGGACATAATTCTTGTGTGCAGCAATGAGGATAATCCTCAGATCACGGATCCAATCCACATCATTGCTACTAACATCTTTCAACTTAGTTTTTCTCTAGGAACATATCAAAATAAACGGGGCGCTACATCGCGAGCTATTGATCTACAACATAGTTATGCAAATACTATCAGGTACTAAGTTCATGATAAATTTAAGTTCAATTAATCATATTACTTAAGAACTCCCACTTAGATAGATATCCCTCTAATCATCTAAGTGATCACGTGATCCATATCAACTAAACCATAACCGATCATCACATGAAATGGAGTGGTTTTCAATGGTGAACATCACTATGTTGATCATATCTACTATATGATTCACGCTCAACCTTTCAGTCTCAGTGTTCCGAGGCCATATCTGCATATGCTAGGCTCGTCAAGTTTAACCCGAGTATTCTGCATGTGCAAAACTATCTTACACCTGTTGTAGATGAACGTTGAGCTTTTCACGCCCAATCATCACGTGGTGTCTCAGCACGACGAACTTTGGCAACGGTGCATACTCAAGGAGAACACTTTTACCTTGAAATTTAGTGAGAGATCATTTTGTAATGCTACCGTCAAACAAAGAAAAAATAAGATGCATAAAGGATAAACATCACATGTAATCAATATAAGTGATATGATATGGCCATCATCATCTTGTGCCTTTGATCTCCATCTCCAAAGCACCGTCATGATCACTATCGTCACCGGTGCGACACCTTGATGTCCATCGTAGCATCGTCGTCGTCTCTCCATCTATTGCTTCTACGACTATCGCTACCGCTTAGTGATAAAGTAAAGCAATTACAGGGTGATTGCATTGCATACAATAAAGTGACAACCATATGGCTCCTGCCAGTTGCCGATAACTCTGTTACAAAACATGATCATCTCACACAATAAATATAGCATCATGTCTTGACCATATCACATCACAACATGCCCTGCAAAAACAAGTTAGATGTCCTCTACTTTGTTGTTGCAAGTTTTACGTGGCTGCTATGGGCTGAGCAAGAACCGTTCTTACCTACGCATCAAAACCACAATGGTAGTTCGTTAAGTTAGTGCTGTTTTAACCTTCTCAAGGACCGGGTGTAGCCACACTCAGTTCAACTAAAGTTGGAGAAACTGACACCTGCCAGCCACCTGTGTGCAAAGCACGTCGGTAGAACCAGTCTTGCGTAAGCGTACGCGTAATATCGGTCCGGGCCGCTTCATCCAACAATAGCGCCGAACCAAAGTATGACATGCTGGTAAGCAATATGACTTGTATCGCCCACAACTCACTTTTGTTCTACTCGTGCATCTAACATCTACGAATAAACCTGGCTCGGATGCCACTGTTGGGGAACGCAGTAATTTCAAAAAATTTCCTACGCACATGCAAGATCATGGTGATGCATAGCAACGAGAGGGGAGAGTGTCGTCCACGTACCCTCGTAGACCGTAAGCGGAAGCATTATGAGAACGCGGTTGATGTAGTCGTACGTCTTCACGATCCTACCGATCCAAGTACCGAACGTACGACACCTCCGAGTTCAGCACACGTTCAGCTCGGTGACGTCCCACGAACTTCGATCCAGCAGAGCTTCGAGGGAGAGTTCCGTCAGCACGACGGCGTGATGATGGTGATGATGATGCTACCGATGCAGGGCTTCGCCTAAGCACCGCTACGATATGACCGAGGTGGATTATGGTGGAGGGGGGCACCGCACACGGCTAAAAGATAAACTGATCAACTTGTGTGTTCTAGGGTGCCCCTGCCCCCGTATATAAAGGAGCAAGGAGGGAGGCCGTCCGGCCCTGTAGGGCACGCCAGGAGGAGGAGTCCTCCTCCTAGTAGGAGTAGGACTCCCCTCTTTCCTACTACTAGGAGGGGGAAAGGAAGGGGAGAAGGAGAAGGAAAAGGGGGGCCGCCGCCCCCCCTTCCTAGTCCAATTCAGACCAGAGAGGAGAGGCCACGCGGCCTGCACTGGCCGGCCCCTCTCTCTCTCCACTAGGGCCCAACAAGGCCCATTAACCCTCGGGGGGTTCCGGTAACCCCTCCGGCACTCCGGTAAAATCCCGATTTCACCCAGAATTCTTCTGATGTCCGAATATAGTCGTCCAATATATCGATCTTTACGTTTCGACCATTTCGAGACTCCTCGTCATGTCCCCGATCTCATCCGGGACTCCGAACTACCTTCGGTACATCAAAACACATAAACTCATATTACTGATCGTCACCGAACGTTAAGCGTGCGGACCCTACGGGTTCGAGAACTATGTAGACATGACCGAGACTCATCTCTGGTCAATAACCAAGAGCGGAACTTGGATGCTCATATTAGCTCCTACATATTCTTCAAAGATCTTTATCGGTTAAACTGCATAACAACATACGTTGTTCCCTTTGTCATCGGTATGTTACTTGCCCGAGATTCGATCGTCGGTATCTCAATACCTAGCTCAATCTCGTTACTGGCAAGTCTCTTTACTCGTTCCGTAATGCATCATCCCACAACTAACTCATTAGTTGCATTGCTTGCAAGGCTTATAGTGATGTGCATTACCGAGAGGGCCCAAAGATACCTCTCCGACAATCAGAGTGACAAATCCTAATCTCGATCTATGCCAACTCAACAAGTACCATCAGAAACACCTGTAGAGCACCTTTATAATCACCCAGTTATGTTATGACGTTTGGTAGCACACAAAGTGTTCCTCCGGTAATCGGGAGTTGCATAATCTCATAGTCATAGGAACATGTATAAGTCATGAAGAAAGCAATACCAGTAAACTAAAACGATCAAGTGCTAAGCTAACGGAATGGGTCAAGTCAATGACATCATTCTCTAATGATGTGATCCCGTTAATCAAATGACAACTCATGTCTATGGCTAGGAAACATAACCATCTTTGATCAATGAGCTATTCAAGTAGAGGCATACTAGTGACACTCTGTTTGGACACTCTGTTTGTCTATGTATTCACACAAGTATTATGTTTCCGGTTAATACAATTATAGCATGAATAATAAAAAATTATCATGATATAAGGAAATAAATAATAACTTTATTATTGCCTCTAGGGCGTATTTCCTTCAGTCTCCCACTTGCACTAGAGTCAATAATCTAGTTCACATCTTTATGTGATTAGTTCACATCTCCATGTGACTAATACCCAAAGGGTTTACTAGAGTCAATAATCTAGTTCACATCGCTATGTGATTAACACCCAATGAGTGATCATGTTTTGCTTGTGAGAGAAGTTTAGTCTACGGGTCTGCAACATTTAGATACGTATGTATTTCGTAAATTTTTATGTCTACAATGCTCTGCACGGAGCTACTCTAGCTAATTGCTCCCACTTTCAATATGTATCCAGATAGAGACTTAGAGTCATCTAGATCGATGTGAAAAGCTTGCATCAACGTAACTCTTTATGACGAACTCTTTAATCACCTCCATAACCGAGAAATATTTCCTTAGTCCTCTAAGGATAATTTTGACCGATGTACAGTGATCTACTCCTGGATCATTATTGTACTCCCTTGCTAAAATCATGCTAAGGTATACAATAGGATTGGTAAACAGCATAGCATACTTTATAGAACCTATGACTGAGGCATAGGGAATGACTTTTCATTCTCTTTCTATTTTCTGTTGTGGTCGGGTTTTATACCTTGCAACACAGGCAAGAACTCCTTCTTTGGCTGTTCCATTTTAAACTACGTCAAAATCTTGTCAAGGTATGTACTCATTGAAAAAACTTATCAAGCGTCTTGATCTATCTTTATAGATCTTGATGCTCAATGTGTAAGTAGCTTCATCAAGGTCTTTCTTCGAAAAACTCTTTTCAAACACTCCTTTATGCTTTCCAGAAAATTCTACATTATTTCCAATCAACAATATTCACATATACTTATCAGAAATGTTGTAGTGCTCCCACTCACTTTCTTGTAAATACAGGCTTCACCGCAAGTCTGTATAAAACCATATACTTTGATCACTTTATCAAAGCATATATTCCAACTCCGAGATGATTGCACCAGTCGATAGATGGATCGCTAGAGCTTGGTCACTTTATTAGCACCTTTAGCATCGACAAAACCTTCTGGTTGGATACTTTGTTCTTAATGACTCACCGATCATCGGGAAAGTCAATCAAAGTCCATACTTTGTTCTCATACATGGATCCCATCTCAGATTTCATGGTCTCAAGCCATTATGCGGAATCTGGGCTCATCATCGCTTCCTCATAGTTCGTAGGTTCGTCATGGTCTAGTAACATGACTTCCAGAAAGGATAACTATACCACTCTAGTGCGGACCATACTCTGGTTGTCCTACGAGGTTCGGTAGCAACTTGATCTAAAGTTTCATGATCATCATCATTAGCTTCCTCACTAATTGGTGTAGGAATCACTAGAACTGATTTCTATGATGAAGTACTTTCCAATTTGGGAGAAGGTACAATTACCTTATCAAGTTCTACATTCCTCCCACTCACTTCTTTCGAGAGAAACTTCTTCTCTAGAAAGGATCCATTCTTAGCAACGAATATCTTGCCTTCGAGTCTGTGATAGAAGGTGTACCCAACAGTTTCCTTTGGGTATCCTATGAAGACGCATTTCTCCGATTTGGGTTCGAGCTTAGCAGGTTGAAACTTTTTCACATAAGCATCATAGCCCCAAACTTTAAGAAACGACATATTAGGTTTCTTGCTAAACCATAGTTCATATGGCGTCGTCTCAACGGATTTAGATGTTGCCCTATTTAATGTGAATGTAGCTGTCTCTAATGCATAACCCCAAAATGATAGTGGTAAATTGGTAAGAGACATCATAGATTGCACCATATATAATAAAGTACGATTACGATGTTCGGACACTGTAACGCCCTCGATGCGGCTATAATTCCCACGTGTCGAGGCACGACTTGGAGGCATAACCGCATTGAAAGCAATGTCGCAAGTTAGGCAATCATCACAACATCCCATGTAATATGAATAATAAAAGGGGAAGGTACATAGTTGGCTTACACTCGCCACATCAATGAAGATACATAAATAACATCACATCATCCAAACACTCATGTCCCGACTACGGCGCCAAAATAAAAGATAACCCAACATGCGACACGGTCCCGATCACCCCCAACTGGGCACCACTACTGACCATCAGGGAAAGACACGTAGTATCGTTGAGAGTCCTCGTCGAACTCCCACTTGAGCTCAAGCGCGTCACCTGGAGCGGAATCATCAGGCCCTGCATCTGGTTTAATAGTAATCTGTGAGCCATAGGGACTCAGCAATTTCGCACCCTCGCGATCAAGACTATTTAAGCTTATAGGTAAGGCAAGGTAAAAATATGTGGAGCTGCAGCAAGCGACTAGCATATATGGTGGCTATCCTGTTCGCAGAAGAGAGCGAGAGGATGAGGCAAAGCGCGCGCGAGGAACTAGAGGACAACCTGCGCAAACATTACTCCAACACCGTGTTCACTTCCCGGACTCCTCCAAGAAGACACCATCATGGTAACTCACACTGTTGATTCATTTTAATTAAGTTAAGGTTCAAGTTATCTACAACCGGACATTAACAAATTCCCATCTGCCCATAACCGCGGGCACGACTTTCGAAAGTTCAAATCCCTGCAGGGGAGTTCCAACTTAGCCCATGAAAAGCTCTCACGGTCAACGAAGGAATAGACCTCCTCCCGAGACGTTCCGATCAGACTCAGTATCTCGGTTCTTCAAGACACTTCGACAGGTTAAAACAAATCCAGCAGCACCGCCCGAATGTGCCGACAAATCCCGATAGGAGCTGCACATATCTCGTTCTCAGGGCACACTCAGATGAGCGCTCCATACAACTAAAACCAAACCTCGAGTTTCCCCGAGGGGGCACTGCACAGGACTCTAGTTCGGACCAACACTCAGAGGAGCAGTGGCCCAGGGGGGGCTAAAATAAGATGACCCTCGGGCTCCGGAAACCCAAGGGAAAAAGAGGCTAGGTGGTAAATGGTAAAACCAAGGTTGGGAATTGCTGGAAAAGCTTTAATCAAGGCGAACTATCAAGGGGTTCCCATTATAACCCAACCGCGTAAGGAACGCAACAATCCGGGAACATAACACTGATATGACGGAAACTAGGGCGGCAAGAGTGGAACAAAACACTAGGCGAGAGGCCGAGCCTTCCACCCTTTACCAAGTATATAGATGCATTAAGATAACAAGATAATATAATGATATCCCAACAAGTAAATAATGTTCCAACAAGGAACGGTCTCCAATCTTCACCTGCAACTAGCAACGCTATAAGAGGGGCTGAGCAAAGCGGTAACATAGCCAACCAACGGTTTGCTAGGACATAGTGGGTTAGAGGCTTGACATGGCAATTCGGGAGGCATGATAAGCAAGTGGTAGGCATCGTAGCATGGCATAGCAAAAGAGCGAGCATCTAGCAAAGCAAAGATAGTAGTGATTTCGAGGGTATGATCATCTTGCCTGCAAAGTTGTCAGAGTTGATTGGATCCTCGAAAGCAAACTCAACGGGCTCCTCGTTAGCGAACTCGTCTCCCAGCTCTACACAAACAAGACAAACAAGCAAACGGAACACAATCAACCACGTGCAAAGCTCAAACAATATGATGCAATGATGATATGCTATGCGGGATGCGATGCGGGATGCATATGTGAGATGTGACAAGGAATGCATGAACCTAGCCTCAACATGGAAATACAAGTGTGCCACTGGAAATATGAGATGAAATCGCTTGAAAACAATATAAAGAACGCCGGAATCGGAGTTACAGTTTGGAAATGGCAAACAATTCAAATATGACACCGGTCAGCGATTTACAGCAAGTAGCCATCTAAATGCAACAAGATGAACATGCTACAGCACCCAAACATGACAACAAAATACATGGCAGGGATGCATTCAAGATGCTTGACAAAAGTCTAGCACTGAGCTACGGCCAATTCATCCATTAACAGGTTCAAACAAGCATGGCAAAAATGCATTTGACAAACAGATTTCAGACTCTGAAATTAACACTTGTCTGGAATTTCAGATCAGATAGCACTCTTCGGAGCATGAAAACCATATGCTACAGGACCTGAACATGGCAAAGTAAAGCATGGCATGGAGCTACTCAAAGATCTTAACAAAAGTCCCTTAGTGACCTTGAGCCAAAAGGGATCAGAAAATACATTTGCAAGCATGTGAACGTGGAAAAAACATAATCAGATCACAGACTTAGTGAAAACTAGAACATGCTGAAACAGATATCAAGTAGGCATGTTTACGAGCTCGATGCACTCACTACAGAGCATGTCATGATAATCTAAGAAGACACCCATCAAGAATACACAAAATACAAGCTAGACATGGCAAGCACAATAAGATAGCATGCACGGATCAACTACAACATCATCGGCAAAATCGCTAACAAGTAGACAATCTGCCCAGATTCACGAAATGACAAAAGTAGAGCTCGATTGACTCAAGCTAGGGTGCTCCATAATTGCAAACAAAGACATGGATGGATAGAGCACTACAAGATTAACAAAACATCCTTACTGATCATCCTCAAACAAGGCACGGATCACTAGGAAACATCATGAACATATGACCATATGAAATAAACAGCTCAAGGACTTAGTGGAAATGCTAAGTCCCTGAAATCAGCATTAACAAATGCCTTACTTTGCACGCTCGTGCTAGTCACCACACACATCACAAAAATACATGGGTTGCACCTCTGAAAGATGGCAAAACCCTTAACAAAACATATGTAGAGCTCATGGGCATATCATGCACACAATAATCATGGCAAAAATGACAATTATCTAAATGGAGCAGCAGATCTGACAATTAACTCAAGTAGCAATCTTCTAACAGCATTTCAGGCATCAAGATGAACTCAAATGAAAAGGATGCAATGAGATGAAATGATGTACTCTCTGAGACGAACATTTTCATATGCTATATGCCCAAAACGGAGCTACGGATGCGGAGATATAGCATGATGAAAAACGCAAATTATTAGGGTTTGGGACGAAAAAGTCAACCCCGATCCAATCTTCCAGATCCAGATCTGGCACGCTCTTTGATGTTTGCCGGAAGTTCCTGTTCGCCGGAAAACACTGTTCACCGGAGCGAAGCGGGGCGTCGCCGGACTTGGGGCACGGCGGCCGGAGTTCGCCGGCGTCGGCGTACCTCGCCGGGGCGGCGTTGGGCTGCGGGGAGGCGCGCGCCGGCGCGGTGGGGACCAGGCGACGATGGCACGGCGAGCCGGCGCGGCAGCGCGGCGGAGGGCGACCGGCGGGCGGCGCTCCTCGGCGGAGGAGAGGCCGTGCCTCGGGAAGATGCGGTGGGCGGCGGCGGAAGGCAACGGGCCTCGGGGGCCAGATGCGGGCTCCCCGGGCTAGCGGCGGAACGGGCGGCTCCCCGCCACGTGGCGGAACGTGGTTGGCCGGTGGTGGCGGGCGGACGTTGTGCGGCTCCGTCCGGACACGTCCGGCGGCGGGGGTGAATGGATCTAGGGTTTTCGGAGAGGGGATCCGTGAATTTGGAGGAGGGGTCTTTATATAGAGGTAGAGGGAGCTAGGAGAGTCCAAATGAGGTGCGGTTTTCGGCCGCGCAATCGTGATCGAACGCTCTAGATGATGGAGAAGGTTTCGGTGGGTTTTGGGTCAACTTGGAGGGGTGTTGGGCTGCAACATACACGAGGCCTTTTCGGTCCCTCGGTTAACCGTTGGAGTATCAAACGAAGTCCAAATGATACGAAACTTGACAGGCGGTATATCGGTAGTAAACCAAGGCCGCTTGGCAAGTCTCGGTACAATCTGGAAATGTTTAATCCCCACACACGAAAGAAAGGTAGAAATGACCACCGGAGGAGAACGAAGCGCCGGAATGCAAAACGGACGACGGGGAAAATGGTCGAATGCATGAGATGAACACGTATGCAAATGCAATGCACATGATGACATGATATGAGATGCATGACAGTGACAACAACACACGGAGACAAAGACCCGAACCTGAGAAAATAAAATAACTTAAGGCCGGAAACGGCAAGAGTTGGAATACATATTGGGAAAGTCACATCTGGGGTGTTACAACACTCCACCACTACGAAAGGATCTCGTCCCGAGATCTAGGACTGAAAGAACGCCGGGTACTCAGAACGGAGGTGATCCTCGCGTTCCCAGGTAGCTTCACGGTCGGAATGGTGTGACCACTTGACTTTGAGGAATTTGATTGACTTGTTGCGAGTCTTGCGTTCAGTCTCTTCAAGAATAGCAACTGGTTCTCACGATAGGAGAGATCTTCTTGGAGCTCAATGTCCTCGAAGTTGACGGTGCGGTCAGGAGTCTTGAAGCACTTTCGGAGCTGAGAGACTTCGAACACGTCATGAACATTTGCAAAGTTTGAAGGAAGTTTGAGTTGGTAGGCGAGATCGCCTCTCTTGCTGACAATCTTGAAAGGTCCCACGTATCTAGGGGCAAGCTTCCCTTTGATACCGAAACGACGAGTACCTTTCATTGGAGAGACGCGGAGGTAATCATGATCTCCGATCTCGAAAGCCAAATCACGGTGCTTACTGTCATAGTAGCTCTTCTGGCGGGATTGGGCTGCTTTGATAATGACTTTGCACATTTCCTCTGCCTCTGTGATTAAGTCATTTCCGAGAAGCTGACGTTCACCTGCTTCGGACCAGTTGAGAGGGGTACGGCACTTCCTACCATACATAATTTCAAATGGGGCCTTTGCCCGAACTTGCTTGAAAACTGTTGTTGTAGGAGAATTCAGCATAAGGAAGACAATCCTCCCACTTCATGCCGAAGGAGATCACACAAGCCCTGAGCATATCTTCAAGAATCTGATTGACACGCTCGACTTGACCGCTAGTTTGAGGATGGAAAGCCGTGCTGAAGCGGATGTTGGTGCCCATGGCCTTCTGAAAAGAATCCCAAAACTTGGAGGTAAAGATGCTGCCACGGTCTGAAGAGATCACTTGTGGAATACCGTGCAGAGAGACAATCTGAGAGGTATAGAGTTCCGCCAATTGAGCTGCAGTGATTGACTCTTTGATAGGCAGAAAATGAGCCACTTTAGTGAGTTTGTCGATGACAACGAATATAGCATCATTGCCACGCTTGGACTTTGGAAACCCAGTCACGAAGTCCATCTCAATGTGGTCAAACTTCCATTCTGGAATGGCAAGAGGTTGGAGGAGACCAGCTGGCCTTTGGTGTTCTGCCTTCACTCTTCTGCAGACATCACATTCATTCACGAATTGAGCAATCTCTCGCTTCATTCGAGTCCACCAATAAGCCTGCTTGAGGTCCTGATACATCTTCGTGCTCCCAGGGTGGATGGAGAGGAGAGAATTGTGAGCCTCATTCATGATCACTTTACGAAGATCACCTTTGGGCACAACAATACGACCCTCGAAGAAGAGAGTATCCTTGTCATCAAGGCGGTAGCACTTGTACTTGGGTTGACTCTTGGCAATCCCAATCTTCACCTTTTTCACCATAGCATCAAGAAGCTGAGCTTGGCGAATCTGGTCTTCCAAGGTTGGAGAGACTTGAAGGTTGGCGAGGAAACCTTGAGGAACAACTTGCAGATTAAGTTTGCGGAAAGCTTCACAAAGCTCGGGTTGATAAGGCTTGAGAATCAGACTGTTGCAATAAGCCTTCCTGCTCAATGCATCAGCAATCACATTGGCCTTACCTGGAGTATACTCGATACTCGGATTATACTCTTGAATCATTTCGACCCATCGAGTTTGCCTAAGGTTGAGATTAGGCTGAGTGAAGATGTACTTGAGACTCTTGTGGTCAGTGAAGATGTCCACTTTTCTTCCCAATAAGAGATGTCTCCAAGTCAAAAGAGCATGCACAACTGCCGCCAACTCGAGGTCATGTGTGGGGTAGTTCTTCTCATTGGGCTTCAACTGGCGAGAGGTATAAGCAACAACTTTCTTCTCTTGCATCAACACTGCACCAAGACCTTGGAGAGAGGCATCACAAAAGACCTCGTACGGCTTGGATTCATCAGGCGGAGTCAGAATTGGAGCAGTGATCAATTTCTCTTTCAAAGTGTTGAAAGCAATGTCACACTCCGGAGACCAAACGTAATTGACGTGCTTCTGGAGAAGATTTGAGAGAGGCTTCACGACCTTAGAAAAGTTTTCAACAAATCTTCGGCAGTAGCTTGCGAGACCGAGGAAGCTACAGAGTTGCTTCACGTTCTGAGGAGGTTCCCAATTCACAATTGCAGACACCTTCTCAGGATTCACCGCAATGCCCTTGGCAGAGATGATATGTCCAAGATAAAGAACCTCATCGAGCCAAAATTCGCACTTGGAGAACTTGGCGTAGAACTGGTGTTCCCTCAGCTTATCGAGTACAAACACAAGTGCTTGGCATGATCTTCCTTGTTCTTCGAGAAAACCAGAATGTCGTCGAGATAGACCAAAACGAAGTCATTGGTGTAGGCGTTGAAGATGAAATTCATCATGCGAGAGAACGTCGGAGGAGCGTTGACGAGGCCAAAAGACATGACAGTGTATTCATATGAACCATAGCTTGTCCTGAAAGCCGTCTTGGGAATATCTTGCTCACGGATTTGAATCTGATGATAACCCATACGGAGATCAAGCTTGGAGAATACTTGGGCACCTTTGAGTTGTTCGAACAGCTCGTTGATGTTGGGAAGTGGGTATTTGTTCTTGATGGTCTTCTTGTTCAATGGACGGTAATCAACACAAAGTCGGTCCGTTCCATCCTTCTTCTTCACAAAAAGAACACCACAACCCCACGGAGAAGAACTAGGCCGGATGAGACTCATTCTCTCTTGAATATCGAGTTGCTTCTTCAGCTCCTTCAACTCTTCAGGCCCGAGCTTGTAAGGACGCTTGCACACAGGTTCCGTGCCAGGCTCAAGATTGATGACGGATTCAACTGGCCGGTGCGGAGGCATTCCTGGAAGCTCTTTTGGAAAAATGTCTTGATATTCGCAAACGACTGGAATTTGCGAGATGGCATCGATTTCACCCTTCTCATTGAGAGAAAACAGACGGATGGTATTATTCCGAGCGGCAAAGACAATTACATCCTCAGACGAATGAGTCAATTGAATCTGCCTTGCAGCACAATCAAGATGCGCCTTGTGCTTAGAAAGCCAATCCATTCCGAGAATAAGATCAATATCCGAGTTACCAAGAACAATTGGGGAAGAAAGGAACTTGTAGTCGCCCAAGGTGATAGTAACCTCCGGGACGCAGGTGTTAGCTGTCATCTGCTTGCCCGGTGACACAATTTGCAAGGAACTTTGCAGATACTGATAATCGCACTCATACTTTGATGCAAAAGGTTTGGAAATGAAACAATGCGATGCACCTGTGTCAAAAAGAACTTTTGCAGGAATATCATTAACAGGAAGGTTACCCATGATGACATCTGACGAATCCTCTGCCTGAGCTGCGTTCATCAAGTTGACCTTGGCATGCTTGGGGTTATGCTTGACCACATCTGTACTTGCCGATCTCACAGGAGGAGGAGGAGGAGGAAGAAGACGCCTCTGGTTGAAACACTTGTTGGCATAGTGACCCTTCTGTTGGCACTTGTTGCACGTGACCTCTGAAAGCGGACGGTGGTACTGAGCACTCGATCTTGGAGCTTGAGACGAAGTCTTGTTCTGAAAGCCAGGGTTGGGTGGGTGGGAAGATCCACTGCCACCTTTGCTCTTCTGCTGATACGACTGACGGAACGGAGGAGGAGGAAGCCAATACTTCTGCTGCTTGGCCACTTGAGTAGAGGAAGACGGAGTAGCATCTCTGACTCGCTTCTTGGAAGCATCACACCTCAGTTGATCGGCCTCTTGCTTCAATGCCATGTTGTAGAACTCATCGTACCTCAAGGGCTCAAAGAGAACAAGAGCTAGCTGGATTTCTTCTTTGAGACCACCCCTGAACTGGTATATCATGCTCTTCTCATCATGTACGTCCTGCTTAGCAAAGCGGGCGAGCTTCTGAAACAACTTGTTGTAGTCATAGACAGACAAATAGCCTTGCTTCAGGTTGTGGAATTCCTCACGCTTGCTTTCAAACACGCTCTGAGGAATATGATGAGCTCTGAAATCTTGAAAGAATTCATCCCAGGTGATAGCATGTCCACCTCTGGAATCCTTGTATTGCTGGAACCATTCTGCAGCTTGATCTTTGAGTTAGAAGGAAGCGAACTTGATGAAGTCCTCAGGCCTGACGTTACTGCACTCAAAATGCTTGCACAGATCCACGAGCCAATCGTCAGCATCAGCTGCCTCAACACAATTGCTGAAAGTCTTTGGCCCGTTAGCAAGGAACTTGTTGAGTGTAGCAAAGTGATTCTGATTGTTGCCTTGGTTCCCTTGGTTGCCTTGATTGCACTCTTGAAGAATTTGCATGATCAACTGTGTGTTTGCATTGGTTGCGGCCATCACAGCTTGCCATGCCTCCGGAGGAGGTGGAGGTGGTGGCGGATCTTGATTCTGATTCTGATTGGTGCTCTTAGCGGGAGCCATCCTGAAGAGGTTGGCCACTGTTAGCACATAGACAGATAAATGAAGTTGAATCCAACGGAATGAAAATTGCAACATAAAGTCTTCACATCCGAACAAAATGAACGAATGCATTCCTCTTGAAATGGTCACATATCCATAAATTGAGAAGCCACTTAGAATTTAGGTAGAGAAATAAATCAACAAGGTACGGATCAAGAACGACTACTCGGTAAGAAATCCCAATCTCAAACCAAATATCCGTGGAAGAAGAACTAGAGCTACAAGAATTCCCTCCTATGAAACTCCTGAACCTTTCCGGTTATGCAATCAGGTGTTGGGGATACATGGGAAGCATAATATCTCACCCAAATCTAGCAAATCCTACATCCAGCTGCATCCATCCTTCAACACATAACCAAGAAAAACTTCGGAAACCATCTACCTCAACCTTCGAAAAGCATCTGTTATACAAGTTATGGCGATACTCCCGAACTCCCACCCTAGTACTGGGTGGCGTCGAGGTTATCTCACCAACGAACTGCATAAAAGAGATGTTCTATGTCGGCGTACTAAACTAAGGTATTCCAGAACTACAACAATAAAATTATGTCGACAACACCTCAGAGCTCAACTCCCCAGGACACTTCCACAAAACCCCCCGACAGGAGGCACCAAGACAATGTTCTCGTCATAAAAGCATCGGAACGATTCCAAGATACCCGCGTGATCCTAAATTTTTTTAGTGAAATTTGAGAAGAGAAGAGTCAAAACTCTACGTCAGGATGCCTTACCAGAGCGATGAGGAGATTGGGAAGTAAAAAGAATTCCTAAACTCTAGGATATATAATTCCTAAATGACTCAAAACATTTTTTTAGACACAACTCGGCCGCTAAAAATGATCAAGCAATGGGGCTCCTAAGGTCGGGGAAGGCTCTGATTACCAACTTGTAACGCCCTCGACGCGGCTATATCTCCCATGTGTCGAGGCACAACTTAGAGGCATAACCGCATTGAAAGCAATGTCGCAAGTTAGGCAATCATCACAACATCCCATGTAATATGAATAATAAAAGGGGAAGGTACATAATTGGCTTACACTCGCCACGTCAATCAAGGTACATAAATAACATCACATCATCCAAACACTCATGTCCCGACTATGGCGCCAAAATAAAAGATAACCCAACACGCGAAACGGTCCCGATCACCCCCAACTGGGCACCACTACTGATCATCAGGGAAAGACACGTAGTATCGTTGAGAGTCCTCGTCGAACTCCCACTTGAGCTCAAGCGCGTCACCTGGAGCAGAATCATCAGGCCCTGCATCTGGTTTAATAGTAATCTGTGAGCCATAGGGACTCAGCAATCTCGCACCCTCGCGATCAAGACTATTTAAGCTTATAGGTAAGGCAAGGTAAAAATATGTGGAGCTGCAGCAAGCGACTAGCATATATGGTGGCTATCCTGTTCGCAGAAGAGAGCGAGAGGAGGAGGCAAAGCGCGGGCGAGGAACTAGAGGACAACCTGCGCAAACATTACTCCAACACCGTGTTCACTTCCCGGACTCCGCCGAGAAGAGACCATCACGGTAACTCACACTGTTGATTCATTTTAGTTAAGTTAAGGTTCAAGTTATCTACAACCGGACATTAACAAATTCCCATCTGCCCATAACCGCGGGCACGGCTTTCGAAAGTTCAAATCCCTGCAGGGGAGTTCCAACTTAGCCCATGAAAAGCTCTCACAGTCAACGAAGGAATAGACCTCCTCCCGAGACGTTCCGATCAGACTCGGTATCTCGGTTCTTCAAGACACTTCGACAGGTTAAAACATATCCAGCAGCACCGCCCGAATGTGCCGACAAATCCCGATAGGAGCTGCACATATCTCGTTCTCAGGGCACACTCAGATGAGTGCTCCATACAACTAAAACCAAACCTCGAGTTTCCCCGAGAGGGCGCTGCACATGACTCTAGTTCGGACCAACACTCAGAGGAGCACTGGCCCGGGGGGGCTAAAATAAGATGACCCTCGGGCTCCGGAAACCCAAGGGAAAAAGAGGCTGGGTGGCAAATGGTAAAACCAAGGTTGGGCATTGCTGGAAAAGCTTTAATCAAGGCGAACTATCAAGGGGTTCCCACTATAACCCAACCACGTAAGGAACGCAACAATCCGGGAACATAACACCGATATGACGGAAACTAGGGCGGCAAGAGTGGAACAAAACACTAGGAGAGAGGCCGAGCCTTCCTCCCTTTACCAAGTATATAGATGCATTAAGATAACAATATAATATAATGATATCCCAACAAGTAAATAATTTTCCAACAAGGAACGGTCTCCAATCTTCACCTGCAACTAGCAACGCTATAAGAGGGGCTGAGCAAAGCGGTAACATAGCCAACCAACGGTTTGCTAGGACATGGTGGGTTAGAGGTTTGACATGGCAATCCGGGAGGCATGATAAGCAAGTGGTAGGCATCGTAGCATGGCATAGCAAAAGAGCGAGCATCTAGCAAAGCAAAGATAGTAGTGATTTCGAGGGTATGATCATCTTGCCTGCAAAGTTGTCAGAGTTGACTGGATCCTCGAAAGCAAACTCAACGGGCTCCTCGTTAGCGAACTCGTCTCCCAGCTCTACACAAACAAGACAAACAAGCAAACGGAACACAATCAACCACGTGCAAAGCTCAAACAATATGATGCAATGATGATATGCTATGCGGGATGCGATGCGGGATGCATATGTGAGATGTGACAAGGAATGCATGAACCTAGCCTCAACATGGAAATACAAGTGTGCCACTGGAAATATGAGATGAAATCGCTTGAAAACAATATAAAGAACGCCGGAATCGGAGTTACGGTTTGGAAATGGCAAACAATTCAAATATGACACCGGTCAGCGATTTACAGCAAGTAGCCATCTAAATGCAACAAGATGAACATGCTACAGCACCCAAACATGACAACAAAATACATGGCAGGGATGCATTCATGATGCTTGACAAAAGTCTAGCACTGAGCTACGGCCAATTCATCCATTAACAGGTTCAAACAAGCATGGCAAAAATGCATTTGACAAACAGATTTCAGACTTTGTGAAATTAACACTTGTCTGGAATTTCAGATCAGATAGCACTCTTTGGAGCATGAAAACCATATGCTACAGGACCTGAACATGGCAAAGTAAAGCATGGCATGGAGCTACTCAAAGATCTTAACAAAAGTCCCTTAGTGACCTTGATCCAAAAGGGATCAGAAAATACATTTGCAAGCATGTGAACATGGCAAAAACATAATCAGATCACAGACTTAGTGAAAACTGGAACATGCTGAAACAGATATCAAGTAGGCATGTTTACGAGCTCGATGCACTCACTACAGAGCATGTCATGATAATCTAAGCAGACAACCATCAAGAATACACAAAATACAAGCTAGACATGGCAAGCACAATAAGATAGCATGCACGGATCAACTACAACATCATCGGCAAAATCGCTAACAAGTAGACTATCTGCCCAGATTCACGAAATGACAAAAGTAGAGCTCGATTGACTCAAGCTAGGGTGCTCCATAATTGCAAACAAAGACATGGATGGATAGAGCACTACAAGATTAACAAAACATCCTTACTGATCATCCTCAAACGAGGCACGGATCACTAGGAAACATCATGAACATATGACCATATGAAATAAACAGCTCAAGGACTTAGTGGAAATGCTAAGTCCCTGAAATCAGCATTAACAAATGCCTTACTTTGCAGGCTCGTGCTAGTCACCACACACATCACAAAAATACATGGGTTGCACCTCTGGAAAGATGGCAAAACCCTTAACAAAACATATGTAGAGCTCATGGGCATATCATGCACACAATAATCATGGCAAAAATGACAATTATCTAAATGGAGCAGCAGATCTGACAATTAACTCAAGTAGCAATCTTCTGACAGCATTTCAGGCATCAAGATGAACTCAAATGAAAAGGATGCAATGAATTGAAATGATGTACTCTTTGAGACGAACATTTTCATATGCTATATGCCCAAAACGGAGCTACGGATGCGGAGATATAACATGATGAAAAACGCAAATTATTAGGGTTTGGGACGAAAAAGTCAACCTCGATCCAATCTTCCAGATACAGATCCGGCGCGCTCTTCGATGTTCGCCGGAAGTTCCTGTTCGCTGGAAAACACTTTTCACCAGAGTGAAGCGGGGCGTCGCCGGACTTGGGGCACGACGGCCGGAGTTCGCCGGCGTCGGCGTACCTCGCCGGGGCGGCGTTGGGCGGCGGGGAGGCGCGCGCCTGCGCAGTGGGGACTGGGCGACGACGGCGCGGCGAGCCGGCGCGGCAGTGCGGCGGAGGGCGGCCGGCGGGCGGCGCTCCTCGGCGGAGGAGAGGCCGGGCCTCGGGAAGATGCGGCGGGCGGCGGCGGAAGGCAACGGGCCTCGGGGGCCAGATGCGGGCTCCCCGGGCCGGCGGCGGAACGGGCGGCTCCCCGCCACGTGGCGGAACATGGTTGGGCGGCAGTGCCGGGCGGACGTTGTCCGGCTCCGTCCGAACACGTCCGGCGGCGGCGGTGAATGGATCTAGGGTTTTCGGAGAGGGGATCCGCGAATTTGGAGGAGGGGTCTTTATATAGAGGTAGAGGGAGTTAGGAGAGTCCAAATGAGGTGCGGTTTTCGGCCACACGATCGTGATCGAACGCTCTAGATGATGGAAACGGTTTTGGTGGGTTTTGGGCCAACTTGGAGGGGTGTTGGGCTGCAACACACACGAGGCCTTTTCGGTCCCTCTGTTAACCGTTGGAGTATCAAATGAAGTCCAAATGATACGAAACTTGACAGGCGGTCTACCGGTAGTAAACCAAGGCCGCTTGGCAAGTCTCGGTCCAATCCGGAAATGTTTAATCCCCACACACGAAAGAAAGGTAGAAATGACCACCGGAGGAGAACGAAGCGCCGGAATGCAAAACGGACGACGGGGAAAATGGTCGAATGCATGAGATGAACATGTATGAAAATGCAATGCACATGATGACATGATATGAGATGCATGACAGCGAAAACAACGCACGGAGACAAAGACCCGAACCCGAGAAAATAAAATAACTTAAGGCCGGAAACAGCAAGAGTTGGAATACATATTTGGAAAGTGTAACACCCCGGATGTAACTTTCCCAATTTGTACTCCAACTCTTGCCGTTTCCGGCGTTAAGTTATATTTATTTCTCGGGTTCAGGTCTTTGTCTCCGTGTGTTGTTTTCGTTTTCATGCATCTCATATCATGTCATCATGTGCATTGCATTCGCATACGTGTTCATCTCTTGCATTCGAGCATTTTCCCCGTTGTCCGTTTTGCATTCCGGCGTTTCGTTCTTCTCCGGTGGTCATTTCTAGCTTTCTTTCGTGTGTGGGGGTTAAACATTTCCGGATTGGACCGAGACTTGTCATGCGGCCTTGATTTACTACCGGTAGACTGCCTGTCAAGTTTCGTATCATTTGGACTTCGTTTGATACTCCAACGGTTAACCGAGGGACCGAAAAGGCCTCGTGTGTGTTGCAGCCCAACACCCCTCCAATTTGGCCCAAAACCCACCAAACTCTACTCCATGTCCTAGAGCGTTCGATCACGATCGCGTGGTCGAAAACCGCACCTCATTTGGACTCTCCTAGCTCCACTTATGCCTATAAATAGTCCCCTCCATTTTCGGATCCCTCTCCCCCACGAAAACCCTAAAATTCCCTCGCGTCGGCCGGACGTGTCCGACCCGACCGGACGAAATCGCCGCCGCCGCCTCAGCCTACCAGAAGCCGCCACGTGGCGGGCGGACCACTTCCCCGCCAGCCGCTCCCGTGGGCCCGCCGAGGCCCGAGGCGGGCCCGCTCCCGCGCCTCTCCGGGCCAGTCCCAGCCGCCGCCTCGCGCCCGTCTTCCCCGACGCCGTGGAGCCGCGCCGCCACATGCCACCTCGCCGGCGAGCCCCGCCGTCGCCGGCCTCGCCTCGCGCCGCCACATCCGGACGCCACCGCGCCGCCGCCGCTCCACTCCGCTCCGGCCGCCGCCTCCTCCCCGGATCCGGCGCCCCCAAGTTCCTCTCCGGCCTCCCCCCGCGGCAAGTCCATTTCCGGCGAGCTCCAAGTCCGGCAGCTACAGTGATTCCGGTGACCTCGGAATCCGTGCGTGAACAGTGCTCTCAGATCTGGATCTGAGAGGATCGGTTGGCTTTTATCCCCGAACCCTAATTTTTTGTGCCTACTTTGACCTGCCGTAACTTTGCATCCGTAGCTCCGATTTGTACATATAGCATATCAAAATGTTGGTCTCGACGAGTACATCATTTTATTCCATTGCATCATTTTCATTTGAGTTCATCTTGGTGACCAAAATGCTGTTAGAAGGAGGCTTCGTGAGTTAATTGTCAGATCTGCTAGTTCATCTTAGACTTTTGTCATTTTTGCCATGATTATTGTGTGCATGATATGCCTGTGAGTCCTTCATATGTTTTGTTAAGCATTTTGTCTTCTTTCCATAGGTGCAAACCATGCATTTTTAGGATGTGTGTGGTGACTTGTGCATTCTTACAAAGTGAGGCACCCGGTAAATCTGTTTTCAGGGACTTAGTTGTTTTCACTAAGTCTGGGATTATTTAGTTCATGATGCCATATGTTCAGCTTGATTCCTAGTGATCCGTGCCTCTTTTGGGGATGATCAGTAAAGGAGTTTTGTTAATCATGTTATGCTCTATCCATCCATGTATTTGTTTGCAATTATGGAGTACCCTAGCTTGAGTCAATCGAGCTCTACTTTTGCTTCGTGGTGAATCTGGGCAGATCGTCAACTCGTTTGCGATTTTGCCGATGTTATTGTAGTTGATCCGTGCATGCTATGCTTTGTTCTTGCCATGTTTAGGTAGCATTTTGTGCCTTCTTAATGGATGTATGCTTTCCTTGCCATGACTTGCACCGTAGTGAGTGCATCGAGCTTGTTTACATACCTTCGTGAGTTATATTTCAGCATGTCTCAGTTTTCTGTAAGTCTGAAAACTGATTATGTTTTTGTTATGTTCGTATGCCCGTTAGTATATTTTGTGAACCCTTTTGGCCCCAGGTCACTTTGGGTCTTTTGTTAAGATTGTTGAGTAGCTCCATGCCATGTTCTTATTTATCTTAATCAGATCATGTATCATGTTGTTTTGCTGCTCCGAAGAGGGCTTCGTGATCTGAAATTTCAGACAAGTGTTAATTTCACTAAGTCTGGAATCTGTTTTGCATTTGCGTTTTTGCCATGCTTGTTTGAACCTCATAATGGATGAATTGGCCGTAGCTCAGTGCTAGACTTTTATTAAGCATCTTGTGGGCATCCCTGCCATGTATTTTGTTGTCATGTTTGGTGGCTGTAGCATGTTCATTTCGTTGCATTTAGATGCCTACTTGCTGTAAATCGCAGACCGGTGCCATTCTTAAATCGCTTGCCATTTCCAAACCGTAACTCCGATTCCAATGATCTTTATACCGTTTTCAAGCGATTTCATCCCCTCTATCCAGTGGCACACTTGGTTTTCCAAGTTGAGGCCAGGTTCACGCATTTCCTGTCATATCTTGCATTTTGCATCCCGCATCGCATCCCGCATAGCATATTATCATTTCATCATATTGCTTGGTCTTGCACGTGGTTGATTGTATCATTGTTGCTTGTTTGTCTTGTTGGGTAGAGCCGGGAGACGAGTTCGCTACCGAGGAGCCCGTTGAGTTTGCTTGTGAGGATCCAGTCAACTCTGACAACTGTGCAGGCAAGATGATCATACCCTCGAAATCACTACTATCTTTGCTATGCTAGTTTGCTCGCTCTTGCTATGCCAATGCTACGATGCCTACCTTTTGCTTGCCAGCCTCCCAATTGCCATGTCAACCTCTAACTCACCTTGTCCTAGCAAACCGTTGATTGGCTATGTTACCGCTACGCTCAGCCCCTCTTATAGCGTTGCTAGTTGCAGGTGAAGTTTGGAGGCCGTTCCTTGTTGGAACATCTTTTATTTACTTGTTGGGGTATCAATATATTGCTATGTTATCTTAATGCATCTATATACTTGGTAAAGGGTGGAAGGCTCGGCCTCTTGCCTAGTGTTTTGTTCCACTCTTGCCGCCCTAGTTTCCGTCATATCGGTGTTATGTTCCCGGATTTTTGCATTCCTTACGCGGTTGGGTTATAATGGGAACCCCTTGATAGTTCGCCTTGATTAAAGCTTTTCCAGCAATGCCGAACATTGATCTTACCATTTGCCACCTAGCCTTTTCTTTCCCTTGGGTTCTGCAGACTCAAGGGTCATCTTATTTTAACCCCCCCGGGCCAGTGCTCCTCTGAGTGTTGGTCCCACTGAGCGATGTCCGAGGCTACCAGGGGCAACTCTGGGTTGGCTTACCCGACATCTGGCTCATCTGAGTGTGCCCTGAGGAAGAGATATGTGCAGCTCCTATCGGGATTTGTCGACACATTCGGGCGGTGTTGCTGGTCTTGTTTTAACCTGTCGAATTGTCTTGTTGTACCGGGTTGCCGAGTCTGATCGGTATGTCTCGGGTGGAGGTCTATTCCTTCGTTGACCGTGAGAGCTTGTCATGGGCTAAGTTGGGACTCCCCTGCAGGGATTGAACTTTCGAAAGCCGTGCCCGCGGTTATGGGCAGATGGGAATTTGTTAATGTCCGGTTGTAGATAACTTGAACCTTAATTAATTAAAATGATTCAACCGAGTGTGTTACCGTGATGGCCTCTTCTCGGCGGAGTCCGGGAAGTGGACACGGTGTTGGAGTAATGCTTGCGCAGGTTGTTCCTTTAGATTCTCGCTCGTGCTTTGCCTCCTCTTCTCGCTCTCTTTTGCGAATAAGATAGCCACCATATATATGCTAGTCGCTTGCTGCAGCTCCACACATAATTGCCTTACCCTTCCTATAAGCTTAAATAGTCTTGATCGCGAGGGTGCGAGATTGCTGAGTCCCTGTGGCTCACAGATACTATAACTCCAGATGCAGGTCCAGGTGATTCCGCTCCAGGTGACGAGTACGAGCTCAAGTGGGAGTTCGACGAGGACTCTTAGCGTTATTATGTTTCCTTTCCCGATGATCAGTAGTGGTGCCTAGTTGGGGTTTGATTCAGGGCCTTGTCGCATGTTGGGTTTTCTTCTATTTTGGCGCCGTAGTCGGGCCATGAGTGTTTGTATGATGGATGTTATTTATGTACTTTGATGTGACGTGGCGAGTGTAAGCCAACTATGTATCTCCCCCTTTTATTATATTATACATGGGATGTTGTAATGATTGCCTGACTTGCGACATTGCTTTGAATGCGGTTATGTCTCTAAGTCGTGCCTCGACACGTGGGAGCTATAGCCGCATCCAGGGTGTTACAGAAAGTCACATCCGGGGTGTTACAGACACACCATTACGCTGTGGTGTTCCAGGTGGCGTGAGTTGCGAAACTATTCCGCATTGTTTCAAATGAAGACCAAACTCGTAACTCAAATATTCTCCTCCACGATCAGATCGTAGAAACTTTATTTTACTTGTTACGATGATTTTCCACTTCACTCTGAAATTATTTAAACTTTTCAAATGTTTCTGATTTATGTTTCATCAAGAAGATATACCCATATCTTTCTCAAATCATCTCCGAAGGTCAGAAAATAACGATACCAGCCGCGAGCCTCAACACTCATCAGACTGCATACATCAATATGTATTATTTCCAACAAGTCTGTTGCTCGCTCCATTGTTCCGGAGAACGGAGTCTTAGTCATCTTGCCCATAAGGCATGGTTCGCAAGCATCAACTGATTCATAATGAAGTGATTCCAAAAGCCCATCGGCATGGATTTTCTTCATGCGTTTTACACCAATATGACCTAAACGGCAGTGCCACAAATAAGTTACACTATCATTATTAACTTTGCATCTTTTGGCTTCAATATTATGAATATGTGTATCACTACGATCGAGATTCAACAAACAATTCACCTTGGGTGTATGACCATTGAAGGTTTTATTCATACGAATAGAACAACAATTATTCTCTGACTTTAAATGAATAACTGTATTGCAATAAACATGATCAAATCATATTCATGCTTAACGCAAACACCAAATAGCATTTATTTAGGTTCAACACTAATCCCGAAAATATAGGGAGTGTGCGATGATGATCATATCAATCTTGGAACCACTTCCAACATACATCGTCACTTCACCCTTAACTAGTCTCTGTTCATTCTGCAACTCCCGTTTCGAGTTACCAATCTCAGCAACTGAACTAGTATCAAATACTGAGGGGTTGCTATAAACACTAGTAAAGTACACATCAATAACATGTACATGAAGTATACCTTTGTTCACTTAGCCATCCTTCTTATCCGCCAAACACTTGGGGCAGTTCAGCTTCCAGTGACCAGTCCCTTTGCAGTAGAAGCACTTAGTCTTAGGCTTAGGTCTAGACTTGGGCTTCCTCACTTGAGTAGCAACTTTCTTGCCGTTCTTATTGAAGTTCCCCTTCTTCCCTTTGCCCTTTTCTTGAAACTAGTGGTCTTGTCAACCATCAACACTTGATGTTTTTCTTGATTTCTACCTTTGTCGATTTCAGCATCATGAAGAGCTTGGGAATCGTTTCCGTTATCCCTTGCATATTATAGTTCATCATGAAGTTCCAGTAACTTGGTGATAGTGACTAGAGAACTCTGTCAATCACTATCTTATCTGGAAGATTAACTCCCACTTGATTCAAGTGATTGTAGTACTCAGACATTCTGAGCACATGCTCACTAGCTGAGCTATTCTCCTCCATCTTGTAGGCATAGTGCTTGTCAAAGGTCTCATACCTTTCAACATGTGGATGAGTCTGAAATACTAATTTCAACTCTTGGAACATCTCATATGCTCCGTGGCGTTCAAAACGTCTTTGAAGCCCCGATTCTAAGCCGTAAAGTATGGTGCACTAAACGATCAAATAGTCATCATATATGCTCCTGCAATCGGTCTGTCACCTAGCGGTGCATTAAGGACATAATTCTTGTGTGCAGCAATGAGGATAATCCTCAGATCACGGATCCAATCCGCATCATTGCTACTAACATCTTTCAACTTAGTTTTTCTCTAGGAACATATCAAAATAAACGGGGAGCTACATCACGAGCTATTGATCTACAACATAGTTATGCAAATACTATCAGGTACTAAGTTCATGATAAATTTAAGTTCAATTAATCATATTACTTAAGAACTCCCACTTAGATAGATATCCCTCTAATCATCTAAGTGATCACGTGATCCATATCAACTAAACCATAACCGACCATCACATGAAATGCAGTGGTTTTCAATGGTGAACATCACTATGTTGATCATATCTACTATATGATTCATGCTCGACCTTTCGGTCTTAGTGTTCCGAGGCCATATCTGCATATGCTAGGCTCGTCAAGTTTAACCCGAGTATTCTGCGTGTGCAAAACTGTCTTACACCCGTTGTAGATGAACGTTGAGCTTATCACGCCCGATCATCACGTGGTGTCTCGGCACGATGAACTTTGGCAATGGTGCATACTCAGGGAGAACACTTTTACCTTGAAATTTAGTGAGAGATCATCTTATAATGCTACCGTCAAACAAAGCAAAAAAAAGATGCATAAAGGATAAACATCACATGCAATCAATATAAGTGATATGATATGGCCATCATCATCTTGTGCCTTTGATCTCCATCTCCAAAGCACCGTCATGATCACTATCGTCACCCGTGCGACACCTTGATCTCCATCGTAGCATCGTTGTCGTCTCGCCATCTATTGCTTCTACGACTATCGCTACCGCTTAGTGATAAAGTAAAGCAATTACAGGGCGATTGCATTGCATACAATAAAGCGACAACCATATGGCTCCTTCCAGTTGCCGATAACTCCGCTAAAAAACATGATCATCTCATACAATAAATATAGCATCATGTCTTGACCATATCACATCACAACATGCCCTGCAAAAACAAGTTAGACGTCCTCTACTTTGTTGTTGCAAGTTTTACGTGGTTGCTACAGGCTGGGCAAGAAACGTTCTTACCTACGCATCAAAACCACAATGATAGTTTGTTAAGTTAGTGTTGTTTTAACCTTCTCAAGGACCGGGCATAGCCACACTCGGTTCAACTAAAGTTGGAGAAACTGACACCTGCCAGCCACCTGTGTGCAAAGCACGTCGGTAGAACAAGTCTCGCGTAAGTATATGCGTAATATCGGTCTGGGCCGCTTCATCCAACAATACCGCCGAAACAAAGTATGACATGCTGGTAAGCTGTATGACTTGTATCGCCCAAAACTCACTTGTGTTCTACTCGTGCATATAACATCTACGCATAAACCTGGCTTGGATGCCACTGTTGGGGAACGCAATAATTTCAAAAAAAAATTGTACGCACAAGCAAGATCATGGTGATGCATAGCAACGAGAGGGGAGAGTGACGTCCACGTAACCTCATAGACCGTAAGCGGAAGCATTATGAGAACGCGGTTGATGTAGTCGTACGTCTTCACGATCCTACCGATGCAAGTACCGAACGTACGGCACCTCCGAGTTCAGTACACGTTCAGCTCGGTGACATCCCACGAACTCCGATCCAGCAGAGCTTCGAGGGAGAGTTCCGTCAGCATGACGGCGTGATGACAGTGATGATGATGCTACCGACGCAGGGCTTCGCCTAAGCACCGCTACGATATGACCGAGGTGGATTATGGTGGAGGGGGGCACCGCACACGACTAAAAGATCAACTAATCAACTTGTGTGTTCTAGGGTGCCCCCTGCCCCCGTATATAAAGGAGCAAGGGGGGAGGCCGGCTGCCCCTGTAGGGTGCGCCAGGAGGAGGAGTCCTCCTCCTAGTAGGAGTAGGACCCCCCTCTTTCCTACTCCTACTAGGAGGGGGAAAGGAAGGGGGAGAAGGACAAGGAAAAGGCCCCCCTTCCTAGTCCAATTCAGACCAGAGGGGAGGGGGCGCGCGGCCTGCCCTGGCCGGCCCCTCTCTCTCTCTCTCCACTAGGGCCCAACAAGGCCCATTAACCCCCGGGGGGTTCCGGTAACCCCTCCGACACTCCGGTAAAATCCCGATTTCACCCGGAACTCTTCTGATGTCCGAGTATAGTCATCCAATATATCGATCTTTATGTCTCGACCATTTGAGACTCCTCGTCATGTCCCCTATCTCATCCGGGACTCCGAACTACCTTCGGTACATCAAAACACATAAACACATATAACCGATCGTCACCGAACGTTAAGCGTGCGGACCCTACGGGTTCGAGAACTATGTAGACATGACCGAGACTCATCTCCGGTCAATAACCAACAGCGGAACCTGGATGCTCATATTGGATCCTACATATTCTTCGAAGATCTTTATCGGTCAAACCGCATAACAACATACGTTGTTCCCTTTGTCATCGGTATGTTACTTGCCCGAGATTCGATCGTCGGTATCTCAATACCTAGCTCAATCTCGTTACCGGCAAGTCTCTTTACTCGTTCCGTAATGCATCATCCCGCAACTAACTCATTAGTTGGATTGCTTGCAAGGCTTATAGTGATGTGCATTACCGAGAGGGCCCAGAGATATGTAACGCCCTCGATGCGGCTATATCTCCCACGTGTCGAAGCACGACTTAGAGGCATAACCGCATTGAAAGCAATGTCGCAAGTGAGGTAATCTTCACACAACCCATGTAATACATAAGGGAAAGAGATACATAGTTGGCTTACAATCGCCACTTCACACAATTACATGAATAAAGAATTACAACATCCAAATACAAACAAGGTCCGACTACGGAACCAAAATAAAAGAAGAACCCGACAAAGGTCCCCGATCAACCCCAACTGGGCTCCACAACTGATCAACTAGAACGAAACAACACAAAGGGAAAGATCTTCATCGAGCTCCTCCTGAGCTTGGTTGCGTCATCTACACGGACTCATCGGCAACTGCAAGCTGGTTTTGGAAGTATCTGTGAGTCACGGGGACTCAGCAATCTCGCACCCTCGCGATCAAGACTATTTAAGCTTATGGGTAAGCTAAAGGTATGAGGTGGAGCTGTAGCAAGCGACTAGCATATATGGTGGCTAACATAGACAAAAGAGAGCGAGAAGAGAAGGCAAAAGCACGGTCGATAAAAGTATGATCAAGAAGTGATCCTAGAACAACCTACGTCAAGCATAACTCCAACACCGTGTTCACTTCCCGGACTCCGCCGGAAAGAGACCATCACGGTAACACACGCGGTTGATGTATTTTAATTAAGGTCAACTTCAAGTTTTTCTACAACCGGACGTTAACAAATTCCCATCTGCCCATAACCGCGGGCACGGCTTTCGAAAGTTCAAATCCCTGCAGGGGAGTCCCAACTTACCCCATGACAAGCTCTCATGGTCAACGAAGGAATAGACCTCCTCCCGAGACATTCCGATCAGACTTAGTATCCCGGTTCTACAAGACATCCTCGACAATGGTAAAACAAGTCCAGCAAGACCACCCGATGCGCCGACATCCCGATAGGAGCTGCACATATCTCGTTCTCAGGGCAACACCGGATAAGCAATCCGTACAACTAAAACCAGCCCTCGAGTTTCCCAGAGGTGGCATTGCAAGGGGCTATAGTTTGGACCAACACTTCGACAAGCACTGGCCCGGGGGGGGGGGGGTTTAAAATAAAGATGACCCTTGGGCTGGCCTAACCCAAGGGAAAAAAGGCTAGGTGGCAAATGGTAAAACCAATGTTGGGCCTTGCTGGAGGAGTTTTATTCAAAGCAAACTGTCAAGGGGTTCCCATTATAAACCAACCGCGTAAAGAACGCAAAATCCGGGAACATAACACCGATATGACGGAAACTAGGGCGGCAAGAGTGGAACAAAACACCAGGCATAAGGCCGAGCCTTCCACCCTTTACCAAGTATATAGATGCATTAATTAAATAAGATATATCGTGATATCCCAACAAAATATCCATGTTCCAACATGGAACAAGCTTCAATCTTCACCTGCAACTAACAACGCTATAAGAGGGGCTGAGCAAAGCGGTAACATAGCCAAACAACGGTTTGCTAGGACAAGGTGGGTTAGAGGCTTGGTTCAACAATATGGGAGGCATGATAAGCAAGTGGTAGGTATCGCAGCATAGGCATAGCAAAAGAGCGAGCAACTAAGCAAGCAAAGATAGAAGTGATTTCGAGGGTATGATCATCTTGCCTGAAATCCCGCAAGGAAGAAGAAAGAGTCCATGAAGAAGACAAACGGATGTAGTCGAACGGTTCCTCACAAACGCGACGTTATAGGAACCACCCCGAAGAAGCAACACCGGAAAGAAGCAAACAACAAAGTAAACAACCCTCACATAAGCATGGAACGATGCGCAGACAAGTATGATGCATGTCCGGTTTAATTATGCATGGTATGGCAAAGTGCACAAACAAAACTACAAGTTAAGTGGAGCCCCATATGCAACGAGTTGCATATTGACGAAGCACCACAACAATTATTTAGTTCTCTCTCGTTTAGGTACTCAACAATATTAAATGTTGATCAACATGGCAAGAGGTGAAGCAAAACAAAACTACACCATCTAAACAATTTAAATGGGGCCGGATATAACAAATAACGAATCCGGTAAATCCCCATATGCATTAGCAATTTATAGCAACGACAATTTAAACATTTTAATTGTTGTTATCATGATGCGGATGACATGAACAACTTTATGCAATTTTTATTAAAAGTTGACAAGAGCATTATGAAGCATTTTTCACCGTGGTGGAAAGAAAAGGAGGTGCCACGGCAACGATAACGAAAACGGTGCCACGGCAACGTTCCGGTCCCGGTAACTCGATTGAGATACCGATGCAAAGGAGAAGTGTGCGGATGCGTGCAAAAGATGGTGGGGCGCTCCCGGATTTCAGGTGTCCCATGAGACGACAGTAACAAGGAAAAAGAGGGGCAACGTGCATCGACAATTCGAACACGGTTCAAACATGAGCATCTCAAACATCGCAAGCATTCGATCATGGATGTCGTCTCGATGGTTATACCTTTGAAGCATGTGTTCTCGGAGCGGTTCGGTTCAAGCGGTGTAGTCGTTCACGATCGCCGTGGGAAGTAGTGGTACTCGGCGTTGGTAGAGGAAGTAGTTGTTCACATGACGGTAGTCGAACTTGACGGTTCCATTACACGGGTCTTCGTCAACGGTAGTGGTACCCATTTTGTAGTCGTGCACATTCCGTAGATGAACTTGACGAATCCGAACTCTTAGAGGGTCGCCGTGGTGCTCGTTTCATGTAGTATTCGTTCACGTGTCTTCGGTGGGAGTCTTCGGTAGATGTACTTGACGCCCACGGGTGCATTGGGGTCTTGCACGACTCTGCCTCAGGAGGTCACCTAAGATGAATGGAGGCAACTTGAGCTGCTGATTGTTGGTGCGTAGCCGAGCCACGGCTAGAAGCAGTGGCCGGCATCGGTCTTGGCCTGAAATAGGGAAGCGGCGGCGCACACAGCGAAGGCCGGCGAGGAGCAGGAGATGGCCGTGGTTCCTTGACGCAACGGAGGCGGAGCAAAGGAGGGCAGCGGCGGTGTGAGCGAAGCTGTAGGCCCGCATGGTGGCCTCCATGGCCGGCGGCCATGTGGGTCACGCGAGGCAAGGCAGGCGAGCCAAGGGCGTTCGCGTCGAGGCTTGTGTCGTCGGGACCTATAGGAGGAGGCGAGGCAAGGTGGCTCCGGCAAGGGCACCGGTGGAAGGGGACAGGCTCAGCAGTGTAGAGGAGGCCGGGGTGCGGAAGACGGCGTGGAGGCGCAGAAGAGGTCCGAGCGAAGCTGGTCCATGGTGAGGCGACGGCGTAGGAGGCGGTCGGGCCGGGCTTGGCGGCGACCATGGAGCCATGTGGATCGGGCTGTGAGGCCATGGCGAAGGGAAGGCGAGCTCCTGGCGCTGGCTGCGGGGCGCTGTGCGGGTGTGTGTGTGGCACGCGGCGACGTTGGGAGGAAACGAGGGAGAGAGAAGGGATCGAGCAGAGGGGCCTGCGAGCAGGTTCGAGAGGAGGGGATCGAGGCCACGCCTCCACCTCTCGTGCGGGAGGCAGCGGGGCACAGAACGAGAGGGAGAGATGGATCGAGCCGCAGCTCTCCTGGCGGCGCAGCGAGGGGAAAATGGGAGAGATCGAACAAGGGGAGAGGGAGCGAAGGATCGGGCTAAGGTAGCGCTAGGGTTAGGGTAGTTGGCTGCTGGAGGCCTTGGGCCAAATGGGCCAGCGCGGATGGAGCCGGCTTGGCAGGTTGCAGCTGGGCTGGGAGGCCCAGCCGGGCTCTTTTCTCTCCCATCTCCTTCTCTTTACAAAAACAAAGAAAATAAGAGAAGGGAAAAGAGAGAAGAGAAGGTTAGAGGAAGAATTTGGGTACGGGGATAATTTTCACGGACTCAGAAAAATCTGCACGGTCCGGGAAAATAGAAAAAGGTCAAGTTTGAAAGATTAAATTCAAATTCCTTTGAATTTAATTCAAAAGGTTTGAACTAGGATAGGTTTTTCGAAGTGCCCAAAAATGTTGAGAAATTAGGTGGAGCTCCGGAAAATGATGAAAGGACATGTGGCAAAGTTAGAGGCCAAGAGTTGAAATAATAAAAGGCATTGGGATTTTTGCAAGTGTGTTAAGGTAAGTCCACATAATTGCAATAATTACTATAGCTCTCTAAATATCGAGAGGATAAGTTGTAAAGAGAATCACCATGTGAATTCCCTCGATTTAAATGGATCAAAGATCCATACCATTTGTTTAGTTGAGTTTTAAAACGGGTTGCATGATGACATGATGCAATGCACATGATGCAAAGATGAAATGCAGCGGACCAAACAAAACACACGACGAAACCCGGAAACCCTGGAAGGCAACTGAAGCTCCGGTCTTGGGGCGTTACAAGATACCTCTCCGACAATCAGAGTGACAAATCCTAATCTCGATCTATGCCAACTCAACAAGTACCATCGGAGACACCTGTAGAGCACCTTTATAATCACCCAGTTACGTTGTGAAGTTTGGTAGCACACAAAGTGTTCCTCCGGTAATCGGGAGTTGCATAATCTAATAGTCATAGGAACATGTATAAGTCTTGAAGAAAGCAATAGCAACAAACTAAACGATCAAGTGCTAAGCTAACGGAAAGGGTCGAGTCAATCACATCATTCTCTAATGATGTGATCCCGTTAATCAAATGACAACTCATGTCTATGGCTAGGAAACTTAACCATCTTTGATTCAACGAGCTAGTCAAGTAGAGGCATACTAGTGACACTTTGTTTGTCTATGTATTCACACATGTACTAAGTTTCCGGTTAACACAATTCTAGCATGAATAATAAACATTTACCATGATATAAGAAAATAAATAACAAGTTTATTATTGCCTCTAGGGCATATTTCCTTCAAATAGGTCTGTCACCTAGCGGTGCATCAAGGACATAATTCTTCTGTGCAGCAATGAGGATAATCCTTAGACCACGGACGCAGTCCACATCATTGCTACTATCATCTTTAAACTTAGTTTTCTCTAGGAACATATCAAGAATAAAACAGGGGAGCTATACGCGAGCTATTAATCTAGAACATAGATATGCAAATACTATCAGGACTAAGTTCATGATAAATTAAGTTCAATTAATCATATTACTTAAGAACTCCCACTTAGATAGATATCCCTTGAGTCATTTAAATGATCACGTGATCCATTCGACTAAACCATGTCCAATCATCACGTGAGATGGAGGAGTTTTCAATGGTGAACATCTCTATGTTGATCATATCTACTATATGATTCACGTTCGACCTTTCGGTCTCCAGTGTTCCGAGGCCATGTCTGTATATGCTAGGCTCGTCAAGTTTAACCCGAGTATTCTGCATGTGCAAAATTGTCTTACACCCGTTGTATGTGAACGTAGAGCTTATCACACCCGATCATCACGTGGTGTCTCGGCACGACGAACTGTCACAACAGTGCATACTCAGGGAGAACACTTATACCTTGAAATTTTAGCCAGGGATCATCTTATAATGCTACCGCCGTACTAAGCAAAATAAGATGCATAAAAGATAAACATCACATGCAATCAGAATATGTGACATGATATGGCCATCATCATCTTGTGCCTTTGATTTCCATCTCCAAAGCACTGTCATGATTTCCATCGTCACCGGCTTGACACCTTGATGTCCATCGTAGCGACTATATTGCTTCCACAACTATCGCTAACTATATTGCTTCTACAACTATCGCTAACGCATAGTGATAAAGTAAAGCAATTACATGGCGATTGCGTTTCATACAATAAAGCGACAACCATAAGGCTCCTGCTAGTTGCCGATAACTTTTACAAAACATGATCATCTCATACAGTAACATATATCACATCATGTCTTGACCATATCACATCACAACATGCCCTACAAAAACAAGTTAGACGTCCTCTACTTTGTTGTTGCAAGTTTTACGTGGCTGTTACGAGCTTCTATTAAGAACCGTTCTTACCTATGCATCAAAACCAGAACGATGTTTCGTCAAGTTTGTTGTTTTAACCTTCAACAAGGACCGGCCGCAGTCAAATTTGATTCAACTAAAGTCGGAGAAACAGACACCCACCAGCCACCTTTATGCAAAACTAGTTGCATGTCTGTCGGTGGAACCAGTCTCATGAATGTGGTCATGTAAGGTTGGTCCGGGCTGCTTCATCCAATAATACTGCCGAATCAAAATAAGATGTTGGTGGTAAGCAGTATGACTATCATCATCCACAACTCTTTGTGTTCTACTCGTGCATATCATCTACGCATAGACCTAGCTTGGATGCCACTGTCGGGGAACGTAGCATGCAATTTCAAAAAAATTCTGATGCGCGCGCAAGATCTATCTAGGAGATGCATATCAATGAGAGAGGGAGAGTGTGTCCATGTACCATCGTAGACCGAAAGCAGAAGCGTTTGACAACGCAGTTGATGTAGTCGAACTTCTTCTCGTTCTGACCGATCAAGCACCAAACAGACGACACCTCCGAGTTCTGCACACGTTCAGCTCGATGACGTCCCTCGAACTCTTGATATAGCAAAGTGTCAAGGGAGAGTTCCGTCAGCATGATGGCATGGTGATGGTGATGGTGAAGTGATCCGTGCAGGGCTTCGCCTAAGCACCACGTGAATATGACCGGAGGCGTAAACTGTGGAGGGAGGCGCCGCACATGGCTAACAATGTTTGTTATGTGTTCTAGTGGTGCCCCCCTCATATATATATATATAGGTTGGAGGGTAGGATAGGCAGCCAAGGGGCGCCCCAAGTAGGAGGAATCCTGCTTGGGGTCCTGCCAATTCGGCCTCCCCCTTTCCTATTCCTATTCGGAGTAGGAAGGCAAGAGGGGGAAGGGGGAATCCTATTTCCCTTTTTCCATTCCTACTTCCCCTTTTATACTCCAATTTGGCCAGCCCATATGGGGGAGGGGGCGGACCAGCCCCTTAGGGGCTGGTCTGTCCCTCTCTTGGCCCATTAGGCCCATATAGTTTGCCAGGGGTTGCCCAGAACCCCTTCCGGTGACCCGATACGTACCCGATACCCCGGAACACTTCCGGTGTCCAAATACTATCGTCCTATATATGAGTCTTTACTTCTCGGCCATTTTGAGACTCCTCGTCATGTCCGTGATCTCATCCGAGACTCTGAACAACATTCCGTCACCAAATCACATAAATCATATAATACAAATCGTCATCGAACGTTAAGCGTGCGGACCCTACGGGTTCGAGAACTATGTAGACATGACTGAGACACCTCTCCAGCCAATAACCAATAGCGGAACCTGGATGTTCATACTGGCTCCCACATATTCTACGAAGATCTTTATCGGTCAAACGTTATGACAACATATGTTATTCCCTTTGTCATCGGTATGTTACTTGCCCGAGATCCGACCGTCCATATCTCCATACCTAGTTCAATCTCGTTACCGGCAAGTCTCTTTACTCGTTCCGTAATGCATCATCCCGTAACTAACTCATTAGTCACATTGCTTGCAAGGCTTATTATGATGTGCATTACCGAGAGGGCCCAGAGATACCTCTCCGATACTCGGAGTAACAAATCCTATTCTCGATCTATGCCAACCCAACAAACATCTTCGGAGATACCTGTAGAGCATCTTTTTAATCACCCTGTTACATTGTGACGTTTGATAGCACACATGGTATTCCTCCGGTATCCGGGAGTTGCATAATCTCATAGTCAAAGGAATATGTATAAGTCATGAAGAAAGCAATAGTCATAAAACTTAACGATCATTATGCTAAGCTAAAGGATGGGTCTTGTCCATCACATCATTCTCCTAATGATGTGATCCCTTTCATCAAATGACAACACATGTCTATGGTGAGGAAACTTAACCATCTTTGAATAACGAGCTAGTCTAGTAGAGGCTTACTAGGGACACGGTGTTTTGTCTATGTATCCACACATGTATCAAGGTTTCGGTTAATACAATTCTAGCATGGATAATAAACATTTATCATGATATAAGAAAATATAAAATAACAACTTTATTATTGCCTATAGGGCATATTTCCTTCATAGACATGTCCGAGACACCTCTCCGGTCAATAACCAATAGCAGAACCTGGATGCCCATATTGGCTCCTACATATTCTACAAAGATCTTTATCGATCGAACCTTTATGACAACTTACTTAATTCCCTTTGTCCATCGGTATGTTACTTGCCCGAGATTCGATCATCGGTATCTTCCTACCAAGTTCAATCTCGTTACTGGCAAGTCTTTTTAATCGTTCCGTAATACATCACCTTGTGACTAACTCCTTAGTCGTTTGCTTGCAAGATTTTGATGTGTATTACCGAGAGGGCTGAGGGGGTCCTGGATTAGGGGGTCCCCGAGCATCTAGGCTATGTGGCATGGGCCAGACTGGTGGGCCATGAAGATACAAGATAGAAGACTACCCCCCATGTCCGGATGAGACTCTCCTTGACATGGAAGGCAAGCTTGGTGTTCGGATATGAAGATTCCTTTCTCTGTAAACCGACTCTGTACAACCCTAGGCCCCTCCGGTGTCTATATAAACCGGAGGGTTTAGTCCGTAGAGGCAATCACAATCATACAGGCTAGACATCTAGGGTTTAGCCATTACGATCTTGTGGTAGATCAACTCTTGTAACCCATATACTCATTAAAGTCAATCAAGCAGGAAGTAGGGTATTACCTCCATCAAGAGGGCCCGAACCTGGGTAAACATCGTGTCCCCTGCCTCCTGTCACCTTCGATCCTTAGACGCACAGTTCGGGACCCCCTACCCGAGATCGGCTAGTTTTGACACCGACATTGGTGCTTTCATTGAGAGTTCCTCTGTGCTGTCGACAGGAGGTTCGATGGCTTGCTCGATTACCTACAATGATGTCGTTTTGGAGTAGATTTTCCTCCCCGGGCAAATCTTTGTATTCAGTGGCTTCGCACTGCGTGCTAACTCGATTGGCCACCTTGAGCAGATTGACAGCTACGCCCCTGGTCATCAAATCAGTTTCCGGAACCTAAACTATGTCGCTGATATCCGAGGAGACTTGATGTTCGAAGGAGTCGTGGCCCTGACTGCCGCTCTGGCCTTAGATCCAGAGCGGACGACGGGGTCCGAAGACAGGAATTTAGAGCCCGCCGGACTCCCTGCAATTATGGAAATCACTACCGGAGATCCGGAGGGGAGGGCGTCATCGGCAAGCCCAAAGAAGAACCGGACTCCTCTTGTCGCTAAAGTGCCAAACTCTCCCTCGGACTTTAAATCCGAACTCTCGAGGTCCGTGGCAAGCGGGCGCGGCCAGGAGGACCTCAACCCGGTCTGCCCGATGGACTCTCGCTTCTCTGTCCAAACCTCACTCCTAAACGAGGCTCTGGACTTAATGCGATCCCTCGCCATTACAGAGGAATCACTTCCGAGTTACACCCAACCTGGACTAGGGGCTGTGAGCGGGGAATTTTACGTCCCACCCACCACCCACTTCATAGCCACTGTCGAAGATCTAACCGACATGCTGGACTATGCCTCCGAAGACATGGACGACGATGCCGGAGATGATCAATGCCAAAACCTTCCGTTTATCAGACGTTGGACGGCCACCTCCTCATACGACGTATACATGGCAGATACACCCAAAGAGGATGACAATGACAGCAAGAAGGAACCGGTTGAGGAGAAGCCTGCCGAAGCACCTCCAAAGCATCGACGTCAGCGGTGCCGTTCAAAATCGCGTCGCGAAAAAGACAATAATACCGGCACCGAAGACAATAACACTCCGGAGAACGCCAAAGACCCCGAAGCCCCTGTCGAGCGAACATCCGAACATGATGAATGGGAGGATGGGCCAGTTAACCCCGATGATCCAATCGGGAACGAAGACTCGGAGGATAGTAACTACCTACCGATCTCTGAAGAGGATGTGAGCCTCGATGACGAAGACTTTATCGTGCCAGACGAGCCACTCGAGCAAGAGCACTTTAAGCACGGGCTAATAGAAACTGCAAGAAGCCTGAAAAAGAAGTAGCAGCAGCTTCAAGCTGATCAGGATTTACTCAATGACAGATGGACTAATGTCCTTGCAGCCGAGGAATATGGCCTCGAACGCCCAACTAAGAGTTACCTGAAGCGCAAGCTGCTACCTCAATTCGACGACGAGGCCTTTGAGCCCATACCGCCAAAGCATAAAATTGCTGACGAGCCCAGCCGACCGCCACATGGACGGGATAGACCGGCTAGTCATGCCGAACACCAGCTTGTGCCACCCCACCATCGGAGCAAGGAGGCAACGGCCACGGGCTATACCTACGACTTATGCAAGGACCTGGACTATAGAGCCGGTCTAACAAGATCAATCTATGGATCGAGGGGGCGTGCTCCAACGCGCGAGGATGGCCATCAGACCTGGCGTGACAGACACAACCTCACACGGGCCAAAAACTGCATACGGCCTTCATTCGAACTACGCCGCGATATCGCCCAGTACAGAGGCGCCGCACACCCCCTATGCTTCACCGACGAAGTAATGGAACATCAGTTCCCGGAAGGTTTTACACCTGCCAACATTGAATCATACGACGGTACGTCAGATCCCGCAGTATGGATCGAAGACTTTCTTCTCTATATCCACATGGCACGCAGTGATGATCTCTATACCATCAAATACCTCCCGCTCAAATTAAAGGGACCAGCTCGGCACTGGCTAAACAACCTCCCAGAGAACTCTATTGGCAGCTGGGAAGGCTCGGAGGATGCCTTTAGAGATAACTTCCAAGGTACCTATGTTCGGCCCCCAGACGCCGATGACCTTAGTCACATAGTCCAGCAACCCGGAGAATTAGCCCAGAAACTCTGGACCAGGTTCTTAATTAAAAGGAACCAAATTGTGGATTGTCCGGACACCGAAGCCCTCACGGCCTTTAAACACATCGTCCGAGACGAGTGGCTCGCCCGACAGCTTGGCCAAGAAAAGCCGAAGTCCATGGCAGCCCTTACCGCACTTATGACCCGCTTTTGCGCGGGAGAAGATAGCTGGCTAGCTCGTAGAAGCAACAACACCAGCGACCCTGGCACCTTCGAAGCCAGGGATGGCAATGGCAAGCCATGACGCAACAAGCACAAACATCGAAACAACAACCAAGATGCCGAAGACACGACGGTTACACTGGATTTAGTGGCTCTAAACCTGGTCAGCAGAAGAAGCCATTCAAAGGAAACAAAGATGGTCCATCTAGTTTGGACAGAATACTCGATTGCCCTTCCCAGATTCACGACACCCCCGATAAGCCTACCAATCACACCAACAGAAGTTGTTGGGTCTTTAAATAGACCGGCAAGCTCAATGCCGAACACAAGGGGAAAGGGCTGCCCAGCGAGGACAACGATGAAGATCCTCACCTAGAGAACACAAGGGGACAAAAGATACCCCCCCCCCCCCCCCGAGGTCAAAACGGTGAACATGATCTACGTCACTCATATCCCCAAGCGGGAGCGCAAGCGTGCGTTAAGGGATGTCTATGCCTTAGAGCCAGTTGCCCCGAAATTTAATCCGTGGTCAGCCTGCCCGATCACCTTCGATCGCAGAGACCATCCGACCAGTATCCGTCATGGGGATTCGGCTGCATTGGTCCTCGATCCAATTATTGATGGATTCCACCTCACGCGAGTCCTTATGGACGGCGGTAACAGTCTCAATCTGCTTTATCAGGACACCGTCCGTAAAATGGGCATTGATCCATCAAGTATCAAGCCCACTAAAACCGCCTTTAAAGGGGTAATACTCGGCGTCGAGGCCTGTTGCATAGGATCCATAACGCCGAAAGTCGTATTCGGCTCACTGGATAACTTCCAAAGCGAAGACCTGATCTTTGACGTCGTCCCGTTCCGCAGTGGCTATCACGCACTACTCAGACAAACCGCTTTCGCCCATATCAATGCAGTGCCACACTACGCCTACCTAAAGCTCAAGATGCCTAGACCACGTGGCATTATAACAGTCAACGAAAACATGGAGTGCTCCCTCCGTACAGAGGAGCATACCGCATCTCTTGCGGCCGAGGTACAGGGTGGCCTACCTAGGCCGAAAACTACATTGGCAGTCAAGCCCCCGGACACTGTTAAACGAGTCCGATCTACCCCGTAGAATGACACTCCGGCTCATCTAGAGCTGGATTAGCAATTTGGCCTCCGCCAAAGCCCCAGCCTGATAGTGGCATACGTACTGCGGGTACATAACTACGCGTTAAAAATACCATGGGCAAGGACGGAGGCATGTGTAACGCCCTCGATGCGGCTATATCTCCCACATGTCGAGGCATGACTTAGAGGCATAACCGCATTGAAAGCAATGTCGCAAGTTAGGCAATCTTCACAACATCCCATGTAATATATATAGATAATAAAAGGGGAGATACATAGTTGGCTTACACTCGTCACGTGAATCAAAGTACATAAATAGCATTGCATCAACCAAACACTCATGGCCCGACTACGGCGCCAAAATAAAAGATCAACCCAACATGCGACACGGTCCCGATCGCCCCAACTGGGCACCACTACTGATCATCAGGGAAAGACACATAGTAACGGCGGGAAGCTTCATCGAACTCCCACTTGAGCTCATGCGCATCATCTGGAACGGAATCATCAGGCCCTGCATCTGGTTTGGAAGTAATTTGTGAGCCACAGGGACTCAGCAATCTCGCACCCTCGCGATCAAGACTATTTAAGCTTATAGGAAAAGGCAAGGTACAATATGTGGAGCTGCGGCAAGCGACTAGCATGTATGGTGGCTAACCTATTCGCAAAAGAGAGCGAGGAGAGATAGCAAAGCACGAACGAGTAACTAGAGAACAACCTGCGGCAAGCATTACTCCAACACCGTGTTCGCTTCCCGGACTCCGCCGAGAAGAGACCATCACGGTAACTCACACAGTTGATTCATTTTAATTAAGTTAAGGTTCAAGTTATCTACAACCGGACATTAACAAATTCCCATCTGCCCATAACCGCGGGCACGGCTTTCGAAAGTTCAATCCCTGCAGGGGAGTCCCAACTTAGCCCATGACAAGCTCTCACGGTCAACGAAGGAATAGACCTTCTCCCGAGACATTCCGATCAGACTCGGTATCCCGGTTCTACAAGACACTTCGACAAGTTAAAACCAATCCAGCAACACCACCCGCTGTGCCGACAAATCCCGATAGGAGCTGCACATATCTCGTTCTCAGGGCACACCGGATAAGCTAAGCGTACGGAAGCCAACGTAACCCAAGTTGCCAAGGGACGGCCCCGCACGGTGCTCTAGGTTGGACCAACACTTAGAGAAGCACTGGCCCGGGGGTTTAAAATAAAGATGACCCTTGAGTCCGCGAAACCCAAGGGAAAAAGGCTAGGTGGCAAATGGTAAAACCAAGGTTGGGCATTGCTGGAAGAGTCTTATTCAAGGCGAACTATCAAGGGGTTCCCATTATCACCCAACCGCGTAAGGAACGCAAAAATCCGGGAACATAACACCGATATGACGGAAACTAGGGCGGCAAGAGTGGAACAAAACACCAGGCAAAAGGCCGAGCCTTCCAACCTTTACCAAGTATATAGATGCATTAAGATAACAAGATAATATAATGGTATCCCAACAAGTAAATAATGTTCCAACAAGGAACGGTCTCCAATCTTCACCTGCAACTAGCAACGCTATAAGAGGGGCTGAGCAAAAGCGGTAACATAGCCAATCAACGGTTTGCTAGGACATGGTGGGTTAGAGGTTTGGCATGGCAAGGCATGATAAGTAAGTGGTAGGCATCATAGCATAGGCATAACAAAAGAGCTAGCATCTAGCAAAGCAAAGATAGAAGTGATTACGAGGGTATGATCATCTTGCCTGCAAAGTTGTCAGAGTTGACTGGATCCTCGAAAGCAAACTCAATGGGCTCCTCGTTAGAGAACTCGTCTCCCGGCTCTACCCAAACAAGATAAACAAGCAAAAGGAACGCAATCAACCACGTGCACAACTCAAACAAGATGATGCAAACATGGTATGCTATGCGGGATGCGACATGTGATGCATATGCAAGATTTGACAAGAGATGAATGAACCTGGACTCAACTTGTAAATCCAAGTGTTCCACTAGAAAGGTGAGATGATTCCGCTTGAAAACGATATAAGGAACACCGGAATCGGAGACACGGTTTGGAAATGGCGAGCAAAACAAATATGGCATCGGTCTGCGATATACAACAAGTGACCAACTAAATGCAACAAGATGAACACGCTACAGCCCTCAAACATGGCAACACAATACATGGCAGGGATCCATTCATGAGGCTAAACAAAAGATGAACACTGAGCTACGGCCAATTCATCCATTAACAGGTTCAAACAAGCATGGCAAAAATGCATTTGGTAAACAGATTTCAGACTTGGTGAAATTAACACTTGTCTGGAATCTCAGATCAGGTAGCACACTTTGGAGCATAAAAACTATATGATATAGGGCCTGAACATGGCAAAGTAAAGCATGGCATGGAGCTACACAAAGAGCTTAACAAAAGTACCTTAGTGACCTTGAGCCAAAAGGGATCAGAAAATACATTTGCAAGCATGTGAACATGGCAAAAACATAATCAGATCACATACTTGGTGAAAAACTGAAGCATGCAAAAACAGATATCAAGTAGGCATGTTTACGAGCTCGATGCACTCACTACAGAGCAAGTCATGACAATCTAAGCATACACCCATCAAGAATACACATTATACAAGCTAGACATGGCAAGAACAATAACATAGCATGCACGGATCAACTACAACATCCTCGGCAAAATCGCTAACAAGTAGCCAATCTACCCAGATTCACGAAATAGCAAAAGTAGAGCTCGATTGACTCAAGCTGGGGTGCTACATAATTGAAAAAAAATACATGGATGGATAGAGCACTACAAGATTAACAAAACATCCTTACTGATCATCCTCAAAAGAGGCACGGATCACTAGGAAACAATATGAACATATGGCATATTGAAATAAAACAGATCAAGGACTTGGTGGAATTGCTGTCCCTGAAATCAGCATTAACAAATGCACCACTTTGCAAGCTTGTGCTAGTCACCACACACATCACAAAAATACATGGATGGCACCACTGGAAAGATGGCAAAACATATAACAAAACACATGAAGAGCTCAGGGGCATATCATGCACACAATAATAATGGCAAAAATGATAAATATCTAAATGGAGCAGCGGATCTGACAAATATCTCAACTAGCATTCTTCCAAAACATTTTGGGCATCAAGATGAACTCAAATGAAAATGATTCAATGAGATGAAATGATGTGCTCTCTGAGACGAACAGTTTGATATGCTATATGCCCAAAACGGATCAACGGATGCAAAGTTACGGCACGATGAACAAGGGCACAATATTTAGGGACTTTGGGAGAAATATGAGGTCAACCCTTCTTAGATCTAGGGTTCTACACCGGCGCGCGAACCGAGGCAGAACTCCGGCGAGGTGGCGGCGGCTCCGGCGAGGGAAGTCGAGGGGGATGCCGGGAAGGGGCGGATCCGGCCCCTTCTCGTCCCAATCCGGCGAGGGCGGCGGCTCCGGCCGGCGATGGCGGCGAGGGGTGGCGCTGGCGGCTGGCTCCGGCGAGCTGCTGTGGCAGCCGGGGTGAGGTCCGGCCGGCGACGGCGGACGCGGCGGACGGCGTCGGAGAAGAGGAGGCGCGGGGCGGCGCTGGCGGCTGGGCCCGGGAGGGCGTCACGCGGGCCGGGCAGGCCGCGGCGGTGGAGGCGCTGGCGGTGCCACGTGGCGCTCTGTCAGTGGCCGCGGGCGGCGGCGCGGCGTGTCCGGCGGCGGACGGACACGTCCGGTGCGGAGAGGGATGATTTTAGGGTTTCAGGGGAGAAGGAGATCCGGATTTAGGAGGGGGTCTTAATATAGGCATAGGAGGAGCTAGGAGAGTCCAAATGAGGTGCGGTTTTCGGCCACGCGATCGTGATCAAACGCTCTAGATGATGGAAAGGGTTTTGGTGAGTTTTGGGCCAAAATTAAGGGGTGTTGGGCTGCAACACACACGAGGCCTTCTCGGTCCCTCGGTTAACCGTTGGAGCATCAAACGAAGTCCAAATGGTACGAAACTTGACAAGCGGTCTACCGGTAGTAAACCAAGGCCGCTTGGCAAGTCTCGGTCCAATCCGGAAATGTTTAACCCCCACACACGAAAGAAAGGTAGAAATCACCACCGAAGGAGAACGAAGCGCCGGAATGCAAAACGGACAACGGGGAAAATGCTCGAATGCATGAGATGAACACGTATGCAAATGCAATGCACATGATGACATGATATGAGATGCATGACAACAACAACAACAACACACGGAGACAAAGACCCGAACCCGAGAAAATAAAATAACTTAACGCCGGAATGGCAAGAGTTGGGTTACATATTGGGTAAATCATATCCGGGGTGTTACAACACTCCACCACTACGAAAGGATGTCGTCCCGAGATCTAGGACTGAAAGAACGCCGGGTACTCAGAACAGAGGTGATCCTCGCGTTCCCAGGTGGCTTCACGGTCGGAATGGTGTGACCACTTGACTTTGAGGAATTTGATTGACTTGTTGCGATTCTTGCGTTCAGTCTCTTCAAGAATAGCAACGGCGTGCTCAGGATAAGAGAGATCTTCTTGGAGCTCAATGTCTTCGAAGTTGACTGTGCGGTCAGGAGTCTTGAAGCACTTTCGGAGCTGCGAGACATGGAACACGTCATGCACATTTGCAAAGTTTGAAGGAAGCTCGAGTTGATAGGCGAGATCGCCTCTCTTGCTGACGATCTTGAAAGGTCCCAGTATCTAGGGGCAAGCTTCCCTTTGATACCGAAGCGACGAGTACCTTTCATAGGAGAGACGCAGAGGTAAACATGATCTCCGATCTCAAATGCCAAATCACGGTGCTTACTATCATAGTAGCTCTTCTGGCGCGATTGCGCTGCTTTGAGGTTATCTCAAATGACTTTACACATCTCTTCTGCCTCTGTGATTAAGTCATTTCCCAGAAGTTGACGTTCACCGGTTTCGGACCAGTTGAGAGGGGTACGACACTTCCTGCCATACAGAATTTCGAATGGGGCTTTGCCCGAACTTGCTTGAAAACTGTTGTTGTAGGAGAATTCAGCATATGGAAGACAATCCTCCCACTTCATGCCGAAGGAGATCACACAAGCCCTGAGCATATCTTCGAGAATCTGGTTGACACGCTCGACTTGACCGCTAGTCTGAGGGTGGAAAGCTGTGCTGAAGCGGATGTTGGTGCCCATGGCCTTCTGAAAAGAATCCCAAAACTTGGAGGTAAAGATGCTGCCACGGTCTGAAGAGATCACCTGTGGAATACCGTGCAACGAGACAATTCGAGAGGTATAGAGCTCCGCCAATTGAGCTACAGTGATAGACTCTTTGATAGGCAGGAAGTGAGCCACTTTAGTGAGTTTGTCGATAACAATGAATATAGCATCATTGCCACGTTTGGACTTTGGAAACCCAGTCACGAAGTCCATCTCAATGTGGTCGAACTTCCATTCTGGAATGACAAGAGGTTGGAGGAGACCAGCTGGCCTTTGGTGTTCTGCCTTCACTCTTCTGCAGACATCACATTCATTCACGAACTGAGCAATCTCGCGCTTCATTCGAGTCCACCAATAAGCCTACTTGAGGTCCTGATACATCTTCGTGCTCCTAGGGTGGATGGAGAGGAGAGAATTGTGAGCCTCGTTCATGATCACTTTACGAAGGTCAACTTTGGGCACGACAATACGATCCTCGAAGAAGAGAGTATCCTTGTCATCAAGGCGGTAGCACTTGTACTTGGGTTGTCTCTTGGCAATCCCAAACTTCACCTTCTTCACCATAGCATCAAGAAGCTGAGCTTGGCGAATCTGGTCTCCCAAGGTAGGAGATACTTGAAGGTTGGCGAGGAAACCTTGAGGAACAACTTGCAGATTAAGTTTGCGGAAAGCTTCACAAAGCTCGGGTTGATAAGACTTGAGAATCGGACTGTTGCAATAAGCCTTCCTGCTCAATGCGTCAGCAATCACATTGGCCTTGCCTGGAGTATAGTCGATACTCGGATTATACTCTTGAATCATTTCGACCCATCGAGTCTGCCTAAGGTTGAGATTAGGCTGGGTGAAGATGTACTTGAGACTCTTGTGGTCAGTGATAATGTCCACTTTTCTTCCCAATAAGAGATGTCTCCAAGTCAAAAGAGCATGCACAACTGCCGCCAACTCGAGGTAATGAGTGGGGTAGTTCTTCTCATTGGGCTTCAACTGGCGAGAGGTATAAGCCACAACTTTCTTCTCTTGCATCAACACTGCACCAAGACCTTGAAGAGAGGCATCGCAGAAGACCTCGAACGGTTTGGATTCATCAGGAGGAGTCAGAACTGGAGCAGTGACCAATTTCTCTTTCAAAGTGTTGAAAGCGATGTCACATTCCGGAGACCAAACGTACTTAACATGCTTCTAGAGAAGATTTGAGAGAGGCTTCGCGATCTTAGAAAAGTTTTCAACGAATCTTCGACAGTAGCTTGTGAGACCGAGGAAGCTACGGAGTTGCTTCACGTTCTGAGGTGGTTCCCAATTCACAATTGCAGACACCTTCTCAGGATTCACCGCAATGCCCTTGGCAGAGATGATATGCCCAAGGTAAAGAACCTCATCGAACCAAAAATCGCACTTAGAGAACTTGGCGTTGAACTGATGTTCCCTGTGCTTATCAAGCACCAAACGCAAGTGATTGGCATGATCTTCCTTGTTCTTCGAAAAGACCAGAATGTCGTCGAGATAGACCAAAACAAAGTCGTTGGTGTAGGCGTTGAAGATGAAGTTCATCATGCGAGATAAAGTCGGAGGAGCGTTGACGAGGCCAAAAGGCATGATAGTGTATTCATATGAACCATAGCTTGTCCTGAAGGCCGTCTTGGGAATATCTTGCTCACGGATTCGAATCTGATGATAACCCATGCGGAGATCAAGCTTGGAGAATACTTGGGCACCTTTGAGTTGTTCGAACAACTCGTTGATGTTGGGAAGTGGGTACTTGTTCTTGATAGTCTTCTTGTTCAGTGGATGGTAATCAACACAAAGTCGGTCCGTTCCATCCTTCTTCTTCACAAAAAGAACACCACAACCCCACGGAGAGGAACTAGGTCAGATGAGACCCATTCGCTCTTGAATATCGAGTTGCTTCTTCAGCTCCTTCAACTCTTCAGGTCCGAACTTGTAAGGACGCTTGCAAACAGGTTCCGTGCCAGGCTCAAGATCGATGACGAATTCAACTGGCCGGTGCGGAGGCATTCCTGGAAGCTCTTCTGGAAAGACGTCTTGATATTCGCAAACGACTGGAATTTGCGAGATGGCATCGAGTTCACCCTTCTCATTGAGAGAAAACAGATGGATGGTGTCGTCATTAGCGGCAAAGACAATTACATCCTCAGACGAATGAGTCAATTGAATCTGTCTGGCAGCACAATCAAGCTGAGCCTTGTGCTTAGACAGCCAATCCATTCCGAGAATAAGATCAATATCCAAGTTACCAAAGACCATTGGAGAAGAAAGAAACTTGAAATCACCCATCATGATCGAAACATCCGGGACTATTGTAGTAGCCCTCATAGACTTAGCCGGAGAAACCACTCCCATAGGTTTACCCAACATTTGCGTAAAGAAGTCATGCTTGGAAACAAATGATGTTGACATGAAACAATGCGATGCACCAGTGTCAAAAGGAACTTTTGCAGGAATAGATTTAACTGGAAAGTTACCCATGATGACATCTGACGAGTCCTCTGCCCGAGCTGCATTCAGCAAGTTGACCTTGGCGGAATTGGGGTTATGCTTGACCACAGCTGTACTTGCCGATCTCACAGGAGGAGAAGGAGGGAGACGTCTCTGATTGAAGAACTTGTTGGCATAGTGACCCTTCTGTTGGCACTTGTTGCACGTGACCTCTGAAAGCGGACGGTGATACGGAGCACTCGATCTTGGAGCTTGAGACGAAGTCTTGTTCTGAAAGCCAGGGTTGGGTGGGTGGGAAGATCCACTGCCACCTTTGCTCTTCTACTGATACGGCTGACGAAACGGAGGAGGAAGCCAATACTTCTGCTGCTTGGCCACTTGTGTAGAGGAAGAAGGAGTAGCATCTCTGACTCGCTTCTTGGAAGTATCACACCTTAGTTGAGCAGCCTCTTGCTTCAATGCCATGTCGTAGAACTCATCGTACCTCAGGGGCTCAAAGAGAACAAGAGCTAGCTGGATTTCTTCTCTGAGACCACCCTTGAACTGGTATATCATGCTCTTCTCGTCAGGGACGTCCTACTTAGCAAAGCGGGCGAGCTTCTGAAACAACTTGTTGTAGTCATAGACAGACAAAGAGCCTTGCTTCAGGTTGCGGAATTCCTCACGCTTGCTTTCAACCACGCTCTGAGGAATATGATGAGCTTTGAAGTCTTTACGAAATTCATCCCAGGTAATCACACGGCCTCCTCTGGAATCTTTGTACTGCTGGAACCATTCTGCAGCTTGGTCTTTGAGTTGAAAGGATGCGAGCTTGGCAAAGTCCTCATGCCTGACGTTACTACACTCGAAATGCTTGCACGGATCCACGAGCCAGTCGTCAGCATCAGTTGCCTCAACACAATTGCTGAAAGTCTTTGGCCAGTTAGCAAGGAACTGGTTGAGTGTAGCAAAGTGATTCTAGTTGTTGCCTTGGTTGCCTTGGTTCGCTTTATTGCGCTCTTGAAGAATTTGCATGATCAACTGTGTGTTTGCATTGGTTGCGGCCATCACAGCTTGCCATGCCTCCGGAGGAGGAGGTGGTGGCGGATCCTGATTCTGGTTCTGATTTTGATTGCTGCTCTTAGCGGGAGCCATCCTGAAGAGGGTGACATCCGTTAGCACATTGACAGATAAAATGAAGCTGAATCAAGCGGAATGAAATTGCAACATATAGTCTTCACATCCGAACATAAGAACAAATGCATTCCACTTGAAATGGTCACATATCCATAAATTGAGAAGCCACTTAGAATTTAGGTAGAGGAATAAATCAACAAGGTACGGATCAAGAACGAATACTCGGTAAGAAATCCCAATCTCAAACCAAATATCCGTGGAAGAAGAACTAGAGCTACAAGAATTCCCACCTATGAAACTCCCGAACCTTTCCGGTTATGCAATCAGGTGTTGGGGATACAGGAGAAGCATAATATCTCACCCAAATCTAGCAAATCCTACATCCAGCTGTATCCATCCTTCAACACATAACCGAGAAAAAAACTTCGGAAACCATCTACCTCAACCTTCGAAAAGCATCCGTTATACAAGTTATGGCAATTCTCCCGAACTCCCACCCCAGTACTGGGTGGCGTCGAGGTTATCTCACCAACTGCATAAAAGAGATTTTCGATGTCGGCGTACTACACTCAGGTATTCCAGAACTGCAACGATAAAATTGTGACGACAACACCTCGGAGCTCAACTCCTCGGGACACTGCCACAACCCCTAAAGACAGGAGGCTCCAAGAACAATGTTCTCGTCACAAAACCATCGGAACGATTCCAAGATACCCGCGTGATCCTAAAATTATTTTTAGTGAAATTTGAGGAGAGAAGAGTCAAAACTCTACGTCAGGATGCCTCACCAGAGCGATGAAGGGACTAGGGAGTAAAAAGAATTCCTAAACTCTCCGATATATAATTCCTAAATGACTCAAAACATTTTTCTAGACTCAACTCGGCCACTAGTAACGATCAAGCAATGGGGCTCCTAAGGTCGGGAAGGCTCTGATACCAACTTGTAACGCCCTCGATGCGGCTATATCTCCCACGTGTCGAGGCACGACTTAGAGTCATAACCGCATTGAAAGCAATGTCGCAAGTTAGGCAATCTTCACAACATCCCATGTAATATATATAGATAATAAAAGGGGAGATACATAGTTGGCTTACACTCGCCACGTGAATCAAAGTACATAAATAGCATTGCATCAACCAAACACTCATGGCCCGACTACGGCGCCAAAATAAAAGATCAACCCAACATGCGACATGGTCCCGATCGCCCCAACTGGGCACCACTACTGATCATCAGGGAAAGACACATAGTAACGGCAGGAAGCTTCATCGAACTCCCACTTGAGCTCCTGCGCATCATCTGGAACGGAATCATCAGGCCCTGCATCTGGTTTGGAAGTAATTTGTGAGCCACAGGGACTCAGCAATCTCGCACCCTCGCGATCAAGACTATTTAAGCTTATAGGAAAAGGCAAGGTACAATATGTGGAGCTGCGGCAAGCGACTAGCATGTATGGTGGCTAACCTATTCGCAAAAGAGAGCGAGGAGAGATAGCAAAGCGTGAACGAGTAACTAGAGAACAACCTGCGGCAAGCATTACTCCAACACCGTGTTCGCTTCCCGGACTCCGCCGAGAAGAGACCATCACGGTAACTCACACAGTTGATTCATTTTAATTAAGTTAAGGTTCAAGTTATCTACAACCGGACATTAACAAATTCCCATCTGCCCATAACCGCGGGCACGGCTTTCGAAAGTTCAATCCCTGCAGGGGAGTCCCAACTTAGCCCATGACAAGCTCTCACGGTCAACGAAGGAATAGACCTTCTCCCGAGACATTCCGATCAGACTCGGTATCCCGGTTCTACAAGACACTTCGACAAGTTAAAACCAATCCAGCAACACCACCCGCTATGCCGACAAATCCCGATAGGAGCTGCACATATCTCGTTCTCAGGGCACACCGGATAAGCTAAGCGTACGGAAGCCAACGTAACCCAAGTTGCCAAGGGATGGCCCCGCACGGTGCTCTAGGTTGGACCAACACTTAGAGAAGCACTGGCCCGGGGATTTAAAATAAAGATGACCCTTGAGTCCGCAAAACCCAAGGGAAAAAGGCTAGGTGGCAAATGGTAAAACCAAGGTTGGGCATTGCTGGAAGAGTCTTATTCAAGGTGAACTATCAAGGGGTTCCCATTATCACCCAACCGCGTAAGGAACGCAAAAATCCGGGAACATAACACCGATATGACGGAAACTAGGGCGGCTATAGTGGAACAAAACACCAGGAAAAAGGCCGAGCCTTCCACCCTTTACCAAGTATGTAGATGCATTAAGATAACAAGATAATATAATGGTATCCCAACAAGTAAATAATGTTCCAACAAGGAATGGTCTCCAATCTTCACCTGCAACTAGCAACGCTATAAGAGGGGCTGAGCAAAAGCGGTAACATAGCCAATCAACGGTTTGCTAGGACATGGTGGGTTAGAGGTTTGGCATGGCAATTTGGGAGGCATGATAAGTAAGTGTTAGGCATCGTAGCATAGGCATAGCAAAAGAGCGAGCATCTAGCAAATCAAAGATAGAAGTGATTTCGAGGGTATGATCATCTTGCCTGCAAAGTTGTCAGAGTTGACTGGATCCTCGAAAGCAAACTCAACGGGCTCCTCGTTAGCGAACTCGTCTCCCGGCTCTACCCAAACAATACAAACAAGCAAAAGGAACACAATCAACCACGTGCACAACTCAAACAACATGATGCAAACATGGTATGCTATGCGGGATGCGATATGTGATGCATATGCAAGATTTGACAAGAGATGAATGAACCTGGCCTCAAGTTGGAAATCCAAGTGTGCCACTAGAAAGGTGAGATGATTCCGCTTGAAAAAAATATAAATAACGCCGGAATCGGAGACACTGTTTGGAAATGGCGAGCAAAACAAATATGGCACCGATCTGCGATATACAGCAAGTGACCAACTAAATGCAACAAGATGAACACGCTACAGCACTCAAACATGGCAACACAATACATGGCAGGGATTCATTCATGAGGCTTAACAAAAGATGAACACTGAGCTACGGCCAATTCATCCATTAACAGGTTCAAACAAGCATGGCAAAAATGCAATTGGTAAACAGATTTCAGACTTGGTGAAATTAACACTTGTCTGGAATCTCAGATCAGGTAGCACACTTTGGAGCATAAAAACTATATGATATACGGCCTAAACAAGGAAACGTAAAGCATGGCATGGAGCTACTAAAAAATCTTAACAAAAGTCCCTCAGTGACCTTGAGCGAAAAGGGATCAGAAAATACATTTGCAAGCATGTGAACATGGCAAAAACATAATCAGATCACAGACTTTGTGAAAAACTGGAGCATGCAAAAACAGATATCAAGTAGGCATGTTTACGAGCTCGATGCACTCACTACAGAGAAAGTCATGACAATATAAGCATACACCCATCAAGAATACACATTATACAAGCTAGACATGGCAAGAACAATAACATAGCATGCACGGATCAACTACAACATCCTCGGCAAAATCGCTAACAAGTAGCCAATCTACCCAGATTCACGAAATAGCAAAAGTAGAGCTCGATTGACTCAAGCTAGGGTGCTACATAATTGAAAAAAAAGACATGGATGGATAGATCACTACAAGATTAACAAAACATCCTTACTGATCATCCTCAAAAGAGGCACGGATCACTAGGAAACAATATGAACATATGGCATATTGAAATAAAACAGATCAAGGACTTGGTGGAATTGTTGTCCCTGAAATCAGCATTAACAAATGCACCACTTTGCAAGCTTGTCCTAGTCACCACACACATCACAAAAATACATGGATGGCACCACTGGAAATATGGCAAAACATATAACAAAACACATGAAGAGCTCAGGGGCATATCATGCACACAATAATCATGGCAAAAATGACAAATATCTAAATGGAGCAGCAAATCTGACAAATATCTCAACTAGCAATCTTCCAACAGCATTTCGGGCATCAAGATGAACTCAAATGAAAATGATGCAATGAGATGAAATGATGTGCTCTCTGAGCGAACATTTTGATATGCTATATGCCCAAAACGGATCTATGGATGCATAGTTACGGCACGATGAACAAGGGAAAAATATTTAGGGACTTTGGCAGAAATATGAGGTCAACCCTTCTCAGATCTAGGGTTCTACACCGGCGCACGAACCGAGGCAGAACTCTGGCGAGGTGGTGGTGGCTCCGGCAAGGGAAGTCGAGGGGGAGGCTGGGAAGGGGCGGATCCGGCCCCTTCTCGTCCCGATCCGGCGAGGGCGGCGGCTCCGGCGAGCTGCTGTGGCGGCCGGGGCGGCTGGCTCCGGCGAGCTGCTGTGGCGGCCGGGGCGAGGTCCGGCCGGCGACGGCGGACGCGGCGGACAGCGTCGGAGAAGAGGAGGCGTGGGGCGGCACTGGCGGCTGGGCCCGGGAGGGCCTCCCGCAGGCCGGGCGGGCCGCGGCGGTGGAGGCGCTGGCGGCGCCACGTGGCGCTTTGTCAGTGGCCACGGGAGGTGGCGCGGCGTGTCCGGCGGCGGACGGACATGTCCGGTGCGGAGAGGGATGATTTTAGGGTTTCGGGGGAGAAGCAGATCCGGATTTCGGAGGGGGTCTTAATATAGGCATAGGAGGAGCTAGGAGAGTCCAAATGAGGTGCGGTTTTCGGCCACGCGATCGTGATCGAACACTCTAGATGATGGAGAGGGTTTTGGTGGGTTTTGGGCCAAAATGAAGGGGTGTTGGGCTGCAACACACGCGAGGCCTTCTCGGTCCCTCTGTTAACCGTTGGAGCATCAAACGAAGTCCAAATGGTACGAAACTTGACAGGCGGTCTACCGGTAGTAAACCAAGGCCGCTTGGTAAGTCTCGGTCCAATCCGGAAATGTTTAACCCCCAAACACGAAAGAAAGGTAGAAATGACCACCGGAGGAGAACGAAGCGCCGGAATGCAAAACGGACAACGGGGAAAATGCTCGAATGCATGAGACGAACACGTATGCAAATGCAATGCACATGATGACATGATATGAGATGCATGACAACAACAACAACACACGGAGACAAAGACCCGAACCCGAGAAAATAAAATAATTAACGCCAGAAACGGCAAGAGTTGGGTTACATATTGGGTAAATCATATCCGGGGTGTTACAGCATGCTAAACATAGGGTCCACGATACGACTTGACTCTATCCGGACCTACATATTGCTCCACCTTTTTCTTCTTATTTTCAGGTTCTTCACAACCCACATCAATTTCCGGAGCTAACAAGGGAACCCTTTTAGGCCCCTTATACATAATTGATTGTCGATCCTCTCAAAGGATCCTAGACCAAGGTGAAAAGCGGCGCAGACGTGCGGCAGAATGTCCAAAGGATCTTCTCGATCATATTTTCAAATTTAGGACCTGTCTACAGCTTTCCCTTGTTCTCGGCATGTAAAATAGCCGTGATGCTTATTGCATCTTCTGTAAAAATACGTTTTGACGTACCAATTAGATTATAATGGAAACAGTTTCGCCCAACCTTGTTTGGCATTGGCCTACTTTTTCTGTTCTCCCACTTTACGTTCAAATCGGCATATACACCTTGGTATGACTTAAATCACTAGGGGCTCTATTCAAGCCATATACATATCTTCAACATTAGAAAGTCCGAACACTCTCCGAGTACAGTTCGGCGTCCCGAATACTGCATTATATGCATTGGCTCCGAATCACATCTTTGGTAAATAGTTGGGTTGCCCGGCTCTTGTGCTTGCTACCTTATGTTCCCTTTTTGGCTAAGGTAGTAAAGGGAGAACTACTGCGATTGTGTTTCCGGCTGGCCGGGTTAAGCACCTGAGTAGAGAAAGCCAAAAACTGACTGTCATGATGCGGCGAGAGTTGGTCAGCAACTCGGTGACTTATTAAAATCTTTAGTGATTTCTTCCGTATTACATGAAGGGCTGACTTCTTATCAGTCACGCGTTTTAAGGCACCTAAGTTCGATAGCCGCATACGCACCAGGGGCTATCTTACAACCCCATCTATCAAACTCCTATGGCTAAGTGAGAGCGGTAAAGCCACATAGTTCGATTGCCTCATTCACAGCACTGGCACCTCCTTTACGGACCAATACGTTGGATCAAGTGTGCCTATGTGCTACACCGAACACCCTCGTAGTATCTACGTGGGGGATGAAGCCGACGACTGGCGAACTCTCAAAGATAAAAACAGCCACACAGGAGAACCAACAATTTAAATATATTACAAAGGCCTCGGTTTATAATACAATGCCTGGGTAGCTCGGATACAGTTGCTCAGATACAGTTACTCGAATATGATATCCTTTGCGCATGGGACCTCTATCAAACTTGCCCCCTCAAGGACATTGTCGAAGTAGCGCTCTGGCTTGCGGTGAGCCTTGTCTCTGGGCGGACCTTCAACGGCCACGCTAGCAGCCTTCATCTTGGCCCAGTGCATTTTGACACTGGCAAAGGCCATCCGCGCACCCTCAATGCATGCTGAGTGCTTCACTGCCTCTATTCGGGGCAAGGCGTCGCTGAGTTGCTTGACCAGGCCAAAGTAGATGCCCAGAATAGGTCCGGCTGGCCACAGCCGGACTATGATGTCCTTCATGGCCAAGATGGACATCCTGTGTAGCTCCGCCAGCTGCATCATCTGATTGTTGAAAAACGCTGGTCGCTCCAGCGCCAAATACTGCGACCAGAAGAGCTTCTCCGTCGCATTCTCGTCTTGGGCCCAGAAATATTGGGCGGCATCAGCAGCACTCCTAGGGAGATCCGCGAAAGCGTCTGGAGCACTCCATAGTCAATTTAGCAAAGCATATCTCCGACCACCGAATATACTCTGTAAAATAAAAGGCTTACCAGCCGCTATCTTATTCGGCTTGCTTGATTTCCTCGCGAGCAGCCCGGGCTCGGATCGCGGCTCTTTCGCAACTTGAAGAGACTTGGTGAGATCGGCCGCTTGGGCCTTGTTACTCTCTTCCAAGAACTCACACTTGGTGGTGGCCTCTTGGAGCGCTTACTCTACTTCGGTCACCCTCGCCTCATACTTAAGGCGGGCAGCCTTTTCGGCCTTCACATCCGCAGCCGCCTTCTCTGCGGCTGCCTTGCTTACCCTTGCCTCCTCCTTGTCCTCGGCCAGGCACTCTTGAGGGCCTCGACCTCGGTCGCGTTGCCTACAATCATTAATAGTTGCACCAAAGCTTAAAACTTTGAGTTTGCATTATAATTCAGGCTTGTAAGGGGTCTTTTAAAAGCATACCTTGGGTCTCATTGAACCGATTGTCAATATGGTCGATCTGATAATCGGCCAGTTTCAGTTTCCGCTGGAGTTCGGAAACTTCCGCGTTCTTGGCCGAAGCTGCTAGCAGCGAAGCCTGTTCACCAAAATTGACAAGTATGTTACCTCCGGAATATTCGACCCTCTGTCCGACCCTTTCTTCAAAAAGCCAAACAGAGTCTCAGGGGCTACTATCTATACACAGGTGTATTCTTACACAGGCAAAAGCAACCACAAATATTACATCACATACCTCAAAACCTGTTAGCAGGCTAGTGAATGCTTCGTTCAGTACGCTTTTGGCAGACTGAACCTTCTCAACCACCGTACCCATCAAGGCACGGTGTTCATCCACGATGGAAGCACGGTGAAGTGCTTCCCTCAATGTATCTGACACCTCCGGATTAATGGAGGTCATTGGTGGAGTCCGAACTTCGCCCTATTTTGAAGGGGGATGCTCGCTCGGGTCCAGAGCCGTGTGGGACTTCGGAGCAATATTCGGCTGGGGGTCGGATTGGTCAAGTCCCCCGTCGTTAGTTTCCATGGAGATTACGCCCTCCATGTTTCTAGCCGCCGAGGCATTTCCCTCTAGCGCCGTTTCAACGGCCTTCCGCACCTCTCCTTGCCTCGGAGAGGTCCTTTGGGATAACACCTCGGTGTCATCCGTGGCATGTGGCGGGTAGGCTTGTGGAGGCAACTCGCTCTCCATCATCTCCAACGCCAATGAATTCCCCGAAGACAATGATTGTTGGGAAGGACACGGGACGGACTGAAAAACATAGATGATATGTCATCCTACAATTCATAAAAAGCTGGATATGTACATTATCTTTGAATACTTACGATTCGGCCAGGGGCTTTGACCTAGGGTTCCACTCAGGGACGGCTTCGACGTCCGAGTCCGAATCGCCCGGAAGGGAGAGTTTCCCCTTCTTGGACGCCTCCGCCTCTAGGTCTGTGGAAGCCCCCCTTTTCTTCTTTTCTCCCTTAGGGGGAGAATTGTTCTCCTCCTCTTCCTCTTCCTCTTCGTCTCCCTCGTGGGAGGAGGGAGCTTCGGTATCTTCGGACGTTATGTCTGAAGTACCTTTGCGGCGAAGGCCAGTTCTGGCCTCCTTGCCCTTCTTCTTGGCCTTCTTCTCTGGTGCCTGGTATGGCGCCGGAACCAGCATCTTCGTCAGAAGAGGAATAGCTGGGTCTTCGGGCAATGGAGCCGGATACTGGATCCGCTCCGCCTCCTTGGTCCACCCCTGAAGAATAAGGGGAAGGCTTATATGCTCTCTGGATCTATAAGTTGAGGATATGTTTGAAAATCTGAAAAACTTACTGGAGTGGCCTGATGAGCACGGTCGAGGCCGAGGTCTTCGGTCATTTTCGGCCACGACTTCTGGGCCTTGAAAAGCAGCTTCCATATATCTTTGTGCGTTGTGCGAAGAACCGTTGCAGGGTTTGGGGACTGGCCGGATCAAACTCCCAGATATGGAGAGTCCGGCGCTGGCAGGGAAGAATCCGGCAAAAAAGCATCACCTAGATCACATTGGCAAGGTTGGTGTTCTTCTCTATCATGCTTTGGACCCGCTTCTGCAGCGTCATCACCTCGTTGGATGATGCCCGGTCTAGGCCCTTCTTGATCCATGATGTAGGCCGCATTGGAGGACCAGATTTGAATACAGGAGTGGCGGCCCATGTGGTGTCATGGGGTTCGGTGATGTAGAACCACTCCTGTTGCCATCCCTTCACGGTCTCTACGAAGGTCCCCTTGGGCCAGGTGACGTTAGGGAGCTTGCTCACCATGGCGCCGCCACACTCCGCGTGTTGACCCTTGACCACTTTGGGCTTCACATTGAAGACCTTGAGCCACATGCTGAAGTGGGGGGGGCCATGCGGAGGAACGCCTCACACATGTTGATGAACGCCGAGATGTTGAGGAATGAATTCGGGGCTAGATCATGGAAATCTAGCCTGTAGTAGAACATGAGCCCACAGACGAAAGGGTGGAGTGGAAACCCTAGCCCGCGAAGAAAGTGGGGGATAAGACTACCCTCTCATTGGGCTCCGGGGTGGGGATGATCTGCTTCTTGGCAGGGAGCCGATGGGCGATTTCTTTGGCTAAGTACCCTGCTTCCTGGAGTTCCTTGATGTTCTCCTCTGTGACGGAGGAGGCCATCCACTTGCCCTGCGCTCCAGATCCGAACATGGCTAGAGTGTCAACTGGGGGCGGAAGGGGTTGAAGTTGGGGCGCTAGAGCTCAAGGACGGATGGGCTGAGGAGGAAGAAGGCGTGGGGTAAAAAGGTGGATCCTTATCTCCTTATAAAGGCAGTGAATATCGAACGTCCCCCTCACGAGCCTTAAAACTCGCCTATTCCCCAGGGGTCGTGCGAACGACGCAGTTGGATTACCCAAACCCGTATTGATGAGAATCCCACAATAAAGGGACACGATCTCTGCTTTGACGAGACGTGTCAATGAAGACCGCGTCTTGAAACGTGAAGCGGGAGGCTAAAAAACGGTTCGAAATGATAATAATGCTGGAACACGACGCCTCGCTGAAAAAGCCGTTAGAACACATGACCTGTTTTTGTTTAAGTATTTACCCTTGTGGTTCTGGGTTGTAGCTATTGTACAGATCCGGATATAGTCCTTTTTATCAACTACTTTGGAGTATTTGGAGGAGGAACCCGCCTTGCAACGCTGAAGACAATATGCGCGCCGGACACATCGTCATTGAAGCCTGGTTCATGGGCTACTGAGGGAGTCCTGGATTAGGGTGTCCTCGGGCGTCCGGGCTAGGTGGCATGGGACGGACTGGTGGGCCGTGAAGATACAGGATAGAAGACTTCCCCCCATGTCTGGATGGGACTCTCCTTGACGTGGAAGGCAAGTTTGGGGTTCGGATATGAAGATTCCTTTCTTTGTAAACCAACTCTGTACAACCCTAGGCCCCTCCGATGTCTACATAAATTGGAGGGTTTAGTCCGTAGAGGCAATCACAATCATACACGCTAGACATCTAGGGTTTAGCCATTATGATCTCGTGGTAGATCAACTCTTGTAACCCATATACTCATCAAAGTCAATCAAGCAGGAAGTAGGGTATTACCTCCATCAAGAGGGCCCGAACCTAGGTAAACATCGTGTCCCCTGCCTCCTGTTACCTTCGATCCCCAGACGCACAGTTTGGGACCCCCTACCTGAGATCGGTCGATTTTGACACCGATAAGGGCCCAGAGATACCTCTCCGATACTCGTAGTGACAAATCCTAATCTTGATCTATGCCAACTCAACAAAACACCTTCGGAGATACCTGTAGAGAATCTTTATAATCACCCAGTTACGTTGTGACGTTTGATAGCACACAAGGCATTCCTCCGGTATCCGGGAGTTGCATAATCTCATAGTTGAAGGAATATGTTTTTGACATGAAGAAAGAAATAGCAATAAAACTGAACGATCATTATGCTAAGCTAATGGATCGGTCTTGTCCATCACATCATTCTCCTAATGAAGTGATCCCGTTATCAAATGGCAACTCATGTCCATGGTTAGGAAACCTTAACCATCTTTGATCAACGAGCTAGTCTAGTAGAGGTTTACTAGGGACACAGTATTTGTTTATGTATTCACACATGTATTTAAGTTTCCGATCAATACAATTATAGCACGAATAATAAACCTTTATCATGAATAAGGAAATATAAAGTAACAACTTTATTATTGCCTCTAGGGCATATTTCCTTCAGTCTCCCACTTGCACTAGAGTCAATAATCTAGTTCACATCGCCATGTGATTAACACCCATAGTTAACGTCGCCATGTGACTAACACCCAAAGAGTTTACTAGAGTCAATAATCTAGTTCACAACTCCTTGTGATTAACACCCAAAGAGTACTAAGGTGTGATCATGTTTTTCTTGTGAGAGAAGTTTAGTCAATGGGTCTGTCACATTCAGATCTGTATGTATTTTGCAAATTTATATGTTTGCAATGCTCTGCATGGAGCTACTCTAGCTAATTGCTCCCACTTTCAATATGTATCCAGATTGAGACTTAGAGTCATCTGAATTGGTGTCAAAGCTTGCATCAATGTAACTCTTTATGGTTAACTCTTTATCACCTCCATAACCGAGAAATATTTCCTTAGTCCTTTCCAGGTACTTCAGGATGTTCTTGACCTCTGTCGAGTGATCCACTCCTGGATTACTTTGGTACCTCCTTGCCAAACTTATGGCCAGGCACACAATAGGACCGGTACACAACATGGCATACTTTATAGAACCTATGGATGAGGCATAGGGAATGAATTTCATTCTTTCTCTATATTCTACCATGGTCGGGTTTTGAGTCTTACTTAACTTCACACCTTACAATACAGGCAAGAACTCCTTCTTTGACTGATCTATTTTGAACTCCTTCAAAATCTTGTCAAGGTATGTACTCATTGAAAATCTTATCAAGCGTCTTGATCTATCTCTATTGATCTTGATGCCTAATATGTAAGCAGCTTCCCCAAGGTCTTTCATTGAAAAATTATTATCCTTTTATGCTATCCAGAAATTCTATATCATTTTCAATCAATGATTTCTCATCCACACATAGTATCAGAAATGCTACAGAGCTCCCACTCACTTTCTTGTAAACACAGGCTTCACCGTAAGTCTGTATAAAACCATATGCTTTGATCATCTTATCAAAGTATATATTCGAACTCTGAGATGCTTGCACCAGCCCATAGATGGACCGCTGGAGCTTGCACACTTTGTTAACACCTTTATGATCGACAAAACCTTCTGGTTGCATCATATACAACCCTTATTTAAGATATCCATTAAGGAATGCAGTTTTGACATCCATTTGCCAGTCATAATCATAAATTGCGGCAATTGCTAACATGATTCGGACGGACTTAAGCATCGCTACGGGTGAGAAAGTCCCATCGTAGTCAACCACTTGAACTTGTTGAAAACCTTTTGCCACAAGTCAAGCTTTGTAGATGGTTGGATTACCATCAGTGTCTGTCTTCTTCTTGAAGATCCATCAATGGCCTGCCGATCGTCAGGAAAGTCCACCAAAGTCCATACTTTGTTCTCATACATATGGATCCTATCTTAGATTTCATGGTCTCCAGCCATTTATCAGAATCTGGCCTCATCATAGCTTCTTCATAGTTCGTAGGTTCGCCATGGGCTAATAATATAACTTCCAGGATAGTATTATTGTACCACTCTGGTGCAGAATGTGCTCTAGTTGACCTACGAGGTCCAGTAGTAACTTGACTGAGGTGTCATGATCATCATCATTTGCTTCCTCTCTAGTTGGTGTATGCATCATGGGAATGGATTTCTCTGATGTACTACTTTCCAATTCGAAAGAAGGTACAAATACCTGATCAAGTTCTACTTTCCTCCCACTCTCTTCTTTCGAGAGAAACTCCTTCTCTAGAAAGGACTCATTCATAGCAACAAAGATTTTGCCTTCGAATCAATGGTAGAAGGTATACCCAATAGTTTCTTCTGGGTATCCTATCAAGACGCACTTCTCCGCTTTGGGTTCGAGCTTATCAGGCTGAAGCCTTTTGACATAAGCGTCGCATCCCCAAACTTTTAAGAAATGACAGCTTAGGTTTCAAGCCAAACCACACTTCATACGGTGTCATCTCAACAAATTTAGACGGTGCCATATTTAACGTGAATGCAGTTGTCTCTAATGCATAAGCCCAAAACGATAGTGGTAAATCGGTAAGAGATATCATAGAACGCACCATATCTAATAAAGTATGGTTACGACATTCGGAACCATTACACTGTGGTGTTCCAGGTGGCATGAGTTGTGAAACAATTTCACATTGTTTTAAATGAAGGCCAAACTCATAACTCAAATATTTGCCTCTGCGATTAGATGGTAGAAACTTTACTTTCTTGTTACGATGATTCTCCACTTCACTATGAAAATCTTTGAACTTTTCAAATGTTTCAGACTTGTGTTTCATCAAGTAGATATACCCATACCTACTCAAATCATCTGTGAAGGTCAAAAAATAATGATACCCGCTACGTGCTTCAACACTCATCGGACCGCATACATCGGTATGCATTATTTCCAATAAGTCATTAGCTCGCTCCATTGTTCCGGAGGATGGAGTTTTAGTCATTTTTCCCATGAGACATGGTTCGAAAGTATCAAATGATTCATAATCAAATGATTCCAAAAGTCCATCCGCATGGAGTTTCTTCATGCGCTTTATACCAATATGACCTAAATGGCAGTGCCACAAGTATGTTGCACTATCATTATCAACTTTGCATCTTTTGGCATCAATATTATGAATATGTGTATCACTATGGTCGAGATTCAATAAACCATTCACATTGGGTGTATGACCATAGAAGGTTTTATTCATGTAAACAGCACAACAATTATTCTCTAAGTTAAATGAATAACCGTATTGCAATAAACATGATCTAATCATATTCATGCTCAATGCAGACACCAAATAACATTTATTTAGGTTCAACACTAATCCTGGAGGTAGAGGGAGTGTGCGATGGTGATCTTATCAACCTTGGAATCACTTCCAACACACATCATCACCTCACACTTAACTAGTCTCTGTTTATTCTGCAACTCCTGTTTCGAGTTACTAATCTTAGCAACTGAATTGGTATCTAATACCCAGGTGCTACTATGAACACTAGTACGGTACACATAAATAACATGTATATCAAAATATACTTTTGTTCACTTTTCCATCGTTCTTATCCGCCAAGTGTTGGGGGCAGTTTCGCTTCTAGTGACCATTTCCTTTGTAGTAGAAGCACTCAGTTTCAGGCTTGGGTCCAGCTTTGGGCTTCTTCATGGGAGCGACAACTTGGTTGCCATTCTTTTTGAAGTTCCCTTTCTTTCCCTTGCCCTTCTTCTTGAAACTAGTGGTCTTGTTAAACATCCACACTTGATGCTCTTTCTTGATTTCTACCTTCACCGATTTCAGCATCACGAAGAGCTCGAGAATCGTTTTCGTCATCCCTTGCATATTATAGCTCATCACGAAGTTCTAGTAGCTTGGTGATAGTGACTAGAGAACTCCTTCAATCACTATCTTATCTGGAAGATTAACTCCCACGTGATTCAAGCAATTGTAGTACCAAGACATTCTGAGTACATGCTCACTGGCTGAGCTATTTTCCTCCATCTTGTAGGCAAAGTACTTGTCATAGGTCTCATACCTCTCGACATGGGCATGAGTCTGAAATGCCAATTTCAGCTCTTGGAACATCTCATATGCTCCTTGGCATTCAAAACGTTTTTTGAAGTTCCGGTTCTAAGCTGTAAAGCATGGCGCACTAAACTATTAAGTAGTCATCATATCGAGCTTGCCAAACGTTCATAACATCTGCATCTGCTCCTGGAATAGGTCTGTAACCTAGCGGTGCATAACGGACAAAATTCTTGTGTGCAGCAATGAGGATAATCCTCAGATCACAGACCCATTCTGCATCATTGCTACTATCATCTTTCAACTTTGTTTGTCTCTAGGAACATATCAAAAATAGGGGAGCTGTATCGTGGCTATTGATCTACAACATAGATATGCAAAACTATAAGACTAAGTTTATGATAAATTTAAGTTCAATTATTCAAATTACTAATGAACTCCCACTTAAATTAACACCCCTCATGTTATTCAAGTGATACATGATCCAAATCAACTAACCCATGTCCGACCATCACGTGAGATGGGGTAGTCATCAATGGTGAACATCTCTATGTTGATCATATCTACTATATGAGTCATGTTCGACCTTCCGGTCTCCAGTGTTCTGAGAACATGTATGTACATGCTAGGCTCGTCAAGTTTAACACAAGTATTCTGCATGTGCAAAATTTTCTTACACCAGTTATATGTGAACGTAGAGTCTATCACACCTGATCATCACATGGTGTCTCGAAACGATGAACTATAGCAACGGTGCATACTCAGGGAGAACACTTTTGTCTTGAAATTAAGGGAAGGGATCATCTTATAATGCTACCGCCGTTCTAAGCAAAATAAGATGCATAAAGGATAAACATCACATGCAATCAAAATATTTGACATGATATGGCCATCATCATCTTGTGCTTTTGATATCCATCTCCAAAGCATCATCATGATCTCCATCGTCACTGGCTCGACACCTTGATTTCCATCGTAGCGTCAAGTTCGTCACGCCATCTATTGCTTCTACAACTATCGCTAACGCATAGTGATAAAGTAAAGCAATTACATGTCGTTTGCACTTCATATAATAAAGAGACAACCTTAAGGCTCCTGCCGGTTGTCAATATTACAAGACATTATCATATCATACATCAACCTATATCACATCATATCTTGACCATATCACATCACAACATGCCCAGCAAAAACAAGTTAGACGTCCTCTACTTTGTTGTTGAAAGTTTTACATGGCTGCTACGGGCCTCCAGCAAGAATCGTTTTTACCTGCGCATAAAACCACAACGGTGATTTATCAAGTTTGTTGTTTTAACCTTCTTCAAGGACCGGCCGCCGTCAAATTTGATTCAACTAAAGTAGGAGAAACAGACACCCGCCAGCCACCTTTATGCAAAACTAGTTGCATGTCAGTCGTTGGAACCGGTCTCATGTGCGTGGACATGTAAGGTGTTGGGGAACGTAGTAATTTCAAAAAAAAATCCTACGCACATGCAAGATCATGGTGATGCATAGCAACGAGAGGGGAGAGTGTTGTCCACGTACCCTCGTAGACCGAAAGAGGAAGCGTTAGCACAACGCGGTTGATTTAGTCGTACGTCTTCATGGCATGACCGATCAAGCACTGAAACTATGGCACCTCCGAGTTCTAGCACACGTTCAGCTCAATGACGATCCCCGGACTCCGATCCAACAGAATGTCGGGGAAGAGTTCCGTCAGCATGACGGCGTGGTGATGATCTTGATGTTCTACCGTCGCAGGGCTTCGCCTAAGCACCTCTACAATATTATCGAGGATTATGGTGGAGGGGGGCACCGCACACGGCTAAGAGATCAATGATCAATTGTTGTGTCTATGGGGTGCCCCTGCCCCCGTATATAAAGGAGAAAGGGGGAGGAGGTGCGGCCAGGCAAGGGGCGCGCTAGGAGGAGTCCTACTCCTACCGGGAGTAGGACTCCCCTCTTTTCCATGTTAGACTAGGACTTGGGGGGGAAGGAGAGAGAGAGGGGAAAGGAAAGGGGGGCGCCGCCTGATGAAGACATGTACCTAGGGTAGGGACACGGACCTGACCAAAGAGTCCTACCCTAGGACATCCCTAGGAGAAGTCACCTTTCAATCGACTTAAAGGTATCCCACTCGACGGACTCAAGACACTCGACCAGAAAGCTATCACTCGACCATGAAGCCAACCACTCGACCGCCAGGAGACCTATAGTCACTCCGCAGGCAAACGGTCAGCTGTTAAGTAGTCTTTATGGTCATCATAGCACTTTATTAGGGGCGTTACCAGTAACGCCCAACCTTAAATGTACCTTAAACCCTGCATTACTGAGGGCAGGAGGGGGACGGCGAACTCTATATAAGCCACCCCCCTCCTCAGTATGAAGGGTTCGCACCCCTGTTATTCACACGCCAGTAATCCAATCGACCGCCTCCGGGCACCGAGACGTAGGGCTGTTACTTCCTCCGCGAAGGGCCTGAACTCGTACATCTTGGTGTGTTTACAACTTCCCAATAGCTGAGATCTAGCCTCTCCATACTTACCCCCCTACATCGCTGTCAGAGTTAGAACCACGACAGCTGGCGCCCACCGTGGGGCCGGAATCTTAGCGCCTAATTGGAGGAGTTGCGATTTTTCCGATCCCTTTGATCATGGTTTCGTGCGGAGTTTTGGTGGAGGGCCGCGAGATCCGTCTCGGCACGCTCACGTTCTTCGTCGATGACTCCGCCTGGCTTCAGGAGGCGCCACTCGACATCGACGCGCTCCCCGTCCGCGGTGCGACGCATTTCCGCGCATGCATTCGTGGCGTCCTCCTGCGGCAGCCGTCGACCCAATATCGGTCGGCCCCCGTATCGTCTCCCCGCTCTGTCTCCCACCGGCGCAAGCGCTCCGGTCAGTCGAGACTTCAGAGGTGGGTGAGACATGCCGTGGCTTGCCAGTCGGCCGCCCCGCAAGTCGCGGCAATCGAGCCCGACGAATCCCTCTGCGGCATGTTTGACCTGTCGACTGGCTCCGCGGAGACCGCATCCGAATGCGACAGCAGCGACCCAGCGGCTGAGGTTCTGGCGGTCGATGGGGCGCACGGTCCTCCCGGTTTCCCTCGCGCTGATGGAGGCGCATGTGGGGGCGACCCGTCGCATCCTCACGATGAGTATCTCCCCGAACCTCTCACGTCATTGCAGCGAGAGGAGCTTCGCCGCCGGAACATGGACGCACTCCACACTCCTATTGTTGGAGAAACCCCCGAGGCCCGGGCCTTGGAGGATGCGCGCTTGGCTAACCTGGCCGAGCGCACTCGATTGGAGAATCTCCAGCGAATACTCGACGAGCAAGCACGTCAGCGGGCTCCCGAGTCCAGTCGATGTCAGCAAGCTCCCGAGTCCAGTCGGCGTCAGCTCTTCCCGCCGCTGCAGGTATACCGAACCCCAATTCAGAATTTGGCCGCTGCGGCCCGTATAGCAGAATCAATTCAGCCCTCCCAGTCGGAGGCTGGCAGGGGCTTGTTGCAGATCAGAGCGTTGCTCTGGGCGGCGGGAGACCAGAATTCCGCCGTCTCTCAGTCGCGGAACAGGATCCACAGTCGACCCGTCGCAACCGATACAGTCGAGTCGGCTCACAGCCCGAGATCGCCCCCGAGGCGTGAGGGACATGGTGACCGACATGATCGGTACAGGAGGAATGAGCAGTATGATCGCCGGCTCGATCGTGATGATCGACGTCGAGTGCCAACCCCTCCCCCGAGGAGTGGGTCATATGCGCCCCGACGGCAAGATGACAGACGCCCTCATAGTGTTGGGCAGGGGATTCCAGTCGACCCCAGGGACCCAGGCTTTGACGCGAGATCTGTCCTCGTTCAAGGCTTGGTTGACAGGAACATGGCTCATCGAGAAGGCCAGAACAGAGATGCGCTCGCCAGCAGCAGAGCACGTGTTTCAGGGCCAGAGTGTTTCAGTCGAGCCATCAGGGCCGCAGTGATTCCTCCCAACTTCAGGCTGGCGACTGGGTTCAGCAAGTTCACCGGTGAATCTAAGCCTGACACTTGGCTCGAAGATTACCGAGTGGCTGTACAGATTGGCGGCGGCAATGATGAGGTGGCCATGAAGCATTTGCCTCTCATGTTAGAGGGCTCAGCCAGAGCGTGGCTGAATCAGTTGGCACCCAGCAGCATCTACACTTGGGAGGACCTCTCCCGAGTGTTTGTCACAACCTTTGAAGGAACCTGCAAGCGACCTACAGGCCTTACAGAGTTGAGGTCCTGCGTACAGAAGCCGAATGAAACATTGAGGGACTACATCTAGAGGTGGATCACGCTGCATCACACGGTTGAGAATGTGCCAGACCATCAAGCAGTTTGTGCCTTCAAGGAAGGCGTTAAATACAGAGAGTTGAATCTGAAGTTCGGTCGAACTGGAGAGATGTCTCTGAATCGGATGATGGAGATTGCCACCAAGTACGCTAATGGTGAAGACGAAGATCGACTCCAAAGCGGCAAGCTCAAGGCAGTCGCCCAAGAAACCAGAGGAAACTCCAGTCGGAAACAGAAGCGGAAGGCCGAGCCAGCCGCTCCTGGGGAGGCCCTGGCCGCAGCCCAGGGAAACTTCAAGGGAAAACCCAAAGGCCCCTGGAAGCCCAAGAAAGTCAAGGATCAAGATGGAAATGATGTTTTGGATCTGCCATGCCACATCCACACCAAGAAAGATGAAGAGGGTAATTTTATTTACCCAAAGCATACCACTCGACAGTGTCGACTCCTGATCCAGCAGTTTCAGGGAAAACAACCCAAAGACAAGGAAAATGGGTCGGACAGAGTTGAGGACAAGGAAGACAGTGACGATGGATACCCCCAAGTCAATTCCACCCTGATGATTTTTGCCGATGTCGAGAGCAAAAGTCGACTGAAAGTCATTAACCGCGAGGTGAACATGGTTGCCCCAGCAACACCCAGTTACCTGAAGTGGTCTCAGACTGCCATCACATTCGACCAGTCTGATCACCCGACGCACATTGCCACCCCTGGGAGGCAAGCTTTGGTGGTCGACCCAATTGTCGAAGGCACTCGACTGACCAAAGTCCTGATGGATAGCGGCAGTGGCTTGAACATACTATATGCTGAAACATTGAAAGGGATGGGCATTCCGATGTCCAGACTCAGTACCAGTAACATGAGCTTCCACGGAGTCATTCCCGGGAAGAAAGCCGTGTCACTCGGCCAGATTGCTCTTGATGTGGTTTTTGGAGATTCAAAGAATTACCGCAAGGAAAAGTTGACATTCGAGGTTGTGGACTTCCAAAGTGCCTATCATGCCATTCTGGGCAGGCCAGCTTACGCACGCTTCATGGCTCGACCATGTTACGTGTATCTCAAATTGAAGATGCCTGGTCCCAAAGGTGTGATCACCGTTACAGGCAATCAGAAGAAGGCAGAAGAGTGCTTTCAGAAAGGCTCAAATATTGCAGATGCTCAAATGGCAGTGGTCGAGCTGCAAGAGTACCAAAAGACTGCCGATCCGAGTGAATTGCTATGGGCCAAGAAGCCTGCTTCAGAGTCAGCTTTTCAGTTGTCCGGTGAAACAAGGACAGCTCACATTCACCCGACCGACCCCGACGCTGCTCCGACTCACATCTCAACGACGCTCGACTCCAAATAGGAAGAAGCGCTCATCCAGTTCCTCCGTGAGAACTGGGACGTCTTCACATGGAAGCCTTCTGACATGCCTGGAGTTCCCAGGGGGCTGGCTGAGCACCGTCTACGAGTCGACCCGAAGTTCAAGCCTGTGAAAGAACATCTTCGACGGTCCGCCGTCCAGAAGAGGAAAGCCATTGGCGAGGAGGTGGCTCGGCTCTTAGCAGCGGAGTTCATCCGAGAGATTTACCACTCCGAGTGGCTCGCCAATGTCGTCATGGTCCCCAAGAAGGACAAGTCACTTCGCACGTGCATTGATTTCAAACATATCAATTGGGCCTGCCCGAAAGATCATTTCCCTCTCCCCCGCATCGACCAGATGGTGGACTCGACCGCGGGATGTGAGCGTTTGTCTTTTCTAGATGCTTATTCAGGGTACCATCAGATCCGTCTGTATGGACCCGACGAGATCAAAATGGCTTTCATCACCCCATTTGGGTGCTTCTGTTATGTCACCATGCCCTTCGGCCTCAAGAATGCTGGAGCCACGTTCATGAGGATGATTCAGAAGTGTTTGCTCACTCAGATCAGTCGGAACGTAGAAGCATACATGGATGATATTGTGGTTAAGTCACGGAAAGGTTCCGACCTACTGACTGACCTTGCCGAAACCTTTGCTAACCTCAGGAGATATGATATCAAGCTCAATCCATCAAAGTGCACATTCGGAGTTCTAGGTGGAAAGTTACTCGGTTTTCTCGTTTCCAAACGAGGAATCGATGCTAACCCCGAGAAAGTTGGCACCATACTCCGGATGAAGCGCCCCGTGCGTATACACGATGTCCAGAAGCTTACAGGTTGCTTGGCCGCTCTAAGTCGATTCATTTCTCGACTCGGTGAAAAGGCGTTGCCTCTTTACTGACTGATGAAGAAGTCTGACAAGTTCGAGTGGACTCCAGAAGCTGACGCAGCGTTTGCAGAGCTCAAAGCTCTGCTCTCCACCCAGCCGGTGCTTGCTGCCCCAATCAGCAAAGAGCCTCTGCTGCTGTACATTGCGGCCACGGGACAAGTTGTCGGTACAGTGCTCACGGTCGAGCGGGAAGAAGAAGGAAAGGCCTTCAGAGTTCAGCGCCCAGTATATTATGTGTCTGAAGTTTTGACCCCTTCGAAGCAAAGATATCCCCATTACCAGAAGCTTGTATACAGGATTTATATGACCATGAAGAAGGTTGCACATTATTCTCTGACCACTCCATTACAGTCCTCAGCGACGCCCCATTGTCAGAAATCCTGCACAACAGAGATGCAACTGGTCGAGTGGCTAAGTGGGCGATTGAACTCCTTCCCTTAGATATCAGGTTTGAAGCAAAGAAGGCTATCAAGTCCCAAGCAATCGCAGATTTCGTCGCAGAGTGGATTGAACAGCAACTTCCGACTCAAGTCCACTCGGAGCACTGGACCATGTTCTTTGACGGATCTAAGATGCTGAATGGTTCCGGTGCTAGGGTAGTATTAGTCTCCCCCCGAGGGGATAAGCCCAGATACGTTCTCCAGATTCACTTCGATTCCTCCAATAATGAAGCAGAATATGAAGCACTTTTATATGGGTTGCGCATGGCCATTTAACTCGGCGTCCGTCGCCTCATGGTCTATGACGACTCAGATTTGGTGGTCAACCAGGTGATGAAGGAGTGGGACGTCAGAAGTCCGGCTATGACTGTTTATTGCAATGCAGTGAGAAAGCTAGAAAAGAAATTCAAGGGGTTGGAGCTTCATCACATTCCCCGACTGAAAAATCAGGCAGCTGACGACTTGGCAAAGATAGGCTCCAAGAGAGAAGCCATTCCCAGCAACGTGTTCCTGGAACACATTCACTCACCGTCAGTCCAAGAAGATCCTTTTACAGAAGAAGCCCTGCAGCCAAAAAGCGCCACAGATCTGACTGAAGTCGAAGTTCCTGCTGTGGTCGACCTAATCATGGAAATCTTGGCAATCACTCCCGACTGGACGATACCGCACATCGCGTATATCCTAAGGAAAGAACTCCCAGAGGACGAGGAAGAGGCTCGACAGATCGTCCATCGATCCAAGGCCTTCACAGTCATAAAGGGACAGTTGTATAGGGAAGCGCGACTGGAATTGGTCAGAAATGCATAACACCAGAAGAAGGTCAGATGATCCTTAATGATATTCACTCAGGGACCTGCGGTCACCATGCATCCTCTCGGACCATTGTGGCTAAAGCATACCGAGCAGGATTTTACTGGTCAAGAGCAAATGAGATGGCAAAAGAGATAGTCAACAAGTGTGGAGGGTGCCAGTTCTACTCCAACATGTCACACAAGCCTGCATCGGCCCTGAAGACCATTCCACTCGTCTGGCCCTTTGCTGTCTGGGGACTAGACATGGTTGGTCCACTGAGAATAGGCAGAAGTGGTTTCACTCACGTGCTTGTGGTAGTCGACAAGTTCACCAAATGGATTGAAGCTAAGCCTATCAAGAATCTTGATGCTTGCACTGCTATCAGTTTCGTCAGAGGGCTAACATTCAGATATGGAGTCCCGCATAGCATTATCACTGACAATGGGTCAAACTTCGATTCGAACAAGTTCAGAGCTTTCTGCGCCTCTCAAGGCACCCGAGTCGACTACGCTTCGGTCTCCCATCCCCAGTCGAATGGACAAGCTGAAAGAGCAAATGGTCTGATTCTCAAAGGACTAAAGCCTCGACTGATGCGTGATCTCAAGCATGCGGCAGGTGCTTGGGTCGACGAGCTTCCGTCAGTTCTGTGGGGATTGAGGACCACCCCTAACCGGTCGACTGGAAGAACTCCATTCTTTCTGGTTTATGGAGCCGAAGCAGTTCTGACAAGCGATCTTCTTCACAACGCGCCCCGAGTCGAGCTTTACACTGAAGATGAAGCAGAACAGGCCCGGCAAGACGCAGTCGACCTCCTAGAAGAAGAGAGGGAGATGGCCATGATCAGATCGACCATTTATCAGCAAGACTTACGTCGATTCCACGCCCGGAATGTGAAGAGTCGAGCCTTCCAAGAAGGAGATTTGGTCCTCCGAGTGGATCAACAGAAACCACACAAACTTGCTCCTACTTGGGAAGGCCCCTTCATCATTACCAGAGTCCTCCACAATGGAGCATATCACCTCTACAATGTTGATCACCAGATCGACGAGCCACGAGCTTGGAATGCGGAACTACTCCGCCCCTTTTACACTTGAGTTCTCCCTTGGCAGAGATGTAATAAGAAAAATTTCTACAGTTCGTTTTTATCAAAGGCAAGAGTGTTCCAATAATTGTTGTCACTTTTGTTTACATACAAAATCCCCCAGTGGGTGGCTTAGCTGCGAATTCGTTTCGCCTAAGTTTGAAAAAATCCTACCAAGTGGAGAGCAATCCTCCCACTCGGGGGCTTAGCTGCAGCCCAGCGCTCGCCTAAGTGTTTAAAAATCCTACCGAGTGGAGAGCAAACCTCCCACTCGGGGGCTTAGCTGCAGTCCAGGACTCGCCTAAGTTCTCCCACTAAGAGACAGCAAACCTCCCACTCGGGGGCTTAGCTGCAGTCCAGGACTCGCCTAAGTTCTCCCACTAAGAGACTTAGCTGCAGTCAGTGCTCGCCTAAGTGTTTAAAAATCCTACCGAGTGGAGAGCAGACCTCCCACTCGGGGGCTTAGCTGCAGCCCAGCGCTCGCCTAAGTGTTTAAAAATCCTACCGAGTGGAGAGCAAACCTCCCACTCGGGAGCTTAGCTACAGCCCAACGCTCGCCTAAGTGTTTAAAAATCCTACTGAGTGGAGAGCAAACCTCCCACTCGGGGGCTTAGCTGCAGCACAACGCTCGCCTAAGTACAGGACACAGCCCAATTCGCGAGTCGACTGCTACCTTCTCCCTCGGAGCTGCGTCACAAATACAAGATTATTCCGAGTGAAGATCAAGTTCCACTCGACGAATCAAACCGTGAAGATATCCAACGATAAATCAAGTTCAGAAAAAGCCCAAAAGGTCCCAGACCTCAAAGTACTCGAGCCCTCGGCTCGGCGGAGTTTAAACGGTTACAAATCCACTCGGCATCCTGAGGTAAATTCAAAGTTTTTCACTCCTCGGGAGGAGGACTGGAAGGGGCAACGAACTCATCCAAGTCGATCCTGGCGGCAATGCGGGTGGCAGCAGCGATGAAAGTCTCCATGAAGTCTTGAAAGCTGTGCTTCCTGGTATTGGCAACTTGGATGGCCGCCAGCTTTTCTTCTCGCGCCTCCTTGCAATGGACGCGGACCAGAGACAGAGCGACATCAGCACCACATCTAGCAGAAGATTTCTTCCATTCCGCCACTCGACCTGGGACTTCATTAAGTCGAGCCATCAGAGACTCGAGGTCGTTCTGAAGCGTCGCCCCAGGCCAGAGTGATGTGTCGATCCGCGACATCGCCACTTTCAGCCAAGCCAGATAGTCAACGACGCTGGCAGTACGAGACTCCAGACGGAGCACGTTCATTGCAGCCTCGTCCTTCACAAGAGAGTTAACAGGGTCCAAGCTTGGCTCCACTCGACTGGTCTCCTCTTCAAAATTCTGGCAAAGCTCTGCATACATGATCCAAGGATAAGTCAATTTTCATAGATTGAGTCGACACAAAAACCAGTCGGAACTGAATGTGCACCTTCAAGCTTAAGGTACAATTTCTTGGCGAGGCTCCCCAAGTAGCTCTCCAGGTCGTCCCTCCTGCGAGCGATGCCTTCCAGCTTCTCGCTCAGGGTGAGGTTCTCCTTCTTCCAACGTGAACACTCCCTGTTGGCTTCATTCAGAGTGGTCTTCATCTTGGTATTCTCTTCTTCTAAGTGGTCGACCGAAGCCAGCTTCTGTGCGGCCAGAGCAGTCTTGTCATCAGCCTCCTTATGGGCAGCAGCCAAGTCCTGATCCTTCTTCGCCAGATCTTCGTTCAGTTTTTCTGCGAAGAAATGATGATTGAATCGGAAATAACAAAAGGGTACTCAAGCCCAAAGACTAACCAATCGACAAAGTCGTCTTACCTGCGGCGCCGTCTTTGACCTTCTGCAGCTCTGTTCTGGCCAGCTCCAGATCAAGGTTCAGTTGAATCTTCTGCTTCTCCAACTCAGTATAGCGTGCTACGAGTTCGCAGGATTTCTGTAAAAGCAAAGTCAGTCGACAGACGTCCAAGATAAGTTGCTTCCGAGTAACTAAGGGACAATGACGACGTTTCTAAGGCCACAACCGAATCAAAAACATTCGACAGTAGTCTCGGGGACTACACCCAGTGGGTGCACTCAGCGTGCCCCCACTAGTTTGACCAAAAAAAAGAGAGAAAAAGTTCCACTCGACCTGGCCCGACCAAACCGAGTGAAGAAATACAACTGCAGCAACACAATGTAAAGACTACAGTCGACTGCCAGCAGTCCACCGTAGTCTCGGGGACTACACCCAGTGGGTGCACTCAGCGTGCCCCCACTTGTCCAAGGATTGGCAGACACACCCAGTGGGTGTACAGATACAAAGATCTTCGGAAAAGAGACTCTCCAAACAGCATATCATAACAGACCAAGTGTTGAGTCGACTGACCTGGACGTTGCTCTGAAGAGCCGAACTCGCGTCATAGGCTGCTTGGCTGGCCTCCCTAGCCATCTTCACTTGCTCCATCATGATCCCCGCCTGGCGTATAGCCTCCTTCGCAGCAGCCGCTTGGTCCTCAGGGACGGGGTATGTGGCAAAAAGCGAAGACGGATCCGCAGTCGACGACGAGGGCCGCGCACTCGCCAGAGGAACGGCGAAGGTCACTGAAGCCCGAGTGGTGTCACCACCATCCCGAGCCTCGGCCTCGAACGCCGGAGCAGATTGGGGGGGTCTTGTCAGCCGACGCCCTCTTGTGCCTCCTCACTCTCAACGGACCATTGTCATCGTCATCCGGGAGGTCGATAACATGAGGAGGGGCTACAAAGGAAAGGTTCAATCGACCAGGGTTGCAATAAATGATCAGTCGACTCAAAGCAAAACGTCAGTAACCGTACCAGGGTTGGAGGTAACAGCATCCTCCATCTCTTGGTCACCGTCCTTGGCGGAGACCTCAGAAGTAGCAGCGCTGCAAATCTCGAAAGTCAGTCAGTTGGCTCAATGAATCGACCAAGGATCTGTCCATGGTCGACGAAGGAAAGCAAGTTTTATTATTACCCGGAAATGGTAGGGATAGCTATCTTCATCTTAGGCAGAGCCTTGGGCGGCTTGGACAGCATCGTGCGTGGGTGCTTGGGAACCTTCCCAATCGGCGTAGGAGAAGAGGTCCAAGGGCGTTTCGACGACTGCCCAACAGAATCAGTCGCCTTACCACGTTCCCGCGCTGGGTCGTGTGCGTGCTTGGACCGCCCCTCTGGGCGAGGGGGGTCGACCTACTCCTCCTCCTCTTCGCTGGAGTCGATGTCGTCGTCTCCCTCTCCTTCCCCGTTGGACTCCCACTCGCCTTGGTCGTCCCCACTCTCACCTCCACTCGCCTCCCCTTCCTCAGCTGGCTCCTGAGCCCCGTTGGGCGTCGAGTACATCTCGGTGATCGCCTGGAAGACAATAGACAAGACGAAAGTCAATCGACCAACTCAAAGAAGACCAATAAAGAAAACAAGATTTCAGTCGGGAACATAAAGACATACCTGGTCCACCTCATACGTATTGTCGAGTGGAACCACCCTCCTGGCTCCTCGGGGGTTGTCTTTGTTCCCCGTAATGCTCGACAGCCACCCCTCCAGCATCTCGTCGGTGACCTCCTCCGGGTGGACCCGAGTGGTGTCGTCAAGGCCCGCGTACAACCACATCGGGTGGTCACGGGCCTGGAGCGGTTGGATACGCCTCCGGAGGAAGACCTCCAGCAGGTCCATGCCAGTCACACCCTCACGGACGAGGTCAACCACTCGACCCGCCAACACTTTGACCTGGGCCCTTTCCTCCGGCGACACTTTCAGAGAAGCAGGCTTTTCAGCTCGGTCGAGAGAGAATGGAGGAAGTCCAGTCGACTGCCCTGGGGTCGCCTGGTCTTGACAGTAGAACCAGGTTGCCTGCCAACCGCGGATCGACTCCGGGAAAGTGATGGAAGGAAAACAACTCTTCCCCTTCGCCTGGATCGCCAGACCCCCGCACAGCTGGATCACCTGTGTCCTCTCGTCACTCGACTTGGCCTTCTTGAGCGATTGAGAGCGACAGGTAAAGATGTGCTTGAAGAGTCCCCAGTGGGGGAGGCAACCCAAGAAGGCCTCGCACATAGAAATGTAAGCGGCGAGGTATACGATGGAGTTGGGAGTGAAGTGATGGAGCTGTGCTCTGAAGAAGTTCAGAAAACTCCGGAAAAAGGGATGGGGCAGCAGAGAAAACCCTCGGTCGATGTGGGTGGCTAGGAGCACGCACTCACCGTCACGGGGTTGAGGTTCGATCTCTCCCCCCGGAAGACGCGCGGCTTGGTGGGGGATGACTCCCCCCTCGACCATGTCGTCGAGATCCTCTTGACGGAGCACCGACGGCATCAAGTCGCCTTGAATCCAACCTTTGGGCAGAGCGGTCCTAGAGGAGGATCCGCCCCGAGCCGATCTTCTTCCCTTCCCCTGCGCCGCCGCCTTCTTCGCGCGCTCCAGAGCGGAGGTCTTGCCCTTCGTCATCATCGCCGGCGAGGTCTTGCAGGAGCCTGCTGTGTTAGGGCGAGAACAGAGGTGGCGGAAGGACTTGCGAAGGGAGAGAGGAAGAAGAGAGGAGGAGAAGAGAGCGCACTGCTGGGAAACCCCGAGCCGGCGATTTATAAGGGACCGCTTCCGAGTGGCTGACTGGTAGGCCCAGGCTATCCAGTCAAATCCCGCAACAGACGCGCGCGCGGTACGTGGCGAAAAAGGCGACGCGGGGATCGAGGAGCTTCCGCTTTATCGCTTCCGATTACTGCGGCCGCTCCCGTCCCGCGCGCTTCCCAAAATCCGAATCCCGTGACATCCGCGGGCCACAAAACAACTTGTCAAAACAGAAGACCCCGATCGCGTCGGCGCTCGGTATGTCACAAGCAAAGAAATTCACTCGACAAAAGGCCTGGAATGGATCAAGGCGACTGAAAAAGGTTGGCAACGTCATCCGTGACGATTGGCCCAAAACGAGGCGCTCACGTAGCCCGAAGAACCAGTCGGAAAGATCTCCAACTCTTTCCCCACTCTAACCTCGATCCATTCGGGGGCTAATGATGAAGACATATACCTAGGGTAGGGACACGGACCTGACCAAAGAGTCCTACCCTAGGACATCCCTAGGAGAAGTCACCTTTCAATCGACTTAAAGGTATCCCACTCGACGGACTCAAGACACTCGACCAGAAAGCTATCACTCGACCATGAAGCCAACCACTCGACCGCCAGGAGACCTACAGTCACTCCGCAGGCAAACGGTCAGCTGTTAAGTAGTCTTTATGGTCATCATAGCACTTTATTAGGGGCGTTACTAGTAACGCCCAACCTTAAATGTACCTTAAACCCTGCATTACTGAGGGCAGGAGGGGGCCGGCGAACTCTATATAAGCCACCCCCCTCCTCAATATGAAGGGTTCGCACCCCTGTTATTCACACGCCAGTAATCCAATCGACCGCCTCCGGGCACCGAGACGTAGGGCTGTTACTTCCTCCGCGAAGGGCCTGAACTCGTACATCTTGGTGTGTTTACAACTTCCCAATAGCTGAGATCTAGCCTCTCCATACTTACCCCCCTACATCGCTGTCAGAGTTAGAACCATGACACCGCCCCCCTCCTTGTCCAATTCGGACTTGGGGGGGGGGGGAGGGGCGTGCGGCTGCCCCTTGGCCTCCTCTCCTCTTCCTCCACTAGGCCCATTAAGGCCCATTAGATTACCGGGGGGTTCCGGTAACCTCCCGGTACTCCGGTAAAATGCCGATTTCATCCGGAACACTTCCGATGTCCAAACATAGGCTTCCAATATATCAATCTTTATGTATCGAGCATTTCGAGACTCCTCGTCATGTCCGTGATCACATCTGGGACTCCGAACAACCTTTGGTACATCAAAACATATAAACTCATAATGAAAATGTCATCGTAACGTTAAGCGTGCGGACCCTACGGGTTCGAGAACTATGTAGACATGACCGAGACATGTCTCCGGTCAATAACCAATAGCGGAACCTGGATGCTCATATTGGCTCCTACATATTCTACGAAGATCTTTATCAGTCAGACCGCATAACAACATACGTTGTTCCCTTTGTCATCGGTATGTTACTTGCCCGAGATTCGATCGTCGATATCTTAATACCTTGTTCAATCTCGTTACCGGCAAGTCTCTTTACTCGTTCTGTAATACATCATCCTGCAACTAACTCATTAGTTGCAATGCTTGAAAGGCTTAAGTGATGTGCATACCAAGAGGGCCCAGAGATACCTCTTTGACAATCGGAGTGACAAATCCTAATCTCGAAATACGCCAACCCAACAAGTACCTTCGGAGACACCTGTAGAGCACCTTTATAATCACCCAGTTACGTTGTGACATTTGGTAGCACACAAAGTGTTCCTCCGGTAAACGGGAGTTGCATAATCTCATAGTCATAGGAACATGTATAAGTCATGAAGAAAGCAATAGCAACATACTAAACGATCAAGTGCTAAGCTAACGGAATGGGTCAAGTCAATCACATCATTCTCCTAATGATGTGATCCCATTAATCAAATGACAACTCATGTCTATGGCTAGGAAACATAACCATCTTTGATCAACAAGCTAGTCAAGTAGAGGCATACTAGTGACACTCTGTTTGTCTATGTATTCACACAAGTATTATGTTTCCGGTTAATACAATTCTAGCATGAATAATAAACATTTATCATGATATAAGGAAATAAATAATAACTTTATTATTGCCTCTAGGGCATATTTCCTTCAGTCTCCCACTTGCACTAGAGTCAATAATCTAGATTACACAGTAATGATTCTAACACCCATGGAGCCTTGGTGTTGATCATGTTTTGCTCGTGGAAGAGGCTTAGTCAGCGGGTCTGCAACATTCAGATCCGTATGTATCCTGCAAATTTCTATGTCTCCCACTTGGATTAAATCCCGAATGGAATTGAAGCGTCTCTTGATGTGCTTGGTTCTCTTGTGAAATCTGGATTCCTTTGCCAAGGCAATTGCACCAGTACTGTCACAAAAGATTTTCATTGGACCCGATGCACTAGGTATGACACCTAGATCAGATATGAACTCCTTCATCCAGACTCCTTCATTTGCTGCTTCCGAAGCAGCTATGTACTCCGCTTCACATGTAGATCCCGCCACGACGCTTTGTTTAGAACTGCACCAACTGACAGCTCCACCATTCAATGTAAACACGTATCTGGTTTGCGATTTAGAATCGTCCGGATCAATGTCAAAGCTTGCATCAACGTAACCATTTACGATGAGCCCTTTGTCACCTCCATATACGAGAAACATATCCTTAGTCCTTTTCAGGTACTTCAGGATGTTCTTGACCGCTGTCCAGTGATCCACTCCTGGATTACTTTGGTACCTCCCTGCTAGACTTATAGCAAGGCACACATCAGGTCTGGTACACAACATTGCATACATGATAGAGCCAATGGCTGAAGCATAGGGAACATCTTTCATTTTCTCTCTATCTTTTGCAGTGGTCGGACATTGAGTCTTACTCAACTTCACACCTTGTAACACAGGCAAGAACCCTTTCTTTGCTTGATCCATTTTGAACTTCTTCAAAACTTTGTCAAGGTATGTGCTTTGTGAAAGTCCAATTAAGCGTCTTGATCTATCTCTATAGATCTTAATGCCCAATATGTAAGCAGCTTCACCGAGGTCTTTCATTGAAAAACTTTTATTCAAGTATCCCTTTATGCTATCCAGAAATTCTATATCATTTCCAATCAGTAATATGTCATCCACATATAATATCAGAAATGCTATAGAGCTCCCACTCACTTTCTTGTAAATACAGGCTTCTCCAAAAGTCTGTACAAAACCAAATGCTTTGATTACACTATCAAAGAGTTAATTCCAACTCCGAGAGGCTTGCACCAGTCCATAAATGGATCGATGGAGCTTGCACACTTTGTTAGCTCCCTTTGGATCGACAAAACCTTCCGACTGTATCATATACAACTCTCCTTCCAAAAATCCATTCAGGAATGCAGTTTTGACATCCATCTACCAAATTTCATAATCATAAAATGCGGCAATTGCTAACATGATTCGGACAGACTTAAGCATCGCTACGGGCGAGAAGGTCTCATCGTAGTCAATCCCTTGAACTTGTCAAAAACCTTTCGCAACAAGTCGAGCTTTGTAGACAGTAACATTACCGTCAGCGTCAGTCTTCTTCTTGAAGATCCATTTATTCTCAATTGCTTGCCGATCAACGGGCAAGTCAACCAAAGTCCACACTTTGTTCTCATACATGGATCCCATCTCAGATTTCATGGCTTCTAGCCATTTTGCGGAATCTGGGCTCACCATCGCTTCTTCATAGTTCGTAGGTTCATCATGATCTAGTAGCATGACTTCCAGACCACAGGATTACCGTACCACTCTGGTGCGGATCTTACTCTGGTTGATCTACGAGGTTCGGTAGTAACTTGATCTGAAGTTTCATGATCATTATCATTAGCTTCCTCACTAATTGGTGTAGGTGTCACGGAAACCGGTTTCTGTGATGTACTACTTTCCAATAAGGGAGCAGGTACAGTTACCTCATCAAGTTCTACTTTCCTCCCACTCACTTCTTTCGAGAGAAACTCCTTCTCTAGAAAGGATCCATTCTTAGCAACGAATGTCTTGCCTTCGGATCTGTGATAGAAGGTGTACCCAACAGTCTCCTTTGGGTATCCTATGAAGACACATTTCTCTGATTTAGGTTCGAGCTTATCAGGTTGAAGCTTTTTCACATAAGCATCGCAGCCCCAAACTTTCAGAAACAACAACTTTGGTTTCTTGCCAAACCACAGTTCATAAGGCGTCGTCTCAAAGGATTTTGATGATGCCCTATTTAACGTGAATGCGGCCGTCTCTAAAGCATAACCCCAGAACGATAGCGGTAAATCTGTAAGAGACATCATAGATCGCACCATATCTAGTAAAGTACGATTACGACGTACGGACACACCATTACGCTGTGGTGTTCCGGGTGGCGTGAGTTGCGAAACTATTCCGCATTGTTTCAAATGTAGACCAAACTCGTAACTCAAATATTCTCCTCCACGATCAGATCATAGAAACTTTATTTTCTTGTTACGATGATTTTCAACTTCACTCTGAAATTCTTTGAACTTTTCAAATGTTTCAGGCTTAGGCTTCATTAAGTAGATATACCCATATCTGCTTAAATCATCTGTGAAGGTGAGAAAATAACGATATCCACCACGAGCCTCAACATTCATCGGACCACATACATCTGTATGTATGATTTCCAACAAATCTGTTGCTCTCTCCATAGTACCGGAGAACGGCGTTTTAGTCATCTTGCCCATGAGGCATGGTTCGCAAGTACCAAGTGATTCATAATCAAGTGGTTCCAAAAGTCCATCAGTATGGAGTTTCTTCATGCGCTTTACACCGATATGACCTAAACGGTAGTGCCACAAATAAGTTGCACTATCATTATCAACTCTGCATCTTTTGGTTTCAACATTATGAATATGTGTATCACTACTATCGAGATTCATCAAAAATAGACCACTCTTCAAGGGTGCATGACCATAAAAGATATTACTCATATAAATAGAACAGCCATTATTCTCTGATTTAAATGAATAACCGTCTCGCATCAAAAAAGATCCAGATATAATGTTCATGCTTATCGTTGGCACCAAATAACAATTATTTAGGTCTAATACTAATCCCGAAGGTAGATGTAGAGGTAGCGTGCCGACCGCGATCACATTGACTTTGGAACCATTTCCCACGCGCATCGTCACCTCGTCCTTCGCCAGTGTTTGCTTAATCCGTAGTCCCTGTTTCGAGTTGCAAATATTAGCAACGGAACCAGTATCAAATACCAGGTGCTATTGTGAGCTCTAGTAAGGTACACATCAATAACATGTATATCACATACACCTTTGTTCACATTGCCATCCTTCTTATCCGCCAAGTACTTGGGGAAGTTCCGCTTCCAGTGACCAGTCTGCTTGCAGTAGAAGCACTCAGTTTCAGGCTTAGGTCCAGATTTGGGTTTCTTCTCTTGAGCAGCAACTTGTTTGTTGTTCTTCTTGAAGTTCCCCTTCTTCTTCCCTTTGCCCTTTTTCTTGAAACTAGTGGTCTTCTTGACCATCAACACTTGATGCTCCTTCTTGATTTCTACTTCCGCAGCCTTTAGCATTGCGAAGAGCTCGGGAATTGTTTTATTCATCCCTTGCATATTATAGTTCATCACGAAGCTCTTGTAGCTTGGTGGCAGTGATTGAAAAACTCTGTCAATGACACTATCAACCGGAAGATTAACTCCCAGCTGAGTCAAGTGATTATGGTACCCCAGACATTCTGAGTATATGTTCACTAACAGAACTATTCTCCTCCATCTTGCAGCTATAGAACTTATTGGAGACTTCATATCTCTTAATCCGGGCATTTGCTTGAGATATCAACTACAACTCCTGGAACATCTCATATGCTCCATGATGTTCAAAACGTTGTTGAAGACCCGGTTCTAAGCCGTAAAGCATGGCACACTGAACTATCGAGTAGTCATCAGCTTTGCTCTGCCAGACGTTCATAACATCTGGTGTTGCTCCAGCAGCAGGCCTGGCACCCAGCGGTGCTTCCAGGACGTAATTCTTCTATGCAGCAATGAGGATAATCCTCAAGTTACGGACCCAGTCCGTGTAATTGCTACCATCATCTTTCAACTTTGCTTTCTCAAGGAACGCATTAAAATTCAACGGAACAACAGCACGGGCCATCTATCTACAATCAAACATAAACAAGCAAGATACTATCAGGTATTAAGTTCATGATAAATTTAAGTTCAATTAATCATATTACTTAAGAACTCCCACTTAGAAAGACATCCCTCTAATCCTCTAAGTGATCACGTGATCCAAATCAACTAAACCATAACCGATCATCACGTGAAATGGAGTAGTTTTCAATGGTGAACATCACTATGTTGATCATATCTTCTATATGATTCACGCTCGACCTTTCGGTCTCAGTGTTCCGAGGCCATACCTTTGGCTCATCAAGTTTAACCTGAGTATTATGCGTGTGCAAAAACTGGCTTGCACCCATTGTAGATGGACGTAGAGCTTATCACACCTGATCATCACGTGGTGTCTGGGCACGACGAACTTTGGCAAGAGTGCATACTCAGGGAGTACACTTTTATATTGAAATTTAGTGAGAGATCATCTTATAATGCTACCGTCAATCAAAGCAAGATAAGATGCATAAAAGATAAACATCATATGCAATCAATATAAGTGATATGATATGGCCATCATCATCTTGTACTTGTGATCTCCATCTCCGAAGCACTGTTATGATCACCATCGTCACCGACGCGACACCTTGATCTCCATCGTAGCATCGTTGTCGTCTCGCCAATATTATGCTTCTACGACTATCGCTACCGCTTAGTGCTAAAGCAAAGCATTACAGGGTGATTGCATTGCATACAATAAAGCGACAACCATATGGCTCCTGCCAGTTGCCGATAACTTGGTTACAAAACATGATCGTCTCATACAATAAAATTTAGCATCATGTCTTGACCATATCACATCACAACATGCCCTACAAAAACAAGTTAGATGTCCTCTACTTTGTTGTTGCAAGTTTTACGTGGCTGCTACGGGCTTAGCAAGAACCGTTCTTACCTACGCATCAAAAAATTCCTACGCACACGCAAGATCATGGTGATGCATAGCAACGAGAGGGGAGAGTGTTGTCCACGTACCCTCGTAGACTGAAAGTGGAAGCGTTAGCACAACGAGGTTGATGTAGTCGTGCGTTTTCACGGCCCGACCGATCAAGCACCGAAACTACGTCACCTCCGAGTTCTAGCACACGTTCATCTCGATGACGATCCCTGGACTCCGATCTAGCAGGATGTCGGGGAAGAGTTCCGTCAGCATGACGGCGTGGTGACGATCTTGATGTTCTACCGCGCACGGCTTCGCCTAAGCATCGCTACAATATTATCGAGGATTATGGTGGAGGGGGGCACCACAGACGGCTAAGAGATCAATGATCAATTGTTGTGTCTATGGGGTGCCCCCTGCCCCCATATATAAAGGAGCAAGGGGGAGGAGGTGCGGCCAGGCAAGGGGCGCGCCAGGAGGAGTCCTACTCCTACCGGGAGTAGGACTCCCCTATTTTCCATGTTGGACTAGGACTTGGGGGGGGGAGGAGAGAGAGAGAGGGGAAAGGAAAGGGGGCGCCGCCCCTCTCCTTGTCCAGTTCGGACTTGGGGGGGCACGCGGCTGCCCCTTGGCCTCCTCTCCTCTTCCTCCACTAGGCCCAATAAGGCCCATTAGGTTACCGGGGGGTTCCGGTAACCTCCCGGTACTCCGGTAATATGCCGATTTCATCCGGAACACTTCCAATGTCCAAACATAGGCTTCCAATATATCAATCTTTATGTCTCAACCATTTCGAGACTCCTCGTCATGTTTGTGATCACATACGGGACTCCGAACAACCTTAGGTACATCAAAACATATAAACTCATAATGAAACTGTCATCGTAACGTTAAGCGTGCGGACCCTACGGGTTCGAGAACTATGTAGACATGACCGAGACACGTCTCCGGTCAATAACTAATAGCGGAACCTGGATGCTCATATTGGCTCCTACATATTCTACGAAGATCTTTATCGGTCAAACCGCATAACAACATACGTTGTTCCCTTTGTCATCGGTATGTTACTTGCCCGAGATTCGATCGTCGGTATCTTAATACCTAGTTCAATCTCATTGCCGGCAAGTCTCTTTACTCGTTCTGTAATACATCATCCTGAAACTAACTCATTAGTTGTAATGCTTGCAAGGCTTAAGTGATGTGTATTACCGAGAGGGCCCAGAGATACCTCTCCGACAATCGGAGTGACAAATCCTAATCTCGAAATACGCCAACCCAACAAGTACCTTCGGAGACACCTGTAGAACACCTTTATAATCACCCAGTTACATTGTGACGTTTGGTAGCACACAAAGTGTTCCTCCGGTAAACGGGAGTTGCATAATCTCATAGTCATAGGAACATGTATAAGTCATGAAGAAAGCAATAGCAACATACTAAACGATCAAGTGCTAAGCTAATGGAATGGGTCAAGTCAATCACATCATTCTCCTAATGATGTGATCCCGTTAATCAAATGACAACTCATGTCTATGGCTAGGAAACATAACCATCTTTGATCAACGAGCTAGTCAAGTAGAGGCATACTAGTGACACTCTGTTTGTCTATGTATTCACGCAAGTATTATGTTTTCGGTTAATACAATTCTAGCATGAATAATAAAAATTTATCATGATATAAGGAAATAAATAATAACTTTATTATTGCCTCTAGGGCATATTTCCTTCATAAGGTTGGTCTGGGCCGCTTCATCCTACAATATTGCCGAATCAAAATAAGACGTTGGTGGTAAGTAGTATGACTATTCCTGCCCACAACTCTGTGTGTTCTACTCGTGCATATCATCTACGCATAGACCTGGCTCATGATGCCACTATTGGGAATCGTTGCATGGAAAACAAAAAAATTGTACGCACACGCATTGATCTATCCATGGAGCTGCATAGCAATGAGGGGGAGAGTATGTCTACCTAATCTCGTAAACCATAAGAGGAAGCGTTTCACAACACGGTTGATGTAGTCGAAATTCTTCACGCTTCAACTGATCAAGTACCGAACACACGGCACCTTCGTATTCTACACACGTTCAGCTCGGTGACGTCCCTCTCCTTCTTGATCCAGCAATACATCGAGGTAGTAGATGAGTTCCGTCAGCACGATGGCATGGTGACGGTGATGGTGAAGTGATCTCCTCAGGGTTTCGCCTAAGCATTACAAAAATATGACCGAGGGTGTAAACGGTGGAGGGGGCGCCGCACACGGCTAGGCAATAGTCTGGGGGTGTGCTAGCCCCCCCTCCCCACACATATATATAGGTGGGAGGGAGAGGGGAGGCTGCCAGGAGGAGCCCCAAGTAGGCCAAATCCTACTTGGGATCCTCCCCTTGGCCGCCCCTGCCATGTTTGTCGAAGGGGAAAGGAAAGAAGGACGGAGGGGGAAGGAAGGGGAATCCTATTCCACTCTTTCCTTTCCCTTCCCCTCTTCCCTTCTCCTCCTAGGCCGCCCATATGGGGGGCGCACCAGCCCCTTGTGGCCGGTGCATTTCCCCTCTTGGCCCATAAGGCCCATATCTTTTGCCGGGGTTGCCCGGAACCCCTTCCGGTGACCCGGTAAGTACCAGGTACCCCCCGAAACTCTTCTAGTGTTCGAATACCATCTTACTATATATAAATATTTACCTCTCGACCATTTCGAGACTCCTCGCCTTGTTCGTGATCTCATCTGGGACTCCGAACAAAATCCAGTCGCCAAATCACATAACTCATATAATACTATATCGGCATCGAACGTTAAGCGTGCGGACCCTACGGGTTCGAGAACTATGTAGACATGACTGAGGCACCTCTCTGGTCTAAAACAAATAGCGGAACCTAGATGCCCATATTGGCTCCTACTTATTCTACGAAGATCTTTATCGATCGAACGGTTATGACAACATACGTAATTCCCTTTGTCCATCGGTATGTTACTTGCCCAAGATTCGATCGTCGGTATCTTCATACCTAGTTCAATCTCGTTACCGGAAGGTCTCTTTACTCGTTCCGTAATACATAACCTTGTGACTAAATCCTTAGTCGTTTGCTTAAAAGCTTATGATGTGTATTACCGAGAGGGCCCAGAGATACCTCTCCGATACTCGGAGTGACAAATCCTAATCTCGATCTATGCCAACTCAACAAAACACCTTCGGAGATACCTATAGAGCATCTTTATAATCATCCAGTAACGTTGTGATGTTTGATAGAACATAAGGCATTCCTACGGTATCCAGGAGTTGCATAACTTCATAGTCGAAGGAATATGTATTTGACATGAAGAAAGCAATAGCAATAAAACTGAATGATCATTATGCTAAGCTAACGAATGGGTCTTGTCCATCACATCATTCTTCTAATGAAGTGACCCCGTTATGAAATGACAACTCATGTCCATGGTTAGGAAATCTTAACCATTTTTATCAACGAGCTAGTCTAGTAGAGGTTTACTAAGGACATGGTATTTGTTTATGTATTCACACATGTATTTAAGTTTCCGATCAATACAATTCTAGCATGAATAATAAACCTTTATCATGAATAAGGAAATATAAAATAACAACTTTATTATTGCCTCTAGGGCATATTTCCTTCAGCATTGTCACCCCCAGACGCCCTGGCCTCACCGGAATCCGCTATTTAAAGGCGGCCACACCCGGCTAACTCCACGCCACAACACAAGCCGCTCCATAGCCTCCTCCCTTACATCGCATCCGCCATGACTGCATGCGGCAACACTTTGTGGGAGGGCCTTTCCATGGAGATGAGGCATGAGGTAGCTGTCGTTGCGGCCACCTGGAAGAGCCGCCGTGCCAGGCGGACCGAGGCCGGCATGCCTGCCAGCTCGCCCAAGTTCTCCAACAATAAGGACGACCCCACGATGGAGACGGGCTTCGACGATACCGCAACAGAGCCCGCGCCTATGCACGCTGGCTTCACCATGGAGCAAGCGCAGGCGCACTACAACGCTGCCATGGCAGAGGAGCAGCCTGCGTCGGTGCCTATGTCGGTGTTGCAGCAGGTGCAGGAGGAATAGCGATACAACATGTTCCTTGTAGAGCAGCACCGGCTGGCGGAGGGCCAGATCGACGGCGAGCGCGCAAGCGAGGAGACCATTGCCTATGAGAGGGAGCGCATTGGCTTGGTGCAAGCCGTGTGCCACTGGCGGCCCTATCTTTGGGGCCGGTCATTCCAGATTCGCACGGATCACTGCAGCCTCAAGTTCTTATTGGACCAGAGGCTGTCTACCGTGCCGCATCACCAGTGGATCAGCAAGCTCTTTGGCTTCGACTTCACCATCGAGTATCGTTCGGGCCGCCTTAACATCGTGGCCGACACCATGTCCAGCCGCGACGCCGACCACGACGCAGCCATCGACGACTCTGTTGGGGTGGCTCTCTGCATCCGCTTGAGGCCCTCCTTCGCCCTCTTTGTTGACATCCGCAGGGCCACCGCGGACGCGCCGGACGCTCAGCTCCTTCGGTAGCGCCTTGATGCCGGCGACTTGGAGGAGCCGTGGCATCTGGCGGATGGCTTGCTCCTTCATGGGCGCCGTCTCTTCATGCCAGACAACGATGACCTTTGTCACCAGGTTCTGCAGCTGGCACACTCAGCCGGCCACGAGGGTGTGTAGAAGACCCTCCACTGTCTCCGCGCCGACTTCTACATCCCCGGTGATCGGGCACTGGTCCGGGACTGGGTGCGGTCTTGTGTGACGTGCCAGCATAGCAAGACGGAGGCACTGAGGCCGGCTGGTCTACTACAACCCTTGGCGGTGCCCTCTCAGGTCTGGATTGATATCTCCATGGACTTCATCGAGGGCCTCCCCAAGGTGGGCGGCAAGTCCGTCATCCTCACGATGGTCGACCGCTTCTCCAAGTACGCGCATTTCATCGCGCTCGGCCATCCCTACACTGCCGCATCCATGGCCCGTGCCTTTTTCGACGACATCGTCCGCCTTCACGGGTTTCCCTCTTCGATCGTCAGCGACCGGGACCCGGTGGTCACGGGCCATGTCTGGCGCGATCTCTTCTGGATGGTGGGCGTGAAGCTTCGCCTGATCACGGCCTTCCATCCTCAGGCGAATGGCCAATTCGAGGTGGTCAACAAGGTGATTGCCATGTATTTGCGTTGTGTCACAGGTGATCGTCCTCGCGCTTGGGTGGACTGGCTCGCGTGGGCGGAGTACTGCTACAGCACCTCTTATCACTCCGCCCTCCATGCCATGCCGTTCGAGGTGGTCTATGGCTGACCGCCCCCGCCCATTCTACCGGTTGACCCGGAGACGGCTCAGACGGAGGCGGCGGGCGACCTTCTTCATAGCCGGGACGAGATGCTTGCGAGGGTGCGGCAACGCCTCATTCAGGCCCAACAGCTGGCCAAGCACTACTACGACGGCCACCATCGTGAGGCGGAGTTCGCGGTGGGCGTCTGGGTGTGGATGCGCCTTCTTCACCGCTCTACGCAGTCCCTTGACCCGCGCGCGAAGCGCAAGCTGGGCCCTCGCTACGCCGGGCCATTTTTCGTGCTGGAGCGCATCGGAAAGGTGGCCTACCGCCTTCAGCTTCCGGCCGGTGCTCACATCCACGACATCTTCCATGCGGAGTTGTTGAAACCCTTCCGTGGGGAGCCATCGACGACCATGCCAGCGCTTCCTCCGACCTCCGACGGGCGACTCCTTCCCGGGCCAGCGAAGGTGTTGCAGGCCCAGCTATGCCGCGGGGTGTGGTACTTGTTGATCCAGTAGGAAGGCCTTCCGGGGGAGGACGCCACTTGGGAGCAGCGTGACGAGTTCCGCTAACACTATATCCAGACTTCCAGCTCAAGGACGAGCTGTTTGTGCACGCGGGGAGAGATGTTATGACCGGGGTAACTTATACCCGGAGGAGGCCCACTGAACGCGTTTAGTTAGGGGCTTAGCCCACAAGTTATCTTATTTTTATTAGCATCGAGATTATATAAACAGCTGTAAAGGTTCTTTTGGAAATTAAGCAATAAGATAATTCTATTACCCGGCTCTCCGAGGAGCCGAAAACCCTAAACCCTAGCCGCCTCCTCTCATTGCAGCCGCCTCCTCCTCCGCGTAGGACGGCGCCCAGCCGCCGGCCGCCGCGTGTTCGCCCTCGCCTATCTCCCTCCTTCCCGTACAACCTCCGGCCTAAACCCGGTAAAAACCTAGTTCCTACCATCGTCCCACACCATTAGTAAGTGGTGGGCATGATCATGCTACCACCACAAGTGTTAATTTTCTTCTGCAGTGGCATCATTGATGCTACCCTATCGCAGCTACTAATAGTACGTTTGGAGCCCCCCGTCCCCTTTTTAAAACGTCAGCAAGAGGAATTGCTGAATTCTTATTCTGTTTGGAGCTTATAATCCTGGACCTGGAGGTTACAATTCTCTTTTGTTTAGTCTCCGGCGATTCCTAGAGCGAGATATTATGCTGGTATGAAATGAAACACCACCAAAGCGCTCAGCCCTCAATTATCAGATGCTTCTCTTTTCCTAATGATTGATTGGTTTGGTTGGCCGATGATTGGCTAATTGCTGCTCGTACCTTTCGACTCAAACCCCACCTGACCTGACGTCCACCACGATATATATAGATGTGCTACTCTAATAGTGGTGCTCTACCTAAAATGCAGTATGTGGTAATCCCGAGTTGATGGCCACGGCCCGAGGTGATTGATCGATGATGATGATGATGATGCATCCACCCTACCGATGATTCGTACTACGTGTTTGTTGGCCGGTCAAATCGTCACTAAGCTGGCTTTGTTATCTATGTATTTATCTATGTATTTTATTCGAAACTCAACCTGGCTTTGTTATATTATATTATCACAAGTAAGTTCCTATCCGTCCACCGGGCTAATTGATCAGTATCTATGGGATAGCTATATGATGTGCTATGCTGCCTTTCTGCATCCGATCAATTTTTTTTATATCATGATGTGTTTGCCCTCTCCTTTGCACTCGAAGAGAACAACCTGTGTTACACTCGTGGATTGTGGTGGTGAGAACTGAGCCCCCACCGCGGAGCCGATGACGCAACTTGTTTGACATTTTGGGCACCTCCTGGACGTACCAGGACGAGTGTATAAGTGCTAGTATTAACTGCTTGGATCTCCACCCTTTTAAGAAAAAGCAGTACTACTACAGTACTAGTACCAGTACATCACCTAGGTGCCAAGGCCAAACTCTCCCGTTTCCGATCATGTCCTTGTAGTCTTTGTTTGCCTGGCTCGATCACGAGTGGGAGCACTTCAGCAGTACTAGCAGTCGAGTTATATCAAGAAGAGATCACGGCCATTTATTCCCGTGATTTGGTGGTGCTTACAACTAGGAGTACTCCTACGTACTATGTGTAGCCTATCTTTTTTCCTTTCTTTCTTCGCGGGGAGTACGTGTAGCGTATCGGTGCAGGGGATATGCAGTACTGTACTCTAGCAAGCAGAAGAGGCAGAGGGTGTGGGATCTATGACGAAGTACGCACGCCAAAGTCAAGTTAATACGGTTCAGCAATAGCTATCGTCTAGTGTAGACACAGGGAGGGAGGGAGACCGGCTAGCTGCTCCTACAATGGAATGGAATGGATGGATTGCCAGCCGGCCCGGATGCGCTTCGTCCGTATGCAACCCGCGCAGCACCGTATTTCCTACTGGTGCTACCAAACTCGTGTGTATCACCTGCACAAAGAAAAGAAAAGAGAGCTACCTACAACCATGCGGTACGTCAGCTAGGAAAAACAAAGGTGTATCTACTTTCATGGGCTGCTTCGCACTCATCTTGGCTTTTGCAAAGAGAGCTTTGGCTCAGTGGTTGGGCATGCAGTTGTGCAGCCTAACGACCCGAGTTCAATTCTTAGAATCGACAGATGATGCACATGAGTTTTTCCTCATTTATTGAGGATCAAGTTTGGTGTGTGGTGAAACCACTCATCAAAAAATATCTTGATACTCATTAATTTTTTTAAGGACTATGTTTATCTTGACACTGATATTAAAATGACCGTATGCATCCCTAGTTGATGCAGAGACCGGTGAAGTAAAATTCTCCCCTATTTTTAAGCTCACATAGCTAGCGCACGCATGCATGCATGGGCGCTCTTGCACTTGAGCCGATGATTGTATGACGAGACCAGACTAGCGATAGCCAGTACGTACCTTATGGCCATCACATGTTCTTGAGAAATCGTGTCTCCTGCCGGCGGAGGATGAGGCCGCCCGACGACACGCAGGTGCCCGTTCTGGCCACCGCCACCACGGCCGGTGCCGATGAGGCCGACCTCGACGCGGGTACCGAATCTTCGCGGGAGTCTGAAGCGGCGGATTTGCCCTCAGCGCAATCTCCCACTCGTGTGGCGTCGTCGTCTGGGGGGAGGGGCGGATCTAGCGGCAGCGGCGGGAGTGGATCCCGGCGGCAAGTCGGATGGTGAGATCGTGGGAGGGCTGACGAAGTGGTGGCAGTGGCAGGTTCATTTTGCTAATGCGACAGATCCCGATCATTGGATCGTTGGGCAGCTCCGGTTCACTCCGTCCTCTCGGTGGATGGCCCTGATAGATTTGGAAAATGACGTGTTGGCCGGAGACTACCTCCCCGACGAAGATCAGATCGAGGTAGGGTTTCAATTTAAGTTGGATAACTATTACATTATTGTTGGTAAGCGTGTGTGGGTTGATCAGATCACGGCGGTGGACTTGGTTGATCTGACGAACACAACGAACACCACAAGGCGGGATCGACTGGGAGGATGTTTCTGGGTTCTAATCGAGAGCAATGAAGAAGATGAGGGTGAGATCGAGCATGCCAAGAAGAATACTTTGACGGTTTTTACTCCGGGACCGGAGAGATCGCTGGAATTTACACATTCAATTGATCGTCCTCAATCCAAAGCTCCGACTTTGAAGAAAATTGTTAAACCTTGGATTGGTCCGATCCCTAAGGTATCTCGTGCACCCATTACATTGTCTGATTTTATTCCGGAGTCTTGGACGTTAGTCACTAGAAAGAAGAAAGGCAAGAAAGGGCAACTATCAAGGCCGGCACCGCAGTGATCGCCGGTGGCCACCTCGGCTAGCGTGATTCGAGCGGCCAGGAAGGCGCGTTTGAACTCGTTGCTGGGCCTTGATGTGGAATCGGAGCTGACACAGGTCGTGGGCTCTCTGAACTTGGGGCATGTGGCCCAGTCAGAAGTCCAAGCCAGGTTGCCCGGTTCTACGTACATGCATGAGACGCTGAGGCCCGAGTCGACTCGCGTTGTTTCGTCTAGGGTTTCTCGTTCTCCTGGGTTTCCATCGCTCGGAGCAGGGAGAGCGACTAGGATCTTCGTCGCCGACACGATGGCTGGACGCGGAGGCCCGCCTGCCGCCGCTGGGGCCGGCCGTGGTGCACATCCGCCCCCCCCCCCCCCCGAGGCAACCGCCGCCTGCCAAGCAGGGCCCGACGACTGCCGCTAGGACAGGCCGTGGCGCGACTGCCGCCACCTGCTGTTCTGCCACCACCGTCGCTGGTGTCGGCCGGGGCGCTCCTGCTACTGGTTGGGTGAATGCGGGGCACCCGGACGAGCCGACGCAGCTGCCGGCGGCCGAAGCGCGGGCGGTGGGACGAATTAGAGTTGGGATGGCCAGGGTTACAGTGGCTACGGCAGAGATGGCCCTCGGTACAATCGATATGGGCAGTGGGGCGACAATGGATATGATGCGTACGGTGATGGTCAACACCGTGGGTCATCCTTGGGTGGTGGTCGAGGTAACAACTGGCATAATGGAGGCGGGCACTTTCAGGGACCGCCTGGAAATTTTGTTGAGGGAGTTGCCGGACCTACAGACCGGTACCGAGATGGTTTTCGCCGGTGGCGGGGAGGGGGGGGGGGAAGCGCCCAGCTCCACCGCGCCAACCCCCACCGCCAACTCCGACGGCGGACGCGGCGTATGCGTCCCCAGGGGCGGTGACGGACCCCGGAGCCTCGGCGGTGGCAGCTTCACCGACTCTTCCCACTGTGGCTGTAGAAACAGTCAAGGCCCTGGCAGCAGTCTCTATTCCGGCGGTCACTGGGGCTGCTAAGATTAGTGATGGTGGACCGAGTAAGAACACAGATAAACCGGAGGGCGAAAACTTTCGAAGTGGGCAATTAAAAAGAAGAAGTTGCCTTGCTATAGATGTGGTGAACCGGGTCACTTTGTGGCAGAGTGCACTAATGAGCTTTGCGATTATTGTAACAGATCGCAACATGTGACCGGGGAGTGCCCACTCCTAACCGGTCCCAAACCTGGCGTCAACATTTATGGTGTATGGTGCAAGGAGCTGATGTTCTTTGAGACACCGGAGGTGGATCCCCTTCCCCAGATGGTTGAGAGTTCTTTTCCTGCAGTGGTCCGGGTTACTAATGGGCAATTGACTGAAGCTCAGATTGTGAGGCAGCTGCATGACCTGGTACCGGGTAATCATCAGTGGCATCTGGAAAAACTGAAGGGACATGCTTATAAGGTGGATTTTCCAACTAAAGAGGATCAGATGCATTTTCTTAAGTGGGGTTTATGCAGGGTTCCATGTACCAACAATATTATTCCTTTTGATGAGTGGAAGCCGGATGAACTAGAGGGTACACCTTTGGAGAAGGTGTGGGTACGGTTCTTTGGTGCACCACCAAAACTGATTAAGCACTTCTTGATTTCCTGGACCTTGGGTTCTATGATTGGCAAGACAGAAAAGGTAGACATGCCTTTCACTCACGCGCACGGGGCTGCGAGGTTGTTGGTTAGTGTGCTGAGTGTTGAGTTCATACCAGATGTGGTTCGATGGACACATGCTCAAGTCACATACATTCTTGAGCTTGAGATTGAGGACACTCCGATTTCCCAGGATGGGGATGAGATTCAGGATATGGACACAACTGAGGGGGGCGGAGCCTCCGGGGATCAGGATAAGGGGTCTGAGAATCCACCACAGGAGCCGGCCAAGGGGCCCAGTGATAAACTAGATAAGGCAGACAACTCTGCCAAAGAGGTGACCCCGTCCACTACTCCGATGAACACTCTTCGTTTTGGTTCGTTTGGAGCAAGGTCGGCGGCTCCTAGTCAGCTATGGAGTTCCAGAGTCGAGGCGGATGACCCGGCAGAGCTTGAGCTCCCACCGGTGCTGGTCCCTGTCTGTGAGGAGATGACAACACTTGAGGTCTCCGATACTCAGCAAGCACCACAGGGATTTAGACAGACTGACAGTGGCCCAGTTAGGACAGGCTCCACGCCAGGTGGGCTGATGGACGCTTCCGGGCTGCTCGCGAGTTGGGGGGGGGTCGTGGGCAGGAGGCTCATCACGCCCGCTCACACACGTCCGGCTCGAGCCCTTTGGGAGGGGCACCCGGACAGGAGGTCCGTCGTACCTCTTCTATCACGGTTGTCTCGGGTGACTTGGGAGTGAGGGGCAGGCAGGAGGCCCGTGCCTTAACTCCTTTGTAGGACCGCCCCACGCTGGATGGTCAGGGACCGCGACACTATGTTGCCGAGGGGGGAGCGGGACTACTGAGCACGTGGCTCCACGGTCCTCTTCTCCCTTCATCACTGAGGGCAATGTCCGCATGACCATGCCCTACCCTCCTTCACCGACATTAGGGGAAGGGTGTGCGAGTCGGGATCATACTCCTCGGGAGCGGACGGTGGACGAGCTTATCACCTTCGGCAGGATCGTGGATCCGGTGACGGCTGGCAGGCGTGTCAGCAACCGGATTCAGGGGCAGCCAGATGCGGATGACATGCAGCTAGCGCGTGCCAAGAGGGCAGCCATGCTGCGTCATGCCGAGGCGACTACAGGTACATCTTTTGATAAAAGTTGTTCAATTTTGCATTTCACTGAGAATGAAATAGTGGATAAGGCTAATGACTTAGGAATTTCTTTGGGGTCAAATGAAACCGAGGTCGCCAAATCCGTCAATGATCTTTTAGACTTGGAAGCAGAGAGGGCCTCCAAAATTATTCGTAATCTTGCATCAATCAAACCTATGAATGATAACGAAATTTATAACTTAGGAATGGTTGACCTCGCAAATATATGTAACAATCTTTTGCCTGATACGGAGGCCGAGGATGAGGATGAGGAGGGTCGGAGAATATTGACACGGTAGCGCCTCTTATGATGGAGGGCGCGGTTTCTGTAGTACCCGATCCAACTCTCCCACATGGTATTGGGGAGAAGCCCAAACGATCCTGGAAGCGGAAAAATTATCCTACTTCGATAGTACATAGAAGTGCTCGAGTTAGGCTTAAGAAAAAAATTCATGATGACTTATGAAAGGACTCTTTTGGAATAGCAGAGGTCTAGCTGACTTGGCTAAACAAAGGTTCTTAGCGGAGACAACGATGGAAAAACACTTGGACTTTATTGCACTATTGGAAACAGGACGAGATCATTTTACATCACAGTTTCTTCAAAGTCTATCCAATGGTATCGACTTTGACTGGCACATTTTACCCCCTAGAGGAAGATCCAATGGGATTTTACTAGGTGTGTGGTGCCATACGCTTGAGGTGATTAATTCAGGGTGACTTTTCGGTTAAGTTTAGGGTGAGATCAAAACTGGACGAGTTCTCGTGGTCTCTAGTTGCTATTTATGGGCAGCACAACCTGAATTCAAACCAGACTTTTTAGCCGATTTAGTGCGGATTTGTGGAGATGAAAATCTGCCGATACTCGTAGGGGGGATTTTAATATAATCAGGAGGAGAGATGAAAAGAATAATGACAATTTTGATGGACGTTGGTCTATGATGTTTAACATGATTATCGAGAGTCTTAATTTGAGGGAAATTGAACTCATCGGTAGACAATTTACATGGGCCAACTCATTACCCATTCCGACTTATGAGAAGTTGGATAGGGTGCTTGCTAGTGTGGAGTGGGAACAAAAATATCCTTTGGTGTCGGTCCATGCGGTGCATAGAGCAATCTCAGATCACACACCACTATTTTTAGACTCGGGTGAGGCTACCCATGTGGCAAATAAAAATTCTTTCTCCTTCGAACAAAGTTGGTTTGAGAGAGAAGGATTTTTGGAACTCATTGCATGTGAATGGGCTAAGCCAGTTAGTGGAAGGACGCATGTTGAGAGATGGCAAAACAAGATTAGACATCTCCGACAGTTTTTGAGAGGTTGGGCCAGAAATGAGAGTGGGATTTACAAACACAAAAGAGAGCGTCTTACTCAATTAATTGAGGCACTAGACTTAAATTCTGAAGATACTCTTCTTTCGGTTAATGAGCAACAATCCAAGTCCGAAGCTGAGCAAGGTCTACGAGCTCTCTTGAGAGAGTAGGAGCTCAAGTGGGCACTGCATGCCAAAACACTTATGGTTGTCCAAGGGGACGATAATACACAATTTTTCCATATGGTTGCAAATGGCAAACATAGGAAGAAGAAAATCATCCATCTTGAATAGGACAAGGGGACAATAGTGGGGATGAAAATTTGAAAGAATACATCTTTGATTACTATAAGCAACCTTTTGGACCCTCAAATACAAGCAAGGTGACATTAGATGAATCTGTGATTAAGGATATACCTCAATTACAGGCAGCAGAGAATGATTTTCTCTCTGCCCCGTTTACTTTAAAAGAGGTTCTTCAGGCAATTTCACAAATGAAATCGAATAAAGCACCGGGACCAGATGGGTTTCCTGCTGAATTCTATAAGAAATGTTGGCATATTATCAAAGGTGATCTTATGCCTATGTTTCACGATTTTTTCAACGGTCATTTCGAGTTGTTTCATCTCAACTTAGGTACGATAACGTTACTACCAAAGAAAGATGAGGCAATACAGATAGAACAATTCCGGCCCATATGTCTGCTGAATGTGAGTTTCAAAATTTTCACAAAGGTTGGAACCAATAGATTGACACAGATTGCTCAATACGTGGTCCAACCAAGTCAGACGGCGTTCATGCCAGGGCGACACTAGAAGGGGTGGTCCTCTTGCATGAAACGCTTCACGAGATCCACTCGAAGAAACTGGATGGGGTTATCTTCAAAGTGGATTTTATAAAGGCGTATGATAAAGTCAAGTGGCCTTTTCTTCAGCAGGCAATGCACATGAAGGGCTTGAGTGAAGCCTGGAAGAACCAAGTGGATACCCAAGTCTAGAAAGGTAGTGTCGGAGTCAAGGTGAATGATGACATCGGTCATTATTTTCAGACTCATAAGGGGTTGAGACAAGGGGATTCCATGTCTCCTCTTCTGTTTAATATTGTGGCTGACATGCTAGCCGTCATTATTGGCAGGGCCAAGCAGCGTGGCCATGTAGAAGGTTTAGTCCCTCATCTAGTCGATGGAGGGGTATCCATTCTACAATATGCGGATGGCACTATTCTTTTCATGGAACATGACATGGCTAAGGCACGTAATATGAAACTCATCTTATGTCTCTTTGAACAATTGTCTGGATTAAAAATTTATTTTCATAAGAGCAAGTTGTTCTATTTTGGGAAGGCCAAAGATGAGGAACACACTTCTAGACAATTGTTCGGATGTGAATTAGGTGGTTTACCATTCAACTACTTGGGCATACCAATACATCACCGTAAACTTTCCAATAAAGAATGGAAGTGTATTGAAGAACAAATTGAAAAAAACTCAGCTGCTGGAAGGGCAAGCTTATGTCATATGGAGGTCGGCTAGTCCTGATTAACTCGGTACTAACTAGTATGCCGATGTTTCTACTTTCGTTCTTCGAAATTCCGAAAGGAGTTCGGAAGTGACTTGATTTCTTTAGATCTCGTTTCTTTTGGCAGTCTAATGAGGCCAAGAGGAAATACCGTCTTGCGCGATGGGATATTATTTGTCGACCTAAAGACCAAGGGGGTCTCGGTATCGAGAACTTAGAAATTAAGAATAAATGCCCTATGAGCAAATGGCTTTACAGGCTAGAGACAGAGTCGGAGGGCATGTGGTCACAAATCCTGCGCAATAAGTATCTACAATCCGAAACATTAGCCTAGGTTACCATGAGACTGACTGACTCGTCATTCTGGAAGGGACTTATGAGAACGTAGGACTTGTTCTTTCATAGGGTCAAATTCTTGGTTGGCAATGGAATGTCAACAAGATTTTGGGAGGATACGTGGTTAGGAGAGGCACCTCTGGCCATCCAATATCCCACCCTTTATAATATTGTGCAACATGAGGATTACGTAGGCATAGTCTTTCAAACTATTCCCCTCAACATCTAGTTCCGACGTGCGTTAGTTGGTGAGCGGTGGAATGCCTGGATGCATTTGGTTCGGAGATTGATATAAGTTCAACTCTCCGACCAGCCGGATTCGATACAATGGAAGTTAGCTAAGAATGGGATTTTTATGGTGAAATCTTTCTATTTGGATTTGATTATTCTGGCCCAATCTCCAAGTCAATACATATCTGGAGAGTTAAGGTTCCTTTGCGGATTAAAATATTTATGTGGTTTGTCCACAAGCAAGTGATACTCACAAAGGACAACTTAATTAAAAGGCAATGGGTAGGAAGTTCACGGTGTTATTTTTGTGATCAGGATGAAACAATAGAACACTTATTTCTTGAATGCCCACTTGCCAAACTACTTTGGAGAATGACTCATATAGCTTTCAACATTAATCCTCCAGCTGATATTGCGTTGTTGTTTGGGACGTGGTTAGCTGGGGTTGAACAGATTATTGCGGCTCGTATTCGGATTGGAATATGTGCACTATTATGGGCTATATGGAACTGCAGGAATGATATGATTTTTAACAGACAACACTCTTTAACTTTCTTGCAGGTCATCTTCAGAGCTACAGCTTGGATCCATACATGGTCCTTACTCACTCCTATGGACTCCAGGGAGCCTTTGGTTACTGGGTGCAACCAATGGGAGATGGTCGCTCGGGTTATATTCAACCGGTTTGGATGGCGCTCACATAACAGGATATGAGTCTAGGGAGCTTATATTACATATTACCATACCGGTTGCTTGTGCCAACATGTAATTTTCTTATTTTTTACTTTGTTCCGCTCCGTTTGCGAGCTGTAAGATCATTTTGATGATACTTTGTGGATTGTTAATAAAATAGCTGCATGCATCTTCATGATGCAGAGGCCGGGGGCTTGCCTCCATTTCCAAAAAAATCTTGACTTTTTCTTATTATTGCATGGGAAGAGCTGCTATTTGAAAGTTTTGGGCGCCCTTGAAATGCATGTTTTTTTGCTCTTTTTGCTCGGCTTACCATCAACGATCGGGTTTGGACGGCTGTCCTCCTTGAGAAGCGTGAATGGCCGCTTTTCCCTTTATGCAAGAGGACTCAGGAAGCGGTGGTGCATTTTCTCTTTCAATGCCGCTTCTTCCTAGCATTTGGATTATGCATAAGGATTGGCCTCGAACTCCCAGCCTCGACTCGCTTTTTGGTAACCTTTTAATGATGTCAAGATTTGATGGAATCACTTGGTGCACAATGGCCATTGTTTCTATCCTTGTGGGTTGGAAAATTTGGAACGGACGCAATGTGGGAGTATTCAACAATAAAATTCAAGCCGTTTCAATCATGTTCACTCAAATCCGGAGGGAGGTTACAAATTGGGTTACCGCGGGTGCGGATCATTTGTGTAATACTATGTTGCGAGAGTAGCTGAAAGGATCGATACGGTTGACTAGATGGGTGAGGTGCATAGGAGACTACAAATTTTAATATTATCTTTCAATTTTAGGGAATTGCAGATAATGTAGGTTCTCTAGATATGCAACTAGGGTGAACACAACCTATACAACAAGCAAGCTCAAGGCAAATATGCAAGGTAACCAACTAATTAGCAAGTCAAAAAGCATACAAGGCAAGTGAAAGTGCAGGAAATGATTAACCACAAGCGAGTCGGGGACGCGGATTCATCCACATGTTCACAATTTTTGGGGAGTGCTAATCTTCACTTAAGCAGTGCCGAAGCCAAAACTCCGGAACACAACCAATGCTCGTCGTTACTCCCTCGGAGTGACCCCAAACGGATGAGCTATCGGAGAGCGCTAATCTTTACTTGAGTGAATCACTTGAGGTTGGTCTTGAAGGTGGCCACCACACATTTACAAATTTCTCCGAAGCACACCACATGCAAGGAAGCTGTCGGAGAAACCTCTAACTGCCTAGGAGCCCAAGAGTATCAAGTGTTGATCAAGAAATCGAGTAGGGTACACGAATCAGTCTGGTTAAGTTATAGATCTGACCTTCCTCTCTCTATCCCCAAAGAATCAAAGTGTATGGGTGGAGGAATAGAGAGTATTGAGCAAAATGGAGCTTGGTAATGGTGGAGAAACTCAAAACATTAGGGTTGGGTTGGGAGGAAAAAGAAGGCCCTTTTATACCCCTTCACCTCCATGTGACCATTGTCCACTGATGGCCATGTGCGCACAGAGTCACTCAAGGAAATTCCCCAGACCTTGTGCACCACGGGGGGTAAGGACCCTATGGGCACGAGGTGTCTAGAGAAGTTTCCACTGCCCCGTTCACATGGGTGCCTTGTGCCCGTGCACATGGGCTGTCCAGAGACTGAACCCTGGACCCCGTGGGCGACGAGGTATGGTCACCATGGACACAAGTATGATGGGTTTTGAGGCTTTCTCAGTTGGTAGGTGTAGGGTGGCTAATGTATATGTTTAGAGTGCTCCCACACCATCATTTGAGCACCTCGACCCCTCTTGATAGTGCAGTTGTCCAACGACTCAGATAAACCAAAACCAAATTTTCGAGTCGCCAGAAAACCATGCCTTCAACCTTTTTGAAGTGAGGTGTCGTCCATCTCCTCAATAAATCTTCGAGGAACCAATGGCCTGAGATATACATTAAAAATCATCATTAGTTCCACTAACCAAATTATCATTAGTTCCACTAACCACATTGCCATCACACCAAAATGCACTTTCAATCTCCCTCTTTTTGGTGTATTGATGGCAATATGGCTAAAGCATGGCAAGGGATGTGATCAAAGATATTTAGGCACGCAACACTACTAATATAGGGAGCTCCCCCTTGATGTGTGCATATACAGTAATTGCTTGAAAAGCAACATACATACAACAAGGAGACTCCCCTATACTAATAGATAAGTGCAACGATATGAGTGCCAAGTAGGTACTCAATAACTCATTGCACAAAAAGCTTAACATGTGATCAAATAATTACAAAAACACAGTGCATAGATCACATACAAGAGCTCTAGTGGGTGAGAAAAGTAAGTGAGACGAGGAAAAGCTATGACATATGATAGGCATACATATACACAAAGCTTATCATAGTCCCAAAACATGATAAACATTCAAGGTCTCGCAAAGACATAATTAACGAGTATCTCACACATGAAAGTGTTATATCGACTAGAGGGGGGTGAATAGGCAATTTTTATGAAATTCTTCACTGAGGAATTTGCCGATGAGGAAATTCCTTAGCGAAGAACTACTAGCAGCGGAATAAGTACTCAAGAGTAAACATAACAGAACACAAGCATAGTCATCATGATGAAATGAAGACATGCACAGAGTACAGGAAGCGTAAGCACATGATAATACAGGATGAAGACAAACAGACTAAACAAATTGAACTGAGGAAATTGAGAAAGTCTTTAGTCAAAGTCTTCAAACACAGATATGAACAAACACACAACACAGTTATGAGGAAATGAAAGATTTGAGGGAATAGAACTAGTAAGCTTGGTGAAGACAATGATTTGGTAGACCAGTTCCAACTGTTGTCTCAGTTGTATGTCTGGTTGGAGCGGATGAGTATTTAAACTCAAGGACACACAATCCCAGACACCCAGTCCTGAGCACGCAGCTTAGGACACCAAGTCCTTACCGTATTCTCCTTGAACTAAGGTCACACAGACCTCATCCAATCACTCGTGGTAAGTCTTCAGGTGACTTCTGAACCTTCAAACTTGGTCACTCGGCGATCCACAATTCCTCTTGGATGCTCTAGACCATGACGCCTAACCGTCTGGAAGAAGCACAGTCTTCAAAGGTAACAAGCGTCGGATCCACGTAGGATCAATCTCTTCAGTGATGCTCAATCACTTGGGGTTTGTAGGTGTTTGGGTTTGGGTTTTTCCTCACTTTATGATTTTCTCTCAAAGTCCTCGGAGGATGGGTTGCTCTCAAATGACAAGTGTCAGTTTCTCTCGGAGCAGCCAACCAGCTAGTGGTTGTAGGGGGCGGCTATTTATAGCCTAGGGAGCAGCCCGACATGATAAGACATAAATGCCCTTCAATGATATGACCGTTAGGTGGATAGATATTTTGGGACAGCTGGCGCATAGCACGACAACGGTCGGAATTTTGAGTAGAAAAATCCTCAGGGCTATCATGTTCCTCACTGCGTAGGAAATCCGCACTGGCGAATTTCTAACTCCTCAGCCAGAACAAATTCCTCAGAGACCAGAAGAACTTCGTCTCTGTCACAGAAGAATATGACTGGACTGTATGAGATTTCCAAAGGCTTTACTCGAAGGGATTGGTAGGTGTAGGATTTTGAGTTGAGCATCACATGGAAATTTTTCCTTAGTATTTCCTCGACCCCCTTTAACAGTACGGTGTTTCCTATGACTCAAGAAAGAGAAAATGAAACTACGAAAACAAAAGTCTTCACGCTTCATGTTCCTTGAATGAATACCAAGTCTTCAAGGTCACACCAATTTCTTTACTTCAAAGTCTTCAGAAAGTCTTTAGAAATCCAAAGTCTTCAGTCGAAGAACTTCATTTTTAGGGGTCGACTTTCTTTGTAAATATCAAACTCCTCATAGACTTATAGACCTGTGTACACTCACAAACGCATTAGTCCCTTAACCTATAACTCTTCAATACACCAAAATCACTAAGGGGCACTAGATGCACTTACAATCTCCCCCTTTTTGGTGATTGATGACAATATAGGTTAAGTTTTCAACGGGAATAAACATATGACGTGTAAATACTGATATTGAGGAATTTGATTGCAAGATATAGAAGAACTCCCCCTGAAGATGTGCATAGTGAGGAATTTGCTTTTGAAGCAATGCACACTTGAAGAGTTGAATCATGGAGATCTCCCCCTATATCTTGTAATTCATACACGCATTTGACATATAATAGTGAAGAATTTGAAATGCATGATGAAATATGGTGACTGATGTAATTCAGCATGCGTGCAATAATATTAACGAGGAATAAGCATGCTGAAAAATGTCTCAAGAGTATCAGAGCACCATCGGGTTTAAGTTTACAACTCGATCCAATAAGGTCTCAGAAGAACGAGAGTTGTAACTTAAAAAATGCTCATATAGAAAGACCCGCTTGAAGACTAACTCAAAATTCTCCCCCTTTGTCATCAAATGACCAAAATGATCGAATATGAGGACTAACGCCCCTGAAGAATATCAAGTTGATGAAGGAGCGCGAGCGTTTTTGGGGTCGTTTGTCGTAGTAGGGCCTGCCGCAGTGTCGTCCAGGTCTTCATTCTCATTAGTGCCGCGCGATGAAGAAAATGAGCTGGCCACCAGAGAAGGAATCTTGACCTTCTTGAATTTTTTCGGTGGAGGTGCAGACCAGTCAAAATCTTCCTTGAGACCCATTTTCTTCAGATCTTCTTCACCATACAGATGTGACAGTATTGCCCAGGTGCGACCGAAGACTTCATGGAGGTAGTAATGGTTTTTCTTCACTGCATTGTGTGTAGCAGTCATGTTGTGAAGAAATGAACCAAACTGACACTTAACCCATTTATGATTTCGATCCACCTTCTGGTGAAGACTAAGCAGAAGCTCACGATCAGTCATCACACGAGGAGCAGTGGCTTGAGGAGTAGACTTGGGTGCATTGGCAGAGTCACGTGTGGCAGAGTCATCATTGGTGGAATAAGAGGCAGCTTTGCGAAACTGTCCATCCAATGGACGAATGCCTTCATCTATAACAGCTGGTGCCTTGTCCTTTCCATCAACTGAGGAATAGGTCTGTTTGAGGACTTCAATCGGGGGCAAGTAGCTGAGGTGATTTTGAAAATCAGCTTTGTAGTTGAGTGAAGACCTTGTCCTGAGGAATCTCATAATCCAAGGTGCATAAGGCTTCAGCTCAAACGGAGATAGTGCAACATTTGCCAGAGTCCTCATGAAGAAATCGTGATAATTGACAGGAATGCCTTGAACGATGTTGAATACCAGATTCTTCATGATGCCAACAATTTCCTCATTAGATGAGTCGTGGCCTTTGATAGGACTCATTGTCCTCGTAAGAATATGATAGACAGTTCTGGGCACATAAAGTAATTCCTTCACAAGGAATTTGGTTCGTGGGGCCTGACCTGGCTTCAGAGGTTTCATCAGAACCTACATGTAGTGATTTGTAAGCTCAGGTTCATTGTAGATGCAACGAGCTTCTTCAAGGGGAGGACTGAGTGGTAAGGCACGAAGCAATTTAGACGCTGGTGCGGTGTAGTGAGTGTTTTCAGACATCCAGTCGAGCACCCATGAATTCACATCTTCAGAATCTCCTGTGATGTGCAGCGTTCCATAAAATTGAAGAATCAATTCTTCATTCCAATGACAGATGTCAGAGCAAAATTTAACAGTCCAGCATCGTGAAGAACACTGAGGACTGGCACGAAACACGGCAGAGATTCCATATCCACGTGAGGAATGTGCTCATGGTAGAAGATTTTCTCTTTGTTGAATAGCACTGAGGAATAGAAATTTGCTTGACTAGCAGTCTAGAAACGCCTCTTCCTAATGCGAGCAGAGTTATAAGGGTTGTAGTCTTTGAAGAATAAATGCTCGCTGAAGAAATCATCAGGCTTGAACTTTTGCTTGCGTGAGAATGGATCCTTTGGCTTGGGTAGAGGAGTGTCAGTGAGTTGCATCACGACCTCAGGAATCGCAATCTCAGGTTCTTCAGGCTGAGGAATTTCTGGTTCCTCTTCAGTGGCAGTCTGTGTCTTCAGATGTTCAGCAGCAACAGTTTCTTCAGCACTGGTGGCTGGAATTTCCTCATGTACAGATGCAGTGGGGTGAGTTTCTTCAGAGCCCATTTGAACAGTTTGTGCAGGTGACTGAGGTATTTGCTGCAACGTTGTGAACATTGGAGAGTTTGGATGCTGACTTTCCCAGAATTCATCACTTATTACAGGTGTGGAGCAGCCAACGTCCACATCTTCATCTTCCATTTCTTCAACGCCAGCCTCTTCAGCTGTGAACTGAGGCATGGGCGAGGAGATGACAGGTGTTGAAGGGATCGTATCCACTTCAATTTCTTCGTCCAACTGCTCAGACGAAGCAACAGAAGGAGTTTCTTCATCAGATCCGTTGGGGATCACATATTCTTCATCAAAAGGAACAATGTCCTTCGATGACATGGTTGAGATTGGAACAACATCAATGGGATTAGCAAATGAACTGGTCAAAGGCTTCATCTTCTTTGGAGCTGAAGAATCTGAAGTAGCTGATGCTTTCCTTTTCTTCACTGCTGCATGCTCTGCAGCCTTGGTCTTCTTCACATCTGATGTAGATAGAAGGATCAGAGTTGGTGTTGGCGCAGGAGGAGCAAAAGAATCTGGTTGATTTTCTTCAGGTACAACTGATGCAGTTGCCCTGATTTCTTTAGTTTCTTCAGGCGCACCACTAGTGGATGCCCTGGCAATTTCTTCAGCGGCTGGAACACAGCCATCAGCCCTGGAACTCACATTTTCTTCAGCAGCCTGATTGTCATCAGCGGTGCTGCCATTTTCTTCAGTAGGCTGAGCAGATGCTTCAGCCTGAGGAATTTCTTGTTGCGTTGGGGCTACAACATTGGAAGTGAACTGTTCAGTTATCTTTACAAATCTGACTTTGGCTCCTAGCCAGTCAGCATAATAGCGATCAAATTCATCACTCAGTTTCTTGATTTCAGATTGGAGAGCAACAAGTTCTTCAGGTGAAAGCTTCAGAACGTTTTGCTTTAGAAAGTGCTCTTTCTTGTACTGCGCTTTCTTCACCCTCCTCCCCTGTTCAAATTTCCATTTCTCTTCATCAATGAAGTGAGTCAGTACATGACTTTGACCAGGAGTGAGGTTCAACTCAGGCAGAGGTGTGTTGGGGTCCTTGTGCCACAAGTCAATGAAGTCAAGGATCAACTTCGGATCCAGCATTAATGGCACATTACTTCCTTCGGCACTAGCGGCCTGACCTGCCTGTCTCTGATGATTTCAGCAAGTTCTTCATCATCAGCTTTGTCTTCATCAGACGGCACTTGGAAGGCGACTTGCTTCTTCTGAGGACTAGGGCGAGGACCTCGTCCAGCAATGGCCTTTGTCTTCAGTAGAGAGGGTCCCGTTGAAGAATTTGGTGCAGCTGAGGAACTAGCTAAAGCTCCTGAGGCAATTTAGACGCCTGTGGTCCTTTGACACGTGGCAAGATGCACAGGTGCAGACGACTTTGTCGGAGCGGCCGAAGACTTTGGCGGAGGAGCTGAGGACTTTTGAGGAACAGGAGCAGCATGAGGAATTTGCCGTGAGGGCTTTGAGGATTCTGGCCGTGAGGGCATTGCTGAGGAACTTGGCCTTGAGGGCACTGTTGGTGAAGCACTTGGCTTGCCTGCAGACTTCTTTGACACAGCCTTCTTCGGCTTGACAGCAGAGGCCTCAGCAGAGGCAGCAGCAGCAGCAGAGTCTTCATTGAATTTCCTCACTGCTTCTCTGGCTTGCTTAGACAACTTTGCTTGGCGCCTGGCCCATTCATCAGGATTGTCCTCACCGCGCTTGAGGCTGGTGGGATCAGCTATTTGGCAAGGTGCCAATGGAGGTCTTGGGCATGGAGGATTGAGTGCGAATTTCTTCATGTACTTGGGAGTAACATACATGTACTCCCTCCACTCTCTTTCCCATCTCCTCTCTATTCTTTGGATGCGCACTTTGCGCTCATTCTTGGTTTCCTTGCCATGAGTGGCCTCATTAGGGGTGCAATAGTCCTTATATATATGTCATCAGGGATCTCAAAAGATGTATTGACCTCAGGCCTCTTTCCTTCTTTCTGTGGCTTCTTACCGTCAGCCATTTTCTTCAGTTGAGGAATTTGAACAATTGAATTCTCTGAAGAAGTATGCAACTTTTCTTTGAAGAACGCTGCAAATGAGTTAAGTTGATGAGAACCTAGTGATTCAGCAGCTGACATGAGTACTTGTGAACAAAGTATAGCTGCGAGGAATTTGGAGAGGTCATATGCGTTCTCAGAAGGTTTTGTAAAAAGAACAAGTTTGAGGAATTTGACCAGATGAGTCTTGAAGAATTTCACTAAGCGTTCTTTGTATTAGGTTCCAGAGATGTGTAGATAAAAAATCCACACATTTGAGGAATCTTGAAGAAAAACATAGCTTAGAGAAACGAATCAAGAACATATGATATGTGAGGTGTTTTAGTGTGTGAAGATATGAAGAAAAACACCTTTGAAGATTTTGTTGATAATCATTTGAATCAACGAGGACAGTAAAAGTAACTTTTAATTACCTGGATGAAGAACATGACGAACAGTGAGGTGGAGAGGTGAAGTTCGTCTGTGTAGATCTTCCACGCCCTAACTTAGCGGAGGAAGACGGCTACGGCGGCGGCGGAGTGAAGATTTCCGCGGCCGGCGTGAGTACGGTGGCGACGAGGTCGAGGCAGTGAAGCTCTTCCTCACCGACGACGATGAAGTAGTGGCGGCGCTAGGGTTTGAGAAGCTCGAGCTGGAGAGAGGTCGAGCGGAGTAAAAGAAGTGAGGAAGGGGAAGAGGGGTATTTATAACCACGATGAAAAACTGTTCGCCCAAAGAAATTGGACGAACGTGCCCCTGACCCTTCTCATTCGCTTGACATGTGTCACCCACATACTGAGAGGTGGAGATCGTGTGCGATCGTGGGTGAAAGGATAAGTGTATCGCGGGATGCGGAACGGTTTGAGCGGCAAAGCCGAAAATTTAGATAAGATAGGTTTTAAAGTTCCGTTCGCAATTTCTTCAGCTGACAAGGATACAGTGAAGATTTTGAACGAGTTTCAAATAAAACGCACATGAAGAATTTGTTAACAGATTGGGTTGAGTATAGCATAGATGGGGAAGGGTCCGATCACATTCACTTAGCAGAAAAACCAACTTGAAGAATTAGGAATAAGTGAATGCTATAGAGGACATAAACTCATATATATATAGCCAATGAAGAAAAACGACGGAAACAATGAAGACAATGCAAAGTTGAAGAATATGAACAACTGAGGAATTTCGACTTTTGGTGGTGGCGTGACCCACCGTATAAGAATGATGATTTCAGACACCACGTAAAATTATCGTAGGGTTCTGAGAATCAAATTCTTCGTTAATTTCTTCACACTAAGAGTGTTATTCTTCATTGATTGAGGAAGAACGTTTCCTCATGTGTTGCACATCTAAGTCGTCAATTTTGCATAAGTGTTAGGATGAGTGTCCTTTTTAAAGAACATTAGAAGATTCTAGGATATTTAGCTCACACCGCAACTTGCTAAATCTTTTCTCATCCAAGGGCTTTGTGAAGATATCGGCCAGCTGTTCTTCAGTCTTCACATGCTCAATAGAAATGTCGCCCTTCAACACATGATCACGAAGAAAATGATAACGAATCTGAATGTGCTTAGTCTTCGAGTGCTGAACTGGATTGTGAGCAATCTTGATGGCACTCTCATTGTCACAGAAGAGAGGCACATTCTTCATGTTGATGCCGTAGTCCTTGAGAGTTTGCTTCATCCATAGCAATTGAGCACAACAGGAACCAGCGGCAATGTACTCAGCTTCAGCAGTAGATAGTGATACGCAGTTCTGTTTCTTCGAGGACCAACAGACCAAAGATCGTCTGAGGAAATGACATGTACCAGATGTTGACTTGCGGTCCACACGATCACCAGCATAGTCAGAGTCAGAATATCCAATGAGATCAAAAGCCGAGCCCTTGGGGTACCATAATCCAAGTGTTGGTGTGTGAGCTAGATATCGAAGAATATGCTTCACAGCCTTATGGTGTGATTCCTTCGGTGTAGCTTGAAATCAGGCACACATGCAAACACTAAGCATTATATCTGGCCTAGATGCACATAAGTACAATAAAGAACCAATCATGGAGCGGTATACCTTATGATCAAAGTAAATACCATTTTCATCAGTGCACAGATGGCCATTTGTGGGCATAGGAATTTTGACGCCTTTGCAATCTTGCATGCCAAATTTCCTCAGTACATCTTTGAGGTATTTCTCCTAAGATATGAATATGCCATTGTGTTGTTGACGAATTTGAAGACCTAAGAAGAATTTCAACTCTCCCATCATAGACATTTGATATTCTTCACTCATCATATAGGCAAATTCATCACTATAACGTTGGTCAGTATAGCCAAAGATAATATCATCAACATATATTTGGCACACAAACAATTCACCATCATAAGATTTAGTGAAAAGAGTAGGGTCGAGTGAACCGGGTTTGAAGCCTCTCTTCATGAAGAATTCCTTCAAGGTATCATACCACGCCCGAGGGGCCTGCTTGAGGCCATAGAGGGCCTTGTTGAGTCTGAAGACTTTGTCAGGATTCTTTGGATCTTCAAAACCTGGGGGTTGAGCAACATATACTTCTTCCTCAAGCTTACCATTGAGGAATGCACTTTTCACATCCATTTGATATAAAGTGATATCATGATGGTTAGCATAAGCAAGTAATATGCGAATAGCCTCAAGTCTAGCAAGAGGTGCAAAAGTTTCACCGAAGTCAATTCCTTCAACCTGTGTGTAGCCTTGAGCTACGAGCCATGCCTTATTCCTCACCACAAGGCCATTTTCATCTTGCTTATTGTGGTAGATCCACTTTGTGCCAATGATATTGTGCTTGCGAGGATCTGGACGATTGACCAGTTCCCAGACATTGTTGAGCTTGAACTGATGTAATTCTTCTTACATGGCCTGAATCCACTCAGGTTCCAGAAATGCTTCATCTACCTTAGTGGGCTCTGTGATAGAGACAAAAGCATAGTGCCCACAAAAGTTAGATAAATGTGAAGCTTTTGAGCGTGTGAGAGGACCTGGCGCTTTGATGCCATTGATGATCTTTTCAACTTGCACTTCTTTTGAAATGCGAGGATGAGCTGGTTGTCGTTGAGGAATTTGATCAGCATTCTCTTCAGCACCATTTTCTTCAGTATTTTCTTCAGGTGCATTAGCTCGACGTTCTTCATGTTCTGGAATGAATTCTTCAGCAGATTCTTCAGTAGGAATGACATCCTCAGTAGCCTTGAACTTGATAGTTTCCTCAGGTGCTGGTTCATCTATCACAGTAGGTAGGTGCTCTCTTTGTGAGCCATTAGTTTCATCGAACCACACATCTACAGTTTCAACAACCTTGTGAAGAACGTTGTTGAAGACTCCGTAGGTGTGCGAGTCCTTTCCGTAACCAAGCATAAAACCTTCATGTGCTTTCGGTGCAAATTTTGAGTTGTGATGAGGATCTCTAATCCAACATTTAGCACCGAAGACTTTGAAATAACTTACATTGGGTTTCTTATCAGTGAGGAGTTCATAGGCAGTCTTATTGAAGAATTTTTGAAGATATACTCTGTTGATGATGTGGCACGCAGTATCAATTGCCTCAGTCCAGAACCGACGAGGCGTTTTTTATTCATCAAGCATAGTGCGAGCCATCTCAGCAAGAGTCTTATTGTTGCACTCCACGATGCCGTTTTGCTGAGGAGTATAAGGAGCAGATAACTCATGAGTAATACCAAGTTCATCAAGATAGTCATCGAGACCAGAATTCTTGAACTCAGTGCCATTGTCGCTTCTGATGTGCTTGATCTTCACACCAAAGTTGGTTGAAGCCCTCGAGGAAAATCGTTTGAAGACTTCCTGCACTTCATGTTTGTAAGTAACAAGGTGTACCCATGTGTAACGAGAGTAATTATCAACAATAACAAAGCCATATTGAGATGCTTCATTTGAAACAACAGAATAATGATTAGGACCGAAGAGATCCATGTGAAGCAATTCAAATGGGCGAGTAGTGGTCATGATAGTATTCGCTGGATGCTTGGCCTTTGTCATCTTCCCAGCTTCACAGGCTCCGCATAGGTGATCCTTGAGGAATTTGACATTCTCGATGCCAATGACATGCTTCTTCTTCACAAGCGTGTGCAAATTCCTCATGCCTGCATGACCAAGTCGTCGATGCCAGAGCCATCCTTCTAAAGCTTTTGCAAGTAGGCACACGGCTGGTTGTGGTCCTGTAGAGAAATCAACAATATACATGTATCCTCTCCTAAAGCCTTCGAAGACTTTGGAATTGCGAGCTTCCATAACCACAACACAACGATACTTGCCAAAGACAACAACCATATCAAGATCACAAAGCATTGAGACAGACATAAGGTTGTATCTAAGGACTCGACAAGCATGACTTTGTCCATGTGTCGATCCTTTGTGATCGCAACCTTACCTAGACCCAATACCTGAGTTTTGCCTTTGTCGGCAAAGATGATATGCTTCAGATGCTACGGAGATAATGGAGCATCCATCAATGGATTCTTGTCACCAGTCATGTGATTTGTACATCCACTATCGAGGACCCACTCAGTGGCTTTGGGTTGATCATCCTGCAGATGAATTAGTGCAGCTTACAAACTCATATACTTCATCAGTGAAGAATATGACATCCATTCATCAGATCAATTTCATCAAGCAACAAAACAGATAAAATAGTATGAGGACGTGAGAAATGAAAGTTCATTTCTTCATGATTAGCCTGCGTCCTATCAGGCAAGCTCATGTCTCTAGCAAATTCTTCAGACGATTACGTACGTCTGGAGACCTGACCTTGCAGAAGAGATTAGTTCTTTTTCTTCACCACCCACATCTGAAGGGGTGGCAAAGAGTTCATCATTCTGCGAGCTCCATAAGAGAAAGGTGGCATAGATGCCAGTCCATTTCGTTTCACATAAGAGGGGTTAGAGTAAGCATATGAGTAAGCAGAGAAATTCTTTGAGGACTTATGGACATAATGATTTGAAGAATAGTGCACATATCCATAATCTTAGATCTTCCCTGTGAAACAGATGGGTTAGCACGATGATGTTCATATGAGAACTTTGATCCTTTTGAGGAATATGATCCATGTGAGGAGTTTGGTCCGTATGAGGACTTGGATCCATATGAAGAATTTGATCTGGGGTTCCTATTCTTCACAGGTGGCGTCCTGATGACATTCACCTAAAGATTTTCAAGGCATCTTTTGGGAACCCAGATTTTCTTCATAGGAGGACCGTTCCTGCAGTTAGTGCCAACATATCTAGCAAATACTTCACCATTCTGATTTTTGAACAGTTTATAGTTGGAGTCAAATGACTCATCATTAGAATGAGGAGATTCACATGCAAATCCAGATAAGTTAGATGGATCAACTAGAGGTCCCTTTGCAGGAACCCATGTAGTTTTGGGGTACTGCTCAGGCTTCCAATATGTACCATTAGCATTGAGTTTCCTCTCAAAAGCAATACCCTCTTTCCTAGGGTTCCTGTTGAGGATATGCTTTTTAAGCACATCACAAAGAATTTGATGCCCTTTGAGGCTTTTGTACATGCCTGTCATGTACAGTTCCTTCAGCCTTGCATCGTCAGTGATACTAGCAATGTCCTCAGATGAGGAATTAGTGATAGCAGAGGCATGTGAAGAATTTGAAACATTAGCAGCATTTGAACATTCAGGTGAAGAATTAGCAGATTCACGTTCAATGCACTTCAAGCATGGAGGAACAAATTCTTCCTGAGAAGCGCTGATTTGTTGAGCAAGTAATGAATCGCGCTCCTTCTGAAGATCTTCATAACTCACTCATAGCTTCTCAAGGTCTTGATTTCATTGAAGAAATTCATAAGAAAGCTTCTCATGATCAAATAAGAGAGTGTTATGATGACCTTGAAGATTGTCAAACCTAGTCCGAAGTCTCTGAAGATTTTCAGTCAAGGCTTTAGTGCGATCCATTTCTTCACCCAACATATCATCACTTTTTTCTAGCATGTTTTGAACCTTTTCAAGAGCCCTTTGTTGTTTTACAGCAATCTTAGCAAGTTTAGAATAGCTGGGCTTAAGGTTTTCATCAGATTCATTCTCACGTGATTCAGAGGAGGTATATTTGAGTACCTTGGCACCCTTTGCTATGAAGCAATAGGTGGGAGCGTAGTCATCATCGCCTTCATCAGCCTTGTTGGTGAGGTCATTTTCTTCAGTGTTGAAGATAGACTTGTTGATGAATGCAGTAGCGAGAGCTAGGCTCGCCACTTTGGATTCAGACTCCTCAGATGTCTCCTCTTCCACATTTTCTTTAGATTCAGCCTCAGAGTCCATTTCCTTGCCAATGAATGCCCTTGCCTTCTTGGAGCTGCTTTTCTTGTGATATGAAGACTTTGAGGATTTTGATGATGAAGATTTTGTGGATTTCTTATTTTTCTTCGCATCATCAGAACTGTAATCCTTGTATTTCTTCTTCTTTGATTCCTTTTCCCACTGAGGACAATCTTGAATGTAATGTCCAGGTTTCTTGCACTTGTGACAGAGCCTCCTCTTGTAGTCACTGGATGAGGAATCATTGCTCCTTGAGGGTCTTCCAAGGCGACCACGTCTTGAGAACTTTTGGAACTTCTTCACGAGCAGAGCCAGATCATGGCTTAGTTATTTAGGATCACCAAGGATTCTACCAGAGTCTTCATCTTCGGACTCAGATACTGCCTTGGCCTTCAGTGCGCGTGATCTGCCATAGCTCGAACCATAGAGATCTCTTTTTTCAGCAAGTTGGAACTCATGAGTATTTAGCCTCTCTAGAATATCAGCGGGATCAAGTGACTTGTAATCAGCACGTTCTTGTATCATCAATGCCAGAGTGTCAAATGAGGAATCAAGCGATCTCAGCAATTTCTTCACCACCTCATGGTGGGTGATGTCAGTGGCACCAAGTGCTTGAAGCTCATTTGATATGTCAGTGAGGCGATCGAAGGTTTGTTGAACATTTTCATTGTCGAGTCTTTTGAAGCGGTTGAAGAGATTGCGAAGAACATCAACTCGAGAGTCACGCTGTGTTGAGACTCCTTCATTCACTTTGGACAACCTGTCCCAGATAAGCTTCGCTGTCTCCAAAGCACTCACTCTGCCATACTGTCCTTTGCTCAGATGGCCACATATGATATTCTTCGCTTGAGAGTCGAGTTGCTTGAATCTCTTCACATCAGTAACATTCAGAGAAGGTGTGACTGAGGGAACACCATTTTCCACAACATACCAAAGATCGTTATCAATTGCCTCAAGATGCATTCGCATCTTATTCTTCCAGTAGGGGTAGTCCGTCCCATCGAAGGTAGGACACCCAGAAGAGACCTTGATCATACCATCGGTCGACATAACTAAACTCTAGGCGGTTAAACCAAAATCACATAGAACAAGGGAGTACCTTGCTCTGATACCAATTGAAAGTGCGTTATATCGACTAGAGGGGGGTGAATAGGCGATTTTTATGAAATTCTTCACTGAGGAATTTGCCGAAGAGGAAATTCCTTAGCGAAGAACTACTAGCAGCGGAATAAGTACTCAAGAGTAAACATAACATAACACAAGCATAGTCATCATGATGAAATGAAAAACAGGCACAGAGTACAGGAAGCGTAAGCATAGGATAACACAGGATGAAGACAAACAGACTGAAGAAATTGAACTGAGGAAATTGAGAAAGTCTTCAGTCAAAGTCTTCAAACACAGATATGAACAAACACACAACACAGTTATGAGGAAATGAAAGATTTGAGGGAATAGAACTAGTAAGCTTGGTGAAGACAATGATTTGGTAGACCAGTTCCAACTGCTGTCACAGTTGTACGTCTGGTTGGAGCGACTAAGTATTTAAAGTCGAGGACACACAGTCCCGGACACCCAGTCCTGAGCACGCAGCTCAGGACACCAAGTCCTCACTGTATTCTCCTTGAACTAAGGTCACACAGACCTCGTCCAATCACTCGTGGTAAGTCTTCAGGTGACTTCCGAACCTTCACAGACTTGGTCACTCGGCGATCCACAATTCCTCTTGGATGCTCTAGACCATGACACCTAACCGTCTGGAAGAAGCACAGTCTTCAAAGGTAACAAGCGTCGAATCCACGCAGGATCAATCTCTTCAGTGATGCTCAATCACTTGGGGTTTGTAGGTGTCTGCGTTTGGGTTTTTCCTCACTTGATGTTTTTCTCTCAAAGTCCTCGGAGGATGGGTTGCTCTCAAATGACAAGTGTTAGTTTCTCTCGGAGCAGCCAACCAGCTAGTGGTTATAGGGGGCGGCTATTTATAGCCTAGGGAGCAGCCCGACATGATAAGACATAAATGCCCTTCAATGATATGACCGTTAGGTGGATAGATGTTTTGGCATAGCTGGCGCATAGCACAGCAACGGTCGGAATTTTGAGTAGCAAAATCCTCAGGGCTATCATGTTCCTCACTGTGTAGGAAATCCGCACTGGTGAATTCCTAACTCCTCAGTCGGAACAAATTCCTCAGAGACCAGAAGAACTTCGTCTCTGTCACTGAAGAATATGACTGGACTGTATGAGATTTACAAAGGCTTCACTCGAAGGGATTGGTAGGTGTAGGATTTTGAGTTGAGCATCACATGGAAATTTTTCCTTAGTATTTCCTCGACCCCCTTTAACAGTACAGTGTTTCCTATGACTCAAGAAAGAGAAAATGAAACTACGAAAACAAAATTCTTCACGCTTCATGTTCCTCGAATGAATACCAAGTCTTCAAGGTCACACCAATTTATTTACTTTCAAAGTCTTTGGAAAGTCTTCAGAAATCCAAAGTCTTCAGTCGAAGAACTTCATTTTTAGGGGTCGACTTTCTCTGTAAATATCAAACTCCTCATAGACTTATAGACCTGTGTACACTCACAAACGCATTAGTCCCTTAACCTATAAGTCTTCAATACACCAAAATCACTAAGGGGCACTAGATGCACTTACAACACACCACACAAGGTACGATATAAAGTATCGCGAGCCAAGAAACACCAACGAACAACAAAGAATGAGGCTTGTGATCTCAAATACAGACGATCCCTAATAAAAAGCACTTCTCCCCTTTGGCATCAAGATGCTAAAAAGGGAAAAGGCGGTGATAGCAAAACCTAAGCATGCGGGGTGATACGTCTCCAATGTATTTATAATTAATGAAGTATTCATGCCATGTTTACAACAATTTTATATGGTTTGGGTGAAATTTTATATGATATAAATGAAACTAACATGGACTGACGCTGTTTTTAGTAGAACTACCGTGGTGTTGTTTTTTGTGCAGAAATCACAATCTCCAAATGCAACGAAACTTTTTGACTATTTTTCGGAAGAAAAGAAGCACTATAAGCTTCGTGGGAGGGCCGAAAGAGCCACGAGGTAGCCACTACCCACATGGGCACGACACCCACCTCCAGCATGTGGTGGTGGGTAGTGGGCCCCTCGAAGCCCATCTGGACATGAGTCCGACGCCAGAAAATCCTATAAATACAGAAACCCCCGGAAATAACCCTAGACCAGAAGTTCCTTCGCTGCAAGCTTTTGTAGCCGCGAAAAACCAATTTGGACCCTATTCTGGCACTCTGCCGGAGGGGGAAATCATCACCGCAGGCCACCTTCAGCATCCTGACGGCCACCATGATGAGGAGGGAGTTGTCCACCCTCGGGGCTCAGGGTTTGTACCAATAGCTATGTGTTTAATCTCTCTCTCTCTCTCTCGTGTTCTTGATTTGGCACGATCTTGATGTATCACGAGCTTTGTGAATATAGTTGAATCATATGGTGTTTTCTCATCTCTATCTTGTTGTGATGAATTGAGTTTTACCTTTGAGATTTCATTATTATCGGATCGAATACTTTTATGGATTTGAGAACACTTGATGTATGTCTTAATATACCGTGGTGACAATGGGGTATTGATACGTCTCCAACGTATCTATAATTTTTGATTGTTCCATGCTGTTATATTATCAATCTTGGATGTTTTATAATCATTTTATATCATTTTTGGTACTAACCTATTGACATAGTGCCAAGTGCCAGTTGCTGTTTTTGCAAGTTTTTTACATTGCAGAAAATCAAAACCAAACGGAGTACAAATGCCACAAAACTTTACGGAGATTTTTTATGGACCAGAAGACACCTAATGGGCCAAGGCTGTGCCTGGGGGGTGCTCTAAGGAGAGCACAACCCACCACGGCGCGCCAGGAAGCCCAGGCGCGCCCTAATGGGTTGTGCCCACCTCGGGTGCCCCCGGACCGCCTCTTTGCTCTATAAATACCCCAATATTCCAGAAACCCTAGGGGGTCGACGAAAATCAATTCCAGCTGCCGCAGAGTCCAGCACCACCAGATCCAATCTAGACACCATCACGGATGGGGTTCACCACTCCATTGGTGCCTCTCCGATGATGCATGAGTAGTTCTTTGTAGACCTTTGGGTCCGTAGTTAGTAGCTAGATGGCTTCCTCTCTCTCGTTTGATTCTCAATACAATGGTCTCTTGGAGATCCACATGATGTAACTCTTTTTGCGGTGTGTTTGTTGGGATCGGATGAACTTTGAGTTTATGATTAGATCTATCTTTTTATATTCATGAAAGTATTTGAGTTTCTTTGATCTCTTTTATGCATGATTGCTTATAACCTTGTATTTCTTCTCCGATATTTAGTTTTTGTTTGGCAAACTTGATCTATTTATCTTGCAATGGGAAGAGGTGCTTTGTAGTGGGTTCGATCTTATGGTGCTTGATCCCAGTGACAGAAGGGGAACCGACACATATATATCATTGCTACTAAGGATAAAACGATGGGGTCTATCTCTACATAGATAGATCTTGTCTACACCATGTCATCGTTCTTATTGTATTACTCCATTTCTTCATGAACTTAATACACTAGATGCATGCTGGATAGCGGTCGATGTGTGGAGTAATAGTAGTAGATGCAGGCAGGAGTCGGTCTACTAATCTTGGACGTGATGCCTATGTAATGATCACTGCCTAGATATCATCATGAGTATTTGAAGTTCTATCAATTGCCCAACAGTAATTTGTTTACCCATCGTTTGCTATTTTTCTCGAGAGAAGCCATTAGTGAAACCTACGGCCCCCGGGTCTCTTTCTCATATTATTTGCCTTCGTGATCTATTTTATTTGCCTTTTATTTTCAGATCTATTAAACCCAAAAACCCAAAAATACCTTGCTGCAATTTATTTTATCTGGCGTTCTATCTATCAATATTTACAACTCTCTCACGTACGTTTGCCTATCTTGGGGCGCCGCTACCCGAAAGGGATTGATAACCCCTTTTACACGTCGGGTTGCGAGTAGTTGTTATTTGTGTGCAGGTGCTGTTTACGTTGTGTTGCTTGGTTCTCCTACTGGTTTGATAACCTTGGTTTCATATCTGAGGGAAATACCTACCACCACTGTGCTGCATCATCCCTTCCTCTTTGGGGAAATACCGACGTAGCTTCAAGCGAGATCAAAAGGAATTTCTGGCGCTGTTGCCGGGGAGGATCTTCAACATATACCAGGTTCCTAATCACAAATCTCATCTCCTCGCAATTTACATTATTTGGCATTTGCCTCTCATTTTCCTCTCCCCCACTTCACAAAAATTTGACGTTTTATTCGCCATCTTTTTCGTTTGCTATTTTTCTTCCGTTCTCATAAACTCTCTTCTCTGTCGCCATGACAGACCATAGAGAAGCTAAGGGTTTTCTCCCTAGTTTCAATGCGTTGGATAACCCCTCTCTCCTCTCTAAGCTCATAAATAATGATGGTATGGAAAGACTTACCGGGTTTGCTAAGGAAAACTCTAACAATTTTGATGAAGATGATCCCGGAATTTTTCGTTATTTGCTTGATGATCTTTGAAAGATGCTTGGGATAGGCTATTGAGAATTCGAGCTAGCTATGTACCCCAATATCAGATCGAGATATACTTGAAAAGTTTTTATGTTGGTCTACCTTCTTCCTTTAAGAAAGTTTTGGATTCTATATTTGAAAACGGTTTTCTTGAAGGGGATGCAGTTGATACTTGTGAAAAGATGAAAGACATATTTGGGCACCCTAAGGGAGAAAATGTTGAATCAAGTACCCTTATGTGCTTTTATGAAAATGAAACAATTAAAGGGATGAAGTCTAATTTAGATACGAATTTTCGCAACATGCTTAATCTTTCTTCGGATATCAATGGCCATGTGCTTTCACAAAATAGTAAATTAAATTCCATTGACAGGAAATTTTCCCTTTGCTTTCAAAAGGACAAAGATGACAAAATTTAGATCCTTGCTTTATGCCTAGCTAAGGGCATAAAACTATAGCGCTTGTTGGGAGGCAACCCAATGAATAAAATTTATCTTTGCTTTGTGCTTCCTGTTTTTTAGTGTTAGGACAATTATGCTTCTGTAATTATTGTGTTTTTATGTTTTAATTAGTATTTGTGCCAACTAAATCCTTAGGATCTTATTGGGTGATAGTTGTTTGATCTTGCTGAAAAAACAGAGACTTTTACGCTCACGAAAATAATTCTCATTTTTAACCAAAGAGAGATAAAATACCCATTTCTTTTGCAGTAGATCAATATACAAATTGTTCAGGTTGTCATAATTGTATAGAGTTTTTGGAGCTACAGAAGTATTCGGAACACTCAGATTACTGCAGACTATTCTGTTTTTGACAGATTCTGTTTTCTTTGTGTTGTGTGCTTATTTTGATGGATCTATGGTTTCCTTTGATGAGTTTTTGCCATAAAAAAGTTAGAATACGGTAGATATAATGCAAGAACAAAATATGAATTGGTTTGATACAGTACTTATAGTAGTGATTTATTTTCTTATACTAACGGATCTCACGAAGGCTTTTGTTGAGTTTTGTGTGATTGAAGTTTTCAAGTTTTGGGTTATCTTACGATGGATGAAGGAACAAGGAGTAAGAATATCCTAAGCTTGGGGATGCCCCAGCATCCCAAGCTATTATCCAAAAGAGAGCAAGCAATTAAGCTTGGGGATGCCCCGAGTGGCATCCCCTCTTTCTTCTATCGACCATCAGTATTTTACTCAAAACTATATTTTTATTCGCTACATACTATGTGTTTTGCTTGGAGCGTCTTGTATTATATGAGTCTTTGCTTGTTTTATTTTGTGTTTCAAGTCTTGATTCCTTGATGGACACACCTATTTGAGAGAGCCAAAATTATGTCATGACTTGTTAGAATTGCTCTCTATGCTTCACTTAATTTTTATGAGCTATGGACTTGCTCTAGTACTTCACTTATATCTTTTTGAGCACGATGTACTTTAGTATTTTTGAATAAATACTCTGTTGCTTCACTTAGATTTATTTGATAGCTAGTACAATTTGCAAGAAATTCTCTCTTGCTTCATTTAAATTAATTTGAGAGAAATAAAAAATATGCTCATGATCTTCACTCATATTTGTTTGAGCTCGCCAAAAGCAACACATGAAAATTAGTCGCAAAGTGATAGATATCCAAGAAGGATATAATAAAAACTTTCATTAAGATCATTGGACAAAATAAACTTGATTCTTAGTAATAGTTTTGAGATATGATGATGTGATATGTGAGTTATGTTGATGAGTAATTATGCTTTAGTAAGAATATTGGTGTTAAGGTTTGTGATTCCCTATGCAAGCACGAAAGTCAATAACTATGCAATGAAATTATATCCTACTTGTGGTGCATTATTCAGTGTTAATATGCTTAATGATCGCTTATGAGATTATTCGTTTCTTGGTTGGTGGCTTCTCAATCTTTTGCTAGCCTTCATTTTGCACTAAGTATGATCACTACTTGTGCATCCAAAAACCTTTAAACCAGTTTTGCTACATGAGTCCACTATATCTACCTATATGCGGTATTCTTTTGCCATTCTGAGCAAATTTGTATGTGCCATCTCTAATTTTCAGAATAAACTTCTCTTTTGTGTGTTCGTTCCGCTCGCGGAGCGGTGAGGGGTGGCTAATATTTTCCATGCTAGATGTGTTATTCTCACGATGAGTGTTTATTCACTTATCATTGCACGAGAGTAAGGCAAAGGTATTTGGGATGCCCAGTCCTGAAATGAAAAATGAATTTACTTTATGTTGTCAAATAATAAATTCCTTGGAAAGTGTTGGTATGGAAGGCAATCGTGGATACAGTCAGCCATGGAAAGTGAAAGTATGGTTCTTTTGACTATTTGCTGCAAGGCAATAGCCTCACAGTCCTTTATTAAAAGATAAAAAGGGGAATAGGTTACAAGTTTAAGAATTTACAGAGGAGAGAAAAGATACTTACAAGAAAAAGCTAAGAAAGGTTAGCTATCCAAGACATAAAACTATCTCTATATTTACATCTAATCCTATGAGATAGAAGAGAGATGTGATGAATAAAGTTTCTTCTCCAAGCTCTAAGTGATGGTTGTTCACTTTTGAAAATCTTCCCATTCCATTGTATCCAAATATTCTAGGTAGCAGTGAATACAACCTCAGAGAAAAAAGGGAGACCAAAATCCTTCCTAACTGCTTGTGCCATTTCATATGTGGTTTGGTTCGGTTGGACTGTCCAAGAAATCCCAAGATAGTTCCAAACCCTTTGGCTAAAGTTGCAAGAAAAGAAAATATGAGCCCGATCCTCATGTTGTGCAAGGTTGCATTGAAGGAAATATGCCCTAGAGGCAATAATAAAGTTATTATTTATTTCCTTATATCATGATAAATGTTTATTATTCATGCTAGAATTGTATTAACCGGAAACATAATACATGTGTGAATACATAGACAAACAGAGTGTCACTAGTATGCCTCTACTTGACTAGCTCGTTTATCAAAGATGGTTATGTTTCCTAACCATAGACATAAGTTGTCATTTGATTAACGGGATCACATCATTAGGAGAATGATGTGATTGACTTGACCCATTCCGTTAGCATAGCACTTGATCGTTTAGTTTGTTGCTATTACTTTCTTCATGACACATACATGTTCCTATGACTATGAGATTATGCAACTCCCGTTTACCGGAGGAACACTTTGTGTGCCACGAAACATCAAAACGTAACTGGGTGATTATAAAGGTGCTCTACAGGTGTCTCCGAAGGTACTTGTTGGGTTGGCGTATTTCGAGATTAGGATTTGTCACTCCGATTATCGGAGAGGTATCTCTGGGCCCTCTCAGTAATGCACATCACTTAAGCCTTGCAAGAATTGCAACTAATGAGTTAGTTGCAGGATGATGTATTACGGAACGAGTAAAGAGACTTGCCGGTAACGAGATTGAACTAGGTATTGAGATACCGATGATCGAATCTCGGGCAAGTAACATACCGATGACAAAGGGAACAACGTATGTTGTTATGCGGTCTGACCGATAAAGATCTTCGTAGAATATGTGGGAGCCAATATGAGCATCCAGGTTCCGCCATTGGTTATTAACCGGAGACGTGTCTCGGTCATGTCTACATTGTTCTTGAACCCGTAGGGTCCGCACGCTTAAGGTTTCGATGACAATTATATTATGAGTTTATGAGTTTTGATGTACCGAAGGAGTTCGGAGTGCCGAATGAGATCGGGGACATGACGAGGAGTCTCGAAATGGTCGAGACGTAAAGATCGATGTATTGGACGACTATATTCGGACATTGGAAAGGTTCCGAGTGATTCGGGTATTTTTGGAGTACCGGAGAGTTACGGGAATACGTATTGGGCCTTATTGGGCCATACGCGAAAGAAGGAAAAGGGCCTCAAGGGTGGCCGCACCCCTCCCCTTGGTCTGGTCCGAATTGGACTAGGGAAGGGTGGCGCTCCCTTCCTTCCTTCTCCTTTTCCCTTCCTCTTTTCCTATTCCATATGGGAGGTGGAATCCTACTAGGACTAGGGAGTCCTAGTAGGACTCCACACTTGGCGCGCCCCCTCCTAGGGCCGGCCTCCTCCTCCCTTGCTCCTTTATATATGGGTGCAGGGGGGCACCCCAAAGACACAACAATTGATCATTGATCTCTTAGCCGTGTGCGGTGCCCCCTTCCACCATAATCCTCGATAATATTGTAGCGGTGCTTAGGCGAAACCCTGCGACAGTAGAACATCAAGATCGTCACCACACCGTCGTGCTGACGGAACTCTTCCCCAACATTCTGCTGGATCGGAGTCCGGGGATCGTCATCGAGTTGAACGTGTGCTAGAACTCAGAGGTGCCGTAGTTTCGGTGCTTGATCGGTCGAGCCGTGAAGACGTACGACTACATCAACCGCATTGTGCTAACGCTTCCGCTTCCGGTCTACGAGGGTACGTAGACAACACTCTCCCGTCTCGTTGCTATGCATCACCATGATCTTGCGTGTGCATAGGAATTTTTTTGAAATTACTACGTTCCGCAACAGTGGCATCCGAGCCTAGGTTTTATGCGTTGATGTTGGGCACGAGTAGAACACAAGTGAGTTGTGGGCGATATAAGTCATACTGCTTACCAGCATGTCATACTTTGGTTCGGCGATATTGTTGGATGAAGCGGCCCGGACCGACATGACGCGTACGCTTACGCGAGACTGGTTCTACCGACGTGCTTTGCACATAGGTGGCTAGCGGATGTCAGTTTCTCCAACTTTAGTTGAACCAAGTGTGGCTACGCCCGGTCCTTGCGAAGGTTAAAACAGCACCAACTTGACAAACTATCGTTGTGGTTTTGATGCGTAGGTAAGAACGGTTCTTGCTAAGCCCGTAGCAGCCACGTAAAACTTGCAACAACAAAGTAGAGGACGTCTAACTTGTTTTTGCAGGGCATGTTGTGATGTGATATGGTCAAGACATGATGCTAAATTTTATTGTATGAGATGATCATGTTTTGTAACCGAGTTATCGGCAACTGGCAGGAGCCATATGGTTGTCGCTTTATTGTATGCAATGCAATTGCGCTGTAATGCTTTACTTTATCACTAAGCGGTAGCGATAGTCATGGAAGCATAAGATTGGCGAGACGACAACGATGCTACGATGGTGAGCAAGGTGTCGCGCCGATGACGATGGTGATCATGACGGTGCTTCGGAGATGGAGATCACAATCACAAGATGATGATGGCCATATCATATCACTTATATTGATTGCATGTGATGTTTATCTTTTATGCATCTTATCTTGCTTTGATTGACGGTAGCATTATAAGATGATCTCTCACTAAATTTCAAGATAAAAGTGTTCTCCCTGAGTATGCACTGTTGCCAAAGTTCGTCGTGCCCAGACACCACGTGATGATCGGGTGTGATAAGCTCTACGTCCATCTACAACGGGTGCAAGCCAGTTTTGCACACACAGAATACTCAGGTTAAACTTGACGAGCCTAGCATATGCAGATATGGCCTCGGAACACTGAGACTGAAAGGTCGAGCATGAATCATATAGTAGATATGATCAACATATTGATGTTCACCATTGAAAGCTACTCCATTTCACGTGATGATCGGTTATGGTTTAGTTGATTTGGATCACGTGATCACTTAGAAGACTAGAGGGATGTCTTTCTAAGTGGGAGTTCTTAAGTAATATGATTAATTGAACTTTAATTTATCATGAACTTAGTCCTGGCAGTATTAGCATATCTATGTTGTAGATCAATAGCTCGTGATGTTGCTCCCAGTTTATTGTGTTCCTAGAGAAAAATTATATTGAAAAATGTTAGTAGCAATGATGCGGATTGGATCCGTGATCTGAGGATTATCCTCATTACTGCACATAAGAATTATGTCCTTGATGCACCACTAGGTGACAGACCTATTGCAGGAGCAGATGCAGACGTTCTGAACGTTTGGCTAGCTCAATATGATCACTACTTGATAGTTTAGTGCACCATGCTTAGCGGCTTAGAATTGGGACTTCAAAGACGTTTTGAACATCATGGAACATATGAGATGTTCCAGGAGTTGAAGTTAATATTTCAAGCAAATACCCGAGTTGAGAGATATGAAGTCTCCAACAAGTTCTATAGCTAAAAAGATGGAGGAGAATAGCTCAAGCAGTGAGCATGTACTCAGATTGTCTGGGTATTACAATCACTTGAATCAAGTGGGAGTTAATCTTCCAGATAAAATAGTGATTGATAGAATTCTTTAGTCACCATCACCAAGTTAGTAGAACTTCATGATGAACTATGATATGCAAGGGATAACGGAAACGATTCCCAAGCTCTTCGTAATGCTGAAATCATCGAAGGTAGAAATCAAGAAAAATATCAAGTGTTGATGGTAGACAAGACCACTAGTTTCAAGAAAAGGGCAAAGGGAAGAAGGGGAACTTCAAGAAGAACGGCAAGCATGTTGCTGCTCAAGTGAAGAAGCCCAAGTCTGGTCCTAAGCCTAAGACTAAGTGCTTCTACTGCAAAGGGACTGGTCACTGGAAGCGGAACTGCCCCAAGTATTTGGCGGATAAGAAGGATGGCAAAGTGAACAAAGGTATATTTGATATACAGATTATTGATGTGTATTTTACTAGTGTTCGTAGCAACCCCTCGGTATTTGATACTGGTTCAGTTGCTAAGAGTAGTAACTCGAAACGGGAGTTGCAGAATGAATAGAGACTAGTTAAGGGTGAAGTGACAATGTGTGTTGGAAGTGGTTCCAAGATTGATATGATCATCATCGCACACTCCCTATACTTTCGGGATTAGTGTTGAACCTAAATAAGTGTTATTTGGTGTTTGCGTTGAGCATGGATATGATTTGATCATGTTTATTGCAATACGGTTATTCATTTAAGTAAGAGAATAAATTGTTGTTCTGTTTACATGAATAAAACCTTATATGGTTACACACGCAATGAAAATGGTTTGTTGGATCTCGATCATAGTGATACACATATTCATAATATTGAAACCAAAAGATGCAGAGTTAATAATGATAGTGCAACTTATTTGTGGCACTGCCGTTTAGGTCATATTGGTGTAAAGCGCATGAAGAAACTCCATGCTGATGGACTTTTGGAATCACTTGATTATGAATCAGTTGATGCTTGCGAACCATGCCTCATGGGCAAGATGACTAAGACTCCGTTCTTCGGAACAATGGAGCGAGCAACAGATTTGTTGGAAATCATACATACTGATGTATCTGGTCCGATGAATATTGAAGCTCGCGGCAGGTATCATTATTTTCTGATCTTCACGGATGATTTTAGCAGATATGAGTATATCTACTTGATGAAACACAAGTCTGAAATATTTGAAAAGTTCAAAGAATTTCAGAGTAAAGTGGAGAATCATCATAACAAAAATAAAAATTTCTACGATATGATCGCAGAAGTAAAATATTTAAGTTACGAGTTTGGCCTTCAGTTAAAACAATGTGAAATAGTTTCACTACTCACGCCACCTGGAACACCACAGTGTAACGGTGTGTCCGAACGTCGTAACCGTGCTTTATTAGATATGGTGCGATCTATGATGTCTCTTACCGATTACCACTATCGTTTTGGGGTTATGCATTAGAGACAACTACATTCACGTTAAAAAGGGCACCATCTAAATCCGTTGAGACGACACCGTATGAACTGTGGTTTGGCGAGAAACCTAAGCTGTCGTTTCTTAAAGTTTGGGACTGCAATGCTTATGTGAAAAACTTTCAACATGATAAGCTCGAACCCAAATCGGAGAAGTAAATCTTCGTAGGATACCCAAAATAAAATATTGGGTACACCTTCTATCACAGATCCGAAGGCAAGTTATTCATTGCTGAGAATGGATCCTTTCTAGAGAAGGAGTTTCTCTCGAAAGAAGTGAGTGGGAGGAAAGTAGAACTTGATGAGGTAACTGTACTTGCTCCCTTATTGGAAAGTAGTTCATCACAGAAATCTGTTCCTGTGACTACTACACTAATTAGTGAGGAAGCTAATGATGATGATCATGTAACTTCAGATCAAGTTACTACCAAACCTCGTAGGTAAACCAGAGTGAGATCTGCACCAGAGTGGTACGGTAATCCTGTTCTGGAAGTCATGTTACTAGACCATGAGGAACTTGCGAACCATGAGGAAGCGATGATGAGCCCAGATTCAGCGAAATGGCTTGAGGCCATGAAATCTGAGATGAGATCCATGTATGAGAACAAAGTATGGACTTTGATTGACTTGCCAATGATCGGTGAGCCATTGAGATTAAATGGATCTTCAAGAGGAAGATGGACGCTGATAGTAGTGTTACTATCTACAAAGCTAGAATTGTCGCAAAAAGTTTTTCGACAAGTTCAAGGTGTTGACTACGATGAGAGTTTCTTACTCGTATTTATGCTTAAGTCTGTCCGAATCATGTTAGCAATTGCCGCATTTTATGAAATCTGGCAAATGGATAAACAAAACCGCATTCCTTAATGGATTTATTAAAGAAGAGTTGTATATGATGCAACCGGAAGGTTTTGTCAATCCTAAAGGTACTAACAAAATATGCAAGCTCCAGCGATCCATCTATGGACTGGTGCAAGCATCTCGGAGTTGGAATATACGCTTTGATAAGTTGATCAAAGCATATAGTTTTATACAAACTTGCGGTGAAGCCTGTATTTACAAGAAAGTGAGTGGGAGCACTACAGCATTTCTGATAAGTATATGTGAAAGACATATTGTTCATCGGAGATAATGTAGAATTATTCTACAAAGCATAAAGGAATATTTGAAAGGAGTTTTTCAAAGAAAGACCTCGGTGAAGCTGCTTACATATTGAGCATCAAGATCTATAGAGATAGATCAAGATGCTTGATAAGTTTTTCAATGAGTACATACCTTGACAAGATTTTGAAGTAGTTCAAAATGGAACAGTCAAAGAAGGAGTTCTTGCCTGTGTTACAAAGGTGTGAAGTTGAGTAAGACTCAAAACCCAACCACGACAGAAGATAGAGAGAGAATGAAAATCATTCCCTATGCCTCAGCCATAGGTTCTATAAAGTATGCCATGCTGTGTACCAGACCTATTGTATACCCTGCCCTGAGTTTGGCAAGGGAGTACAATAGTGATCTAGGAGTAGATCACTGGACATTGGTCAAAATTATCCTAAGTGGAATAAGGATATGTTTCTCGATTATGGAGCTGACAAAAGGTTCGTCGTAAAGGATTACGTCGATGCAAGTTTTGACACTGATCCAGATGACTCTAAGTCTCAATCTGGATACATATTGAAAGTGGGAGCAATTAGCTAGAGTAGCTCCATGCAGAGCATTGTTGACATAGAAATTTGCAAAATACTTATGGATCTGAATGTGGCAGACCCGTTGACTAAACTTCTCTCACAAGCAAAATATGATCACACCTCAGTACTCTTTGGGTGTTAATCACATAGCGATGTGAACTAGATTATTGACTCTAGTAAACCGTTTGGGTGTTGGTCACATGTCGATGTGAACTATGGGTGTTAATCACATGGTGATGTGAACTATTGATGTTAAATCATATGGCGATGTGAACTAGATTATTGACTCTAGTGCAAGTGGGAGACTGAAGGAAATATGCCCTAGAGGGAATAATAAAGTTATTATTTATTTCCTTATATCATGATAAATGTTTATTATTCATGCTAGAATTTTATTAACCAGAAACATAATACATGTGTGAATACATAGAGAAACAGAGTGTCACTAGTATGCCTCTACTTGACTAGCTCGTTTATCAAAGATGGTTATGTTTCCTAACCATAGACATGAGTTGTCATTTGATTAAAGGGATCACATCATTAGGAGAATGATGTGATTGACTTGATCCATTCCGTTAGCATAGCACTTGATCGTTTAGTTTGTTGCTATTGCTTTCTTCATGACACATACATGTTCCTATGACTATGAGATTATGCAACTCCCGTTTACCGGAGGAACACTTTGTGTGCCACCAAACATCACAACGTAAATGGGTGATTATAAAGGTGCTCTACAGGTGTCTCCGAAGGTACTTGTTGGGTTGGCGTATTTCGAGATTAGGATTTGTCACTCCGATTGCCGGAGAGGTATCTCTCGGCCCTCTCTGTAATGCACATCACTTAAGCCTTGCAAGCATTGCAACTAATGAGTTAGTTGCAGGATGATGTATTACAGAACGAGTAAAGAGACTTGCTGGTAACGAGATTGAACTAGGTATTGAGATACCGACGATCGAATCTCGGGCAAGTAACATACCGATGACAAAGGGAACAACGCATGTTGTTATGCGGTCTGACCGATAAAGATCTTCGTAGCATATGTGGGAGCCAATATGAGCATCCAGGTTCCGCTATTGGTTATTGACCGAAGACGTGTCTCGGTCATGTCTACATTGTTCTCGAACCCGTAGGGTCCGCACGCTTAAGGTTTCAATGACAGTTATATTATGAGTTTATGAGTTCTGATGTACCGAAGGAGTTCGGAGTCCCGAATGAGATCGGGGACATGACGAGGAGTCTCGAAATGGTCGAGACGTAAAGATCGATATATTGGACGACTATATTCGGACATCGGAAAGATTCCGAGTGATTCGGGTATTTTTCGGAGTACCGGAGAGTTATGGGAATACGTATTGGGCCTTATTGGGCCATACGGGAAAGAAGGAAAAGAGCCTCAAGGGTGGCCGCACCCCTCCCCTTGGTCTGGTCCGAATCGCACTAGGGAAGGGGGGCACCCCCTTCCTTCCTTCTCCTTTTCCCTTCCTCTTTTCCTATTCCATATGGGAGGTGGAATCCTACTAGGACTAGGGAGTCCTAGTCCTAGTAGGACTCCACATTTGGCGCGCCCCCTCCTAGGGCCGGCCTCCTCCTCCCTTGCTCCTTTATATACGGGTGTAGGGGGCACCCCAAAGACACAACAATTGATCATTGATCTCTTAGCTGTGTGTGGTGCCCCCTTCCACCATAATCCTCGATAATATTGTAGCGGTGCTTAGGCGAAGCCCTACGACGGTAGACCATCAAGATGGTCACCACGCCGTCGTGCTAACGGAACTCTTCCCCGACATTCTGCTGGATCGTAGTCCGGGGATCGTCATCGAGCTAAACGTGGGCTAGAACTCGGAGGTGCCGTAGTTTCGGTGCTTGATCGGTCGGGCCGTGAAGACGTACGACTACATCAACCGCGTTGTGCTAACGCTTCTGCTTCCGGTCTACGAGGGTACGTAGACAACACTCTCCCCTCTCGTTGCTATGCATCACCATGATCTTGCGTGTGCGTAGGAATTTTTTTGAAATTACTACGTTCCCCAACATGCATAGCACGCATGTGTTATCCTGGATTATCCAATGTCGACGTTGCATCATATCCCTAGTATTCAAGCGATCCATTAACAGGAGCCAACCAAAAACTTTGAGCTTTAAGGTGCATGCACACTTCCAAATCCACCATAGTATTGGATCAACCACTAGGTGTGTGAATCAAGAGTCATAATATATCTTTGACATAAAGACTCCAGACTTTGAGGGCCACTTCGAAATATCCTTGCTCTCACCATCCAGATTGATCAAAGGAAGGACGGCCTCTAATTATGTGAGTTCAGAGAAGGCCTCCTGCGATAGAGGCAAATGGAAATGATCCAAGATATCGGGCTGCTCCATAAAGTCCTTGACTGTGATTGCATCATCCACCACAAATGAATGTAGCCTCGGGAAACAGTCCTGCAAGAGAACAACACGATTTCCCAGCTGCCAACGGTCAAGCCAAAAAAGCACCGTGTCACCAGCAAGAACTTGTGGAACAGCAAGCTTGCAGAACTTGGGATATAAGCGCATGATATCACGCCACCAAAATGAACCACAGCTCTGTGTGCTTTGGGGCGGTGATACTGCGTAATAAGTGTCCCAAATTAAAGATACCCAAGGCATACCCACTTTATTGAAGAACTTGAATAGATGCTTTAGTAGTAGAGCCTCATTTTGGATGGCCAAGTTAAGAACATGAAAGTGCTAGTGATCGACTAGAGGGGTGTGAATAGGCGATTTTTATGGAAGTCTTCAAAACATGTGAGTTTCGAAGAGAAACGATAGAAACAAACCTATTATCATGCAGCGGAAGGTAGACTACACTAGGCAAACCATAGTCATGTATTCAATGAAGTGAAAGCACAATGACAAATAGCAGCTAGGCAGTAAGGATCAGGTAGGAAGATGTTGAGAAGCTAATCTGTACACGTAATCACTTAGTGAAGTCAAATGGTGATGCTATCATACAATGACTTCACAACAACCAACAGTAACTAAGGGAGAGTGAAGGATGAAACCAGTGACTCGTTGAAGACAATGATTTGTTGGACCAGTTCTAGTTGCTGTGACAACTGTACATCTGGTTAGGGAGGCTGAGATTCAACTCAGAAGACCTCGTCTTCACCTTATTCCCCTTGAGCTAAGGACACCCAGTCCTCGCCCAATTACTCTGGTAAGTCTTCAAGGTAGACTTCCAAACCTTCACAGACTTCGTTCACTTGCGATCCACAATGACTCTTGGATGCTCAGAATGCGACGCCTAACCGGCTGGAGGATTCACAGTCCTCAAGTGTAATAAGTCTTCAGATCACACAGACAAGAAGACTTAAGTGATGCCTAACACTCTTTGGCTCTGGGTGGTTAGGGCTTTATCCTCTCAAGGAATTCTCTCTCAAAGGCTTCGAGGTGGGTTGCTCTCAAACGACAAAAGCCGTACTTTAACTCTGAGCAGCCAACCGTTTATGGTTGTAGGGGGTGGGCTATTTATAGCCACTAGGCAACCCGACCTGATTTGTCCGAAATGACCCTGGGTCACTAAGGAACTGACACGTGTTCCAACGGTCAGATTTCAAACACACACGGCAACTTTACTTGGGCTACAAGCAAAGCTGACTTGTCCAACTCTGAACAAGATTCGCTCTCATAGTCTTCACTCGAAGACATAGGATTTTGGTTAAGCATCACTTCAGTCATTCTGACTGGTTTTCTTGGACCCCACTTAACAGTACGGTGGTTCCTATGACTAAACAAAGAAGAAAAAGAACTACGAAAGATCTAAGTCTTCGCGCTCCATAGTCTTCATGCGATGTCTTCTATTGTCATAGTCTTCAAGGTGAATGTCTTCACTTACCACCTTTGACTTCAATGTCTTCATACATTTTTAGGGGTCATCTCTGGTAGGAAAACCGAATCAATGAGGGGCTTCTACCTGTGTTATCCTGCAATTCTCACAAACACATTAGTCCCTCAACTAGGTTTGTCGTCAATACTCCAAAACCAACTAGGGGTGGCACTAGATGCACTTACAATCTCCCCCTTTTTGGTGATTGATGACAAACTAGTTGAAGTTTTCAACGGGGAATATAATATGTGAAATTGTAAAGGATAAGGAGTTGTCTTCATAAGTTGCATGGGCTCCCCCTGAAGATGTGCATATAAGTAATTTGCTTTTGGAATGCAAATGCACATGGCAGGTTGTACTTGTGGAGATCCTCTTCAACTTATGATGACAATTCATCGTGCATGAAAGGTATGTGAAGATAATGACATGCATAATGAAAAATGGACGTCTGCAAAATGATCTAAGTGCGGAATTTATCGTCGCACATGCGGGATTTATCATCGCATCACAAAATAGAAAATAAGTAGCAGACGACCATCGAGTTTAAGTGTTACAACTCAAAGAACCAAATGCATCAAAACGAGAGTTGTAAACACTAGGAAAAACATAAAGTAACCGCCCATATTGACCCGCTTGAAGACTATCAAACTCATATGCTTCTCCCCCTTTTGTCAGTGAGGACCAAAAAGGTTTGAAGACATAGAGCATCTACTCGTTCCCATGAAGAGTAGGTGAAGTAGCAGGGTCGTCGGTGGTGTTTGGCGGTGCAGAAGAACTTGGGGCAGTGTCGAGGCGTGCAGAAGTAGGGGGCAGTGAAGTGGCATCATCTTCGTCCTCGATCACTCTGGCATTCATAGTTGCCGCAGAGGAAGACAACTCAGAGTCTTCAAGAGATGGAGTTCGTCGCAACACAGTCCTTCGGGGAGGTGTGGGGTCAAATTTGAACGTTCAGAGAAGCCATCCTCTTGAAGATCATCCTCAGAACACATAAGCGTCAGCCCTTTCCATGTACGCCGAAAGGTTTCATGGGCAACAAAAGCATTCTTGGTGGCAAGATTGCGAATGCGGTTGACATCTACCAAGAGGCTGTGCATTTGGCGCTTCAGCCAGTCATGATGCCTATCCTGTTTCTGATGAAGAGCAACCAGAAGCTCTCAGTCATTGAGAACACGAGATCGCTTCTTGGGCCGTTGGGCAATAGTGCTTTCAGTGGCTTCAGTAAGGGCATGATGAGGTCCACGTGTAGTACTAGCCAGAGGATAAACACGAGTGACTGCTTCAACTCCTTCAATGTTCTGAGTGAAACTTTGATGCTCCGCATTCTGAAGACTAAGAGGCTCCTTGGCAGGCTCTGGATAAATGGCTTCAACGGACATATCCACATCAGGCAGAAAGATCCGATGATTGCGAGCAGATGGCTGATATGAGATAGCTGAGTGGAGTTTAATCAGCCGCATTATCCATGGAGCGTAGAACTTCAAGCCAAAAAGATCAGATCCTGATGCAACAAGTTGGCGGATGAAGAGTCTTGTGCATTGAAGCATTTGCCATGAAGAATATAGAAGACCAAAGTCTTCATTGCACCTTCCAGTTTTGCATGTGGAGAATGTCCTTTGATGGGCCAGAGAGTTCGCCGTATAATGAGATAGATAGTCCTTGGCAGATACTCCAGGTCTTCAACAAAGAACTCCTTAGGATATGCAGCGTCTTGTGGCAAAGGCTTCATCATACTGAGCATCTGACTCATGTTCGGTTCAGGCTTCTGAAAGATGCTCTCCATAGCTTCACTGTGAAGCTGACAGCCAGGTTCATAGAGATCTCCAGGAGTGGGCAGACCAGTGAGCTCAATGATATCAAAGGCTTTGGCTTCGTGATGAACATTTCCTGTCATCCACTCAAGGACCCAAGTCTTCGGATCTCTGTTGTAACCACGTATGTGAAGTGTGGCATAAAATTGGAGCAACAACTCTTCGTTCCAGTGCTCTTGGTCGGTGACGATAGGCAACAATCCAACCTCTTTGAAGCAATCTAGAGCTTCTTCCAAACAGGGCAGACCAGCTATTGCTTTGGTGTCAAGACGCATATGTGGGAAGATGTGACCTTGATTGTACAGAATGCAGGAGTAATAGCTTCGCTGCGGATAGCTCCAGAACCGATCAGAAGATATTCATTCCCTTGAGTAGGGGTTCTTGCAGCTATTGAAGAAGGTGTTGTCTGCTTTGAAGCCGTTGACATTGAAGGATCCAGGTGCTGATGCAGGACCTGGAAACCTGGGCAACCTTGGCATTGGCTTCTGTACCTGAGGCCTATGCTCAATATGATAGTCAAACTGAGGACCAGCAGCAGGCGCAGGAACAGAAGCAGTAGCATCATTGGCTTCGCTGACTTCTGGTTCTTGGGTTGGTGTAGGCTCCACATTTGCTTCAGCCATGACAACGTTAGTGGCTTCATTCGTGTTGGTGTTGGCAGCCTCAAGATTTTCTACCTCCACTTGATGAGCTGGAGGGTCGGGCATAGACACGTTCTCCTCGAGAACAGCTTCTTCAGTAGTTGGGGGAGTAGGGACCCGTTCTTCTTCTTGGGTGTCATCGGCTGATGCAGCCGGAATGTCTTCAGTAGTTTTAGCCTCAGACTCGGAGACTTGAGACCTTGGTCCTTTGCGAAGCCTGCATAACGCTGGCGACGCCTTTGGAGATGGAGTTGGCTGGGCCTCAAAGTCATCTTCTTCTTCTTGCCGGGATGGTGTGACTTGTTGTGGTGGGTGATCAGCCCATGATGCATCCTGAGCAATTGGCATCAGAGGACGACCAATGCTGATGAGTTCACTGTGCGTAAGCACAGGCGATGATACTTGTTGGTGCTCGACCTGAGGAAGAACTACATCATCTTCAACATGGTCATGGTGACCAATGTCTTCAGCTGCGGTGGGATCAGCTGCTGGAATGTCTTCAGATTCATGAGCCTCTGTGAAAGCAGGCTCATGGACAGTCAGTTGGCGCTCTTGATGTTCAGCGGCAGGGCGAACCATGGAGATAGGTTCAACAATCAGGGGCTCTATGGGAGGAGCCCGTTCCTTCTTGGTCTTCCGCTTCTTCTTGGAGGGAGCAGCAGCAGAGGCATTAGGATGTTTCCTCTTTCTGGCTTCAGCCTCAGCAGTCCTCGTCTTCTTCAGTTCTGAAGCGGTAGACCTGGCTTTTGGCTTCGAGCCAGTCATGCTGGTTGGGAAGACAATGGGATGTGCTTCCTGCCTTGGTGCGTCGGGTTCGGCCATAGTGGGCTTCTTCTTCTGCTGCTTTGCAGCCATCCTGGGGTCGATGCCAAGACGCCCAAGGGCCTTGCGCTTCTCAGCCTCATTGTAGGCGTCAGCCAGGCTCTTCATGCGCTCACGAGAACCTTGAGCTTCTTCACGCTTCTTGAGAAAGGCTTCTTTGAGATCGTGCATCATGATCTTGAAGTTCTTGACCTCTTGCACGCTGAGCTTGGCCATATGCTTCTTGAACTGAGCTTTCTCAAAGTCAATCTTTTGGTTCAGTTCGACGATGCGCTAAGCTAGAGCTAGCTCGGAAGCAATGGCGCCATGGAAGGCAACACTGAGGCCAATGGGAAGTTGCAGGTCTTCAAAGCTGAGGTTGGGCGTGTCAAACCACTCATCGATGAAGTCGTGGATGATTGCCACGTCAAAGAGAGGCAAATTGTTGAAGATTTCTGCTTCTTCTTTGCTCTTGATCAGTTGCTCAAGAGCGTCATCTGCAAGATCTTCATCACTGGACAGATCAATGGCATCGTTGCGCAGAATGGCAGCAGCAGTCAGTTCTTGGCTGGTGTGTGGCAGAGGCATCTTGACTCTCGGGGGCTTGGAGATACGTGACAGATCTTCAGACTACACACTGTCTTCAGGAGGTGCAGTAGCCAGTGGCTTCGCCCGTGAGATTTTTGGTGCTGAGGCAGGCTTTGAAGCTTTAGGTTGCTTTGGCTTATGCGGCTTTGGAGTAGGAGCTGGGGCTTCATCAGTGTCAGCATCATCATCAGAATGATCCACTTTGGCACCTTGAACTGAGATGTGAGTGATGAGGCCATCCAGGTTATAGAAGGGCCCAACAAGATTGGGTTCAGCTTCGCGGGTGCCATCGGCACACGGAGCAGAGGGACCAGGATTGAAGTCTAGTCCCAATGACTTCTTATTCTGCTTCGCTGAATTCTGGGCAAACTGGAAGTTGAGCTTGAACAGATTGTTGTCACGACACCATAGCAGTGACGATGGGTCATCATCCGCAGGCTGTGGTCCACGGACCATGCAGGGATAGAAGCCTTGTTCAATGGCTTCATCTCTGGACCTGGGTTGAAGATTTCTGTATAGGATGTCTCCCCATGGCCGCTTGATGGCATTCTTCTCAGCATATTCCTTTGTCACAAACATGTACTTGAACCACTATTCTGCCCAATATCGTCGAATCCATTGGATTCGTGTCTTGCGCTGATTGTAATCCTCTTCTGGATCTGTCTTGTACAGTTCTGAGAGGTCATCGGGCAGATCTCTTGATGTTTCACCTCGATGCTTTCTACCACCCTTCCTTGCTGATTTCTCTGCAGCCATGAACTTTAAACTGAATGGCTTCAATATGTTCAAAGGCTTCAAGGGCTTTCGCTTGCTGGACAAACAGGAACTGGCTTCGGGAGAATTTATATGATGATGTAAGAATTCTGCAAATGAATGCAGACTATGAGAACCAAGGGATTCTCCGACGGACATGTACCTGTGACAGCATTAAGGTGTGAGGGAAGGGGAAGAGGTCATATGCATTCTCAGAAGATTTTGAAGATAAATCAGTTTAGAAGACATTGACCTCATCGTGCGAAGACATTCCCTCATAGATAAGGAGTTGGTTCCAGATTTGTACGAATCCACAGATTAGTACAAGTGAGGAATCTAACTACTTTGTGAAGCATAAGTGAACATACTGGGCATAATATGAGATGCAGTATGAAGTGGATACAACTTGTGTGAACAGAAACTGCTTGTGGTAGAAAGTGACGAATCTATAGGATCAAAGGGGCCATAAAAATGAAGTTTTATTTACCACACAAGGAACTGCTAGACGGAGTGGAAGAGGAGGCCGAGCATTTCGATCGTCCGTGCCCTAACTTGGCGACGGAGGATACCTACGGCGACGGCGGAGAAGACGATGTCCGCGGCCGGCGTGAAGACGGCGTTGGAGAGGTCACGGCAGCTAAGCGCTTCGTCGCCGGCGTCGTCGAGTGCTAGCGGTGGCGCTAGGGTTCGTGCGAGAGTGGAAGAAAGGATAATGACTGTGGTAAGACGTGTATTTATAGGGACAGGGACGGCACAACGTTATTACACAGGTGCCCCTAGCGATTCACATATGAAGAACACGTGGCCATCATGCAACATATCGGAGGTTGTTCCACGTTCCCACGCACGCCTGGATTGTCAGGTGGTCGTTCCCACTTCTCCGGGTTTCAGGTGAAGGAATTAGCATTGAAAACGGACTTAATGTTTGTCTCTGTATCTTCTGCTGACAAGGACACAGAGAAGATATTCGACAGTTTCAATAGAATGCATATGATTTGGAGAGATAGTGTTTGAGATAGAAAGCATAGAGAGGTTAGGGTCCGATCACATTCACTTAGTTCAAAAGATTCAACAAGAAGACATAGCTATAAGTGAATGCTGTAGAGGACAGAACACTAGTATATATATATATATATATATATATATATATATATATATATATATATGATCAACATAATGAAGATAATCATGAAGACATGTTGAGATTGAAGCCAAACCAAATGTGAATACACGACAAATGTAACACCATGGGTAAAACACTTCAAACAGACGAATTTTGTGGTGGCGTTACCCACCGTATAGGAAGTATTAGACCCAGACACGGCGCACAATTATCGTGGCGCTCCGAAGTCAAATTCCACATTAATGTATTCACACTTAGAATGTACGTCTTCATTGATTGAAGATATACTTTACTTCGTGTGTTGCACATCTAAGTCATCAATATGCATAAGTGTTAGGATGTGTGCCTGATCACAGGACATTTGAGGATTCCAAGATATTTAGCTCACACCGTAACTTGCAAAATCTCTTCTCATCCAAGGGCTTGGTGAAGATATCTGCCAATTGCTCTTCAGTGTTGACGTGTATGATATCAATATCTTCCTCCACAACATGATCTCTAAGAAAGTGATGACGAATTTCAATGTGCTTTGTCTTCGAGTGCTGAACTGGGTTGTTGGCAATCTTGATTGCGCTTTTGTTGTCGCAGTAGAGTGGCACTTGCTTCAGATGAATGCCATAGTCTTTGAGTGTTTGCTTCATCCATAGAAGCTGAGCGCAGCAAGATCCAGCAGCAATGTATTCAGATTCAGCAGTGGAGAGAGATACACAGTTCTGCTTCTTTGAAGACCAACATACAAGTGATCGTCCTAGAAAATGACATGTGCCTGATGTAGACTTGCGATGCACCTTGTCACCAGCATAATCAGCATCCGAGAATCCAACCAGATCAAACTCTGAGCCCTTTGGATACCATAATCCTAGAGTTGGGGTGTAAACCAAATATCGAAGAATCCGCTTCACAGCTAAGTGATGCGATTCCTTTGGTGCCGCTTGGAATCGAGCACACATGCAAACACTAAGCATAATATCTGGCCTAGATGCACATAGATAAAGTAAAGAACCAATCATGGAGCGGTATACCTTTTGATCGAACTCTTTACCATTGTCGTCGGGACCCAGATGATGTTTGGCTGGCATTGGCGTCGTGAAGCCTTTGCAGTCTTGCATACCAAACTTCTTCAGGCAATCTTTGAGATACTTCTCTTGTGATATAAAGATGCCGTTGCGTTGCTGACGTATTTGAAGACCAAGGAAGAACTTCAGCTCACCCATCATGGACATCTGATATTGCTCTTGCGTCATATATCCAAACTCTTCACTGTATTTCTGATTGGTGTAGCCGAAGATAATGTCATCCACATATATTTGGCACACAAACAGTTCACCATCATATGTCTTCGTGAAGAGAGTGGGGTCCAGGGAACCAGATTTGAAGCCTTTGCTCTTCAGGAAGTCTTTGAGTGTGTCATACCAAGCCCGAGGGGCTTGTTTGAGGCCATACAGTGCCTTGTTGAGCTTGTATGCCATGTCAGGATGTTTTGGATCTTCAAAGCCAGGCGGTTGTGCAACATACACTTCATCTTCAATCTTGCCATTGAGAAAAGCGCTCTTCACATCCATTTGATATAGAAGTATGTTGTGATGATTTGCATAGGCCAGCAGTATGCGTATGGCTTCAAGTCTAGCCACAGGAGCAAATGTTTCATCGAAGTCAATCCCTTCAACTTGAGTGTATCCTTGAGCAACAAGACGAGCTTTGTTTCAGACAACTTGACCATGCTCATCTTGCTTGTTGCGATATATCCATTTGGTGCCTATTATATTGTGCTTCCGAGGATCAGGACGCTTAACCAGTTCCCATACGTTATTCAGCTCAAACTGTTGAAGCTCTTCTTGCATAGCTTGAATCCATTCAGGTTCCATGAAGGCTTCTTCAACTTTCTTGGGTTCTGTTATTGAGACGAATGCGAAGTGCCCATAGAAATTTGCTAGCTGTGTTGCCCTTGAACGAGTGAGTGGACCTGGTGCATTGATGCTATCGATTATTCTCTCAATCTGCACTTCATTTGCAACACGAGGATGTACAGGACGAAGATTTTGCTCTTGCTGATCATTGTCATTGTTAGAGGAATTGTCTTCAGGCTGAGCATTGTCTTCAAGTTGATCAGGTGCGGAGATGATAAGTTCTTCTTCAGGTTGAGCTTCAGAAGGTATGATTTCTCCAGTTCCCATAAGTTTGATTGATTCACTGGATGGAACTTCATCTAGCACATTTGGCAGTTGCTCTCTTTGTGAGCCGTTAGTTTCATCGAACCGCACATCCACTGTTTCAACCACTTTGTAATGAAAGAGATTGAATACTCTGTAGGAGTGCGAATCCTTTCCATATCCAAGCATAAAACCCTCATGTGCTTTTGGTGCAAATTTTGAAGTGTGATGTGGATCCTTGATCCAGCACTTGGCGCCAAATACTCTGAAGTAACTGACATTTGGCTTCTTGACAGTAAGGAGCTCATAGGATGTCTTGTTCAGAAGCTTGTGAAGATAAACACGGTTGATGATATGGCATGCAGTGTCAATGGCTTCAGGCCAGAATTTTCTTGGAGTCTTGTATTCATCAAGCATCGTCCGAGCCATCTCAATAAGTGTTCTGTTCTTGCGTTCGACGACGCCATTCTGCTGTGGCGTGTACGGAGCTGAGAATTCGTGTGTGATGCCCAAAGTATCAAGATATGTATCTAGGCCAGTGTTCTTTAATTCAGTGCCATTGGCACTTCTGATGTGCTTTATCTTGGCGCCATAGTTGTTCATTGCTCGATTGGCGAAGCGTCTGAAGACATCCTGCACTTCAGTCTTGTAAAGGATTATATGCACCCAAGTATATCTTGAATAATCATCAACAATGACAAAGCCATAGAGACAAGCAGTAGTAGTAAGAGTTGAGTAATGAGTGGGACCGAAAAGATCCATGTGTAGCAGTTCGAAGGGTTGAGTCATTGTCATGATTGTCTTCGAGGGATGCTTGGCCCTCGTCATCTTTCCTGCTTCACAGGCACCGTATAAGTGATCCTTCTTGAACTTGATGCCCTTAATGCCTATGACATGCTTCTTCCTTGCAAGGTTGTGGAGGTTCCTCATGCCAGCATGCCCTAGCCTTCGATGCCAGAGCCAGCATTCAGAAGCTTTTGCTAGAAGACATACTGCAAGTTGTGGTCCTGCTAAGAAATCTACAACATACAAATCATCTTTTCGATACCCTTCAAACACTAGAGACTTGTCAGATTCCATTAGTACAAGGCAACGGTATTTTCCAAACATCACAATCATGTTTAAATCACAAAGCATTGAGACAGACATTAAGTTGAAACCAAGGGATTCAACAAGCATGACTTTATCCATGTGTTGATCCTTTGAGATTGCAACTCTACCTAGACCCAATACCTTGCTTTTACCAGTGTCAGCAAATGTGATGTGACTTTTGTCTGATGGACGTAAAGTTGAGTCCATGAGAAGGCTTCGCTTGCCAGTCATGTGATTTGTACACCCACTATCAATAATCCATTCTGAAGCAGCTGGTGTCGTACCCTACAGTGCAGTTAGGGGGATAGGCTTCACGAAGAGAATTGTGAAGCAAAAACATTTGACGAACCAGTGGATTATTAAAGCTTAGATCGAGATTAGGACCGATAGGGCAAGTTGCAAGCGATTCAGAAACAAAGTACATAGTAAGACCATTTTGGGCATTTTATCTTGCGCCCTACAAGATGTTTAAGGTCCCCAGCAATAGTGTCAGATGATTTTGGTTTTTGGCTGGAGACCTTTCCCTGCAAAAGAGAGTTAAGCTTTCTTAGCCACCCACATCTTCAGGGGTGGCTTCAAAGCAATAAGTGAAAGTGCAGCATCTGAGAACTTTGGCTTTGGAGCCCTAGCAAAAAGTCTTGTAGGTGGACAATAGTATTCATAAGAATAAGCAGAATAGTTCTTGGTCTTATGAACATGGCGGTTTGATGAACCGCGCTCATATTCATAGGCCTGAGTATGGCTTCCCTGCAAAACATTTGCGTTAGTATGACTCAGGTGAGTCCTCTGTCTGTATGAAGCCTTTGGACCGTATGAAGCCTGTGGTCTGGGGTTTGTCTTCTTCACCTGTGGTGTCATGATGACATTCACAGGAAGATTCTCCAAACACCTTTTCGGTACCCAGATCTTCTTCATAGGCAGTCCATTCCTGCAGTTAGTACCAATATATCTCGCAAACACTTCACCATTCTGATTCTTAAACAATTTATAGTTTGCATCAAAGGATTCATCAATAACAACGGGGTTAGCACAAGTGAAGCCAGATAGAGTGGATGGATCTGCTGAAGGTTCCTTTGCAGCAACCCATGTGGTTTTGGGGTACTGCTCAGGTTTCCAGTAAGAGCCATCAGCACTCATTTTCCTTACGAACCCAACACCCTCTTTCCTAGGGTTTCAGTTCAGGATCTGCCTTTTGAGGACATCACATAGTGTCTGATGCCCTTTTAGACTTTTGTACATCCCATGTTTCAAGCAGTGTCTTCAACCTAGCATTCTCATCAGCAATAGCAGTGGTGTCCTCAGCAGAGGGGTTAGTTTCCACATCAACAGTTGAAGATATTGCAACAATAGCAGCAGTAGAACATTCAGCAACAGAAGTAGCGCTACCACGCTCAATACATTTAAGACATGGTGGTTCAAATCCTTCCTGAGCTGAACTGATCTGTTCAGCGCGAAGTGACTCATTTTCTTTTTGAAGATCTTCATGAGCCGCTCTCAATTTCTCAAGATCTTGCTTCCTTTGAAGATAATCATAGGAAAGCCTTTCATGAGCTGTTGAGAGCGTTTCATGATGACTTTCAAGTTCCTCATACTTAACGTGAAGATTTTTTATGTCTTCAATTAAGGACTGAGATCGAGTCATTTCAGCGTCTAACATATCATCGCTTTTGTCTAACAGTTTTTGAATGTGTTCCATGGTTTTCTGTTGTTCAGTTGCAATTTGAGCAAGTGTTTTGCAGCTGGGTTTGGAAACACAATCAGAGTCATCGTCACTAGATGTTTGATAGTGAGTAGTGCATGTGTTTACCTTGGCACCACGTGCCATGAAGCAGTAGGAAGGAGCGGAGTAGTCCTTGTCATTTGCATCGGTGTCGGTGATGAAGTCATTTTCTTCAGTGTTGAAGAAGGACTTGGCGACGTATGCTGTAGCCAGACTTGCAATGCCAGAATCAGACTCCTCCTTAGACTCCACCTCCGCCTCCTCAGAAGCGGACTCATCCTCAGAGTCCATTTCCTTGCCAACAAAAGCACGTGCCTTGCCAGATGAGCTCTTCTTGTGTGATGAAGACTTGGAGGAAGACTTGGAAGAAGATTTTGAGTATTTCTTCTTCTTCTTCTTGTCGTCAGAGTCATACTCCTTGCTCTTCTTCTTCTTGTTCTCATTGTCCCACTATGGACACTCAGAGATGTAGTGGCCAGGTTTCTTGCACTTGTGACATGTTCTCTTCTTGTAGTCATGAGCAGAAGCTTCATCATTCCTTGAGCTTGATCGTGAAGACTTTCTGAAGCCTTTCTTCTTGGTGAATTTTTGGAATTTCTTCACAAGCATAACAAGCTCCCTTCCAATGTCTTCAGGATCATCAGAACTGCTGTCAGACTCTTCTTCAGATGAGGAGACAGCCTTTGCCTTCAAGGCACGAGTTCGCCCATAGTTGGGACCGTAGATGTCTCTTTTCTCAGAAAGCTGAAACTCGTGTGTGTTGAGCCTTTCAAGTATGTCAGACGGATCGAGTGTATTGAAATCAGGATGTTCTTGAATCATCAGGGCTAGGGTGTCAAACAAACTGTCAAGTGATCTTAGGAGTGTCTTAACGACTTCATGCTTGGTGATCTCAGTAGCGCCGAGGGCTTGAAGTTCATTTGTGATGTCAGTGAGTCGATCAAACGTGAGCTGGACATTCTCATTGTCATTTCTCTAGAAGCGGTTGAAGAGGTTGCGAAGGACACTGATTCTCTGATCTCTCTGGGTTGAGACGCCTTCGTTGACCTTGGATAGCCAGTCCCAGACTAGCTTAGATGTTTCCAAGGCACTCACGTGGCCATACTGTCCTTTGGTCAGATGACCACAGATGATATTCTTGGCAGTAGAGTCCAGTTGAACGAACTTCTTGACATCAGCGGCAGTGACACCTTCTCCAGCCTTGGGAACGCCGTTCTTCACGACATACCATAGGTCGACATCAATGGCTTCAAGATGCATGCGCATCTTATTCTTCCAGTAGGGATATTCAGTTACATCGAAGACGGGGCACGCAGCGGAGACTTTAATTATCCCTGCAGTCGACATAGCTAAAACTCCAGGTGGTTAAACCGAATCACACAGAACAAGGGAGTACCTTGGTCTGATACCAATTGGAAGTGCTAGTGATCGACTAGAGGGGGGGGGGTGAATAGGCGATTTTTATGAAAGTCTTCAAAACATGTGAGTTTCGAAGAGAAACGATAGAAACAAACCTATTATCATGCAGCGGAAGGTAGACTACACTAGGCAAACCATAGTCATGTATTCAATGAAGTGAAAGCACAATGACAAATAGCAGCTAGGCAGTAAGGATCAGGTAGCAAGATGTTGAGAAGCCAATCAGTACACGTAATCACTTAGTGAAGTCAAATGGTGATGCTATCGTACAATGACTTCACAAGAACCAACACTAAGTAAGGGAGAGGGAAGGATGAAACCAGTGACTCGTTGAAGACAATGATTTGTTGGACCAGTTCCAGTTGCTGTGACAACTGTACGTCTGGTTAGGGAGGCTGAGATTCAACTCAGAAGACCTCGTCTTCACCTTATTCCCCTTGAGCTAAGGACACCCAATCCTCGCCCAATTACTCTGGTAAGTCTTCAAGGTAGAATTCCAAACCTTCACAGACTTCGTTCACCGGCGATCCACAATGACTCTTGGATGCTCCGAACGCGATGCCTAACCGGCTGGAGGATTCACAGTCCTCAAATGTAATAAGTCTTCAGATCACACAGACAAGAAGACTTAAGTGATGCCTAACACTCTTTGGCTCTGGGTGGTTAGGGCTTTATCCTCTCAAGGAATTCTCTCTCAAAGGCTTCGAGGTGGGTTTCTCTCAAACGACAAAAGCCGTACTTTAACTCTGAGCAGCCAACCGTTTATGGTTGTAGGGGGTGGGCTATTTATAGCCACTAGGCAACCCGACCTGATTTGTCCGAAATGACCCTGGGTCACTAAGGAACTGACACGTTTTCCAACGGTCAGATTTCAAACACACACGACAACTTTACTTGGGCTACAAGCAAAGCTGACTTGTCCAACTCTGAACAAGATTCGCTCTCATAGTCTTCACTCGAAGACATAGGATTTTGGTTAAGCATCACTTCAGTCATTCTGACTGGTTTTCTTGGACCCCACTTAACAGTACGGTGGTTCCTATGACTCAACAAAGAAGAAAAAGAACTACGAAAGATCTAAGTCTTCGCGCTCCATAGTCTTCATGCGATGTCTTCTCTTGTCATAGTCTTCAAGGTGAATGTCTTCACTTACCACCGTTGACTTCAATGTCTTCATACATTTTTAGGGGTCATCTCTGGTAGGAAAACCGAATCAATGAGGGGCTTCTACCTGTGTTATCCTGCAATTCTCACAAACACATTAGTCCCTCAACTAGGTTTGTCGTCAATACTCCAAAACCAACTAGGGGTGGCACTAGATGCACTTACAGAACACCCAAACCCCCAAAATTCTTAGGGCGACAGACTAAATCCCAAGCAGCCAGTGATTGACGTGGATTATCCGTGTTGCCTCTCCACAGACACTGTCTCATGATTCGTTCTAACTGTTGTAAAATGCCCTTTGGGAGAGATAATGTGCACAAAAAATATATTGGCATGGAGCACAGCACCGATTGAAGAAGCTCAGTCGGCTCCCTTGTTTTAGTAAGCATGATGAGGCAGATAAACGACGCTCAACTCGATCGACCAAAGGCAGCAGATCATAGATTGTAGGCCTAGAAGTTCCCATTGGAAAACCTAGGTACGTGAAAGGCATCGCCCCAACATCACATCCAAGAAGAGAGGCCACTCTAGCACCTTCCTCATCAGACATGTTTATAGGAATGAGGGAGGACTTACTAAAGTTAACCCGCAAACCAGTGGACTCAGCAAAAGTGACCAACATTTCCTTGAAGGCAATGAGTTGCTCATTGATCGTAGGCAGAACAATTAAAGTGTTGTCGGCATATTGTACTATCGTATAATCATTGGAGTTGGTTGGGATTGGCAGAGATAGAATATTCCTGGAGCACATCTCATTGACAACAGATTGCAATAAATCCACCGCAATCACAAAAAGCAACGGTGAGAGAGGATCCCCCTGACGCACGCCCGTTCTGCAGAAAAAGTGTTTACCTGGCACACCGTTGAGAAGCACCAAAGAATATCCAGTAGACAAGATAGAATTGACCCAACCAGTCCACCGGGAGTCAAAACCCTTGCATTGCAGAATTCTGAGGATTAGGTCATGTTCAATTGTGTCGAAGGCTTTAGTGAAATCCAGCTTTAAGAAGACAATGGGGCGCTTCGAGGCCTTGCATTGGTGTATATACTCAAAACACCATGCTAGGCAATCTTGGATCGAACGAGACCGAAGAAAACCATACTGATTGCAGTGGATGCACCTTAGGATCATGTTTTGGAGACGATTAGCGAGCAGCTTAGTTAAAAATTTCAAGCACGTGTTGGTCAGTGGGATTGGCCGAAAATCTCCAACAACTTCAAGGCTCATCTTTTTCGGTATAAGGGTAATTAAGGAAGTATTAAGACATTCCAGGCTGCACCTTCCCTCATAAAACTCCTTAACCAGTTGCATGAAATCCTCTTTTAGGATTGGCCAGCACCTCTTTAAGAATAGACCAGAGAAACCATCGGGAAGTGAAAGTATGGTTGAAAAAGGAATAAACTTTATTTTCTGTTTGGGAACCGCCTATGATATATCTAGCATGGGAAGTGTTGGGAACTCTAAGTCGTTTTTGTTGGTGGGAAGGACACACCTCCCAAAATGTTTTTATCTCTAGGTTTTTCGCTTTGAGCTCTGGCACCTCTACAAATCTCTACTTCCCTCTACGAAGGGCCTTTCTTTTACTTTATGCAAATTTTCTTTTGAGTCTTCATCTTCTCTTATAAAAGCAACAACTAGGAGGCAATATGATCATACTTGAGTATTGGGTGTAGCTAATATGCGAGTGTGCTTCATGAATGGATCAATGATTGAGCATGATGGGCTAGGGATAGCTTATTTTAGCGTTGATATTTTGAAAGACATTGTCGCTTGTTGATATGCTTGAGTATTTAAGCTATCATGTCAAAGCTAGACTATTGCTTTGAACAATATAAAAGTCCAAATGTCCTCCTATGAAGAAAAGAAATATGATATGACATGTTAGGCAGCATTCCACATCAAAAATTCTGTTTTTATCACTTACCTACTCGAGGACGAGTAGGAGTTAAGCTTGGGGATGCTGATATATCTCCAACTTATCTATAATTTTTGATTGTTACATGCTATTATATTATCAATCTTGGATGTTTTATAATCATTTTATATCATTTTTTGGTACTAACCTATTGACATAGTGCCAAGTGCCAGTTGCTGTTTTTGCATGTTTTTTTACATCAGAAAAAATCAATACCAAACGGAGTCCAAATGCCACGAAACTTTACAGAGATTTTTTATGGACCGGAAGACACCTAATGGGCCAAGGCTGCGCCTGGGGGGTGCTCTAAGGAGAGCACAACCCACCAGGGCGCACCAGGAGGCCCAGGCGTGCCCTCGTGGGTTGTTCCCAACTCGGGTGCCCCCGGACCGCCTCTTTGCTCTATAAATACCCCCAATATTCTAAAACCCTAGGGGAGTCGATGAAAATTAATTGCAGCCGCCGCAGAGTCCAGAACCACCAGATCCAATCTAGACACCATCACGGATGGGGTTCACCACCTCCATTGGTGCCTCTTCGATGACGTGTGAGTAGTTCTTTGTAGACCTTCGGGTCCGTAGTTAGTACCTAGATGGACTCGTTTGATTCTCAATACAATGGTCTCTCGGAGATCCATATGATGTAACTCTTTTTGTGGTGTGTTTGTTGGGATTGGATGAACTTTGAGTTTATGATCAGATCTATCTTTTTATATCCATGAAAGTATTTGAGTTTCTTTGATCTCTTTTATGCATGATTGCTTATAGCCTCGTATTTCTTCTCTGATATTTGGGTTTTGTTTGGTCAACTTGATCTATTTATCTTGTAATGGGAAGAGGTGCTTTGTAGTGGGTTTAATCTTACGGTGCTTGTTCCCAGTGATAGAAGGGGAACCGACACGTATGTATCATTGCTACTAAGGATAAAACGACGGGGTCTAGCTCTGCATAGATAGATTTTGTCTACATTATGTCATCGTTCTTATTGCATTACTCTGTTTCTTCATGAACTTAATACACTAGATGCATGCTGGATAGCGGTCGACGTGTGGAGTAATAGTAGTAGATGCAGGCAGGAGTCGGTCTACTAATCTTGGATGTGATTCCTATGTAATGATCATTGCCTAGATATCGTCATGAGTATTTGAAGCTCTATCAATTGCCCAACAGTAATTTGTTTACCCACCGTTTTCTATTGTTTCTCGAGAGAAGCCACTAGTGAAACCTATGGCCCCGAGTCTCTTTGTCATATTATTTGCCTTCGCGATCTACTTTATTTTCCTTTTATTTTCAGATCTATTAAACCCAAAAATACAAAATATATTTCTGCAATTTATTTTATTTGGCGTTCTATCTATCAATATTTACAACTCTTGCACGTCCGTTTACCTATCTTGGGGCGCCGCTACCCGAAAGGGATTGACACGTCGGGTTGCGAGTAGTTGTTATTTGTGTGCAGGTGCTGTTTACGTTGTGTTGCTTGGTTCTCGTACTCGTTCGATAACCTTGGTTTCATATCTGAGGGAAATACCTACCGTCGCTGCACGCATCATCCCTTCCTCTATGGGGAAATACCAATGTAGCTTCAAGCGACATCGGGTATCATATTGATTCACTTGATGTATGTTTTGGCACTCAACTCACGGATTCCCGAGGTGAAATTGTGGTAATCTATGCATAGGGTTGATGCACGTTTTCGTCTTTGTTTCTTCGGTAGAAATATGGGGCACACTTTGAAGTTCTTTGTGTTGGATTGTGTATTATGAATCTGGAGTTGTTTGATGCATATCGTTTAGTCAACTCATGGATACTCATGGTGACATTGGAGTATCTAGGTGACATTAGAGTTGGTTGATGTGTATCATATGGTGTTATTTTAGTACAGAATCTTGGGCTATTTGTGACACTTATAGGAATAGATCGATAGATCGATCGAAAATGATAACTTTGAGGTGGTTTCGTACCCTACAAACAATTTCATCTTATGTTCTCCACTAGATAAGAACTTTGGAGTGATTCTTTATCGCACCTTGAAGGATTGCCATATGATCTAACTATGTTAGCATTGTTGAGAGATTGCACTAGGGAAAGTATGAACCCTAGGCCTTGTTTTCCAGCATTGCAATACCGTTTATGCTCACTTTTGTTACTTGCTACCTTGATGTTTTTATTGTTACTATTACAAAAAATCAATATCTACCATCATTACTACACTTGTATCACCATCTCTTTGCCGAACTAGTGCACCTATACAATTTACCATTGTATTTGGTGTGTTGGGGACACAAGAGACTTTTTGTTATTTGATTGTAGGGTTATTTGAGAGAGACCATCTTCATCCTACGCCTCCCATGGATTGATAAACCTTAGGTCATCCACTTGAGGGAAAATTGCTACTGTCCTACAAAACTCTACGCTTGGAGGCCGAACATGAGTCAACAAGAACAAGTTATGTAGTAGACATCAAGCTCTTTTCTAGCGCCGTTGTCGGGGAGGTGAGTGCTTGAAGGTATATCTCTAGATCTTGCAATTGAATCTTTTAGTTTCTTGTTTTATCACTATTTTGGTTTTAAAAAAGGAAACTACAAAAAAGAAATGGAATTGAGGTTGCCTCATCTTATTCATCTTTATCATGTCTTTCTTGAAAATGATGGATCGAAAAATTGTGCTCAAGATAGAAGAAGAATTCAATAAAATGTTTGACATAAAATCTTTGAATGATGAGCATGATTGCAATGTTGTTAGTATGAATTATTTGAATATCCATGATGTTAATGATATGCAAATCCATAAGCTTGGGGATGCTATATTTGATGAAGATGATATTTTTAGTCCCCCAAGTTTTGATGAGAAAATTTATTATGATGATAAAATGCCTCCTATTTATGAGCATTATATTGATGAAAGTAGGTTTGGAAGAGTGTGAACTCTATGTACTAATGATCCACTATTTTAGATGGTGTTGAATCTTATTGTGACAATTATGAAAGTGGATTTGGAGAGGTCATGACTTTATTTAATGATGAATCCACTATTTTGGAAGAGGTTTCAATTGACTATGATAAAAAAGTTGCTATCTATGATGATTATTGTGATGATATGTATGCTATAAAGAGTAATGATATCCATGAAACTTGTCATCATGATTATAATGCTCAAATTGATTATGTGAATGAAGTATCACATGATAGTCTTTTTGTTGAGTTTTCTCCCACTACTATTGATGAGAACAAATTTGCTTATGTGGAGAGTAGTAAAATTTCTATGCTTATGAATCATGAAAAGAATACTTTATGTGATAGCTATATTGTTGAATTCATTCATGATGCTACTGAAAATTACTATGAGTGTAACATCCCAAATTTTCAATTTGGAATGTTATACATTAGGTCATCATGCATATCATATTTTATTTTGCTTTTGGTTTTGATCCTAGAAAATCCTAAGCAACTCAAGGACCCACGGAGAGAGTTGGGGATTTCGTTATTTACATATTTGAGTTTCCTCAAATTTTGTAAACAGGATCATTTGATTTTATTTATTTTATCATCAATTATTTCTATTACAAAAATATGAGAGAGGGAATAAAATGACTTTCCCAAAATATAGAAATATTGAGGATTTAATAAAAAAATCAAATAAGATATATTTCGGAGTTTTTCGGTATTTTTATTTGAATTTAGGAAAAATGCGCGTTTTTCAAAGTTGTAGTTTGGGCCCAAATAAATGTTCACTTTTTCGGGCTTGATTTTAGAAGCCCGGGAAAATTTATTTCGTGAATTTTGGAGTCCGTTTAGTATTTATTTTTATTTTTCTTCCAAGCGGAATTATAAAAAAAAACGCGGAACCGACTATGGGCCGTACTCGGCCAGGACACCGCCGGCCGAGGCCTTTATAAGCCGCCGCCCCGGGGCCCGAGAGAGCCCAGCCGCCAGCCCCGAAACCCTAACCCTAGCGCGCCCCAGCCGCCGCCGCCGCCCCGCCGCCGATCCGCCGGAGCCGCGCGTCGCCCGAGGTTCGCCGCCCTCGAAATCCGTGCCGTTTAAAAAAAAATTCTGTTCGTCGTTTTTCTTTTTCGTCGGATTTTCCGTGGTTATTTTCAGATCGCGATTTCTGATCCGATTTTCGTTTTAGTATAACTTTTCGCTCGTTTATTGGAATCAGGCGATTCAAGCGCCTGGAGTTTCATCTCGAAACCCTCTTTCCGAATAACCAACTTAAACAAGTTTTTGCTACTGTAAAATTTGCCTTAGATCCAGATTACTAGAACGAAGTTGTTTTCTTTCGCCGTTTGATTTCTTTTGCTTCGTTTGATTTGATTCTTTTGCAAACCAGGGTTCTTAAGTTGAACTTTCTGGTTATATCTTCTATTTGAGTTTTACCCGTGCATTAGATGAGTACTTATTGTATGCTTGTTTGTTTGTCTGCGATAGAATACCCGGAGTGCGCCGCCTGTTACTTCGAATCTCTAGGTTTCGCGGATCATCAGCAAGGCAAGTAACACTTTGATCATACCCTTTTCTACAACCCAGTTTTATTGCATTAGATCAATCCTCACACATTGCATGATTAGGATCTAATTAAATTGTGGGATGGGAAGTAGATGAGGTAGTACCTATTACCTGTTTATTATCAAACCTTTGGGAGTTACTTCTATGTTTACTTGTTATGCCATGCTATGCTAGTAGACGTGGATTGGGTGAGTGATATCCATGACAGATGTGAGATTGTTAATTAAGGGTTTACCTAAGGTGGCAACCTAACACACATCTGGGTGGATTGAGGCACCTGGGTATTCCAGGACTTGCCTGTTTTCTTTTGGACCGCCACCCAGGCTCAAAGGGATCATGAGATTATTCATACTAGAAACTTCCGTGTGCAGCCACAAGCCATTATGGGCTCTGGCATAGTTGATTAAGTTGTGCGAACTCTTACAGTGGTAGACTAGCAGATGTAGGGGATGTAGGTGGTACGGTCTACCCAATCGTAAGGTGCTAGCGCTTCTGAAAGACTATGTCTCGGTCATCCGTTTCTCAAACACCATGTAGTGCGAGAAATCCAACGGAGGCGATCGAGTCTTGTGGGGAAAAGTGCGCAAACCTCTGCAGAGTGTAACAAACTAATCATGGTTAGCCGTGTCCCCGGTTATGGACAAATCTTGAGTATCTAGTACCTGGATTATCATGTGAATCTCAACATGTTACTCTAAAATTAATTTTTTTTGGGTTTTAATGATGTTATTTAATTGGGATTGAGAATGCTGTCAACCATTCTCAATGTTTAACAACCACCATGATAGTAATTAATTTTATTCCTTTGAAGTAGGGAAAAATTGGCTTTATGCAAAAACTGTAACCATAGAGCTTTCCACCAGCCAAATATGCATATAGTATAGCTGTTGCATTCCATTACTCTCTATGTGTTGCCTTGCCAGCATATTCCATGTGCTGACCCGTTTTCGGGCTGCAACGTTAATGTTGCAGACTTTTCATATGATGATTGATGATTTTAGGTCGTGGTTCTATACTCAGTGATGCCGTTGGAGTTGATGGACTCACTTATCTTCCAAGCCTTCCGTTGGTATCGTTATTAGATGGCCTTAAGCCATATTTATTGTAATAAGTTCTCTTTTGAGACACTCGATGTAATAAGTGTGTGATTGCTACTCTGATATAAATCCTTTGAGTATTGTGTGGTGTCAGCATTACTGATCCAGGGATGACACCGGAGCACAGGGATCAAACTGTTTGAGGTCTGGTCGCTACAAAGATGGTATCAGAGCACACGCTGACTGTAGGACACGACCACTAAGCGAAAGACCTAGATCACTACTCACTCTCTTCTCTTCTGACCTCTCATCTTTTCTACTCTTTAGGATGGAGGATGCAAGGAACAAGTTCACCCAACCAGATGAAGATACACCCTTTGGACGCCACTTGAAGGAAGTCACTAGATACCTGAACATAGGAATACCAAGCTTCACGGGAACCTACAACGCCACTTTACCTGAAGAAGAGCGCTGGATGATTCAAGTTCAAGTTCCAGGAAGGACGTTCATGCCAGTCACTGAGCCCATAGAGTTTTCTTTTGATGCACCAACTTGGAGTCTAGGAAGGAGTATGGCAGCTCACATCGCCATGGGACGCATTGGAGAAGTCTACCGCAAGGATCTCAAGGATACTATCTACCAGATTTGTGGGCGCCGAGATGAACACTAGGAGATGATCAGCACCAGGAAAGATAGATCAATTGCAGCTTTTATTCAGGAATTAAATCAGCACATTCGACGACAGGAGAATCAGATGTGCGCCGACACGATAGATCTGAAGAAGGCTAAGACTAGAATCAAGGAACTGGAGGAAGAACTCAAGACTACACGCGAAGATTATGAAGAAGAAATTGAAGTATTGGTGGATAAGAATGCCAACCTAACTATGAAGCTAGCAATATTTATGGGAGGCCCGACACCAGTAGCTGAAGACGAGGAACCCAAGGAGATTAGCCCGGAAGACTACATCATCATTGACGGCACCGACTCGGAACAAGATAGTAGCAATAATGACTATGTTGATGAAGCAGGAGCAGATATCATGGAGTCTACAACCGTAGAATATTTTTAGTAGACCACCTCATCAGTAGTAGTAGTCCACCATGTAAATTTAGTAGTCCGAGCACTTTGCGATAGTTAGATCGATTGTATGCCCTTGTTTGATTGATTGAAGTGAATTGTTTGCTTTTGCCTCATGTGCATATGGGTAGTGTTTTGTCTTTAGACCCCCTCTCTTCTTACATCTCATCTTTTCTAAACCCTCAGATGCCTCCGAGACATGACCCCGGATTTGCCTTTCCGCCGGAGCTCACCCAGTTGATCCAGCAGCAGAGCACCCTGATGCAGTTGCTAGTTCAGAATCAGAATCAGGGGAACAACAACAACAACCCACCACCACCACCACCACCTGTTGACCACTTAGCCCGTTTTCTTAGGCTGAATCCGCCGGTGTTTTCCAGTAGCACCGAGCCAATAGTAGTAGATGATTGGCTCCGCAAGATAGCTAGGGAGTTGACCACAGCAGGATGCACAAATGCGGAGAAGGTGAAGTTTGCCGCACATCAGTTAGACCCGCAGCATCCTGGTGGGAGAATTTCACAGCCACCTTCCCAGTCGACACTGTCACATGGGACCAGTTTCAGCAGGCTTTTCGTACTGCCCATGTTTCAGCAGGAGCAATGGCCTTGAAGAAGCGTGAGTTTCGTAACTTGCGCCAAGGAGGACGGACAGTTGGCCAGTATGTGGAGGAGTTTAGTAAGCTAGCACGTTATGCCCCAGATGACGTTGCTACAGATGCAGCTAAGCAGGAGAAATTCCTGGAAGGACTGAATGGTGAGTTGAGTATGCAGTTGATGGTAGCCACCTTCAACAACTACCAGGAGTTGGTAGATCATGCTCTTATGATTGAAGGGAAGCAGCAGCAAATTGAGAACCGCAAGAGGAAGTATGGACAAGGAAAGTATAATTCGGGAGCTCAGCAGAAGCCTCGCTTTACCCCTAGACCGGGAGGACATTTTCAGCATACCCATGGAGTAGGTAGCTTGCACAATCAAAATGGCACCAAGAATGGTAATGGGAATGGAGGAAGCAATGGCCATAACCGCAGCACCCCATCAACCCCAGCCAAGAAGGACTTGAGCCACGTCACTTGCTATAAGTGTTCGAAGCTAGGACATTATGCAAATGAATGTCCTGAAGGCCAAAACGGCAATGGAAGTTCTGGAAAGAAGCTGAACCCTTTTAACAGGGGACAGGTGAACCACGTTAATGTGGAGGAGGTTGAAGCTCAGCCCGATGCAGTAATAGGTAAGTTTTTGGTTAAGTCATTTACTACACTCGTTCTTTTTGATACTGGTGCATCGCATTCATACATATCAAGGGGATTTGTGGATAAGTATAACCTACCAACCCAAGCCCTTAGGTCACCCATGTTAGTAACCTCGCCAGGAGCAGAGTATGTGGCAAGTCTATGGTGTGATCGGTTACCATTAAGGATTGGTAACTATGTTTTTCCCTCAGACCTAATAGTATTGGAATCTCAAGGATTGGATGTGATATTAGGCATGGATTGGTTATCAAAGTATGAAGGGAATATTGAGTGTGCTAGTAAGTCAATTTTGCTTACAACGCCAGAAGGAAGAAGGATCAAGTATGTATCCCGGCATGTGCCAAAGAGGACACAAGTAAATTCCTTATCAGGAGTTGTGCAGGAGGAAGTACCAGTGGTAAAGGATTTTCCTGATGTATTTCCCGAAGAGTTGCCAGGCATGCCACCGGATAGAGACATTGAGTTTTTGATTGAGCTTTTACCAAGCACTGGGCCAATATCGAAGAGACCATATAGGATGCCAGCAAAGGATTTGGTGGAAATTAAGAAGCAGATTAAGGAGTTACTAGATAAGGGATATATTCGCCCAAGTTCTTCGCCTTGGGGATCACCAGTACTTCTAGTGGAGAAGAAGGATGGATCGTTAAGGATGGTTTTTGATTATCGAGGATTGAACGAAGTAACAATCAAGAACAAGTACCCACTACCAATGATCAACGATCTGTTTGATCGATTGCAAGGAGCTAAAGTATTTTCCAAGATCGATTTGCGATCAGGATACCACCAGTTGAAGATTCGAGAACAGGATATTCCGAAGACAGCTTTTACCACCAGGTATGGGCTGTATGAGTATACCGTTATGTCAGTTGGTCTGACTAACGCGCCTGCCTATTTTATGAACATGATGAACAAAGTGTTTATGGAGTTTTTGGATAAGTTTGCCATAGTGTTCATTGATGATATCCTGGTATATTCGAAGAATGAAGAGGAGCATAAGGAGCATTTGCGTTTGGTACTTGGAAAGCTCAGAGAACATCAATTATATGCCAAGTTCAGCAAATGTGAGTTTTGGTTGAAGGAAGTAGGATTCCTCGGACACGTTATATCCGGAGAAGGTATAGCAGTAGATCCCGCTAAAGTTGAAACCGTGACCAAGTGGGAAGCACCAACAATAGTTGGAGAGATCCGAAGTTTTCTTGGACTCGTAGGATACTACCGGAGATTTATTGAGAACTTCTCAAAGATTGCGAAGCCTATGACGGAGTTGTTGAAGAAGGATACTAAGTTCAAATGGACTGAGGAGTGTGAGGCTAGTTTCCAGGAGTTGAAGAACCATTTGGTTACCTCACCAGTGTTGATTTTGCCAGATCAGACCAAGGATTATGAGGTGTATTGCGACGCTTCACGTCGAGGACTTGGAGCAGTGCTTATGCAGGATGGAAGAGTTGTTTCGTATGCTTCAAGACAACTGAAGCCTCACGAATTGAATTATGCCACGCATGATTTTGAGTTAGCAGCCGTAGTGCATGCATTGAAGACATGGAGACATTTCCTCATCGGAAATCATTGTGAGGTGTACATGGACCATAAGAGTTTGAAGTACATTTTCACGCAGAAGGAGTTGAACCTCAGACAAAGGAGATGGTTGGAGCTCATCAAGGATTATGATATGAGATTGCATTATCATCCCGGGAAGGCTAATGTAGTAGCTGATGCATTAAGCCGCAAGAGCCATGTCAATACGTTAATGATGGGAGAAATACCCAAGGTGTTAGCAGAAAATCTTCATGAACTATGTTTGGAAATAGTTCCGAGAGGCTATTTAGTAGCGTTGGAAATTCAGTCAACCTTGATGGATAGAATCAGAGAAGCTCAGAAAACTGACAAAGAGATTGCCGCTATAAAGGAGAAACTGAGCAAAGGTAAAGCTAAAGGATTTCGTGAAGGTGAGCACGACACCCTATGGTTTGAAGACCGTGTTTATGTACCCAATGACCCAGAGATCAGAAAGTTGATTCTGCAAGAGGCACATGATTCACCGTATTCGATTCACCCAGGAAATACCAAGATGTATTTGGATTTGAAGGATATTTTCTGGTGGACCGGAATGAAGAAGGATATTGCGGAGTATGTAGCAGTTTGTGACGTATGTCAGAGAGTAAAGGCAGAGCATCAGAAGCCAGCAGGATTGTTGCAACCATTGCCGATACCCGAATGGAAGTGGGATAAGCTAGGCATGGATTTTATCACGGGATTACCAAGGACTCGTTCAAGCTATGACTCGATTTGGGTTGTAGTTGATCGGTTGACGAAGGTAGCTCATTTCATCCCAGTAAAGACCACTTACACCAGTGCTAAGTTGGCAAAGATATACATGACCAGGATCGTATGTTTGCATGGAGTTCCGAGGAGCATCATATCAGATAGAGGAACCCAGTTTACCTCAAAGTTCTGGAAGCAGTTGCATGAGACTTTGGGTACTAGGCTAGAATTTAGTACAGCTTTTCATCCGCAGACAGATGGACAGACTGAGAGAGTCAATCGGATTTTGGAGGATATGCTGAGAGCTTGTGCGCTAGATTATGGATCTAGTTGGGACGATAATTTGCCATATGTAGAGTTCTCTTACAATAATAGCTATCAGACCAGTTTGAAGATGGCACCTTTCGAAGCTCTATACGGAAGGAGGTGCAGGACACCGTTGTCATGGGACGAAGTTGGAGACCGTCAGTTGTTTGGACTAGATCTGATTAAGGAGTCTGAATAGAAGGTGAAGTTGATTCGCGATAGGCTCAAGGTAGCCCAGACAAGGCAGAAGAGCTACGCAGATTCTAAACGCAAGGAGACAGTTTACGAAGTCGGAGACAGAGCTTATCTTCGAGTATCCCCACTTTGAGGGATTAAGCGCTTTGGAGTTAAGGGGAAGTTAGCGCCACGATTTGTAGGGCCATATCGAGTTTTGGAGCGTATGGCAGAAGTGGCCTACAAGTTGGAATTGCCAGAAGGATTGACAGGAGTTCATGATGTGTTCCACGTTTCTCAGTTGAAGAAGTGTCACGCGGAGATGGCTGACATACCTTTGAGAGACACAGTGCCATTGGAAGCAATTCAGTTGGATAACAATTTGACCTATGAGGAGAAACCAGTCAAGATTCTTGAGTTTGCCAGCCGAGTTACCCGCAGCAAGGTTATCAAGTTTTGCAAAGTTTAGTGGAGCCACCACACGGAGGATGAAGCCACCTGGGAGCGAGAGGAAGATTTGCTCAAGGACCACCCTCACCTATTTTCTAGCCAACCCGAATCTCGAGGGCGAGATTCATCTTAAGGGGGGTAGGTTTGTAACATCCCAAATTTTCAATTTGGAATGTTATACATTAGGTCATCATGCATATCATATTTTATTTTGCTTTTGGTTTTGATCCTAGAAAATCCTAAGAAACCCATGGACCCACGGAGAGAGTTGGGGATTTCGTTATTTACATATTTGAGTTTCCTCAAATTTTGTAAACAGGATCATTTGATTTTATTTATTTTATCATCAATTATTTCTATTACAAAAATATGAGAGAGGGAATAAAATGACTTTCCCAAAATATAGAAATATAGAGGATTTAATAAAAAAATCAAATATGATTTATTTCAGAGTTTTTCGGTATTTTTATTTGAATTTAGGAAAAATGCGCGTTTTTCAAAGTTGTAGTTTGGGCCCAAATAAATGTTCACTTTTTCGGGCTTGATTTTAGAAGCCCGGGAAAATTTATTTCGTGAATTTTGGAGTCCGTTTAGTATTTATTTTTATTTTTCTTCCGAGCGGAATTATAAAAAAAACGCGGAACCGACTATGGGCCGTACTCGGCCAGGACACCGCCGGCCGAGGCCTTTATAAGCCGCCGCCCCGGGGCCCGAGAGAGCCCAGCCGCCAGCCCCGAAACCCTAACCCTAGCGCGCCCCAGCCGCCGCCGCCCCGCCGCCGATCTGTCGGAGCCGCGCGTCGCCCGAGGTTCGCCGCCCTCGAAATCCGTGTCATTTAAAAAAAATTCTGTTCGTAGTTTTTCTTTTTCGTCGGATTTTCCGCGGTTATTTTCTGATCGCGATTTCTGATCCGATTTTCGTTTTAGTATAACTTTTCGCTCGTTTATCAGAATCAGGCGATTCAAGCGCCTGGAGTTTCGCCTCGAAACCCTCTTTCCGAATAACCAACTTAAACAAGTTTTTAAGTTGTTTTCTTTCACCGTTTGATTTCTTTTGCTTCGTTCGATTTGATTCTTTTGCAAACCAGGGTTCTTAAGTTGAACTTTCTGGTTAGATCTTCTATTTGAGTTTTACCCGTGCATTAGATGAGTACTTATTGTATGCTTGTTTGTTTGTCTGCGATAGAATACCCGGAGTGCGCCGCCTGTTACTTCGAATCTCTAGGTTTCGCGGATCATCAGCAAGGCAAGTAACACTTTGATCATACCCTTTTCTACAACCCAGTTTTATTGCATTAGATCAATCCTCACACATTGCATGATTAGGATCTAATTAAATTGTGGGATGGGAAGTAGATGAGGTAGTACCTATTACCTGCTTATTATCAAACCTTTGGGAGTTACTTCTACGTTTACTTATTATGCCATGCTATGCTAGTAGACGTGGATTGGGTGAGTGATATCCATGACAGATGTGAGATTGTTAATTAAGGGTTTATCTAAGGTGGCAACCTAACACACATCTGGGTGGATTGAGACACCTGGGTATTCCAGGACTTGCCTGTTTTCTTTTGGACCGCCACCCAGGCTCAAAGGGATCATGAGATTATTCATACTAGAAACTTCCGTGTGCAGCCACAAGCCATTATGGGCTCTGGCATAGTTGATTAAGTTGTGCGAACTCTTACAGTGGTAGACTAGCAGATGTAGGGGATGTAGGTGGTACGGTCTACCCAATCGTAAGGTGCTAGCGCTTCTGAAAGACTATGTCTCGGTCATCCGTTTCTCAAACACCATGTAGTGCGAGAAATCCAACGGAGGCGATCGAGTCTTGTGGGGAAAAGTGCGCAAACCTCTGCAGAGTGTAACAAACTAATCATGGTTAGCCGTGTCCCCGGTTATGGACAAATCTTGAGTATCTAGTACCTGGATTATCATGTGAATCTCAACATGTTACTCTAAAATTAATTTTTTTGGGTTTTAATGATGTTATTTAATTGGGATTGAGAATGCTGTCAACCATTCTCAATGTTTAAAAACCACCATGATAGTAATTAATTTTATTCCTTTGAAGTAGGGAAAAATTGGCTTTACGCAAAAACTGTAACCATAGAGCTTTCCACCAGCCAAATATGCATATAGTATAGCTGTTGCATTTCATTACTCTCTATGTGTTGCCTTGCCAGCATATTCCATGTGCTGACCCATTTTCGGGCTGCAACGTTAATGTTGCAGACTTTTCAGACGACAATTGAGGATTTTAGGTCGTGGTTCTATACTCAGTGATGCCGTTGGAGTTGATGGACTCACTTATCTTCCAAGCCTTCCGCTGTTATCGTTATTAGATGGCCTTAAGCCATATTTATTGTAATAAGTTCTCTTTTGAGACACTCGATGTAATAAGTGTGTGATTGCTACTCTGATATAAATCCTTCGAGTACTGTGTGGTGTCAACATTACTGATCCAGGGCTGACACCGGAGCACAGAGATCAGACTGTTTGAGGTCTGGTCGCTACAATGAGAGAGGAACATATGCTTGCATGTATTGAAATAATATCAAGTTTCCTCTCTTTGTGTTAAAAGTTTTGAAGTCATGCTTGTTTTGCCTTCCTATGCTAGTTGATTATTGTTCCCATAAATTGTTTGCTCACAAAATCCCTATGCATAGGAAGTCGGTTAGGCTTAAATGTGCTAGTCATATGCTTCATGATGCTCGCATTATGTTTCAATTCTTTACTTTTATTTGAGCATCATGGAAATCTTCATGCCTAGATAAAAAGGCATTAAAGAAAAGTTCTTGTTGGGAGACAACCACATATTTCTACCTACTGTTCTCGTGTGTTCACATGATTAGGATAATTTAGTAATCATATTTTATAGCTTTTGTTTCAATAAAGTGCCAAGTAAAGCCTTTGGGATAGTGTGGATGATAGTTGATTTGGTTCAGTGCAAAAACAGAAACTTTTGTGCTCAGTTCTAAAAATTTATAAATTCACAGAAACGTGACTTTGCTCTGAATGTTTTACATATGATTTATATACAAATTTCCAAGGTTTTACTAATTTTTCAGAATTGTTAGAGTTGCAGAAGTATGACAATTATTCAGATCATTACAGGTTATTCTGTTTTTGACAGATTCTATTTTCAATGCATAGTTTGCTTGTTTTAGTGTTTCCATAGCTTATATTAAGTAATATAAATTGTGGAAATGATAAGGTACAGTAGGAATTATGTGTGAAAAATTATGAATCTTGTCTTTACAGTACCCAAGTGAATGGTTTGCTCTTTATCATACTAACCTATCTCACGAAGTTCCGTTAAGTTTTGTGTGATTGATGTTTTCAAGTTTTAGGTGAGATATCGATATGAGGAGAATAAGGAGTGACAAGACCCTAAGCTTGGGGATTCCCAAGGCACCCAAGGCACCCAAGGTAATATTCAAGGAATATCCAAGCAACTAAGCTTGGGAATGCCCCGGAAGGCATCCCGTCTTTCGTCTTTAACATTATCGGTAACCTCACTTGGAGCTATATTTTTATTCGTCACATGATATGATTTTCACTTGGAGCGCCATTTTATTTTGTTTTTATTTGCTTGATTTTATTTAGAGTAATGTTTTTCATCTTTTATTTCAATAAAAAAGTCCAATACAACATTTACTATGCTTATTTTGCAGGCCTACATGTTGCTGTTTACAAACAGAAAGTTTTCTATTATTGTCTGAATTCTTTTGGAAAGTTAGAATGTGATAAAATCTAGAAACTTTTACACAATAAGCTATGATAAATTTTCTACACTGTGATAATTTTCCAGAATTTTTGGAGTTAGGTAAGTATGAATATTATTGCATTCTTTACATACTGTCCTATTTAGACAGATTGTTGTTATGTTTGCTTGTTTAATAATTCTATTTGAGGATAGGAGTATTAAATATGCAAAGGCATTTAGTATGGAATTTTAAATAATAATTTTAGTGATTTTCTATAGCAGAGAATGATAAGGTTATTGCATTGATTTATACTAGCGTATCTCACGAGTTCTTGTTGAGTCTTGTGTGGGTGAAGTTTTTAAGATTTAGGGAAACCGTGATATAAAAGGAATTAAGGAGACACAAAAGCTCAAGCTTGTGGATGCCAAAGGCATCGCAAAATAATATTTCAAGAAGTCTCAAGCATCTAAGCTTGGGGATGCCCCGGTAGGCATCACACCTTTCTTCATCAACAATTATTGGTTAGTATCGGTTGAGCCTAAGTTTTTGCTTCTTCGCAAGAGATGTGCTATTCTTGGAATGTCATTTTATTTTGTTTTGTTTGTTGTTTGAATAAAATACTTAAGTTCTGAAATTTATAAATGGGAGAGAGTCCTCACATAGCTACCTATTTACCTAACTACTCACTTGATCTTCACTTATATCTTTTTGGAGTAGTTTTTCAGACACTCTCATGCTTCACATATATGATTTTGAGAGTTTATAATAGTGATGACAATTTGCAGAAGCTTTGAAATTGGTCCTAATATGATGAATATTCAAGAAGGATATAATAAAAACTTTCATGTAGATCATTGGATATGATAAGTTTGATTCCTTGCAATAGTTCTGCGATATGGAGATAATAATATGTGAGTCATGTTGGTGAGTAATTGTGCTTTAGTAGGTGTTAAGGTTTGTGGTTCCCTATGCAAGCACGTAAATTCAATAGTTATGCAACAAAGTTATATCCTACTTATGGTGCATTATTCAGTGTTATTTATGTTTAATGTGTGTTTATGACCATTTTTTATTTTTGGTTGGGCACTTCTCAATGTATTTGATAGGCTTCAATTGTATTAAGCGGGAATGCTTCTTGTGCATCCAACTCCTAAAACCCAAAGTTGTGTCATATGAGTCCACCATACCTACCTATATGTGATATTTCCATGTCATTCCAAGTAAATTTGCATGTGCCAACTCTAATTTTCAAAATTAATTTCCATTTTGTGTGCCCGTACCACTCATGAAGCAGCAGGGGTGGCCAATATTTGCCATGCTAGGTATTTTATTCTCACGATGAGTGTTTATTCACTTGTCATTGCACGAGAGTGTGGCAGGTAATAGGGATGCCCAGTCCCAAAATGGAAAATACTATGATAATAAATTCCTTGGAAAGTGTTGGTATGGAAGGCACCCGTGGATATGGCTAGCCATGGATTGTGAAAGAATGGTGGAAAGTAAATAAACTTTACTTTCTATTTGGGAACCGCCTATAATTTGTCTAGCATGGAAGATATTGGGAATTCTACGTGGCTTCTCAATTTATGGATATGTGACCATTTCAAGAGGAATGCATTCGTTCATTTTGTTCGGATGTGAAGACTATATGTTGCAATTTTCATTCCGTTGGATTCAGCTTCAATATTTGTCTATCAATGTGCTAATGGTGGCCAACCTCTTCAGGATGGCTCCTCCAACGCGCACGACTCCGAATCCTGATCCGCTACCACCTCCACCTCCTCCGGAGGCATGGCAAGCTGTGATGGCCGCAACCAATGCTAACACAATGGCCGCAACCAATGAAGATGTACCAGGACCTTAAGCAAGCTTATTGGTGGACTCGAATGAAGCGCGAGATCGCTCAATTCGTGAATGAATGTGATGTCTGCAGAAGAGTGAAGGCAGAACACCAAAGGCCAGCTGGTCTCCTCCAACCTCTTGCCATTCCAGAATGGAAGTTTGACCACATTGAAATGGAGTTCGTGACTGGGTTTCCAAAGTCCAAGCATGGCAATGATGCTATATTCGTTGTCATCGATAAACTCACCAAAGTGGCTCACTTTCTGCCTATCAAAGAGTCGATCACTGCAGCTCAATTGGCGGAACTCTATACCTCTCGTATTGTCTCTCTGCACGGTATTCCTCAAGCGATCTCTTCAGACCGTGGCAACATCTTTACCTTGAAGTTTTGGGATTCTTTTCAGTAGGCCATGGGCACGAACATCCACTTCAGCACAGCTTTCCATCCTCAAACTAGCGGTCAAGTCGAGCGTGTCAACCAGATTCTTGAAGATATGCTCAGGGCTTGTGTGATCTCCTTCGGCATGAAGTGGGAGGTTTGTCTTCCTTATGCTGAATTCTCCTACAACAACAGTTTTCAAGCAAGTTCGGGCAAGGCCCCATTTGAAATTCTGTATGGCAGGAAGTGCCGTACCGCTCTCAACTGGTCTGAAACCGGTGAACGTCAGCTTTTGGGTAATGACTTAATCACAGAGGCAGAAGAAATGTGCAAAGTCATTCGAGATAACCTCAAAGCAGCCCAATCCCTTCAGAAGAGCTACTATGATAGTAAGCACCACGATTTGGCTTTCGAGATCGGAGATCATGTTTACCTCCGTGTCTCTCCTATGAAAGGTACTCGTCGCTTCGGTATCAAAGGGAAGCTTGCCCCCAGATATGTGGGACCTTTCAAGATTGTCAGCAAGAGAGGCTACCTCGCCTATCAACTCGAGCTTCCTTCAAACTTTGCAAATGTTCATGACGTGTTCCATGTCTCTCAGCTTCGAAAGTGCTTCAAGACTCCTGATCGCACTGTCAACTTCGAGGACATTGAGCTCCAAGAAGATCTCTCTTATCGTGAGCACCCAGTTGCTATTCTTGAAGAGACTGAACGCAAGACTCGCAACAAGTTGATCAAATTTCTCAAAGTCAAGTGGTCACACCATTCCGACCGTGCAGCTACCTGGGAACGCGAGGATCACCTCCATTTTGAGTACCCGGCGTTCTTTCAGTCCTAGATCTCGGGACGAGATCCTTTCGTAGTGGTGGAGTGTTGTAACACCTCGGATGTAACTTTCCCTATTTGTACTCCAACTCTTGCCGTTTCTGGCGTTAAGTTATATTTATTTCCTCGGGTTCGGGTTTTGTCTCCATGTGTTGTTGTCGTTGTCATGCATCTCACATCATGTCATCATGTGCATTGCATTTGCATACGTGTTCGTCTCATGCATTCGAGCATTTTCCCCGTTGTCCGTTTTGCATTCCGGCGCTTCGTTCTCCTCCGGTGGTCATTTCTAGCTTTCTTTCGTGTGTGGGGATTAAACATTTCCGGATTGGACCGAGACTTGCCAAGCGGCCTTGGTTTACTACCGGTAGACCGCCTGTCAAGTTTCGTATGATTTGGACTTCGTTTGATACTCCAACGGTTAACCGAGGGACCAAAAAGGCCTCGTGTGTGTTGCAGCCCAACACCCCTCCAATTTGGCCCAAAACCCACCAAACTCTGCTCCATCATCTAGAGCGTTCGATCACGATCGCGTGGCTGAAAACCGCACCTTATTTGGAGCTTCCTAACTCCTCCTACCTATAAAAAGGCATCTTCCCAGAAAATCCCGGTTCATTCGCACCCTAACCCTAGCTCCCCGCTCATCCGCGTGCCGGACACGTCCGCGCGCGCGCCGGACATCGCCGCTGCCCACTCCCGTTGCGCCACGTGGCGGCGCCCCACATCGCCGTCTCTCTCCCACCTCCGGCCCGCGCGGCCCGCGACCGGCCCCCGCGGCCCGGTTCCGCCGCGCCGCCCCGCCGCCCTCGCCTCCTACTCCGGCAGCCCGCGCTGCCCTACGCCATCGCCGCCAGCCGCCGCCGCCCGCCTTCGCCACCCGCTCCGGCCGCCCGCGCGCCATTGCCGCCTTGCCGCCGCGCCCGGCACCGCCACCCTCCTCTCCCGCGCCGCCTCGGCGAGCTCCGGCCGCCAAAGCCCCGTCTCCGGTGAGGTCCTCCCCGGTCAACCTCGAAGGACGCGCCATCAATCTGGATCTGGTTCGCGATGAACAGTAAACCCTAGGAGGTGTTTTTTTCACCAAGTCCTCAAATTCCAGATCCATGTTGCTCTGTTCGTAGCCCCGTAACTTTCCATCCGTAGCTCCGATTCATGCATATAGCATATCAAAATATTCATCTCAGAGAGTACATCATTTCATTCCATTGCATCATTTTCATTTGAGTTCATCTTGATGCCCGAAATTCTGTTAGAAGACGGCTACTTGAGTTAATTGTCAAATCTGCTACTCCGTTTAGCACTTTTGTCATTTTTGCCATGATTATTGTGTGCATGGTATGCCCTGATGCTCTACATGTGTTTTGTTAAGGGTTTTTTCATCTCTCCAGAGGTGCAACCCATGTATTTTTAGGAAGTGTGTGGTGACTTGTGCAAGCTTGCAAAGTGGTGCACTTGCTAATTCTGTTTTCACGGACTTAGTGATTTCACTAAGTCCTGGAGCTGTTTACTTCATGATGCCTTATGTTCTTGTTGTTTCCTAGTGATCCGTGCCTCTTTTGAGGATGATCAGTAAGGGAGTTTTGTTAATATTGTAGTTCTCTATCCATCCATGTCTTTGTTTGCATTTGTGGAGCAACCTAGCTTGAGTCAATCGAGCTCTACTTTTGCTACTTTGTGAATCTGGGCAGATTGTCAACTTGTTTGCAATTTTGCCGGTGATGTTGTAGTTAAACCGTGCATGCTATGCTATTGTTCTTGCCATGTATAGCTTGTATTTTGCGCCTTCTTGATGGATGTATGCTTGTCTTGCCATGACTTGCTCTGTAGTGAGTGCATCGAGCTCGTAAACATGCCTACTTGAGTTATATTTCAGCATGTGTCAGTTTTTCACTAAGTCTGAAACTGATTATGTTTTTGCTATGTTCACATGCTTGCAATTGTATTTTTTGATCCCTTTTGGCTCAAGGTCACTAAGGGACTTTTGTTAAGCTCTTTGAGTAGCTCCATGCCATGCTTTACTTTGCCATGTTCAGATCCTGTGGCATGTAGTTTTGTTGCTCCGAAGAGGGCTACCTGATCTGAAATTCCAGACAAGTGTTGATTTCACTAAGTCTGAGATCTGTTTGCCATTTGCATTTTTGCCATGCTTGTTTGAACCTGTTAGTGGATGATTTGGCCGTAGCTCAGTGCTAGACTTTTGTTACGCATCTTGTGTGCATCCCTGCCATGTATTTTGTTGTCGTGTTTGGGTGCTGTAGCATGTTCATTTCATTGCATTTAGATGTCTACTTGCTGTAAATCGCAGACCGGTGTCATTTTTGAATCGCTTGCCATTTCCAAACCGTAACTCCGATTCCGGCGTTCTTTATATCGTTTTCAAGAGATTTCATCTCATCTTTCCAGTGGCACACTTGGTTTTCCAAGTTGAGGCCAGGTTCATGCATTTCCTGTCATATCTTGCATTTTGCATCCCGCATCGCATCCCGCATAGCATATCATCATTGCATCATATCGCTTGACCTTGCACATGGTTGATTGTATCTTTGTTGCTTGTTTGTCTTGTTTGGGTAGAGCCGGGAGACGAGTTCGCTAACGAGGAGCCCGTTGAGTTTGCTTTTGAGGATCCAGTCAACTCTGACAACTGTGCAGGCAAGATGATCATACCCTCGAAATCACTACTATCTTTGCTATGCTAGTTTGCTCGCTCTTTTGCTATGCCATTGCTACAATGCCTACCACTTGCTTGCAAGCCTCCCAAATTGCCATGTCAAACCTCTAACCCACCAAGTGTCTTGAATTACCGAGATACCGAGTCTGATCGGAACGTCTTGGGAGGAGGTCTATTCCTTCATTGATCGTGAGAGCTTGTCATGGGCTAAGTTGGGACTCCCCTGCAAGGATTTGAACTTTCGAAAGTTGTGCCCGCGGTTATGGGCAGATGGGAATTTGTTAATGTCCGGTTGTAGATAACTTGAACCTTAATTAATTTATATGAATCAACTGAGTGTGTTACCGTGATGGCCTCTTCTCGGTGGAGTCCGGGAAGTGGACACGGTGTTGGAGTAATGTTTGCGCAGGTTGCTCTCTAGTTTCTCGCTCGCGCTTTGCCTCCTCTTCTCGCTCTCCTTTGCGAATAAGTTAGCCACCATATATGCTAGTCGCTTGCTGCAGCTCCCCATATTTTTACCCTGTCATACCTTTAAGCTTAAATAGTCTTGATCGCGAGGGTGCGAGATTGCTGAGCCCCTGTAGCTCACAGATTACTATTACACCAAATGCAGGGCCCGATGATTCCGCTCCAGGAGACGCGTATGAGCTCAAGTGGGAGTTCGACGAAGACTCTCAACGTTACTATGTTTCCTTTCCCGATGATCAGTAGTGGTGCCCAGTTGGGGGTGATTGGGACCGTGTCGCATGTTGGGTTCTCTTTTATTTTAGCGTCGTAGTCGGGCCATGAGTGTTTGGATGATGTAATGTTATTTATGTACTTGATTGACATGGCTAGTGTAAGCCAACTATGTTATCTCCCCTTTATTATTCATATTACATGGGATGTTGTGAAGATTGCCTAACTTGCGACATATGCCTTCAATGCGATTATGCCTCTAAGTCGTGCCTCGACACGTGGGAGATATAGTCGCATCGAGGGTGTTACAAGTTGGTATCAGAGCCTTCCCCGACCTTAGGAGCCCCATTGCTTGATCGTTTTTAGTGGCCGAGTTGTGTCTAGAAAAATGTTTTGAGTCATTTAGGAATTATATATCGGAGAGATTAGGAATTCTTTTTTACTTCCCAGTCTCCTCATCGCTCTGGTAAGGCATCCTGACGTAGAGTTTTGACTCTTCTCTTGTCAAATTTCACTAAATTTTTTTTAGGATCACGCGGGTATCTTGGAATCGTTCCGATGGTTTTATGATGAGAACACTGTCTTGGTGCCTCCTGTCAGGGGTTTAGTGGAAGTGTCCCGGGGAGTTGAGCTCTAAGGTGTTGTCATCATAGTTTTATCGTTGCAGTTCTGGAATACCTGAGTTTAGTACGCCGACATCGAAAATCTCTTTTATGTAGTTCGTTGGTGAGATAACCTCGACTCCACCCAGTACTGGGGCGGGAGTTCGGGAGTATTGCCATAACTTGTATAACGGATGCTTTTCGAAGGTTGAGGTTGATGGTTTCCGAAGTTTTCTTGGATATGTGTTGAAGGATGGATACAGCTGGATGTAGGATTTGCTAGTTTGGGTGAGATATTATGCTTCCCCTGTATCCCCAACACCTGATTGCATAACCGGAAAGGTTCGGGAGTTTCATAGGTAGGAATTCTTGTAGCTTTAGTTCTTCTTCCACGGATATTGGTTTGAGATTGGGATTACTTATCGATTATTCGTTCTCGATCCGTACCTTGTTGATTTATTTCTCTACCTTAATTCCACGTGGCTTCTCAATTTATGGATATGTGACCATTTCAAGAGGAATGCATTCGTTCATTTTGTTCGGATGTGAAGACTATATGTTGCAATTTTCATTCCGTTGGATTCAGCTTCAATATTTGTCAATCAATGTGCTAATGGTGGTCAACCTCTTCAGGATGGCTCCTCCAACACGCACGACTCCGAATCCTGATCCACCACCACCTCCACCTCCTCCGGAGGCATGGCAAGCTGTGATGGCCGCAACCAATGCAAACACACAGCTGATCATGCAAATTCTTCAAGAGCGCAACCAAGGCAACCATGGGAATCAAGGCAGCAATCAGAGTCACTTTGCTACACTCAACCAGTTCCTTGCTAACGGGCCAAAGACTTTCAGCAATTGTGTTGAGGCAACCGATGCTGATGATTGGCTTGTGGATCTGTGTAAGCATTTCGAGTGCAGTAACGTCAGGCCTGAGGACTTTGTTAAGTTCGCTTCCTTCCAACTCAAAGATCAAGCTGCAGAATGGTTCCAGCAGTACAAGGACTCCAGAGGTGGACGTGTTATCACTTGGGATGATTTCTGTCGAGATTTCCGAGCTCATCATATTCCCCAGAGCGTGGTTGAAAGCAAGCATGAGGAATTCTGCAATCTGAAGCAAGGCTCTTTGTCTGTCTATGACTACAACAAGTTGTTCCAGAAGCTCGCCCGCTTTGCCAAGCAGGACGTCCCTGATGAGAAGAGCATGATATATCAGTTCAGGGGTGGTCTCAGAGAAGAAATTCAGCTAGCTCTTGTTCTCTTTGAGCCCTTGAGATACGATGAGTTCTACAACATGGCACTGAAGCAAGAGGCTGCTCAGTTGAGGTGTGATGCTTCCAAGAAGCGAGTCAGAGATGTTACTCCTTCTTCCTCTACTCAAGTGGCCAAGCAGCAGAAGTATTGGCTTCCTCCTCCTCCGTTTCGTCAGCCGTATCAGTAGAAGAGCAAAGGTGGCAGTGGTTCTTCCCACCCACCCAACCCTAGCTTTCAGAACAAGACTTCGTCTCAAGCTCCAAGATCGAGTGCTCCGTATCACCGTCCGCTTTCAGAGGTCACGTGCAACAAGTGCCAATAGAAGGGTCACTATGCCAACAAGTGTTTCAACCAGAGGCGTCTTCCTCCTCCTCCTCCTGTCAGATCGACAAGTACAGCTGTGGTCAAGCATAACCCCAAGTCCGCCAAGGTCAACTTGCTGAATGCAGCTCAGGCAGAGGACTCACCAGATGTGATCATGGGTAACCTTCCTGTTAATGACATTCCCGCAAGAGTTCTTTTTGACACTGGTGCATCTTTATCATTTTTATCGAAGCCTTTTGCATCCATGCATGATGTGCATACTATTGATTTGCCTAAGCCGATAGCAGTTTCTTCTCCGGGTTTGTTCATGAACACCAAAATGATGGCTCCGGATGTTACTATCACATTCGGCGACTACAAGTTCCTTTCTTCTCCTATGGTGCTTGGTAACTCAGATATTGATCTTATTCTCGGAATGGATTGGCTTACTAAGCACAAGGCTCAGCTTGATTGTGCAGCCAGACAGATTCAATTGACTCATTCGTCTGAGGATGTAATTGTCTTTGCCGCTCGTGAGGATACAATCCGTCTATTTTCTCTCAATGAGAAGGGTGAATTGGATGCTATCTCTCAAATTCCAGTCGTTTGCGAATATCAAGACGTCTTTCCAGAAGAGCTTCCAGGAATGCCTCCGCACCGGCCAGTCGAATTCGTTATTGATCTTGAGCCTGGCACGGAACCTGTGTGTAAACGTCCTTACAAGCTCGGACCTGAAGAGTTGAAGGAGCTGAAGAAGCAACTCGATATTCAAGACAAAATGGGTCTCATCCGGCCTAGTTCTTCTCCGTGGGGTTGTGGTGTTCTTTTTGTGAAGAAGAAGGATGGAACGGACCGACTTTGTGTTGATTACCGTCCAGTGAACAAGAAGACCATCAAGAACAAATACCCACTTCCCAACATCAATGAGCTGTTCGAACAACTCAAAGGTGCCCAAGTATTCTCCAAGCTTGATCTCCATATGGGCTATCATCAGATTCGAATCCGTGAGCAAGATATTCCCAAGACGGCTTTCAGGACAAGTTTTGGTTCATATGAATACACTGTCATGTCTTTTGGTCTCCCAACGCTCCTCCGACGTTCTCTCGCATGATGAATTTCATCTTCAACGCCTACACCAATGACTTCGTTTTGGTCTATCTCGACGACATTCTGGTTTTCTCGAAGAACAAGGAAGATCATGCCAAGCATTTGCGTTTGGTTCTCGATAAGCTCAGGGAACACCAGTTCTACACCAAGTTCTCCAAGTGTGAATTTTGGCTCGATGAGGTTCTTTATCTTGGTCATATCATCTCTGCCAAGGGCATTGCCGTGAATCCTGAGAAGGTGTCTGTAATTGTGAATTGGGAACCTCCTCAGAACGTGAAGCAACTCCGTAGCTTCCTCGGTTTCGCAAGCTATTACCGAAGATTTGTTGAAAACTTCTCTAAGATCGCGAAGCCTCTCTCTAATCTTCTCCAGAAGCACGTCAAGTACGTTTGGTCTCCGGAGTGTGACATTGCTTTCAATACTTTGAAAGAGAAATTGATCACTGCTCCAGTTCTGACTCCGCCTGATGAATCCAAGCCGTACGAGGTCTTTTGTGATGCCTCTCTCCAAGGTCTTGGCGCGGTAATGATGCAAGAGAAGAAAGTTGTTGTTTATACATCTCGCCAGTTGAAGCCTAATGAGAAGAACTACCCCACTCATGATCTCGAGTTGGCGGCAGTTGTGCATGCTCTTTTGACTTGGAGACATCTTCTATTGGGAAGAAAAGTGGACATTTTCACTGATCACAAGAGTCTCAAGTACATCTTCACTCAGCCTAATCTCAACCTCAGGCAAACTCGATGGGTCGAAATGATTCAAGAGTATAATCCGAGTATTGAGTATACTCCAGGCAAGGTCAATGTGATTGCTGACGCATTGAGCAGAAAGGCTTATTGTAACAGTCTGATTCTCAAGCCTTATCAACCCGAGCTTTGTGAAGCTTTCCGCAAACTTAATCTGCAAGTTGTTCCTCAAGGATTCCTCGCCAAACCTTCTAGTCTCTCCTACCTTAGAAGACCAGATTTGCCAAGCTCAGCTTCTTGATGCTATGGTGAAAAAGGTGAAGATTGGGATTGCCAAGAGTCAGTCCAAGTACAAGTGCTACCGCCTTGACGACAAGGACACTCTCTTCTTCGAGGATCGTATTGTTGTACCCAAAGGTGACCTCCGTAAAGTGATCATGAAGGAGGCTCACAATTCTCTCCTCTCCATCCACCCTAGGAGCACGAAGATGTACCAGGACCTTAAGCAAGCTTATTGGTGGACTCGAATGAAGCGCGAGATCGCTCAATTCGTGAATGAATGTGATGTCTGCAGAAGAGTGAAGGCAGAACACCAAAGGCCAACTGGTCTCCTCCAACCTCTTGCCATTCCAGAATGGAAGTTTGACCACATTGAAATGGAGTTCGTGACTGGGTTTCCAAAGTCCAAGCATGGCAATGATGCTATATTCGTTGTCATCGATAAACTCACCAAAGTGGCTCACTTTCTGCCTATCAAAGAGTCGATCACTGCAGCTCAATTGGCCGAACTCTATACCTCTCGTATTGTCTCTCTGCACGGTATTCCTCAAGTGATCTCTTCAGACCGTGGCAGCATCTTTACCTCGAAGTTTTGGGATTCTTTTCAGAAGGCCATGGGCACGAACATCCGCTTCAGCACAACTTTCCATCCTCAAACTAGCGGTCAAGTCGAGCGTGTCAACCAGATTCTTGAAGATATGCTCAGGGCTTGTGTGATCTCCTTCGGCATGAAGTGGGAGGATTGTCTTCCTTATGCTAAATTCTCCTACAACAACAGTTTTCAAGCAAGTTCGGGCAAGGCCCCATTTGAAATTCTGTATGGCAGGAAGTGCCGTACCGCTCTCAACTGGTCTGAAACCGGTGAACGTCAGCTTTTGGGTAATGACTTAACCACAGAGGCAGAAGAAATGTGCAAAGTCATTCGAGATAACCTCAAAGCAGCCCAATCCCGTCAGAAGAGCTACTATGATAGTAAGCACCATGATTTGGCTTTCGAGATCGGAGATCATGTTTACCTCCGTGTCTCTCCTATGAAAGGTACTCGTCGCTTCGGTATCAAAGGGAAGCTTGCCCCCAGATACGTGGGACCTTTCAAGATTGTCAGCAAGAGAGGCGACCTCGCCTATCAACTCAAGCTTCCTTCAAACTTTGCAAATGTTCATGACGTGTTCCATGTCTCTCAGCTTCGAAAGTGCTTCAAGACTCCTGACCGCACCGTCAACTTCGAGGACATTGAGCTCCCAGAATATCTCTCTTATCGTGAGCACCCAGTTGCTATTCTTGAAGAGACTGAACGGAAGACTCGCAACAAGTTGATCAAATTTCTAAAAGTCAAGTGGTCACACCATTCCGACCGTGAAGCTACCTGGGAACGCGAGGATCACCTCCGTTCTGAGTACCCGGCGTTCTTTCAGTCCTAGATCTCGGGACGAGATCCTTTCGTAGTGGTGGAGTGTTGTAACACCCCGGATGTAACTTTCCCTATTTGTACTCCAACTCTTGTCGTTTCTGGCGTTAAGTTATATTTATTTCCTCGGGTTCGGGTTTTGTCTCCGTGTGTTGTTGTCGTTTTCATGCATCTCACATCATGTCATCATGTGCATTGCATTTGCATACGTGTTCGTCTCATGCATTCGAGCATTTTCCCCGTTGTCCGTTTTGCATTTCGGCGCTTCGTTCTCCTCCGGTGGTCATTTCTAACTTTCTTTCGTGTGTGGGGATTAAACATTTCCGGATTGGACCGAGACTTGCCAAGCGGCCTTGGTTTACTACCGGTAGACCGCCTGTCAAGTTTCGTATGATTTGGACTTCGTTTGATACTCCAACGGTTAACCGAGGGACCAAAAAGGCCTCGTGTGTGTTGCAGCCCAACACCCCTCCAATTTGGCCCAAAACCCACCAAACTCTGCTCCATCATCTAGAGCGTTCGATCACGATCGCGTGGCTGAAAACCGCACCTTATTTGGAGCTTCCTAACTCCTCCTACCTATAAAAAGGCATCTTCCCCGAAAATCCCGGTTCATTCGCACCCTAACCCTAGCTCCCCGCTCATCTGCGTGCCGGACACGTCCGCGCGCGCGCCGGACATCGCCGCCGCCCACTCCCGTTGCGCCACGTGGCGGCGGCCCACATCGCCGTCTCTCTCCCACCTCCGGCCCGCGCGGCCCGCGACCGGCCCCCGCGGCCCGGTTCCGCCGCGCCGCCCCGCCGCCCTCGCCTCCTACTCCGGCAGCCCGCGCCACCGTACGCCATCGCCGCCAGCCGCCGCCGCCCGCCTTCGCCACCCGCTCCGGCCGCCCCGCGCGCCATTGCCGCCTTGCCGCCGCGCCCGGCACCGCCACCCTCCTCTCCCGCGCCGCCTCGGCGAGCTCCGGCCGCCAACGCCCCGTCTCCGGCGAGGTCCTCCCCGGTCAACCTCGAAGGACGCGCCACCAATCTGGATCCGGTTCGCGATGAACAGTAAACCCTAGGAGGTGTTTTTTTCACCAAGTCCTCAAATTCCAGATGCATGTTGCTCTGTTCGTAGCCTCGTAACTTTGCATCCGTAGCTTCGATTCATGCATATAGCATATCAAAATGTTCATCTCAGAGAGTACATCATTTCATTCCATTGCATCATTTTCATTTGAGTTCATCTTGATGCCCGAAATTCTGTTAGAAGACGGCTACTTGAGTTAATTGTCAGATCTGCTACTCCGTTTAGCACTTTTGTCATTTTTGCCATGATTATTGTGTGCATGGTATGCCCTGATGCTCTACATGTGTTTTGTTAAGGGTTTTTTCATCTCTCCAGAGGTGCAACCCATGTATTTTTAGGAAGTGTGTGGTGACTTGTGCAAGCTTGCAAAGTGGTGCACTTGCTAATTCTGTTTTCAGGGACTTAGTGATTTCACTAAGTCCTGGAGCTGTTTATTTCATGATGCCTTATGTTCTTGTTGTTTGCTAGTGATCCGTGCCTCTTTTGAGGATGATCAGTAAGGGAGTTTTGTTAATATTGTAGTTCTCTATCCATCCATGTCTTTGTTTGCATTTGTGGAGCAACCTAGCTTGAGTCAATCGAGCTCTACTTTTGCTACTTTGTGAATCTGGGCAGATTGTCAACTTGTTTGCAATTTTGCCGGTGATGTTGTAGTTGATCCGTGCATGCTATGCTATTGTTCTTGCCATGTATAGCTTGTATTTTGCGCCTTCTTGATGGATGTATGCTTGTCTTGCCATGACTTACTCTGTAGTGAGTGCATCGAGCTCGTAAACATGCCTACTTGAGTTATATTTCAGCATGTGTCAGTTTTTCACTAAGTCTGAAACTGATTATGTTTTTGCTATGTTCACATGCTTGCAATTGTATTTTTTGATCCCTTTTGGCTCAAGGTCACTAAGGGACTTTTGTTAAGCTCTTTGAGTAGCTCCATGCCATGCTTTACTTTGCCATGTTCAGATCGTGTGGCATGTAGTTTTGTTGCTCCGAAGAGGGCTACCTGATCTGAAATTCCAGACAAGTGTTGATTTCACTAAGTCTGAGATCTGTTTGCCATTTGCATTTTTGCCATGCTTGTTTGAACCTGTTAGTGGATGATTTGGCCGTAGCTCAGTGCTAGACTTTTGTTATGCATCTTGTGTGCATCCCTGCCATGTATTTTGTTGTCGTGTTTGGGTGCTGTAGCATGTTCATTTCATTGCATTTAGATGTCTACTTGCTGTAAATCGCAGACCGGTGTCATTTTTGAATCGCTTGCCATTTCCAAACCGTAACTCCGATTCCGGCGTTCTTTATATAGTTTTCAAGAGATTTCATCTCATCTTTCCAGTGGCACACTTGGTTTTCCAAGTTGAGGCCAGGTTCATGCATTTCCTGTCATATCTTGCATTTTGCATCCCGCATCGCATCCCGCATAGCATATCATCATTGCATCATATCGCTTGACCTTGCACATGGTTGATTGTATCTTTGTTGCTTGTTTGTCTTGTTTGGGTAGAGCCGGGAGACGAGTTCGCTAACGAGGAGCCCGTTCAGTTTGCTTTTGAGGATCCAGTCAACTCTGACAACTGTGCAGGCAAGATGATCATACCCTCGAAATCACTACTATCTTTGCTATGCTAGTTTGCTCGCTCTTTTGCTATGCCATTGCTACAATGCCTACCACTTGCGTGCAAGCCTCCCAAATTGCCATGTCAAACCTCTAACCCACCAATGTCCTTGCAAACCGTTGATTGGCTATGTTACCGCTTTGCTCAGCCCCTCTTATAGCGTTGCTAGTTGAAGGTGAAGATTGGAGGCCGTTCCTTGTTGGAACATATATTTTACTTGTTGGGGATATCATTATATTGCTATGTTATCTTAATGCATCTATATACTTGGTAAAGGGTGGAAGGCTCGGCCTCTCGCCTAGTGTTTTGTTCCACTCTTGCCGCCCTAGTTTCCGTCATATCGGTGTTATGTTCCCGGATTTTGTGTTCCTTACGCGGTTGGGTTATAGTGGGAACCCCTTGATAGTTCGCCTTGATTAAAGCTTTTTCAGAAATGCCCAACCTTGGTTTTACCATTCGCCACCTAGCCTTTTCTTTCCCTTGGGTTCTGCAGACTCAAGGGTCATCTTTATTTTAACCCCTCCGGGCCAGTGCTCCTCTGAGTGTTGGTCCAACCGAGCGATGTCCGGGGCTACCAGGGGCAACTCTGGGATGGCCTACCCGACGTCTTGCTCATCTGAGTGTGCCCTGAGAACGAGATATGTGCAGCTCCTATCGGGATTTGTCGGCACATTCGGGCGATGTTGCTGGTCTTGTTTTAACCTGTCAAAGTGTCTTGAATTACCGAGATACCGAGTCTGATCGGAACGTCTTGGGAGGAGGTCTATTCCTTCCTTGATCGTGAGAGCTTGTCATGGGCTAAGTTGGGACTCCCCTACAAGGATTTGAACTTTCGAAAGTTGTGCCCGCGGTTATGGGCAGATGGGAATTTGTTAATGTCCGGTTGTAGATAACTTGAACCTTAATTAATTAATATGAATCAACTGAGTGTGTTACCGTGATGGCCTCTTCTCGGTGGAGTCCGGGAAGTGGACACGGTGTTGGAGTAATGTTTGCGCAGGTTGCTCTCTAGTTTCTCGCTCGCGCTTTGCCTCCTCTTCTCGCTCTCCTTTGCGAATAAGTTAGCCACCATATATGCTAGTCGCTTGCTGTAGCTCCCCATATTTTTACCCTGTCATACCTTTAAGCTTAAATAGTCTTGATCGCAAGGGTGCGAGATTGTTGAGCCCCTGTAGCTCACAGATTACTATTACACCAGATGCAGGGCCCGATGATTCCGCTCCAGGAGACGCGTATGAGCTCAAGTGGGAGTTCGACGAAGACTCTCAACGTTACTATGTTTCCTTTCCCGATGATCAGTAGTGGTGCCTAGTTGGGGGTGATTGGGACCGTGTCGCATGTTGGGTTCTCTTTTATTTTGGCGCTGTAGTCGGGCCATGAGTGTTTGGATGATGTAATGTTATTTATGTACTTGATTGACGTGGCGAGTGTAAGCCAACTATGTTATCTCCCCTTTATTATTCATATTACATGGGATGTTGTGAAGATTGCCTAACTTGCGACATATGCCTTCAATGCGATTATGCCTCTAAGTCGTGCCTCGACATGTGGGAGATATAGTCGCATCGAGGGTGTTACAAGTTGGTATCAGAGCCTTCCCCGACCTTAGGAGCCCCATTGCTTGATCGTTTTTAGTGGCCGTGTTGTGTCTAGAAAAATGTTTTGAGTCATTTAGGAATTATATATCGGAGAGATTAGGAATTCTTTTTACTTCCCAGTCTCCTCGTCGCTCTGAAAAGTCTGCAACATGATACGTTGCAGCCCGAAACGGGTCAACACATGGAATATGCTCGCAATGTAACACAAGAGAGTAATGAATAGAATAATGCTATCTCTACATGCATATATGGCTGGTGGAGGCTGTATGGTTAATATGTTTTGCGAAAAGCCAATTTTTCCCTACAACAAAGGAATAAATTTTATTTAACTATCATGGTGGTTGTGAAACATTCAGAAGGTTCACCCAACTCAATCCCAATTAAGCATCATCATTAAACCCAATCAAATTATATTAAGAGTGATGAGATCCACATGATAATCCAAGAACTAGATACTCAAGATGTCCATAACCGGGGACACGGCTAACCATGATTAGTTTGTACACTCTACAGAGGTTTGTGCACTTTTCCCCACAAGACTCGATCTCCTCCGTTGGATTTCTCGCACTACATAATGTTTGAGAAACGAATGACCGAGACACAGTCTTTCCGAAGAGGTCCCCTTAACCGATAGATAGGCCTGTACACCTACAATCCCCTACATCTGCTAGCCCATCATGGAAAGGTTTCCCACAACTTACTCAACTATGCCAGAGCCCATAATGGCATGTGGATGCACACCGAAGTTTCTAGCATGAATAATCTTATGATCCCTTTGAGCCTAGGTGGCAGTCCATAGGAGAATCAGACGGTACCCCGGGATTTCCAAAAATACAGGCAACACTAGGTTCCCCAGGTGCCTTAATCCACCCAGATGTGTATTAAAGTTGCCACCTTAAATTAACCATTAATTAACAACACTCACATCTGTCATGAATACACTCAAACCCAAACCACGTCTACGAGCATAGCATAGCAATATAAGCAACGTAGAAGTAACTCCCATAGGTTTGATAATAAACAGGTGAATAGGTACTACCTCATCTACTTCCCAACCCACAATTTATTCAGATCCTAACCATGCAATTGTTTGAGGATTGATCTAATGCAATAAAACTGGGTAGTAAAGGGGTATGATCAAAGTGTTACTTGCCTTGCTGATGATCCGTGAAACCTAGAGACTTGCAGTAGCACGCTTCACACTCCGGGTACTCTATCGCAATCAAACAAGCATACAATAAGCAATCAAGCAAGATGCACGGGTAAACTTAAAAAAAGAAGATCTAACCAGAAAGTTCAAATTAAGAACTCCGGTTTGCAAAAAGAATCAAATTAAACGAAACAACGAAACTCAAACTGTGAAAGAAACAAGCTTCGATTACTAATCTGGACTAAAGTCAAATTTTACAGTAGCAAAAACTTGTTTAAGTTGATTAAATAGACAGAGGGCTTCGAGACGAAACTCTAGACGCTTGAATCGCCTGATTCCGATAAACGAGCAAAAAGTTAAACTAAAACGAAAATCGGATCAAAAATCACGATCGAAAATAATCGCGAAAAATCTGAGAAAAAGAAAAAACTGACTAACAGACTAACGAACGAACATTCGCTTTCTGCGGCTAACAGGCGAATATCGTTTGTTAAAACGAACGTACGGACAAACGTCCGCTATATAACTAAACCAGAAAAAAATAAAACCGATCTAATAAAAAACGCATCTAGGTTTTTACCAAAAACCGAACCGGTCAAAGGAAACCGGCGGCGGCGGCGGCAAACTTCGGCGGCTCCGGCGAACTCTGGCCACGACAGCGGGGCGGCGAGGCGGCGGCGCGGCTCCGGCGGGTCGGCGCGGCGCAGCGGCAGCGGGCGGCGGCGGAGGGGCGCGGCGCGGGCGGCGGTGGGCTGGCGCGGCTAGGGTTTCGGCGGGGCGGGCTGGTGGGCTGTGGGGCTGCGGCCTCGGCGGCTTAAAAATCCCCCCTGGTTGGAGTCCCGGGGCGGGTACGGCCCAAAGTCGGTTTCTTTTTTTTTAAATATAATCCATGCAGAAAAACGAATAAAAGAAATACCAAACGGACTCAAAAAATCCTGAAATAAATTTTCCCCATCCTCTAAAAATATGCTGGACAAGGTGAACATTTATTTGGGCCTCTAATGAAATTTTGAAAAACGCATATTTTTCCTAATTCAAATAAAATAGCGATAAAAATCTGAATAAAAACCTTATTTGATTTTAACATTAAATCTCCAATATTTCTTTATTTTGAGAAAGTCATTTTATCATCTCTCTTTTATTTTTATAAAATAAATATTCGAAGAGAAAATAATTAAAATCAAACGATCCTCTTTTCAAAGTTCGAGAAAAACTCAAATATGAAAATAACGAAATTCCCAACTCTCTCGGTGGGTCTTTGAGTTGCGTAGAATTTCTAGGATCAAGCCAAAATGCAATAAAATATGATATGCAATGATGACCTAATGTATAACATTCCAAATTAAAAAATTGGGATGTTACAATAACTTTGAGGTGGTTTCGTACCCTACAAACAATCTCGTCTTATGTTCTCCAGTAGATAAGAACTTTGGAGTGTTGAGGGGTTTCCATATGATCTAACTATGTTAGCATTGTTGAGAGATTGCACTAGTGAAAGCATGAACCCTAGGCCTTGTTTTCAAGCATTCCAATACCATTTGTGCTCACTTTTGTTATTTGGTACCTTGGTGTTTTTATTGTTACTATTACAAAAATCAATATCACTATCATTACTACACTTGTATCACCATCTCTTCGCCGAACTAGTGCACCTATACAATTTACCATTGTATTTGGTGTGTTGGGGACACAAGAGACTTTTTGTTATTTGATTGCAGGTTTGTTTGAGAGAGACCATCTTCATCCTACACCTCCCATGGATTGATAAACCTTAGGCCATCCACGTGAGGGAAAATTTCTACTATCCTACAAAACTTTGCATTTGGAGGCCGAACACGGGTCTACAAGAACAAGTTGTGTAGTAGACATCAGGGGGTCAAAGCGTAATCATCATCATCATCATTGAACCGCCAGCCATATAAATGGTTCTCATACATTGTGGCCACGTTGTCCTTATAATCTGATCCTAGTTGAGTCTCCATGCCATGTGCTGCCATATACACCTTCTCGTTGCGCCTATATGACCTGCCTTTGTTAATATCCTAAATTTTCTTGTGCTGAATGGAATCACATCTTGAAGAGGTTGCCAAGAATTTTGAAGTTTGTAGGTGCATATGTATCACGCCCCCAAGGAATACAGGAAGTAAAAAATAGAACCTAGTGTAAACATGGCACGATCCACAAATGTTGGGTTTTGCCCCTTCTTGGGCAGCACATATGGATCATGATTAGGAGGTATCCAATTCACATTTCACTTGGGTACCGAAGTGTGATACTGAGCAATATATTTGGAAGCACACACAGACTCAATTAATGCATGGATGAAATGTTGCACGACTTCGGCTCACTTACACATTGCCTTATCTCATAGAATATGGAATCCAGAACGTCCATTTTCTTATCTCCAGCAAGCACAAATAAGTCAATCATGGTGCTTCTCAAGTTATCTGAATCATCGACCTCAAGACTGAGAGTGTACCTAAGGATATGGCATAGAGTGTCATATGTAAGAAGAAAATCCTTGATAGATTCGGTGACAATAGACTTCTCCTCCTTATATGAAGACAATATCTCATCCATGTTCCACGCAGTCTCCCTAACATGTCCAAACTCACCCTGATCCTCGAGAAAGAATTGTTGGGGTGATATGAAAACATAGCCATAGGGTCAATGCACTCAGGGATGCCAGATGATACGTCCCCAACGTATCTATAATTTTTGATTGTTCCATGCTATTATATTATCTGTTTTGGATGTTTTATATGCATTAATATGATATTTTATATTATTTTTGGGACTAACTTATTAATCTAGATCCCAGTGACAGTTTCTATTTTTCCTTGTTTTTGATTTTCGCTGAAAAGGAATATCAAACGGAGTCCAAACGGAATGAAACTTCACGATGATTTTTCTTGGACCAGAAGACACCCAGGGGACTTAGAGTCCAAGTCAGAAGAGCCACGAGGCGGCAAGGGTGGAGGGCGCCCCCCTACCCTGTGGGCCCCATTGTGACCTTCCCGACCGAGCTCTTCGTCCTATATATTCACATATATCCCAAAACCCTCAGGGGAGTCCACGAAAAATACTTTTCCGCTACCGCAACTTTCTGTTCCTGTGAGATCCCATCTTGGGGCCTTTTTCGGCATCCTACCGGAGGGGGATTCGATCACGGAGGGCATCTACATCAACTCTATTTCGCTTTCGATGAAGCCTAGTTTACCTCAGACCTATGGTCCATAGCTAGTAGCTAGATGGCTTCATCTCTCTCTTTGATTCTCAATACCATGTTCTCCTTGATGTTTTTGGAGATCTATCCAATGTAATCTTCTTTTGCGGTGTGTTTGTCGAGATCCGATGAATTATGGATTTATGATCATCTTATATATTAATATTATTTGAATCTTCTCTTAATTTTTATATGCATGATTTGATATCTTTGTATTTCTCTTTGAACTATCGGTTTGGTTTGGCCAGCTAGATTGGTTTTTCTTGCAATGGGAGAGGTGCTTAGCTTTGGGTTCAATCTTGCGTGATTTCACCTAGTGAAAAAGTAGGGGTAGCGAGACACGTATTGAATTGTTGCCATCAAGGATAAAAAGATGGGGTTTTCATCATATTGCTTGAGTTTATTCGTCTACATCATGTCATCTTACTTAAGGCGCTACTCCATTCTTTATGAACTTAATATTCTAGATGCATACTGGATAGCAGTCGATGTGTGGAGTAATAGTAGTAGATGCAGGCAGGAGTCGGTCTACTTGACATGGACATGATTCCTATATGCATAATCATTGCCTAGGATATCGTCATAACTTTGCGCTTTTCTATCAATTGATCGACAGTAATTTGTTCACCCACCGTATTATTTGCCTTCACGAGAGAAGCCTCAAGTGAAACTATGGACGCAGGGTCTATTTTCCATCATATTTGTTTCTGATCTACTATTTTGCGATCTTTTATTTTCAGATCTATAAACCACAAAAAACCCAAACATATTTTATCTTTTGTTTAGTCTTATCTCTCTCTATCAGATCTCACCTTTGCAAGTGACCGTGAAGGGATTGCCAACCCCTTTTTCGCGTTGGGTGCAAGTGTTTGATTGTTTGTGTAGGTGCATCTATTAGGGACTTGCGTGTTTCTCCTACTGGATTGATACCTCGGTTCTTAACTGAGGAAAATACTTATCTCTACTATGGTGCATCACCCTTTCCTCTTCAAGGGAAAAACCAACGCAAGCTCAAAATTAGCAGGAAGAATTTCTGGCGCCATTACCGGGGAGATCTACATCAAGCATACCAAGTACCCATCATAAAAATCTCATCTCTTGCATTGCATTATTTTCCATTTGCCTCTTGTTTTCCTCTCCCCCACTTCTAAAACGATTTTCCGAAAAATACAAAAAGATTTGCCTTTTTATTCGCCCTTCTTCCGTCCGTCTTTTCTTTTGCCTTCTTTTGTTTGGCCGTTTGTTAGATCGGTTTATTGTCACTATGTCTGAATCTGAGGAGATTTTTATTGAAAAAGATAGTAGTAATCTTGAGGAAATTTTTGATGACTTTGCTAATAATCCTCATGAAGAAACTACTATTATGCATACAAAGAAAATCCGAATTGGTAGTGGTAATATTATTGGAAAAGGTGTTATTCAAGATTTCTTTACTTGTGCTGACACGCTGCCTATGCTAGGAGGATCTATTCTTCATAAAACTAATAGTCTTGCGGATGCTATAACTTTGCTCATAATTGAAGTTGAAAGACAGTTTGTTCATATGCATCCTAGCACACAAAGGATTTTCCTAGAGTTTTCTAAAATTCAGCACTCTCAAGTTAAGCGTGTTGCTACTATATTTCTAGCTCATGAGTTTAGAATCATCATGAAAGAAGCTAGCAAAATTTTTGCTCATTATAAAATAAGCGTTGGTTGTCCTCCCATAGAGGAAATCCTTTTCAATCAAGAGGAAATAATGAGATAGCAGTCTCCCGATTTTGTTTCCAATAATGAAAATTTGAGAAAAAGAGTCCCTATCGAGGTTTTGGTTGATAAGATCTCCGAACTTAATGATAATTTTTCCATACAAAACAACGGACTAGGGTTTGTGTTAGGATATAAGCTTATGACGTTTCACCAAAGAAAATCTTATAATGATGAGTTGATTATAAACTATAAGGGGCCGAAGGAGGAACCTATTCCTCCTGAACTCGATCTTAGGGATCCTTACCCTATTAAATTTAGCCCTGTTGATTAGTTTTTCTTACCACAAAGGAAACTTGCTGCTGAAAGAAGGGAGTATGAGATGAGCATGGATGATCTCCCTTACTATTATTCCAATACCTAGATCTATTGCAATATGCCTAGGTAGGGGCGTTAAACAATAGCGCTTGGTGGGAGGCAACCCAATTTTATTTTTGATGTTTTGTTTTTCTACTGTTCTTGAATAAAATACACATTATTACCTCTATAGTAATTGTGTTTTGGTGCTTTAATTAGTGTTTGTGCCAAGTAAGACCTTGTGATTGCTTACAGTGATAGTTGATTTGATCTTGCTGAAAAACAGAAACTTTTGCGCCCAGAAAAATAATTCTCATTTTTATCAGAAGCGTGATGAAATACTGATTATTTTAGAAGAACATTAATATACAAATTGCCTCTGTTGTCCTATTTTTCCAGAATTTTTGGAGTTACATAAGTATTCGAGAGTTACAGATTAGTACAAACTGTTGTGTTTTTGACAGATTCTGTTTTCTATGTGTTGTTTGCTTATTTTGATGAATCTATGGGTAGTATCAGGAGGTATGAACCATGGAGAAGTTGGAATACAGTAGATATCACACCAATATAAATAAATAATGAGTTCACAACAGTACCATAAGTGGTGATTTTATTTTCTTATACTAACGAATCTCATGAGTTTTCTGTTGAGTTTTGTGTTGTGAAGTTTTCAAGTTTTGGGTAAAGATTTGATGGACTATGGAATAAGGTGTCGCGGGATATCCACGACCACCTATGGGACCAAGAGGCCCCTTTGCTGGTTCGGCAGGGGGACGTCATGTTGCACAAAGAGCAGACCAGCGCGTGGCAGCACGCCAGAGAGCACACAAGCAATTTACCCAGGTTCGGGCTGCCGTGAGGCGTAAAACCCTACTCCTGCTTTGGTGGATTAATGGTGGAATGTGGATTATGCAACGTAGTACACTTGCCTGGTAGGGGTCGCCGTATGGTAGCAGCGAGTATGCGCGTATGGGGTGCGGGTTCCTCAACTTCCCAACCCCTCCTATGGGTGCCATGGGTCTCCTTTTACAGATTAAGGGGTCACTAGAGTGGCAAAGTGGTCATTATCCACTGATAGGATAGCAAATAGTGCTATAATACCTAACTCCGCGGGCTGACAGGGTGCATTAAATGCACCGATTAGTGTCACATCACTGGTTGCCCGGCAAGGCTTGCCGTCTGTCTCGGCAGCTCCGGCTTGTTTGATTGACACGTCGTAGGACGGGTTTCACCTGTATGCTTCTTCTGTAGGAAATGGCCGCCATGTGGCGAATGGCTTCCATGTGGCGGATGGCTGCCACTTAATCACCTTGCGGCTTGACACCACACTGATTGATGACATGGGTCACGCTTGAGTGGTTGGTGTGGTGGTTTTGCCTCCGTGAGCCCCGGCAGGCCCTACCGGGGCGCCTTGGTTGCTTGCTTCTGGCGGTGGCCTTGCCCCTTGTCAGGCTTGCCTGCTCGACAAGGGAGGCCCTTCTCTTGCCGATATACTGCTCTTCTGGCTTGATCTTGATCCCTCTGAGCTATATGTTGGTTCTTCAAATCTCTTGGTCCTTCAATCCCTGACACCACCTGATGCTTCAATTCTGTTCTTGTGCATGTGCACAGTCTAGGAAATGGACCCAGGGTCTGTTGCATCGACAGAAGCCCCCAGGCCTGCGCCGAACCCGCTGGTGACCTTCATCGGTGTAGGGCCTAATAAGTGCACATTAAGGGTTGCTGAAGGGGTTGGCCCCTTGAGATTTCAATTGTCGCTTCATTAGGCTTGATTTCGGGCCAGTTTCTGGGTTCTCCACGCGTGGCGTCTAACGTCGCGGGGGAACTTTGATCGTGGCTTGTGAATTCGCCTGGCCCCATGATCACAGGGCAAAAACTGCCATCCAACTTGCACCCTGTCCGCATGCACCGGCCACGTGCTCCACATGCATTGGGCGTGGTAGGTGGTGGATGCAGAGGGCACGGAGAGGAGTGCCATGGGTGAAAATCGAACGTCTATGGTTGGAGTAGAGGGCCGGCCTTGATTTCCAAAGCTGCCGAGGGCGCAGAGAGACCGTATTGGAGGAGCAGGGTGGCCATCTCCAGCGCGAGGGGCCAGCCCTCTGCCTTGTCCCCTCTATAAAAAGAGACAAAGGCAGTACCCATCTGCACATACCTCTCCTTCCTCTCCGCAATCCTTCTCCCCTAGCCATGGTGAGAGGGCGAGGGCGCAATAGTGTCCCAGCGGCGGTGACGAGGGCTTCTACTTGGCAGCGTATCCCTCCTCCTCTGGAACCCGAGGTGGCGGAGACCTCCGCGAGAGGAGGGAGGAGGGGGTGAGGCCATGGCCGTCGTGGTGCTCGAGAAGGAGGAGGGCGGGGGAGCTCCTTGGCTGTGCCCCCACCAGCGGTTCTTCCTCCGATGGAAGACCACGTCTAGGACCAACCTCGAGAGTTCATCATCAGGCTGTATAAGCCCTTGTGCTTTCACCTTCGTCTTCCAACTTTCTTTGAGCGGGAGATGGAGCTTGAGCAACCACGCACCCTGGGGCTACACATGAGGGGTTGTGGGAATGGAAGCATGTGGGTCGACGTCGATTTCCCTGCCCCTCATGTAATGTATCTTCGCCGTGGCTGGAAGACCTTCGCTCGTGCCCACAGCTTCTCGGAGGGGCACATTCTCCATTTCAAATTAATGGAGAGTGGCTTGCTCTCTGTCAAGATCTTCAGGCGCTCGGGAGGTCGCTTAGGGTGCTGCGTGGAGAGCTCGACCGACGACGAAAGCTCCTCATCGAGCAAAAGCGACGAGGAGGACAGTGACGGCGATGACGACAACAGTGGGCGGGGGAGCGACGACTCTGACTCCGGCTGATCATTGCCCACACCATCTTCATCAGGCGGTAGCACCATCATCTGCATCTGTGTCTCCTACCCGGCAATGCGATTTACCGGGGAGTTGGACGGAGTGGTGTAGATGGTGCTGTCGGGCCTCTCCAGCAGTCTTCCAGCTAGTTCCCGGCAGGCTTCTTCTTGGGCTGCAGCTTCATTAGCCCCGCTGAGTCCTGCTGGCCCTGGTGACGGTGGTTGACGGGGCCACCTTCCGCCGTGCTCTCCATCGGGGCGTCCCCTTGCGCTCCCGTTCCCACCGGGCTACCTCTCCTGGAGCCCGATGGGAACGGACTAGACTCCAGCTCTGGCGCTCCTTTTGCCCTCCTCGCCTTTGACAATCGTGCCTAGGAGGAGAGGGACAACAAAGGGAATTACGGAGCACATATCTTTTTTCAATCTTAAACTTGTAGGCTGTTGCCAAATTTCAATTCAAATAATGTAATCTCTTGAGTCCATCTTTGTGTTATGTAATGCTTGTACTTGTATCAGCATATGAATGAAAAAGATGAACTCTGCCGGGAACTCGTGCATGTGTATGTCCATGTAGAGATGGAATGCCTTTTAATGTAAATAAACGAGTTTTCCCCAGCAGGATATCTTGCCAGCACCCTCTTTGTCTGCCGGAGAGCTACGTCTGCCGGGGAACAGACAGAGGGGCCAGCCCCCGCCAACTCCCTTTTTTTACTAGAGGCTACTGCGACCATCCTAACCGAAGCAACGTTCGAGTCATGGATGGGAGCACCTAGGTTTCAAAAGAGGGGCGAGGTTTTCTCATGCAAAGTTATAGCTTGGCAGAACACTAAGGGATAAGAGATAAAACTTGTCTGTTTGGCCTTGTCGGGGATCACTGTGCCGTGCAATCTTCTCGCCCTTTGTCAAAGCCAAATTCACAGCAGGAACCTGCAACTTCTTATAGATGATAATGAATGCAGGATGCAATCCTATCTATATGCATATACAAATGCTCATGAGATGCTTATGCAGTGATCTTGGTGTGCTCATGCATGCATGCAATCTTAGTTGCCCCCCCTCTACAGCGCTCCTTTATTTTCTCTTGCACGGGGTCATTGCCCAGCTGAGGCAAGGCATGTACAAAAGGGTGGCTGCCGGGCAGTGCCTGGCAGCCTCGCGCCTTACGGATAGTACTTGCGGAGATGCTCAATATTCCATGAGTTTTGCAACTAAGTGCCCTCTCCGGTCTCCAGACGGACTGCGCCGGGTCTGGTGACTCGTACCATCAGGTAAGGGCCTTCCCACTTTGGTGAAAACTTGTTTCTACCCTTGGCGGACTGAACGCGCCTAAGGACAAGGTCACCTTCCTCAAAACAGCGGGCATGAACCATGTGACTGTGATAGCGACGTAGGACTTGCTGGTACCGTGCAACACGCGTAGCAGCCCGGAGATGGTTCTCCTAGAGTAGCACAACATCGTCACGCCGGTGCTGATCTCGCACTACTTCATCATAGGTAAGCACCCGAGGAGACCCGTAAATGAGTTCCGTGGGGATAACTGCTTCTGCCCCGTAGACCAGGGAGAAGGGAGTCTGCCCGGTAGCTCGATTAGGTGTCGTTCTGAGGGGCCAGAGAACTACCGACAGCTCCTCGATCCACCACCTGCCGTGCTTCAGCAGCGTATCGAAAGTTCTTTTCTTGAATCCACACAACACTTCAGTGTTTGCCCTCTCAGCCTGTCCTTTGCTCCGGGGGTGTTTCACAGAGGCGAACGAGATCTTGCATCCGAGGGTATGAACATATTGGATGAAGGCGTGGTGAAAGTGTGTTATATCGACTAGAGGGGGGTGAATAGGCAATTTTTATGAATTCTTCACTGAGGAATTTGAGTGAAGAACTACTTGCAGTGGAATAAGTACTCAAAAGTAAACATAACAGAACATGAGCATGGTCTTCATGATGAAATGAAAACAAGCACAAAGTACAAAAAGCGTAAACATAGGATAAACAGAATGAAGACAAACAGACTAAAGAAATTGAGCTAAGTAAATAGAGAAAGTCTTCACTCAAAGTCTTCAAACAAATATGAACAAGCACACAACACAGAAAGGAGGAAATGGAAGGGTTGAGGAAATGGAACCAGTTAGCTCGGTGAAGACAATGATTTGGTAGACCAGTTCCAACTGCTGTGATAGTTGTACGACTGGTTAGGGCGGCTAGGTATTTAAACCTGAGGACACACAGTCCTGGACACCCAGTCCTGAACACGTAGCTCAGGACACTTAGTCCTCACCATATTCCCCTTGAGCTAAGGTCACACAGACCTTGCCCAATCACTCGTGGTAAGTCTTCAGGTGACTTCCAAACCTTCACAAAATCGGTCACTCGGCGAACCACAATTTCCTCTTGGATGCTCTAGACCATGATGCCTAACCGGCTGGAAGATGCACAGTCTCCAAAGGTAACAAGCGTCGGATCCACGCAGGATCAATCTCTTCAGTGATGCTCAATCACTTTGGGTTTGTAGGTGTTTGGGTTTGGGTTTTCCTCACTTGATGATTTTCACTCAAAGTCCTCGGAGGATGGGATGCTCTCAAATGACAAGTGTCAGTTTCTCTCGGAGCAGCCAACCAGCTAGTGGTTGTAGGGGGTGGCTATTTATAGCCTAGGGAGCAGACCAACATGATAAGACATAAATGCCCTTCAATGATATGACCGTTAGGTGGGTAGATATTTTGGGACATCTAGCGCATAGCACAACAACGGGCGGAATTTTGAGTATCAAATTCCTCAGGGCTATCATGTTCCTCACTGTGTAGGAAATTCGCACTGGCGAATTCCTAACTCCTCAGTCAGAACAAATTCCTCAGAGACCAGAAGAACTTCATCTCTGTCACTGAGGAAATTGACTGAGCTGTATGAGATTTACAATGGCTTCACTCGAAGGGATTGGTAGGTGTAGGATTTAAGTTGAGCATCACTTGGAAATTTTTCCTTAGTATTTCCTCGACCCCCTTTAATAGTACAGTGTTTCCTATGACTCAAGAAAGAGAAAATGAAACTACAAAAACAGAAGTCTTCATTCTTCATGTTCCTCGAATGAATACCAAGTCTTCATTATTACACCAATTTCTTCACTTTCAAAGTCTTCAGAAAATCTTCAGAAATCCAAAGTCTTTAGTCGAAGAACTTCATTTTTAGGGGTCGACTTTCTCCGTAAACATCAAACTCCTCATAGACTTATAGACCTGTGTACACTCACAAACGCATCAGTCCCTTAACCTATAAGTCTTCAATACACCAAAATCACTAAGGTGCACTAGATGCACTTACAATCTCCCCCTTTTTGGTGATTGATGACAATATAGGTTAAGTTTTCAACGGGGATAAACATATGAAGTGTAAATACCGATATTGAGGATTTTGATTGCAAGATATAGAACAACTCCCCCTGAAGATGTGCATAGTGAGGAATTTGCTTCTGAAGCAATGCACACTATGAAGAGTAGAATCATGGAGATCTCCCCCTATATCTTGTAATCCATACACGCATTTAATGTACAATATGAAGAATTTGAAATGCATGATGAAATATGGTGACTGATGTAATTCAGCATGCGTGCATTAACATTAATGAGGAATAAGCATGCAGGAAAACTCAGCAAAAGTATCAGACCACCATAGAGTTTAAGTTTACAACTCGATCGAATAAAGTCTCAGAAGAACGAGAGTTGAAACTTAGAAAAAAAACGCCCATATAAGTTGACCCGCTTGAAGACTAACTCAAATTTCTCCCCCTTTGTCATCGAATGACCAAAACGATCGAAAATGAGGAGTAACGCCCCAGAAGAATATCAAGTTGATGGAGGAGCGCCAGCTTTGTTGGGGTCGTTTGTTGTTGTAGGGCCTACCGCAGTGTCGTCCAAGTCTTCATGGTCATCGGTTTCGCCTGATGAAGAATATGAGCTGGCCACCAAGGAAGGAACTTTAGTCTTCTTTAATTTCTTCACCGGTGGCGGCTGAGACCATTCAAAGTCCTGCTTGAAACCCCTTTGCTTTAGATCTTCTCCACCACACAGATGTGACAAAACAGCCCAGGTGCGACCGAAGACATCATGGAGGTAGTAATGGTTTTTCTTCACTGCATTGTGTGTAGTAGTCATGTTGTGAAGAATAGAACCAAACTGACGGTTATCCCATTTGTGGTTTCGATCCACCTTCTGGTGAAGACTAAGAAGAAGCTCATGGTCAGTCATCACCCCGGGAGCTGTTGCTTGAGGATTTGGCTTTGATGCATTAGCACCAGAATTATGAGTAGCAGAATCATCATTGGTGGAGTAAGATGCAGCTTTGCGAAACTGACCATCCAATGGATGAATGCCTTCATCAATAATAGCAGTAGCCTTGCCCTTTTCATCAGATGAGGAAAATGTCCGCTTGAGGACTTCTATTCGGGGCAGGTAACTGACATGATTCTGAAATTCAGCCTTGTAATTGAGTGAAGACCTTGTTTTGAGGAATCTCATAATCCAGGGAGTGTAAGGCTTCAACTCAAACGGAGAGAGGGCAACATTTGCCAGAGTCCTCATGAAGAAATCATGGTAGTTGATAGGAATGCCATGTATGATATTGAATAGCAGATTCTTCATGATGCCAACAACTTCTTCATCATTTGAATCGTGGCCTTTGATTCGACTCATTGTCTTTGTCAGAATGCGATAGACAGTTCTAGGCACAAACATCAATTCCTTCACAAGGAATTTGGTCCTTGGAGCTTGACCTGGCTTCAGAGGCTTCATTAGCACTTGCATGTAATGGGAAGTGAGTTTAGGTTCATGATAGATGCAACGAGCACCTTCAAGGGGAGGACTGACAGGCAGGGCATGAAGTAATTCAGAGGCCGATGCTTTGAAATGTGTGTTTTCTATCATCCAGTCCAAAACCCAAGAGTTCACATCGTATGCATCGCATGTGATATGCAGAGTTGCATAGAATTGAAGAATGAGCTCTTCATTCCAATCGCAAATATCTGTGTAAAAGTTGAGCAATCCTGCATCATGAAGCACACTGAGGACTGGGGTGAAGCAAGGCAGTGATTCCATGTCTACGTGAGGAATATGCGCATGGTCGAAGACTTTGTCCTTGTTGATGAGCAGTGAAGAATAAAAGTTTGCTTGGCTGGCAGTCCAGAAGCGCTTCCTTCTAAGATGAGCATAGTCATAAGGGTTATAGTCTGTGAAGAACACATGCTCGCCGAAGAAGTCATCAACCTTGAATTTCTACTTCTTCGAGAAGGGATCCTTTGGCTTGGGCGGAGGGGTATCGGTCAATTGCATCATCACCTCAGGAATCGCAATCTCATGATCCACTGGCTGAGGAATTTCAGCTTCTTCTTGAGTGACAGCCTGAGTCTTCAGTTCTTCATTAACATTTTCTTCAACACTAGTGGCTGGAATCTCTTCATGGATAGATGGTGTGGCATGAGGTTCTTCAGATCCCATTTGAACTTCAATGGTTATAGGGGACTGAGGAATTTGTTGAAGGGGTGTGAATAGAGGAGAATTGGGGTGCTGACTTTCATAAAAGTCATCATTCAACACTGCAGTTGTGCATCCAATGTCCATATATTCTTCATTTATTTCTTCAACGCCGGCCTCTTCAGCAGTGAACTGAGGCATTGGCGATGAGACTATTAGGGTTGAAGGGATTGCATCCACTTCAATTTCTTCATCCAACTGCTCTGAGGAAGCAGCAGAAGGAATGTCTTCATTGGATCCGCTTGGGATCATGTATTCTTTATCAAAAAGAACGAATTCCTTTGATGGCATGCTTGAGACTGGAATAACATCAATAGGATTTTCAAACGAGCTGGTCAGTGGCTTCATCTTCTTCGGAGATGAAGAATCTGATGCATTTGATGCCTTCCTTTTCTTCACAGCTGCACGCTCTGCAGCCTTGTTCTTCTTCACATCTGATGCATATGGAAGGATCAGAGTTGGGGTAGGTGCAGGACGAGCAGAGGAATTTGGTTCAATAACTTCAGGCACAACTGATGTAGTTGCCCCGACTTCTTCATTTTCTTCAGGCGCAACACTAGTGGTTGCCCTGGCAATTTCTTCAGCGGCTAGAATGCAGTCATCAGCCCTGGTACTGTGAGTATCTTCAGGAGCCTGATTTTCATCAGCGGTGCTGGCATGCTCTTCAATAGGCTGAGCAGATGCCTCAGCCTGAGGATTTTCTTGTTGCGTTGGGGCTGCAACATTGGAAGTGAACTGTTCGGTTATCTTTACAAATTCGACTTTGGCTCCAAGCCAGTCAGCATAGTAGCGATCAAATTCATCACTCAGTTTCTTGATCTCAGATTGAAGAGCAACAAGTTCTTCAGGTGAAAGCTTCAGAACATTTTTCTTCAGAAAGCGCTCTTTCTTGTACTGCGCTTTCTTCACCCTCCTTCCCTATTCAAATTTCCATTTTTCCTCATCAATGAAGTGAGTCAGCATATGACTTTGACCAGAAGTGAGGTTCAGCTTAGGCAGAGGTGTGTTGGGGTCCTTGTGCCACAAGTCAATGAAGTCTAGGATCAACTTCGGATCCAGTATCAATGTCACATTGCTGCCTTTGGCTCTAGCGGCCCTGAGCTTTCTGTCTCTGAGGATTTCGGCAAGTTCCTCATCATCAGCTTCATCATCTTCGGACGGTACTTGAAAGGCGACCTGCTTCTTGTGAGGACTTGGTCGAGAGCCTCATTTAGCAGTGGCCTTTGTCTTCAGCAGAAAGGGGCCAGTTGATGAATTTGGTGCAGCTAAAGAACTAGCAGAAGCTCCTGAGGCAATAGAGATTCTTGTTGTCCTTTGGCACGTGGCGCGATGCACAGGTGCTAAGGATTTTGATGGAGGAGCTGGAGCAGCTTGAGGAATTTGCCGTGAGGGCTTTGAAGAATCTGGCCATGAGGGCATTGCTGAGGAACTTGGCCGTGAGGGCATTGGGGTTGAAGCACTTGGCTTATGAGCAGGCTTCTTTGCCATGGCCTTCTTTGTCTTGCTTGCGGAGCCCTTAGCAGTGGTAGCAGCAGCAGCAACAACAGAGTCTTCATTAAATTTCCTCACTACTTCCTTAGCTACTCTGGATAGCTTGGCCTGGCGCTTGGCCCATTCATTAGGATAGTCCTCACCACGCTTGAGGCTGGTGGGATCAGCTTCTTGGCCAGGTGCCAATGGAGGTCTTGGGCATGGAGGATTAAGAGAAAATTTCTTCATACACTTGGGAGTAACATATCTGTATTCCCTCCATTCCCATGCCCATCTCCTCTCTATCCTTTGTATGCGCACCTTGCACTGATTTTTGTCCTCCTTGCCAAATTTGGCCTCATCAGGAGTGCAATAATCCTTGTATATGTCATCAGGAATCTCGAAAGCAGTATTGACCTCAGGCCTCTTTCCTTCCTTCTGTGGCTTCTTACCGTCAGCCATTTTCTTGAGCTGAAGAATTTGAGCAATGGAATTCTCTAAAGAGGTGTGCAACTTTTCTTCAAGGAACGTTGCAAATCAGTTAAGTTGATGATAACCTAGAGATTCTGCAGCGGACATGTGTACCTGTGAACAAAGTATAGTTGCGAGGAATTTGGAGAGGTCATATGCGCTCTCTGAAGGTTTTGCAATAAGAACAAGTTTGAGGAATTTGACTAGTTGAGTCTTGAAGAATTTCACTAAGTGTTGTTTGACTTAGGTTCCAGAGTTTTACAAATTGAAAAATCCACACAATTGAGGAATCTTGAAGAAAATTTATGCTTAGAGAAATAGATCAAGAACATATGTTATGGGTGCTGTCCAATGTGAAGATTTGAAGAATAAACACCTTTTGAAGATTTTGAAGAAAACATTTGAATCAAAGAGGGCAGTAAAAGTAACTTCTAATTACCCTGGACGAAGAACACGACGAACTGTGAAGTGTAGATTTGAAGCTCGTCAGTTCAGATCTTCCACACCCTAACTTGGCAGAGGAAGACAGCTACGGCGGCAGCAGAGTGAAGAAATCCACAGCCGGCGCGAGTACGACGGCAACGAGGTCAAGGCAGTGAATCTCTTCCTCACCGGCGACGATGGAAGTAGCGGAAGCGCTAGGGTTTGAGAGCTCGAGTGAGGGAGTGAAGTCAAGCGGAGTAAAAAAAAAGTGAGGAAGGGAGAGGGGTATTTATAGCCGAAGTGAAAAACTGCTCGCCCGAGGAAATTGGACGAACATGCCCCTGACCCTTCTCATTCATGTGACATGTGTCACCCACGTACTGAGAGGTGACGATCGTGTGCGATCGTGCGTGAATAGGATAAGTATTATCGTGGAATGTGTAATGGTTTGAGCGGCAAAAGCCGAAAATTCAGATAAGATAAATTTAAGGTTTCGTTCGCAATTTCTTCAGCTGACAAGGACACGGTGAAGATTTTGAATGAGTTTCAAATAGAACGCACATGAAGAAATTGTGAATAGACTAGGTTGAGTTTAGCATAGAGGGGGAAAGGGTCCGATCACATTCACTTAGCAGAAAAAACAACTTGAAGAAATAGCAATAAGTGAATGCTGTAGAGGACGTAAACTCACATATATATAGCCAATGAAGAAAAACAACGGAAAGAGCAAAGACAATGCAAGTTGAAGAACAACTGAGGTAATTCAAAGTGAGGAAAAAACTCATATGGAGGATTTTCAACTTTTGGTGGTGGCGAGACCCACCGTATAAGAATGATGATTTCAGACACCGCGTACAATTGTCGTAGGGTTCTGAGTATCAAATTCTTCGTTAATTTCTTCACACTTAGAGTGTTAGTCTTCATTGATTGAAGAAAAATGTTTCTTCATGTGTTGCACATCTAAGTCATCAATTTTCCGTAAGTGTTCGAATGTGTGTCCTTTTCAAAGAACATTTGATGATTCTAAGATATTTAGCTCACACCGCAACTTGCTAAATCTCTTCTCATCCAAAGGCTTAGTGAAGATATTGGCTAGCTGTTCTTCAGTTTTCACATGCTCAATAGAGATGTCGCCCTTCAACACATTATCACGAAGAAAAGGATGACGAATCTGAATGTGCTTTGTCTTCGAGTGCTGAACTGGGTTATGAGCAATCTTGATGGCACTCTCATTGTCATAGTAGAGTGGAACATTCTTCACGTTGACGCCGTAGTCCTTGAGAGTTTGCTTCATCCATAGCAGTTGAGCACAGCAAGAACCAGCAGCAATGTACTCAGCTTCAGCAGTAGACAGTGATACACAGTTCTGTTTCTTCGAGGACCAACAGACCAAGGATCGTCTGAGGAAATGGCATGTGCTAGATGTTGACTTGCGGTCCACACAATCACCAGCATAGTCAGAGTCTGGAAATCCAATGAGATCAAAAGTCGAGCCCATGGGGTACGATAATCCAAGTGTTGGTGTGTGAGCTAGATATCGAAGAATATGCTCCACAGCCTTATGGTGTGATTCCTTTGGTGTAGCTTGAAATCGGGCACACATGCAAACACTAAGCATAATATCTGGCCTGGATGCACATAAGTACAATAAAGAACCAATCATGGAGCAGTATACCTTTTGATCAAAGTCAATACCATTTTCATCAGTGCATAGATGGACATTTGTGGGCATAGGGATTCTGACTCCTTTGCAATCTTGCATGCCGAATTTCCTCAGTACATCCTTGAGGTATTTCTCCTAAGATATGAATATGCCATTGCACTGTTGACGAATCTGAAGACCTAAGAAGAATTTTAATTCTCCCATCATAGACATTTGATATTATTCACTCATCATATAGGCAAATTCATCACTTTAACATTGGTCAGTACAGCCGAAAATGATATCATCAACATAAATTTGGCACACAAACAATTCACCATCATAAGATTTAGTGAAAAGAGTTGGGTCAAGTGAACCGGGTTTGAACCCTTTCTTCATGAGGAATTCCTTCAAAGTATCATACCACGCCCATGGGGCCTGCTTGAGGCCATAGAGGGCCTTATTGAGTCTGAAGACTTTGTCAGGATGCTTTGGATCTTCAAAACCTGGGGGCTGAGCAACATATACTTCTTCCTCAAGCTTACCATTGAGGAATGCACTTTTCACATCCATTTGATATAAGATGATATCACGATGGTTGGCATAAGCAAGTAATATGCGAATAGCTTCAAGTCTAGCAACAGGTGCAAAAGTTTCATTGAAGTCATTTTCCTTCAACCTGTGTGTAGCCTTGCGCTACAAGTCGTGCCTTATTCCTCACCACAAGGCCATTTTCATCTTGCTTGTTGCGGTAGATCCACTTTGTGCCGATGATATTGTGCTTGTGAGGATCTGGACGTTTGAGCAGTTCCCAGACGTTGTTGAGCTCGAATTGATGTAATTCCTCTTGCATAGCTTGAATCCACTCACGCTCCAGAAATGCTTCATCTACCTTAGTGGGCTCTGTGATAGAGACCAAAGCAAAGTGCCCACAAAAGTTAGATAAATGTGAAGCTCTTGAGCGTGTGAGAGGACCTGGAATGTTGATGTGACTGATGATTTTCTCAATTTGCACTTCATTTGCAACGCGAGGATGAGCGGGTTGTCATTGAGGAGCTTGATCGACATTTTCTTCAGCACCATTTTCCTCAGGTGCATCAGCATGACGTTCTTCATGTTCTGGAATGACTTCTTCAGCAGATTCTTCAGTAGGAATGACATCCTCAGTAGCCTTGAACTTAATAGATTCCTCAGGAGGTATTTCATCTGTCATAGGAGGTAGGTGCTCTCTTTCGAGCCATTAGTCTCATCGAACCGCACATCTACAGTTTCAACAACCTTGTGGTGATAGGTGTTGAAGACTCTGTAGGTGTGTGAGTCCTTACCATAGCCGAGCATAAAACCTTCATGTGCTTTCGGTGGAAATTTAGAACTGTGATGAGGATCTCTAATCCAACATTTAGCACCAAAGACTTTGAAATAAATCACATTGGGTTTCTTGTCAGTGAGGAGTTCATATGCAGTCTTCTTGAAGAATTTGTGAAGATATACCCTGTTGATGATGTGGCACGCAGTATCAATTGCCTCTGTCCAGAAGCAAGGAGGCGTCTTGTACTCATCAAGCATAGTGCGGGCCATCTCAACAAGAGTCCTGTTCTTGCGCTCCACGACGCCATTTTGCTGAGGAGTATAAGGAGCAAATAACTGATGAGTAATACCAAGTTCATCAAGATAGTCATCAAGACCAGTATTCTTGAACTCAGTTCCATTATCACTTCTGATGTGCTTGATCTTCACACCAAAGTTGGTTGAAGCCCTCGAGGAAAATCGTTTGAAGACTTCCTGCTCTTCAGTTTTGTAAGTGATCATATGCACCCATGTAGATCGAGAATAATCATCAACAATGACAAAGCCATATAAAGATGCAGCATTAGTAAATGTGGCATAGTGAGTAGGGCCAAAGACATCCATGTGAAGCAATTCAAATGGTCGAGTAGTAGTCATGATAGTCTTCGCTGGATGCTTGGCCTTGGTCATCTTTCCAGCTTCACAAGCTCCACACAAATGGTCCTTGAGGAATTTGACACCCTCGATGCCAATGACATGCTTCTTCTTCGCGAGCATGTGCAGATTCCTCATGCCAGCATGACCAAGTCGTCGATGCCATAGCCAGGCTTCTGAAGCTTTTGCAAGTAGATGTGTAGCAGGTTGTGGTCCTGTTGAGAAATCAACAACATACAAATCTCCTCTCCTAAAGCCTTCGAAGACTTCGGAATTGTCAGCTTCCATGATCACAACACAACGATACTTGCCAAATACAACAGCCATATCAAGATCACAAAGCATTGAGACAGACATGAGGTTGAACCCTAAGGACTCGACAAGCATGACTTTGTCCATGTGTCGATCCTTTGAGATTGCAACCTTACCTAGACCCAATACCTTGCTTTTTCCTTTGTTAGCGTAGGTGATATGCTTCAGATGTGATGGAGAGAAAGCAGTATGAGGACGCGAGAAATGAAAATTCATTTCTTCATGATTAGCTTGCGTCCATTCAAGCATATTCAGGTCTCCAGCAAATTCTTCAGACGATTATGTTCGTTTGGAGACCTGACCCTGCATAAGAGATTAGTTCTTTTTCTTCACCACCCACATCGGAAGGGGTGGCAAAGAGTTCATCATTCTGCGAGCTCCATAAGAGAAAGGTGGCATAGATGCCAATCCACTTCGTTTCACATATGAGGGATTAGGATAAGCATAAGAGTAAGTAGAGAAATTCTTTGAGGACTTATGAACATAATAATTTGAAGAATAATGCACATATCCATAATCCCTAGATCTTCCCTGCGAAACAGATGGGTTAGCATGATGATGTTTATATGAGGACTTTGATCCTTTTGAGGAATTTGATCCACATGAAGAATTTGATCTAGGGTTCCTATTCTTCACAGGTGGTGTCATGATGACATTCACCCGAAGGTTTTCAAGGCACCTTTTGGGAACCCAGATTTTCTTCATAGGAGAATCGTTCCTGCAGTTAGTGTCAACATATCTAGCAAATACTTCACCATTCTGATTTTTGAACAGTTTATAGTTGGAGTCAATTGACTCGTCAGAAGAATATGAAGATTCACATGTAAAGCCAGATAAAGTAGATGGATCCACTGAAGGTCCCTTTGCAGCAACCCATGAGGTTTTGGAATACTTCTCAGGTTTCCAGTAGGTCCCATCAGCATTAACTTTCCTCTCAAAGGCAATACCCTCTTTCCTAGGGTTCCTGTTGAGGATCTACTTTTTAAGCACATCACAAAGAGCCTGATGCCCTTTGAGGCTTTTGTACATGCCTGTCATATACAATTCCTTTAGCCCTGCATCATCAGTGATACTAGCAATGTCCTTAGATGAGGAATTAGTGATAGCAAAGGCAGTTGAAGAATTTGCAGTAATGGAAGTATTTGAGCATTCAGGTGAAGAATTAGCAGTTTCACGTTCAATGCACTTCAAACTTGGAGGAACAAATTCATCCTGAGTAGCACTGATCTGTTGAGCAAGTAATGAATCACGCTCCTTCTGAAGATCTTCATAACTCACTCTTAACTGCTCCGGATCTTGCTTTCTTTGAAGAAATTCATAAGAAAGCTTCTCATGATCAGATAGGAGAGTGTTATGATGACCTTGAAGATTGTCAAACTTGGACTGAAGTCTCTGGAGATTTTTAGTCAAAATTTTAGTGTGATCCATTTCCTCGCCCAACATATCATCGCTTTTTATCTAGCATGTTTTGGACCTTTTCAAGAGCCTTTTGCAGTTTCACACCAACCTTAGCAAGTTTAGAATAGCTGGGTTTGAGGTTTTAATCAGATTCATCCTCACTAGATTTAGAGGAGGGATATTTGAGTACCTTTGAGCCTTTTGCCATGAATCAATAGGTGGGAGCTTAGTCCTCATCGCCATCATCAGTAGTGTTGGGGAGGTCCTTTTCTTCAGAGTTGAAGATGGACTTGCTGACGAACGCGGTAGTGAGGGTTATGCTCGCCACACCAGAGTCTGATTTCTCAGATTCCTCCTCTTCCTCATTTTCCTCAGCTTCAGCCTCAGAGTTCATTTCCTTGCCAATGAATGCCCGAGCCTTCTTGGAGCTGCTCTTCTTCTGAGATGAGGACCTTGAAGATTTTGATGATGAGGACTTTGAAGATTTATTCTTCTTCTTTGAATCATCAGAACTGTAATCCTTGTACTTCTTCTTCTTTGATTCCTTTTCCCACTGAGGACAATCTTGAATGTAGTGTCCGAGTTTCTTGCATTTGTGACAGAGTCTCTTCTTGTAATCATGGGATGATGAATCTGATCTCAAGTCACCACTTCTTGAGGATTTACCAAAGCGACCACGTCTTGAGAACTTCTGGAACTTCTTCACGAGAATTGCTAGCTCCTGGCTCAGTTCTTCAGGGTCACCAAGGCTGCTGCCAGAATCTTCACCTTCAGATTCAGACACTACCTTGGCCTTCAAAGCCCGTGATCTACCATAACTTGGTCCATAGAGATCTCTCTTCTCAGCAAGCTAGAACTCATGAGTGTTTAGTCTCTCGAGGATATCAGCGGGATCAAGTGACTTATAGTCTCCACATTTTTGTATCATCAAAGCCAAGGTATCAAATGAGGAATCAAGCGATCACAACAATTTCTTCACCACCTCATGGTTGGTGATATCAGTGGCACTAAGTGCTTGAAGCTCATTTGAGATGTCAGTGAGGCGATCGGAGGTTTGCTGAACATTTTCATTGTCGAGTCTTTTGAAGCGTTTGAAGAGATTGTGAAGAACGTCAACTCGAGAGTCACGCTGTGTTGAGACTCCCTCATTGACCTTGGACAGCCTGTCCCAGATAAGCTTTGCTGTCTCCAAAGAACTCACTCTGCCATACTGCCCTTTGCTCAGATGGCCACATATGATGTTCTTCGCTTGAGAGTTGAGTTGCTTGAATCTCTTCACATCAACAGCGTTAATGGTAGGAGTGACAGAGGTTACACGATTTTCCACAACGTACCAGAGATCATTGTAAATTGCCTCAAGATGCATGCACATCTTATTCTTCCAGTAGGGGTAGTCAGTCCCATCGAAGGTAGGACACCCAGCAGAAACCTTGATCATACCTGTGGTCGACATGACTAAAACTCCAGGTGGTTAAACCAAAATCACATAGAACAAGGGAGTACCTTGCTCTGATACCAATTGAAAGTGTGTTATATCGACTAGAGGGGGGGTGAATAGGCGATTTTATGAATTCTTCACTGAGAAATTTCAGGGTGAGGAAATTCCTGAGTGAAGAACTACTTGCAGCGGAATAAGTACTCAGAAGTAAACATAACAGAACATGAGCATGGTCTTCATGATGAAATGAAAACAAGCACCTAGTACAGAAAGCGTAAACACAGGATAAACAGAATGAAGACAAACAGATTGAAGAAATTGAGCTGAGTAAATAGAGAAAGTCTTTAGTCAAAGTCTTCAAATAGATATGAACAAGCACACAACACAGAAATGATGAAATGAAAGGGTTGAGAAAATGGAACCAGTTAGCTCGGTGAAGACAATGATTTGGTAGACCAGTTCCAACTGTTGTGATAGTTGTATGTCTGGTTAGGGCAGCTAGGTATTTAAACCCGAGGACACACAGTCCCGGACACCCAGTCCTGAACACGCAGCTTAGGACACTTAGTCCTCACCGTATTCCCGTTGATCTAAGGTCACACAGACCTCGCCCAATCACTCGTGGTAAGTCTTCAGGTGACTTCCAAACCTTCACAGACTCGGTCACTCGGCAATCCACAATTTCCTCTTGGATGCTCTAGACCATGACACCTAACCATCTGGAAGATGCACAGTCTTCAAAGGTAACAAGTGTCGGATCCACGTAGGATCAATCTCTTCAGTGATGATCAATCACTTTGGGTTGTAGGTATTTGGGTTTGGGTTTTCCTCACTAGATGATTTTCACTCAAAGTCCTCGGAGGATGGGATGCTCTCAAATGACAAGTGTCAGTTTCTCTCGGAGCAGCCAACTAGCTAGTGGTTGTAGGGGGCAGCTATTTATAGCCTAGGGAGCAGCCTGACATGATAAGACATAAATGCTCTTCAATGATATAACCGTTAGGTGGGTAGATATTTTGGGACAGCTGGCGCATAGCACAACAACGATCGAAATTTTAAGTATCAAATTCCTCAGGGCTATCATGTTGCTCACTGTGTAGGCAATCCGCACTGGCGAATTCCTAACTCCTCAATCAGAACAAATTCCTCAGAGACTAGAAGAACTTCATCTCTGTCACTAAAGAAATTGACTGAGCTATATGAGATTTCCAATGGCTTCAGTCGAAGGGATTGGTAGGTGTAGGATTTGAGTTGAGCATCACTTGGAAATTTTACCTTAGTATTTCCTCGACCCCCTTTAATAGTACGGTGTTTCCTATGACTCAAGAAAGAGAAAATGAAACTACAAAAAAAAGTCTTCATGCTTCATGTTCCTCGAATGAATACCAAGTCTTCAGGATTACACCAATTTCTTCACTTTAAAAGACTTCAGAGATCCGAAGTCTTCAGTCGAAGAACTTCATTCTTAGGGGTCGACTTTCTTTGTAAACATCAAACTCCTCATAGACTTATAGACCTGTGAACTCTCACAAACGCATCAGTCCATTAACCTATAAGTCTTCAATACACCTAAATCACTAAGGGGCACTAGATGCACTTACACGTGGCTCGTGAATCGGGTGCCGTTGTTGGTGATGATCCTTGCTGGAAATCCAAAACAACACATCAATTCTTTCAAGAACTTGATAGCTGACTGAGCAGTCACCTTTTTCACGGCAGTCACTTCCGACCACTTTGTAAACTTGTTGATAGTGACGAACGAGAATTCAAAGCCCCCGATTGCTCGGGGGAAGGGGCCGAGGATATCGATCCCTCGGACCGATAATGGCCATGACAAAGGAATTTTCTAAAGGGCTTGGGCAGGCAGGTGTGTTCTCTTGGAAGGGAACTAGCAGGCTTCACATGTCGTGACGAGCTCGACCGCATCTTGGAGGGTTGTGGGCCAATAGAATCCTTGCCGAAATGCTTTCCCAACTAATGCCCTTGATCCAATGTGTGAGCCGCACATTCATCTATGAATCTCAGCCAGCATCTCCTTTCCATCTTCCCAGTAGACACAGTTCAATTTCACTCCATTGGGCCTCCTCTGTACAGGGTGTCATGACAAACTGATACATACTAGCCCTCCGGGCTACTTTCTTAGCTTCATCTTGTTCGCCGGGAATCTCTCTGGTTTGGAGAAAGCGGACGATGTGCCTTGCCCGAGTTGGAGCCTAGGGCTCGGCAACGAGGACTAGCAGCACCTCCTTGGCCGCGGGAGCACCAGCCTCGTTCGCGGGTCTATTGGCCCGGCTGGAGGGGGTGGTCTGGCAGGCTGTGAGGAGTTGTTTTCGGCCGGGTCTCTGCCGGGAGCGTACGGTTCGATCGGGAGAGGCTTACCGTAGTCCAACTTTCTCCTTTTTTGGGCCATTGTGGTTGGCGATACGGAAGGTTGATAGATACGGAGAACAAAAGTTCCTGGTTCCACAGGAAGCTTCTTCGCAGCACACTTTGACAGGTGATCAGCTACCCTATTTTCGACACGAGGTACGTGCTCCGTTTGCAACCCGTCAAAGTGCTCCTCCAATATCCTCACTTCCTCGACGTATGCTTCCATCAATGGGCTTTGATAATCCTTGTTAACTTGTCTCACCACAAGCTGCGAATCTTCTCGTACGATCAACTTCTTGATTCCCAATTCTGCTGCAATTCTGAGCCCGACAAGGAGCCCTTCATACTCAGTTGTATTGTTGGTGGCTTCTTCCCGGGCAAAGTGCATTTGGACAACGTACTTCAAGTGCTCCCCAGAGGGGGCAACAAGTAGCACGCCAGTCCTTGCACCTTGTAGGGAAAAAGCACCATCAAAATACATAATCCATTCTTGAGGCAATTCCTTGTCGGGGATAGCTGTCTCTCTCATTTCCTCATCAGGGGTTGGCGTCAATTCCGCAAGAAATTCTTCCAGCGCCCAGCTCTGAATGGTTGATGTGCTCTCAAACTTCAAACCAAGCTTGGAAGTAGTGGCGCAGTTTCCTTGTGGCCATAATGAGACCAAAAATCAACTTTTGCACGCCAGAGTACCTCGATCTAGCCCCCTGCAATAAGGAGCTGACGAAGTACACTGGGTGCTGCACCACCGTCTTCCTTGCCGCGTCCTTGGGATTGTTCTCGTTGCCATTCTCACTGCTGCTCTGATCCTTTTCTGACTCTGCCGTTATCTGTCCACTTTCTGCCTCATCCACTTCTCGTTGTGCTACCAAGGCCGCACTGACCACTTGGTTGGTTGCTGCCAAGTACAACAACGATGGCTCTTGGGGTTTGGGTGCAACCAAGGTAGGCACAGACAACAGATAGGCCCTCAATTCCTGGAGAGGTGCATCTGCTTCTGGGGTCCACTTCATAGGCCTTGCTTTCTTCAAAATTTTGAAGAACGATAGGGCACGCTCGACAGACTTGGAAATGAATCGACTTAGCTTGGCAATGCATCCCGTCAAGCGTCTCACATCCTTAACTGTCCTTAGTGCTTGGATTTGCTCGATGGCGGTGATCTTGTCGGGGTTAGCTTCGATCCCCCGATGGGACATGAAGAAACCAAGTAGCTTGCCGGAGGGGACTCCAAACACACACTTCCTCGGATTAAACTTCAAGTTGATCTTGCGCATGTTAGAAAACGTCTCTTCCAAAACCTGGATAAGGTCGTCTTATCCTTGTTCTTGACCCCGATATCATCCATATAAGCTTCTATGTTTCTGTGTATTGTGGCTCAAAACCAATCTGAACTGCCCTTTGTTTCTTGACAAGCTGCTCAACTTGGTAACATTCCTGAAGATCATGGCCCTTGGTCCGGTGGATCTTGCAGTACGGGCCATCACCTTTCCCGGCTTTCTCGGCAGCAGCGGCTTCCCGACAGGCTATGCAAGCGGCAACTTCCTTGTCGGGGCCCTCAGCCTTAGCCTTCTTGCCGGTACTTGGTGTGCCCGAACCTTCTACATTCATCACTGCTTTATCCCTTGGCTTCTTATTGCGCTTCTTGCCCTTTCTCTGGCTAATTGATTCATCTTCATCCTCTGAATCAACGTTGATGCAATCCTCCTCTCCGGGCAACTTCCTTCCTCCATCCGAGAACACTTATCACCAGTGTGTATAACTCCTTCATAGTCTTGGGCAACCCCACATTCATCTTAGAGCGAATGCGACGGTTGCGCACATTGGACTGGAAGGCTGCTATTGCGGCTGTCGGATTTGGAATATTCCTGTGAGATTTACTGAATCTCTATAAATACTTACGGAGAGTTTTTCCTTCTTTCTGCTGGAGAAATTGTAGGTCGCTGGGTCTGCTGGGCTCTTGGTGGCCACTGGTGAAGGTACCGATGAACTCGTGGCATTGGTCCGCCCAAGACGAAATGGAGTTCTCCGGCAGGTGCATCAGCCAAGACCTCACGTTGGACTTGAGGGCCAACGGGAAGTAGTTGGCGAACACGTTCTCATCTATCCCCCTGACAGCTTGGATAGCGATGGTGTAGATGCTCAGGAACTCTACCGGGTTCAACCTTCCGTTGTACCTCTGAAGTATCTCTGGCTTGAATGTGCAAACGGACGGCCAATGGACTTGCCACAGCTCTCTGTAAAGGCAGGTCAGCCAACCTCGAAAGGTAGGCACCCGCCAATTTCAGGGGAAATGACACCTACGAGATCACGAGGAATCCCTTTTGCTACAGTTGGCGGGCGCGGGGCTGTGGAAAGAGCGGGATTGAGAGATCAACGCAGGGGGACTATCTAGGTTCGGGCCACAAGTGATGCGAAATACTCTACTCCTGCAGGTTTATGTTTATCTGGTGTTCTTGGAGTAGCTACAAAGTGTGCAGGGTCCAAAAAATCCGAATCCTCCCTTAGTACGCTGCGGGTCTCCTTTTATAGTCAAACGGGCCGCCACAGTGGCATACAGGAGGTGGAAAGCTATACAGTAGTCGAGTCTATCTGCTGGCACCATAGGACAAACACATTTAATGCACTACCAATGTGCCCTTCTTGCTTTATCGGGGATGGCAAGGAAGCTCATCCCAGCTGTCACCGCCTCGCCTGGCTTCGACGCGCATCCGAACTGACGAGGCATGTAGTGCCACGCTGGCTGGCTGGCTGCTGAGTTGGTGCGGTGGCAGAGTCTTCACGAAGATCTCCATGCCACCACGCAGGTGCTTGCTGGGTTAGCATGGAGGCTGCACGTTGCCATGCAGGTGCCTGCCTTGTTGGCGGGCTGGCCGCTATGTTGGGAAGGCGGTGGAGCTTTGGCGGGTGCGGCCGGGCAGCGGCCCTGCGGATGTCTTCGGCAAGAGTCTTGCCGGGCCCCCGGCAAGGGTCTTGCCGGGGGTCTCATGGGTATCCTTGGCAAGGATCTTGCCGAGGATCGTCGTCTTCTGGTTATCATCTAGTCTTGTGTGCTTCTGGTCTCCACAAAGATCAGCACGCCACCATGGAGGTGCCTCCCGAGCCTCGGTTCCATAGTGGTTGATGGTGTTAAAACTCTTGGGTTCAAGGGTGGCAGCTCTGCTGGTGTTGGGAAAGTTTCCCCGGCAAGGTTCTTGCCGGGGCTGTGGAAGCCGCCACGGCAAGGGCCTTGCCGGGGGATTTCACCTCGCCCTTCTGCTCTCCGTGTTTCTGGCTTGGCGTTGCTCTGGTTGTCTTGTGGCTTTGCTTCCTTCCTCTGCCCCGCTAGGTGTGGCCGCAGGCGCAGCTCCAACTTCCCGCGCGCAAGTAAAGGGGTACAAAATAAGACCCCTCCTTTTGTGCACCGACAGGAGCCCCCGGGCCTGGGCCACACATAAGCGCGACGCGTTGTTGGGCTAGGCCCAAAACGGTGTGTGGGCATGCGGGGCCGAGTTCTACCGTAGTAACTCCCTCGCCAATTGCACTTCCCCACGACCCGCATTGAATGCGCGACGTAGGGGTCGTGGGTGATGTGGGCATCATGCGTGGGGCGGTTGCTGCCCTAATGCATCACATCGTGGTAAATGGTAAAGAGGCAGCCTGCGCCTTCCCCAAAAAAAGGAGGAAAACGCAGAGGCGCGGCTCATTTACTAGGTGGACTCGGGTCGCGGCCTTCAAGGTGCCCGCGCCCCACAGTCATGGGGTGGAATGTGGTCGCTTCAGTTGTCCTCTTGATTCCGGTTCACTTGCCACATGTCCTCCATGCCCCGAGGAGGGTAGGTGGTGGACCCGGAGGGCACGGGCCATAATGTGGAGGTGGGAAACTAGGTTGTCGCTGATTGGAGCAGTGGGTCGGTCCTGATTCCCTACGCCCCTTGGCGGCCGGATTGGTTAAGCGGGAGGGCCGAGCCTCAGCCCTGCCCCTTTATAAGAAGAAGGGGAGGGGGACAGCGTCCTTCGATCCTTCAGCGCTCATCTCCTCCGCCTTGACTCCTTTCTTCCCTTCGTCATGGCGAGAGGGCACGTTGGTGCTCCGATGGCAGTGAAGAGGGCCTCCGCTCGATGGCGTGCCCTTCCTTCCCAAGAGCTCGTGGCGGCGGAGCCAGTCGCGAGAGGAAGAGGGAGGGGGCGAGGCCGAGGCCGCCGTGGCGCTCGGGAAGAGGAGGATGGGGAGGCGCACCGACTTCGCCTTCGCCAGCAGCCCCTCCTCCAATGGAGGGCCATGTCGAAGACTAGCCCCGCGAGTTCTACGTCAGGCTGCATAGGCCAGTGCTCGGCCGTCTTCGTCTCCCCACTCCGTTCGCTCGGGAGATGGATCTTGACCCGCCTCAGGCCTTGAGGCTGCATATGAGGGGCTGGGGGAATGGCAGCATGTGGGTCGACGTCGACTTCCCCGCCCCTCATGTTATGTATCTCCTCCGTGGATGGAAGACCTTCACTCGTGCCCATAGCTTGTCGGAGGGGGCCGTCCTCCAATTCAAATTGATGGAAAACAGTCTGCTCTCCGTCAAGGTCTTCGGGGTCTTGGGAACTCGCTTGAGGTGTTGCGTGGAGAGCTCCTCTGACGGCGAAACCTCCTCCTCGAGCGGGAGTGACGAGGAGAACAGTGACAACGACGACGAGGGTGTCAAGTGGGAGGACGCCGACTCCGATTGACCGTGCCGCCCCCCTCCCTCGGCTCCGCACCCTGCCAAGGGCCTTCCTCGTCAAGTACTCCATCAGTGTGTTCCCCGCCGCTTCCTTTTTGCCTTCACCTACCTTACCTGGGAGGAAAGGGGCAAGAGCGGAGATCATGGGGAACCTATCTTTCTTTTTAAATTGTAGGCACTTGCCAAATCTTAATTTCTATATAATGTAATCTCTCGAGCCCATGCTTGTATCCCGTAACCTTTGTACTCGCATCAACATATTAATGAAAAAGTCTAGCCCTGCCGGTAACTTGTGCATGTATATGTTCGTGTGGAGGCAAAATGCCTCCTTAGTGTAAATAAACGAGTCCTTCCGGCAAGCCACCTTGCCAGCGCCCCTTGCGCCTACCGGAAAATCACATCTGCCGGGTTACAGACAAAGGGCCCAGCCCCCCGTCCACCTGTTTTTGACAAGGGTCACCACAACCACTTTGACCGAAGCAGCGTTCGAGTTGAAAATGGGAGCCCCCGAGTCCTTAAATAAGAGTGGCGAGGTTTTCTAATGCACAAGCCACAGGTTACGAATACGAATGGGCAAGAGGTAAACTTTATCAGTTTGGTTTGCCGGGGATCGCTGTGCTGGGCGGTCTTCTCAACTTCTTGCCGGAGCCGGGTCCTCGGCGGGATCGCGCGTCCTTGCCGTGGCTGGAAAGAAGAGAGGGCAAAAGCACGGAACCTCGGTGGTTCACTAACATTTACTGGAATCAAAAAGCAGTACAGTACCCTGGACAAGCATGCATATACGTATATACATAAACATGGAAATCAACAGGAAACCATACATACTAAGGTATTCCTTTTCCCTGACTATGCACAGGGTCTGCGCCTGGCTCCATATATAGGTTACATGCCTTGGCGGCAAGGCTAGTACGAAACGAGGGTTGCCGGGGCTCCCGGCAACCGCGGCTTAGGGATAAAACTTACGAAGATGTTCAATATTCCATGAGTTGCTCCCCGGAATGCCATCTTCGGTCTTCAGGCGGACTGCACCAGGCCTGGTGACTCGTATTACCCGATAAGGGCCTTCTCACTTCGTTGTCAACTTGTTTGGATTCTTGGGGGATTGGATCCGCCAAAGAACAAGGTCGCCTTCCTCAAGGCTTCGGGTGTGAACCTCGCGGCTATGATAGCGGCACAAGGCTTGCTGGTAGCGAGCGGACCGCACAACCGCCCGAAGACGATCTTCCGCAAGGAACGTCGCATCATCTTGGAGCAACTGCTCTTGCTCAAGCTCATCATAAGCGAGCACTCGAGGTGACAATTATATGAGTTCAGTGGGGAGAACTGCTTCTGCCCCGTATACCGTGGCAAAGGGTGTCTGGCCAGTGGCTCGATTTGGTGTCGTCCTGATTGACCAAAGAACCGCTGGCCACTCATCAATCCAGTGCCTTCCGAACTTGTGCAGCTTGTCAAAAGTTCTGGTCTTGAGGCCCCGCAGCACTTCCGCATTTGCCCTCTCAGCCTAGCCGTTACTTCTGGGATGGGCAACAGAAGCAAAACAAACCTTGCTGTTGAGGTCTAGAATGTACTGCATGAAGATGCATCTCGTGAACTACGTGCCATTGTCGGTGATGACTCCGTTCGGCACACCGAAATGGCAGACTAGTCCCTTGAAGAACTTGACGGCTGACTGTGTGAACTTGTCGATCGCGACGTACAAGTACTCAAAGCCCGTGACAGCACGGGGAAAGGGGCCTAGTATATCGAGCCCCTAGACCAAAAATGGCCAGGAAAGAGGGATTGTCTGAAGAGCTTGGGCGGGTTGATGATGCTTCTTTGAATGGAACTTGCACGCTTCACACTTGGTTACTAGTGCAATTGCATCCTCGAGTGCAGTGGGCCAGAAGAAACCTTGCAGGAACGCTTTGCCGGCAAGAGCCCTTGACCCTATGTGGGAGCCACACATGCCTCCACGTATCTCTGCCAACAACCTCAGTCCGTCCTCCCAGGGAATGCACTTCAATTTCACACCATTCGGTCTTCTTCTATAGAGGGCATCATCCACAAACTGGTACATGCTGGACCGACGGGCTACTTTCTTTGCTTCTTCCTGCTCCTCGGGGATCTCTCCTGTTTGGAGGAAACGGACGGTGGGTTGCGCCCATGCCGGAGCCTGGGGCTCAACGACAAGGACTAAAGGCTCATCTTCGGCCGTAAGGGCTGCTGCTTCTATGGCCAGGGCGTGAGGTCCTACCGAGGGTTGCTGCTCTCCGGCAAGCTTGGGACTCCTGGCAACGTCCTTGCCGGCGGCTCCTGGGAGCTCAGCAGGAATGTTTCTTCTAGGTCTTGTACGAGCATGGCCCTGTCCTTGGTTTTGACCACTATATCATCCATATAGGCTTCCATATTTCTATGTAGATGGGGCTCAAAACCAATTTGAACTGCTCGGGCAAACGTCAAACCGACGCTCTACAACCCGAAAGGCATCCGTACAAAATAGTATGTAGCACATGGGGTGATGAACGCGGTCTTCTCTTCATCTTCTTTCATCATGAAGATCTGGTGCTATCCTGAATAGGCGTCGAGGAATGACAGCAGGTCACACCCAGCAGTGGAGTCCACAATCTAGTCGATGCGTGGTAGGGGGAAAGGATCATTTGGACAAGCTTTATTGATATCTGTGTACTCAATACACAGCCTCCACTTCCCATTTGCCTTACGCACCACCACCGGATTGGCCAACCACGTGGGGTGGAGTACTCCTCTAACCAGGCCTGCCGCCTTCAACTTCCTGATCTTTTCTATGATGAACTCTTTTCGCTCCAAAGCTTGCTTCCTGACCTTTTTCTTGATGGGCCACACATGAGGATAGACAGCAAGATGGTGCTCAATCAACTCCCTGGGAACGCCGGGGATGTCGGATGCTTGCCATGCAAACACATCGACATTCGCCCACAGGAAGGAGACGAGCGCGCTTTCCTATTTGCTGTCGAGGGTGGAGCTTATGGTGAAAGCCCCACCCGTGCCGTCCTCCTTGACGGACACCTTCTTGGTTTCTGGTGGTGCAGCCTTGGACTTCTTGCTCTTGCTGGTGGAGCTCTCTGCCATGTCCTCAACAGGAACGCAGCACTCCGAAGAGGTGCGCTTGCCGGAGTGGGTGCAAGAGGTCTCGCTGGAAGAGATCTTGCCAGAAGGGGTCTTGCCGGCCATCTTCCTCCCTGGAGCTTCAGCGACAGGGGCAAGTGTCTTCGCAATAGTTGCTACAACTGCCTCTCGGTAAAGTTGATCGACGCAGATGAGCGCATCTTTCTTGTCAGAGGGGACGGTAATGATGGTCAGTGGCCCCGGCATCTTTAACGTGTTGTAGGCATAGTGGGACACCTCCATGAACTTGGCCAGCGCTGGGCGGCCAAGGATCCCATTGTATGGCAAGGGGATCTCGGCGACATCGAAGACGATCTTCTCCATCCTATAGTTCAGGTCGCCTCCAAATGTAACGGGCAGCGCGATTTTACCTTTAGGCTGGCTCCTTCTTGGGTTGACCCCTTGAAACGTGCCCGTGTCTTCGAGATCTCCATCAAGAATCTGCAGCTTCTTGATCACAGCGAGCGAGATCAAACTCAGACCAGCCCCACCGTCAACCAGCACTTTCGTCACCTTGAGGTTGTGTATTGTTGGCGAGACCAACAATGGAAAACACCCGACCGCAGTTGTGCGATCAGGGTGATCCTCGGTGTCAAAAACGATGGGTGTGCGGGGCCACTTCAGGGGCTTTGGGGCATCGAACGACGGCTCTGCCGCAGCGACCTCACGCGCCCACTGTTTCAGCTAGCGGTGTGAGGTGTGCAACGAGGCGCCACCGTCGACGCACATGGCCTCTGTTTCCTTCTGGAACTCATGCTCGCCGGACTCGTCGTCCTCGTCATGATCATCATCTTCCTCTTTCTTGTTGCGGCCCTGAGCGGGCCTCTCTTGTTGGCTATCTTTGCCACGGCGACCCCCTTGGCCGACACGCTTCTTGTCGGATACCTCGACACCATCTTGACCCTTCTCCTTGTCTCGTCTTTCATATTCAACCTTTTGCGTTTCAGCAAGTAGCTCAACTTGTCGGCAGTTCTTGAGGTCATATCTCTTGGTGCGGTGGATCTTACAGTACTGCTTGTCGGAGCCTCCTGGCTTGCCGGCGGCTGCCAGGGCCAAGCAGGCGGCATACCCCGCAACCTCCTTGTCGGGGTCGTCAGTCTTGGCCTTTTTGGTGGCGCCAAGCTCGCCAGATCCCTCAATGACAAGCACAATCTTGCCCTTGCGCTTCCTATTGCGGTGCTGACCCTTCTTTGTCGGGGCGGCTGTGTCTTCGTCTGTGGAGTCGGTTTCCGCAATGGCGTCCTCGCCGGGGTACTTCCTCCCCTCTTCAAATCGAGCACATTTATCGGCCAGAACATAAAGTGCGGCCACATCCTTGACCTTGTTCATCGCCAACTCGTCGTGCATCTTGCGGTTGCACACATTCTGATGGAATGTGCTGATAATGGCGGCAGGATGAACATCTGGGATGTTGTACTGCACCCGGCTGAACCTCTGTATGTACTTGCACAGGTTTTCACCTTCTTTCTGGGGGATGATGTACAAATCGCTTGCCTGGCCATGAGCTTGGTGGCCTCCAGTGAAGGCGCCAACAAACTCATGACACAAATCCGACCAAGAAGAAATGGAATCCACCGACAAGTGCGTCAACCATGACATGACGTTGGGTTTGAGTGCCAACGGGAAGCAATTGGCAAGCACCTTGTCGTCGCGAGCTCTTGCAGCTTGCATCGCGATGGTGTAGATGCTGAGGAACTCCGATGGGTGGATCTTGTCTTTGTACTTCTCGCCAGCATCGGGCGTGAACGTGCGGTGGGAGGGCCACTGGCACTGCCGTAGCTCTCGGGTAAAGGCTGGACAACCCACCTCGTAAGGCGGGTCGCCGCCCCCCCCCCCCCCGCCCGGTGCCGGGTGGTCCATAGCAGGTCCCGCACGCCAATCTGACTGATGGCGCATCTCCCGTCGTCGTTCGATGGTAGTTCGAGCATCTTCCTAGGCCCGTTCCCAAAGGACTTGACGTTGTGTTGACATCAGATTTTGGCACGGTCAAGAACTTAATTAATATGGCCTCAAATGGAGAAGTGATCTACATAAAAAAGTTTCATATTGTCGATATGAACATCTTTGAAGTTTGGGCAATTGCCATCCGATCTCATCTCGAAGGCCGAAGTTGTGTTCGAAATACTGAGTTTTTGTATTCAGAACACTATTCGGCTCATTACGCCCCCAAGACCGCCTCGTATGGAAAAATGATCTACATGGATTGTCTTCGTCTCATCGAATCAACCGATTTTGTTATAAAAATCGTTCCAATCCGAGTTCCTATGCAAAGTTAGAGCCATCGGAATGCAGCTCTGTTAAGAGGGAGAAAATGGCGCGCCCCACAAGACGCCCTGTCTGATGGGTAGCGCGAGTATAGTCTGTTTTGCGCGAGGTAGCGTGAATAATAGTCTGTTTTGCACGAGCGATTTGACCCTCACGATGACCTCTAATCAAAAAACGTTCAACATGAAAGTTGTTCGTCTCGTCGAAACAGTCAAAAAACGTTCAACAAAAAAGATCCGCAAGGTGCATCCAATTTAAACCGAACCGTTTTGGAAAGTTCGGACAAAACCAATCCGAATTTGACTAGGGTTTTGGACGTGAATCCAAGCCTTTCCCTTGCACGGGAAGTCCAGACGCCTCTTATATACCTAAAGGGTGATGACCGATTGAACAACAACACACAATCGCAAAACCCATCTACAAACTTTCATCTCCTACCCTAGTTTTCTGCTTCTCATTCATCAGTGTTCTTCGCTTCGGAGAGCTTCGATCTACGAAGCCCTAGGGGCAGGCGAACAGACCAAGGGCAGACCATCACCGCCGTGCATCCAGACGGGGTCTCTCCCGGCCGCGTGGGGTTTCGGGTCTTCAAAAGAGCTCACCGGATTGTCTTCCGTATCGCGCTTCCGGTGAGCCTCCTTCGGCGACGTGTCTTGCGTATCGCGCTCGACACCGAGGGTACACGGTGATGTGTTCGTGTGCGAACGCACTTTTTGTCGACTCCGCTAGGAAAGAAAGAGCAATCATCATCATCCATCATGGTCAATCTTCCCAAGCCATCTGAAGTGGATTCCGATAACATCATCAAGCCCAATTTTGAGGAATTATCGGCAGAATATCACCAAGCTTTTGAGGAGTACAAGAAGGCGCGTGAAGAGAAGGGGATGCAGGAGTTCCTTGCTAAGTTCAAAAAGGATCACCAAGGGAACATCACTTCAATTGAAGAAATCAAGTTTCCTCCTCTTCACAATGAGCAGGTAGAACCGACTGTAAGCAAAATCTTCTCTCCTGAATAGTCGGCTGAAATTACTACTCTTATTGATTATAATAATGATCTTATGCACCAAGCTATCATAGACAATAATACTGCTCGAAACAATACTCCTGAATCATATAAAGGTAGTGGTAGTATGTCTGCTGGTGTGGAAAACTTTAGTCCAACTTTACCTATTTCATTGGCGCCACCCGTGCCGTTGAATTCTTATTCCAGTCAGACAAACCAACATGTTGCTCCACCCTTTAATCCTAGCATGAACATACCAAGTTCATTGAATCCAACTCCATTGCTAGGTTATCGTTCGGTAAGTCCAAGTGGATTGTTGCCGAACTATGGTACAACATACACACCACCATCTCTTCCGACTAGCACTGTACCAACTATTAGAAATCATATTCACCATGCACCACAACCACACACAACATCACTCAATACGAGTGATATTTTGGCTAATGTCAGAGAAGAAATGTCTAGGGTGTTCCGAGATCATTGTGGGATTGAACTACCTAAACCACGAATTTCCAGGAAACCATGTCTAGAAATTTTTGATGTCGTGCCATGTCCTCCTGGATATAAAGTTCCAGATTTTGTTAAATTTAGCGGAGAGGGAACAAATACTACATGGGAGCATGTTAGTCAATACTTGGCACAATTAGGTGAGGTAAGTTCACAAGACGTGTGGAAAGTATGTTATTTTCCTTTATCTTTAACCGGTACTGCTTTCTCGTGGTTTTCTACATTACCACCCAGTTCTATTACTACATGGTTTCAATTGGAGCAAAAGTTTCATGATCACTTCTATAGTGGTGACAATGAGCTTAAACTATCCCATCTTACATCGGTTAAGCAAAAGCATGATGAATCGGTCTCCGATTATGTTAAAAGATTATGGGACAAAAAACCGGTGCTATAGTTTGGTGATAACCGAGAGAGATTTGGCTGATCCTGTGCTTAGTGGTTTGAGAACTCACATTAGAGAAAGGCTTGAAGGATACGAGTTTTCAAATATCAACCAAGTCTTGCAAAGGGCTTTGGCTCAAGAAAGCCGAAGCAAAGATCTTAAAGAGGTGCATAGATATAAAACTGATCGTCCCAAGGTGAATATGGTTGAGTATGATAGTGACCACTCGGATGATGAGGGTGATATTTATGCTTCTGAATTCGTTTAGCCATCTAAGGCCAAACCGTTTATATGCAATGATTTAAAGCCGATTCATTAGAATCGTGATGAAGAGATGAAGTGTACTTTCAACATTGCTAAGAGTGATAAAATATTTGATGCTTTGTTGCAAGCCAAGATTATTAGAATATCTCATACTTTCTGCCGTTCGAAGAGCTGAAACGGCGTGCTTATTGCAAGTATCGTAATTCTTTTTCTCATGCTACTAATGATTGTAATGTTTTTCTACAACAGATACAATTGGCCACTAATGACGGACGATTGAATTTTTCTGAGATGCAATTTGATAAGCAGCCTTTCCCAATGAACACCATGGATTTGGAGGGGAAGAAGATGTTAATTCGGCCCAACATAGCCGAATCAGCTAATAAAAATAATATTGTCATTGGTTAGCCCAGGAAAAATAAGGAGAGCGACAAGGTCTTGGGGAGACAAGTTGTGCTTGACAAGCAACCCGGTGGCAAGGAGGTAATCAAGATCACCATCAAGAATCCTACACTCGGGGGGCAACCACAAGTGCAAGAGAACACTCATGTCAAATTTCTTAAGCCCAAGAGTCCAGAGGTTGGCAAGTGGAAGACGAATGAAGCTAAAGTGCAGCACAAGAAAATCAAGCCAACTTTTGATATGTTGTTGTCCAAGTATGCCAATCAAGCGGCCGGTTCTAGCTCTAACCGGTCATCAAATTTGAAGCACTCAAGGTCACCTCCTCAGGAAGAATTTTAGCATCATGCAAGGCCATATGGGTCATGGGCATCGGGACCATGGATGGCGCCACCACCCTATGCACCATACTACATGGGAGACTTCAATGGAGGATGGGGGCAACCCCCGGTGGCCTCTTATGTTTTTCATCCGGGTTGGGCAGAACCAAGGAGGTCCGTTCATGAGAGGCTTTCTTATCCCACACAAGGCCGTTTGAACAATGGTGTCAATCGGCCAATGCAAGATAATTAAAAAAGGGTTAGCAGGCAAGTGTGGCGTGCCAAATCACCAAGTGCTGAAATTTCAGAGCCTAGTAAGCAAAAGGAGAAGAATGCTAGTGGTGAAACTATTATGATAGACACTACATAATTAATAATCAAAGAGCATATTATTGTTTATAATTCGGCTGATTCTAATAAAGATGTGGCTGCGGTCTAGCAAGGCCCCATGGCTAATGATCATGAAGATAGCACAAGCAAGGCCAAGTCAAGGGATCCAAAATATACTCAGCCTAAGTGGTGTCCTTCTGGTCTGACCAAGGCACAAAAAAGGAGATTGCAGCGCATAAGGAGTCATGAGAAGGAGGAACAAGAAGCAGAAAGGCTAAGGGATAAATTATTCAATGAAAGCCGTCCCATGGTACCCCCAAAGAAAGTGTGGAGGCCAAAGCAAAAGGAAAACATAACAGCTTCTGCATTGATCATAGCAACACCTACACCGCAAACGTAGGGCGATGCGGTTACTATTACATCGTCCACTGATACATCTCTATCGTATCTACTTTTCCAAACACTTTTGCCCTTGTTTTGGACTCTAACTTGCATGATTTGAATGGAACTAACCTGGACTGACGCTATTTTCAGCAGAATTGCCATGGTGTTATTTTGTGCAGAAATAAAAGTTCTTGGAATAACTTGAAAATCAACAGAGATTATTTTTGGAATATATAAAAAATAATGGAAGAAGAATCGACGTTAGGGGTCCACACCCTATCCACGAGGGTGGGGGCGTGCCTACCCCCTGGGCGCGCCCCCTGCCTCGTGGGCCCCCTGATGCTCCACCGACCTCAACTCCAACTCCATATATTCGTGTTCAGGGATAAAAAAATCAGAGAGAAGGATTCATCGCGTTTTACGATACAGAGCCGCCGCCAAGCCCTAAACTCTCTCGAGAGGGCTGATCTGGAGTCTGTTCGGGGCTCCGGGGAGGGGAATCCGTCACCATCGTCATCATTAACCTTCCTCCATCACCAATTTCATGATGCTCACCGCCGTGCGTGAGTAATTCCATCATAGGCTTGCTGGACGGTGATGGGTTGGATGAGATTTATCATGTAATCGAGTTAGTTTTGTTAGGGTTTGATCCCTAGTATCCACTATGTTCTGAGATTGATGTTGCTATGAATTTGCTATGCTTAATGCTTGTCACTAGGGCCCGAGTGCCATGATTTCAGATCTAAACCTATTATGTTTTCATGAATATATGTGAGTTCTTGATCCTATCTTGCAAGTCTATAGTCACATACTATGTGTTATCATCTGGAAACCTCGAAGTGACAATAATCGGGACCACTCCCGGTGATGACCGTAGTTTGAGGAGTTCATGTATTCACTATGTGTTAATGCTTTGGTCCGGTACTCTATTGAAAGGAGGCCTTAATATCCCTTAGTTTCCCATAGGACCCTGCTGCCACGGGAGGGTAGGACAAAGATGTCATGCAAGTTCTTTTCCATAAGCACGTATGACTATATTCGGAATAGATGCCTACATTACATTGATGAATTGGAGCTAGTTCTGTGTCACCCTATGTTATAACTGTTGCATGAATAATCGCATCCGACATAATTCTCCATCACCGATCCATTGCCTACGAGCTTTTCTTATATTGTTCTTCACTTATTTACTTTTCCGTTGCTACTGTTACAATCACTATAAAACCAAATCTGCTACTGTTACTTTTGCCACCGTTACCGCTACTATCATATTACTTTGCTACTAAATACTTTGCTGCAGATATTAAGTTATCCGGGTGTGGTTGAATTGACAACTCAGCTGCAAATACTTGTGAATATTCCTTGGCTCCCCTTGTGTCGAATAAATAAATTTGGGTTGAATACTCTACCCTCAAAAACTGTTACGATTCCCTATACTGTGGGTTATCAAGACCATTTTCTGGCGCAGTTGCCGGGGAGCTTAGCTCTATTCTTTGAGTCACTTGGGATTTATATCTTCTGATCACTATGAAGAACTTGAAAGATCAAAGAACCAATATTTTTCCCTCAACTACGAGGGGAGGTAAGGAACTGCCATCTAGCTCTACACTTGATTCACCTTCTGTTTTGAGTAAACTTGCGACACCTACATATTCTATTGATTCCGATAGGTCGCATGTTATTGATGATGACAGTTCTGCTTTGCGTGATATTTATGATGAAACTACTTCTATGCTTGATACTACTGTGCCACTAGGTGAATTTCTTGATGGACAACTTGCTTGGGCTAGAGAGAATGAAATTACTGAAACTGATAATATTGATGAAAGTGATGATGAAGATTCTCCCCCTAGATATGAATTGCCTGTTGTGCCTGAGGGTTATGTTATGGATGAAGAAACATCTAGAGTCTTTCTTGCCTGCAATGATAGAAGTGATCTTAAGAGACTATTAGCTAAGCTGAAAAAAATCTCTGAATGCTAGAATGAAATATGATCCTGCTTATGCTACTTCACCTATCTTTATTACTGATAAGGATTATGATTTCTCTATTGATCCTGAGATAATTACTATGGTTGAATCTGATCCTTTTTATGGCTATGAATCTGAATCTGTTGTGGCACATCTTACTAAATTAATTAATATAGCTATCCTATTTACTAATGATGAGAAAACTCGCTACTATTATATCCTTAAATTATTTCGTTCACATTAAAGGGTGATGCTAAGATATGGTTTAATTCTCTTGATCCTAGTTGGGTGCGTAGTCCCCAGGATATGATTTATTACTTCTTTGCTAAATATTTCCCCGCTCATAAGAAACAAGCTGCTTTAGGGGAAATATATAATTTTGTGCAAATTGAAGAAGAGAGTCTCCCACAAGCTTGGGGGAAGCTTCTCCAATTACTTAATGCTTTGCCTAATCATCCTCTCAAGAAAAATGAAATACTTGATATCTTTTATAATGGACTAACCGATGCTTCCAGAGACCACCTGGATAGTTGTGCTGGTTGTGTTTTCAGGGAAAGAACAGTTGATCAAGCTAAACTTCTATTGAATAATATGTTGACCAATGAAAATAATTGGACACTTCCTGAACCAACTCCTAAGCCAACTCCAAAGAAGAGGGGTATTCTATTTCTCAGTCCGGAAGATATGCAAGAGGTAAAGAAATCTATGAAAGAAAAAGGTATTAAAACTGAAGATGTTAAGAATTTACCACCTATTGAAGATATAAATGGTCTTAATTTGCCGCATGTTGAAGACATACATGGTCTTGATAACCCGACACAGGTAGTAAACGTAAATTCTCTCTATAGATTCTATAAATGTGAAATCCCATTTACTAAGTTTGCTAGCCCATCCTTGGATGAGTTTGATGACTTTATGGTTAAACAAGAAAACTTCAATGCTTATGTTGGTAGACAACTAAAACATAATGCTTATATGATTGAACACTTGAGTGATTATATGGCTAGTGTTAAAGGTGAACTTAAACTTATTAGTAAACATGCTTCTATGGTTACCACTCAAGTAGAACAAGTACTTAAAGCTCAGAATGATTTGCTCAATGAATTGAATAGTAAGAATAATGACTTTGCTATTAGAGTTGCAACTAGAGGAGGTAAAGTGACTCAGGAACCTTTGTATCCTGAGGGCCACCCTAAGAGAATTGAGCAGGATTCTTAGAGAAATAACGTTGATGCACCTAGTCCTTCTAAGAGGAAGAAAAAGAAAAATGATAAGACTTTGCATGCTTCTAGTGAACCTGTTGTAGACACACTTGAGAATCCTAATGATATTTCTATCTCTGATGCTGAAACACAATCTGGTAATAAACATGAACCTAGTGATAATGTTAATGATGATGTTCATGTTGATGCTCAACCTAGCAATAATAATGATGTAGAAATTGAACCTGATGTTGATCTTGATAACCCACAATCAAAGAATCAATGTTATGATAAGAGAGACTTTGTTGCTAGGAAGCACGGTAAAGAAAGAGAACCATGGGTTCGGAAACCCATGCCTTTTCCTCCTAAACCATCCAACAAAAAGGATGATGAGGATTTTGAGCGCTTTGCTGAAATGATTAGACCTATATTTTTGCGTATGCATTTGACCGATATGCTTAAAATGAATCCTTATGCTAAATATATGAAGGATATTGTTACAAATAAGAGAAAGATAGCAGAAGCTGAAATTTCCACCATGCTTGCTAATTATACTTTTAAGGGCGGAATACCAAAGAAACTTGGAGATGCAGGAGTACCAACTATACCATGCTCCATTAAAAGAAACTATGTTAAAACTGCTTTTTGTGATCTTGGAGCCGGTGTTAATGTTATGCCTCTCTCTTTATATCGTAGACTTGATTTGAATAAGTTGACACCTACTGAAATATCTTTGCAAATGGCTGATAAATCAACTGCTATACTTGTCGGTATTTGTGAGGATGTGCCTGTTGTGGTTGCAAACGTTACTATTTTAACAGACTTTGTTATCCTTGATATTCCCGAGGACGATAGTATGTCTACTTTTCTTGGAAGACCCTTTTTTTAATACTGTAGGGGCTGTTATTGATTGCACCAAAGGCAATGTCACTTTTCATGTTAATGGTAATGAGCATACGGTACACTTTTCGAGGAAACAACCTCAAGTCCACAGTATTAATTCTATTGGAAAAATTTCAACAATCACTATTGGAGGTTTTGAATTCCCTCTTCCTACTATCAAGAAGAAATATGATATTCTTATTGTTGGGGACATGCATATCCCCTTTGAGGTAACCTAGTGTTATTCGAAAATTCTCTGGTTTCATTTTATTCGAAATGAGTTTGTTAACAAGACCTGATCAACCTTGTTAGTGGATTCCTTTTGATGAGCATGAGATGGGTGAATTTAGAAAACACAACTCTCTATTCCCTCTTTTTACTTTATGTTAATTATATTAAATAAAGCAAATCTAGTAATTTATGTCAGTTTTCTGAATTATCCGTGCAATAAAAAATACCTCAAAAATAAAAGTTCTCCAAATGCCCTGAAAATTTAATATGATTTTTTCTGGAATATTTGAGAATATCTGGCACTGAGAACACATCACGGGAGCCAGCACCTGGCCAGGGCGCGCCCTACCCCTGGGCGCGCCCCCTACCTCATGGGCCCCTGGTGGCCCCCTCCACTTATTCCAGCCACCACACGCTTCTTCTTCCTCCCAAAAAAAAATCACCAACCAGCTCAAGCACAAGTTCTAGCTCATCTTGCTGCCATTTTTGATCTCCTAGCTCAAAGCTCCATTCACAAAACTACTTTTGGGGGAATGTTCTTTGGTATGTGACTCCTCCAATGGTCCAATTAGTTTTTGTTCTAGTGCTTTATTCATTGCAAAATTTTGCTGCTTAGGTGACCATGTTCTTGAGCTTGCATGTCAAATTTATGTGGTCAAAGGTAGTTTTAATGCATGATATGGATGAAGGAAATATGCCCTAGAGGCAATAATAAAGTTATTATTTATTTCCTTATATCATGATAAATGTTCATGCTAGAATTGTATTAACCGGAGACATAATACATGTGAAAATACATAGACAAACAGAGTGTCACTAGTATGCCTCTACTTGACTAGCTCGTTGATTAAAGATGGTTATGTTTCCTAACCATAGACATGATTTGTCATTTGATTAATGGGATCACATCATTAGGAGAATGATGTGATTGACTTGACCCATTCCGTTAGCTTAGCACTTGATCGTTTAGTTTGTTGCTATTGCTTTCTTCATGACTTATACATGTTCCTATGACTATGAGATTTTGCAACTCCCGTTTAAAGAAGGAACACTTTGTGTGCCACCAAACGTCACAATGTAACTGGGTGATTATAAATGTGCTCTACAGGTGTCTCAGAAGGTACTTGTTGGGTTGGCGTATTTCGAGATTAGGATTTGTCACTCCGATTGTCGGAGAGGTATCTCTGGGCCCACTCGGTAATGCACATCACTATAAGCCTTGCAAGCATTGCAACTAATGAGTTAGTTGTGGGATGATGTATTATGGAACGAGTAAAGACACTTGCCGGTAACAAGATTGAACTAGGTATTGAGATACCGATGATCGAATCTCGGGCAAGTAACATACCGATGACAAAGGGAACAACGTATGTTGTTATGCGGTTTGACCGATAAAGATCTTCGTAGAATATGTGGGAGCCAATATGAGCATCCAGGTTCCACTATTGGTTGTTGACCAGAAACATGTCTCGGTCATGTCTACATTGTTCTAGAACCCGTAGGGTCCGCACACTTAAAGTTCGATGACGGTTATATTATGAGTTTATGTGTTTTGATGTACCGAAGGTAGTTCAGAGTCTTGGATGAGATCGGGGAAATGATGAGGAATATCGAAATGGTCGAGACGTAAAGGTCGATATATTGGACGACTATATTCGGACCTCGGAAAGGTTCCAAGTGATTCGGGTATTTTTTGGAATACCGGAGAGTTACGAGAATTCGCCGGGGAGTATATGGGCCATATTGGGCTTTAGAGGAAAGAGAGAGGAGAGGCTGCACGCCCCCCCAATGCCTTGTCTGAATTGGACTAGGGGGAGGGGCTGCGCCCCCTCCCTCCTTCTCTTCCCTCTTCCCTTTCCTTGACTCCTACTCCTACTACTTGGAAGGGAAGGAATCCTACTCCCGGTGGGAGTAGGACTCCTCCAGGGCGCGCCAGAGGGGCCGGCCCTCTCCCCCTCCTCCACCCCTTTATATACGTGGCCAGGGGGCACCCCATAGACACAACAATTGATCATTGATCTTTTAGCCATGTGCAGTGCCCCCCTCCACCACAATCGACCTCGGTCACATCATAGCAGTGCTTAGGCGAAACCCTGCTTCAGTAGCATCATCATCACCATCATCAACACATCGTGCTGATGAAACTCTCCCTCGAAGCTCTGCTGGATCGGAGTTCATGGGACGTCATCAAGCTGTACGTGTGCTGAACTCGGAGGTGCCATGCGTTCGGTACTTGGATCGGTCGGATCGTGAAGACGTACGACTACATGAACCGCGTTGTGCTAACGCTTCCGCTTTCGGTCCGAGGGTACGTGGACACACTCTCCCCTCTCATTGCTATGCATCACCATGATCTTGCGTGTGCATTGGATTTTTTTTGAAATTACAACGTTCCCCAACAGTGGTATCAGAGCCAGGTTTTATGCATTGATGTAATATGCACGAGTAGAACACAAGTGAGTTGTGGGCGATATAGGTCATACTACTTACCAGCATGTCACACTTTTGTTCAGCGGTATTGTTGGATGAAGTGGCCCAGACCGACATTACGCGTAAGCTTACGCGAGACTGGTTTTACCGGCGTGCTATGCACACAGGTGACTAGCGGGTGTCAGTTTCTCCAACTTTAGTTGAACCGAGTGTGGCTACGCCCGGTTGAGTATGCATTGATTTCAGATATTTGAATAGAGCTACACCTAAAGATGAGTATCCTATGCCAATAGCCGATATGCTTATTAATGATGCTTTTGGACATAAGGTCATTAGATTTCTTGATGGTAATGCGGGGTATAACCAGATTTTTATGGCCGAAGAGGACATGTGCAAAATGGCTTTTCGATGTCCCAGTTTCCATGGTTTATTTGAGTGGATAGTGATGACCTTTGGATTAAAAAATGTCGGTGCCATGTATCAAAGGGCTATGAATTTAATTTTTCATGATTTACTTGGTTTTATACTTGAGCTTTATATTGATGATATTGTTGTCAAATTGGATGCTTTTGGATCCCATCTAGCCGATTTGTGCTTAGATTTTGAGAGAATGAATATGGATTGAAGATGAATCCTTTGAAGTGTGCTTTTGGTGTATCGGCTAGAAATTTTTGGCGTTTCATTATTCATCAAGATGGCATAGAAATTGATCCCAAAAGATATAACCTATACAAAAGGTAGAGGCCCCAGCATGCAAGAGAGATATGCAAAAAATCCTTGGCAAAGTCAATTATTTGAGGAGATTCATAGCCAACTTGTCAGGGAAGGTTGACGCATTCACTCCCATCCTTCGGTTAAACATGAAACTAATTTTACTTGGGGGGCAAAACAGCAAGAAGCATTTGACATGATCAAAAATTATTTAAGCACTCCTCCGTTGTTGAAAGCTCCCAAACATAAAAGAGCGCTTTAGGATTTATATTGGAGCGGAAGAAGGTGTTATTGGTGTTGTTTTAACTCAGGAGACCGAAGGGAAGAAGCATGGTATTACTTATTGGACACGATGCTTATTGGACACCGATACAAGGTATACAACTATTGAGAAATTATGCTTATGCTTATATTATGCTTGTACAAAATTGAGACATTATCTAGTGCCTAGTACTTGCATTATAGCTTGTTAAACCGATGTCATCAAGTACGTGTTGCATAGGCCAATTCTTAGTGGTAGAATTGGCAAGTGGGCTTATGCTTTAATTGAATATGATTTGGCTTATGAATCTCTGAAATCCATGAAAGGCAAAATCATTGCTAATTTTATTGTTGAGCATCGGATTGATGACAAGCATGATATTGATATAAACCTTGTCTCGTTAGTACCATGGAGATTATATTTTAATGGTTCAGTTTGTAGCAATGGACGAGGTGTCGGTATTGTTTATATATCTCCTCATGGTGCTATTTTTGAAGCCTTGTGCCGCTTAGAATATTTTTGCACAAATAATCAAGCCGAACATGAAGCATTGTTATTCGGCTTAGAGATGTTGCTTGCCATAGGTGCTACACATATTGAGGCTTTTGGTGATTCGTTATTAGTAGTGCAGCAAATATCCAAAGTTTTTTAATGTTTTGATGAATCACTTAATGTTTATCTTGATAAATGTCTAGATATAATTTCTGTTTTGAATTATTTTAGCATTTCTCATATATCAAGACATGACAATTGGAGAGCAAATGAGTTGTCACAACAAGCATCTGGCTATCATGTTGATCATGGCATGTTTCATATTTCTGAAAGGCCGATGTCTAGTCTTGCCAACATAGGGGAGGCCGAACTGGAGCCCAGAGTTTCGGCCACCAATGGAATATTTAATGCAGGAGAAAATCAAGACTGGAGGAAACCCATTATTGATTATTTGTGTGATCCTAGTAAAAGGGTGGACAGGACTATTTGGCGTATGACTTTCAAATACACAATGAGAGATGATGATCTCTATTGTCGAACGGTTGATGATGTTCTTTTAAAGTGCTTGGACGAGGACCAAGCAAGAGTTGCTATGGGAGAGGTCCATGAAGGTATTTGTGGCACTCATCAGTCGGCCCCCAAGATGAAATGGTTATTACGACGTGCTGGGTTTTATTGGCCGACGATGGTCAATGATTGCTTCCAGTATTATAAAGGATGTGAAGCTTGTCAAAAGTTTGGTGATATTTAGTTGGCTCTAGCTGCTATGCTACATCCTATTATCAAGCCATGGCCTTTTAGAGGTTGGGGATTAGACTTTATTGGAGAGATTCATCCTTCTTCTTCAAAAGGGCATCGGTTCGTGTTGGTGGCAACTGATTATTTCACTAAATGGTCTGAAGCAATACTGCTCAAAAATATGATGCATACAGAGGTAATTCAATTCATAACTGAGCACATTATTCATGGATTCGGCATTCCTCAAACATTAACTACGGACCAAGGTTCATCCTTTATGTCACATCAAGTTGGAGAATTTGCCGAATCATATAAGATAAAGTTGCTCAATTCATCCTCATATTATGCCCAAGCCAATGGACAAGTTGAGTCTAGCAATAAAATATTAATCAAGCTCATCAAGAAGAAGATTGAGGATAATCCAAGGAGATGGCATGAGCTATTGTCCGAAGCTTTGTGGGCACACAGAATCTCAAGGCATGGTGCTACCAAGGTAACTCCATATGAGCTCGTATATTGTCAAGATGCCGTTTTACCAGTGGAAGTGCATTTGAATGCTTTGAGAATAGCCAAACAAAATGATTTATCGACGGTGGACTTTTATAACTTGATGATGGACAATATTGATGAAGTCACTGATAAACATTTGGCTGCTTTGAAGGCCATAGAGAGAGATAAGTTGAGAGTAGCAAGAGCTTACAATAAGAAGGTCAAGTTGAAGAATGTCCAAGTTGGCGATCTCATGTGGAAGGTGATTCTACCAATTGGTTTAAAAGATAGAAAATTTGGGATGTGGTCTCCTAGTTGGGAAGGTCCTTTTAAGATTACAAGAGTAGTTCCCGAAAACTCATATTTGGTGGAGTCCATACAAGGCACATTGTTACCTCCAGCTCTTGATGGAAAATATTTAAATAAGTATCACCCGAGTGTGTGGCAAGAAGCCTAGATAGGAAACGACCGATATATGACAATCGTCCTATGCAAAGACATGTCCGATAAATAACTATCGCCCTTATGATAAACATGGCCAATACATAATTATTGCCCTGAGAAATATAAATGGCCGATGGAGTGTTGACATCGTCCTTAGAACAAATACATTGCAAATTATTTTTCGGCACACAAGTTTTGCCGAAAAACAGGGGGGCATGTGTTGACACCAGATTTTGGCACGGTCAAGAACTTAATTAATATAACCTCAAACGGAGAAGTGATCTACATAAAAAAGTTTTGTATTGTCGATATGAACATCTTTGAAGTTTGGGCCATTGCCATCCGATCTCATCTCGAAGGCCGAAGTTGTGTTCGAAATACTGAGATTTCGTATTCAGAACACTATTTGGCTCATTACGCCCCAACACCGCCTCATATGAAAAAATGATCTACACGGGTTGTCTTCGTCTCGTTGAAACGATCGATTTTGATATAAAAATCGTTCCAATCTGATTTCTTATGCAAAAGTTAGAGCCATCGGAATGCAGCTTTGTCAAGAGGGAGAAAATGGCACGCCCCACAAGACGCCCTGTCTGATGGGTAGCGCGAGTATAGCCTCTTTTGCGCGAGGTAGCGCGAATAATAGCCTATTTTGCACGAGCGATTTGACCCTCAAAATGACCTCTGATCAAAAAATGTTCAATATGAAAGTTGTTCGTCTCATCGAAACGGTCAAGACTGCTTTTGGACTCGTTTTCATCCAAGATCGCTTACCACCACAAAAAAGACCCGCAAAGTGCAGCCAATTTAAACCGAACCATTTTGAAAAGTTCGGACAAAACCGATCTGAATCTGACTAGGGTTTTGGACGTGAATCCAAGCCTTTTCCTTGGACGGGAAGTCCAGCCGCCTCTTATATACCTAAGGGGTGACGGCCGATTGAACAACAACGCACAATCACAAAACCCATCTACAAACTTTCATCTCCTACCCTAGTTTTCTGCTTCTCGTTTGTCGGTGTTCTTCGCTTCGGAGAGCTTCGATCTACGAAGCCCTTGGGGCGGGCGAACTGACATAGGGCAGCCCATCACCGCGTGGTCCAGACGGGGTCTGTCCCGGCCGTGTGGGGTTTCGGGTCTTCAAAAGAGCTCACCGGATTGTCTTGCGTATCGCGCTTCCGGTGAGCCTCCTTCGGCGATGTGTCCTGCATATCGCGCTCGACGCTGAGGGTACACGGTGACGTGCTCGTGCGCGAACACGTTGGTCGCGGCGGGTTCGCGGGTCGGACGATGCTGTGGAAACGTTGTCACCGACGTCGGGTCGACGGGCCGGTGGCTGTTGTCGCAGCCGCGGTGGGGGCAGGGAGTGCACTGTGGTCGCAGCATCTCTGGTCCCCCCACCGCCGGCATGCATCGGCTCGTCAGGACGCCGGTGCGAGGGTCCCGCTGGGAGCGGCTCGTCTTTGTTGGCGAAGCTGACAAGACTTCGGATGGTGGCTCTCCGCTCGTCGAGCTTCTCCGCAGCAGGGGGAAGTCGAGGAGCAGCTGCACGCGCGCCAACGCTTTTGCTGGCATAGGCGATGGCGAGATCTGCGTAGACCGTGATGCGCTCCGACTTGTAACCGGGTTAGAAGGGGCTTTGTCATGCTCTCGTGGTTGCACGCCGCCCGCACCGACGTCTGAGCTTGCACGCCGGCCTGGTTCGTCCTACGAGTGGCGCACAGGGCTCTTTCCGCGGTGGTGCCCGGGGGCTCCGGCATCGCGGTGTTGGTCATCGCGCACGGCCTAGGAAGGGCGTGGCGCGAGCGCCAGCTGGGGTGCCGTAGAGGTTGCTGCGCCGCCCGTGGGTAGCACGGCCCCGCCCCCGGACCCAGCGACACGTGGCTCGTCGTCTCGGATTCGGACGAGCCACTCGCTTGGCTCCGATCGCCAGAATGTCGTGGATGCTCGCGGGCCACGACTCCGGCCCCATCCGTGGGCACCTGGCCTCCTGCTTGCGCTGGCACGGACGGGCCGGCCCCTGACGAGCCGATCGCTGTGATCCCGTTTCTTTTGGGGGCCATGGTGATGATGAAGTCGGTGTGCTAACCTTCAAACCAGATTTTCACAGCTTGCGCCCCCTACCTGGTGTGCCAAATATGTCGGGGAAAAGACACCTACGAGATCAGGAGGAATCCCTTTTGCTACGGTTGGCGGGCGCAGGGCTGTGGAAAGAGCGGGATTGAGAGATTAATGCATGGGGATTATCCAGGTTCGGGCCGCAAGTGATGCGTAATACCCTACTCCTGCTGGTTTATGTTTATATGGTGTTCTTGACTAGCTACAAAGCATGCAGGGTCCAAAAAATCCGAATCCTCCCTCAGTAAGCCGCGGGTCTCCTTTTATAGTCGAAGGGGCTGCCACAGTGGCATACAGGAAGTGGAAAGTTATACAGTAGTCGAGTCTATGTACTGGCACTGTAGGACAAATGCATTTAATGCGCTACCGACATGCCCTTATTGCTTTATCGGGGACGGCAAGGAAGCTTGTCCCAGCTATCGGCACCTTGCCTGGCTTTGACGCACGTCCGAACTGATGAGGCGTGTAGTGCCACGCTGGCTGGCTGCTGAGTTGGTGCGGTGGCAGAGTCTTCACAAAGATCTGCATGCCACCACGTAGGTGCTTGCTGGGTTGGCCTGGAGGCTGCACGTCGCCACGCAGGTGCCTGCCTTGTTGGCGGGCTAGCCGCTGTGTTGGGAAGGTGGTGGAGCTTTGGCGGGTGCGGGCCGGGCTGCGGCCCCGTGGATGTCTTCGGCAAGAGTCTTGACGGGGCCCCAGCAAGGGTCTTGCCGTGGCACCATGGTCATCCCCGGCAAGGGTCTTACCGGGGGTCTCGTGGGTATCCTTGGCAAGGATCTTGCTAAGGATCGTCGTCTTCTGGTTATCATCTAGTCTTGTGTGCTTCTGGTCTCCACAAAGATCTGCACACCACCATGGAGGTGCCTCCCGAGCCTCGGTTCCAAAGTGGTTGATGGTGTTGGAACTCTTGGGTTCAAGGGTGGCGGCTCTGCTGGTGTTGGACAAGTTGCCCCGGCAAGGTTCTTGCCGGGGCTTTGGAGGCCGCCCCGGCAAGGGCCTTGCCAGGGGAGTTCGCCTCACCCTTCTACTCTCCGTGTTTCTGGCTTGGCGTTGCTCTGGTTGTCTTGTGGCTTTGCTTCCTTTTTCTGCCCCGCTAGGTGTGGCCGCAGGAGCAGCTCCAACTGCCCGCGCACAAGTAAAGGGGTACAAAATAGGACCCCTCCTTTTGTGCACTGACAGCCAACACCGAGCGCAGGTTCATCGACGTCGAGGCCGCCGCACCCATTAGTCTGGCGGAGGTCATCACGGCGTTGATTTATGCCGACACACGCATCTCCCCGTCGCCTATCCTCCGGGGCTCGACGTTGGCTTGGACGTGCTCGAGGGTCGGAAGAGGCCATCAAGACATCATCAGGGTCTTGATTCAGCTGCGCCTGCGTTGGCTGTCGTGGTGGGGACAGGCCCCTCCGTTCAGCCAGCAGTACGGGCGGTTGTCATTTCTTGGGGAGGTCATGGCGGGTCGGCTCGCCGTGAGCTCCCAGCTTCGACGACACCGAGCAGGCTCTGGATGGTGGCACTCCATTCATCCATCTACTCGCCCGTGGGTGGAAACCTTAGCAGCAACTGAGCTCGCGCCATACCCGCCATGGCGGTGCTTGGTATGGATGTCGATGATGTCGGCCGCACTGTTGCGTGGCTCCTGATGGCGCCAGCGGCAGCGACGGTGGTGGTGCCGCATCCACGAAGTTGTGGGGTGACCGTCTGGGCAGCGGGGTAGCGCGGTGGTGGTGCTCGAGGGTCAGTAGCTCCGCCGAGTGCAACAGCTTGCTCGACTCGTCCGGGAGGAGATACATGGGCCGCGGTCGCTCCTGCAGTGGGGGCGGCTGGAGGGTGATGGCTCACCCTGGACCGAGCGCCGTTGCTGCGGCTGTGCCCATCAGTGGGAGGAGAGGGCGCAGACAGAGCGACCCCCTCGCCCACTCCTTACAGAGCATGACCGCCGAGGCGTTGTTTATGTTGTTTTTCTCCGACATCTCCAGCCCCCGTGTTAGCCACAGGGGGAGTGGCGATGGCGCCACCTGCTCCAACCATGCCCCCAACAGCGTTCACGTCTTTGCTCGCCTCCACATCCTCCGAAGCGCCCGAGGCTGCGGGAGGGCGGAGCCTTCGAGGTGGACGGATGGGCCGAAGGTCCGAGCTTCTTCTTAGGCGCCATGGTTGAGGGTGCCATCGAAGACGAAGATGGTGATGAAGATGACGCGCTGCGCACATTTTCTGGTTCACGCAGGCGATCCCCCTACCTGGCGCGCCAAAGATGTCGCGGGATATCCATGGCCACCTATGGGACTAGGAGGCCCCTTTGCTGGTTCCACAGGGGACGTCGCGTTGCACAAAGAGCATACCCACGCGCGGCAGCACGACAGAGAGCACACAAGCAATTTACCCAGGTTCGGGGCGCCGTGAGGCGTAAAACCCTACTCCTGCTTTGGTGGATGGATGGTGGAATGTGGATAATTCAATGTAGTACATTTGCCCGGCAGTGGTAGCTGTATAGCAGCAGCGACTACGCGCGTATTGGGTGTGGGTTACTCAACGTTCCAACCCCTCCTACACGGGTGCCATGGGCCTCCTTTTATAGATTAAGGGGTCACCAGAGTGGCAAAGTGGTCATTATCCACTGATAGGATAGCAAATAGTGCTATCATACCTAACTTTGCGGGCTGACATGCTGCATTAAATGCACCACTTAGTGTCACATCACTGGTTGCCTGGCAAGGCTTGCCGAGCTATCTCGCCAGCTTCGCGCTTGTTTGATTGACACGTCGTAGGACATGTGTCATCTGTATGTTTCTTCTGTATGAAACGGCCTCCATGTGGCGAATGGCTGCCACTTAATCACCTTGCGGCTTGACACCGCACTGATTGATGACATGGGTCGCGCTTGAGTGGTTGGTGGGGTGGTTTTGTCTCCGCGAGCCCCGGCAGGCCCTACCGGGGCGCCTTGGTTGCTTGCTTCTGGCGGTGGCCTTGCCCCTTGCCAGGCTCGCCTGCCCGTCATGGGAGGCCCTTCTCTTGCCGATATACTTCTCTTCTGGCTTGATCTTGATCCCTCTGAGCTGTATGTTGGTTCTTCAAATCTCTTGGTCCTTCAATCTCTGACTTGAAAAGATGCTTCAATTCTGTTCTTGTGCCTGTGCACAGTCTGGGCAATGGACCTAGGGTCTGTTGCACCGACATAAGGAGTGGCAAGGGCCTAAGCTTGGGGATGCCCAAGGCACCCCAAGGTAATATTCAAGGACAACCAAGAGCCTAAGCTTGGGGATGCCCCGGAAGCCATCGCCACTTTCGTCTTCATCTATCGGTAAATTTACTTGAGGCTATATTTTTATTCACCAGATGATATGTGTTTTTCTTAGAGCGTTTTGTATTATATGAGTCTTTGCTTTTTAGTTTGCCACTATCATCCTTTCTGTACACACCTTTTGAGAGGGACAAGCAGGAATCGTGATTTATTAGAATACTCTATGTGCTTCACTTATATCTTTTGAGCTAGACAATTTTGCTCTAGTGCTTCACTTATATCTTTTTAGAGCACGAAGGTGGCTTTATTTTATAGCAATTGTTGAACTCTCATGCTTCACTTATATTATTTTGAGAGTCTCTCTAAACACCATGGTAATTTTCTTTGGTTATGAATTTAGTCCTAATATGATGGGCATCCAAGAGGGATATAATGAAAACTTTCATATAAAGTGTATTGAATACTATGTGAAGTTTGATTCCTTATGATTGTTTTGAGATATAAAGATGGTGATATTAGAGTCATGCTAGTGAGTAATTGTGGATTGGTAGAAATACTTGTGTTCAAATTTGTGATTCCCATAGCATGCACGTATGGTGAACCGTTTTGCGATGAAGTCGGTGCATGATTTATTTACTGATTGTCTTCCTTATGAGTGGTGGTCGGGGATGAGCGATGGTCTTTTCCTACCAATCTATCCCCTAGGAGCATGTGCGTAGTACTTTGTTTCAATAACTAATAGACTTTTGCAATAAGTATGTGAGTTCTTTATGACTAATGTTGAGCCCATGGATTATACACACTCTCACCCTTCCACCATTGCTAGCCTCTCTAGTACCGCACAACTTTCACCGGTACCTTACTCCCACCATATACCTTCCTCAAAACAGCCACCATACCTACCTATTATGGCATTTCCATAGCAATTCTGAGATATATTGCCATGCAACTTTCCACCATTCTATTTTATTATGAAACGCTCCATCATTGTCATATTGCTTTGCATGATCATGTAGTCGACATCGTATTTGTGGCAAAGCCACCTTTCATATTTTTTTTATAGATGTCACTCTTGATTCATTGCACATCCCGTTACACCGTCGGAGGCATTCGTATAGAGTCGTATTTTGTTCTAAGTATTGAGTTGTAATTCTTGAGTTGCAACTAAATAAAAGTGTGATGGTCATCATTATTAGAGCATTGTCCCATGTGAGAAAAAGGATGATGGAAGCTATGATTCCCTCACAAGTTGGGATGAGTCTTCGAACTTGACAAAAAATAAAAGAGGCCAAGAAGCCCACCAAAAAATGAGAGAAAAGAGAGAAGGGGCAATGTTACTATACTTTTCCACACTTGTGCTTCAAAGTAGCACCATGATCTTCATGATAGAGAGTCTCCTATGTTGACACTTTCATAAACTAGTGGGAATTTTTCATTATAGAACTTGGCTTGTATATTCCAATGATGGGCTCTTCGTGAGCAAGCGAGTTGGATGCAAACCAACTAATTTTCTTTTTGAGCTTTCATAAACTTATAGCTCTAGCGCATCTGTTGCATGGCAATCCCTACTCACTCGCATTGATATCTATTGATGGGCATCTCCATAGCCCGGTAATACACCTAGTTGATGTGAGACTATCTCCTCCTTTTTGTCTTCTCGACAACCATCATATTCTATTCCACCTATAGTGCTATATCCATTGCTCACGCTCCTGTATTGCGTGAGAGTTGAAAAAGTTTGAGAACCTCAAAAGTATGAAACAATTGCTTGGCTTGTCATCGGGGTTGTGCATGATTTAATACTTTGTGTGATGAAGATGGAGCATAGCCAGACTATATTATTTTGTAGGTATAACCTTCTTTGGCCATGTTATTTTGAGAAGAGATGATTGCTTTATTAGTATGCTTGAAGTATTATTGTTTTTATGTCAATATTAAACTTTTGTTTTGAATCTTATGGATCTAAACGTTCGTGCCACAATGAAGAAAATTAAATATGTTAGGTAGCATTTCACATCAAAAATTCTGTTTTTATCATTTACCCACTCGAGGACGAGCTGGGATTAAGCTTGGGGATGCTTGATACGTCTATTATTTTTGATTGTTCCATGCTATTATATTATCGGTTTTGGATGTTTTATATGCATTAATATGCTACTTTATATTATTTCTGGGACTAATTTATTAATCTAGAGCCCAATGCCAGTTTCTATTTTTCCTTGTTTTTGAGTTTGAGTGAAAAGGAATATCAAACAGAGTCCAAACAGAATGAAACTTCAAGATGATTTTTTTGGACCAGAAGAACCCATGGGACTTGGAGTCGAAGTCAGAAGAGCCACGAGGCAGCAGTATGGGTGGAGGGCGCACACTAGGCAGGCGCCCCTACCTTGTGGGCCCCTCGTGACCTTCCTGACCTAGCTCTTCGTCCTATATATTCACATATATTCCAAAACCCTCAGGGGATATCACGAAAAATACTTTTCCTCCGCCGCAACCTTCTGTTCCCGTGAGATCCCATCTTGGGGCCTTTTTCGGCATCCTGCCGGAGGGGGATTTGATCACGAAGGGCATCTACATCAACTCTATTGCCCTTCCGATGAAGCGTGAGTACTTTACCTCATACCTATGGGTCCATAGCTAGTAGCTAGATGGCTTCTTCTCTCTCTTTGATTCTCAATACCATGTTCTCCTTGATGTTTTTGGAAATGTATCCGATGTAATCTTCTTTTGCGATGTGTTTGTCGAGATCCAATGAATTGTGGATTTTTGATCATCTTATCTATGAATATTATTTGAATCTTCTCTGAATTCTTATATGCATGATTTGATATCTTTGTATTTCTCTCCGAACTATCAGTTTGGTTTGGCCAACTAGATTGGTTTTTCTTGCGATGGGAGAGGTGCTTAGCTTTGGGTTCAATATTGCATGATTTCACCCAGTGACAAAGTAGGGGTAGCGAGACACATATTGAATTGTTGCCATGAAGGATAAAGAGATGGGGTTTTCATCATATTGCTTGAGTTTATTCCTCTACATCATGTCATTTTACTTAAGGTGTTACTCCATTCTTTAAGAACTTAATACTCTAGATGTATGTTGGATAGCGGTTGATGTGTGGAGTAATAGTAGTAGATGTAGGTAGGAGTCGGTCTACTTGACACGGACTTGATGCCTATATGCATAATCATTGCCTTGGATATCGTCATAACTTTGTGCTTTTTTATCAATTGCTCGACAATAATTTTTTCACCCACCGTATTATTTACCTTCATGAGAGAAGCCTCTAGTGAAACCTATGACCCCCGGGTCTATTTTCCAACATATTTGTTTCCGATCTACTATTTTGCAATCTTTTATTTTGAGATCTATAAACCACAAAAAAATCAAAAAAATATTCTATCTTTTGTTTTGTCTTATCTATCTCTATCAGATATCACCTTTGCAAGTGACCATGAAGGGATTGACAATCCCTTTTATCGCGTTGGGTGCAAGTGTTTGATTGTTTGTGTAGGTGCATCTATTGGGGACTTGCACATTTCTCCTACTGGATTGATACCTTGGTTCTTAACTAAGGGAAATACTTATCTCTACTGTGCCGCATCACCCTTTCCTCTTCAAGGGAAAAACCAACGCAAGCTCAATAAGTAGATGTTGGGGAATGTTGCATGGGAAACAAAAAATTTCCTATGCTCAACATGATTGATCTAGGAGATGAACAACTAAGAGAGGAGAGATTGCATCTACATACCCTTGTAGATCGCTAAGCGGAAATCTTTATGAAATGTGGCTGATGTAGTCAAACGTCTTCGCGATCCAATCACGATCCGTCCACGAACTCTCGATCAAGTGCCGAACTAATGGCACCTCCGAGTTCAGCACACGTGTGTCTCAGCAGTGTCCTCTCCTTCTTGATCCAGCAAGCGAGAGAGAGTGAGGTGGTAGATGAGATCTGAACCAACATGACAGTGTGGTGGTGGTGGTGGCAACGGAACTCCGGCAGGGCTTCGCCAAGCGCGTACTGGTGGAACATGAGAGGAGTGGGGAGATGCAATGGGCAAGGGTGAAGGGTTGGCTGCCCCCATGCGCCTCCCCCATCTATATATAGGCTAGGGGGCAGGGGAGGGCGTCCAAAACCCATCTAGGGACGGCCACAAGGTTGAAATTCCTTTAAACTTGGAGATAACATCTTATCTCTAGATTCAACCCTTTAAATTTGGAGTTAAGACCTTATCTCTAGATTTAAACAACATGTGCCTTGGGGAATGGGACGGACAGCCTAAGTGGGTTATATCCCCACCCCTCAGTCCATGTGGGCCCTTCCTAGGTCATTGGGCCACACGGTGGAACCCTCGAAACCTCCTAGAACCTGCCCGGTACAATACTGAAAAAACAGAACTTTTTCTGGAGCCCAAAATATGACTTCCCATATATAAATCATTACCTCCGGACCATTTCGGAGCTCCTCGTGATGTCTCGGATCCCACCCGGGACTCCGAACAACCTTCATACTTTCCACTATTAATATCTCAATACTACCCTAGCACTACCGAGCATTAAGCGTGCGACCCTATGGGTTCAAGAATCATGTAGACATGACCGAGACACCTGTACGGTCAATAACCAATAGCGGGACCTGGATACCCATATTGGTTCCTACATATTCAATGAAGATCTTATTGGTTGAACCTCGATGTCAAGGATTCAACTAATCCCGTATGTAGTTCCCTTTGTCTATCAGTATGTTACTTGCCCGAGATTCGGTCGTCGGTATCTCCATACCTAGTTCAATGTCGTTACCGGCAAGTCTCTTTACTCGTTTCGTAATACAAGATCACATGACTAACTCATTGGTCACATTTCTTGCAAGCTTGTTGTGATGTTGTATTACCGAGTGGGCGCTGAGATACCTCTCTGTCATATGGAGAGACAAATCCCAGTCTTGATCATGCCAACTCAACAGACACCCTCGGCGATACCTGTAGAGCACCTTTATAGTCTCCCAGTTACGTCGCAATGTTTGGTACACACAAGGTACTGCTTCGGTGTCAGTGAGTTGCATGATCTCATGGTCATAGGAACATATACTTGACATGCAGAAAACGATAGCAATAAACTTGACACGATCACATGCTATGTTTATAGTCTGGGTCTTGTCAATCACATCATTCTCCTAATGATGTGATCCCGTTATCAAATGACAACTCATGTCCATGGCTAGGAAACCATAGCCATATTTGATCAACGAGCTAGTCTAGTAGGGGCTCACTAGGGACACGTTGTTGTCTATGTATCAACACATGTATTTGAGTTTTCGATCAATACAATTTTAGCATGGATAATAAAAGATTATCATGAACAGGGAAATATGGTAATAACTAATTTATTATTGCCTCGAGGGCATATTTCCAACAGTCTCCCACTTGTAGTAGAGTCAATAATCTAGTTCACATTGCCATGTGATTAACACTCATAGTTCACATCGCCATGTGACTAACACCCAAAGAGTTTACTAGAGTTAATAATCTAGTTCACATCAGCATGTGTTTAGCACTCAATGAGTTCTGGGGTTTGATCATGTTATGCTTGTGAGAGAGGTTTTAGTCAATGGGTCTGCAACATTCAGATCCGCGTGTACTTCACAAATCTCTACGTCATATTGTAGATGCTGCTACCACGCTCCACTTGGAGCGATTCCAAATGGTTGCTCCACTATACTATCTGGTTTGCTACTCAGAGTCATCCGGATAGGTGTTAAAGCTTGCATCGATGTAACCCTTTATGCCGAACTCTTTATCACCTCCATAACCGAGAAACATTTCCTTATTCCTCCAAGGATAATTTTGACCGCTTGATACGTCTGCAACGTATCTATAATTTATGAAGTATTCATGATGTTATTTTATCATTCTTGGGTGTTTTACAATCATTTTATAGCAACTTTATATCATTTTTTGGGACTGACGTATTGACCCAGTGCCCAATGCCAGTTGTCGTTTTTTGCTTGTTTTTTACATCATAGAAAATCAATATCAAACGGAGTCCAAACACCGCGAAACTTTACGAAGAATTTTTTTTGGACCAGAAGGAACCCAATGGGCCAGAGCTGCACCTTAGGGGTGCCCCGAGGAGGGCACAACCCACCAGGGCGCGCCAGGCCCCCCTGGCGTGCCTAGGTGGGTTGTGCCCACCTCGATGGTCTCCTACACCCCCTCTTTGCACTATAAATTCCCAAATATTCCGAAACCCTTTGGGGTTAACCTAGATAAGAAGTTCCACCGCCGCAGGGCTCCGTAGCCACCGAAAACCAATCTAGACCCGTTCCGGCACCCTGCCGGAGGGGGGAATCATCTCCGGTGGTCATCTTCATCATCCTGGCGACCACCACGATGAGGAGGGAGTAGTCCACCCTCGGGGCTGAGGGTTTGTACCAGTAACTATGTGTTTAATCTCTCTCTCTCTCTCTCGTGTTCTTGAGATGTTACGATCTTGATGTATAGCAGGCTTTGTAAATATAGTCGGATCATATGGTGTTTTCCCCTCTCTATCTTGTTGTGATGAATTGAGTTTCCCTTTGAGATCTCGTTGTTATTGGATTGAATACTTTTGTGGATTTGGGAACACTTGATATATGTCTTGCAATTGAATACTCGTGGTGACAATGGGGTATCGTATTGATTCACTTGATATATGTTTTGGCACTCAACTTGCGGATTCTCGCGGTGACACTAGGGTAATCTATGCATAGGGGTTGATGCACGTTCTTGTCCTCATTTCTACGGTAGAAATCTTGGGGCACTTTGTAGTTCTTTGTGTGGATTGAGTATTATGAATATGAATATCCTTTGGTGTTATTCTAGTACGAACTCTAGGACTGATCGAACGGAAAAAATAGCTTTGCGTTATTTTGGTACGAACTCTTGAATAGATCGAATAGAAAGAATAGCTTTTAGATGGTTTAGTACCCTACAAACAATTCCTATCGTTTGTTCTCCGCTAATAGGAACTCGGGAGTTATTCTTCATTACACTTTGAGGGATAATCATATGATCCAACTATCTTAGCACTGTTGTGAGATTGCACTAGCGAAAGTATGAGCCCTAGGCCTTGTTTTTAAGCATTGCAATACCGTTTTTGTGCCCATTTACTATTTTCTACCTTGCTATTTTTATTTATTCAGATTATAAAAACATATTTCTACCATCAATATTACACTTTTATCACCATCTCTTTGCCGAACCAGTGCACCTATACAATTTGCCATTGTATTGGGCGTGTTGGGGACACAAGAGATTGCTTGTATTTGGTTGCAGGGTCGTTTGAGATAGACCATCTTCATCCTACACCTCTCACGGATTGATAAACCTTAGGTCATCCACTTGAGGGAAAATTGCTACTGTCCTACAAAACTTTGCGCTTGGTGCCCAACACATGTCTACAAGAATAAAGTTGCGCAGTAGACATCAAGCTCTTTTCTGGCGCCATTGCCGGGGAGGTGAGTGCTTGAAGGTATATCTTTAGATCTTGCAATTGAATCTTTTATTTTCTCACTAGTTTGGTTTATAAAAGAAAAGTACAAAAAATGGAATTTAGGTTGCATCATATTATTGATCATCTTTATAATATCTTTCTTGAAAATGATGGTTCGGCAAATTGTGCTCAATTGTTAGAAGAAGAAGTCAATAAAATTCTTGGCACAAAAGATTTGAATGATGAGCATGATTGCAATGTTGTTGGTATGAACTCTTTAAATATTCGTGATGCTAATGATAAGCAAAGCCATAAGCTTGGGGATGCTATATTTGATGAATATGATATTTTTAGTCCCCCAAGTTTTAATGAGAAAAATTATTATGATGATTGCACACCTCCTATTTATGATGATTATATTGATGAAAGTGGATTCAGAGATATCATGACTTTATTTATGACGAGTCCACTATTTTGGAAGAGGTTTCAATTGATTATGACAACAAAGTTGCTATCTATGATGATTATGGTGATAACATGTATGATATATTGAATAATGATAACCATGAAACTTGTCATCATGATTTTAATTTTTAATCCCATGATAGTTATTTTGTTGAGTTTGCTCCCATCACTATTCATGAAAATAAATTATCGTATGTGGAGAGTGAGAAAATTTCTATGCATATGTATCATGAAAAGAATGCTTTATGTGATGGTTATATTGTTGAATTAATTCATGATGCCACTGAAAATTATTATGAGGGAGGAACAAATGCTTGTAGGAATTGCAATAATATCAAGTTTCCTCTCTTTATGTTGAAAGTTTTGAAGTTGCACTTGTTTTGCCTTCCTATGCTAGTTGATTCTTGCTCCCATAAATTATTTGCTCACAAAATCCCTATGCATAGGAAGTGGTTTAGACTTGGATGTGCTAGGCATATGCTTCATGATGCTCCCGTTATGTTTCAATTCTTATCTTTTATGGGAGCATCATTGAAATCATCATGCCTAGCTTAAAAGGCATAAAAGAAAAGTGCTTCTTGGGAGACAAACCAACACTTTTACCTACTTTTTTTGTATGTTCACATTATTAGGATACTATAGTAATCATGCTTTATTGCTTTTGTTTCAATAAAGTTTCAAATAAAGCCTTTAGGATCTTGTTGGGTGATAGTTGCTTTGATCTTGCTGAAAAACAGAAACTTTTGCGCTCACGAAAATAATTCTAGTTTTTAACGGAAGAGTGCATTTGAGTTGATTATTTTCGAAGAAGATTAATATACAAATTTATCAGGCTGTACTAATTTTTCAGAATTTTTGGAGTAGCATAAGTATGGTTTGAGTACAGATTACTGCAGACTGTTCTGTTTTTGACAGATTCTGTTTTCAATGCATAGTTTGCTTGTTTTCTAGTTTCTATGGATTATATTGCTCAATATAAATTATATGATACATTAGGCATTGTGTGATGACAATTATTAATCTTGTCTTTGGCAGTACCAAAAGTGGAATGGTTTGCTCTTTATCATACTAACATATCTCACAAAGTTCCGTTAAGTTTTGTGTGATTGAAGTTTTCAAGTTTTGAGTGAGATATCAATATGAGGAGAATGAGTGACAAGAACCTAAGCTTGGGGATTCCCAAGGCACACCCAAGGAAATATTCAAGGAAGGTCCAAGCAACTAAGCTTGGGGATGCCCCGGAAGGCATCCCCTCATTCGTCTCCAACATTATCGGTAACCTCACTTGGAGCTATGTTTTCATTCATCACATGATATGTGTTTTGCTTGGAGAGTCAATTTATTTTGTTAGGATTTGCTTGATGTTATTTAGAATAATGTTTTGCATCTTTTATTTCAATAAAAGTGGCAATGATAGCCTTTGCAATGCTTATTTTGCAAGTATACATGTTGCTGTTTGAAAACAGAAAGTTTACCGCTGTTGCAAAAATTGCCTAGAAAAGTCAAAATGTGATAAAATGTTGACATTTTTTGCAAAATGAGCTCTGATAAATTTCCTACAGTGTGGTAAATTTCTATAATGTTTGGAGTTGAATAAGTATTGATACTCTTGCATTCTTTACAGACTGTACTGTTTTGGCAGATTGTTGTTATGTTTGCATTGTTTGCATATGTTTGCTTGTTTAATGATTCTATTTGAGGATAGGAGTATTAAATATGAAGAGGCATTTAGTATGCAATGTTGAATAATAATTTTTGTTATTTTCTACAGTAGAGAATGATAAGGTTTTTGCATTGGTTTATACTATCTCATGAGTTCTTGTTGAGTTTTGTGTGATGAAGCTTTTGAGATTTAGGGAAACCGTGATATGAGTGGAATTAAGGAGACACAAAAGCTCAAGCTTGGGGACGCCTAAGGCATCCCAATATAATATTTCAAGAAGTCTCAAGCATCTAAGCTTGGGGATGCCCTGGTAGGCATCCCACCTTCTTTCTTCAACAATTATCGGTCAGTGTCGGTTGAGCCTAAGTTTTTGCTTCTTCACATGATGTGTGCTATCCTTGGATTGTCATTTTATTTTATTTTTCTGTTATAATAAAATACTTAGATATGAAATTTTTTAAATAAAATATAGTCCTCAAATAATTGCCAGGGAGGCTAAGTAAGCGGCATTCACATCCCGTCAACGAAGCTCTTCTCTTTGTCATTTACTCTTGTGCTTCACTTATATCCTATGAGTGAATTGTTGAATAAATGGAATGTCATGAAGTTGAAATTATATCGTGCCTAGTGGTAGCTTCACATTGGGTTTAGAAAGTCAAATCTTTTGAGGCTTGACAATCACAATATTGGTCATACAAGTAATTCACGAATAATTAGTATAAGGAAGAGAACTTTCACATATAAATACACTATCATGGAAATATTTTGTGATTGTGAGCCCCCATCAAAATATTATATGCCAAAATTGATGACGTTGGACAAGGAAGACAGCGTAATGGTTTATGTTTGTTCATATTCACATAGAAGTTATATTGTCATAGATCCTTCAACATGTGGTGCTTGCCCCCCATCTTTGCTAGCCAAAAATTCCGCGCCAAGTAGAGATACTACTTGTGCATCCAAAAACCCTTAAACCCAAATCTTATCTTCATGAGTCCACTATATCTACCTATATGCGGTATTCTTTTGCCGTTCTAAGCAAATTTGCATGTTCCATCTCTAATTTTCAAAATAAACTTCTCTTTTGTGTGTTTGTTTCATCACGGAGCGGTGAGGGGTGGCCAATATTTTCCATGCTAGATGTGTTATTCTCACGATGAGTGTTTATTCACTTGTCATTGCACGAGAGTAAGGCAAAGGTATTAGGGATGCCTAGTCCCGAAATGCAAAAATGAATTTACTTTATGTTGTCAAATAATAAATTCCTTGAAAAGTGTTGGTATGAAGGGCACCCGTGGATACGGTTAGCCATGGAAAGTGAAAGTATGTTGGAAAAAGGAATACACTTTATTTTCTGTTTTGGAACCGCCTATGATATATCTAACATGGAAAGTGTTGGGAACTCTAAGTCGTTTTCGTTGGTGGGATGGATACACCTCTCAAAATATTGGTGGACGGCGTGGCTGGGTTGAATCTGATTTCCCCGGCAGTCATCAGCAAACTTCAGATAGCAGAGGAAGAATTGAAGGCCACTGACACATTTCAAGGAGTTAATCCCGGCAAGAGTCATCCTAAGGGAAAGATCACGCTGCCGGTGACGTTTGGGGAAGGGCTGAACTATCGGACTGAGAAGATTGTGTTTGATGTGGTCGACCTCCCTTTGTCGTACAATGGGATCCTTGGATGCCTAGCCCTGGCTAAATTCATGGTAACATCCCATTGTGCCTACAACAGCTTGAAGATGCCTGGGCCGATAGGAGTCATTTCCATCGTATCAGATGAGAAGGACGCAATCATTTGCATGGACAAGATGTACCGGGACACAGTTACGACAAAGGCAGCGATAGCAGCAGTTCCTGCCAAGGAGGACAAAGGAAACAAGAAGGATAGCAAGGACATTGCCAAGGAGTCCGGGAAGCGTACCTCTTCGGAGTACGCTGCGCTTATTGATGACTTGCCGTAGAGTTCCAACAACAAAAGATCCAAGGTCACTGCACCCCAAATGAAGAAGGTCCTGACAGGGCTGGCTGGCATTGATGGTACTTTCACTATCAGTGCCACCCTCGATGACAAATAGGAAAGCACACTCATTGCCTTCCTGCGGGCAAATGTCGATGTGTTTCCCTGGCAACCATATGATACCCCCGGTGTTCTGATACGTTCATTTTCCATCATGCTTTTATATCGATATTTATTGCATTATGGGCTGTTATTACACATTATGTCACAATACTTATGCCTTTTCTCTCTTATTTTACAAGGTTTACATGAAGAGGGAGAATGCCGGTAGCTGGAATTCTGGGCTGGAAAAGGAGCAAATATTAGATACCTATTCTGCACAACTCCAAAAGTCTTGAAACTCCAGGAAAGTCAGTTTTGGAATATATAAAAAATATTTGGCGAAGGAAGCACCAGAGGGGGGCCACCCACCTTCCACGAGGGTGGAGGGCGCGCCCCCTGCTTCGTGGGCCACCTGGAAGCCCCCCGATGCCCATCTTCTGGTATAAGGTGTCTTTTTCCTTGTAAAAAATCATAAGAAAGTTTCCGGGACGAAGCGCCGCCGTCTCGAGGCAGAACCTTGGCAGAACCAATCTAGGGCTCCGGTAGAGCTGTTCTGCCGGGGAAACATCCCTCTAGGAGGGGGAAATCGTCACAATCGTCATCACCATCGACCCTCTCATCGGGAGGGGGTCAATCTCCATCAACATCTTCACCAGCACCTTTGGTAGGTGGAATTTGGTAAGGAAAAATTTATATAGTGTGCTGAAATTTACTGTCACTTGTTACTATGGAAAATAATCCTTTGAGGGGCTTGTTCGGGGTATCTTCACCCCGAACAGTAGAGCAAAGATTTGCTCCTCAACCTACTGAACCTACTTAAAATGTTTACTTTGAAATTCCCTCGGCTATGATAGAGAAACTGCCAGCTAATCCTTTCATAGGAGATGGAACATTACATCCTGATATGCACCTAATCTATGTGGATGAAGTTTGTGGATTATTTAAGGTTGCAGGGGTGCCCGAGGATGTTATCAAGAAGAAGGTATTCCCTTTATCTTTGAAGGGAAAGGCATTGACATGGTTTAGGCTATGTGATGATATTGGATCAGGGAACTACAACCGATTGAAATTGGAATTTCATCAGAAATTTTATCCTATGCATCTGGTTCATCATGATCATAATTCTATATATACATATACATATATATATATATATATATATATATAAATTTTTGCCTCGCAAAGGAGAAAGTATCGCTCAAGCTTGGGGGAGGCTTAAGTCAATGTTATATTCATGCCCCAATCATGAGCTCTCAAGAGAAATTATTGTTCAAAATTTTTATGCTCGGCTTTCTCTCAATAATCGCTCCATGCTCAATACTTCTTGTACTGGTTCTTTTATGATGAAGAATATTGAATTTAGATGGGGTTTATTGGAAAGAATTAAACGCAACTCTGAAGATTGGGAACTCGACGAAGGCAAGGAGTCAGGTATAACACCTAAGTTTGATTGTGTTAAATCTTTTATGGATACTGATGCTTTTCGTGAATTTAGCACTAAATATGGACTTGACTCTGAGATAGTAGCTTCTTTCTGTGAATCATTTGCCTCATGTTGATCTCCCTAAGGAGAAGTGGTTTAAATATCATCCTCCCATTTAAGTATAAGTAGTTGAACCTATTAAAGTTGAATAAAAGACTATCACTTATAATGTTGATCCCATTGTTCCTACCGCTTATATCGAGAAACCATCTTTCCCTATTAGAATAAAGGATCATGCTAAAGTTTCAACTGTGGTTCGTAAGAGTAATGCTAGAACACCTACACCCCCTGAGCAAATTAAAGTTGAACCGAGTATTGCTATGGTTAAAGATCTCTTGGTCGATAATAGTGATGGGCATGTTATTTACTTCTGTGATGAAGGTGCTAGAATTGCTAGACCCGATACTAAAAATAAACATAGACATGTTGTAGGCATGCCTGTTGTTTCTGTTAAAATAGGAGATCATTGCTATCATGGCTTATGTAACATGGGTTCTAGTGTGAGTGCAATACCTCATTCCTTATACGAAGAAATTATGCGTGATATTGCACCTGATGAGATAGAAGGTATTGATGTTAAAATTAAGCTTGACAATAGAGATACTATTTCACCAGTTGGGATTGTTAGAGATGTTGAAGTATTGTGTGGTAAAGTTAAATATCCTACTGATTTTCTTGTTCTTGGTTCCCCACAAGATGACTTTTGTCCCATTATATTTGGTAGACCCTTCTTGAATACTGTTAATGCTAAGATAGACTGCAAAAAGGATATTGTTACTGTTGGTTTAGGGGATATGTCTCATGATTTTAATTTTGCTAAATTTCGTAGACAACCCCATGATAAAGAATTGCCTAGTAAAGATAAAATTATTGGTCTTGCTTCTATTGTCGTCCCTCCTAATGATCCTTTAGAATAATATTTGCTAGACCATGAAAATGATATGTTTATGAATGAAGGAAGGGAAATAGATGAAGTATTCTTTAAACATGGACCTATTTTGAAACACCATTTGCATGTTGAAATTCTAGGGGATCCTCCTCCACCCAAGGGTGATCCCGTGTTTGAGCTTAAACCATTACCTGGTACTCTTAAATATGCTTATCTTGATGAAAAGAAGATATATCCTGTTATTATTAGTGCTAACCTTTCAGAGCAGGAAGAAGAGAAATTATTGAAAACTCTAAATAAGCACCGTGCTGCTATTGGATATACTCTTGATGATCTTAAGGGCGTTAGTCCCACTCTATGCCAGCACAAAATCCTAAGATGCTAAACTGGATGTTGATCACCAACGACGGTTAAATCCTAAGATGAAAGAAGTGGTAAGAAATGAAATACTAAAGCTTCTGGAGGCAGGTATAATTTATCCTGTTGCTGATAGTCAGTGGGTAAGTCCTCTCCATTGTGTCCCTAAGAAGGGAGGTATTACTGTTGTTCCTAATGATAAAGATGAATTGATCCCACAAAGAATTGTTACATGTTATAGAATGGTAATTGATTTCCGCAAATTAAATAAAGCTACTAGAAAGGATCATTACCCTTTACCTTTTATTGATCGAATGCTAGAAAGATTATCCAAACATACACATTTTTGCTTTCTAGACGGTTATTCTAGTTTCTCTCAAATACCTGTGTCGAAAGAGGATCAGGAAAAGACCATTTTTACTTGCCCTTTCGATACCTTTGCTTATAGACGTATGCCTTTTGGTTTATGTAATGCACCTGCTACCTTTCAAAGTTGTATGATTGCTATATTCTCTGACTTTTGTGAAAAGACTGTTGAGGTTTTCATGGATGATTTGTTCGTGTATGGAACTTCTTTTGATGACTTCTTAAGCAAACTTGATCGAGTTTTGCAGACATGTGAAGAAACTACTCTTGTCTTGAATCGGGAGAAGTGCCACTTTATGGTTAATGAAGGTATTGTCTTGGGGCATAAAATTTCCGAAAGAGTTATTGAAGTTGATAAAGCTAAGTTGATGCTATCTAAAAGATGTCGTGTCCTAAGGACATTGAAGGTATAAGAAGTTTTCTTGGTCATGCTGGTTTTTATAGGAGGTTCATTAAAGAATTCTCAAAAAATTCTAGGCCTCTGACTAATCTCTTACAAAAAGATGTTCCTTTTGTCTTTGATGATGATTGTGTAGAAGCATTTGAAATACTTAAGAAAGCCTTGATTTCTGCACCTATTATTCAGCCACCTGATTGGAATTTACCCTTTGAAATTATGTGTGATGCTAGTGATTATGTTGTAGGTGCTATTCTAGGACAAAGAGTTGATAAGAATAAATTTTATCCAATATGCTAGTAAAACTCAAGACAGTGCCCAGAGAAATTATGCTACTACTGAAAAAGAATTTTTAGCAGTTGTATTTGCTTGTGATAAGTTCAGACCTTATATTTTTTATTCTAAAGTAACTATTCACACTGATCATGCTGCTATTAAATATCTTATGGAAAAGAAAGATGCTAAACCTAGACTTATTAGATGGGTTCTCTTGCTACAAGAATTTGATTTGCATATTATTGATAGAAAGGGAGCTGAGAACCCCGTTGCAGAGAACTTGTCTAGGTTAGAGAATGTTCTTGATGACCCACTACCTATAGATGATAGCTTTCCTGATGAACAATTAGCTATCATAAGTGCTTCTCGTACTGCTCCATGGTATGCTGATTATGCTAATTACATTGTTGCTAAATTTACACCACCTAGTTTCACATACCAGCAAAAGAAAAAAAATTATATGATTTAAGACATTACTTCTGGGATGACCCACACCTTTATAAAGAAGGAGTAGATGGTGTTATTATACGTTGTGTAGCTGAGCATGAACAGGAACTGATCCTACGCAAGTGTCACTCCTAAGCTTATGGAGGACACCACGCTGGAGATAGAACTGCAGATAAGGTATTGCAATCCGGTTTTTATTGGCCTACTCTTTTCAAAGATGCCCGTAAGTTTGTCTTGTCTTGTGATGAATGTCAAAGAATTGGTAATATTAGTAAACGTCAAGAAATTCCTATGAACTATTCACTTGTCATTGAACCATTTGATGTTTGGGTCTTTGATTATATGGGACCATTTCCTTTAATGGGTATACACATATTTTAGTTGCTATTGATTACGGTACTAAGTGGGTAGAAGCTATTCCAACTAGTAGTGCTGATCATAACACCTCTATTAAGATGCTTAAAGAAGTTATTTTTCTGAGTTTTGGAGTCCCTAGATACTTTATGACTGATGGTGGTTCACATTTTATTCATGGTTCTTTTCGTAAAATGCTTGCTAAGTATGATGTTAATCACAGAATCGCATCTCCATACCACCCACAGTCTAGTGGTCAACTAGAACTGAGTAATATAGAGATTAAATTAATTTTTCAAAAGACTGTTAATAGATCTAGAAATAATTGGTCCAAGAAACTTGATGATGCATTATGGGCCTATAGAACTGCATATAAAAATCCTATGGGTATGTCTCCGTATAAAATGGTATATGGAAAAGCATGTCACTTATCTCTAGAACTAGAACATAAGGCATATTGGGCCATTAAAGAGCTCAATTATGATTTCAAACTTTCCGGTGAGAAGAGACTATTTGACATTAGCTCAGTTGATTAGTGGAGAACCCAGGCCTATGAGAATGCCAAACTGTTTAAAGAAAAAGTTAAAAGATGGCATGACGAAAGGATACAAAAGCATGAGTTTAATGTAGGTGATTATGTTTTGTTATACAACTCCCGTTTAAGATTTTTTGTAGGAAAACTCCTCTGTAAATGGGAAGGTCCTTACGTTATTGAGGAGGTCTATCATTTCGGTGCCATAAAAACAACAACTTCGAAGGCACAAATCCGAAGGTGGTGAACGGTCAAAGAATCAAACATTATATCTCATGTAATCCCATAAATGTTGAAACCAATGTTATTTATATCGTAACCCCGGAGGAGTACATAAGGGATACCTTCCAGAATGTTTCAGACTTTGAAAAGGAATAGGTATGTGGTACGGTAAGTAAACCGACTCCAAAACAGTTCTAACAACAATTTCTCTCCGTTTTGGAATACTTAAGAAAATAGGAAAATAAGAAGTAGTCCGGAAAGGACACGAGGCATCCACGACGGTGGAGGGTGCGCCCCCGTCCTCGTGGGCACCTCGTGTGCCCTTCGGACTCTGTTTTGTTGCACGGTACTTCTCTTGGTCGGTAAAAATTCATTATATAATCTCCTAAAGGTTTTGACCACCGTACCACGACACAATCCTCTGTTTATGTTTTGAGTTGTTTCTACAACAGATTTGGATCAAGATGTCATCTCAAGACCCCGACGGAGAGAGCTATGTCTCACATCTCATTGCTTACCCAAAGACCTATGGGGACCTATCTCCTTATGGTCAAACTACGGATGATGAGGAGGATGTTCCTCTACCTCAACCTGGGGATATGCACGTGAAGTTTAAGAAGTCTAGTCTCCCTAAGAGGGCTAACCGGTCTAATAACTGATCTATTCCTTCTCGTTTTCGCCAGAAGAGCAAAGTAGATTTATGTGACAAGATCTTGAAGCTGGAGTTGGAGGTCGATGATTTAAAAGAGGGAATATCTCTCGTCAACTACAATATGAAAAAAGCTGAAGGCACAATTTTATCATCATCACCACCATCTTCTTCACCACCAAAGGAGAACTGAGTATCGAGTACGGGCACTCCCCTTGGCAACTGCCAAGCTTGGGGGAGGTGCCCCGGTATCGTATAACCATCACACTTCTATCTTTACCGTTTTCTTAGTTCGATCCTTTTGGTTATATCTTGATCTAGTAGAATAAAGTTTAGTATGATCTAGCTTTGAGTTTTGTGTTGATCCTTATCTATGTAATCGAGTCCGTGAGCTATATATAATACATATTAGTCTTGAGTAGAGGACTTAGTTATCTTGCTATGATCTTGAGGGAATAAAAGAAAAAAAGAATAAAAAGAAATAAAGAGATCATATTGATCTTATGGAGAGTAATGACTTCACATATAAAGAGTATGATGAATAAAAGTTGTTGAGAGCTGACAAACATAGTTTTGGTCATCGTTGCAATTAATAGGAAGTAATAAAGAAAGATAGGTTTTCACATATAAATATACTATCTTGGTCATCTTTTATGATTGTGAGCACTCATTAAAATATGACATGCTAAAAAGTTGATGTTGGACAAGGAAGACAGCGTAATGGGTTATGTTTTCTTATATCCGAAATAAATTATATTGTCATGGATCATCCAACATGTTGAGCTTGCCTTTTCCCCTTATGCTAGCAAAATTCTTTGCACCAAGTAGAGATACTACTTGTGCTTCCAAATATCCTTAAACCTAGTTTTGCCATGAGAGTCCACCATATATACCTATGGATTGAATAAGATCCTTCAAATAAGTTGTCATTGTTGCAAGCAATAAAAATTGCTCTTTAAATATGCATGATCTATTAGTGTCGAGAAAATTATCTTTATAACGAGCTTGTGATATGGAAAACATAAAAGCGACGGACTGCATAATAAATGTCCCTATCACAAGTGGAAATATAAAGTGACGTTCTTTAGCATTAAGATTTTGTGCATCCAACCATAAAAGCACATGACAACCTCTGCTTCCCTCAGCGAAGGGACTATCTTTTATTTTTGTCTTATATGTTATACAAGAGTCATGGTGATCTTCACCGTTCCTTTTTACACTTTATCCTTTGGCAAGCACTATGTGTTGGAAAGATCCTGATATATATATATATATATATATATCTAATTTGATGTGGGTTATCATAAACTATTATCGTTGACATTACCCTTGAGGTAAAAGGTTGGGAGGCAAAACTATAAGCCCCTATCTTTCTCTGTGTCCGATTAAAACTTCATACCCATAAGTATTGTGTGAGTGTTAGCAATTGTGGAAGTCTAAATGATAGTTGAGTATGTGGACTTGCTGAAATGCATCTTTACCTCCAAGTTTTGGGATTCTTTTCAGAAGGCCATGGGCACCAACATCCGCTTCAGCACAGCTTTCCATCCTCAAACTAGCGGTCAAGTCGAGCGTGTCAACCAGATTCTTGAAGATATGCTCAGGGCTTGTGTGATCTCCTTCGGCATGAAGTGGGAGGATTGTCTTCCTTATGCTAAATTCTCCTACAACAACAGTTTTCAAGCAAGTTCGGGCAAGGCCCCATTTGAAATTCTGTATGGCAGGAAGTGCCGTACACCTCTCAACTGGTCTGAAACCGGCGAATGTCAGCTTTTGGGAAATGACTTAATCACAGAGGCAGAGGAAATGTGCAAAGTCATTCAAGATAACCTCAAAGCAGCCCAATCCCACCAGAAGAGATACTATGATAGTAAGCACCGCGATTTGGCTTTCGAGATCAGAGATCATGTTTACCTCCGCGTCTCTCCAATGAAAGGTACTCGTCGCTTCGGTATCAAAGGGAAGCTTGCCCCCAGATACGTGGGACCTTTCAAGATTGTCAGCAAGAGAGGCGATCTCGCCTATCAACTCGAGCTTCCTTCAAACTTTGCAAATGTTCATGATGTGTTCCATGTCTCTCAGCTCCGAAAGTGCTTCAAGACTCCTGACTGCACCGTCAACTTCGAGGACATTGAGCTCCAAGAAGATCTCTCTTATCGTGAGCACCCAGTTGCTATTCTTGAAGAGACTGAACGCAACACTCGCAACAAGTCAATAAAATTGCTCAAAGTCAAGTGGTCACACCATTCCGACCGTGATGCTACCTGGGAACACGAGGATCACCTCTGTTCTGAGTACCTGGCGTTCTTTCAGTCCTAGATCTCGGGACGAGATCCTTTCGTAGTGGTGGAGTGTTGTAACACCCCGGATGTAACTTACCCAATTTGTACTCCAACTCTTGCCGTTTCCGTCTTTAAGTTATTTTATTTTCTCGGGTTCGGGTCTTTGTCTCCGTGTGTTGTTGTCGTTGTCATGCATCTCATATCATGTCATCATGTGCATTGCATTTGCATACGTGTTCGTCTCATGCATTCGAGCATTTTCCCCGTTGTCCGTTTTGCATTCCGGCGCTTCGTTCTCCTCCGGTGGTCATTTCTACCTTTCTTTTGTGTGTGGAGATTAAACATTTCCGGATTGGACTGAGACTTGCCAAGCGGCCTTGGTTTACTACCGGTAGGCCGCCTGTCAAGTTTCGTACCATTTCAACTTCGTTTGATGCTCCAACGGTTAACCGAAGGACCGGAAAGGCCTCGTGTGTGTTGCAGCCCAACACCCCTCCATTTTGGCCCAAAACCCACCTAAACCTTCTCCATCATCTAGATCGTTCGATCACGATCGCATGGCCGAAAACTGCACCTCATTTGGACTCTCCTAGCTCCCTCTATGCCTATATATACCCCCCATTCCAAATCTCGGATCTCCTCTCTCTAACCCTAAAAATATCTCCGCCGCGCCGGACATTGTCCGTCCGGCCGGACACGTCCGCCGCCGTCCCCTCGTCCTCTCCCGTCGTGCCACATGGCAGCCGCCGGCCGCCCCCTTGCCGAGGCCCGGGGAGCCCACGGCGGGCCCTCCCGGCCCGTTCCTCCGCCGCCGAGGCGCCTCGCCTCTCGCCGCCTCCTTCTCTGAGGCCGGCGACCCGGTCCACCGCGCCGGCCACCAACTCGCCGCGCCGCCGCACCGGCCGGCGCACCGACCCCGCCGCCCCTAGCCGGCAACCACCGCCGCCGCTCCACCCGCCTCGGGCCGCCGCCTTCTACTCCGGCGTCGGCCCGCGCCAACCTCCACCTCGCCCGCTTCCTCTGGCCGCGCCCCGTCGCCGGTGAACACTGCCGGACATCCTCGTATATTATGCACCGGATCTCAGATCTAGATCCAAAAACGTGGGTTGACTTTCTCCCGAAACCCTAGTTCATATGCCCATGTTCATCATGTCGTATCTCCTCATCCGTAGCTCCGTTTTGGGCATATAGCATATCAAAATGTTCGTCTCAGAGAGTGCATCATTTCATTCCATTGGATCATTTTCATTTGAGTTCATCTTGATGCCCGAAATTATGTTAGAAGAGTGCTACTTGAGATATTTGTCAGATCTGCTACTCCATTTAGATATTTGTCTTTTTTGCCATGATTTTTGTGTGCATGATATGCCCATGAGCTCTACATATGTTTTGTTAAGGGTTTTGCCATATTTCCAGAGGTGCAACCCATGTATTTTTGTGATGTGTGTGGTGACTAGCACAAGCTTGCAAAGTGAGGCACTTGGTAATGCTGATTTCAGGGACTTAGCATTTCCACTAAGTCATTGAGCTGTTTATCTCATGTGGCCATATGTTCATGTTGTTTCCTAGTGATCCGTGCCTCTTTTGAGGATGATCAGTAAGGATGTTTTGTTAATCTTGTAGTGCTCTATCCATCCATGTCTTTGTTTTCAATTATGGAGCACCCTAGATTGAGTCAATCGAGTTCTACTTTTGCTATTTCGTGAATCTGGGCAGATTGTCTACTTGTTAGCGATTTTGCCGGGGATGTTGTAGTTGATCCGTGCATGCTATGCTATTGTTCTTGCGATGTCTAGCTTGCATTTTGTGTATTCTTGATGGGGGTATACTTAGTTTGTCATGAATTGCTCTGTAGTGAGTGCATCGAGCTCGTAAACATGCCTACTTGATATCTGTTTTCAGCATGCTCCAGTTTTCACCAAGTCTGAGAACTGATTATGTTTTTGCCATGTTCACATGCTTGCAAATGTGTTTTCCGATCCCTTTTGACTCAAGGTCACTAAGGGACTTTTGTTAAGACTTTTTAGTAGCTCCATGCCATGTTTTACTTTGCCATGTTCAGGTCCTGTAACTTGTAGTTTTGTTGCTCCGAAGAGTGCTATCTGATCTGAAATTCCACACAAGTGTTAATTTCACTAAGTCTGAGATTTGTTTGTCAAATGCATTTTGATATGCTTGTTTGAACCTGTTAATGAGTGAATTGGCCGTAGCTCAATGCTAGACTTTTGTTAAGCATCTTGAATGCATCCCTGTCATGTATTTTGTTGTCATGTTTGGGTGCTGTAGCTTGTTCATCTCATTGCATTTAGATGGCTACTTGCTGTAAATCGCAGACCGGTGTCATATTTGAATTGCTTGCCATTTCCAAACCGTAACTCCGATTCCGGCGTTCTCTATATCGTTTTCAAGAGATTTCATCTCATCTTTTCAGTGGCACACTTGGATTTCCAATTTGAGGCCAGCTTCATGCATCCCTTGTCAAATCTTGCATATGCATCCCGCATCGCATCCCGCATAGCATACCATCTTTGCATCATATTGTTTGAGCTTTGCACGTGGTTGATTGTGTTCCGTTTGCTTGTTTGTCTTGTTTGGGTAGAGCCGGGAGACAAGGTCGCTAATGAGGAGCCCGTTGAGTTTGCATTCAAGGATCCAGTCAACTCTGACAACTTTGCAGGCAAGATGATCATACCCTCGAAATCACTACTATCTTTGCTTTGCTAGATGCTCGCTCTTTTGCTATGCCAATGCTACGATGCCTACCACTTGCTTTCAAGCCTCCCAAATTTCCATGTTCAACCTCTAACCCACCATGTCCTAGAAAACCGTTGATTGGCTATGTTACCGCTTTGCTCAGCCCCTCTGATAGCGTTGCTAGTTGCAGGTGAAGATTGGAGACCGTTCCTTGTTGGAACATTTATTTACTTGTTGGGATATCATTATATTGCCATGTTATCTTAATGCATCTATACACTTGGTAAAGGGTGGAAGGCTTGGCCTCTCGCCTAGTGTTTTGTTCCACTCTTGCCGCCCTAGTTTCCGTCATATCGGTGTTATGTTCCCGGATTTTGCGTTCCTTGCGCGGTTGGGTTATAATGGGAACCCCTTGATAGTTCGCCTTGATTAAAGATTTTCCAACAATGCCCAACCTTGGTTTTACCATTTGCCACCTAGCCTTTTTTTCCCTTGGGTTTCCGGAGCCCGAGGGTCATCTTATTTTAGCCCCCCGGGCCAGTGCTCCTCTGAGTGTTGGTCCAACCGAGCAATGTCCGGGGCTACCAGGGGCAACTCTGGGCTGGTCTACCCGACGTCTGGCTCATCTGAGTGTGCCCTGAGAACGAGATATGTGCAGCTCCTATCAGGATTTGTCGGCACATTCAGGCGGTGTTGCTGGTATTGTTTTAACCTGTCGAAGTGTATTGAAGAACCGAGATACCGAGTCTGATCGGAACGTCTCGGGAGGAGGTCTATTCCATCGTTGACCGTGAGAGCTTGTCATGGGTTAAGTTGGGACTCCCCTACAGGGATTTGAACTTTCGAAAGCCGTGCCCGCGGTTATGGGAAGATGGGAATTTGTTAATGTCCGGTTGTACATAACTTGAACCTTAACTTAATTAAAATGAATCAACTGTGTGAGTTACCGTGATGGCCTCTTCTCGGCGGGGTCCGGGAAGTGGACACGGTGTTGGAGTAATGTTTGCGCAGGTTGTCCTCTAGTTTCTCGCTCACGCTATGCATCCTCTTCTCGCTCTCTTTTGCGAACAGGATAGCCACCATATATGCTAGTCGCTTGCTGCAGCTCCACATATATTTTTACCTTGCCTTACCTATAAGCTTAAATAGTCTTGATCGCGAGGGTGCGAGATTGTTGAGTCCCTGTGGCTCACAGATTACTATTACACCAGATGCAGGGCCTGATGATTCCGCTCCAGGTGACGCGCTTGAGCTCAAGTGGGAGTTCGACGAGGACTCTCAACGATACTATGTTTCCTTTCCTGATGATCAGTAGTGGTGCCCAGTTGGGGGTGTTCGGGACCGTGTCGCATGTTGGGTTATCTTTTACTTTGGCGCCGTAGTCGGGCCATGATTGTTTGGATGATGTAATGTTATTTATGTACTTGATTGACGTGGCGAGTGTAAGCCAACTATGTTATCTCCCCTTTTACTATCTATACTACATGGGATGTTGTGAAGATTGCCTAACTTGTGACATATGCCTTCAATGCGATTATGCCTCTAAGTCATGCCTCGACACGTGGGAGATATAGTCGCATCGAGGGTGTTACAAGTTGGTAATCAGAGCCTTCCCCGACCTTAGGAGCCCCATTGCTTGATCGTTTTTAGCAGCCGAGTTGTGTCTAGAAAAATGTTTTGAGTCATTTAGGAATTATATATCGGAGAGTTTAGGAATTCTTTTTACTTCCCAGTCTCCTCATCGCTCTGGTAAGGCATCCTGACATAGAGTTTTGACTCTTCTCTTCTCAACTTCCACTAAATTTTTTTTAGGATCACGCGGGTATCTTGGAATCGCTCCGATGGTTTTATGATGAGAACATTGTCTTGGTGCCTCCTGTCAGGGGTTTTGTGGAAGTGTCCCGGGGAGTTGAGCTCTGAAGTGTTGTCGTCATAATTTTATCGTTGCAGTTCTAGAATACCTGAGTCTAGTACGCCGACATCGAAAATCTCTTTTATGCAGTTCGTTGGTGAGATAACCTCGATGCCACCCAGTACTGGGGCGGGAGTTCGGGAGTATTGCCATAACTCGTATAACGGATGCTTTTCGAAGGTTGAGGTAGATGGTTTCCAAAGTTTTTCTCGGTTATGTGTTGAAGGATGGATACAGCTGGTTGTAGGATTTGCTAGATTTGGGTGAGATATTATGCTTCCCCTGTATCCCCAACACCTGATTGCATAACCGGAAAGGTTCGTGAGTTTCATAGGTGGGAATTCTAGTAGCTCTAGTTCTTATTCCACGGATATTTGGTTTGATATTGGGATTTCTTACCGAGTATTCGTTCTTGATCCGTACCTTGTTGATTTATTTCTCTACCTAAATTCTACATGGCTTCTCAATTTATGGATATGTGACCATTTCAAGAGGAATGCATTCGTTCATTCTGTTCGGATGTGAAGACTATATGTTGCAATTTTCATTCCGTTCGATTCAGCTTCATTTTATCTGTCTATGTGCTAACGGTGGTCAACCTCTTCAGGATGGCTCCCGCTAAGAGCACCAATCAGAATCAGAATCAAGATCCGCCACCACCTCCACCTCCTCCGGAGGCATGGCAAGCTGTGATGGCCGCAACCAATGCAAACACACAGTTGATCACGCAAATTCTTCAAGAGCGCAATCAAGGCAACCAAGGGAACCAAGGCAACAATCAGAATCACATTGCTACACTCAACCAATTCCTTGCTAACGGGCCAAAGACTTTCAGCAATTCTGTTGAGGCAACCGATGCTGACGATTGGCTAGTGGATCTGTGCAAGCATTTCGAGTGTAGTAATGTCAGGCCTGAGGACTTTGTCAAGTTCGCTTCCTTCCAACTCAAAGATCAAGCTGCAGAATGGTTCCAGCAGTACAAGGACTCCAGGGGTGGACGTGTGATCACTTGGGATGAATTCCGTCAAGATTTCAGAGCTCACCATATCCCTCAGAGCGTGGTTGAAAGCAAGCGTGAGGAATTCCGCAACCTGAAGCAAGGCTCTTTGTCTGTCTATGACTACAACAAGTTGTTTTAGAAGCTCGCCCGCTTTGCCAAGCAGGACATGCCAGATGAGAAGAGCATGATATACCAGTTCAGGGGTGGTCTCAGAGAAGAAATTCAGCTACCTCTTGTTCTCTTTGAGCCCTTGAGGTACGATGAGTTCTACAACATGGCATTGAAGCAAGAGGCTACTCAATTGAGGTGTGATGCTTCCAAGAAGCGAGTCAGAGACACTAATCCTTCTTCCTCTACTCAAGTGGCCAAGCAGCAGAAGTATTGGCTTCCTCCTCCTCCGTTCCGTCAGCCGTATCAGCAGAAGAGCAAAGGTGGCAGTGGATCTTCCCACCCACCCAACCCTGGCTTTCAGAACAAGACTCCGTCTCAAGCTCCAAGATCGAGTGCTCCGTATCACCGTCCGCTTTCATAGGTCACGTGCAACAAGTGCCAACAGAAGGGTCACTATGCCAACAAGTGTCTCAACCAGAGGCGTCTTCCTCTTCCTCCTCCTGTCAGATCGGCAAGTACAGCTATCGTCAAGCATAACACTAAGTCCGCCAAGGTCAACTTGATGAATGCAGCTCAGGCAGAGGACTTGTCAAACGTCATTATGGGTAACCTTCCTGTTAACGATATTCCTACCAAAGTTCTTTTTGACACTAGTGCATCGCATTATTTCATATCGAGACCATTTGTTTCTAAACATGAGTTGCCTCTACAAGATTTGCCTAGACAGTTATCTGTTGTTTCTCTGGGTAATTTCATGAATGCAAGCGCTATGGCCCCGGATGTTACTATCACGTTGGGCGATTACAAGTTTCTCTCTTCTCCGGTGGTTCTTGGTAACTCGGATATTGATCTTATTCTTGGGATGGATTGGCTTTTTAAGCACAAGGCTCAGCTTGATTGTGCTGCAAGGCAGATTCAATTGACTCATTCGTCTGAGGATGCAATTGTCTTTGCCGCTCGTGAGGATACCATCCGTCTATTTTCTCTCAATGAGAAGGGTGAACTGGATGCTATCTCACAAATTCCAGTCATTTGCGAATATCAAGACGTCTTTCCAGAAGAGCTTCCAGGAATGCCTCCGCACCGGCCAGTTGAATTCGTCATTGATCTCGAGCCTGGCACGGAACCAGTGTGCAAGCGTCCTTACAAGCTCGGACCTGAAGAGTTGAAAGAGCTGAAGAAGCAACTCGATATTCAAGAGAGAATGGGTCTCATCCGGCCTAGTTCTTCTCCATGGGGTTGTGGTGTTCTTTTTGTGAAGAAGAAGGATGGAACGGACCGACTTTGTGTTGATTACCGTCCATTGAACAAGAAGACCATCAAGAACAAATACCCACTTCCCAACATCAACGAGCTGTTCGAACAACTCAAAGGTGCCCAAGTATTCTCCAAGCTTGATCTCCGTATGGGTTATCATCAGATTCGAATCCGTGAGCAAGATATGCCCAAGACGGCTTTCAGGACAAGCTATGGTTCATATGAATACACTGTCATGTCTTTTGGCCTCGTCAACGCTCCTCCGACTTTCTCCCGCATGATGAACTTCATCTTCAACGCCTACACCAATGACTTCGTTTTGGTCTATCTCGACGACATTCTGGTTTTCTCGAAGAACAAGGAAGATCATGCCAAGCACTTGCGTTTGGTGCTCGATAAGCTGAGGGAACAGCAGTTCTACGCCAAGTTATCCAAGTGCGAATTTTGGCTCGATGAGGTTCTTTATCTTGGTCATATCATCTCCGCCAAGGGCATTGTCGTGAATCCTGAGAAGGTGTCTGCAATTGTGAATTGGGAACCTCCTCAGAACGTGATGCAACTCCGTAGCTTCCTCGGTCTCGCAAGCTACTGCCGAAGATTCATTGAAAACTTTTCTAAGATCGCGAAGCCTCTCTCAAATCTTCTCCAGAAGCACGTCAAGTACGTTTGGTCTCCGGAGTGTGACATTGCTTTCAATACTTTGAAAGAGAAATTGATCACTGCTCCAGTTCTGACTCCGCCTGATGAATCCAAGCCGTACGAGGTCTTTTGTGATGCCTCTCTCCAAGGTCTTGGCGCAGTGTTGATGCAAGAGAAGAAAGTTGTTGCTTATACCTCTCGCCAGTTGAAGCCCACTGAGAAGAACTACCCCACTCATGATCTCGAGTTGGCGGCAGTTGTGCATGCTCTTTTGACTTGGAGACATCTCTTATTGGGAAGAAAAGTGGACATTTTCACTGATCACAAGAGTCTCAAGTACATCTTCACTCAGCCTAATCTCAACCTCAGGCAAACTCAATGGGTTGAAATGATTCAAGAGTATAATCCGAGTATCGAGTATACTCCAGGCAAGGCCAATGTGATTGCTGACGCATTGAGCAGAAAGGCTTATTGCAACAGTCTGATTCTCAAGCCTTATCAACCCGAGCTTTGTGAAGCTTTCCGCAAACTTAATCTGCAAGTTGTTCCTCAAGGTTTCCTTGCCAACCTTCAAGTCTCTCCTACCTTGGAAGACCAGATTCGCCAAGCCCGGCTTCTTGATGCTATGGTGAAAAAGGTGAAGATTGGGATTGCCAAGAGTCAACCCAAGTACAAGTGCTACCGCCTTGATGACAAGGATACTCTTTTCTTCGAGGATCGTATTGTTGTACCCACAGGTGCCCTCCGTAAAGTGATCATGAACGAGGCTCACAATTCTCTCCTCTCCATCCACCCTGGGAGTACGAAGATGTATCAGGACCTCAAGAAGGCTTATTGGTGGACTCGAATGAAGCGCGAGATTGCTCAATTCGTGAATGAATGTGATGTCTGCAGAAGAGTGAAGGCAGAACAGCAAAGGCCAGCTGGTCTCCTCCAACCTCTTGCCATTCCAGAATGGATGTTTGACCACATTGAAATGGACTTCGTGACTGGGTTTCCAAAGTCCAAGCGTCGAAATGATGCTATATTCGTTGTCATCGACAAACTCACTAAAGTGGCTCACTTTCTGCCTATCAAAGAGTCAATCACTGCAGCTCAATTAGCGGAACACTATACCTCTCGTATTGTCTCTCTGCACGGCATTCCATAGTTGATCTCTTCAGACCGTGGTAGCATCTTTACCTCCAAGTTTTGGGATTCTTTTCAGAAGGCCATGGGCACCAACATCCGCTTCAGCACAACTTTCCATCCTCAAACTAGCGGTCAAGTTGAGCTTGTCAACCAGATTCTTGAAGATATGCTCAGGGCTTGTGTGATCTCCTTTGGCATGAAGTGGGAGGATTGTCTTCCTTATGTTGAATTCACCTACAACAACGGTTTTCAAGCAAGTTCGGGCAAGGCCCCATTTGAAATTCCGTATGGCAGGAAGTGCCTTACCCCTCTCAACTGGTCTGAAACCGGCGAACGTCAGCTTTTGGGAAATGACTTAATCACAGAGGTAGAGGAAATGTGCAAAGTTATTCGAGATAACCTCAAAGCAGCCCAATCCCGCCAGAAGAGCTACTATGATAGTAAGCACCGTGATTTGGCTTTCGAGATCGGAGATCATGTTTACCTCCGTGTCTCTCCAATGAAAGGTACTCGTCGCTTCAGTATCAAAGGGAAGCTTGCCCCCAGACACGTGGGACCTTTCAAGATTGTCAGCAAGAGAGGCGATCTCGCCTATCAACTCGAGCTTCCTTCAAACTTTGCAAATGTTCATGATGTGTTCCATGTCTCTCAGCTCCGAAAGTGCTTCAAGACTCCTGACCGCACTGTTAACTTCGAGGACATTGAGCTCCAAGAAGATCTGTCTTATCGTGAGCACCCAGTTGCTATTCTTGAAGAGACTGAACACAAGACTCGCAACAAGTCAATCAAATTTCTCAAAGTCAAGTGGTCACACCATTCCGACCGTGAAGCTACCTGGGAACGCGAGGATCACCTCCGTTCTGAGTACCCAGGGTTCTTTCAGTCCTAGATCTCGGGACGAGATCCTTTCGTAGTGGTGGAGTGTTGTAACACCCCGGATGTAACTTACCCAATTTGTACTCCAACTCTTGTCGTTTCCGGCTTTAAGTTATTTTATTTTCTCGGGTTCAGGTCTGTGTCTCCGTGTGTTGTTGTCGGTTTCATGCATCTCATATCATGTCATCATGTGCATTGCATTTGCATACGTGTTCGTCTCATGTATTCGAGCATTTTCCCCGTTGTCCATTTTGCATTCTGGTGCTTCGTTCTCCTTCGATGGTCATTTCTAACTTTCTTTCATGTGTGGGGACTAAACATTTCCGGATTGGACCGGGACTTGCCAAGCGGCCTTGGTTTACTACCGGTAGGCCGCCTGTCAAGTTTCGTACCATTTGAACTTCGTTTGATCCTCCAACGGTTAACCGAGGGACCGAAAAGGCCTCGTGTGTGTTGCGGCCCAACACCCCTCCATTTTGGCCCAAAACCCACCTAAACCTTCTCCATCATCTAGATCGTTCGATCACGATCGCGTGGCCGAAAACCGCACCTCATTTGGACTCTCCTAGCTCCCTCTATGCCTATATATACCCCCCCATTCCAAATCTCGGATCTCCTCTCTGTAACCCTAAAAATATCACCTCCGCCGTGTCGAACATTGTCCGTCCGGCCGGACATGTCCGCCGCCGTCCCCTCGTCCTCTCCCGTCACGCCACGTGGTAGCCACCGGCCGCCCCCACGCCGAGGCCCGGGGAGCCCACGGCGAGCCCTCCCGGCCCATTCCTCCGCTGCCGAGGCGCCTCGCCTCCCGCCGCCTCCTTCCCCGAGGCCGGCGACCCGGTCCACCACGCCGGCCACCACCTCGCCGCGCCGCCGCACCGGCCGGCGCACCGACCCCGCCGCTCGGCGCCCTGCCGCCCCTGGTCGGCAACCACTGCCGCCGCTCCACCCGCCTCGGGCCGCCGTCTTCTACTCCGGCGCCGGCCCGCGCTGACCTCCACCTCGCCCGCTTCCTCCGGCCGTGCCCCGTCGCTGGTGAACACTGCCGGACATCCTCGTATATCGTGCATCGGATCTCAGATCTAGATCCAAAAACGTGGGTTGACTTTCTCCCGAAACCCTAGTTCATATGCCCATGTTCATTATGTCGTATCTCCTCATCCGTAGCTCCGTTTTGGGCATATAGCATATCAAAATGTTTGCCTCAGAGAGTGCATCATTTCATTCCATTGCATCATTTTCATTTGAGTTCATCTTGATGCCTGAAATGCTGTTAGAAGAGTGCTACTTGAGATATTTGTCAGATCTGCTACTCCATTTAGATATTTGTCATTTTTGCCATGATTTTTGTGTGTATGATATGCCCATGAGCTCTACATATGTTTTGTTAAGGGTTTTGCCATATTTCCAGATGTGCAACCCATGTATTTTTGTGATGTGTGTGGTGACTAGCACAAGCTTGCAAAGTGAGGCACTTGGTAATGCTGATTTCAGGGACTTAGCATTTCCACTAAGTCCTTGAGCTGTTTATCTCATGTGGCCATATGTTCATGTTGTTTCCTAGTGATCCGTGCCTCTTTTGAGGATGATCAGTAAGGATGTTTTGTTAATCTTGTAGTGCTCTATCCATCCATGTCTTTGTTTTCAATTATGGAGCACCCTAGATTGAGTCAATCAAGCTCTACCTTTGCTATTTTGTGAATCTGGGCAGATTGTCTACTTATTAGCGATTTTGCCGGGGATGTTGTAGTTGATCCGTGCATGCTATGCTATTGTTCTTGCCATGTCTAGCTTACATTTTGTGTATTATTGATGGGGGTATGCTTAGTTTGTCATGACTTGCTCTGTAGTGAGTGCATCGAGCTCATATACATGCCTACTTGATATCTGTTTTCATCATGCTCCAGTTTTCACTAAGTCTGAGAACTGATTATGTTTTTGCCATGTTCACATGCTTGCAAATGTGTTTTCCGATCCCTTTTGACTCAAGGTCACTAAGGGACTTTTGTTAAGACTTTTGAGTAGCTCCATGCCATGTTTTACTTTGCCATGTTCAGGTCCTGTAACTTGTAGTTTTGTTGCTCCGAAGAGTGCTATCTGATCTGAGATTCCAGACAAGTGTTAATTTCACAAAGTCTGAGATCTGTTTGTCAAATGCATTTTGACATGCTTGTTCGAACCTGTTAATGAATGAATTGGCCGTAGCTCAGTGCTAGACTTTTGTTAAGAATCTTGAATGAATCCCTGCCATGTATTTTTTTGTCATGTTTGGGTGCTGTAGCTTGTTCATCTCATTGCATTTAGATGGCTACTTGTTGTAAATCGCAGACCGGTGTCATATTTGAATTGCTTGCCATTTCCAAACCGTAACTCCGATTCCGGCGTTCTTTATATCGTTTTCAAGCGATTTCATCTCATATTTCCAGTGGCACACTTGGATTTCCAGGTTGAGGCCAGGTTCATGCATCCCTTGTCAAATCTTGCATATGCATCCCGCATAGCATCCCGCATAGCATACCATCTTTGCATCATATTGTTTGACCTTTGCACGTGGTTGATTGTGTTCCGTTTGCTTGTTTGTCTTGTTTGGGTAGAGCCGGGAGATGAGGTCGCTAATGAGGAGCCCGTTGAGTTTGCATTCGAGGATCCAGTCAACTCTGACAACTTTGCAGGCAAGATGATCATACCCTCGAAATCACTACTATCTTTGCTTTGCTAGATGCTCGCTCTTTTGCTATGCCAATGCTACGATGCCTACCACTTGCTTTCAAGCCTCCCAAATTTCCATGTTCAACCTCTAACCCACCATGTCCTAGAAAACCGTTGATTGGCTATGTTACCGCTTTGCTCAGCCCCTCTGATAGCGTTGCTAGTTGCAGGTGAAGATTGGAGACCGTTCCTTGTTGGAACATTTATTTACTTGTTGGGATATCATTATATTGCCATGTTATCTTAATGCATCTATACAATTGGTAAAGGGTGGAAGGCTTGGCCTCTCGCCTAGTGTTTTGTTCCACTCTTGCCGCCCTAGTTTCCGTCATATCGGTGTTATGTTCCCGGATTTTGCGTTCCTTACGCGGTTGGGTTATAATGGGAACCCCTTGATAGTTTGCCTTGATTAAAGCTTTTCCAGCAATGCCCAACCTTGGTTTTACCATTTGCCACCTAGCCTTTTTCCCTTGGTTTCCGGAGCCCGAGGGTCATCTTATTTTAGCCCCCCAGGCCAGTGCTCCTCTGAGTGTTGGTCCAACCGAGCAATGTCCGGGGCTACCAGGGGCAACTCTGGGCTGGCCTACCCGACGTCTGGCTCATCTGAGTGTGCCCTGAGAACGAGATATGTGCAGCTCCTATCGGGATTTGTCGGCACATTTGGGCGGTGTTGCTGGTCTTGTTTTAACCTGTCGAAGTGTCTTGAAGAACCGAGATACCGAGTCTGATCGGAATGTCTCGGGAGGAGATCTATTCCTTTGTTGATCGTGAGAGCTTGTCATGGGCTAAGTTGGGACTCCCCTGCAGGGATTTGAACTTTCGAAAGCCGTGCCCGCGGTTATGGGCAGATGGGAATTTGTTAATGTCCGATTGTAGATAACTTGAACCTTAACTTAATTAAAATGAATCAACCGTGTGAGTTACCGTGATGGCCTCTTCTCGGCGGGGTCCGGGAAGTGGACACGGTGTTGGAGTAATGTTTGCGCAGGTTGTCCTCTAGTTTCTCACTCGCGCTTTGCATCCTCTTCTTACTCTGTTTTGCGAACAGGATAGCCACCATATATGGTAGTCGCTTGCTGCAGCTCCACATATATTTTTACCTTGCCTTACCTATAAGCTTAAATAGTCTTGATCGCGAGGGTGCGAGATTGTTGAGTCCCTGTGGCTCACAGATTACTATTACACCAGATGCAGGGCCTGATGATTCCGCTCTAGGTGACGCGCTTGAGCTCAAGTGGGAGTTCGACGAGGACTCTTAACGATACTATGTTTCCTTTCCTGATGATCAGTAGTGGTGCCCAGTTGGGGGTGTTCGGGACCGTGTCGCATGTCGGGTTATCTTTTACTTTGTCGCCGTAGTCGGGCCATTAGTGTTTGGATGATGTAATGTTATTTATGTACTTGATTAATGTGGCGAGTGTAAGACAACTATGTTATCTCCCCTTTTACTATCTATATTACATGGGATGTTGTGAAGATTGCCTAACTTGCGACATATGCCTTCAATGCGATTATGCCTCTAAGTCGTGCCTCGACACGTGGCAGATATAGTCGCATCGAGGGTGTTACACATTTGTTCCCGAGGACATGGGAGAAGTCTTGTTATAAGTAGTCATGTGAATTTGGTATTCGTTCGATATTTTGATGAGATGTATGTTGTCTTTCCTCTAGTGGTGTTATGATGAAGATTAAACCCTACTTTATGCGTTGCTTCGTAAGGGGCTGATTTGGATCCATATGTTTCATGCTATGGTTAGGTTTACCTTAATTCTTGTTTCATAGTTACGGATGCTTGCGAGTGGGGTTAATGATAAGTGGGATGCTTGTCCAAGGAAGGGTAGTACCCAAGCACAGGTCCACCCACATAACAAATTATCAAAGTAACGAATGCGAATCATATGAGCATGATGAAAACTAGCTTGACGATAATTCCCATGTGTCCTCTGGAGCGCTTTCCTTTATATAAGATTTTTTCCAGGCTTGTCCTTTGCTACAAAAAGGATTGGGCCACCTTGCTTCACCTTGTTTACTTTTGTTAGTTGTTACCCGTTACGAATTACCTTATCATAAAACTATCTGTTACCGATAATTTCAGTGCTTGCAGAGAATACTTTACTGAAAACTGCTTGTCATTTCCCTATGCTCCTCGTTGGGTTCGACACTCCTACTTATCTAAAGGTCTACGATAGATCCCCTATACTTGTGGGTCACCATGTTCCCAGGGAGGTAATCGAGCACCACCTTGTTATCTTCCCACATGCCCGACCTGTCAAGCAGAAAGTCCAGAAGCAGGCCTTGGAGAGTTAGCAGTTTATTAAAGAGGAGATCAAGAAGCTTGAAGCAGCTGGTTTGGTCAGGGGAGTACTACATCCTACATGGTTAGTGAATCCAATGGTTGTTCGGAAGGCTAACGGGAAGTGGAGGCTTTGCATAGATTTCACATATCTCAACAAGGCTTGCCCGAAGGACCCATTTCCCTTGCTGCGCATGGATCAAATAGTGGATTCCACCTCTGGCTGTGATTTGCTTTCCTTTCTAGATGAATATTCTAGGTATCACCAAATCCTCATGTCCAAGGAAGACGAAGAGAAGACATCATTCATCACCCCATGTGGTACGTACTGTTTTATCCACATGCCATTCGTATTAAAGAGTGCTGGGTCTACTTTTGCAAGGGCAGTCCAGATTGGTTTCGAGCCACAGCTGCACATAAACATTAAAGCTTATATGGATGACATTGTGGCCAAGATCAAGGACAGAGAAACCCTTATCCAGAATTTGGAAAAGACATTTGCTAATCTGCGCAAGATCAACTTGAAACTCAACCCAGAAAAGTGTGTGTTTGGCATTCCTTCCAGGAAGCTACTTGGGTTCTTTGTGTCCCATCAGGGAATCGAAGCCAACCCTGACAAGATTAAAGTTATCGAGGAGAACCAAGCACCAAGGACAGTCAAGGATGTGAGACGTTTGACAGGGTGTGTATCCGCGCTAAGCAGATTCATTTCCAAGTCTGCCGAGTGTGCCCTGCCGTTCTTCAAAATCTTGAAGAAGGCAGGACCCATGAAATGGACCCCCAAAAGCAAACGCAACTATATAAGAGTGGAATACCTACTTGTCCTCTGTGCCCACCTTGGTTGCTCCCAAACCACAAGAACCATTAATGCTATACCTGGCGGCAACCAACCAAGTGGTTGGTGCAGCCTTGTTGGCATAGAGGGAAATGGACGAAGCAGAGAGTGAGCAAGGCCGGCAGAGCCAGAGAAGGATCACGACACAAATAAGCATGGCAGCGAGAGCGACCCCAAGGACACAAAAAGGAAGAAAGTGGTGCGGCGCCCAGTGTACTTCGTGAGTTCCTTAATTCAAAGGGCTAGGTCAAGGTACTCTGGCGTGCAAAAGTTGATCTGTGGTCTCATGATGTCCTCAAGGAAATTGCACTACTACTTCCAAGCCCATGAGATCACGGTTGTCACTCTCTTCCCGTTGCAATGGATACTCCGAAACCCTGAGGCTACCGGCAGAATAGTGGAATGGGCTTTGAAGTTATCTAGTTTTAGTCTGAAGTTTGAGAGCACATCAACGATCCAGAGCAGGGCATTGGCAGAGTTTATTGCAGAATGGACGCCAACCCCTGATGAGGAAGTGCTAGAAACAGTCATCCCCAGCAAGGAGACGCCCCAAGAATGAATTATGTATTTTGATGGTGCCTTTTCCCTACAAGGTGCACGTGCTGGCGTTCTTCTCATTGCTCCCTCCAGGGAGCACTTGAAATATGCCATCCACATGCATTTTGCCCAGGAAGAGGCAACCAACAATACAACAGAGTATGAAGGGCTCCTTGCCGGGCTCAGGATTGCTGCAAAATTGGGAATCAAGAAGCTAATTATTCAAGGAGACTCACAACTTGTGGTGAGATAAGTCAATAAAGATTATCGAAGCCCACTGATGGAGGCATATGTTGAGGAAGTGAGGAGATTGGAGGAGCGCTTTGACGGATTGCAAACAGAGCATGTACCTCGTGCGGAAATCAGCATAGCTAATCATCTGTCAAAGTGTGCTGCGTAGAAGCTTACTATGGAACCAAGGACTTTTGATCTCCATCTTACTCAGCCCTCCATGTGCCCAACAACAATGTCCTAGAAAAGGAGAAAGATGGAATCCGGTAAGCCTCTCCTAGTAGAGCCTTCCGCTCCTGGCAGAGACCCTTCCGAAAACAACTCCTCACCACCTGTCGGGCCGCACCCTCCAGCTAGGCCCATGGTCCCCGCGGACAAGGAGTGTGCCCCCGCGGTTCAGGAGGTGCCGCTAGTCCTCGTTGCCGAGCCCCATGCTCCAACTTGGGCAAGGCATGTAGTCCATTTTCTCCAAAACGGAGAACTTCCCGAGGACCAAGATGAAGCTAAAAGAGTAGCCCAGAGGGCCAGTATGTATCAGTTTGTCGATGACACTCTATACAGAAGGAGGCCCAACGGTGTGAAATTGAAGTGCATCTGCCGAGAAGAAGGAAATGAACTGCTGGCTGAGATACACAAAGGCATGTGTGGCTCCCACATTGGATTAAGGGCATTGGTTGGGAAAGCATTCCGACAAGGATTCTATTGGCCCATAGCCCTCTAAGATGCGGTTGAGCTAGTCACCAGATGTGAAGCCTGCTAGTTCCATTCCAAGAATATCCACCTACCTGCCCAAGCTTTTTAGACAATTCCTTTATCATGGCCATTTTCGATCTGGGAGCTCGATATCCTCGGCCCTTTCCCTCGAGCAATACGGGGCTTTGAATATTTGTTTGTTGCTATCGACAAGTTTACACATTGGTCGGAAGTGACTGTCATGAGAAAGGTGACTGCCCAGTCAGCTATCAAGTTCTTAAAAGAATTGTTGTGTCATTTTGGAGTCCTGACAAGGATCATTACCGACAACGGAACCCAGTTAACGAGGCGCGCCTGTCGGGTTACGAGTTCTGGCAAACCCTTGAGGTTCGAACACTGGGGTGTGCACAAAGATCTCTCCCCCCTAGCTCACACTCTCGCAACGATCTCAAAGCCTAGCTCGCCGACCCCAAGGAACAAAGGACACGAGGGTTTATACTGGTTCGGGCCACCATTACGTGTAATACGCTACTCTAGTGTGGTGTCGTGGATTGCCTTGTAGGCTGGGGATGAACAAGTACAAGGAAAGAACAACCTCTTGAGGAGAGGTGTTCTTGAGCTCGATGAGCTTGTGTGGTTGGGGGTGATATGAATCCTCCCTAGATGAGCCGATCCCTGACTATGGTGGTGGCTAGCCCTATTTATAGAGGCCCGAGTCCTCTCCCCAAATATTAGGCGGGAAGGGATCCCACAACAGCCAATTCGAAGGGGGACAGCCGGTACAAGTTATCCTGACAAAAGGTGGTCTTCGCCTGCCAAAGGCTCTGGTGGTGACGCCGTCGTGGGCTCCGTGGTGACCTCCGTCTTGTCATCCTGCTGGTCTTGGTCTCGTTGCACCGATATGGAAACCATTGCCTGACGCCTCGGGACTCCTTGCCTGCGCCTGCCTCTTTAGCACCGAAGGCGAAACTGGCACCCTGCGCCCGCTGGCGCCCGCCTGGCCTTGGTCGTCATGGCTCACGTCATGGGAACCTCACGAGGTGCCCCTTTCCTTGATCTCTCCGCTCCTCGCGAGCCAGCCTAGTGAGGCTGCCCCTGAGGAGGTCTTGTGTGGTCCACCTCGTGAGGATCTTGAGCCTTGGTTGATGAAGATGGGCCGTACCAGGCCGCTGGTGGAGCCACACCCTGGGCCGCAGGTAGGCAAGTCTGGGTACCCCCATTCCCAGGACGCCGACAGTAGCCCCTGAGCCCAAGGCGCGCTCGTGCTTGGCTTCGCGGCGAAGCCAAGGGGCAAGTGCGGAATGCCACGGGCCCTAATAGCATGCAGCCTCGATTGACGCGTGGCGCTTGACGGGTCGTGGGCGTCTCCGCTTCCCCACGCTGCCTTGGTAACTGCCCGATTTGACGAGTCCCTGTTGTATACAGAAAAAGGTCATTATTACCTTAGATCATGGAGGCCGGCAGTTGGCCTCCTCCTGGCAATAAATGCGAAGAGGGCGGAGCCCTCGTCACCCATCTCTTCCTCCACTCCTCCTACTTCTCCTTCTTCTTCCTTGCTTCGCTACTACGCCACGTCACCCATGGCGGTGATACGGCGGTTCTCCGCCGCCGAGAAGGGGAAAGCCCCCCGCGAAGAGCTTGGGCCTCTTCCGCCGAAGAAGAGGTTGGCTCGCCCGCGTGATGCTGTTGTGAGGTCGGAGGTGACAAGGCCTTGGCACGAACGACCTCCCCCGGGCTATCCACTGCCTTTGTACACCTAGGCAGAGGGCTCCAGAAGAGGTAGCAGGGACCGATGCCCCCCGTGCTACCGCCGTGGTGGTTGTGCAGTGGTGGCGCGTGCTGCCGCCCCGCGAACCCACGCCGAAGGTTCCTCGCACGAATTTGTGGTGTGGGTGGCGATGCCGCAGAGCACATGGATCCGGTTCCCGCAGTTCTTCTCCGACGTGATGCCGTCGAGGGGGCCACTGGAGCTGTGGCTGCAACATGCTGGGTGTGACACCCCAACGATGGGGGCGGAGGTCGAGGTCGTCTCCCCCGGCAAGGTCTTCATGACCCGCAGATGGGGTGAGGTCGCCCACGTTTTCCATGCGGAGGGGGCGCTCACCATCCATTTTGAGTACGACGGCACCTCCATGCTGTTCTTCAAGGTCTTCGACGAGGAGGGCAATCGCCTGGATTGCTGTCATGGAGGGGGCCGCCAGGACGGTGCGGCGGCAGGCGCTCAGCCCGCCCTTGGTCCTGCCGACAGCTCCTCCAGCAGCAGTTGTGGCTCCTGGTTGTCCAGCGACTCTCCTGAGCCCGATGAGACTCCGAAGACGAGCGACGACAACTATGTGCCCCTGAGCTCGGGCCGTGCCCGGAGTACGGCAAAGTAGTCCACCCGTCGCCGCCGTTGATCTGGATGGGGTTTGTGTCGGCCCCTCGTGGCCCACTGTTGATGATGGCATCGGCGGCGACGCTTGTAGATAGGGCTCCTAGAAACCTTCTTCTTTTGTTCCCAGCAAGGAGTGGAGATGAACCCCATGGGGGCGTGTAAAGGGTCTGTAGTGTCTTTTGTTAATATTTCCCTTATTATGAAGATCTATGACTGTGTATCTTGCTTTGGCTCGGTCCCCCCTTTCCGTCCTCGCGGTAGCCTAGTGCTCTACGCCAACAGGTCTCGGTCCCCAGGCAGGCTGCAGCCATCGCTGGTATGCCGGGTCGCGATGCCATGGTCAAGGCTAGGAGGTGAGCGGCCCGAGGTCCAGTAAGAGCTCCTGAGGCGCGATGCCCAAGAGGTCCCCTTTAGCGTGCAAGCAACTACGTGAAGGTAGGAAAGGAAGGTGGCGTCGCCGTAACCAGGCTTCTAGAGATGGGAGTCATGTGTCGCAGTGCTTGGCTGATTTGGGTGTGAGACTTATCTTTGCGGTCCAAAGTGGATTCCTAGTGTCGCGCCAGCTTCGTGTGTCAACTGGGTCGAACTCACGCGAGCCTCCCCCTCCCTTCACGCCCTTCTATGTGCTATGCGTCCTTGGGCCCCAGCCCTCGAGAAAGCTCAGTCGCCACCAGTATGCGAGGTCATGATGCCATGGTCAAGGATGGGGGGTGAGGGCTGGAGAGCCATTAAGAGTTCTTGGGTCGCGATGCTCAGGAGCCCCACTTTAACGCGCAAGTGAATTGTGTGAAAAAAGGGAGGAGCCCGCAGTGCCGTCCGCCATCAGCCTCCGGGGGTTCCTGCATGTTAGCGCGAAGGAGGAATACAGGCTGCAACCATGTTTGCCGTTCTGCCACGAGTCATTCCGCAAGAAGGTGAAGGCACTGAGGGCCTGGTGAGGTGACGTGCATGGGGCGTGCCACGAGCCAGAGCTCGACCGCTCAGGTTTGACAGCGTTGCAGGGACGGACCCGAGCACAAGCGCCATGCCAGCATGGGTAGCTTCCATTGCGGGATGAGCAGGGGGCGATGGGCAGCGTGGGTGGCTGCGATGGATAATAGGCAAGCAAGTGATAATCATGAAATGACTCAATCAAAGAGGCAGGTTAGCTCGGATAGATGCAAGAACGATACATGCCGCTAGTACATACTCGAGCGACATGGGGATGATGCAGCCCAAGGGGCGCCCCCAGCATTGTAAGCTAGAATTGCAAAAGGATACACGTCGCAGGGACAAACCCGTACGACTCGTTGATAATGCAGCCCGAGGGGAGCCCCGACTAAATGAACAGAAAGGAGTCACCTGATAACGCTGCATGAGTGGTGTTGGAGTAGCCGATGATGCGTGCCGAGGAGTCACTCCTCACGAGCCGCCAGAACCCTGAGCCTCAGGAGGCTCCAGGGGCTCGGATGGTTCCTTGGGGACCATCGCCATCTCCACCAAGACAGCATGATGCCTGGCCTCCTGAGCTGCCAAGATGCTCCGCAAGTGGCCCTGGTGGGTGGCGGCCGCGTTCGGCAAGCCAAATGGCATGCGAACGTACATGTGAGATGGACCCTCGCACCGACCAACGCGCGAAGGCCAGAAGCACTCCTAAGATGCGGCTTTGTTGAGCCCTGGAATGTCGATGCAGACGCGCAGCCCGCCGTCCTCGCCAGGATGGGGGACTACGTCATGTGGTGGGTGGCGGTCGCCACGTATGGCCCTTGCCTTTTGAAGCTCCTGGGTCGCCTTGATGATGAACTCCTGAGCATCAGGCGCTCCTTGCCCACTGCCCTCCTGAGGGAAACATGCGGCGAAGCACGCGTCCACATGGTGCCTGAGTGCCTCCCTCATGATGCTGGCTAGGTCTGAGGCCCTACAGAAGAGAGCCCCCGAGCCTTGCCCGAGGAGGGTGCCAGGCACGCCTTCCTATGCAAGGGAGGGAGGCGCCCCGGCTCTGGGTGCAGGTCCTGAGGTGGTGCTGCTGGAGACGCTGCTCTCCTAAGGCCCCGAGAGGAGTAGCTGTTTCTTCTTCTTGGGGATGGATAAAGGAGGGTACATGATGCCTTCATTGTCGGGGTCTTCGATCGTAGCAGCTTGGAAGGCGCGCTCAAGGGAGCACACCGCATCTCTTTCTTCACAGGGGACCATGATGATGCCTCCACTCCCTAGCATCTTGAGGACGTTGTAGCCGTGGTGGGTCACTGCCATAAATTTGGCCAATGCTGGGTACCCAAGGATGGCGTTGTACGGCAGACGAATGTGGGCGACGTCGAAGTCGATGAGGTCGGTGCGGTAGTTGTTGTTGGTGTTCTGGGAACGGGGGCCCAGACTTGCCTGCCTGCGGCCCACAACGTGGTTCCACCAGCGGCCCTGCACGGCCCATCTTCACCACCAAACACTCAAGACCCTCGTGAGGGGCCAAGCCTCGCGAGGCGAATGATGCAAGACCTCCTGAGGGGCGGCCTCACCAGGTTGGCTCGCGAGGGGCAGAGAGATTAAGGCAGGGCACACCTCGCGAGGTTCCTCTGACGCAAGCCATGACGACTAGAGCCAGGCGGGCGCCAGCGCTCAGTGTACTCATTTCCTCTTTGGTGCTAAAGAGGCAAGCGCAGACGAGGATTCCCGAGGCATCAGGCAAAGGTTTCCATATCGGTGCAACAAGACCAAGACCAGTAGGACAGCAGGACGGAAGTCACCGTGGAGCCCAAGACGGTGTCACCACCATAGCCTTTGGCAGGCGAAGACTACTTTTGTCAGGACAGCTTGTACTAGCTGCCCCCCTTCAAATTGGCCGCTGTGGGATCCCTTCCCGCCTAATATTTGGGAAGAGGACCCGGGCCTCTTTATATATAGGACTAGCCACCACCGAAGGGCGGATCGGATCAGATAGGATCCAACCTGATCTAGCTCATCTCATTTTGGACCGGATCCATTCCACCGATCCACCACACTCACCAAGCACAAGAACACCTCTCATCAGGATTCTGTTCTTCCCTTGTAACTGATCATCCTCAGCCCAAGGGGCAATGCACCACACCACACTGGAGTAGGGCATTACACCACATTGGTGGCCCAAACCAGTATAAACTCTTGTGTCTCATGTTCTTTGGGTTCGTCAAGATCATGGTGTGTGCGAGCTAGAGAAGTGGAGAGATCTTCATGCACACCTCAAGGGTTTTGCCGGAACCCGAAATCTGACATTTGGCGCGCCAGGTAGGGGTGCGTTGGAGCTTCTCTTCCTCTAGTTGATCCGCCAACACTCCGCGGTTCCGATGTGCGGCGACCCGAGGACCAACACCGACCGCTGGGCAGCTTGGCCGGCCCGGGCGGCGCCGTCCACCCAAGAAGACCTCAACCCTGCGCCCCAGTCGGCACACGCATCGCCAAATGCTGCATGGCATAGAAGGCGCGGTCAAACACCATCCACCCTCACTCCACGACAGCCACGGGCGGCCGCAAGGGCCTCAAGCCACGCCGCGGCCACGGCGCCACAAACCCGACAGGATCAAGCAAACATGAGGGCCGCGCTCATGGTGGCTCGCGAGCTGCTGCTATGCTGACTGATGGAGAGCGGCCAAGATGCATTGCTGGAGAGCGTCGCCGAGCTACTGGACGCCACGGCCTCGGGAGTACCACCCTTCTGCTCCCTGCTTACGCCTCAGGCCACGGCCGGATCGCAAGGCGGGCCTCGCCACGCCCGCGTGCCCCCAAGTGAGGGAGTCCTGGACTGAGGGGTCCTTGGGCGTCCGACCTATTGGATATGGGCCGGACTATTGGTCCGTGAAGACACGAAGACCGAAGACTCTACCCATGTACGGATGGGGCTCTCCTTGGCGTGGAAGGCAAGCTTGGCGACCAACTATGAAGATTCCTTTCTCTGTAACCGACCTTGTGTAACCCTAGATCCCTCCTATGTCTATATAAACCAGAGGGCTAGGTCTGTAGATTCCCCGAATAATCACAGGTTAGACTTTTAGGTTTTAGCCATTACGATCTCGTGGTAGAAGGTAGATGAACTCTTGTTATACTCATATTCATCAAGATCAATCAAGCAGGAACTAGGGTATTACCTCCATAGAGAGGGCCCAAATCTGGGTAAACATTGTGTCCCCCGTCTCCTGTTATCATTGATCCTAGATGCACAGTTCGGGACCCCCTACCCGAGATCCGCCGGTTTTGACACCGACATTGGTGCTTTCATTCAGAGTTCCACTGTGCCGTCCTCAAAAGGTCTGATGGCTCCTTCAATCATCTACAACGTTGCTATCCAAGGAGAAGTCTTCCTCCCCGGACAGATCTTCGTGTTCGGCAGCTTCGCACTGTGGGTCAACTCACTTGGCCATCTGGAGCAGATCGAAAGCTACGCCCCTGGCCACCTGGTCAGATTCGGAAGCTTGAGCTATGTCACAGATATCCGTCGACACTTGATCTTCGACGGATTCGACACCACGGCAGCCGCTCCCCGCCACTACGATGAACATGACTTAGATCTGTCATCGGGCCATACCCAGGAAATTGCACCTGAAACCGCTCTGGCCATAGATCCGGGGAAGGTTGCGCCATCCAAGGACACGAAGGTCAACCCCGCCATGGAAGCCGCAGACTCCCCGGTGTTGGAGCCACACACATACTTAACCACACGTAACATCTGTGTCACCAGAGCTACGGACTCGTTTCCGGTTATAAGTTCCTAACTATGTGCGTCCGCCTATGTCGAGCATGATCGGTCATCGATCGCCGAATTCAGCGCCGCAGACATCTTCCAGCACTCGCCTCTGGGCTTCGCGCTAAACTCGTTAAGAGCACTATCTTTAGCAGGAGGCTCACAGCCGGATTGTGTCCGGCTCGAACCGGAGGCTGATGATGGAGAATTTCACATACCACCCACCGCCCACTTCATAGCCACTGTCAAAGACTTAACTGACATGCTTGATTACGGCTCCGACGACATCAACGGTATGGACGACGATGCCGGAGAAGAAGAGGCCCAGAACCCGTCGTTCACTGGACGCTGGAGGGCCACTTCCTCGTACGATGTATACATGGTGGATGCACCAAAGGAGAATATCGGTGATGACAAGGAAGATCCAGTTGAGTATAAACACTCCGATATACAATCAAAGCGCCGGCGCCAACGGTGCCGCTCTAAGTCATGCCGCAGTAAAGACATCAACACTGGCACAGGAGAAGATAACACTCCGGAAGGTGCCGAAGACAACGAAGAGCGGGTTGAAAGCCGCAGACGGACTCCATCAGAGCTACATCGCGATACGGCCCGATATAGAGGCGCCGCACACCCTCATTGCTTCACCGACGAAGTCATGGAACATGAATTCCCCAAAGGGTTCAAACCCATGAATATAGAATCATACGATGGAACCACAGACCCCACGGTATGGATCGAAGACTTCATCCTCCATATTCATATGGCCCGCGGCGATGACCTTCATGCCATCAAATACCTCCCCCTAAAACTCAAAGGACCAACCCGACACTAGTTGAACAGCCTGCCCGAAAATTCCATCGGTGGCTGGGAGGACTTGGAAGAAGCCTTCCTTGATAACTTCCAAGGTACATATGTTCGACCTCCGGACATTGACGACTTAAGCCATATAGTCCAACAGCCGGGAGAGTCCGCCAGGAAATTCTGGACTAGGTTCTTAACTAAAAAGAACCAGATCGTCGACTGTCCGGATGCCGAAGCCCTAGCGGCCTTTAAACACAGCATCGGCGACGAATGGCTCGCCCGCCACCTCGGCCAAGAGAAGCCAATGTCCATGGCGTCCCTCACGGCACTCATGACCCACTTTTGTGCGGGCGAGGATAGTTGGCTTACCCGTAGCAAAAATAATGCAAGCGACGCCAGCACCCTGAAGCTAAAAATAGCAATGACAAGTCCTGAAGCAACAGATACAAGCGTCGAAACAACAATGACAACACCGACGATACGGTGGTCAATGCTGGATTCAGTGGCTCCAAGTCCGGTCAGCGGAAGAAGCCATTCAAAAAGAACAATTTGGGCCCATCTAGCTTGGACCGCATACTTGATCGTCCGTGCCAGATTCATGGCACCCCAGATAAACCACCCAATCATACCAACAAAGATTGTTGGGTTTTTAAACAGGCTGACAAGTTAAATTCCAAAAAAAGGATAAGGGATCGCAAAGAGAAGATGACGACAAGGAGCCCTGGCCGCCAAACACACGGGGACAGAAGAAGTTTCCCCCTCGGGTCAAAACAGTGAACATGATATACGCCACCCACATCCCCAAGAGGGAGCGCAAGCGCGCGCTCAGGGACGTCTACGCGATAGAGCCAGTCGCCCCAAAATTTAATGCATGGTCGTCATACCATATACTTTTGATCGCCAGGATCATCCGACCAGTATTCGTCATGGCGGTTCGGCCGCACTGGTCCTGGTCCCAATAATTGATGGGTTCCACCTGACGCGAGTCCTGATGGACGCTGGCAGCAGCCTCAACTTGCTCTATCAGGATACAATGTGCAAAATGGGCATTAACCCATCACAGATCAAGCCCACAAAGACTACCTTTAAGGGAGTCATACCGGGCGTAGAGGCCCGCTGCATGGGCTCAATCACACTAGAGGTTGTCTTCGGATCTCAGGACAACTTCTGAAGTGAGGAGTTAATATCCGATATCGTCCCCTTTCGCAGCAGCTACCATGCACTACTCGGACAAACCACATTTGCTCGATTTAATACGGTGCCACACTACGCTTACCTCAAGCTCAAGATGCCCGGTCCACGTGGTGTCATAACAGTCAATGGAAACACGGAAGGCTCCCTCCGCACCAAGGAGCACACTGCTGCCTTAGCGGCAGAGGTATAGGGCGGCCTTTTCAAGCAGAACCTCAATTCGGCAGCCGATCCCCCGGACACTGTCAAGAGAGTCCGAACCATTCTGCAGAAGGACAGCTCGGCTTGTCAAGAGTTCGACTAGCAATTTGGCCTCTGTCCCAGTCCTGACCAAGTGGCGACAATTGTACCGCACGTACATAATTACACACTAAAAGTACCATGGACACAGATGGTGGAATAATCAGCTTGTGATCCGCAATACGGCTCGACCACCCCGGACACACATAATTTCAATATTTCCTTTTTTTCTTTTTCTCTTTTTCATAGGCCTTTTCTGCCGGCTTGACCATCGATTCTTTCCGAAGGATAAAAACACCAAGGCGACAAGAAGCATGGATGTACTGGGGAATCTTTAGGTGGTTTCTTAAACGATCCCTTTTACCTGTTTTCAGGACCCACACGCAGCTCTCCCTTGGTTAAGGCATAGTAAATAGCCTTCTTCTTATGGCATTATTTGTATAAATGCGCTTTAACGCACCAATGAAATTGTCATAGAAACAATTTGCGGCCCAAATTTTACGGCCCTAGCTTGCCACTTGTTCTTCTTTTGTTTCCTTTTTGTCTTTTCTTTTCTGGTAACTTTATCAGATAACACCCGTACACTCTAGTGCGTTTCAATATGCCAGGGGCTTCACAGCGCCCCACAACATGGCAACAAAAGTCTGAACACTTTTACAGTACAGGTCGGCACCCCGAATTTAGCACTATATGCATTGGCTCCAAATCATGTCTTTGGTCAATAGTTGGGTTGCCCGGCTCCTGTGCTTACTACCTTGCGTTCCGTTGTATCGGCTAGGGTAGTAAAGGGAGAACTACTACGACTGTGACTTGGTTTACCCAAGTGAAGACCTGAGTAGAGAAAGCCGAAAATTGACTGTCATGATGCGGTGAGAGCTGGTCAACTCTTCGGAGATCTCAAATCCTTAGAGATTTTTTCCGCATTATGCAAGGGATCGGTACTTACCTGATCAAGTGTTTACAGCTTCCTAGTCCGGACACTAGGGGCTGTGCCTATATTTCTATTGTCAAACTCCTATGGCTAAGTGAGGGTGCTAAAGCTGCATAGTCTGATTGACTGGTTCGTCGTGCTAAACACCTCCTTCAAGGACCAAACAATTGGAGCAAGAGTGTTTAGATTATATCCCGAACACCCCCGTATTTCCTACATGGGGGCACAGGAGGAGAAATTTTCTAACAAAACATTATATTACATAGCAATTTTGTTTCATCATACAAGGCAAAGACAACATGAACGTATTCATTCGAAAGTAATGTCTTGTGCACATTGCGTTGCCACAATGCGAGACCCCTCCAGTACATCTGCAAAATACTGCTCGGGCGTGCGGTGCTCCTTGCCCTCTGGCGGCCCTTCGGTCGTCAGCTTGACGGTGTCCATCTTCGGCCACCACACCTTGACGCGGGTGAACGCCATGCGTGCACCTTCAATGTAGGCGGATCGCTTGACGACGTCCAGCCGAGGATAGGCATTCACCAGCCGCTTCACAAGCCTGAAGTAGCTGCAGGGCATATCCTCGGCAGGCTACAGCAGGATTATCAAATCCTTCATGGCCAGTTCGGCCACCCTACGCAACTCAACCAACTATTTTAGCTGATCCATGAAGGGCACGGGATGCTTTGGCGCAAGGTATTGCGACCAGAACAATTTCTCCGTTGAGCTCCCTTCTTCGGCCCAGAAGAACTACGCGGCGTCGGACACACTGCATGGTAGATCTGCAAATGCCCCAGGAGAACTCCGAATACGGGTTAGTAGGAAATATTTCTTGTTCACATACTTACTTTGCATACTAAATGCCTTACCCACTGCGATCTTCTTGGCCTCCTGGATCTCCCGGAGGGCACCTTGGGCTTCAACCTGGGCCGCTTCCGCGCTTGGGTGAGCCTTTGAGAGTTCGGCCTCTCGAGCCAAAACATCTCCCTCCAATGCCTCGTACTTCTTCACAACATCTTGGAGCTCTTGTTGGACCTCGTTCAGCCTGGCCTTAAGCTTCTTACGAGCGGCCTACTCCTTGACAGTTTTCCCCTCGGCTTTGGCCAGGGCCTTTTTTAGGGCCTCGACCTCGGTTGTCGCCCCTACACATATCATGAAACTACGGTCAGTATACATCATTTATTATTTCCGAATACATAGCGAGTCAGTACATACCTTGCTGGTCCTCCAGCTGCTTCCTCGCCTAGCTGAGCTCCTCTTCGGTCCGCTCCAGTTTCCGCTTTAGTCCGGAGACTTCGGCAGTGTGAGAAGTTGCGGCCAGCAGCGACGCCTGCTTATTCAAATCAGACACGGCATGGTTAACACCGCCACTGTCTATATGGGGATTTTCTCGGTTAACACCGCTTACCTCAAAACCTGTCAGCAGGCCGCTGCAGGCTTCGTTCAGTCCGCTGTTAACGGACTAAACCTTCTCAATCACCATACCCATAAGGATACAGTGTTCTTCCACAATGGAAGCGCCCCATAGCGCTTCCAATAGATTATCTGGCGCCTCTGGTTGGACAAAGGTCGCCGGCGGGACGGTCATGCCTTCTTATCTTGAAGGAGGCTGCTTGTCGGACTCCGGGGCCGTATGGGTCTCCAGATCCGTGCTCAGAGGGGGGCCGAATTGAGCACGGTCCCCATCGTCAGTCTCCATGGGGATCTGTTCCCCCATGTGCCCGGCGGCCGAGGTGTCGCCCTCCGGCGCCGCCATGACGGCCTCCTGAACCTCTCCCTAGCCTGGGAAGGTCCTTTGGGCCAACACCTCATCGTCTCCTTTGGCCTTGGGAGAGTAAGCGGCAGGCGTTGTCTCGCTGGCCATGTCCTTTGAGTCCAACGAGGCTCTTGCTGAGGATCACTGGGAGCCTTCATGGGCCGGACTGCAATACCATGATTAAACCATATAAAGTACCATAAGGTGGAAAGGCCAGATAACGGGTTCTTAGTACTCACGATGTGGCCAGGGGCTTGTTCCGGGGGCGTCGCTCCATACTGCTGTCGACGTCCCACGCGGAGCTGCCCATGAGAGGGCCTTTCCCCTTCTTGGGTGCCTCCGCCTCCAGATTTGTGGAGGCCACCCTCTTCTTCCTCCCCCGTCAGGGGGAGCATCTCTCTCCTCATCCTCCTCAGCGTCGTCGTCTTCGGCGACGGAGGAGCGGGTCTTGTCTTCGGACGTCACGTCCGAAGCGCCCTTACGGCGGGGCCACTCTAGCCCCCTTGTCCTTCCCCTTGGCGTTCTTCTCCGGCACCGGCACCAGCATCTTCGCTAGACACAGGATGACTGGTTCTTTAGGCAGTTGATGAGGACATCAATACCATTGTTACACCCACAGCCCCTACTGTTACATATACTGGACCAATTACTAGAGCTCGCGCACGCCAATTAAATTACCAGGTACTTTCGTTTCTTGGTAATGATTCTAATGTTCATGAGATTATGATGCTGCCTAAATTGGATACATTTGTTTTGCTTACAAATGAAGGTCCTAGCTTGGAGAAGGATGAACATTGGAGCAAGAACACGAATGGAGTTGATGGCCTGCGCAAGGGGATCAAGAACGGAGTTACAAGTGATGATTTCAGGACTTTGAAGCCGCCATAAGGAGTGCATGAAGCCTTGGACGAAATATACAAGATGCCACTTCATAATATTCGTCCATAGGCTATTCTAGGTGCTGCGTCACCTTATTAATGGGCCAGGCCCATGTAATTTCGAAATACTTAAGTATAGGCTATTTTTAGAGTCCGTATGTGTGGGGAAACAAGAGTTAGGGTTGGTTTCGGACCCCACCCTCAAGGGCCACGAAATTCCCCTCTCTTCCTCCATATATACAGCCCTTAGGGCGTCGTTTAGACTTGGGTTTTGTTTAGATTAAAAGTTCGCCATAGCTGCAACTTCGCGTACTTCGTTTGTGTCCAACGACCAGACCAAGACATCACAGAACCCCACCTTGATCAATAAAGCTTTCATCTTATATTCGCAATATCCAGATTGCAATCTCAGCTTCTTGCTTGTTCTTCGTTTGCTCGCAGGAAACAGGCCCTCGTGGTCAGGTTGATCGTGCTCCGGCGTGGTCAATAACCCCTCGGAAGTTGGTTTAGCGATTGCTAAGGCGCGACGTCTCACACGTTCGTAGTCGGATCGTCAAGGTCGACTCCCACAGAAAACGATAGCCACCATCTCATCGAAACATCGGGACACCTTTGCCTCTATCAAGTGGTATCAGATTTCCAGGTTGCTCGGTGAGATTTTACAGTTTTTCGTAGATTAGATTGAGTCTGTTCTTCATACCTACAGTCCACGAAAAAGCCACAAAAAAAAATTAGGGTTAGTTCATCATATCCGAACCAATCTGAGCCTTTGCATAATCTTTTTAGGGTTTTTGCTTTGTTGAATTTGCGGTTGCATCGTCGTGTCAAGTTGCTGGTCTTAGAGTCTAGTCTTTTAGAGTTTCGAGTTCTGGTCATAAGTTGTCACGCCGCCGTCGCACCATAATCATCGCCCATCTACCACTTTTGCTTATCCGCCACCGCTTTGAATCCATATCCATATACCACCACCAATCCGTATCCATATACCACCACCAATCTGTATTCATATACCACCACCGCTACCATGTACCACCACCGCTGCCATATACAATTCGAGTTCTTCTCATATTAGGTTTGTTCTTGAGATCAATTTCAATTCCGATTCGTGTTTCCTTGCCTGCGTAGGTCTCGGAAAAAAAAAAAAAAAAATTTCTCGGGCAAAATTTTTTTTCCCTATCCTATTTTTAGGCTTTTCTGAGTCTTTTGAGCCACGTGCCATCATAGTGATTTTTTGTCGCACTTTTTCGTCGTCGCTGCCCTGATTTCCGAAAAAAAAAGTGGAAAATTTTTTTTTCGTGCCCATACTATCAGTTTGACGAGGGAAGAGTTTTGAGACACTCGCCGTTATAGTAATTTTTCGCAAAAAAAAAAAAAAAAAAGAGGAGCGCAAAAAAAAAGAGGAGCGCAAAAAAAAAAGGAGCAAAAAAAAAAAGCGAAAAAAAAAAGTTCCAGAGTGTGCTTTTCCCTTATTTACGTGCAGCGCCGTGATTTTGTTAGTGTTCTAGGCTCGCGTCTCTAGCACGGTCTAGCCTAGGACCAGCACAGTACCGTCGTTGAGCGTTTATTCAACTTTGCATCTCTGAATTGATTATTGCTGACCCTTTTTGCTACCATACTATAAGCCTTCCCAGCTCCACATACCTCTACGTCGTGCGTTTGACTCTCCCTGGCAATCGCTCTATCCAAGCTTTTGAGAGTTTTGACTACAACGGTTGCCGATCACCGCCTGCTGCTGGGTAAGAACTGGTAAGAATTTGAGATTTGCTTGACGGATTTGTGACACCCGCCACCACCACCTCTTGTTAGTATTCTGTAGGATCATATTCTTGTGTGTTTTCTATTGTTGCTAACCATGGCAGGATCACAAGCCGATGAGACTGACTGGGAGAACATGACGAATCAGGAGTTGCATGATAAATTTCAGCAAATGATGAATGGACAGGTGCAGGATGTGCTAAACAGATTTGAAGAGGCCATGGAGAAGATAGATGACATGGAGAAGACGTTCGAAACAAAGCTCGATGACAGGTTTAATGAATTGCTCGCGCGTCTTCCACCACCACCACCGGCTGCACCTAACGCACCTCTACAACAACAACAACGACGACTACCTACACATCGTGAAACAGCCCTCCGCCGAGCGAGCCGTCTCCCTCTTGCACCTGGCCAAACTGTTGGTGCTGCTGTTGCTACTTCTGTGGCTCCTGCTGCTGATGCGGAGGAGGGTGATTTTGCTGGCGATTACGAGGATGAGGTTGATCAAAATCAGAACTACGTGCCACCACCAGCACAGCAACCATCAGGTCGTCCACATGCAAATAATGGCAATGGTAGGGCTCACGCTCAGGTACGAGATCATGACCATCTTCCTAAACTAAAATTGAATATTCCACCATTTGAGGGTAGATATGTTCCTGATATATATCTTACTTGGGAGTTAGAAACTGAACAACGATTTACATGTTTACAATATCCCGAGGAGAGACGTGTTCCTGCTGCTGTTTGTGCATTCACTAGTTTTGCATGTGTTTGGTGGTCTGAGCATTGTAGATTATATGCCATTCCTGCTACTTGGGCTGCTTTGAAAACTGCTATGCGTACTCGTTGGGTTCCACCATATTATCAACGTGAATTACTTCAAAAATTGCAGCGCTTAAGACAGGGAAAAAATTCTGTAGAAGAATATTATCAGGAATTACAAACTGGCATGATTAGATGTGGTATTGTTGAGGAGAATGAAGCTATGCTTGCACGTTTTATGGGTGGATTAAATAGAGAGATTCAGACGATTCTAGAGTATAAGGAGTATACTAATATCACCCGTTTATTCCATCTTGCTTGTAAAGCTGAACGTGAAGTGCAGGATCGACAGGCATTGGCGCGGACTAACTTTTCTGCAGGTCGACCTTCTTCATGGACACCACGTGCATCCTCTACTTCCACACGTTCTGCTTCACCGGCGCCTCCGTCGGCTGCCACCTCCAACCGTGATACAATAAAGCAGGCACAATCACCACTATCTGCCAAGAGCACACCTTCTGGGCCTGCAAAGAGCTCTTCTTCATCCATGGCATCAACAGGGCAGACACATGATATTATTTGTCGACGTTGCAAGGGTGGAGGTCATTATGCGAGAGAATGCCCATCTAAGCGTGTGATGATTGTTACTGAGGATGGTGGGTATGAGTCCGCTAGTGACTATGATGAGGAGACTTTGGCTCTTATTACACGTGACGAACACGGTGGAGACGATTCTGATCATGAGACGCAATACATGGCTCCTGAAGATGCTGACAGGTATGAATGTTTAGTTGCTCAACGTGTTTTGAGTGTGCAGGTTACACAAGCTGAGCAAAATCAGAGGCATAATTTGTTCCATACAAAGGGAGTTGTGAAGGAACGTTCTGTTCGCGTGATCATAGATGGAGGGAGTTGCAACAACTTGGCTAGCATCGAGATGGTGGAGAAGCTATCTCTCACCACAAGACCACATCCACATCCTTACTACATCCAATGGTTCAACAACAGCGGCAAGGTTAAGGTAACACGTACTGTTCGTGTGCATTTTAGTATCTCTACATATGCTGATTATGTTAATTGTGATGTGGTACCTATGCAAGCATGTTCCTTATTACTTGGTAGACCATGGCAATTTGATAAAAATTCTATTCACCATGGTAGAAACAATCAGTATACTCTTGTTCATAAGGATAAAAATATTACTTTGCTTCCTATGACTCCTGATTCCATTTTGAAAGATGATATTAATAGAGCTAATAAAGCAAAACAGGAGAAAACTAAGAGTGAAAATCAGATTGTGGCAAAAGAATTTGAGCAACAAATGCAGCCTAATAATAATAAACAATCTAGTGTTGCTTCTGAAATTAAATTAAAAAGTGCATGTTTACTTGCCACCAAATCTGATATTGATGATCTAGATTTTAGCAAATCTGTTTGCTATGCTTTTGTGTGCAAAGAGGCATTATTTTCATTCGAGGACGCGCCTTCCTCTTTGCCTCCTGCTGTCACTAACATTTTGCAGGAGTTCGCCGACGTCTTTCCACAAGACGTGCCACCGGGATTACCACCTATTCGCGGGATTGAGCATCAAATTGACTTAATTCCCGGTGCATCATTACCCAACCGTGCACCATACCGTACCAATCCAGAGGAGACGAAGGAGATTATGCGTCAAGTACAAGAACTGCTCGACAAAGGTTATATACGCGAATCCCTTAGTCCTTGTGCTGTTCCTATCATTTTAGTGCCGAAAAAGGATGGTACGTCGCGTATGTGCGTTGATTGTAGAGGCATTAATAATATTACTATTCGTTATCGTCATCCTATTCCTAGGCTAGATGATATGCTTGATGAATTGAGTGGCTCTACAATATTCTCCAAAGTTGATTTGCGTAGTGGTTACCATCAAATTCGTATGAAATTGGGAGATGAATGGAAAACAGCATTTAAAACTAAGTTTGGATTATATGAGTGGTTAGTCATGCCTTTTGGGTTAACTAATGCACCTAGTACTTTCATGAGGTTAATGAACGAAGTTTTACGTGCCTTCATTGGACGATTTGTGGTAGTTTACTTTGATGACATATTGATTTATAGCAAATCTTTGGAGGACCATTTGGATCATTTACGTGCTGTTTTTATTGCTCTACGTGATGCACGTTTGTTTGGTAACCTTGGAAAGTGCACCTTTTGCACCGACCGAGTATCTTTTCTTGGCTATGTTGTTACTCCACAGGGAATTGAAGTTGATAAAGCCAAGATTGAAGCTATTGAGAGTTGGCCGCAGCCCAAAACGGTCACACAAGTGAGGAGTTTCCTTGGCCTCGCTGGTTTCTATAGGCGTTTTGTGAGAGATTTCAGCACCATTGCTGCACCTCTCAACGAGCTTACAAAGAAGGATGTACCTTTTGTTTGGGGTACCGCACAGGAAGAAGCCTTCACGGTATTGAAAGATAAGTTAACACATGCTCCTTTACTCCAACTTCCTAATTTCAATAAGACTTTTGAGCTTGAATGTGATGCTAGTGGAATTGGATTAGGAGGTGTGTTATTACAAGATGGAAAACCTGTTGCATACTTTTCTGAAAAATTGAGTGGGCCTAGTCTGAACTATTCTACTTATGATAAAGAATTATATGCTCTTGTTCGGACCTTAGAAACATGGCAACATTATTTATGGCCCAAGGAATTTGTTATACATTCTGATCATGAATCTTTGAAACACATTAAAAGTCAAGCAAAACTGAACCGTAGACATGCTAAATGGGTTGAATTCATTGAGACTTTCCCTTATGTCATTAAACACAAGAAGGGTAAAGAAAATGTTATTGCTGATGCCTTGTCTCGTCGTTATACTATGCTTTCACAACTTGACTTTAAAATATTTGGTTTGGAGACCATCAAGGATCAATATGTTAATGATGCTGAATTTAAAGATGTATTGCAGAATTGTAAGGAAGGGAGAACTTGGAACAAGTTCGTTCTTAACGATGGATTTGTGTTTCGTGCTAACAAGCTATGCATTCCAGCTAGCTCCGTTCGTCTTTTGTTATTGCAGGAGGCGCATGGAGGAGGATTAATGGGACACTTTGGCGTCAAGAAGACGGAGGATATACTTGCTACACATTTCTTTTGGCCAAAGATGAGACGGGATGTTGAGCGTTTTGTTGCTCGCTGCACTACCTGTCAAAGAGCTAAGTCACGACTCAATCCTCATGGTTTATATATGCCTTTGCCTGTACCTAGTGTTCCTTGGGAGGATATATCTATGGACTTTGTTTTAGGTTTACCTCGAACAAAGAAGGGGAGGGATAGCATATTTGTTGTCGTGGATAGGTTCTCGAAAATGGCACACTTTATACCATGTCATAAAAGTGATGATGCTGTTAATGTTGCTGATTTGTTCTTTCGTGAAATTATTCGCTTACATGGTGTGCCAAATACTATTGTTTCAGATCGTGATACTAAATTTCTTAGCCACTTTTGGAGATGTTTATGGGCTAAGTTGGGGACTAAGCTGCTTTTTAGTACTACTTGTCACCCCCAAACTGATGGACAAACTGAAGTAGTCAATAGAACATTGTCTACTATGCTTAGGGCTGTTTTGAAGAATAACAAGAAAATGTGGGAAGAATGCTTGCCTCATATTGAATTTGCTTATAATCGTTCATTGCATTCTACTACTAAGATGTGCCCTTTTGAAATTGTGTATGGTTTCCTACCTCGTGCACCTATTGATTTGTTGCCTCTTCCATCTTCGGAGAAGGTTAATTTTGATGCTAAAGAACGTTCTGAATTGATTTTAAAAATGCATGAGTTAACTAAGGAAAACATTGAGCGTATGAATGCTAAATATAAACTTGCTGGAGATAAGGGTAGAAAACATGTTGTGTTTGCACCTGGAGATCTTGTTTGGTTACATTTGCGTAAAGATAGATTTCCTAATCTGCGCAAATCAAAGCTAATGCCACGTGCTGATGGTCCTTTTAAGGTTTTAGAGAAAATAAATGATAATGCATATAAACTTGAGCTACCTGCAGATTTTGGGGTTAGTCCCACTTTTAACATTGCAGATTTGAAGCCTTATTTGGGTGAGGAAGATGAGCTTCCGTCGAGGACGACTTCATTTCAAGAAGGGGAGGATGATGAGGACATCAATACCATTGTTACACCCACAGCCCCTACTGTTACATATACTGGACCAATTACTAGAGCTCGCGCACGCCAATTAAATTACCAGGTACTTTCGTTTCTTGGTAATGATTCTAATGTTCATGAGATTATGATGCTGCCTAAATTGGATACATTTGTTTTGCTTACAAATGAAGGTCCTAGCTTGGAGAAGGATGAACATTGGAGCAAGAACACGAATGGAGTTGATGGCCTGCGCAAGGGGATCAAGAACGGAGTTACAAGTGATGATTTCAGGACTTTGAAGCCGCCATAAGGAGTGCATGAAGCCTTGGACGAAATATACAAGATGCCACTTCATAATATTCGTCCATAGGCTATTCTAGGTGCTGCGTCACCTTATTAATGGGCCAGGCCCATGTAATTTCGAAATACTTAAGTATAGGCTATTTTTAGAGTCCGTATGTGTGGGGAAACAAGAGTTAGGGTTGGTTTCGGACCCCACCCTCAAGGGCCACGAAATTCCCCTCTCTTCCTCCATATATACAGCCCTTAGGGCGTCGTTTAGACTTGGGTTTTGTTTAGATTAAAAGTTCGCCATAGCTGCAACTTCGCGTACTTCGTTTGTGTCCAACGACCAGACCAAGACGTCACAGAACCCCACCTTGATCAATAAAGCTTTCATCTTATATTCGCAATATCCAGATTGCAATCTCAGCTTCTTGCTTGTTCTTCGTTTGCTCGCAGGAAACAGGCCCTCGTGGTCAGGTTGATCGTGCTCCGGCGTGGTCAATAACTCCTCGGAAGTTGGTTTAGCGATTGCTAAGGCGCGACGTCTCACACGTTCGTAGTCGGATCGTCAAGGTCGACTCCCACAGAAAACGATAGCCACCATCTCATCGAAACATCGGGACACCTTTGCCTCTATCAGCAGTGGAGCCGGACACTGGATCCGCTTCACCCTCTCCATCCATTCCTGAAGAAGCAATGATAATAAAAGCTCAGATATCATCCTTGAAATAAGCAAGTAGAGCATGCATAAAAAAACATACCTCATTGGCGAGGTGGTTAATGTCGTGCCCGCGGTCCGAGTCTGTTGCTAGCGGTGTCTCGTTGCCCTTGAAGGGCAACTTCCAGGCATCTTCGTGAGTGGTTTCGAAGAGCCTCTTCAGGGTATGGTGCTTCTTTGGATTGAACTCCCACAAAGGGCGACTTCGGCTTTGGCGCGGGAGAATCTGGCGAACTAGCATCACCTGGATTACATCGACGAGCTTGATATCTTTGTCCACCATGCTTTGCATGCGCGTCTGCAGCGCTATCAGCTCGTCTGACGAAGACCAATTCGGGCTTTTCTCAATCCAGGAGGTGAGTCGCATGGGAGCGCCGGAGTTGAATTTGGCAGCTACAGCCCAGGTGGCGCCGCGGGGTTCTTTGATGTAGAACCACTGTTTCTGCCATTCCTTGACATCTCCACGAAAGTGCCTTTTGGCCAGGAGACATTGGTCAACTTGCTCAGCATGGCACCTCTACACTCCGCGTGCTGTCCATCCACCACCTCCGGCTTCACGATGAAGACCTTGAGCCACAGCCCGAAGTGGGGTTGGATGCGGAGGTAGGCCTCACACACGATGATGAATGCCGAAATATTGAGGAAGGAGTTCGGGGATAGATCATGGAAGTCTATCCCATAGTAGAACATTATCCCGCGGACGAAGGGGTGGAGTGGAAACCCTAGACCATGGAGGAAATGAGGGATGAATACCACCCTCTCGTTGGGCTTCAGTGTGGGTACGACTTGCCCCTGGGCTGGAAGATGGTGGGCGATTTCCTTCGCCAGATACCCGGCCGCCTGAAGCTCGGTAATGTCCTTCTCCTTGACAGAGGAGGCCATCCACTTGCCTTGACCTCCGGATCCGGATATGGTTGACTGCTTGCTTGAGTGGGAAAGAGGAGAACTTGGGCGCTTGATCTCAAGAGTGGAAGGGCAGAGGAAGAGAGAAGGCATGGGAGAAGGAGGGGAATCCTTATCCCCTTATAAAGGCAGTGAATATCGAACGCCTCCCCACTCACCCTAAAACTCACCTATTCCCAAGGGATGTGTAAACAACATGGTTAGGTTACCCACGCCCGCATTGATGAGAATCCCGCGATAAGAGGGCACGATCTCTGCTTTGACAAGACGTGCCAATGGAAACCGCATCTCAAAACGCGGAACGGCAGACAAAAATGGTTCAATATAATGGCCGGACACACGTGATGTCATCTTGTAAAAAGTTGTCAGCAGATGGGACTCATGAAATATTATATTCTCTGCAGTCGTGTGTGGTACTTATGTTGTAGATCCAGACACCTTCATTTTATTTAAAGACTATCTTGGAGTATTCGGAGAGTGGAACCCGCCTTGCAATGCCGAAGACAATCTGCGCGCCAGACACATCGTCATTGAAGCCTTGTTCAGGGGCTACTGAGGGAGTCCTGGACTAAGGGGTCCTCAGGCGTCCGACCTATTGGATATCGGCCAGACTATTGGGTCGTGAAGATACGAAGAGCGAAGACTCTACCCGTGTCCCGATGGGGCACTCCTTGGCATGGAAGGCAAGCTTGGCGACCAACTATGAAGATTCCTTTCTCTGTAACCGACCTTGTGTAACCCTAGATCCCTCCTGTGTCTATATAAACCGGAGGGCTAGGTATGTAGATGCCCCGGATAATCATAGCCAGGTTAGACTTTTAGGGTTTAACCATTACGATCTCGTTGTAGATCAACTATTGTAATACTCATATTCATCAAGATCAATCAAGCAATAAGTAGGGTATTACCTCCATAGAGAGGGCACGAACCTGGGTAAACATTGTGTCCCCCGTCTCCTGTTACCATCGATCCTAGACGAACAGTTCGGGACCCCCCACCCGAGATCCGCCGGTTTTGACACCGACACCAAGTGCGCCAGGAGGATTCATCGACACCGGCGCGACCAGCAACACCGGACGCCCAATCGCACCCGCGCCACCTCCGATGGGCATGGGCACAAGCGTTGCCACCCGCGGCCCCAGCGGTGTGCTGCCCTACCATCCTCAGGGCGGCGCAACGGTCCTGGCAACGTGGAGCGTGGGACACTTTGGCGAGGTCTTCGGGGGCAACGGGCTCAGAGGCCTACGTGCCCCGCATGATGAACCAGGAGTATGCGCTGGAAGATGACCCTGGCTTGTGCCTCGAGCCAGGCTGGGAGGAGGAGGCGCTGGAAGCTGAGGCCTCCCAGGAGCCCTCCGGGAGCCTCACCAACCATGCCGGCGACAATAGCTATAGGGTACCACTAATTTTTCAGGACCAAGCTTACGCTAACCATGGGTCGCAGGAGGATCAGGTCACAATGACGGACGGGGGCCCCGGCACAACAGCATCCCTTCCGCCAGGAGGAGCGCACTGGGGGATGCAGGGGAGGGGCCGGGAGCAAGGTCCCTCCCCGCATCGTATGGAGCAGGGCGTCCCCCGGAGGTAGGCCCTCTGTTGGGGAGGTGCTGGTGAGCCTATCCCCGGCAGAGGACCCGTGGTCGCCGAGGGCGCTGTTGGCATCCCCTTTGCCCCTTGGCTTCGTCCTGGCTTCCGAACACACCAATGGTGGTCGAGGGTGGCACAAGGCGGGGCCCTCGTCTGGCGATATGAAGTAAGGCTCGCGCCTGTGAAGATCTCTGCCAGTGACACTCTCACGTAATAACGAGTGGGGTTGTACATGCCCCAGAGTCTCAGGAGTGCCGCCCTCGGGCCTCGGGGGCTCCCTCCCATGTCCTAGTGGCAACACTTAGCTCCGCGCTAGTGAGAAGACAAGAAGACTAGACTAGGTACCGGACGCGGCCATTTGCTTTAATTCTCTTTTCTGTAACCCTGTTTTCTGGCTTTGGATTTAAATTTGAAGTTGAATTTTCATTGGCATGCGCGGGGGGTGTCCTTTCTCGATTCGTGTGATTTCTTGCAATCTGGTCCTTGCCCTGATTCGGAGTTCGCACCTGCTGCCTCCCCCCACACGAGCTCCTCATGAGCAGGGGCTGGGCGCGGCGCACGCGCGCTACGCGCACGACCTTCCATGGCTGGCACTTGCTTCTCGCGAGGCCCCCTCGGACAGATTGGAAGGCCCCACAGAATCTCACGACCTCACGAGCCGGTCGAGAACCAGCCCTGACTAAGGTAAACTACAGCAGTAAGCTCGCGGCAGGCCTCGCGGGCTCATAAAAACAAATCTTCAACTTGGCCTAAGGAATAGAGGCAATAATCTGTTTACATGAGGGACTCCCCCTCCCAAAATGCTCTTACAACTTTCAGGGTCGTGCCCAAGTTTTCACATGCAGGGTCAGCGACAAGGAAGCAGAGGCTCAATCGGACATATCGCTCACCGCGTCCTCCGGGTCGCCCTTTGACGCGTCGCTGGCGTCGCCGTCACCATCGCTGGTATTACCATCCTTGGCGCTGGCATCACTGCCACCATTGCCGGCGTCGCCCGCATAATCGTCGACCACGTCACCTTCATCCGCCACGACCACCACCATGTCGTCCTCGAAGGAGAAGGCCCTGACTAGAGCATCCACATGGTCTTCTACCCAGCGTGCCAGATCGCCCCGGATGGCCTCAGGCACAGGGGCGATGGCGGCGTCAAAATCAAAGTTGGGGTAGGTGTTCTGGAGGTGGCCGAAGACGCGGGAGAACGCACGCCTGAGCAGGCCGCGACTCCTCCCTTCAACAAGCTCGCGGGCCTTCTCGGATCGGTTCTCCAGGCGTGTCACCATGTCAGTGAAGAAGAGGAGATGACTGGCGTAATCGTTCGAGTGGGGATGAGGGGCGTCTTCGTCGTAGATGGCGCCCAGCACCACGTTGGCTCTGACCCTGAGGCTTTGGAGCATGGGGGCGTGCTCGCGCTCCAGCGTCCTCCGCCGGAGCGCTTCCTCCCTGCTCTACTGTGCGGAGGACTCGGCTCTAGCGACCCGCTGCTGAAGTGAAAGCAGCTCGGCACGGGCGGAAGCCAACTCAGCTTGCACTGAGACCAGGGCGGCTGCACCAGCTTCCTTACGCTGTCCCGCCTCAGCCAACCCAGACTTGAGGGCAGTAGTCCTGCCCACGGCTTTGGCTTCCACGAGCTTCAACTTCAGGTCGTACCTGCCCACAATACCCGCGCAAGCCTCGGCCACCCGCCGATCGACCTCCTCCTGGGCCTTGGCCTCGCGCAAGCTGACAACATCCTCCGCTTGGGCGACTTGGCGCTCCCTTGTCTCAAACCGCTCAAGCTCAAGGCTGTGCTCCATGGCTTCCAGCGCCAATGCTTCCTCGCGCCTCAGGATCTCTTCCTCCTCGGCAGGCGTCCCCTTCATCGACGCCAGGGCGGCCTTGCGCGCCTCCACTTGCTGCTCCAGGGAGGCACTCTAGGCTTGGAGCTCCCACGCGTGTTTCTCTGTGATCTCTCGGTGATGATCAGCTTCCTGGGCTTCTTCCAAGGCTCGGAGGCAAGCCTCGCACGAGGTCGCAAGAGACGCCTCAGCCTTCGCATTATCAAGCTCGTTTTGGTGGCGCCCGAGGTTGATGGCTCGGCCTCGAGGCGCGCTTCTACATCCGTGAGCTCTCCGCCAAGCCGGCTCATCGTGCCCATCGCCTCCCGAAAGAGCTCGTGGCGGACGACACTCCATTCGTGCAAAAGCTTGAGCGCGCGGCCGATTCCGTCCTCCACAGCAGGGGCCACCGATGGGATTCGAAGAGGCTCGCTCCCTTTCCGCAGGGGGCTAGGGGTGGCGCCCCCCCGGTCATCGTCTGGGCTTCGGTAGGAGGCCGGTTGGGGTGAGCCTCGCTATTCAAAGAAGGAACCAAGACCGAATCCATCCAACTGCCGTGTACAACCAGAGGAGGAGCCCTTGGCACGCTCGTTGCACCCCCGACGAGGCCACAAAGTAGGGACGACAGGAGCACGGGCTCGAGGCGCCAAGCTGGCATGTCTGCCTCTTTGGCTGACCTCGCGCTGGGGGTAGGATGCTGGCCTGGGACGCTCAAGGCCGTTAGGAGATTCGAGGCAGGAGGAGGTTGCTTCCCGAGAGTCTTCATGGCCTTAGTAGATGGGATCCTGAAGAGCCACCGTCAGGAAGGGGAGCAGCACTCAAGGAATTACAAAGATAAGGTACTTACTCATCTGTGATGATGTACTTCCTCTGTTTCAACGGTCGGAAGGCGCCGCTGCTGCAGCTCGGGGACCCCTTCCTTTTGCGAAGCGCATCGAAGTCTACATGGAGCTGGACAAAGCGTTGGACATGGCTACCAGCGCAGGGGGCGGCTGGTGAAGCGCTCGCGGAGGCGGCCTCAGGAGCTCCAAGCTAGGGAAAGCCCTCGAGTTCTGCCTCGCGATGACCTCATGAGGCCTCGGGAGCTTCGACCTCAGGAGCATCGGATTGCGTCGCCCCCTCAACTGCACCCCCAGAGCGAGAGTCACGGGCTCCCGGAGATGGCGCCTCAGCAGCCACGGGAGGCATCGACACCTCGGCACCCGCGCCACCGGCCTCCAGTGGTGCTTGCCCCCCCTGCGTCCACTCTTGGGGAAAGTTCGGCGCCAGTGACAAGACAGGGAACCACGGTGAAGGGGTTCTCACGGGACCCCTCAAGGCCGACCGGACGCGGCCCCCATTCATCAAAGGGGGGCATCTGCCCCACGAACTCCACCATGTTTAAGCAACAGTACAAGAGACAGCCCTCCAGTGGCATATCGGCTGGCGAGGGGTCGCCCACCAAGACCTCGAGCACCGTTCTTCGTGCCTCGACCGGAAGCTCTGACTCCTAAAGCCTCACGCGATCCTGGCCGAGATATAGGGCCCACATCGGCTGAGAATGGTGCTGGAGTGGGGCAACACGGCGTCCGAGGAACTCCTTCATCACCATGGGCGCAGTCAAGCCAAGATCTTTCAACCTCCTCAGCCGGAGCCAGACGAAGGCGAGGCGCGGGCTCGTAAGCTTCTCATGAGCCCAGCCGGAGCTGGGGACGGCAGGCGCACACGAAGGCAAGAGCAAAGGGCTGAGCACTCCGACATCCACATACACCCACCGCGTCCCGAACCCGCTCGCGGACGGCGGAGTTCAGAGCCTATCCCCGAGCCAGCCGTCGCCGCCACGGCCTGGAATCTCAGGCACCCCGAGCACTGCAAGGGGTCAGTCAGGTGCAGCAAGAAGAAATGGCGCAGAAGGGCCACGGAGGGTGCGAGGCCCACCATGGCCTCACAGACAAAGGAAAAGACGGCAAGAAGAGCAACAGATTGGGGATCTAGGTGCAACAGATGAATCTGGTAATGGGAAAGCACGTCGTTGAAGAAGGTGGAGAAGGGGGGACCAGACCAGCCCACAGGGCGTCGATGAAGAACTGGACCTCTGTGGCTGTTCTATCGACAGAAGCTTGGGATGCAGGACAGGCTGCCATCCCTCCTCTTTCATTGAAGCTGATGGTGAGCGCAAGGCGGACCTTGTCCATGGCCTCGTCATTGAGCACCGGCGATCAGCCGACGGCGGGCTCGACGGCCAAAGGCGGGCGGGCTGAGGACATGGGCTTCTTCCATTCTCCATCCGGTTCGGCGCCATGGTGATGGAGAGGACTGAGCTCAGGTCGGATTGGGGGAGGAGGTTGAGGTTCGAAGAAGCGGAGGAGTCAGGGGGTGCGTTGCCAGCAATGGGGAAATAACTGTGCGGGACGCCGTGGCCGCCATGCCAGGTGGATAGCAAGGCTGCATGGGGAAGCGGGGACGCCCATGTCCAATAGATCGCCACGCGTTAAGCGGGGCCGCAGGCTGTTGGGGCCCATGACGCTCCGCATTTGCCCTTTTGGCTTCGCCTGGAAGCCAAGGTCAAGCGCACCTTGGGCACGAGGGCTAATGTCGGCGTTCTGGGAATGGGGGTCCCCAGAGTTGCCTGCCTACGGCCCACAGCATGGCTCCACCAGTGGCCCTGTACAGCCCATCTTCACCAGCAAACACTCAAGACCCTCGCGAGGGGCCAAGCCTCGCGAGGAGGACGATGCAAGACCTCCTCAGGGGCGACCTCACCAGGTTGGCTCGCAAGGGGCGGAGAGATCAAGGAAATGGACACCTCACCAGGTTCCTGTGACGCAAGCCATGACGACTGGAGCCAGGCGGGCGCCAGCGCATGCAGTGTACTCATTTACTCTTTGGTGCTAAAGAGGCAAGCACAGACGAGGAGTCCCGAGGCATCAGGCGAAGGTTTCAATATCGGTGCAACAAGACCAAGACCAGCAGGACAGCAGGACGGAGTCACCATGGAGCCCAAGACGACGTCACCACCAGAGCCTTTGGCAAGCGAAGAGTACTTTTGTCAGGATAGCATGTACTAGTTGTCCCCCTTCAAATTGGCTGTTGTGGGATCCATTCCCGCCTAATATTTGGGAAGAGGACCCGGGTGTAACGCCCCGAGACCGATGTGCCAGGTGTCTTCCAGTTATTTGTTGTCTTTGCCATGTCATTTGCTTGTGTGTTGCATCTTACCATGTCATCATGTGCATTACATCATCACGTTTTCAAAACTTGCATCTGTCCAGGTTTCCCCAGTTCTCTCCGTTGTTTGTTCTAAGCCCAAACACACTTGCACGCGCCCGCGACAGCTCCGAAATATTATTTTATAAGCGACCGAAAAATATTCTTGGAATGGGATGAGAGTTGGCGTGCGGTCTTGTTATGTTGTAGGTAGGCCGCCTGCCAAGTTTCATCGCATTCGGAGCTCGTTTGATAGCCCATCTGTTAAACTTATAACGGCAGTATAGCCGGTCTATCGTTGGACGTTTTCGGTCTCCGGAAACCTTGCCGGGCTGCATTTCCATCTCTCTCCTCTCAGCCCAACCCACTCTCCACAGGCCACCTAACCCAGCTAAACCCCTCCTCTTGATCGGAACCGTCGGATCGTGATCGGGGTGCTCCAAAACGCTCTAGAAACCCCTCCAAACCCTAATCCTAGCATCCTTTCCTATTTAAACCCCCTTACCTTCCATTTTTGGGAGACTCCTAACCCCCTCCTTGTTTTCCGCGCCGCCCCAATCATCAGCGCTGCCGCTCCCCTCCGTTTCCGCGCCGGCTACCGCGTCCCCGCCACTTGGCGCCGTCCGAGTGGTCGCGCCGCCACCCAGCGTCACCCCTACCCACTCGGAGGCCACCACGCGCCCCCTGCCCAGCCTCCACCACCACGTACCCGCCCAAGCCCGAGCGAGGCCCGCCAAGCCCATTTGGGCCCGTCCCCGAGCCCACGCGCCGTCGCACACGGCTCCCGCTCCCCGCCTCCTCCTGTCGATCCGCTCACCAGAGTTTCGCTGCTCCCGCGCCGCAGGCCGGAGCCGCCACCGCCGTCCTCTCAGGCCAGCCCCGTCGCCCCGCCTCTTTGCTTCCTTCTCCTTCCTCTTCGGCCTCCCTCTCTCTCTCTCTGCACCATGAACAAGAGCAGCAGCTCCGAGCTCACCACCGGCCCCGTTTCGCCGCCCCACCGCCCGGATCTGGCGGGATCCGGCCGGATCCGCCCTGTCATATGCTCGCCGGTGACCTCCCGCCTGGTCTGTGCGGCCCCACTGCCTGCAAGCCGCCATCGCCTGCGCCCCTTCCCCTGCTCGGGCGTGAGCACGACGGGAGGGAGAGAACAATGCCCGTTGCCCATCGTGTGGGCCCCGTGGAGGCCCAACTTCCAGCGCCCGCGGCTCAGTACGACGTTGTGGCCCGGCCTCTCCACCAGCTGGCCTGAGGGCCCATGGTGAGCACCCCTCAGATCCAGTGCCCAGCAGTACACCAGTTTCGACCCGCGTAGTTTTTTTTCCGTTCTGGATGTTTAGCGAATTATCCAGTGTTTTACTACTGTTTTACAGAAAAGTCCCTAGACTTCATGCATCTAATTACTAATTAACCATGCATCATCTGTAAAGTACTTAGATTTTTGTGTAGATTAATAATTTCCAACTTTCATGCATGTTTAAAATGCTTAAACTTGTTGTTTGTTAAATTTGCTTATATTGCATGTTAAAATACTTTATTTCATAACTATTTAACCATAGCTCGGTTTTAAATAAACTTTATATGTAAATGTGGTAGAAAAATGTCTAGTTTAATATGGTGGAATTACTTTGCATGTTTAACAACTCTAAAATATGGTTTAGGGCAGAACAGTACCAAACCTAAAATATGCCCATGAGGATTTTTTCGGACTTGTTTATTATTTCCGGCCTCATTTAAACTTGCCTAGATAAGTAGTTTTCTTATGCTTCACCCTCTTGCCATGTTCAACAACATTTAATATTGTTGGGAACATAAACGAGAGAGAACTAAACAAGTCATGTGGTGTTTCATCAATATGCTTCTCGTTGCATATTGAGCTCCACTTAATTTGTAGTATTGTTTATGCACTTTGCCATGCCATGCCTCTTTAAACCGGACATACATCATACTTGTTTGCACATCATGCCATGCTTATGTGATGGTTGTTTACTATGTTTCTTGCTTCTTTCCGGGTTGCTTCTCTTGTTAGCTTTGTTTTCGCTCCAGAGTTGTGAGGATCCGTTCGACTACGTCCGTTTGCCTTCTTCATGGACTCGTTCTTCTTCCTTGCGGGATCTCAGGCAAGATGGCCATACCTTCAAAATCACTTCTATCTTTGCTTGCTAGTTGTTCGTTCTATCTCCATGTCGCGCTACGTACCACTTGTTATATCATGCCTCCCATATTGCCATGTCAAGCCTCTAACCCACCTTCCTAGCAAACCGTTGTTTGGCTAAGTTACTCCTTTTGCTCAGCGCCTCTTATAGCATTGTTAGTTGCAGGTGAAGCTGAAGTTTGTTCCATGTTGGAACATGGATATGTTGGGACATCACAATATCTCTTATTTTAATTAATGCATCTATATACTTGGTAAAGGGTGGAAGGCTCATCCTTATGCTTGGGGTTTTGTTCCACTCTTGCCGCCCTAGTTTTCTGACATACCGGTATTATGTTCCTTGATTTTGCGTTCCTTACGCGGTTGGGTGTTATGGGAACCCCTTGACAGTTCGCCTTGAATAAAACTCCTCTAGCAAGGCCCAACCTTGGTTTTACATTTGCCTAACAACCTACACCTTTCCCTTGGGTCAGCCAACCCGAGGGTCATCTTTATTTTAACCCCCCTGGGCCAGTGCTTCTCTAAGTGTTGGTCCGAACTAGATCCCCTTGCAGTGCCACCTCAGGGAAACTTGAGGGCCGGTTTTAGTTGTACGGATTGCTCATCCGGTGTGCCCTGAGAACGAGATATGTGCAGCTCCTATCGGGATTTGTCGGCACATTCGGGCGGCTTTGATCGTATTGTTTTACCATTGTCGAAATGTCTTATAATTGGGATTGCGATACTGATCGGGTCTTCTCGGGAGAAGGAATATCCTTCGTTGACCATGAGAGCTTGTGATGGGCTAAGTTGGGACACCCCTGCAGGGTATAAACTTTTGAAAGCCGTGCCCGCGGTTATGTGGCAGATGGGAATTTGTCTGGCTGTAGAGAACTTGACACTTGAGTTAATTAAAATGCATCAACCGCGTGTGTAGCCGTGATGGTCTCTTTCTAGCGGAGTCTGGGAAGTGAACATGGTTCTTGTGTTATGGTTGTGCGTAAGTAGTTCCAAGATCACTTCTTGATCGTTTCTACCTTCATGATTGTTACGTTGCTTCTCTTCTCGCTCTCATTTGCGTATGTTAGCCACCATATTTTCTTAGCGCTTGCTGCACCTCCACCTCATTACACTATCCTACCCATAAGCTTAAATAGTCTTGACCTTGCGGGTGTGAGATTGCTGAATCCTCATGACTCACGGATACTTCCAAATAGTTGCAGGTGACGATGATAACAGTGCAGGTGGCGCAACCGAGCTCAAGTGGGAGCTCGATGAAGATCTTGGTCGTTGTTTTGTGTCTTTTTCAGATGATCCATAGTGGAGCCCAGTTGGGACGATCGGAGATCTAGCAATTGGGGTTGTCTTCTCTTAATTTGGTTCTGTAGTCGGACCTTGATTGTACTCTGGATGATGTATGTTTAACTTGTATTTTTGTGAAGTGGCGATTGTAAGCCAACTCTTTATCCCTTTCTTATTCAGTACACGGGATTGTGTGAAGATTACCCCTCTTGCAACAAAACTACAATGCAGCAATGCCTCTAAGTCGTGCTCTGACACGTGGGAGATATAGCTGCATTGTGGGTGTTACAAGTTGGTAATCAGAGCCATCCCCGACTTAGGAGCCCCCTGCTTGATCGAATCACTAACATTGTTGAGTCTAGAACAAAATATTTTGAGTCTTAGGATTATATATATCTGAGATTAGGATTCTTTTTACTCCTCAGCCCATTCGTCGCTCTGGTGAGGCCTCCTGAAGTAGAAGTTTTGACTCTCCTCTCCACAAATTTCACAATTTTTTTAGGATCACGCGGGTATCTTGGAATCGTTCCGATAGTCTTGTGACGAGAACATTGTTCTTGGTGCCTCCTGACATTTAGGGGTTGTGGCAGTGTCCCGGGGAGTTGAGCTCCGAGCACTACTAGGAAAAGGCCTACTAATGGCGCACCTAATTTGGCCATTAATGGCGCATTAGAGGTGCGCCATTAGTGCCACGCCATTAGTATATTTTACTAATGGCGCACCACTGGTGCGCCATTAGTATCTGGTATACTAATGGCGCACCTCAGATGCGCCATTAGTATATACAACAGTGCACCATTAGTATGCCTCCCAGGGGGCCATGTATACCCAGGTGCTTTGGCATACTAATGGCGCACAACAACAAGATGCGCCATTAGTAACTTCGGCATACTAATGGCACACTGTTTAATGATGCGCCATTAGTCTCCTTTGGCATACTAATGGCGCACTGTGATGTGATGCGCCATTAGTATGAATATTAGGTTTTTTTTTTCTGTTTTTTGCACAGGTTACAAAATGTATAATTGGACAAAATATAGACAGCACACATCAACAACAGATTCATCGAATACAATAGAAGATTAGTCTTTGAATACAATTCATCATATTAGTCTCTGAATACAATTCATCATATTAGTCTCCGAATTGAAAAGACCGAACAAAGATAGAACATTATATTACAAGTCTCGAGACTGCGAGTAGCGAGTTTGTCTTCACATTACAAGTCGATATCGATCATCTAAACTACCATCACATAGAAGAGAGCTGCGGTCATCACGATGAGCATCATCACGATGAAACTCGTCTTCATCCGGTTCCTCCAGCGCTCCCTCCCCTCTCCCGCTAGATAGCGGGCGTATCTAGATTCGGCCTCGGCCCTAGTGGTGTACCCTTTGTAACTGTTACCGCTGAATTGGTGAACCTGTCTCCGACACTCCTCCCAGTCGTCGTAGACTCCGGGAACCTTACCCTTGTACACGACATACGACGGCATCGCTATGCAGTAGCCAAATGAAACGTTAGTACCAATTCACAGACAATACATAAGCAATATATAAGTATGGAACAGAACGATCGGAAGAGAAAAGCAAGACATTAATAGCATCGATTACATCTAAGTTGAACGACTCTCGAAACCAAAGAGACATACTACAAGTTCATTAAAGTTTAATTACAACATGAGCCAATTGATGTTTCAGAACTAGACACAGCATCACTGCTTTCGACTCGACTCAAGGGACCAGAGCATGGATGAAGCCGCCGTCTATCGTGGGACTCATGAAATAACGGTCGTTGTCAGCCTGCATTTGTAGCATTGTGTCGATGTCACTGTTGGACGGTTGATTTCTGAGGTAGAACTGCCCCGAGGAACGAAGGACATCTTGATGGATGATTTCCGCAAACTCCGACTGGATGCGAAAGAATTCTTGTCTGATGTCCGCGTCCTGGATTGCCGACATGCTCGCGGCCCAATCTTTGAGTTTACTCGGTAGCAGAAGTTGATGCTGGTCCCGTACGATCGCCCGCATGTGATGGATGGCGTAGTAGGAACCCTTCTGACCGCCAGGCGGCTGCTTGACGCAGCAGAACGTCGTATTGTGGGAGAACACGTGCTTGCCGTACTTACAAATAGGCATGGTGAAGGTGCCTCTAGATTTGGCGTAGCCGGGGAGAACATCATCAAGAACCTTCTTGACATTTGTGTAGTCTACGTTCGAATGACGGTCCGGGTCGAAATACGTGGCCATGGAATATTTGGGGCTTAGGAGGATGAGCGTGCAATGTGTCTCACTGCAGAAAACACGGAATGTTAAAAGAAAAACGATCGAAATCTAAGAATTCATATGTTACGGGGCGGTTGAGGGGAGGACTTACTCGGGAAAGTAAGGCACGAGGTAGTTATCCTTATCTTGGTTTGCCAGAATGACGCCTTCGAGGTAAGAACTCGCGACTTGCCGGTCCCCAGCGCTGCCCAAGATCTTGGCACGCATGTAGAAGGGGTCGACTATCACGATGTCCGGGGTCTTGTCGCGAATGATCCGCATCTCCATACTTAGCGAAAATAGCCGAACGAAGGTGTAGTGCAGCGGATGAAGGTTCAACATAGCGTGGATGTCATCAAACCGCAGGACGATCGTACCCCCGATGGAGTTATCCACAAAGCCCTTGCCCTCTGGCACCTTGGCCGCGAAAACCGGGTATGCCACATCCTTCTCTCTGAGACGCCGGTTCTCCAAAGAAAGAACACTGTCATGCAGACTCCGCATAGCACCGGTTGCAGCATCGAGCATATTTCTCGGTAGCATCGGCCTACCCGCCACATGAAGCCTCCTCATTAAATCCTCAGGTGAAGGTGGCCCGTCCTGAGCACGGATCGTACTCGGTGCCGGCTGGCCCGCACCCTTGTTAGTCTTTCTTTTGCGTGCCTTCTTCTTCTCCTGTAATGGGACCGAGTTCTGCTCACAGACCGCCTTCTTGAGTGTGTTGGGGCTGATAATATTTCGCACCTCGCCTATCTGAGGCTCGGTGAAGTCGGCAGCTGGAGGCGTCTCCTGAGAGCTGAACTGCAGACGACGCCTGTTGCAACTTGGCTTCTCCGCGGTACCAGCTAGATCGCGCACGTCTTTTGTTGGGTTGGGTTCTTGAGAAGGAGGCCCCATGAAGTCTCCACCGTACCCATGATCGGCAAAGTACTGATCGACGTTGGCAAATGTATCGTCGTCATCGTCGTTCTGATCCTGTGCCATATGCATGTTTGGATCCAGTGGCATAGGGATGTCCGGCACCATTGCGGCGGTCTTGCCATGGGGCCGACTTGGCGCTGGCACGACTGGCGGTGTTGTCTTTGGGGTGGTGTCCCCCGCCCCCAAATGAATCTGGCTCTTCGGCCAAAGCAGGGGCCAGCTCAGGCAGGTGCTGAGGGTCATCACGTCATCATCGTCGGCCCTGACGGGTCGAATCGGAGGTAACAACTCGTCGCAGCCTGGCAGCACCCGAACCAGTTGAACCCTAAACAAGTTGGGTGGCATCTGGGTACCTTGGAACAAGGGGTTGCCCGGTTGAACGATTTTGCCCTTGGCGACATCGACCAACTCGTTGTTCACGAAGTGCAGGAGAGTGCACGGAACGTCGGCGGCGCCCTGCGAAAACATGTAGGGCGTCAGGGATGCCCAGTCAAAGGCAAGGAGATGAAGTCCTCGGCCAAGAGAGGCTTAATTAGTTACCGTGATGATGGCGTCGAGCTCGGCTAATGTCGAGGCACCGCCAACGGCGGGCGTGTAGTTGACGGAGGGGCCGCTTGCTGCAGAGGTGCCGGCCGGCGTACACCCGGGTGCATTAAGCTCCCGTGCCGGCGTCGGAGACACCAATGCCGCCTCCACCGGAGACACCAATGGCCCCGCCATCGCGTTCTGCGAGTTGCTGGCCGTGAAGCTAGGAATCGGGGGCGGCCCCTGTTGGCCGCCCGCAATCCATGCACTAATTCCCTGGATCAAGGTAGGCACAATGGCGGTGATCGTCGCTCCGAGTTGTTGTTGCACTTGCTCTTGGACAATCTCCGGAATCCGCGCCACCTGTGCCCTGAGTTCTTGAACCTCGCGCGCCTGGCTTTCCGAGCTGGTCTTTTTCTCCTTTCGCCCACCAGTGTTATAGTATGACGACCATTTTGTCGACAAGCCTTTGCCGGCCACACGACCAGCTGACGTCGGCTTATTGAGCTTATCCTTGTTCTTCATTACATTCAACGCCCTATTTAGAGTGGTGTCCCAAGGGTTGCTCTTATTCGACCCCGCGCTACTGCTTTCAGTCGCCTGCGGAAGGAATGTGAACCATTTAGAAATTTGGCTTCATTAATTAGAATGCAACCATATGGAGCTAATTACGCGGGGGTGTATTCCTTACCAGAACAAGCTCAAGCGCCCTGGTCTTCGGATCCGTGGTAAGCTCCTTTGTTTTTGGGTCCTTCTTGTACCGGGCCCTGACAAAGTTCCTGGTCTGCTTGTCACCGTATTTATCGAAGAGGGGCGGTAGGCCTTGCTCGGCACGGTCCGCCTCCTCCTTGTCCCATATAGGCTCCGTCACTCTGTAACCGCCGGGACCGAGTGTGTGTTCCCCTAAGTTCAGCTCCCGCATTTCTTTCCCCCACTTACTTGATTCAGAGTTTGCGGTGCTCGAGCAATTGATCTTGAAGTCGTTGTAGTCATCTTCGGTGATCGACGGATTTTTCTCCTTGATCTTCTCATAACTCTCACCTTTCTCGATCATTCTCTTCACATTGCTTTTCCAAGTAGACAGGGCCTTGCTCATCTTCGTGAGGGCAGCATTGTTCACTTTATTCCGTTTGAGGCTTGTGTTTTCAAATTCAGCGGGGAACTTGTATCGTTCGTGCAGCTTCGTGAAGAGGAGCTTGCGCAAATTCCCTCGGTCAGGATGCCTGAGGTTCTCGGTGTTGATCGAGACGGTGCTCCGGAGAATGCACCCGAGCTGAAGCGAGTACCCCTTGACTATTCGTTCGGGCGCCGTTGGATTCCCGTCAGAGTCCACTTCAGTAACTTCCTCCTTGAGGGTGCGGAGCACGGTCGGGCGCCGGTCCTTCCGTTGCCTCTTCGGTTGGCTGCCATCTGTGCGTGCGCCGCCATCATCAGTGGTGGAATCCTCGGCGGCACCATCAGTGGTGGCATCAGTGGGGTCATCCTCGGCGGTACCATCAGTGGTCTCAGGATCGGTGGGGAAGGCGGCGTCCTCGTACAAGTGAGGTTGTTCCTCCATCTCCTGGGACAGCTCCCAGAATGCCTTGCCGCCTGAACCCCCGGCCTCATCGTTGTTGGCCATGTTTCTCTCTAAATAGGAACAAAGTTTGGTCAAAAAGTTGGTTATTGTCAAGGAACAAGATCATGGTCTCATCATTTAGGGTTTGTCGACACCGAGGCATCCTAAAAGCTAAGCTTTTATCATTGAGGGTTTTTCGACGCCGAGGCACCCTAAAAGCCTAAGCTTTCATCATTTCGGTTTTTATCGACACCGAGGCACCCTAAAAGCCATACATTAGTCCCAAGTACGCCGGGGCACTTGATCCTACTTAATTAACTACTAAGATACCCCGGCCCATGCATTAGTCACAAGTACCCCATATGTCCTATTTTTAGCAAAGTCATGCTAAAATTCACAGAAAATTTCAGCATGACCTTTGCTGAAAATAGGACATATGGAGTACCCGAATTTGCCGGAACGGAAGTTAATCGACATTCCAGCAAACTCAAGGGCCTCTCGGGTGGACAAGGCAAAAAAGGCCTCCATCACAACATGGAAAATACATTGGCATGTGAAGAGGTGAAACAATATATGCATCTCCAAGCAGTATCATTCAACATTTTGGACAAACCACTACAAGCAATACTGGATCAGATACAAGAAGAATGTGAGAAAATGCAGACAAATACTAACAGATTCAAGTCAAAACCTTTTCTGGTTAGTAAGTGTTTCTTGAGCATATGTATGTAGTAAGTGTTTCTGCTCTCAGTGTTTCAGAACACATATTTTAGCTACCTAGTACCAGTGCTATTACCCAGCAGTTAATTAGCTTTTGCTTTTACTTTTCAGTGCCAAATTCTAGCTAGTACCAGCAAATTAACATCTAGCAGCAATCATTTTCAAATATATATACACTGGACATTTTAATATTAACCTAAGGAAAAAAGAATAGTTAGGTTAATATTAACCCAAGATACATCAACTATTGCACTGTCCTGCCTAATAAAAACAGTCATGCCAGCATATAGTATATAAATCTGAATTTGTGTTTACAAGAAGAGTGCCCATTGCAATGTAAACCTGAGAACACAACTCACCTCAAGTGCAGGATATAGCAGACACCTACTTCTTCGGTCAAGTGCAGTAAAAGACCGTTTGCAGAACCTGTTTAGTCAGAGTTGAACATTACATAAGATGAGAACTCTACATAACTAATATTGGTATGACAGATAGAAAACTGAGAATGGATAAAAAACTAAGCATGGCAGCAAGACGCTGATGCATCTTCTGTGTCACCAACTGGACTAAAAGATGAGTGTTTTTTTATGGTTCTTAGTTAGGCATGAAAACTAAAGCAGCAGCAGCCTGCAGAAAAGCAAGCACCAGCAGGGAATAATGGCCAACCAAAAAAAGGAAGAACTTAATTGCATTCATCACCGGCGGCTTAAATATTGATAAGATGACAGTGAATTTCAGTTTCCGTGTAAAGGTGCTGGATCAGAAAATATTGAAAACAGAGCAATGACTTTCCCTATATATATAGCAAGCAAATAACCCCCCCCCCTAAATAACTGCACCGAGAATCTAAAAATACTTTGCGCGTAGATCATGGAGAAAACACTCATAAGATTTTAGAATTAACCAAACCGATAAAAGCCTTACAAAAAATACGAATGGACCAGGAGAGGTCCATGTGAGTTATCACAAAAAAAGAAGAAGAGATAAGACCATGTGTTGGGTATTTTGTATGAAACACCCTATGCCCAAAACAAAGCTACTGAAGAAACCTGTACCTGTAGTGCTGCACAAGTGCCTACACACAAACTGCCCAGAAATCAGTATGAACCAACTCAGAGAACATGGTAATAAATTCCCAACAAGTATCATCTCAGCAGCTCAACTTGGGCAAAAAATGAATGCTTTCTCTCCGTAAGATCGTCGCGTACACCCTACCCATGAGAACAATAGTGCTATCTGAACTCTGAAGTCCTTCCCTCCTTCTCTGTAGAAGCAAGAGAACATGCTAGTACTAATACTAACTGTACCACTCTACCAAGTGGAGTCCATTGCTTAGGATGCACTGCCACTGAAGCATTGGGTACAAGACTGTTACATGAAAGTAAATGCAGCAGTTCAAGCAAAGATTGGTGTACAAGCAAGAACAGAGCAAGTTCTTCTTATCCTCTGCAATTATAATAGGAGCCAATCAAATGGATAAAAGGAGAATTGGTTGATTGGGCATGAAAACTAAAGCAGCAGCAGCAGCCCTGCAGAAAAGCGAGCACTAGCTAGGGAATAATGGGCAGCCAAAAAAGGAAGAAGTTAATTGCATTCATCACCGGCGGCTTAAAGAGTGTATCATCATCGCTTTGATGCGCCTGCCTTTTGACACGGCAGTTAAAGGAGGGAGGAATGAGGATGAAGCCCATGCGCAATGACACAAAGGAGGCTACAAAGGTGGCGCTGCTGGCTATCTTTTTCTCACGCAAGCACACAAAGGCTTGACTTGCTTTGCAGCAGCAGCCGCCAAATCTTCTCTAATTTCAGAAAAAGAAGAAGTAGAAGAAGAGAACATATGCTCGTTTTCAAAGTCTGCCATTCTAATAATGGAGCTAAACTACACAGCACATGGCAAGTCTCTAGCAATTAACTTCAGTTTCCATCCTATCTCAAGCATCACTCAAAAACACATTTTTCAATGAACATGGTTATTTTAAATACCTTGTACACTATAGATACTAAAAACCTGCATCCGTATTATTCGATCCCAAAAGTGGCTACGCTTGACAACATAGAAAATTTAACAAGCAGGACACATATACATTTGTAATTTCACACATCAGAATCATCCATCCTAAGCTACGGCGGGGGAGGATCCGCACGAGGACGGATCCGGGGCCGCGCGGCGGCGGGGGAGGATGGGAGGGGAGGGGAAGGGAATGGCGGCGGTTGCTCACCTGCGCTTGGCGGCGGGAGGGGAGCGGCGATGAGGAGGACGACGAGAGGGAGCGGGAGCACGAGCGCGAGCGGGAGGAGCCCGAGGACGCGGAGCGGAAGGAGGAGCCCGACGAGGTGGACGGGATGGTGTGGACGGGGCGCCCTCCGGGCCACCAGCGACGAGGGCGGCGGGCGATGGCGTCCAACGAGGTGGGGCGACGGGGAGAGCGGCGCCGACGTCGGGGCGTCGAGGCGGCGGGGCAGCGGCGTCAGGAGACGAGAGGGGAAGGGGATCGAGGGCGAGGGTGACGGAGAGAGGGGATAGGTTTGGGCCGGGGAGGAAATATGGATGGGGGCGGCACAATACTAATGGCATACCACCCCTCGGTGCGCCATAAGTACATCCATACTAATGGCGCACCTCACCCTGGTGCGCCATTAGTATTTTTTTTTGATTTCTGCTCGAGCCAACAGGTTATCTTCCACCTGACCTGATCCACACCAAGTTCCCTCTACTAGCTCGACTGGTCAGCAGCCAGTTCTCACACCAGGAGGTCCTGGGTTTGATTCCCAGGCTCCACAATTTTATTTATGCATTTAAAATGTTGTTTGATACTTATTTGTGTTTAAATATGTTCAAACTTGTTTAAATCATAACAGTAATAACTTTTTATAAGACAATAATAATTTTTTTTAAAATATCATCAAACAGTAATGCCGGTGGAGCGGGGGAGGGTGCGGGGGGTGCGGGGGGTCGGCGGCGGCGGTTGAGTAGGGGAGGTGTGCGGGGGGTTGGCGGCGGCGGTTGAGTAGGGGAGGTGTGCGGGGGGTCGGCGGCGGCGGTTGAGTAGGGGAATCGAGGGTGCGGGGGGTCGGCGGCGGCGGCCGGTGGACCGGGGGGTGCTCGGCGGCAAGGGGGGCCGGATCTGGCGAGGTGGGATAGTGATCGAGATGGAGGGGGGTCGAGATCGAGTGTTCATGAAATTTAAAAATATTCATGATAGTTCAAAAAGTGCCCATGAAATACAATCGAGAAATGAAGGCTACGATTTAAATGCAATCGATCTTAGCTAGCTAACTGTTCACAATCTTCTTGCCCTTCTTTTTCGCAAATGGAGTTCTTCTGTGGAACGGACGTCCTTTAGGTAGGGTGGTCCTGCTTTTTCTTGTGATGTATGCTGCTACTTCATCATCGTCGTCATGTTCGATCCTCGGGTCGTCGTACTTGTCGAAGTCTTGCTAATTGGCTACTCCATCCATTCCGATGATCTTCCTTTTGCCTCTCCTCACGATAACACGACTAGGCTTTGACGGGTCGGTAATGAAGAAGCATTGGTCCACTTGGGAAGCCAGTACCCATGGCTCATTTTTCGCGGTGACGTTTGCGCCAGCGGTCTTGGATTTGGCTTCGGGTATAACCATGGTGGTGAAATACCGGTCTTCTTTTAGGACGCTCTTTGGCCATCTGACACGGAACATCGGGACCTTCTCTCCAGTGTAGCTCAGCTCCCAGATCTCCTCGATCCTTCCGTAGTATCTGTCCTTGTCGTTACCGGTGTAAGATTCCATCGTTACCCCGGAGTTCTGATAACCATCGCTCTTCATGTCCTTGGCCTCGGTGTAGAATGTGTAGCCGTTGATATTGTACGCCTCATAGGTCATCAGGTTGTGCTCGGTGCCCTGTGACAAGGCGAATATGAGTTGTTCTTCCGCAGAAGAATCCTCATGTAAAGGGTACGACAGAAGCTTCTGCTTGAACCAACGCGTGAAACATGAGTTGTGCTCTTTGATTATATCTCCGTCTGTCCTCTGTTGGCCTCGGTCATTGTACGTCTTCTCAATAAAGGTTTTGTGCTCTACCACCCAAGGATCGACCACGTCTATGTGTTGTAGCGCGACTAGGTTTGCTCTTTCAAAGTCGGCGAGTCGACCCTCGAAGTCGACATGCATTTCGCGGCGACCCTCACGGTGAACCCATCCAGCGAGCCTGCCGAGGTGCCTGTTGACGGGCAGACAAACGGGGTTCTGGATGCCTCGATAATTCGTGCAGTAGGAGATGCACTCTTCGGCCAGAAAGCCCCTGGCTATGCTTCCCTCTGGACGTGACATGTTGCGAACATATCCTTTGATGACACCATACATCCTTTCGAACGGCACCATGCTGTGCAGGAACGTCGGCCCGAGTTGGATGATATCGTCCACGATATGGACCAGCAGATGCACCATAACGTCGAAGAATGCGGGCGGGAAGTACATCTCAAGCTCGCATAGTATCACCATGATTTGTTCCTGTAGCCTTCTGAGTTGCCTCACGCCAACAGACTTCCGAGAGATGACGTCAAAAAAGTTGCATAGGCCAAATAGCGTTTCACGGACGTGCGCGTCCATGATCCCACGGATTGCAACTGGAAGTATCTGCGTCATCAGCACGTGACAGTTGTGAGACTTCATCCCGCTGAACTTCTGCTTCGCTGGGTCTAGGTATCTACTTATCTTCCACGCGTAACCATAAGGAAGTTTTACTCCTAGGAGGCAGGTGAAAAACTGCTCGATCTCCTCCTGACTTAGAGTGAAGCACGCGGGAGGGTAGTCATTTCCGGTCTTCTTGGCCTTTTTGCCTTTGCGACGACTTTCCGTGTCCTGCTTCGCCTCATCATCATCATATATAGCGTGAAGCTCCTGCCTAATGCCCATTGATTTCAAGTCTACCCTTGCTTTCGGCCCATCTTTGGTCCTCTCTGGCATGTTGAGCAGGGTACCAAGAAGACTCTCGCACACGTTCTTCGTGATATGCATGACATCAAGGCTGTGAGGCACACGGTGGATCTTCCAGTACGGCAAGTCCCAGAAAACAGACCTCGTTTTCCATACCTTCAGCAGCGGCTCTGGCGCCTTTCGCTTCTTTCCCGGCTCTGGCACCTTTTGCTTCTTTCCCGGCAGTGGGCAGTCTTTCCAATTTTTCAATAGCTCGTCTATTTCCTCGTCGCTCCTCGTACGCAGGCGTCCTCGGGGTTCGGTTTCACAATCGAACAGATCCTTGCGTTTTCTCCACGGGTCATCGTCGCGAAGCCACCTTCGATGTCCCATGAACACGGTTTTCGAAGACCCGGGATCTCTATCTAGCTGGCGATACGTTGTGTCATCCATGGACCACCTGCCCCGCGACATATCCGTAACCGAGATAGTCGTGCACCGTCGTGAGCAGCGCGGCTCTCATAGGGAAATATTCTTTCTCTGCGGCGTCCAACGTATTGGCTGGCGTTTTCCACAGCGTGTCAAGCTCCTCTTTCAGCAGCCCCAGATACAGATTGATGTCGATCCCTGGTTGTTTCGGTCCTTCAATTAGCATACTCATGTGAATGTACTTCCTCTTCATGCACAACCAGGGGGGAAGGTTGTACATCCACACAAACACAGGCCAGGTGCTATGTGTGCTTCTCTGGCTGCCAAACAGATTGACTCCATCGGTGCTCGCGCCCAGCACAATGTTCCTTGGATCGTTCCCAAATTCTGGGTGTTCGAAGTTCAACGCTTGCCACTGGCTCGCATCCTTAGGGTGACTCAGCATCTTGTCTTTTTTATCTATCTCCAGATCATTTGCGTCATCTTCTCGCTTCTTCTCCTCCCTATTCGCGTGCCAACGCAGGAGCTTTGCTACCTTAGGGTCCGCCAAATACCGCTGCAGACGAGGAGTGATCGGAAAGTACCACACCACTTTTTGAGGAGCTTTCTTCCTCTTCTTGTATCGAGTGACGCCGCACACCGGATATATGGTAGACTCCGCGTGCTCGTCCCGATAAATGATGCAATTGTTCATGCACACATGGTATTTCACGTGCGGTAAATCCAGAGGACACACGATTTTCTTCGCCTCCTCCAAACTGGTCGGGCACTTGTTCCCCTTGGGAAGACGTTCGTGCCAGAATGACATGTTCTCGCCGAAGCATGTGTCGGTCATTTTGTGTTTTACCTTCATCTCCAAAGCCATGAGCGTTACTTTCAGGCGCCCATCCTCGGGCCTGCATCCTTCATACAATGGAGTAACCGCGTCTAACTCAAGTTGATCCATCTTGGCTTTCTCTCGGGCGGCAGCTCTTGCGTTATCCGTCTGCTTGAGAAGCAGCTCTTGAATATGAGGGTCCTGCACCCAGCCCATCGATGGTCCAGCGTCGTCTGCTCCGCCGGCATCATCATCTTCATGATCATACCCGTTGTCTGCTCCGGCATCTTCCTCATCATCATGTCCTGCATCTTCTACATGATGACTGTGTACAGCATCACCGTCGTGATCATCTCCTGGGGATTCTTCGTCTTCTCGCCCGCCCGAGCCGCGGTGGTTGTCTTGCTGCCCTTCCTCATTTCTTGCCCGGCCCCCATGGACGACTTCGTAGTCATCTTCATCACCTTGCCACCGATAGCCATCCATGAAACCACGCAAGAGCAGGTGGTCCCGCACCTGCCCGGATTCCGGGTCCGCAATAAGGCTCTTCAGCTTGCATCTTCGACACGGACATCTTATCTCCATCTCGTTCTTTTGAAGCATCTCGGCCTTCGCGGACCTCAAAAACCTATTCACGATGCCTTCGGTCATCGTGCGGACCATGGTCGCCTGCGGGGTAGAGCAAAACGATATTTTAGAACCAAGAAAAAAATTGGCATGACTTTCCCTAAAAATAGGACCAAAAACAATGCTTAATGCCAAAATTCTCGCCGAAACGGAAATGAATCAACATTCCGGCAAAATATTGGCAACTATCACATTTCAAATACCGGTACACCTCCAAACACAAACACATATGCAACACCACAAACATATGCAACACCACGAACATACATAGATCTAGCTAGGCCATGAAAAGTGCATGTGCACATTGTTGTAGGGAGAACAACATAAATATAGCTTCCCCCCTTACTTACCTATCAAAACAAGGTAATTTAACCACTTAAATTGAATGAATCTATGGTGGAAATGAGGTGAAAAAGAGGAGGCACCCGAGACAAGGAGGAGGTGGAGAGAATGAAGTGGGGAGAAAGTGAGTGTGGGTAGGAGAGGCTGTCCAAAATATCTTGTTGCTGCCCACTTACTAATGGCGCACCAACTCTAAATGCGCCATTAGTAATCCAGGTTACTAATGGCGCACCTTCTGGTGGTGCGCCATTAGTAGTTTTGCAAAAAAAAACATACTAATGGCGCACTGTCCCACAGTGCGCCATTAGTAGTTTTGCAAAAAAAAGGAATAAAAAATATAATAAAAAAACAACATTAGTGGCGCACTTTCCGATAGGTGCGCCATTACTAGTTACAACTAGTAATGGCGCACTGTGTTTGGATGCGCCATTAGTATGTTTGGACAGGCGCACTAGTTCAAAAATTATTTTTTTATACTAATGGCGCACCCTGGGCCTGGTGCGCCGTTAGTAGTTTCAACTCTAATGGCGTATCAGAAGGTGGTGCGCCATTAGTCCGCTTGTCTGGTGCGCCATTAGTGTCAATCCCATCTATAGCCCTTTTTCTAGTAGTGGAGGTGTTGTCGTCACAATTTTATCATTGCAGTTCTGAAATACCTGAGTTCGCCAACATCGAAAATCTCTTCTATGTAGTTGTTGGTGAGATAACCTCGACGCCACCCAGTACTGGGGCGGGAGTTCGGGAGTATCGCCATAACTCGTATAACGGATGCTTTTCAAAGGTTGAGGTACACGATTTTCGAAGGTTTCTTGGTTTTGTGTTGAAGAATGGATACAACTGAATGTAGGAATTGTTAGTTTGGGTGAGATATTATGCTTCCCCTGTATCCCCAACACCTGATTGCATAACCAAAAAGTTTCGGGAGTTTATAAGTGGGAATTAAAGTATCTCGTAGGATATCTTTCCTACAGACACATGATACGATGTGGGGTCTATCATATGTTTGTTTCCGGCTTATTTTGCAAGCCAATCCTTGTTTTGTTTTGAGTTGTGGTATTCGAGTTGCTTCGAAGTCAAATGTGGATTCCATACCTTTCCTCAGCGGTGTTCTCATATTTTTTATGTGGATGCTAATCCTTCTTGATCATAGAGATTGTCTTGTCAATCATTTTCAGCCGGTGTGCTCCTCTTCAAGTGGAGCCGGTCATTTTCAACATCTGCCAGATCAATTCTAAGTTTTCTCAACGGTGTTTGTTTCATCTGTCCCAGTTGTCTTTGTTTTCCCTGCCCTCCCACCCTTTTTTCCTTCAAGGAATCAGATGTATTAATCAAGTATCCATTTTATTCATGTGAAGTCTCTTCATTCTTTCCAATCAATGTTCTTACCCGGTGGTTCTCGTGAAGATGCTCTACAAGTTTATCATTCTTCATTCTCTTTTCTTCTCTAGTGGATTCAAGTCAAGCTTTGTCGATCATATCCTTTCCTCGTTTCAAATGTTTTCTCATGTAGGTGCACCTCTTAATCATCCATTTCTTGCTGTTCAATTGTTCTGTAGTGCCAAAGATATCTTAGAAGATTCACGTTTCCATTCTCGATCCGTTGAAGTTATTTCGAGGTTGTTATCTCATTCAAGTTATTTAATTCAACTGGCACATTATCTCCTTTAAATCATCAACGGTGTTTCTCTTGAGTGGGCCCTAACCCACAGGTCTTTTTTCGAGGACCTTACCTGACTCTTCTAATTTTCTCGGAGTTACTCTCAAACTCTTTTCCAAGTTTGACGTATGAATGATTTATCATCAGTCAAATGTCTTTCTCCAAGATCTTTCAAATTCTTTTCATCGTTGGTTCAACCTTTCTAATTTTCATTCCGGAGTGCCTCAACAATTCATGGTGGTGTTTCTTGTCGTCATTCTCAGATTTTGAAGACCGAAGAAGAGTTCCTCTTAAATCCTTACCCGTTTTTCCAAAGATATGTAGTTCAAGCTTGATGCCATCCTCTCATAATTGTTTTTGATTGTGAGAATTATTTTCACCCATCCGGGGCAATTCAGGAGTCTTTTCAGTTCGATTCTCTAAAGGCCATCTTTTTAAACATTACTCATTCTCAGCTTTCAGCTCTCATTCTCCAAATCTTACCGATGCATCGGTCAAGTATTCTCTAGTCAATTCATGATCTCTTCGTTTCACTTATACCTAAATTCTCTCAAGTATCTTCGTTCATTTTCCAATTCCTCCTAGAGATGCATTTGTTTTCTTCGCCTGTTCTTTTAAATTCTTACGGTCGTTCGTTCAAGAGTTCTCTTCCTTCATTATCATATCAATTAATTTGTTCTTTTCGATCTTAGAGGCGGTTCGTTGAAGTCTTTTCTCAAGTTTGCGCTATATCTTTCTTAATCCTTCTCAACGAGAATAAGTAGTATGCCAAATCCGTTTGCTTGTCATCAATTTAAATTGGTAGGATACGCATAACATAATTCTTATTCTTGTTTCATCCAAGTGATTAATTCCTTATTCCAGAGGTTCATCAAAATTCTTGATTTCGGTTGTTCATCTTTCTTACCGGAGTTCTAAGTTTTCTCAGTTATATCATCGTGAAGCTCCATCTAATCAATGCAAGGATTCATCTTATTCTTGTCAAGCTTCTTTCCTTGCGACCTTATGTTATCTATCCGGAGTTCTTCGAGAGTTTCGACATGGTGGTTCGTCAAGGATTCCTTTCATTCTTCATTCGTTCTTCAAGATTTCTCTCGAAGTTAAGATCCGCCAAGCTATACTCTAAAAATAAACATGGTGTTCAACACATGTCTTGTTTTGAGGAGTTCAAGAACAGTTCATCTTGCATTCCGAAGTGCAATTCTTTCTACCTTATCTTTTGAGGTGGTGTTATGTCACTCTTGACAATTTCCCTTCATATGTCATGATTCAACAGTTGTTAAGAATAAGATATTTTAAATCCACCAATCTCTTCGTTGGAGTTATCTTGTGTCATGTTTCACCTAAGGCCTTTCCTAAGGAATGTTGCTATTATGGTGCTTATCAATGATCCAAGTTTTCTCCTATCCTCTTGATGAAAGAAATTTTTCATCGCCTTGGTGCTCTCACTCAAATCAATGGCTTCCTTTAGTGGCCGTTTGTCACCTCATAATTTTGAGATGTTTTCCATAAGTCCACAACAAGCTTACTCTTTTCGTTGTTGGTTTTCCAACAACTCCGTTCGACCCTTCTCCTAAAGATGCTTTTTCAAGCTCATTTGAGGTAGAATATGTTGTTTTCTCCTCCATTCTTTTGATTCCATTCTTACATTTGTTCCGGGAGGCATTATGATGTTGCTATCTTCGACCCATCATCTTGTTTTGTCAAATTCATGTTCAATTCCTTCGATTTACAGTCGGAGTGCTGCCCAGATTATATCATTCTTATTCCTTCTCTATCTTGTTTTAACTAGAGTGTTGTGTCTATCATTCCTCTTCTAACCGGAGTCTCATCCAAGTGCTTTCATTTTGCTAAGTTCATATTCTATGCCTTCCATTTCCAACCGGAGTGTTGTCCTAATTGATCTTTATCGTTCCTTGTACATCTCGTTACATCCGGAGTGCTCGCATGTACTTCATGTCCATTGCAACCATTTGTTCTTATGTCTTTCAACCTACAAGGTTCTAGTAATGTTCCTTGTTAGTCTTTTCTAACGGAGTGTTTTCAACTTCGTTCATCTTCGTTGTATTCTTTCTTTCTATTTGGTCATCCTCGCAAGGTTCTTTGGTTTCACTCGTTTGTCAAAGAAGCAACTTAGTTTTACCCATTCCCCTTCCTCTTCCATTTCCCCCGATGCCATCCTAGATCTCGGGACGAGATCCTCTTGTAGTGGTGGAGTCTTGTAACGCCCCAAGACCGATGTGCCACATGTCTTCCAGTTATTTGTTGTCTTTGCCATGTCATTTTATTGCATGTTGCATCTTGCCATATCATCATGTGCATTGCATCATCATGTTTTCAAAACTTGTATCCGTCCGGGTTTCCCCAATTCTCTCTGTTGTTCGTTCTAAGCCCAGACACACTTGCACGCGCCCGCGACACCTCCGAAATATTATTTTGTAAGTGGCCGGAAAATGTTCTCGGAATGGGATGAGAGTTGGCGCGTGGTCTCGTTATGTTGTAGGTTGGCCGCCTGCCAAGTTTCATCGCATTCGGAGATAGTTTGATAGCCCAACCATTAAACTTATAGCGGCAGTATAGCCGGTCTATCGTCGGACGTTTTCGGTCTCCGGAAACCTTGTCGGGCTGCATTTCCATCTCTCTCCTCTCAGCCCAACCCACTCTCCATAGCCCACCTAACCCAGCTAAATCCCTCCTCTCGATCGGAACCGTCGGATCATGATCGGGTGCTCCGAAATGCTCCAGAAACCCCTCCAAACCCTAATCCTAGCATCCTTTCCTATTTAAACCCCCTTCCCTTCCATTTTTGGCAGCCTCCTAACCCCCTCCTTGTTTTTCGCGCCGCCCCAATCATCCGCGCCGCTGCTCCCCTTCGTTTCCGCACCCGCCACCGCGTCCCCGCCACTTGGTGCCGTCCGAGTGGTCGCGCTGCCACCCAGCGTAGCCCCTGCCCACTTAGAGGCCCCCACGCGCCCCCTGGCTAGCCTCCACCACCGCGCGCCCGCCCAGGCCTGGGCGAGGCCCACCAAGCCCATCGGGGCCTGTCCTTGAGCCCGCGCGCCATCACTCGCGGCTCCTGCTCCCCGCCGCCTCCTCCTGCCGATCCGCTCGCCAGAGCTTCGCTGCTCCCGCGCCGCAGGCCGGAGCCGCCGCCGACGACCCCTCAGGCCAGCCCTGTCGCCCCGCCTCTCTGCTTCCTTCTCCTTCCCCTTTGGCCTCCCTCTCTCTCTCCGCGCCATGAACAGGAGCAGGAGCTCCCATGTAACACCCTCGATGCAACTATAGCTCCCACGTGTCGAGGCACGACTTAGAGACATAATCGCATTGAAGGCATATGTCGCAAGTTAGGCAATCTTCACAACATCCCATGTAATATAAATCATAAAGGGGAGATAACATAGTTGGCTTACACTCGCCACGTCAATCAAGTACATAGATAACATCACATCATCCAAACACTCATGGCCCGACTACGGCGCCAAAATAAAAGAGAACCCAACATGCGACACGGTCCTGATCACCCCCAACTGGGCACCACTACTAATCATCAGGAAAGGAAACATAGTAACGTTGAGAGTCTTCGTCGAACTCCCACTTGAGCTCAAACGCGTCTCCTGGAGCAGAATCATCAGGGCCTGCATCTGGTGTAATAGTAAACTGTGAGCCACAGGGACTCAGCAATCTCGCACCCTCGCGATCAAGACTATTTAAGCTTATAGGTATGGCAAGGTAAATATATGTGGAGCTACAGCAAGCGACTAGCAAAAATATGGTGGCTAACTTATTCGCAAAAGAGAGCGAGAAGAGGAGGCAAAGCGCGAGCGAGAAACTAGGGAACAACCTGCGCAAACATTACTCCAACACCGTGTCCACTTCCCGAACTCCGTCGAGAAGAGGCCATCACGGTAACACACACAGTTGATTCATTTTAATTAAGTTAAGGTTCAAGTTATCTACAACCGGACATTAACAAATTCCCATCTGCCCATAACCGCGGGCACGGCTTTCGAAAGTACAAATCCCTCCAGGGGAGTCCCAACTTAGCCCATCACAAGCTCTCACGGTCAACGAAGGAATAGACCTCCTCCCAAGACGTTCCGATCAGACTCGGTATCTCGGTTCTTCAAGACACTTTGATAGGTTAAAACAAGACCAGCAACACCGCCCGAATGTGTCGACAAATCCCGATAGGAGATGCACATATCTCTTTCTCAGGGCACAATCGGATAAGCAATCCGTACAACTAAAACCAGCCATCGAGTTTCCCCGAGGTGGTGCTGCAAGGGGCTCTAGGTTGGACCAACACTCAGAGGAGCACTGGCCCGGGGGGTTAAATAATGATGACCCTTGAGTCTATAGAACCCAAGGGAAAGAAAAGGCTAGGTGGCAAATGGGAAAACCAAGGTTGGGCATTGCTGGAAAAGCTTTAATCAAGGCGAACTATCAGGGGGTTCCCATTATAACCCAACCGCGTAAGGAACGCAAAAGCCGGGAACGTAACACCGATATGATGGAAACTAGGGCGGCAAGAGTGGAACAAAACACTAGGCGAGAGGCCGAGCCTTCCACCCTTTACCAAGTATATAGATGCATTAAGATAACATAGCAATATAATGATAACCCAACAAGTAAATAAATGTTCCAACAAGGAACGGCCTTCAATCTTCACCTGCAACTAGCAACGCTATAAGAGCGGCTCAGCAAAGCGGTAACATAGCCAATCAACGGTTTGCTAGGACATGGTGGGTTAGAGGTTTGACATGGCAATTTGGGAGGCTTGAAAGCAAGTGGTAGGCATCGTAGCATTGGCATAGCAAAAGAGCGAGCAAACTAGCATAGCAAAGATAGTAGTGATTTCGAGGGTATGATCATCTTGCCTGCACAGTTGTCAGAGTTGACTGGATCCTCGAAAGCAAACTCAATGGGCTCCTCGTTAGCGAACTCGTCTCCCAGCTCTACCCAATCAAGACAACAAGCAACAAGGATACAATCAACCACATGCAAGGATCAAGCAATATGATGCAATGATGATATGCTATGCGGGATGCGATGCGGGATGCAAAATGCAAGATATGACAGGAAATGCATGAACCTGGCCTCAACTTGGTAATCCAAGTGTGCACTGGAAAGATGAGATGAAATTTCTTGAAAACTATATAAAGAACGCCGGAATCGGAGTTACGGTTTGGAAATGGCAAGCGATTCAAATATGACACCGGTCTGCGATTTACAGCAAGTAGCCATATAAATGCAATGAGACGAACATGCTACAACACCCAAACATGACAACAAAATACATGGCAGGGATGCACTCAAGACGCTTAACAAAAGTCTAGCACTGAGCTACGGCCAATTCATCCATTAACAGGTTCAAACAAGCATGGCAAAACTGCATATGGCAAACAGATCTCAGACTTAGTGAAATTAACACTTGTCTGGAATTTCAGATCAGGTAGCCCTCTTCGGAGCAACAAAACTACATGCTACAGGGTCTGGACATGGAAAAGTAAAGCATGGCATGGAGCTACTCAAAGATCTTAACAAAAGTCTCTTAGTGACCTTGAGCCAAAAAGGACCAGAAGATACAATTGCAAGCGTGTGAACATAGCAAAAACATAATCAGTTTTCAGACTTAGTGAAAACTGACACATGCTGAAACATAACTCAAGTAGGCATGTTTCCGAGCTTGATGCACTCACTACGGTGCAAGTCATGACAAGATATGCATACATCTATCAAGAACACACAAAATGCAAGCTAGACATGGCAAGAACAATAGCATAGCATGCATGGATCAACTACAACAACATCGGCAAAATTGCAAACAAGTTGACAATCTGCCCAGATTCACAAAGTAGCAAAAGTAGAGCTCGATTGACTCAAGCTAGGGTGCTCCATAATTGCAAACAAAGACAGGGATGAATAGAGCACTACAAGATTAACAAAACATCCTTACTGATCATCCTGAAAATAGGCACGGATCACTAGGAAAACAACATGAACATATGGCAACATGAGATAAACAGCACAAGGACTTAGTGGAATTGCTAAGTCCCTGAAAACAGAATTAGCAAGTGCACCACTTTGCAAGCTTGCACTAGAAACCACACACATCACAAAAATACATGGGTTGCACCTCTAGAAAGATGACAAAACCCTTAACAAAACATATGTAGAACTCATGGGCATATCATGCGCACATTAATCATGGCAAAAATGACAAAAAAGCTAAATGGAGTAGCAGATCTGACAATTATCTCAAGTAGCCCTCTTATAACAGCCTTTCGGGCATCAAGATGAACTCAAATGAAAATGATGCAATGGGACGAAATGGTGTACTCTCTGAGATGAACATTTTGATATGCTATATGCATGAATCGGAGCTACATATGCAAAGTTACGAGGCTATGAACAGGGGCACTTGAACTGAAAATCTAGGGACTTCGAGGGAAAAACAACCCCGAGATCTAGGGTTCCGGTGGCATGCGGCCCGAGGCTGGATCCGAGCTCGCCGGCGTCGATAGCCGGTGCGGAGGCCGGAGCAAGAGGAAGAGGCCGGGCGGCGGAGAGGAGGCGAGGCGGTGGCCGGACGGCGGCGCGGGCGGCGGAGGCGGCGGCTTGAGTGGCGGCGCGGCGCGAGGCGGGGAGGAGCGGCGACCGGGCGGCAGCGGCGGCGCTCGCCGGCGTCGAGGCGGGCGAGGCGAGGAGGCGCCAGCGCGGGCGAAGGAGAGCGGGGTGGCGCTGCGAGCCGGGCGCGGAGAGGCGGCGACTGGGCCCGGGGGCCGGGGTCGGGCCGAGCGGGCCCGCGCGGGGTGCGGCGGCGATGTGGTCCCGGGACGCCACGTGGTGGCTCCCGGTTGGCGGCGGCGGATGTCCGGCGCGGGGCGGACAATGTCCGTCGGCGGCGGGTAGAATTTTAGGGTTTCGGAGAGGGAGATCCGGATTTCGCGGAAGGGGTCTTAAAATAGAGGTAGAGGGAGCTAGGAGAGTCCAAATGAGGTGCGGTTTTCGGCCACGCGATCGTGATCGAACGCTCTAGATGATGGAGCTGGTTTTGGTGGGTTTTGGGCAAACTGGAGGGGTGTTGGGCTGCACACACACGAGGCCTTTTCGGTCCCTCGGTTAACTGTTGGAGTATCAAACGAAGTCCAAATGATACGAAACTTGACAGGCGGTCTACCGGTAGTAAACCAAGGCCGCTTGGCAAGTCACGGTCCAATCCGGAAATGTTTAATCTCCACACACAAAAGAAAGATAGAAATGACCACCGGAGGAGAACGAAGCGCCGGAATGCAAAACGGACAACAGGGAAAATGCTCGAATGCATGAGATGAACATGTATGCAAATGCAATGCACATGATGACATGATATGAGATGCATGACAACGATAACAACACGCGGAGACAAAGACCCAAACTCGAGAAAATAAATTAACTTAACGCCAGAAATGGCAAGAGTTGGAGTACAAACTAGGAAAGTTACATCCGGGGTGTTACAACACTCCACCACTACGGAAGGATCTCGTCCCGAGATCTAGGACTGAAAGAACGCCGGGTACTCAGAACGGAGGTGGTCCTCGCGTTCCCAGGTAGCTTCACAGTTGTAATGGTGTGACCACTTGACTTTGAGAAATTTGATTGACTTGTTGCGAGTCTTGCGTTCAGTCTCTTCAAGAATAGCAACTGGGTGCTCACGATAAGAGAGATCTTCTTGGAGCTCAATGTCCTCGAAGTTGACGGTGTGGTCAGGAGTCTTGAAGCACTTTCGAAGCTGAGAGACATGGAACACGTCATGAACATTTGCAAAGTTTGAAGGAAGCTCGAGTTGATAGGCGAGGTCGCCTCTCTTGCTGACAATCTTGAAAGGTCCCACGTATCTGGGGGCAAGCTTCCCTTTGATACCGAAGCGACGAGTACCTTTCATAGGAGAGACGCGGAGGTAAACATGATCTCCGATCTCGAAAGCCAAATCACGGTGCTTACTATCATAGTAGGTCTTCTGACGGGATTGGGCTGCTTTGTGATTATCACGAATGACTTTGCACATTTCCTCTGCCTCTATGATTAAGTCATTACCCAAAAGCTGACGTTCACAGGTTTCAGACCAGTTGAGAGGGGTACGGCACTTCCTGCCATACAGAATTTCAAATGGGGCCTTGCCCGAACTTGCTTGAAAACTGTTGTTGTAGGAGAATTCAGCATAAGGAAGACAATCCTCCCATTTCATGTCGAAGGAGATCACACAAGCCCTGAGCATATCTTCAAGAATCTGGTTGACACGCTCGACTTGCCCGCTCATTTGAGGATGGAAAGCTGTGCTGAAGCGGATGTTAGTGCCCATGGCCTTCTGAAAAGAATCCCAAAACTTTGAGGTAAAGATGCTACCACGGTCTGAAGAGATCACTTGTGGAATACCATGCAGAGAGACAATACGAGAGGTATAGAGTTCCGCCAATTGAGCTGCAGTGATCGACTCTTTGATAGGCAGAAAGTGAGCCACTTTAGTGAGTTTTTCGATGACAAAGAATATAGCATCATTGCCACGCTTGGACTTTGGAAACCCAGTCACGAAGTCCATTTCAATGTGGTCAAACTTCCATTCTGGAATGGCAAGAGGTTGGAGGAGACCTGCTGGCCTTTGGTGTTCTGCCTTCACTCTTCTGCAAACATCACATTCATTCACGAATTGAGCAATCTCGCACTTCATTCGAGTCCACCAATAAGCTTGCTTAAGGTCCTGATACATCTTCGTGCTCCCAGGGTGGATGGAGGGGAGATAATTGTGAGCCTCGTTCATGATCACTTTACGGAGGTCACCTTTGGGTACAACAATACGATCCTCGAAGAAGAGAGTGTCTTTGTCATCAAGGCGGTAGGTATAAGCAACAACTTTCCTCTCTTGCATCAATACTGTGCCAAGACCTTGGAGAGAGGCATCACAAAAGACCTCGTACGGCTTGGATTCATCAGGCAGAGTCAGAACTGGAGCAGTGATCAATTTCTCTTTCAAAGTGTTGAAAGCAATGTCACACTCCGGAGACCAAACGTACTTGACGTGCTTCTGGAGAAGATTAGAGAGAGGCTTCGCGATCTTAGAGAAGTTTTCAACGAATCTTCGGCAATAGCTTGCGAGACCGAGGAAGCTACGGAGTTGCTTCATGTTTTGAGGAGGTTCCCAATTCACAATTGCAGACACCTTCTCAGGATTCACGGCAATGCCCTTGGAAGAGATGATATGACCAAGATAAAGAACCTCATCAAGCCAAAATTCGTACTTGGAGAACTTGGCGTAGAACTGATGTTCCCTGAGCTTATCGAGAACCAAACGCAAGTGCTTGGCATGATCTTCCTTGTTCTTGGAGAAAACCGGAATGTCGTTGAGATAGACCAAAACGAAGTCATTGGTGTAGGCGTTGAAGATGAAGTTCATCATGCGAAAGAACGTCGGAGGAGCGTTGACGAGGCCAAAAGACATGACAGTGTATTCATATGAACCAAAGCTTGTCCTGAAAGCCGTCTTGGGAATATCTTGCTCACGGATTCGAATCTGATGATAACCCATACGGAGATCAAGCTTGGAGAATACTTGGGCACCTTTGAGTTGTTCGAACAACTCATTGATGTTGGGAAGTGGGTATTTGTTCTTGATGGTCTTCTTGTTCACTGGATGGTAATCAACACAAAGTCGGTCCGTTCCATCCTTCTTCTTCACAAAAAGAACACCACATCCCCATGGAGAAGAACTAGACCAGATGAGACCCATTTTCTCTTGAATATCGAGTTGCTTCTTCAGCTCCTTCAACTCTTTAGGTCCGAGCTTGTAAGGACGTTTGCACACAGGTTCTGTGCCAGGCTCAAGATTAATAACGAATTCAACTGGCCGGTGCGGAGGCATTCCTGGAAGCTCTTCTGGAAAGACGTCTTGATATTCGCAAACGACTGGAATTTGCGAGATGGCATCCAATTCACCCTTCTCATTGAGAGAAAACAGACGGATTGTATCATCACGAGTGGCAAAGACAATTACATCCTCAGACGAATGAGTCAATTGAATCTGCCTGGCTACACAATCAAGCTGAGCCTTGTGCTTAGAAAGCCAATCCATTCCGAGAATAAGATCAATATCCGAGTCACCAAGAACATTTGGAGAGGACAAGAATTTATAGTCACCCAAAGTGATTGTAACATCCGGAACGCATACTCGAGATGTCATTTGATAGGCCAGAGAGACAATAGCCAACGGTTTCGATAACACTTGAGTAACAAAATCATGCTTAGATGCAAAAGGTCTCGAGATGAAACAATGCGATGCACCAGTGTCAAAAAGAACTCTTGCAGGAATATCGTTAACAGGAAGGTTGCCCATGATGACATCTGATGAATCCTCTGCCTGAGCTGCATTCACCATATTGACCTTGGCGTACTTGGGGTTATGCTTGACCACAGCTGTACTTGCCGATCTGACAGGAGGAGGAGGAGGAAGACGCCTCTAGTTGAAACACTTGTTGGCATAGTGACCCTTCTGTTGGCACTTGTTGCACGTGACCTCTGAAAGCGGACGGTGGTACGGAGCACTCGATCTTGGAGCTTGAGACGAAGTCTTGTTCTAAAAGCCAGGGTTGGGTGGGTGGGAAGAACCACTGCCACCTTTGCTCTTCTGCTGATACGGCTGATGGAACGGAGGAGGAGGAAGCCAATACTTCTGCTGCTTGGCCACTTGAGTAGAGGAAGAAGGAGTAACATCTCTGACTCGCTTCTTGGAAGCATCACACCTCAATTGAGCAGCCTCTTGCTTCAGTGCCATGTTGTAGAACTCGTCGTACCTCAAGGGCTCAAAGAGAACAAGAGCTAGCTGAATTTCTTCTCTGAGACCACCCCTGAACTGGTATATCATGCTCTTCTCATCAGGGACGTCCTGCTTGGCAAAGCGGGCGAGCTTTTGGAACAACTTGTTGTAGTCATAGACAAACAAAGAGCCTTGCTTCAGGTTGCGGAATTCCTCACGCTTGCTTTAAACCACGCTCTGGGGAATGTGATGAGCCCTGAAATCTCGACGGAAATCATCCCAAGTGATAACACGTCCACCTCTGGAGTCCTTGTACTACTAGAACCATTCTGCAGCTTGATCTTTGAGTTGGAAGGAAGCGAACTTAACAAAGTACTCAGGGCTGACGTTACTGCACTCTCAATGTTTGCACAGATCCACCAGCCAATCGTCAGCATCGGTTGCCTCAACACAATTGCTGAAAGTCTTTGGCCCGTTAGCAAGGAACTGGTTGAGTGTAGCAAAGTGATTCTGATTGTTGCCTTGATTCCCTTGGTTGCCTTGATTGCGCTCTTGAAGAATTTGCATGATCAACTGTGTGTTTGCATTGGTTGCGGCCATCACAGCTTGCCATGCCTCCGGAGGAGGTGGAGGTGGTGGCGGATCAGGATTCGGAGTCGTGCGCATTGGAGGAGCCATCCTGAATAGGTTGACCACCATTAGCACATTGAAGGACAAATATTGAAGCTGAATCCAACAGAATGAAAATTGCAACATATAGTCTTCACATCCGAGCAAAATGAACGAATGTATTCCTCTTGAAATGGTCACATATCCATAAATTGAGAAGCCACGTAGAATTAAGGTAGAGAAATAAATCAACAAGGTACGGATCAAGAACGAATAACCGGTAAGAAATCCCAATCTCAAACCAATATCCATGGAAGAAGAACTAGAGCTACAAGAATTCCCACCTATGAAACTCCCGAACCTTTCCGGTTATGCAATCAGGTGTTGGAGATACAGGGGAAGCATAATATCTCACCCAAACTAGCAAATCCTACATCCAACTGTATCCATCCTTCAACACATAACCAAGAAACCTTCAGAAACCATCTACCTCAACCTTCGAAAAGCATCTGTTATACAAGTTATGGTGATACTCCTGAACTCCCGCCCCAGTACTGGGTGGCGTCGAGGTTATCTCACCAACGAACTGCATAAAAGAGATTTTCGATGTCGGCGTACTAAACTCAGGTATTCCAGAATTGCAACGATAAAATTATGATGACAACACCTCAGAGCTCAACTCCCCGGGACACTTCCACTAAACCCCTGATAGGAGGCACCAAGACAATGTTCTCATCATAAAATCATCGGAACGATTCCAAGATACCCGCGTGATCCTAAATTTTTTTTTAGTGAAATTTGAGAAGAGAAGAGTCAAAACTCTATGTCAGGATGCCTTACCAGAGCGATGAGGAGACTGGGAAGTAAAAAGAATTCCTAAACTCTCCGATATATAATTCCTAAATGACTCAAAACATTTTTCTAGACACAACTCGGCCGCTAAAAACGATCAAGCAATGGGGCTCCTAAGGTCGGGGAAGGCTCTGAATACCAACTTGTAACACCCTCGATGCGACTATAGCTCCCACGTGTCGAGGCACGACTTAGAGACATAATTGCATTGAAGGCATATGCCGCAAGTTAGGCAATCTTCACAACATCCCATGTAATATAAATCATAAAGGGGAGATAACATAGTTGGCTTACACTCGCCACGTCAATCAAGTACATAGATAACATTAGATCATCCAAACACTCATGGCCCGACTACGACGCCAAAATAAAAGAGAACCCAACATGCGACACGGTCCCGATCACCCCCAACTGGGCACCACTACTGATCATCAGGAAAGTAAACATAGTAACGTTGAGAGTCTTCGTCGAACTCCCAATTGAGCTCAAACGCGTCTCCTGGAGTGGAATCATCAGGGCCTGCATCGGGTGTAATAGTAAACTGTGAGCCACAGGGACTCAGCAATCTCGCACCCTCGCGATCAAGACTATTTAAGCTTATAGGTATGGCAAGGTAAATATATGTGGAGCTGCAGCAAGCGACTAGCAAAAATATGGTGGCTAACTTATTCGCAAAAGAGAGCGAGAAGAGGAGGCAAAGCACGAGCGAGAAATTAGGGAACAACCTGCGCAAACATTACTCCAACACTATGTCCACTACCCGGACTCCGCTGAGAAGAGGCCATCACGGTAACACACCCAGTTGATTCATTTTAATTAAGTTAAGTTTCAAGTTATCTACAACCGGACATTAACAAATTCCCATGTGCCCATAACCGCGGGCACGGCTTTTGAAAGTTCAAATCCCTGTAGGGGAGTCCCAACTTAGCCCATGACAAGCTCTCATGGTCAACGAAGGAATAGACCTCCTCCCGAGACGTTCCGATCAGACTCGGTATCTCGGTTCTTCAAGACACTTCGACAGGTTAAAACAAGACCAGAACACCGCCCAAATGTGTCGACAAATCCCGATAGGAGCTGCACATATCTATTTCTCAGGGCACAATCGGATAAGCAATCCGTACAACTAAAACCAGCCCTCGAGTTTCCCCGAGGTGGCGCTGCAAGGGGCTCTAGGTTGGACCAACACTCAGAGGAGCACTGGCCCGGGGGGGGGGGGTTAAATAATGATGACCCTTGAGTCTATAGAACCCAAGGGAAAGAAAAGGCTAGGTGGAAAATGGTAAAACCAAGGTTGGGCATTGCTGGAAAAGCTTTAATCAAGGCGAACTATCAAGGGGTTCCCATTATAACCCAACCGCGTAAGGAACGCAAAATCCGGAAACATAACACCGATATGACGGAAACTAGGGCGGCAAGAGTGGAACAAAACACTAGGAGAGAGGCCGAGCCTTCCACCCTTTACCAAGTATATTGATGCATTAAGATAACATAGCAATATAATGATATCCCAAAAAGTAAATAAATGTTCCAACGAGGAACGGCCTTCAATCTTCACCTGCAACTAGCAACGCTATAAGAGGGGCTGAGCAAAGCGGTAACATAGCCAATCAACGGTTTGGTAGGAAATGGTGGGTTAGAGGTTTGACATGGCAATTTGGGAGGCTTGAAATAAAGTGGTAGGCATCGTAGCATTGGCATAGCAAAAGAGCGAGCAAACTAGCATAGCAAAGATAGTAGTGATTTCGAGGGTATGATCATCTTGCCTGCACAGTTGTCAGATTTGACTGGATCCTCGAAAGCAAACTCAACGGGCTCCTCGTTAGAGAACTCGTCTCCCGGCTCTACCCAATCAAGACAACAAGCAACAAGGATACAATCAACCACGTGTAAGGATCAAGCAATATGATGCAATGATGATATGCTATGCGGGATGGATGCGGGATGCAAAATGCAAGATATGACAGGAAATGCATGAACCTGGCCTCAACTTGGTAATCCAAGTGTGCCACTAGAAAGATGAGATGAAATCGCTTGAAAACGATATAAAGAACGCTGGAATCGGAGTTACGGTTTGGAAATGGCAAGCGATTCAAATATGACACCGGTCTACGATTTACAGCAAGTAGCCATCTAAATGCAATGAGACGAATATGCTACGGCACCCAAACATGACAACAAAATACATGGCAGGGATGCATTCAAGATGCTTAACAAAAGTCTAGCACTGAGCTACGGCCAATTCATCCATTAACAGGTTCAAACAAGCATGGTAAAACTGCATATGGCAAACAGACCTCAGACTTAGTGAAATTAACACTTGTCTGGAATTTCAGATCAGGTAGCCCTCTTCGGAGCAACAAAACTACATGCTACAGGGTCCGAACATGGCAAAGTAAAGCATGGCATGGAGCTACTCAAAGAGCTTAACAAAAGTCCATTAGTGACCTTGACCCAAAAAGGACCAGAAAATACAATTACAAGCGTGTGAACATAGCAAAAACATAATCAGTTTTCAGACTTAGTGGAAACTAACACATGCTGAAACATAACTCAAGTAGGCATGTTTACGAGCTCGATGCACTCACTACGGTGCAAGTCATGACAATATAAGCATACATCTATCAAGAACACACAAAATGCAAGCTAGACATGGCAAGAACAATAGCATAGCATGCATGGATCAACTACAACAACATCTGCAAAATTGCAAACAAGTTGACAATCTGCCCAGATTCACAAAGTAGCAAAAGTATAGCTCGATTGAATCAACCTAGGGTGCTCAATAATTGCAAACGAAGACATGGTTGGATAGAGCGCTACAAGATTAACAAAACATCCTTACTGATCATCCTCAAAAGAGGCCCGGATCACTAGGAAAACAACATGAACATATGGCAACATGAGATAAACAGCTCAAGGACTTAGTGGAATTGCTAAGTCCCTGAAAACAGAATTAGCAAGTGCACCACTTTGCAAGCTTGCACTAAACACCACACATATCACAAAAATACATGGGTTGCACCTCTGGAAAGATGACAAAACCCTTAACAAAACATATGTAGAACTCATGGGCATATCATGCACACATTAATCATGGCAAAAATGACAAAAGCTAAATGGAGTAGCAGATCTGACAATTATCTCAAGTAGCCCTCTTCTAACAACATTTCGGGCATCAAGATGAACTCAAATGAAAATGATGCAGTGGTACGAAATTATGTACTCTCTGAGATGAACATTTTGATATACTATATGCATGAATCGGAGCTACGGATGCAAAGTTACGAGGCTATGAACAGGGGCACTTGAACTAAAAATTTAGGGACTTAGAGGGAAAAACAACCCCGAGATCTAGGGTTCCGGTGGCACGCGGCCCGAGGCTGGATCCGAGCTCGCCAGCGTCGATGGCCGGTGCGGCGGCCGGAGCGAGAGGAAGAGGCCGGGCGGCAGAGAGGAGGCGAGGCGGTGGCCGGACGGCGGCGTCGGCGGCGGCGGCGGAGTCGGCGGCTTGAGCGGCGGCGCGGCGCGAGGCGGGGAGGAGCGGCGACCGGGCGCCAGCAGCGGCGTTCGCCGGTGTCGAGGCGGACGAGGCGAGGAGGCACCGGCGCGGGCGATGGAGAGCGGGGCGGCGCTGCGAGCCGGGCGTGGAGAGGCGGTGAGTGGGCCCGGGGGCCGGGGTCGGGCCGAGCGGGCCCGCGCGGGGTGTGGCGGCGATGTGGTCCGGGGGCGCCACGTGACGTCTCCTGGTTGGCGGCGGCGGATGTCCGGCGCGGGGCGGACAATGTCCGTCGGCGGCGGGTAGAATTTTAGGGTTTCGGAGAGGGAGATCCGGATTTCGGGGAAGGGGTCTTAAAATAGAGGTAGAGGGAGCTAGGAGAGTCCAAATGAGGTGCGGTTTTCGGCCACGCGATCGTGATCGAACGCTCTAGATGATGGAGCAGGTTTTGGTGGGTTTTGGGCCAAACTGGAGGGGTGTTGGGCTGCACACACACGAGGCCTTTTCGGTCCCTCGGTTAACCGTTGGAGTATCAAACGAAGTCCAAATAATATGAAACTTGACAGGCGGTCTACCGGTAGTAAACCAAGGCCGCTTGGCAAGTCTCGGTCCAATCCGGAAATGTTTAATCCCCACACACGAAAGAAAGCTAGAAATGACCACCGGAGGAGAACGAAGCGCCGGAATGCAAAACGGACAACGGGGAATATGCTCGAATGCATGAGATGAACACGTATGCAAATGCAATGCACATGATGACATGATATGAGATGCATGACAACGATAACAACACACGGAGACAAAGACCCGAACCCGAGAAAATAAATTAACATAACGCCGGAAACGGCAAGAGTTGGAGTACTAATTGGGAATGTTACATCCGGGGTGTTACATCCGAGCTCGCGACCGGCCCCGTTTTGCCACCCCACAGCCCAGATCTGGTGGGATCCGGCCGGATCCGCCCCGTCATATGCTCGCCGGTGACCTCCCGCCTGGTCCACGCGACCCTGCTGCCTGCAAGACGCCACCGCCGGCGCCCCTTCCCTTGCTCGGGCGTGAGCACGATGGGAGGGAGAGAACCGTTGTAACACCCACAATGCGGCTATATCTCCCACATGTCGGGGCACGACTTAGATGCATAGGCGCATGGTAGTTTTGTTGCAAGAGGGGTAATCTTCACACAATACCATGTACTGAATAGAAAGGGATAAAGAGCTGGCTTACTATCGCCACTTCACACAAATAACAAGTTAAACATACATCATCCAGAGTAAAATCAAGGTCCGACTACGGAACCAAAATAAAAGAAGAAAACCCCAATTGCTAGATTGTGACGCCTGGGTAATTAAGCTACAGTAACCTCTGCTAATTGTGCCAGGTCATCACTCCTAGTGTTGCTAATCCTCACTTGATCCAAATCTCTGTTCTCATTCGAACTCAAAAATTTAAGTCAAAAATTCAAATTTGCGAAACATGAAAGCTAAAATGTTCAATGTGTGGCAAAGAATCCCTGGATATTTTTCATGTTGGAACCGACCTCTTTTGGATTTCCAAGTGCCCATGGAATTGTATTTAGTGGTCCAACAACATATTTATTGACCTTTCCAATTTCTGAAAATGCTTGAAGAATTCCATTGGCCCTGAAACTTTTTAGGCAACACCATAATGTTGTGCCTGAATTATTTGCTAAATTTCACATTCAACAAAGGTCTCGTTTGATGTCTTGTTTTCATCCAAAACAGTAGCTATCCTGTTATTCCAAAATAAAATAAATGGAAAAAGAAAAACAGAAACCCCCCCTCCCCAAGTGGGCCTCGTGGCCCAGTTGGCCATCCCACCAGGCCAACCCCAGGCCGGCCCACACCTCGGCCTATAACCCCACTAACCCCCACTCCCTGATCCCTAACCCACTCTTCCCACGCCACTCTCTCCCTCCCCCCGATCTGGATCGAGATCGGGGGCGCAAACCTGGCAACCGCGCCGCCCTGACGCCCGCCATTGTCGACCCCGTCGCGTCAATGCTCGCCTCCCGGACTCCTCCTCGCCCTCCTCTCCTTTGCGCGACACCCGCCTGATCGCGACCTCGCCTCGTTGTCGAACGGACGCTGTCGCCAGTCGTCATCGCCACCCCGTCGCCGTCCCGTCGTCGACCGCCGCCGCCCCGAGCTCCGGCGCCTCCCCGACTCCTCCTCGCGCACACTATTGCACACCCTACAGGGCCCGGTGAGGCCCCCTCCTCCGTTTTCCCCCTCTCCTTTCCCTCCTGTCACTCTAGGTCGCCCCCGCCGTCGCGCCCGAGCTCCCGAGGAGCTCGTGGTTGCCGCACCTGTGTGATCCGCTGTCGCGCGCTAGCCGCCTCCCTGCGCGCCCACACTCCATGCGCCTTCGTCACCGCGTTGGCCGCCCGTGCCCAGCCACTGCCCTCGCCGCATTGTTGCTGCGGCTGCTGTCCGCGCGCAGCCGTGCCAACCCTGCCTCTGCTCGGCCATGCCCTGACGCCGCCCTCGTCGCTCCACGGCGTCCGGGGCTCCTGCCGCTGGCCGCGGTCCCCCTCCACTCTGCGCTGGCCGGTGGCCTCGCCGGAACCCGCGCCCAGCCGTGGAGCCCGAGCCCCCTGGTGCCGTGCGTGCCCAGTTCCGGCCTCCACGGGCGGCCGTCCACTAACCTGCTCGCCCAGCGCCCGCTAGGCCAGCCAGGGCCACTAATCAAGGGGCCCCACGGCCCTTTTTCAAAAAAATGTATATTAAAAATAATTATGACTAATTAATTATTTAATCCATTAATTAACTTAATTAAAGTTTGATTAGTTAACTTAACCTGCTCCTTAACTACCTAATCTGTAATTAGCTAGTTATGTCAATGACAAGGGGGCCACCCCGTGTTGACCAGTCAAGTGTTGACTGGTCAACTGGGACCCCCTGGCCCACCTGTTAGCTACTGGGTGCACTTTGTGTACATTGTGCTGGGTGCACCTAGCTTTTTAATTTTATTTTCGAATTAATAATTATTTTAGAATAATGTTTAAATCTTTGAAAAATCGTAGAAAATAATCTGTATATCGGTTGAAAAAGTTTTCTACATGAAAGTTACTCAGAACGATGAGACGAATCCGAATACGTGGTCCGTTCATCTGTCACATGCCCCTAGTAGGCTGAACATGGAACATTCCCCTTCCGGTCCTCTATCTGACACAGATCCGGAACCGGGAATACATTCCCGGTTGAATTCCCCCTTCACCTATATCGTGTAGCCATACGTTAGGCCACACCCGGCACAGCTTATTGCCACGTTATGCTTTGTGATGCTATGTTTGCTTTATATTTACTTTTTCTTCCCCTTCTTCTCTCCGGTAGACCCCAAGACCGATGCTGCCCCTGTGATCGACTACTTCGACTGATGAAACTATGTACCTAGGGTAGGGGCACGGACCCGTCCAAAGAGCCCTACCCAAGGACATCCCTAGAAGAAGTCACCTTTCAATCGACTTGAAGGTATCTCACTTGACGGGTTCAAGACACTCGACCAAGAAACTACCACTCGACCATGAAGCTAGCCACTGGACCGCCAGGAGATCTGAAGTCGCTCCATAGGCAAACGGTCGGCTATTAAGTAGTCTTTATGGTCATTGTAGCACTCTATTAGGGGCGTTACCAGTAACACCCAACCTTAAATGTACCTTAAACCCTGCATTACTGAGGGCAGGAGAGGGCCGGTGAACTCTATATAAGCCACCCCCCTTCTCAGTATGAAGGGTTCGCACCCCTGTTATTCACACGCCAGTAATCCAGTCGACCGCCTCCGGGCACCGAGACGTAGGGCTGTTACTTCCTCCGCGAAGGGTCTGAACTCGTACATCTTGGTGTGTTCACAACTTTCCAATAGCTGAGATCTAGCCTCTCCATACATACCCCCCTACATCACTGTCAGAGTTAGAACCACGACAGTTGGCGCCCACCGTGGGGCTGGAATCTTAGCGCCTGATTGGAGAAGTTGCGATTTTTTCTATCCCTTTGATCATGGTTTCGTGCGGAGTTTTGGTGGAGGGCCGCGAGATCCGCCTCGGCGCGCTCACGTTCATCGCCGACGACTCCTCCTGGCTTCAGGAGGCACCACTCGACATCGACGCGCTCCCCGTCCGCGGCGCGACGCACTTCCGTGCATGCGTTCGTGGCGTCCTCCTGCGGCAGCCGTTGACCCAGTATCGGTCGGTCCCCGTATCGTCTCCCCGCTCTGTCTCCCACCGGCGCAAGCGCTTCGGTCGGTCGAGACTGCAGAAGTGGGTGAGGCACGACGTGGCTCGCCAGTCGGCCACCCCGCAAGTCGCGGCAATCGAGCCCGACGAATCCCTCTGCGGCCTGTTCGACCTGTCGACTGGCTCCGCGGAGACCACATCCGAGTGCGACAGCAGCGACCGCGCGGCTGAGATCCTGGCGGTCGATGCAACGCACAGTCCTCCTGGTTTCCCTCGCGCTGATGGAGGCGCGGGTGGGGGCGACCCGTCGCATCCCCACGATGAGTATCTCCCCGAACCTCTCACGTCATCACAGCGAGAGGAGCTTCGCCGCCGGAACACGGACACCCTCCGCACCCCTATCGTCGGAGAGTCCCCCAAGGCCCGGGCCTTGGAGGACGCATGCTTGGCTAATTTGGCCGAGCGCACTCGACTGGAGAATCTCCAGCGAGCACTCGACGAGCAAGCGCGTCAGCGGGCTCCCGAGTCTAGTCGACACCAGCTCTTCCTGCCGACGCAGGTATACCAAACCCCAGTTCAGAATTTGGCCGCCGCGGACCGTATAGCAGAATCGATTCAGCCCTCCCAGTCGGAGGCTGGCAGGGGCTTGTTACAGATCAGAGCGTTGCTCCGGGCGGCGGGAAACTAGAATTCCGCTGTTTCCCAGTCACGGAATAGGATCCACAGTCGATCCGTTGCAACAGATACAGTCCAGTCGGCTCACAGCCCGAGATCGCCCCCGAGGCGTGAGGGACGTGGCGACCGGCATGATCAGTACAGAAGGAATGAGCAGTATGATCACCGATCCGATCGTGATGATCGACGTCGAGTGCCAACCCCTCCCCCGAGGAGTGGGTCATATGCGCCTCGACATCGAGATGACAGAAGCCCTCATAGTGTCGGGCAGAGGATTCCAGTCGACCCCAGGGACCCAGGCTTTGATGCGAGATCCATCCTCGTTCAAGGTTTGGTTGACAGGAACAGAGCTCATCGAGAAGGCCACGACAGAGATGCGCCTGCCAACAGCGGAGTACATGCTTCAGGGCCAGAGTGTTTAAGTCGAGCCATCAGAGCCGCAGTGATTCCTCCCAATTTCAGGATGGCGACTGGAATCAACAAGTTCACCGGTGAATCTAAGCCTGACACTTGGCTCGAAGATTACCGAGTGGCTGTACAAATTGGTGGTGGCAATGATGAGGTGGCCATGAAGCATTTGCCTCTCATGTTAGAGGGCTCAGCCAGAGCGTGGCTAAATCAGTTGGCACCCAGCAGCATTTACACTTGGGAGGACCTCTCCCGAGTGTTTATCACAACCTTTGAAGGAACATGCAAGCGGCCTGCAGGCCTTACAGAGTTGCGGTCTTGCGTGCAGAAGCCGAATGAAACTCTTAGGGAATACATCCAGAGGTGGATCACACTGCATCACTCGGTTGAGAATGTGCCAGACCATCAAGCGGTTTGTGCCTTCAAGGAAGGCGTTAAATACAGAGAGTTGAATCTGAAGTTCGGTCGAACTGGAGAGATGTCTCTGAATCGGATGATGGAGATTGCCACCAAGTACGCTAATGGTGAAGACGAGGACCGACTCCGGAGTGGCAAGCACAAGGCAGCCGCCCAAGAAACCGGAGGAAACTCCAGTCGGAAGCAAAAGCGGAAGGCCGAACTAGCCGCCCCTGGAGAGGCCCTGGCCATGGCCCAGGGAAACTTCAAGGGAAAACCCAAGGGCACCTGGAAGCCCAAGAAAGTCAAGGATCATGATGGAAACGATGTTTTGGATCTGCCATGTCACATCCACACCAAGAAAGATGAAGAGGGTAATTTTATTTACCCAAAGCATACCACTCGACAGTGCCGGCTCCTAATCCAGCAGTTTCAAGGCAAACAGTCCAAGGATAAGGAAAAAGAGTCAGACAGAGTCGAGGACAAGGAAGATAGCGACGACGGATACCCCCAAATCAATTCCACCCTGATGATTTTTGCTGATGTCGAAAGCAAAAGTCGACTGAAAGTCATCAACCGTGAGGTGAATATGGTTGCTCCGGCAACACTCAGTTATCTGAAGTGGTCTCAGACTGCCATCACGTTCGACCAGTCTGATCACCCTACGCACATTGCCACCCCTGGGAGGCAAGATTTGGTGGTCGATCCAATTGTCGAAGGCACTCGACTGACCAAAGTCCTGATGGATGGTGGCAGTGGCCTGAACATACTGTACGCTGAAACTTTGAAAGGAATGGGCATTCCGATGTCCATACTAAGTACTAGTAACATGAGCTTCCACGGAGTCATTCCTGGCAACAAAGCCGAATCACTCGGCCAGATTGCTCTTGATGTGGTTTTTGGCGATTCAAAGAATTACCGCAAGGAAAAGTTGACATTCGAGGTTATGGACTTCCAAAGTGCTTATCATGCCATTTTGGGCAGGCCAGCTTACGCACGCTTCATGGATCGACCATGTTACGTGTACCTCAAACTGAAGATGCCTGGTCCTAAAGGTGTAATCACTGTTACAGGAAACCGAAAGAAAGCAGAAGAGTGTTTTCTGAAAGGCTCAAAGATCGCTGATGCTCAGATGGCAGTGGTCGAGCTACAAGAGTACCAAAAGACTGCCGATCCGAGTGAATTGCTACGAGCCAAGAAGCCTGCTTTAGAATCAGCTTTTCAGTCGTCCGGTGAAACAAAGCCAGTCCACATTCACCCGACCGACCCCCGATGCTGCCCCGACTCACATCTCAACGACGCTCGACTCCAAATAGGAAGAAGCGCTCGTCCAGCTCCTCCGTGAGAACTGGGACACCTTCGCATGGAAGCCCTCTGACATGCCTGGAGTTCCCAGAGGGCTGGCTGAGCACCGTCTACGAGTCGACCCAAAATTCAAGCCTCTGAAGGAACATCTTCGACGGTCCGCCGTCCAGAAGAAGCAAGCCATTGGCGAGGAGGTAGCTCGGCTCTTAGCAGCGGAGTTCATCCGAGAGATTTACCACTCCGAGTGGCTCGCCAATGTCGTCATGGTCCCCAAGAAGGACAAGTCACTTCGCATGTGCATTGATTTCAAACATATCAATCGGGCCTGCCCGAAAGATCATTTTCCTCTCCCTCGCATCGACCAAATAGTCGACTCGACTGTGGGGTGCGAGAGATTGTCTTTTCTAGATGCCTATTCCGGGTACCATCAGATCCGTCTATATGGACCCAACGAGATCAAAACAACTTTCATCACTCCATTCGGATGCTTCTGTTACGTCACCATGCCGTTCGGCCTCAAGAACGCTGGAGCCACGCTCATGAGAATGATTCAGAAGTGTCTACTCACTCAAATCATTCGGAATGTGGAGGCATACATGCATGATATTGTGGTCAAGTCACAGAAAGTTTCCGACCTGCCGGTTGACCTTGCTGAAACCTTTGCCAACCTCAGGAGGTATGATATCAAGCTCAATCCGTCAAAGTGGACGTTCGGAGTTCCAGGTGGAAAGTTACTCGGTTTTCTCGTTTCCGAACGGGGGATCGATGCCAATCCTGAAAAGGTTGGCACCATACTCCGGATGAAGCGTCCTGTACGCGTGCACGATGTCCAAAAGCTTACAGGCTGCTTGGCCGCTCTAAGTCGATTCATTTCTCGTCTCGGTGAAAAGGCGTTGCCCCTTTACCGACTGATGAAGAAGTCTGACAAGTTCGAGTGGACTCCAGAAGCTGACGCAGCATTTGCAGAGCTCAAAGCTCTGCTCTCCACCCAGCCGGTGCTTGCTGCCCCAATCAGCAAAGAGCCTCTTTTGCTTTACATTGCAGCCACAGGACAAGTTGTCAGTACAGTACTTACGGTCGAGCGGGAAGAAGGAAAGGCCTTCAGAGTTCAGTGCCCAGTCTATAATCTGTCTGAAGTTTTGACCCCTTCAAAACAAAGATACCCTCACTACCAGAAGCTCGTATATGGGATTTACATGACCACGAAGAAGGTTGCACATTACTTCTTTGACCACTCCATTACAGTCGTCAGCGACGCCCCACTGTCAGAGATTCTGCATAACAGAGATGCAACTGGTCGAGTGGCCAAGTGGGCGATTGAACTCCTTCCCTTAGATATCAAGTTTGAAGCAAAGAAGGATATCAAGTCCCAAGCAATCGCAGATTTCATCGCCGAGTGGATTGAACAGCAACTTCTGACTCAAGTTCACTTGGAGCACTGGACCATGTTCTTCGATGGATCTAAGACGCTGAATGGTTCCGGTGCTGGGGTAGTTCTAGTCTCCCCCCGAGGAGATAAGCTCAGATATGTTCTCCAGATTCACTTCGATTCCTCCAATAATGAAGCAGAATATGAAGCACTTTTGTACGGGTTGCGCATGGCCATTTCACTCGGCGTCCATCGCCTCATGGTCTATGGCGACTCAGATTTGGTAGTTAATCAGGTGATGAAGGAGTGGGACATCAGAAGTCTGGCTATGACTGGTTATTGCAATGCAGTGAGAAAGCTAGAAAAGAAATTCGAGGGGTTAGAGCTTCATCACATCCCCCGACTGAAAAATCAAGCAGCAGATGATCTGGCGAAGATAGGGTCCAAGAGAGAAGCCATTCCCAGCAACGTGTTCCTGGAGCACATTCACTCGCCGTCGGTCCAAGAAGATCCTTTTACAGAAGAAGCCCCGCAGCCGAAAAGTGCCACAGATCCGACTGAAGTCGAAGTTCCTACTGTGGTCGACCTAATCATGGAAGTATTGGCAATCACTCCCGACTGGACGACACCGTACATCGCGTATATCCTAAGGAAAGAACTCCCAGAGGACGAGGAAGAGGCTCGACAGATCGTCCGCCGATCCAAGGCCTTCACAGTCATAAAGGGGCAGTTTTATAGAGAAAGCGCGACTGGAATTGGTCAGAAGTGCATAACACCAGAAGAGGGGCGGATAATCCTTGATGATATCCACTCGGGGACCTGTGGTCACCATGCGTCCTCTCGGACCATTGTGGCTAAAGCATACCGAGCGGGATTTTACTAGCCTAGAGCAAATGAGATGGCAAAAGAGATACTCAACAAGTGTGGAGGGTGCCAGTTCTACTCCAACATGTCACACAAGCCAGCGTCAGCTCTAAAGACCATTCCACTCGTATGGCCCTTTGCTGTCTGGGGACTAGACATGGTTGGTCCACTGAGAACAGGCAGAAGTGGTTTCACTCATGTGCTTGTGGCAGTCGACAAGTTTACCAAATGGATTGAAGCTAAGCCTATCAAGAATCTTGATGCTTGCACTATCAGTTTCGTTAGAGGGCTAACATTCAGATATGGAGTCCGGCATAGCATCATCACTGACAATGGGTCAAACTTCGATTCGGACAAGTTCAGAGCTTTTTGCGCCTCTCAAGGCACTCGAGTCAACTACGCATCGATCGCCCATCCCCAGTCGAATGGACAAGCTGAAAGAGCAAATGGTCTGATTCTCAAAGGACTAAAGCCTCGACTGATGCGTGATCTCAAGCACGCGGCAGGTGCTTGGGTCGATGAGCTTCCGTCGGTTCTGTGGGGATTGAGGACCACCCCTAACCGGTCGACTGGAAGAACTCCATTCTTTCTGGTTTATGGAGCCGAAGCAGTTCTGCCAAGTGATCTTCTTCACAACGTGCCCCGAGTCGAGCTTTACACCAAAGATGAAGCAGAACAGGCCCGACAAGACACAGTCGACCTCCTAGAAGAAGAGAGGGAGATGGCCATGATCAGATCGACCATTTATCAGCAAGACTTGCGTCGATTCCACGCCCGGAATGTGAAGAGTCGAGCCTTCCAAGAAGGAGATTTGGTCCTCCGAGTGGATCAACAGAAACCACACAAGCTTGCTCCTACTTGGGAAGGCCCCTTCATCGTCACCAAAGTCCTCCACAATGGAGCGTATCACCTCTACAATGTCGATCGCCAGATCGACGAGCCACGGGCTTGGAATGCGGAACTACTCCGCCCCTTTTACACTTGAGTTCTCCCTTGGACGAGACGTAATAAGAAAAATTTCTGCAATTTATTTTTATCAAAAGACAAAAGTGTTCCGATAATTGCTGTCACTTCTGTTTACATACAAAATCCCCCAGCGGGTGACTTAGCTGCGAATCCGTTTTGCCTAAGTTTGAAAAATCCTACCGAGTGGAGAGCAATCCTCCCACTCGGGGGCTTAGCTGCAGTCCAGTACTCGCCTAAGTTCTCCCACTTAGAGACTTAGCTGCAGTCAGGCACTCGCCTAAGTTTGGAAACATCCTACCGAGTAGAGAGCAATCCTCCCACTCGGGGGCTTAGCTGCAGTCCAGTACTCGCCTAAGTTCTCTCACTTAGAGACTTAGCTGCAGTCAGGCACTCGCCTAAGTTTGAAAAATCCTACCGAGTGGAGAGCAATCCTCCCACTCAGGGGCTTAGTTGCAGTCCAGTACTCGCCTAAGTTCTCACACTTAGAGATTTAGCTGCAGTCAGGCACTCGCCTAAGTTTGAAAAAATCCTACCGAGTGGAGAGCAATCCTCCCGCTCGGGGGCTTAGCTGCAGTCCAGTACTCGCCTAAGTTCTCTCACTTAGAGACTTAGCTGCAGTCAGGCACTCGCCTAAGTTTGAAAAAATCCTACCGAGTGGAGAGAAATCCTCCCGCTCGGGGGCTTAGCTGCAGTCCAATACTCGGCTAAGTTCTCTCACTTAGAGACTTAGCTGGAGTCAGGCACTCGCCTAAGTTTGAAAAAATCCTACCGAGTGGAGAGCAATCCTCCCGCTCGGGGGCTTAGCTGCAGTCCAGTACTCGCCTAAGTTCTCTCACTTAGAGGCTTAGCTGCAGTCAGGCGCTCGCCTAAGTATGTAAATTTCCTACCGAGTGGAGTGCAAACCTCCCACTCGGGGGCTTAGCTGCAGCCCAGTGCTCGCCTAAGTGATTAGAAATCCTACCGAGTGGCGAGCCAGACTCCCACTCGGAGGCTTAGCTGCAGCCCAGTGCTCGCCTAAGTGTTTAAAAATCCTACCGAGTGGAGAGCAAACCTCCCACTCGGAGGCTTAGCTGCAGCCTAGTGCTCGCCTAAGTGTTTAAAAATCCTACCGAGTGGAGAGCAAACCTCCCACTCGGGGGCTTAGCTGCAGCCCAGCGCTCGCCTAAGTGTTTAAAAATCCTACCGAGTGGAGAGCAAACCTCCCACTCGGGGGGCTTAGCTGCAGCCCAGCGCTCGCCTAAGTGTTTAAAAATCCTACCGAGTGGAGAGCAAACCTCTCACTCGGAGGCTTAGCTGCAGCCCAGTGCTCGCCTAAGTACAAGACACAACCCAATCCGCGAGTCGACTGCTACCTTCCCCTTTGGAGCTACGCCGCAAATACAAGGTTATTCCGAGTGAAGATCAAGATCCACTCGACGAATCAAACCATGAAGATATTCAACGAGAAATCAAGATCAGATAAAGCCTAAAAGGTCCCAGACCTCAGATCAAAGTACTCAAGCCCTCGGCTCGGCGGAGTTTAACGGTTACAAATCCACTCGGCATTCCGAGGAAAATTTAAAGTGAAGCATAGAAGTTTTTCATTCCTCAGGAGGAGGACTGGAGGGGGCGACGAACTCGTCCAAGTCGATCCCGTCTGCAATACGAGTGGCAGCAGCAATAAAAGTCTCCATGAAGTCCTGAAAGTTGTGCTTCCTGGTATTGGCAACTTGGATGGCGGCCAGCTTTTCTTCTCGCGCCTCCTTGCAATGGACGCGGACCAGAGACGGAGCGACATCAGCACCACATCTAGCAGAAGATTTCTTCCATTCCGCCACTCGACTCGGGACTTCATTCAGTCGGACCATCAGGGACTCGAGGTCGTTCTGAAGTGTCATTCCAGGCCAGAGTGATGTGTCGATCCGCGACATCGCAACCTTCAGCCGAGCAAGATAATCAACGACGCTGGTAACACGAGACTCTAGTCGGAGCACGTTCATAGCAGCCTCGTCCTTCACGAGAGAATTGGCGGGATCCAAGCCTGGCTCCACTCGACTGGTTTCCTCTTTGAAGCTCTGGCAGAATTCTGCAAACACGATTCAAGAATAAGACAGTGGCCGTACGCGGGCTCGGCAACTACAAGACAGCCGGGTTGGAATAATTACCTTCGAGCATGACGAACAGCTTCTTGGCGAGTCCTCCGAGATAAGCCTCCAGATCTTTTACCTTCCCCGCCAGCTCGCCCGCCTTGTCGTGCAGAGCCATCTTCTCCTTCTTTAGTCGACTGGCATCTCGATTAGCTGTCTCGAGAGCAGTTTTCAGTCTGGAGTTCTCCTGTTCAAGAGTTCCGACCGAAGCCAGTTTCACTTGTGCGAGCTTCGTTTTGCTCGAGGCCTCCTTCTGCACCTCTACAAGGTCTTGATCCTTCTTCTTCAGAGCTTCCTCCAGTTTATCTGTGGCGCGTTGAGTGGAACCAACGTCAAGAATGGACAAGAAAGAAAAGCCACCCGTTAAGAATGGAGAACCTCACCAGCCATACCTTTTGCTTCTTCTTGCGCCTTCTTCAAATTCTCCTGAGCAAGCTTCAAGTTAAGGTTGAGTTGGATCTGCTGATTCTCCAACTCAGTATAGCGAGCTACAAGTTCGCAAGATTTCTGTAAAAAGAAAAATCAGTCGACAGACGTCCAAGATAAGTTGCTTCCGAGTAACTAAGAGACAATGATGACGTTTCTAAGACCACAGCCGAATCAAAAACATTCGACAGTAGTCTCGGGGACTACACCCAGTGAGTGCACTCAGCATGCCCCCACTGGTTTGACCAAAAAAAAGAGAAAGAGAGAAAAAGTCGACTGCCCGCAGTCGACCGGATACAGTTCCACTCGACCTGGCCCGACCAAACGAGTGAAGAAATACAGCTACAGCAACACAATGTAAAGACTACAGTCGACTGCCAGCAGTCCACCGTAGTCTCTGGGACTACACCCAGTGGGTGCACTTAGCGTGCCCCCACTCGTCCAAGGATTGGCAGACACACCCAGTGGGTGTACAGACACAGATACAAAAGATCTTCGGAAAAGAGACTCTTCAAACAACATATCATAACAGACCAAGTGTTGAGTCGACTGACCTGGACGTTGCTCTGAAGAGCCGAACTCGCGTCATAGGCTGCTTGGCTGGCCTCCCGAGCCATCTTCACTTGCTCCATCATGATCCCCGCCTGGCATATAGCCTCCTTTGCAGCAGCCGCTTGGTCCTCAGGGACGGGGTGTGCGGCAAAAAGCGAAGACGGATCCGCAGTCGACGACGAGGGCCGCGCACTCGCCAGAGGAACGGCGAAGGTCACAGAAGCCCGAGTGGTGTCACCACCATCCCGAGCCACGGCCTCGGACGCCAGAGCGGATTGGGGGGTCTTGTCAGCCGACGCCCTCTTGTGCCTCCTCACTCTCAATGGACCGTTGTCGTCGTCATCCGGGAGGTCGATAACATGAGGAGGGGCTGCAAGAGAAACATTCAATCGACCAGAGTTGCAATAAATGATCAGTTGATTCAAAGCAGAACGTCAGTAATCGTACCAGGGTTGGAGGTAACAGCATCCTCCATCTCTTGGTCGTCGCCCTTGGCGGAGACCTCAGAAGTAGCAGCATTGCAAATCTCGAAAGTCAGTCAGTTGGCTCAATGAATCGAGCAAGGATCTGTCCATGGTCGACGAAGGAAAGCAAGTTTTGTTATTACCCGGAAATGGTAGGGACAGCTATCTTCATCTTGGGCAGAGCCTTGGGCGGCTTGGGCAGCGTCGTGCGTGGGTGCTTGGGAACCTTCCCAGTCGGCGCAGGAGAAGAGGTCCGAGGGCATTTCGACGACTGCCCAACAGAAGCAGTCGCCTTGCCACGTTCCCGCGCTGGGTTGTGTGTCTGCTTGGACCGCCCCTCTGGGCGAGGGGGTTCGACCTCCTCCTCCTCCTCTTTGCTGGAGTCGACGTTGTCGTCTCCCTCTCCTTCACCGTTAGACTCCCACTCGCCTTGGTCGTCCCCACTCTCACCTCCGCTCGCCTCCCCTTCCTTAGTTGGCTCCTGAGCCCCGAGTACATCTCGGTGGTCGCCTGGAAAGCAATAGACAAGACGAAAGTCAATCGACTAACTCAATGAAGACCAATGCAGAAAATAAGATTTCAGTCGGGAGCATAAAGACATACCTGGTCCACTTCATACGAGTTGTCGAGTGGAGTTACCCTCCTGGCTCCTCGGGGGTTGTCTTTGTTCCCCGTGATGCTCGACAGCCACCCCTCCAGCATCTCGTCGGTGACCTCCTCCGGGTGGATCCGAGTGGTGTCATCGAGACCCGAGTACAACCACATCGGGTGGTCATGGGCCTGGAGCGGTTGGATGCGCCTCTGGAGGAAGACCTCCAGTAGGTCCATCCCAGTCACACCCTCACGGACAAGCTCGACCACTCGACCGGCCAACACTTTGACTTGGGCCCTTTCCTCTAGCGTCACTTTCAGAGAAGCGGGTTTTTCAGCTCGATCGAGGGAGAAAGGAGGAAGACCAGTCGACTGTCCTGGGGTCGCCTGGTCCTGACAGTAGAACCAGGTCGCCAGCCAACCACGGACCGACTCCGGGAAAGTAATAGATGGAAAACAGCTCTTCCCCCTCGTCTGGATTGCCAAACCCCCGCACAACTGGATCACCTGCGTCCTCTCGTCACTCGACTTGGCCTTCTTGATCGATTGAGAACGGCAGGTAAAGATGTGCTTGAAAAGTCCCCAATGGGGGCGGCAACCCAAGAAAGCCTCACACATGGAAATGAAAGCGGCAAGGTATACAATGGAGTTGGGAGTAAAGTGGTAGAGCTGCGCTTCGAAGAAGTTCAAGAAGCTCCGAAAAAAAGGATGGGGCGGCAGAGAAAACCCTCGGTCGATGTGGGTGGCTAGGAGCACGCACTCACCATCGCGAGGTTGAGGTTCGATCTCTCCCCCCGGAAAACGCGCGGCTTCGTGGGGAATGACTCCCCCCTCGACCATGTCGTCGAGATCCTCTTGCCGGAGCACCGACGGCATCCAGTCGCCCTGGATCCAGCCTTTGGGCAAAGCGGTCCTAGAGGAAGATCCGCCCCGAGCAGACCTTTTCCCTTTCCCCGCCGCCGCCGCCTTCTTCGCGCGCTCTAGAGCAGAGGTCTTGCCCTTCGTCATCGTCGCCGGTGAAGTCTCGCACGGGCCTGCTGCGCTGGGGTGAGAACGGAGGCAGCGGAAGGACTTGCGAAGGGAGAGAGGAAGAAGAAAGCAGAAGGGAGCGCACTGTGTGGAAACCCCGAGCCGGCAACTTATAAGGGACCGCTTCCGAGTGGCTGACTGGTAGGCCCAGGCTATCCAGTCAAATCCCGCAGCAGACGCGAGCGTAGTACGTGGCGAAAAAGGTGACGCGGGGATCGAGGAGCTTCCGTTTTATCGCTTCCGATTACTACGGCCGCTCCCGTCCCGCGCGCTTCCCAAAATCCGAATCCTGCGACTTTCGCGGGCCACAGAACAACTTGTCAAAACAGAAGACCCCGATCGCGCCGGCGCTCAGTATGGCACAAGTAAAGAAATTCACTCGACGATAGGCCTGGAATGGATCAAGGCGACTGAAAGAGGTTGATAACGTCATCCGTGACGATTGGCCCAAAACGAGGCACTCGTGTAGCCCAAAGAACCAGTCGGGAAGATCCCCAACTCTCTCCCCACTCTAACCTCGATCCATTCGGGGGATAATGATGAAACTATGTACCTAGGGTAGGGGCACGGACCCGTCCAAAGAGCCCTACCCAAGGACATCCCTAGAAGAAGTCACCTTTCAATCGACTTGAAGGTATCTCACTCGACGGGTTCAAGACACTCGACCAAGAAGCTACCACTCGACCATGAAGCTAGCCACTCGACCGCCAGGAGATCTGAAGTCGCTCCATAGGCAAACGGTCGGCTATTAAGTAGTCTTTATGGTCATTGTAGCACTCTATTAGGGGCGTTACCAGTAACGCCCAACCTTAAATGTACCTTAAACCCTGCATTACTGAGGGCAGGAGAGGGCCGTCGAACTCTATATAAGCCACCCCCTTTTCAGTATGAAGGGTTCGCACCCCTGTTATTCACACGCCAGTAATCCAGTCGACCGCCTCCGGGCACCGAGACGTAGGGCTGTTACTTCCTCCGCGAAGGGCCTGAACTCGTACATCTTGGTGTGTTTACAACTTCCCAATAGCTGAGATCTAGCCTCTCCATACATACCCCCCTACATCACTGTCAGAGTTAGAACCACGACATCGACGACGACCCCTACTTGCCAGAGCAACCAGGCAAGCCACCCCTTTGATCATCCCGATATTGCCCATTCCATTCTCTCATGCTTGCATTAGATTTTGCTACTGTTATTGTTTGCTCCTATTCTGATGCATAGCCTGCTTTTGTAACCTTCTCATTGTTACCTACCTGCTTATCCTAAACTGCTTAGTATAGGTTGGTTAGTGATCCATCAGTGACCCCCACCTTGTCCCAGTTGCCTTGGTTTATGTTCGATGACTCGATCAACATGATTGACGTCCAAGCCCCGACACCGCACATCACCGCCCTAGTTGTATGACTCTGCAGAGTAACCATTCAGTGCTGAGGGTGGAACCTCTTACATCACTCCTGATGAGATCTCTGTAGTATAGCTATCCGGTCGTGGACATCGAGGGTGATTTCCTCCTTAACCACTTCCAATACGACTCTGTCATGCAACCCCTCAAGTGTGAACCTCAAGGGTGGTCCCTCTTACGTTCACCTTGATGATTACATCGAGTGGAATTCACCAGGGGTGATTCCTCGGGTTTTCCCCTTGATGTTTGGACACACGGTTACTATGGTTACTATGACTTTATATTGAAGCATGTTACTAAAGACGGGTTGACCCTGAGGGGTGCCCGCGCGAGCTTAATAGCGAGTGATGTGGAGTCGGGTTGACCTCGAAGGTGCCCACGACATACTTACGAGGCGTGGCCGGGCATTCTTAGCCCTTGCCGCAAGTACTCGAGACGGGGCGACGTGGTCACATCAATCATGAGTCTCTGCTCGTTACCGCGCGTTCCTAATCCACTACGATTTGGATATTTGATCCGAGGGGCCTCTGGCCTGATAGCACTAACCATCACGTGGGCATAGTATGGGCATTCTGCATTGTATACATCAGCCGAAGCTTAATAGACATCAGCGACTGAGCGGCGCGCGCCGGGTTGGATTGGAAAGCACCTACCTTGTTGAAGGAGGTAGCTAGGTCTGCTCATCGGCCGCGTACGCAACGTGTAGGAGTTCCCGGGGAGATGGCCCATGACCCTTGGGGGCATAGGTTTAGTCCGGCATGTTGGCCTCTCTATTAAGCCTAGGTCGGGTTGCGGCATATTGTTTGGCCGAGGCCGGGCATGACCCAGGAAAGTGTGTCCGACCGGAGTTAATCGAGCGTGGTGGGTAAGTTGGTGCACCTGCAGGGAAGAAAACATCTATCGATTGCCTGTCCTATGGTAATGGACACTTGGAGTTGTATCCCGATCGATACGGCTAGAACTGGATACTTGTGATGAGAAATGGATTGTGATGAGACTTGGATATGATATGATAACTGGATAGTATGGCTCTGGGATTGCTTTCTCGCAGGGAGTCGAGAAAGGATCTCTGGCCGAGGTTGATAACACTTCTACTACTTTACTTTATGCTACTCTACTCCCTCCTGTTGCTGCAAGATGGTGGTTTTCAGAAGATGCTAGTCTTCGATAGGCTAGGCTTTCCCCTTCCCTTCTAGCATTCTGCAGTTTAGTCCACAGATACAACCCATTCCTTTGATACAGATGCATACTTAGTTTAGATCTGATGTAAGTCGTGCGAGTACTTTGGATGAGTACTCATGGCTGCTTTGCTACCTCTTTTCCCCCATACCCGATTGTTGCGACCAGATGACGGATCCCAGGAGCTAGACGACACCACTGAAGACTACTGCTACCCCGAGGGTGCCTACTACTACGTGACAGCCGCTGATGACTTGGAGTAGTTAGGAGGCTCCCAGGCAGGATGCCTTGCCTTTTCGATCGTTGTTGCTTTTGTGCTAGCCTTCTTAAGGCAAACTTGTTTAACTTATGTCTGTACTCAGATATTGTTGCTTCTGCTGACTCTTGTGTATTCGAGCTTATGTATTCGAGCCCTAGAGGCCCCTGGCTTGTAATATAAAGCTTGTATTATTTTATTTCGTGTCTAGAGTTGTGTTGTGATATCTTCCCGTGAGTCCTTGATCTTGATCGTACACATTTGCGTGTATGATTAGTGTACGACTGAATCGAGGGCGTAAGATAGATTCCCGATCGTCCTAACTGGGCTCCACTACTGATCAACCGGAAAAGACAGAAAACAACGACCAAGATCTTCATCGAGCTCCCACTTGAGCTCGGTTGCATCACCTGCACTGGTATCATCGGCACCTGCAACTGTTTGGAAGTATCCATGAGTCACGAGGACTCAGCAATATCACACCCGCGAGATCAAGACTATTTAAGCTTATGGGTAGGAAAGGGTAGTGAGGTGGAGCTGCAACAAGCACTAAGCATATATGGTGGCCAACATACACAAATAAGAGCTAGAAGAGAAGCAACGCAACGGTCGAGAATCTATAAGTGATCAAGAAGTGATCCTAGAACTACTTACGTTCAAGCATAACACAAGACCGTGTTCACTTCCCGGACTCCGCCGAGAAGAGACCATCATGGCTACACACGCGGTTGATGCATTTTAATTAAGTCAAGTGTCAAGTTCTCTACAACTGGACATTAACAAATTCCCATCTGCCACATAACCGCGGGCACGGCTTTCGAAAGTTCAAACCCTCCAGGGGTGTCCCAACTTAGCCCATCACAAGCTCTCACGGTCAACGAAGGATATTCCTTCTCTCGGGGAGACCCGATCAGTCTTGGAATCCCGATTACAAGATATTTCGACAATGGTAAAACAAGACCAACAAAGCCACCCGATGTGCCGACAACACCGATATGATTCACACGTATCTTGTTCTCAGGGCAACACCGAATGAGACAAGCTACGAGTAAAACCAGCCCTCGAGTTCCCCCGAGGTGGCCCCGCAGGCGGCTTGCTTCGGACCAACACTTAGAGAAGCACTGGCCCGGGGGGGGGGGTTAAAATAAAGATGACCCTCGGGAGCATGACTCCCAAGGGAAAAGTATAGGAGGTGGTGAGGCAAATGGTAAAACCAAGGTCGGGCCTTGCTGGAGCAGTTTTATTCAAAGCGAACTGTCAAGGGGTTCCCATAACACCCAACCGCATAAGGAACGCAAAATCAAGGAACATAACACCGGTATGACGGAAACTAGGGCGGCAAGAGTGGAACAAAACACCAGACATAAGGCCGAGCCTTCCACCCTTTACCAAGTATATAGACGCATTAATTCAAATAATAGATATTGTGATATCCCAACATATCCATGTTCCATCATGGAACAAACTTTAACTTCACCTGCAACTAGCAACGCTTTTAGAGGGGCTGAGCAAAGTGGTAACATAGCCAAACACCAGTTTGCTAGCGAGGTGGGTTAGAGGCTTGACATGGCAACATGGGAGGCATGATATAACAAGTAGTAGGTAGTGCGACATAGCGATATAGCAAACAACTAGCAAGCAAAGATAGAAGTGATTTTGAGGGTATGGTCATCTTGCCTGAGATCCCGCAAGGAAGAAGAACGAGTCCATGAAGAAGACAAACGGACATAGTCAAACGGATCCTCACAAACACAATGTTACCGGAACTAACAAGAAGAAGCAACAATGGAAAGAAGCAAACAACATGGCAAACAACCATCACATAAACATGGCATGATGCACAACCAAGTATGATGCATGTCCGGTTTAATGAGGCATGGCATGGCAAAGTGCACAAACAACGCTACAAATTAAGTGGAGCTCAATATGCAACGAGTTGCATATTGACGGAACACCACATCAAATATTTAGTTCTCTCTTGTTTATGTACCCAACAATATTAAATGTTGTTAAACATGGCAAGAGGTGAAGCATAATAAAACTACCTATCTAGGCAAGTTTATATGAGGCCGGAACAACAAGCAACAAGTCCGGAAAAATCCTCATATGCATATTATGAATTTTGTGTTGTTTTGCCCTAAACCATACTTTAGAGTTGTTGAACATGCAAGATGAGTGCACCAAGTTAAACTAGGCATTTTCCACCCCATTTACATATACAATTTATTAAATTTGGAGCTATGGTTATTTAGTTCTGAAATAAATCATTTTAGAATGGCAATAGAGCAAATTTAATCAAACAGCATTTTAAACATGTTAAACATGCATGAAAGTTGGATATAATGAAAGTGTATGAAATTCTGAGCAAGATGCATATATGACATGTTTTATTTGGATGCATGGTTATTCAGTTGTTGACAATTCATAATGATGGCATTCCTGTAATTATGCATGCACTGAAAAATACTAAAACCAAAGAAGGAAAAAAACATACGTGGGCCGAATTGCACACAGTGCAGCGGCCCAGGAGGAGATTTGGCCTAGCGGTTGAGGTGCAAAATAACAGGAAAACAATGAAAAAATGGGGTCGGCTAGGACTTGATCCCACGACCTCCTAGATAGAGGAGGAGAGTGTTAACCACTGCGCTGCTGCTGCATGTCTGTGCAAACGAGGGCGTCGCTCAACTTGACCAAAACCAGAGGCCAGGCCTTCTTCGTGGATCACAGAAGAACTTGGTGACGACGCCGGCGAGCAAGACGGCGATCGTCGCGACCACAGGCCAACGGCGGGGGTGCGGAAAAACGTGTGTGTGTGTGTGTGTGCACGCACAGCAAGGCGGGCGCGTGCAAAGGCTTGATGTGCGGGAGCTCGAGGACGAGCCCGTGCTCGCCTCAAGCATGGCGTGCGGCAGGATCTAGGTGAGCATGGAGAGGCTTGCGGGGGAGCTGCGGCACGTGCGGTGATGGGGGTACCTTGACGGCATGACGAGGATGCAGGGTCGAGCTGGAAGAGCTCGAGGCCTCAGGTGCGGGAGCAGAGGAGGCCTAGGCGCCATGGCAGGGGAACGACATGGTGGTGGTGGAGCTCCAATGAGCCTCGGGCGGCGCACACCGGCAAGGACGACTGGGACAAGGAGAGGTCGAGGCGTAGCTGCTGGTTCCGGCGAACTCCGGACGGAGTGGCGGGGACCTGGGGAGGAATAGAGAGAGAGTTGAGATACAGAGAGAGAAATAAGACGGAAGGAAGGCAGGGGTACGGCCTGGTGGTTGGGCAGGTGCGGGCAGCGGACAGAGCAGCCAGGCGGCGGCACTCGCCGGCGCGGTGCTAGAGACGGCGGGGAGCGAGGTCGCTCGGGGCCTGGTGCAGCTTAGGCATAGAGGAGCTGAGGCCTCGGGAGTGCTCTAGGAGAGGAGTTTGAACACTGGTGGATGGATGGATCAGGAGGAGGTAGAGAATTACTGCTGTGGTTGGTCGAGGCTGGATCCCAAACAGGGACAAGGTGGCGGCGGAAATCAAGGGAATTGGTCGGGGAGGATTCGGATCGGGGGGAGATCCCGAGGTGCGAGATGACGAGGTGGAGTGTGGCTGTGGTGATTGGATAGGGGAGGAATGGATGGGACAACTAGGGTTTGGACTCATATGTATAGTAGGTGGTAGGTGATGTCTACTACACAACCTTCTTCTTATAGACGTTGTTGGGCCTCCAAGTGCAGAGGTTTGTAGGACAGTAGCAAATTTCCCTCAAGTGGAGGACCTAAGGTTTATCAATCCGTGCGAGGCGTAGGATGAAGATGGTCTCTCTCAAACAACCTTGCAACCAAATAACAAAGAGTCTCTTGTGTCCCCAACACACCCAATACAATGGTAAATTGTATAGGTGCACTAGTTCGGCGAAGATATGGTGATACAAGTGCAATATGGATGGTAGATATAGGTTTTTGTAATCTGAAAATATAAAAACATCAAGGTAGCAAGTGGTAAAAGTGAGCACAAATGGTATTGCAATGCGTTGAAACTAGGGATGGGCATAAAAACCGAGGAACCGAAGCCGAAACCGAAAAAACCAAATTTTCGGTTTTTAGTAGTGTTGATGAAAAATTCGCTTTTTACTTTTGTTACCGAACTGACTTGGATCGGTTCGGTTTTACACTGATAACCGAACAAAAAAACCGAACCTGCAAGCACTACAGCGCTAAAAGGACGCGCACGTCGGTAAAAGGAGTTTCTCCTGTGCGCACGTCGCGAAAAGGACGGGCCAGGTAGCGACCACCAAGTGCGTGCGTGCGGCAGGAATATCACTTCCATGGGCCCAGCCAACAACCTGCATGCCGCACCTTTTTTGGGCTTTTAATGTGGCACTGCACGGCCCATATTGTCTTCCTGTACACGGGAAACTAGCAGGGTGTGGTGTCGTCGTGGGTTTAGTCCCACCTCGGCTGGCTACGTGAAGGAACACATGGAGCTCCGCTATATAAAAGCCTTGGTTGCCAGAGGTATGCCAGGTGTGCACGACATTACGATAATACTTCGGTATGTACGGTAGAAACCGAATGCCAAACCGAATTATCAGTTGATCGAAGTTTCGGTTTTCTAGTTTTTTGACCCATTTTCGGTTAGCATTTTGTCTAACCAAAATTTAAAAAATACTGAAATATATTAACCAAACTTCCAGTTTCTACCGAATGCCCAGGCCTAGTTGAAACAAGGCCTAGGGTTCATAGTTTCACTAGTGCAAGTTCCCTCAACAATAATAGCATAATTGGATCATATAACTATCCCTCAACGTGCAACAAAGAGTCACTCCAAAGTCACTAATAGCGGAGAACAAACGAAGAAATTATTGTAGGGTACGAAACCACCTCAAAGTTATTCTTTCCGATCAATCCGTTGGTCTATTCCTATGAATGTCACAAACATCCCTAGAGTTCGTAGTAAAATAACACCTTAAGACGTAAATCAACCAAAACCCTAATGTCACCTAGATACTACAATGTCACCTCAAGTATCCGTGGGTATGATTATACGATATGCATCACACAATCTCAGATTCATCTATTCAACCAACACAAAGAACTTCAAAGAGTGCCCCAAAGTTTCTCCTGGAGAGTCAAGACGAAAACGTGTGCCAACTCCTATGCATAAGTTCACGAGGTCACGGAACTCGCAAGTTGATCAGCAAAACATACATCAAGTGGATCACGTGATATCCCATTGTCACCACAGATAAGCACATGCGAGACATACATCAAGTGTTCTCAAATCCTTAAAGACTCAATCCGATAAGATAACTTCAAAGGGAAAACTCAGTCCATTACAAGAGAGTAGAGGGGGAGAAACATCATAAGATCCAAATATAATAACAAAGCTCGCGATACATCGAGATCGTGCCACCTCAAGAACACGAAAGAGAGAGAGAGAGAGATCAAACACATAGCTAGTGGTACATACCCTCAGCCCCGAGGGTGGACTACTCCCTCCTCGTCATGGAGAGCACCGGGATGATGAAGATGGCCACCGGAGAGGGATTCCCCCCTCCGGTAGGGTGCTGAAACGGGTCTAGATTGGTTTTCGGTGGCTACGGAGGCTTCTGGCGGCGGAACTCTCGATCTAGGTTTCTTTCTGGAAGTTTGAAGTTATATAAGAGGTATTGGAGTCGGGGACAAGTCAGGGGGGGTTCCCGAGGCGGCCACGAGGCAGGGGGCGCGCCTAGGGGGTAGGGCACGCCCCCCACCCTCGTGGTGGCCTCGGGACTCTTCTGGCCCACCTCCAGTTCTCCGTGGGCTTCTTCTGGTCCAAAAATGATCTCTGTCAAAGTTCATCTCAATTGGACTCCGTTTGGTTTTCCTTTTCTGCAAAACTCAAAAACAAGGAAAAAACAGAAACTGGCACTGGGCTCTAGGTTAATAGGTTAGTCCCAAAAATCATATAAAATAGCATATAAATGCATATAAAACATCCAAGGTTGATAATGTAATAGCATGGAACAATCAAAAATTATAGATACGTTGGAGACGTATCAGTAGGTATGAGGGGGCATTTGCATCATCGGATCGGAATCAGACGATCGAGAAATAAATAGGTAGGGAGTCCAATTAAGAAAACATAGATATTTTAGAGATGTTTGGGGATGATATGGATCCAAGGGTCGTGACTGCTCGGGTCGGGTTCGGGACAGCTTCGGACACGCGCGAGGGGTCGATGCACTGTGCAAAGAGGGGGTTTCGGACCCTCCGATCTCGATCGGACGGCACCGGATGCGAGGAGGGGTAGGTTGGGCCTTGTGGGCCGTGAAGAGGAGGTTGGGATGATATGAGATGGAAAGAGTGCAGCCCGGTAATTGTTTCTGAAGACCAAAAACGTCCGACGTTTGACCGACTATACTGCCGCTATAGTTAACCGTTGGGGTGTTAAACGGACTCCGAATGCGATGAAACTTGGCAGGCGGCCACTTATAAAATACTATTTCGTACGTGCCGTGGGCGTGTGCAAGTGTGTCTGGGCTTAGAACGGACAACAGAGAGAACTCGGGGAAACCGGACGGATGCAAGTTTTGAAAACATGCAGATGCAATGTGTATGATGACATGATGAAATGCAATATCCAAACAAATGACATGGCAATGACGACGAATAACTGGAAGACACCTGGCGCAACGGTCTCGGGGCGTTACAACCGTGCCCGTTGCCCATCGCGTGGGCCCCGTGGAGGCCCAACCTCCAGCGCCCGCGGCCTAGCAAGACGTTGTGGCCTTGCCTCTCCACCAGCCGGCCTGAGGGCCCATGGTGAGCCCCCCTCAGATCCAGCGCCCAGCAGTACACCAGTTTCGGCCCGCGTCATTTTTTTCCGTTCTGGGCGTTTAGCGAATTATCCAGTGTTTGATTGATGTTTTACAGAAAAGTCCCTAGACTTCATGGATCTAATAACTAATTAACCGTGCATCATATGGAAATAACTTATATATGTAAAGTGCTTAGAATTTTGTGTAGATTAATAATTTCCAACTTTTATGCATGTTTAAAATGTTTAAACTTGCTGTTTGTGAAATTTGCTTATATGCCATGTTAAAATGTTTTATTTCATAACTATTTAACCATAGCTCGGTTTTAAATAAACTTTATATGTAAATGGGGTAAAAAATGTCTAGTTTAACATGGTGGAATTATGTTGCATGTTTAACAACTCTAAAATATGATTTAGGGAAGAACAATACCAAAACAAAAATATGCACATGAGGATTTTTCCGGACTTGTTGTTTGTTATTTCCGGCCTCATTTAAACTTGCCTAGATAGGTAGTTTTCTTATGCTTCACCCTCTTGCCATGTTTAACAACATTTAATATTGTTGGGTACATAACCGAGAGAGAACTAAATAAGTCATGTGGTGTTTCATCAATATGCTTCTCGTTGCATATTGAGCTCCACTTAATTTGTAGTATTGTTTGTGCACTTTGCCATGCCATGCCTCTTTAAACCGGACATACATCATACTTGTTTGCGCATCATGCCATGCTTATGTGATGGTTGTTTACTATGTTGCTTGCTTCTTTCCGGGTTGCTGCTCTCGTTAGCTTCGGTTTCATTCTGGAGTTGTGAGGATCCATCCGACTACGTCCGTTTGCCTTCTTCATGGACTCGTTCTTCTTCCTTGTGGGATCTCAGGCAAGATGACCATACCTTCGAAATCACTTCTATCTTTGCTTGCTAGTTGTCCGTTCTATCGCAATGTTGCGCTACCTACCACTTGTTATATCATGCATCCCATATTGCCATGTCAAGCCTCTAACCCACCTTCCTAGCAAATCGTTGTTTGGCTAAGTTACCGCTTTTGCTCAGCCCCTCCTATAGCATTGTTAGTTGCAGGTGAAGCTGAAGTTTGTTCCATGTTGGAACATGGATATGTTGGGATATCACAATATCTCTTATTTTAATTAATGCATCTATATACTTGGTAAAGGGTGGAAGGCTCGGCCTTATGCCTGCTATTTTGTTCCACTCTTGCCACCCTAGTTTTCCATCATACCACTATTATGTTCCTTGATTTTGCGTTCCTTATGCGGTTGGGTGTTATGGGAACACCTTGAAAGTTTGCCTTGAATAAAACTCCTCCAGCAAGGCCCAAACTTGGTTTTACATTTGCCTAACAACCTATACCTTTCCCTTGGGTCGGCCAACCCGAGGGTCATCTTTATTTTAACCCCCCAGGCCAGTGCTTCTCTAAGTGTTGGTCCAAACTAGAGCCCCTTGCAGCGCCACCTCAGGGAAACTTGAGGGCTGGTTTTAGTTGTATGGATTGCTCATCCGGTATGCCCTGAGAACGAGATATGTGCAGCTCCTATCGGGATTTGTCGGCACATTGGGGCGGCTTTGCTGGTCTTGTTTTACCATTGTTGAAATGTCTTGTAACTGGGATTCCGGGACTGATCGGGTCTTCCCGGGAGAAGGAATATCCTTCGTTGACCGTGAGAGCTTGTGATGGGCTAAGTTGGGACACCCCTACAGGGTATAAACTTTTGAAAGCCGTGCCCGCGATTATGTGGCAGATGGGAATTTGTTAATGTCTGGCTGTTGAGAACTTGACACTTGAGTTAACTAAAATGCATCAACTGCGTGTGTAGCCGTGATGGTCTCTTTCCGGCGGAGTCCGGGAAGTGAACATGGTTCTTGTGTTATGGTTGTGCATAAGTAGTTTCAGGATCACTTCTTGATCATTTCTAGCTTCACGACCATTGTGTTTCTTCTCTTCTCGCTCTCATTTGCGTATGTTAGCCACCATATTTGCTTAGCACTTTCTGCAGCTCCACCTCATTACCCTATCCTACCCATAAGCTTAAATAGTCTTGATCTCGCGGGTGTGAGATTGTTGAGTCCTCGTGACTCATGGATACTTCCAAACAGTTGCATGTGACGATGATAACAGTGCAGGTGGCGCAACCGAGCTCAAGTGGGAGCTCGATGAAGATCTTGGTCGTTCTTCTGTGTCTTTTCCGGATGATCAGTAGTGGAGCCCAGTTGGGACGATCGGAGATCTAGCAATTGGGGTTGTCTTCTTTTATTTTGGTTCCGTAGTCGGACCTTGATTGTACTCTGGATGATGTATGTTTAACTTGTATTTGTGTGAAGTGGCGATTGTAGTCCAACTCTTCATCCCTTTCTTATTTAGTACATTGGATCGTGTGAAGATTACCCCTCTTGCGACAAAACTACCATGCGGATATGCCTCTAAGTCGTGCTCCGACACGTGGGAGATATAGCCGCATCGTGGGTGTTACACCGGGCCTCTATATATATAGGACTAGCCACCACCGTAGGGGGGATGGATCGGATAGGATCCAACCTGATCTAGCTTATCTCATCTTGGACTGGATCCATTCCACCAAGCCACCACACTCACCAAGCACAAGAACACCTCTCATCAGGAGGCCGTTCTTCCCTTGTAACTGTTCATCCTCAGCCCAAGGGGCAATCCACCACACCACACTTGAGTAGGGTATTACACCACATTGGTGGCCCGAACCAGTAATATCTCTTGTGTCTCATGTTCTTTGGGTTTGTCGAGCTAGGACGTGAGATCATGTTGTCTGCGAGCTAGAGAGGGGGAGAGATCTTCGTGCGCACCCCAGTGTTCGAACCTCAAGGGTTTTGCCAGAACCTGAATTACGTGTAACGCCCTCGATGCGGCTATATCTCCTACGTGTCGAACCACGACTTAGAGGCATAACCGCATTGAAAGCAATGTCGCAAGTAAGGTAATCTTCACAACAACCCATGTAAATAGATAATAGGGGAAAAAGGTACATAGTGGGCTTACACTCACCACACCACACAAATACATGAATAACATTACAATCATCCAATTCACTCATGGTCCGACTACAGTACCAAAATAAAAGATCAACCCCAACATGCGACACGGTCCCCGATCGCCTCAACTGGGCACTTCTACTGATCATCTGGGAAAGACACATAGTAACGATGAGAGTCTTCATCGAACTTCCACTTGAGCTCAAGCGCATCGTCTGGAGCGGTATCATCGGTCCCTGCATCTGGTTTGGAGGTAATCTATGAGTCACGGTGACTCAGCAATCTCGCACCCTCGCGATCAAGACTATTTAAGCTTATGGGTAAGGCAAGGTAATATGTGGAGCTACAGCAAGCGACTAGCATATATGGTGGCTATCCTGTTCGCAAAAGAGAGCGAGAAGAGAAGGCAAAGCACGAACGAAGAACTATGATCAAGAAGTGATCCTAGAACAACCTACGTCAAGCATTACTCCAACACCATGTTCACTTCCCGGGCTCCGCCGAGAAGAGACCATCACGGTTACACACGCAGTTGATTCATTTTAATTAGGTTAAGTTTCATGTTCTCTACAACCGGACATTAACAAATTCTCATCTGCCCATAACCGCGGGCACGGCTTTCAAAAGTTCAAATCCCTGCAGGGGAGTCCCAACTTAGCCCATCACAAGCTCTCATGGTCAACGAAGGATATTCCTTCTAGCGGGAAGACCCGATCAGGCTCGGAATCCCGGTTACAAGACATCCTCGACAATGGTAAAACTAAACCAGCAACACCGCACAAATGTGCCGACAAATCCCGATAGGAGCTGCACATGTCTCGTTCTCAGGGCACACCGGATTGTCCAAGGTTCTGGTAGGCCAGCCCAGAGTTGCCTAGTGGCCACCGGCAGCTGACAGGTTGGACCAACACTCAGAGGAGCACTGGCCTGGGGTTTAAATAAAGATGACCCTTGAGTCCGCCGAACCCAAGGGAAAAAGAGGCTAGGTGGAGAATGGTAAAACCAAAGTTGGGCATTGCTGGAAGAGTTTTATTCAAGGCAAATTGTCAAGGGGTTCCCATTATAACCCAACCGCGTAAGGAACGCAAAATCCAAGAACATAACACCGATATGACGGAAACTAGGGCGGCAAGAGTGGGACAAAACACTAGGCAAAAGCCGAGCCTTCCACCCTTTACCAAGTATATAGGTGCATTAAGATAAACAAGATAATATGGTGATATCCCAACAATAAACAATGTTCCAACAAGGAACGATCTCCAATCTTCACCTGCAACTAGCAACGCTATAAGAGGGGCTGAGCAAAGCGGTAACATAGTCAATCAACGGTTTGCTAGGACATGGTGGGTTAGAGGTTGACATGGCAATTTTGGAGGCATGATAAGCAAGTGGTAGGCATCGTAGCATAGACATAGCAAAAGAGCGAGCATCTAGCAAGCAAAGATAGAAGTGATTTCGAGGGTATGATCATCTTGCCTGCAAAGTTGTCAGAGTTGACTTGATCCTCGTAAGCAAACTCAACGGGCTCCTCGTTAGAGAACTCGTCTCCTGGCTCTACCCAAACAATACAAACAAGCAAAAGGAACACAATCAACCACGTGCAATGCTCAAATAACATGATGCAAACATGGTATGCTATGCGGAATGCGATATGTGATGCATATGCAAGATTTGACAAGGAATGATTGAACCTGGCCTCAACATGGAAATCCAAGGGTGCCACTGGAAAGGTGAGGTGATTTTTGGTTGTAGTCGATATAAAGATCACCGGAATCGGATGCACGGTTTGGAAATGGCAAGCAAAACAAATATGGCACCGGTCTGCGATAATCAGCAAGTAGCCATTTAAAAGCATCAATATAATTATGCTAAAGCACTCAAACATGACAAAAAAATACATGGCAGGGATCCACTCATGATGCTTGACAAAAGATGAACACTGAGCTACGGCCAATTCATCCATTAACAGGTTCAAACAAGCATGGCAAAAGTGCAAATGATAACAGGTTTCAGACTTCGTGAAATTAAGACAAGTCTGGAATTTAACATCAGGTAGCACCCTTTAGAGCATGAAAACTATATGCTACAGGAACTTAACATGGCAAAGCAAGGCATGACATGAAGCTACTCAAAGCACTTAACAAAAGTCCCTTAGTGACCTTGAGCCAAAAGGGATCCGAAATTACAATTGCAAGCATGTGAACATGGCAAAAACATAAACAGATCTCAGACTTAGTGAAAAACTGGAGCATGCAAATCAGGTAACGAGTAGGCATGTTTACGAGCTCGATGCACTCACTACAGAGCATGGCATGACAAACTAAGCATACAATCATCAAGAATACATATCATAGAAGCTAGACATGGCAAGAACAACAACATAGCATGCACGGATCAATAGCAACATCCTCGGCAAAATCGCTAACAAGACAACAATCTGCCAGGATTCACGAAATAGCAAAAGTAGAGCTCGATTGACTCAAGCTAGGTTGCTCCATCAATGCAAACAAAGATATGGATGGATAGAGAACCACAATGTTAACAAATCATCCTTACTGATCATCCTCAAAAGAGGCACGGATCACTAGGAAACAACAAGAACATATGGCATAATGACAAAATCAGGACAAGGACTTGGTGAAATTCTAAGTCACTGAAATCAGCATTACCGATTGCACTACTTTGCAAGCTTGTGCTAGTCACCACACATATCACAAAAATACATGGTGAGCACCTCTGTAAATATGGCATGGCATATAACAAAACTCATGTAGAGCTCAGGAGCATATCATGCACACATTAATCATGGCAAAAATGACAAATATCTATTTGAAGAAACAGATCTGGCAATTTTATCACATAGCCCTCTTTCAACAGCATTTCGGGCATCAAGATGAGCTCAAAAGAAAATGATGCAATGAGATGAAATGATATAATCTTTGAGACGAACATTTTGATATGCTACACGCACAAATCGGAGCCACGGATGCGGAGATACGACATGCGGAAAAATGCAAAATTAGCTAGGGTTTTCGGGGAAGAAGTCAACCCTTCATCCCAGATCCAGATCTAGCGCGGATTTTGAGGATCGACGGAAAACTTCGCTGGAATAGTGGACGACGGTGGTGGTGGCTCCGAGCGGCGTTGTTAGGCGCGGCGGGGCGGCGGCTGACGGGTTCCGGCGAGGGGCCGGCGATGGGGCGGCGTGGCGGCGAAGTGGCATCGGGCGGCGCGAGAGGAAGAAGACCCGGGCGGCGGCGGAGGAGACCCGGGCCGCGGGGGCTCTCCTCGGGCCCGGCGGGCCGCGGGCGGCAGGAGAGGACAGAGGGACACGTGGCGGGATGCCACTGGAGCGGAACGGTGGTGCGGTCAGGTCGGACACGTCCGGCGCCGGCGGACGCTGTCCGGCGCGCGGAGGAAGAAGGGGGCTAGGGTTTAGGGTAGGAAAGATCCGAAAATTTCGGGGAGGATCCCTTTATATAGAGGTAGAGGGAGCTAGGAAGCTCCAAATGAGGTGTGGTTTGTGGCCACGCGATCGTGATCGAACGCTCTAGATGATGGAGAGGGTTTAGGTGGGATTTGGGCCAAATTGGAAGGGTGTTGGGCTGCAACACAAATGAGGCCTTCTTGGTCCCTCGGTTAACAGTTGTAGTATCAAACGAAGTCCAAATGGCACGAAACTTGACAGGCGGTCTACCGGTAGTAAACCAAGGCCGCATGACAAGTCTCGGTCCAATCCGGAAATGTTTAACCCCTACACACGAAAAGAGGTAGAAAGGGGCATCAGAGGAGATAGGAGCACCGGAATGCAAAACAAACAACGGGGAAAATGCTCGGATGCATGAGATGAACACGTATGCAAATGCAATGCACCTGATGACATGATATGAGATGCATGAAAAAGGCAACAACACATCAAGACAAAAACCCGAACCCGAGGAAATAAAATAACTTAGCGCCGGAAACGACAAGAGTTGGGATACATATAAGGTAAGTTACATTCGGGGTGTTACAACACTCCACCACTACGAAAGGATCTCGTCCCGAGATCTAGGACTGGAAAAACGCCGGGTACTCAGAACGAAGGTGATCCTCGCGTTCCCAGGTAGCTTCACGGTCGGAATGGTGTGACCACTTGACTTTGAGGAATTTGATTGACTTATTGCGAGTCTTGCGTTCAGCTTCTTCAAGAATAGCAACGGGGTGCTCACGATAAGAGAGGTCTTCTTGGAGATCAATGTCTTCGAAGTTGACGGTGCGGTCAGGGGTCTTGAAGCACTTGCGGAGCTGAGAGACATGGAACACATCGTGCACGTTTGCAAAGTTTGAAGGAAGATCAAGTTGATAGGCGAGATCGCCTCTCTTGCTGACGATCTTGAAAGGACCCACATATCTAGGGGCAAGCTTCCCTTTGATACCAAATCACGATGCTTACTATCATAGTAGCTCTTCTAGCGCGATTGCGCTGCTTTGAGGTTATCGCGAATGACTTTGCACATTTCTTCTGCCTCTGTGATCAAGTCATTTCCGAGAAGTTGACGTTCACCGGTCTCTGACCAGTTAAGAGGAGTACGGCACTTCCTTCCATAGTGAATTTCAAATGGGGCCTTGCCCGAACTTGCTTGAAAACTGTTGTTGTAGGAGAACTCTGCATATGGAAGACAATCTTCCCACTTCATGCCGAAAGAGATAACGCAAGACCTGATCATATATTCGAGAATCTGATTGACACGCTCGACTTGATCGCTAGTTTGAGGATGAAAAGCTGTGCTGAAATGGATGTTGGTGCCCATGGCCTTCTGAAAAGAATCCCAAAACTTAGAGGTAAAGATGTTGCCACGGTCTGAAGAGATCAACTATGGAATGCCGTGCAGAGAGACAATCCGAGAGGTATACAGCTCTGCCAATTGAGCTGCAGTGATAGACTCTTTGATAGGCAGAAAGTGAGCCACTTTAGTGAGTTTGTCGATGACAACGAATATAGCATCATTGCCACGCTTTGACTTTGGAAATCCCGTCACGAAGTCTATCCCAATGTGGTCAAACTTCCATTCTGGAATGGCAAGAGGTTGGAGGAGACCAGCTGGTCGTTGGTGTTCTGCCTTCACTCTTCTGCAGACATCACATTCATTCACGAACTGAGCAATCTCGCGCTTCATTCGAGTCCACCAATAAGCCTGCTTGAGGTCCTGGTACATCTTCGTACTCCTAGGGTGGATAGATAGGAGTGAATTGTGAGCCTCGTTCATAATGACTTTACGAAGGTCACCTTTAGGCACAACAATGCGATCCTCGAAGAAGAGAGTATCCTTGTCATCAAGGCGATAGCACTTGTACTTGGGTTGACTCTTGGCAATCCCAATCTTCACCTTGTTCACCATAGCATCAAGAAGTTGAGCCTCGCGAATCTGATCTTTAAAAGTAGGAAAGACTTGAAGGTTGGCGAGGAACCCTGGAGGAACAACTTGCAGATTGAGTTTGCGGAAAGCTTCACAAAGCTCGGGTTGGTAGGGCTTGAGAATCAGACTGTTGCAGTAAGCCTTCCTGCTCAATGCGTCAGCAATCACATTGGCCTTTCCTGGAGTATATTCGATGCTTCGATTATACTCTTGAATCATTTCGACCCAACGAGTCTGCCTGAGGTTGAGATTAGGCTGAGTGAAGATGTACTTGAGACTCTTGTGGTCAGTGAAGATGTCCACTTTTCTTCCCAATAAGAGATGTCTCCAAGTCAAAAGAGCATGCACAACTGCCGCCAACTCGAGGTCATGAGTGGGGTAGTTCTTCTCATTGGGCTTCAACTGGCGAGAGGTATAAGCCACAACTTTCTTCTCTTGCATCAACATTGCACCAAGACCTTGAAGAGAGGCATCGCAGAAGACCTCGAACGGTTTGGATTCATCAGGGGGAGTCAGAACTGGAGCAGTGACTAATTTCTCTTTCAAAGTGTTGAAAGCGATGTCACATTCCGGAGACCAAACGTACTTCACGTGCTTCTGGAGAAGGTTGGAAAGAGGCTTCGTGATCTTTGAAAAGTTCTCAATGAACCTTCGACAGTAGCTTGCGAGACCAAGGAAGCTGCGGAGTTGCTTCACGTTCTGAGGTGGCTCCCAATTTAGAATTGCAGACACCTTCTCAGGATTCACCGCTATGCCCTTGGCAGAGATGATATGACCAAGATAGAGAACCTCATCGAGCTAGAACTCGCACTTTGAGAACTTGGCATAGAACTGATGTTATCTGAGCTTATCGAGCACCAAACGCAAGTGCTTGGCATGATCTTCCTTGTTCGTCGAAAAGACCAGAATGTCATCGAGGTAGACCAAGACGAAGTCATTTGTGTAGGCGTTGAAGATGAAGTTCATCATGCGAGAGAAAGTCGGAGGAGCGTTGACGAGGCCAAAAGACATGACAGTGTATTCATATGAACCATAGCTTGTTCGGGAAGCCGTCTTGGGAATATCTTGCTCACGGATTCGAATCTGGTGATAGCCCATACGGAGATCAAGCGAGAATACTTGAGCACCATTGAGTTGTTCGAACAGCTCGTTGATGTTGGGAAGTGGGTACTTGTTCTTTATCTTCTTGTTCAATGGACGGTAGTCAACACAAAGTCGGTCCGTTCCATCCTTCTTCTTCACAAAAAGAACTCCACAACCCCACGGAGAAGAACTAGGTCGGATGAGACCCATTCGCTCTTGAATATCGAGTTGCTTCTTCAGCTCCTTCAACTCTTCAGGTCCAAGCTTGTAAGGACGTTTGCAAAAAGGTTTCGTGCCAGGCTCAAGATCGATGACGAATTCAACTGGCCGGTGCGGAGGCATTCCTGGAAGCTCTTCTGGAAAGACGTCTTGATATTCGCAAACGACTGGAATTTGAGAGATGGCATCCAGTTCACCCTTCTCATTGAGAGAAAACAGACGGATGGTATCATCACGAGAGGCAAAGACAATTACATCCTCAGACGAATGAGTCAGTTGAATCTGCCTGGCAGCACAATCAAGCCGAGCCTTGTGCTTAGAAAGCCAATCCATTCCAAGAATAAGATCAATATCCGAGTCACCAATAACTGTAGGAGAAGACAGAAACTTGTAGTCACCCAAAGTGATAGTAACATCCAGAACAATGGAGTTAGCATTCATGCGCCTACCGGGAGAGACAACTGCTATCGGTCTAGGCAAAACTTGCAAAGCCAACTCATGCTTAGATGCAAAAGGTCTTGAGATGAAACGATGTGATGCACTAGTGTCAAAAAGAACTTTAGCTGGAAAATCGTTAACAGGAAGGTTACCCTTGATGACATCTGACGAATCCTCTGCCTGAGCTGCATTCATCAAGTTGACCTTGACATGCTTGGGGTTATGCTTGAACACAGCTGTACTTTCCGATCTCACAGGAGGAGGAGGAGGAGGGAGATGCCTCTGATTGAAGCATTTGTTGGCATAGTGACCCTTCTATTGGCACTTGTTGCACGTGACCTCTGAAAGCGGACGGTGATACGGAGCACTCGATCTTGGAGCTTGAGATGAAGTCTTGTTCTGAAAGCCAGGGTTGGGTGGGTGGGAAGATCCACTGCCACCTTTGCTTCTGCCGATAAGGCTGACGGAACGGAGGAGGAGGAAGCCAATACTTCTGCTGCTTACCAACTTGAGTTGAGGAAGAAGGAGTATCATCTCTGGCTCGCTTCTTGGAAGCATCGCACTTCAGTTGAGCAGTCTCTTGCTTCATTGCCATGTTGTAAAACTCATCGTACCTCTTGGGCTCAAAGAGAACGAGAGCTAGCTAGATTTCTTCTCTGAGACCACCCCTGAACTGGTATATCATGCTCTTCTCGTCAGGGACGTCCTGCTTAGCAAAACGGGAGAGCTTCTAAAACATCTTGTTGTACTCGTAGACAGACATAGAGCCTTGCTTCAGGTTGCAGAATTCCTCACGCTTGCTTTCAACCACACTCTAAGGAATATGATGAGCTTTGAAGTCTTGACGGAATTCATCCCAGGTAATCACACAGCCTCCTCTAGAATCTTTGTACTGCTGAAACCATTCTGCAGCTTGGTCTTTGAGTTGGAAGGAGGCGAACTTGACAAAGTCCCCAGGCCTGACGTTACTGCACTCGAAATGCTTGCATATGTCCACGAGCCAATCATCAGCGTCTGTTGCCTCAACACAATTGCTGAAGGTCTTTGGCTGGTTAGCAAGGAACTGGCTGAGTGTAACAAAGTGATTCTGATTGTTGCCTTGGCCCTAGTTCCCTTGATTGTGCTCTTGAAGAAGTTGGACGATCAGCTGCGTGTTTGCATTGGTAGCGGCCATCACAGCTTGCCATGCCTCCGGAGGTGGAGGTGGTGGTGGCAGATCAGGATTCGGAGTCGTGCGCGTTGGAGGAGCCATCCTGAAGAGGTTGACATCCATTAGCACATTCACAGACAAATATCGAAGCTGAATCAAACGGGTTGAAATTGCAACATATAGTCTTCACATCCGAACAAAATGAACGAATGCATTCCAATTGAAATGGTCACATATCCATAAATTGAGAAGCCACTTAGAATGGAGGTAGAAGAAAAACAACAAGGTACGGAACAAGAGCGAATACTCGGTGAGGATCACCCAATCTCAAACCAAATATCCGCCGAAGAAGAACTAGAGCTACAAGAATTCCCACCTATGAAACTCCAGAACCTTTCCGGTTATGCAATCAGGTGTTGGGGATACAGGGCAAGCATAATATCTCACCCAAATCAAGCAAATCCTACATCCAACTGTATCCATCCTTCAACACATGACCGAGAAAAACTTCGGAAATCGTTTACCTCAACCTTCGAAAAGCATCCGTTATACAAGTTATGGCAATACTCCCAAACTCCATCCCCACTACTGGGTGGCGTCGAGGTTATCTCACCAACAACTGCATAAAAGAGATTTTCGATGTCGGCGAAACTAAACTCAGGTATTCCAGAACTGCAACGATAAAATTGTGACGACAACACCTCGTAGCTCAACTCCCCGGGACACTGCACAACCCCTAAATGACAGGAGGCACCAAGAACAATGTTCTCTTCACAAATCGATCGGAACGATTCCAAGATACCCGCGTGATCCTAAATTTTTTTTGTGAAATTTGAGAAGAGAAGAGTCAAAACTCTACGTCAGGATGCCTTACTAGAGCGATGAAGGGACTGGGGAGTAAAAAGAATTCCTAAACTCTCCGATATATATAATCCTAAATGACTCAAAACATTTTTCTAGACTCAACAACGCCAGCTATTCGATCAAGCAGGGGGGCTCCTAAGGTCGGGGAAGGCTCTGATTACCAACTTGTAACGCCCTCGATGCAGCTATATCTCCGACGTGTCGAAGCACGACTTAGAGGCATAACCGCATTGAAAGCAATGTCGCAAGTAAGGTAATCTTCACAACAACCCATGTAAATAGATAATAGGGGAAAAAGGTACATAGTTGGCTTACACTCGCCACGTCACACAAATACATGAATAACATTACAATCATCCAATTCACTCATGGTCCGACTACGGTACCAAAATAAAAGATCAACCCCAACATGCGACACGGTCCTCGATCGCCCCAACTGGGCACCTCTACTGATCATCTGGGAAAGACACATAGTAACGACGAGAGTCTTCATCGAACTCCCACTTGAGCTCAAGCGCATCGTCTGGAGCGGTATCATCGGTCCCCGCATCTGGTTTGGAAGTAATCTGTGAGTCACGGTGACTCAACAATCTCACACCCTCGCGATCAAGACTATTTAAGCTTATGGGTAAGGCAAGGTAATATGTGGAGCTGCAGCAAGCGACTAGCATATATGGTGGCTATCCTGTTCGCAAAAGAGAGAGGTAAGAGAAGGCAAAGCACGAACGAAGAACTATGATCAAGAAGTGATCCTAGAACAACCTACGTCAAGCATCACTCCAACACCGTGTTCACTTCCCGGACTCCGCCGAGAAGAGACCATCACGGTTACACACGCGGTTGATTCATTTTAATTAGGTTAAGTTTCATGTTCTCTACAACCGGACATTAACAAATTCCCATCTGCCCATAACCGCGGGCACGGCTTTCGAAAGTTCAAATCCATGCAGGGGAGTCCCAACTTAGCCCATCACAAGCTCTCACGGTCAACGAAGGATATTCCTTCTAGCGGGAAGACCCGATCAGGCTCGGAATCCCGGTTACAAGACATCCTCGACAATGGTAAAACTAAACCAGCAACACCGCCCGAATGTGCCGACAAATCCCGATAGGAGCTGCACATATCTTGTTCTCAGGGCACACCGGATTGTCCAAGGTTCCGGTAGGCCAGCCCAGAGTTGCCCCTGGTGGCCACCGGCAGCTGACAGGTTGGACCAACACTTAGAGGAGCACTGGCCCGGGGTTTAAATAAAGATGACCCTTGAGTCCGCGGAACCCAAGGGAAAAAGAGGCTAGGTGGCGAATGGTAAAACCAAAGTTGGGCATTGCTGGAAGAGTTTTATTCAAGGCAAATTGTCAAGGGGTTCCCATTATAACCCAACCGCGTAAGGAACGCAAAATCCGGGAACATAACACCGATATGACGGAAACTAGGGTGGCAAGAGTAGGACAAAACACTAGGCAAAAGGCTGAGCCTTCCACCCTTTACCAAGTATATAGGTGCATTAATATAAACGAGATAATATGGTGATATCCCAACAATAAACAATGTTCCAACAAGGAAGGATCTCCAATCTTCACCTGCAACTAGCAACGCTATAAGAGGGGCTGAGAAAAGCAGTAACATAGTCAATCAACGGTTTGCTAGGACATGGTGGGTTAGAGGTTGACATGGCAATTTGGGAGGCATGATAAGAAAGTGGTAGGCATCGTAGCATAGGCATAGCAAAAGAGCGAGCATCTAGCAAGCAAAGATAGAAGTGATTTCGAGGGTATGATCATCTTGCCTGCAAAGTTGTCAGAGTTGACTTGATCCTCGTAAGCAAACTCAACGGGCTCCTCGTTAGCGAACTCGTCTCCCGGCTCTACCCAAACAAGACAAACAAGCGAAAGGAACACAATCAACCACGTGCAATGCTCAAACAACATGTTGCAAACATGGTATGCTATGCGGAATGCGATATGTGATGCATATGCAAGATTTGACAAGGAATGATTGAACCTGGCCTCAACTTGGAAATCCAAGAGTGCCACTGGAAAGATGAGGTGATTTTCGGTTGAAATCGATATAAAGATCACCGGAATCGGATGCACGGTTTGGAAATGGCAAGCAAAACAAATATGGCACCGGTCTGTGATAATCAGCAAGTAGCCATCTAAAAGCATCAAGATAATTATGCTAAAGCACTCAAACATGACAAAAAAATACATGGCAGGGATCCACTCATGATGCTTGACAAAAGATGAACACTGAGCTACGGCCAATTCATCCATTAACAGGTTCAAACAAGCATGGCAAAAGTGCAAATGATAACAGGTTTCAGACTTGGTGAAATTAAGACAAGTCTGGAATTTAACATCAGGTAGCACCCTTTGGAGCATGAAAACTATATGCTACAGGAACTTAACATGGCAAAGCAAGGCATGACATGAAGCTACTCAAAGCACTTAACAAAAGTACCTTAGTGACCTTGAGCCAAAAGGGATCCGAAATTACAATTGCAAGCATGTGAACATGGCAAAAACATAAACAGATCTCAGACTTAGTGAAAAACTGGAGCATGCAAATCAGGTAACGACTAGGCATGTTTACGAGCTCGATGCACTCACTACAGAGCATGGCATGAAAAACTAAGCATACAATCATCAAGAATACATATCATAGAAGCTATACATGGCAAGAACAACAACATAGCATGCACGGATCAATAGCAACATCCTCGGAAAAATCGCTAACAAGACAACAATCTGCCAGGATTCACGAAATAGCAAAAGTAGAGCTCGATTGACTCAAGCTAGGTTGCTCCATCAATGCAAACAAAGACATGGATGGATAGAGAACCACAATGTTAACAAATCATCCTTACTGATCATCCTCAAAAGAGGCACGGATCGCTAGGAAACAACAAGAACATATGGCATAATGACAAAATCAGGACAAGGACTTGGTGAAATTCTAAGTCACTGAAATCAGCATTACCGATTGCACTACTTTGCAAGCTTGTGCTAGTCACCACACATATCAAAAAAATACATGGTGAGCACCTCTGTAAATATGGCATGGCATATAACAAAACTCATGTAGAGCTCAGGAGCATATCATGCACACATTAATCATGGCGAAAATGACAAATATCTATTTGAAGAAACAGATCTGGCAATTTTATCACATAGCCCTCTTTCAACAGCATTTCGGGCATCAAGCTGAGCTCAAAAGAAAATGATGCAATGAGATGAAATGATATACTCTTTGAGACGAACATTTTGATATGCTACACGCACAAATTGGAGGTACGGATGCGGAGATACGACATGCGAAAAAATGGAAAATTAGCTAGGGTTTTCGGGGAAGAAGTCAACCCTTCGTCCCAGATCCAGATCTGGCGCGGATTTCGAGGATCGATAGAAAACTTCGCCGGAACAGTGGACGACGGCAGCCGGAGTGGTACTTGGCGCCGGAGTTGGCCGGAGTTCGTCGTGGATTTTCGAGACCCGGCCGGAGGAGGAGATGACGGAGAGGGTCGCCGCGGTGGTGGCTCCGAGCGGCGCTGTTAGGCGTGGCGGGGCGGCGGCTGATGGGTTCCAGAGAGGGGCCGACGATGGGGCGGCATGGCGGCAAAGTGGCGTCGGGCGGCGTGAGAGGAAGAAGAAGACCCGGGCGGCGGCGGAGGAGACCCGGGCCGCGGGGGCTCTCCTTGGGCCCGGCGGGCCGCGGGCGGCGGGAGAGGACGGAGGGACACGTGGCGGGATGCCACTGGAGCGGAACGGCGGTGCGGTCAGGTCGGACACGTCCGGCGCTGGCGGACGCTGTCCGGCGCGCGGAGGAAGAAGGGGGCTAGGGTTTAGGGTAGGAAAGATCCGAAAATTTCGGGGAGGATCCCTTTATACAGAGGTAGAGGGAGCTAGGAAGCTCCAAATGAGGTGCGGTTTGTGGCCACGCGATTGTGATTGAATACTCTAGATGATGGAGAGGGTATAGGTGGGTTTTGGGCCAAATTGGAAGGGTGTTGGGCTGCAAGACAAACGATGCCTTCTCGGTCCCTTGGTTAACCGTTGGAGTATCAAACGAAGTCCAAATGGCACGAAACTTGACAGGCGGTCTACCGGTAGTAAACCAAGGCCGCATGACAAGTCTCGGTCCAATCCGGAAATCTTTAACCCCCACACGCGAAAAGAGGTAGAAAGGGGCACCGGAGGAGATAGGAGCGCCGGAATGCAAAACGGACAACGGGGAAAATGCTCGGATGGATGAGACGAACACGTATGCAAATGCAATGCACCTGATGACATGATATGACATGCATGAAAAAGGTAACAACACACAAAGACAAAAACCCGAACCCAAGGAAATAAAATAACTTAGCGTCGGAAATGACAAGAGTTGGGATACATATAAGGTATATTACATCCGGGGTGTTACATTATGACATTTGTTACACTGGCCAAAGGTGACGGGGAGGCGGACCTGCCCTATCAGGGTGGTGGAACCATTAGTCACTCCTGAGAAAGGCTTGGTAGGATGTAGCTATTCGTATGGCACTTGGAGGCTGTCGAATGTCTCGACGGACAGGACATTGAGCCGTGCGCCGCCCTCGATGAGGGTCTTGGTGACTTGGACGTTGTTGATGATGGGTGAACAAAGCATCGGAAGGACGCCGGCGGTCGCCGCGCACTTGAGCTGGTCCGCTGAGCTGAAGTTGATGGCGCACTTGGACCACCTCAGCGGGCGCGTGGCCTCGAGCCTGGGAATGGCCACATTCGTCTCACGACCAAACTTCTTGAAGATGTGTAGGGAGGCTGGGGCTGGAGCACCACCCAGGATACAGGCGACAGCGCGTGGCTCCTGGAAGCCCCCAGCCCCCTCATCCTGATGGTGGTCGTCGTTCCTCCTCGGCGGTGGCGGCAGCAGAGGGAGGCCAGCATTGCCCTTAGGACGGTTCTCAGGAGGATGGTCCCTCCAAGCGCCCTCACGAGGATGGTCCTGTCAGTGGTCCTCGCGAGGCCGGTCGCGCCGCTCCTGAATGGGGTCGCAGTCGTCCCAGCGTCCCTCACTTCGTCCTCCTCCTCGGTCGTAGCCCTGATCATTGCGCTCAGGGCGCCGACCAAAGCGTCCATCTCGAATGGCTCTGAGCTCCTGGCAGTCGTTAGTATTGTGGCTGTGTACGTTGAGGAAGGCGCAGTATGGACGGCTGCTCTTAGACGACTCGGGGTGGTCCCGGCCATGCTTCAAGTCTGGCTCCGCCGCGAGCACGGCTACTCCCTTGCACTTCACGCTCTTGGCCTTGGCTTTCTTCTCTTCGGGGTCAGCAGTAGGGAGCTCGAGGAGCGAGAGGCACCCCTCCTCGGCTCATGCGCACTTGGTCGCCATATTTAACATCTCCAAGGCCGACCATAGCTCTTTGTGGATGGTGATATCCTCCTTCATATTTACATCGCGGAAGCCATCGGAGAACGCGGAGATGATGGCCTCGTCCGTCACCTTGGGGATCTTGAGGCGGACGCTGTTGAAGCACTGGATGTACTTTTATAGGGTTTCCCCCGGTTGCTGCTTGGTGCGCTGCAGGTCGCCTGCGGCTGGCGGGCGGTCACGAGTACCCTGGAAGTTGGCGACGAAATGCTCGCACATTTCGCCCCAGGAGGAGATCGATCCAGCGGGCAGGTTCAGAAGCCGCGAGCGAGCGCCATCCTTGAGAGCCATGGGAAACCAGTTCGCCATGACTTTCTCGTCACCGTTGGCTGCCTCGATGCTCAGCTCGTAGAGCTGCAGGAACTTGAACTTGCTTGGCCAAACGACGGTGCGCAGCTCGGGAGTGAAGGCTCGGCAGCCTGCTGTGGTCACCGGAGCCCGTCGTCACTACAAAAAAAAGTAACATCCGTGACATTTTGGGCCGAACGAATTTTTTCTGTCATACATATGACACTTCTACGACGATAATTGTGTCAAAACCCGGTATCATCATAGATGTGGTGGGCTCCTACTTCTATGACAAAAAATCATGACAGAAAATGGGCTTTTCGTCCTGGGCGGGCCGGAGACGCAGCTGCATGACATTCTTTGGGCCGTCCATGATGGAAAAAACCATGATAGAAGCGAGGGGGAGGAAAATTTCGGGGAGTTCCCGGTTACAGTGGGTGGTCGGGGGCCAAGCCATGCGCGTTTCTCTCGTACACATACAGGCGTGTGTGCGAGGCGTTGGCTTTAACTGAACCCGAGCGAGGCGTTGGGCTCTAACTGAATCCGAGCGATTGCACTACAGGCTACGCGTTACTGAACCCGAGCGATGGATCAATGGCTGTTAACTGAACCCAATCGAGTGATTCCTTCGCTACTGCTGCTAAATGAAGCCGATCGATTGGATGAACAGTGAGCGTTGCGGGGGGGGGGGGGGGGGGGTTGGATGAACAGTGACCGGTGGCGTTTGCCTCTGGATGAACAGGACCCCGTGGTGTGGAGGGCTGGATGAACAGTAGATGGTGGAAGGGTGCCCGTGGAGGGGTGGTTGAACAGGACCCCGTGGTGTGGAGGGTTGGATGAATAGTAGACGGTGGAGGGGTGCCCGTGGAGGGGTGGTTGAACAGTAGCCGGTGGAGTAGCGCGCGGTGGAGGATGGATGAACAGGAGCCCGTGGAGGCTGGAGGAGGTCGACGGTAGCCCGTGGAGGCTGGAGGAGGTTAACGGTGGAGATGAACAGTATCCCGTGGAGTCCCGTTTTGCGGTACGCCACACCCCTCCCGATGAACAAGACCCCCATTTCGACCGCAGGAGGTCCGTTTCGTTCGTTTTGCGGTACGCCACACCCCTCCCGATCAACATGACCCCCGTTTCGACCATAGGAGGTCCGTTTCGTCTGTTTTGCGGTACGCCACACCCCTCCCGATCAACAGGACCCCCGTTTCGACCGTAGGAGGTCTGTTTTGTCCGTTTTGTGGTACGCCAGACCCCTCCCGATGAACAGGATCCCGTTTCGAACGTGGCCGATCGAACACAAGGCCGTTTCCTCCGTTCTGCGGTACGCCAGGCCTCATTTCCATCGCCTGTTCCGTCCAAGCCCTCCCGATGAACACGACCACGCATTCCGTTCCGACCCAGCCGGTTGGCTCCCACGCGTTCCGTTGCCTCCCAATGAACACGACGCATCCCGTTGCCTCCCCATGAACACGACGCATTCCTTTGCCTCCCCATGAACACGACGCATTCCGTTGCCTCCCCATGAACAAGACGATGACGTTGTTTCTCTGTTCCGACCCAGCCATGTACACGAGCCCTAGCCGTACGTATGCGCGAGTAGGCGTTCGATACCCCGCCCTTATGTACACATACGTGGCCGTATTTTCTTTCTTTCACCCTGGCCGCTGTACGTACATGTACATGCTACGCGCGCGCCTCTACTACGACACGTACGCGCCTCTACTACGACACGTGCGCGCCTCTACATCCACCAGTATATATGTTCGTACACGTTCGCGACCAGAATGACAACGCTACGTATGCTTCGACCAGGTGGGTCACGACTGTCAGGCACTTCCTTGCGTGCGAAGATGTAGCTGGTGGGTCCCACCAGTCAGGGGGGTGAATGTTTTTTTTCGGACGCACTTCCTTGTGTGCGAAGATGTAGCTGGTGGGTCCCAGCAGTCAGGGGGGCGAATCGTTTTTTTGCCTAGACGCACTACCTTGTGTGCGAAGATGTAGCTGGTGGGTCCCAGCAGTTAGGGGGAACGTTTTTTTCACGAAATACGGTGGCCCGTATGGTGGGTCCCCGCTGTCAGGTGGAGGAATTATTATTTTGCGCATAATAAGGAGGCACTTCCTTGCTGCGGCCGTGGACCCAGCTGTCAGCCTTTCCACGTACAGTCCACGTCCGATGGAAGTCGTTCCTTGACAACGTTGACCACGCCGCGCCGAGAGCACCACGGCGGTGGATGACGGCCAGGACTAGGAAGGGGACGACTCGGAGCCGGGGAAGACGTAGCAGTGGATGCCCTCGTGAAGAGGAGTACGAGGGTTCACTGGTTCGGCTGCGGTGTGCTGCTGTCGCCGCAAAATAATAGGGGGTGTGGGTGAGTAGAGGGATGGCCTGGCCAGCGGTGGGAGTAGTAGGGGGCGGTGAGGCCTCCGTGGCATCACAGCCGGCCACGGGAGGTAGGAGCACGCGGCACGACCGACGCTGGTTTGGGTGGCTAGAGCAAGAAGACCAGAGGTTGAAGAAGCACTGCGGCCGTTGGATGAACATCATACGGTAACAGGATCTAGAATCGTTCATATTGACTAACTTGACAAAGCCCTCCGTCCCCGTCAACTTGGTAGGCCCACAAGTCAGCCTCCCACTATGCTGGGTTCCCGCTGGCAGGGGGAATATTCATTTTTTGTGCATAATAAGGAGGCACTTCCTTGCATGCGAAGATAGCTGGTGGGTCCGACATGTCAGCGGGGGGCACGTTATTTTCGTGAAATACAGAGGCCCTTCCGGTGGGTCCCAGATGTCAGGTGGAGGAATCATTATTTTGTGCATAATAAGGAGGCATTTCCTTGTGTGCGGCCGTGGACCCAGCTGTCAGCCTCTCCAGGCACAGTCTACTTCCGATGGTGTCGTTCGTTGACCATGTTGACCACGTTGCGCCGAGCGCATCCAAGGTGGTGGACGACGGCGAGGCCCCGGACAGCAACGAGCCGAAGATGGGAAGACGCGGGAGTAGAGTCGCAGACGGAGAGATGTACAAGGGTTAACTCATTCTAGTGCGGTGTGGTTCGGCAGTCGGTGGAGAAGAACAGGAGGTGTGGGGGGTGGAGGGATGGCCTGGCCAACGGTGGAGTAGCGCTTCATAGCGAAGCGTGCTAAGCAGAGCTGCTAGCAGCTGGAGGCGGGAGGTGGTCCCAGCGGCGCTGGAGGAAGAAGACGAGAGATTGAAGATGGATGCCGGTCGTTGGATGTAAATCCAACGGCTAACATGTTACAATCATTTGTTGACTAAATTGACAACGACTTGCGTTGGCTTAGACCTGTTGGCCCACATTTCAACCTCCAAAAATGTGGCACGTATTCAACCCATTTTTTTAGAATTTATAGTCTTTTTTTTGCGCGGTAGAATCTACAGTCAATTTGATCTTGTTTTTCAATTACAGCCATTAGCTGGGCTGGGTGAACAAATAATGTAGCGTCCATGCGGCCCAATTATTTTATTTCCTAAAAAATTACAGGTCATTTGCACTTTCTCGAAATGCACGATTTTGCTGGGCTGATTCTAATTATAATGTTGGGTTGGGCCAGCAATGTTATCAAAAAATAAAAAAGGGACTAAGCATTTTGTTATAAATATATTTAAATAATAAGTGATATTACTACACTCGTCCTTAAATCTTACCAAACTTTTGTACACAATCACTAGGATTTTCGTGCCAAAACAATCCAGGATTTTATTTGTTAAGAAATTATTTTTATAAGTTAATAATATGTGGGATATTGTTTTCTTACATATGTAAGTATCTGTTAAATATATGATGACAATAAAAATAATATATAATAACATATAAAATAATTTAAATATATATAATATAGTTAAAGGGAAACATAAGTTGGACCTGGCGTTCCTATTCTTATATAGAAAAATAGAACAGAATTCTGCATTTTTTTCAAAAAATACATAAATTGGGTTGCCAAAAATAGAACCTCGGATGGGAGGTCCATAGGGCAGTCGATACATGACGGCCCTAAGAAAATACAAACAGGCCTATGGACCTCCCATCCGAGGTCGTGGGCTGCGCATGTTAAAAATGAAAGCCTAGACGGGGCAGCCCAAAACCACGTCCAACACTTGCCAAAACTTTGTCCCTCGTTTTCTCTGTGTTTCGCACACTCGACATTGTGTGGGCATTTTAACTGTGCATCATATGAAGATGTGATATGCATGAATGTTGATCAGCATGATGTTAACTGCCTGGTAGTTCCATTTTCGACCATGAATAAAAATTCCAACATGATGTTAACCCTGTTTGAACAGGCCGTGTTAATATAAATGCTCTGCCTCTGAAAGTTGCAGTTTCTTATCTGAAACTGAACTTGCAGTTTCTTATCTGAAACCGAAACTTGCAGTTTCTTCTCTGACAATCATATTGTCTGCACTTTTATACTCCTATGAAACTACATTTTTTTAAGTGCTAAAAATAGATCTCTAGAATTCATAAAATACTTCATATGCTCAGTACTGCAAATCTGAAATTCAAAAGACATTCATATCTGAAAGTACTCTCAAAATACACAACACAAAACACAATTCACAACCTGCAAATACTGACAACCCTAAGCTCCTCCTGACAGTTCACAACCTGCCCGACTATTGGGCTGGGGGGGCAGCCCCCTCCTATTCCTCGGCGGCAGACAGCCGCCCCGTGAGACGATGTGAACGGTGAGGGAGACGATGGCGGGGAAGCATCGTCGGGCCAACTGCTTTTCTCCTCTTGCAGTTGGGTTCAGTCGATGAAGACTCCACCGGCTCGCTCTGGCAGGACACCCTCACAAACGGCACCTTGTAGATGCTCGATCCTTCAATCTCTGGTGGGTGCTCCATCTGGGATCGATACTCCCACCACCGCTCCCTCACGATTGGATTCGGTGAATCTGTTTGCTCCATGGCCCAGAGGAGCAGCTCTATGTACTCCGGCATGACTCCCTCCGGGAGTATCGCCGCCTTTTCGCTTTGTTGCAGATATTTGGCCATGGATGTCACCGTCGCCGCTAGTTGGTCCTTGTTGTCAAACCAAGACTGTATCTCCAACATCCTAGCTAGCCTCACAGGGTCGCCGTCTACGATCCTCACGTATCGGTTGTACTCCTCCATTGATCTACTTCTCCACAGCACCTTCACTCGCCAGCGGTGGTTTTTGAATGGAAGAGGAGAGGAGCAGCGCTAGTTTTGGATTAGAATGGGAGAGGAGCGACGCTGGTTTTGGACTAGAACAGGAGAGGAGGGGCAGTGGTTTTGAAATGGAAGAGGAGAGGAGCGACGCTGCATTTACATTGGAACCGGAGAGGAGCGGCGGTGGTTTAAGAGGAGAAGAGCAGCGCTGGTCTTGGAAGTATTTTTTTGTTGTTTTGCGTATTTTGGGTCAAAGTTTGACCACGTACTGTATTTGACAAGAAAAATGTGAATGCATGTCACCAAAAACTGTATCATTTGGTTTGGATCTGAATGTACTTTCAAATTATATTATTTTTGCAACGTATAACATATATTTTATGTGCGAAAATCATGGTCAATTATGACCCAGAATAAAAGGGAGACTAGTTAATGTTGGGTCGCTTTCTTAATTGAAGGGTAAATTGATTTTGATTTTGATCCAGTCATAGCGCGCCGGCCCTCTCGTCCAATCCTAAATCGCTGCCGCACGCTCCTCTCCCTCTTCTCCATTGCAAAACCACCTCCTCTCCTCTCCATCATCTCCATTCCAAAACCACCGTCTCGCCTCTCCCTCTTCTGATCTTCTCCATTGCAAAACCACCTCCTCTCCTCTCCATCATCTCCATTCCAAAACCGATGTCTCGCCTCTCCCTCATCTGATCTTCTCCATTGCAAACCCACCTCCTCATGCACGTGGCCCGGAGGCGCAGTTGTCGTCATTTTGATCTGAAGCGCCAGATTATAACATATAACACGAAAAAATGCCACATGACAAGAAATCATAACCTCACTGCCCAAAGGAGACAACATGAATCCCGACGGACAAACTAGACGAGGAACAAAGCTCAAATTAAAGATAAACTCGTAGAAAAGGGGTCCGTCGATAGATGTCCTAGTTAACATAGCCGGCTTGACCTAGATGGCAGCCGAGTAGTCACTGTTCGTGCATGTGCCCCCAATGACTAGCCCAACTCAATTGTCGCTATTTAACCCTCGCAGTGATCCGAAGCACATGACACCTAATTTTGCGAGATGACAAGAGACCTTTTTTTAGATTTTTCACCACAACTACAGCCATGTACAACACAGCCTGCACGATATGTAGATGATAGCCAATCCAGGCGTGTCTGCTGGAGTCTGGTCACATGCATGGACGAACTGATCTTCCGTGTCTTGCAGGGATCACCCTGGGACCAACGTAGTACAACACTTCTCTAGTACTATCGCTCGTCTCCCTCTTCTATTAAGTCACCCAACTTGCGGGGCCGGGGAGTGTGCCAATGGTCAGTTCTCAATTGCCGTCCCACATGTGTGTGCAAACGCAATATGACACGTGTTCCATTCGGAGAGCAGCGTGCCAGACCGACCGACCGTCTGGGGTGCGACGCGAACGCGACGGGCGTGCTGTATACTCCATACATGTGTACCGCCATTTTCTAGACGCTTTTCTCCATCGCGCGGGCGCAATACATGGATACAAAATCAGTATACTATATACTATTTAAAAGTCGAGGGCGAGGCTTTTCCTGCGCGGTAGGCGGCGGGGCAGTTCTGCCTAGTCAGTTTGATAGAGACGCGAGAAGACGAGGGAGTAGGCTGCTACAAACGTAGGGCTGTGTGATTTGACAGCGAGTTACTGCTGGATAGGTGGGGCCCCGTGATCATGGGAGAATGGAAAGCCACTACCCTGCCATTCGCACGCTGGCAGTTCGCTCCTACTCGTCCCCGCACGTCCTTCAATACTACGGCGGTTCGCTCCTAGTCGTCCCGTCCATTCACATTACTGCATTTCCACTAATCCTAACCCTCCTCCCAAATCCATGGCGCCCAAATCTCCATGATCGGCGGTGAGTACAAGGTTAGGACCATCACCGGCGATGAGTTCGACGTCATCTACACCCGTTCTTCTGCGACGGTGAAAGGATGGCTTTCTCACTTCACACGCATGTTCGAAGACTCATATGATGAGTGGGTCGCTGGGCTAGATATTGAGTACACCATAGTCCTGGGACCAGAGAAGGATCTAAAGGACGAAGAGAGGAAGAAGCCCGCCGTGATCCAGGTTTGCGTGCATGACTTATGATTGGTCTACCACATATGCCATGCCGACGTTGAGTGCCAGGATTTTAAGGACTTCCTCCAGAGCAACCTAGTCAAATTCGTTACTGTAGACTTTGGTAACGACAAAGAAGTCCTGCGTCGGATAGGCCTCGTTGTAGGCAACACCTTCGACCTCCAGAAGAATCGGCTGGTGTCCTCTCGTCAGCCTTCAATGCTGACCCTGGCAGGAGCCATGGTTCGTCCTTCGTACGGTAAACTGGAGAAACCTCCATACACGTTTCATCGTCATGCATGGCAGTGGAATGTACTAGATATAGACCACATCCACTATGCTTCAATGGATGGCTACCTTTGCTTCAATATCTACAAGGGTTGGATGAAGAGCAATAGCCAAGTCTGCGGTTCAAGCAAAGAAGTATCGGCCAAGAGGAAGAGGGACAAGGACGAAGTCGAGGACGTGGACGAGGACTCCAAGTAAGGTGGCAGTGTCGTTGCTCATGGTGGTTCTAATGCAGTGTCTACCGGAATAGTTGCAAAGTTTAATTTCAGGTGTGCTTAATTTAATTTGACGGGTGTGTTGTGTTGAGCCCCTAGTAGAACTATGTTATGTTTCTTCTCATTAGTTTAACTCTTCAGTACGTACATACTAGTATTTCTACCGTTTCATATTTTAGTTGGTATAGTACTACCACTCGTTTCCTCACATTATATACGTACAATATATATGGACAACATCATATAGCCAGCAGTTTAGTTGTCAAAGAATTTCAGGGTGCTTAGTTTTGTCAAAGAATTCCAGGATGCTTAGAGGGTGCTTGGATCCAAGGGACTTATTTTAGTCTGACTAAAAATAGTATCTTTAAGAGGCTAAAGTTCCAAGCACCCCTGACTAAAGAGGGGCTAAAACTAGTCTTGAGACTAAAATATTTTAGTCAGGGGTACCCCTACTAAAATGTGGATTAGTCCTCTCTCTACTCATATAACTCCTCTCCTTTAACACACGCGAGTTCTGGATTGGAGGGTTTGGAGGATAATAAATGCTCATTAACTTGATTTTAGCCTTTTTAGTATTTGGATCCAAGCATGGGTGAGGCTAGCAGGTTTTAGTCCCACTACTTTTAGTCATGGGACTAAAACGTATCCAAGCACCCTCTTAGTTTTATTTGAGGGGTGGGTTGTGCTGGACACCATTATTGTGACTAGCCTTTTTAATAGTACTATATGCATAATTTGGTGACGAGTGCTCTCTATATGTACCACCTTTTTTTAATTTCAAGTTTTGCTCCATGGTGCAATCCATCGATACTACTACTGTACAAAAGTATACATTTTTTAGAAGGCTAGAGGGCGGGGCAGTCTAGCTTGGTCGGTTTCACGAGAGGCGAGGGCCTTTGTGATTTGATGGCTCATTACTGCTGGAAGGCGGGGCCTTGAGATTTGACTGCTCGTATAAATGCGCTGATGACCTGATCGAGGAGGAGCAAAGAACCGTGTGGTATACTCAAGTTTCCATTGGAGTAGTACTGCGACGGAGGAGCACGAAACACGGCAGCCCAGTGCCATATGGCAATAAAATGATCTAATTTGCTAGTCATCTCATTGTTAGCATTGTTATATTCATTCCCTCAAAAAACCATTGTTATATTCATGCCTCGCAGAGAACGTGACACGTGCGGCAAAACGCCCGAAGCAAAAGATGAAACACAGGAGCAAAAGAAGAAGGAAGATTATCACCCCAAATGATCTAATTCGCCGTGGAGTCATAACTGCTTCTTCATCGCCTCCACGACCTCCATCTCCTTGCACGTCTCCTCCGCCATCTTCTTCATTCTGTACATGACGCGGGATTTCTCGACGCGAGCCTTCATCATCTGTTCCACGGCCGCATTACGTACCTTGACAGTAGCCGGGTGCTCGATGCGGAGCTTCGCCAACTCCTCGTTTTGTTCCATGACGAGGGCCTGAAACATCTTCATCGAGGAACTACTATTCTCATGCAGCTTCTTCCAGCCGGCGTTCTTCTCCTTCAACAGGTCGATCTCATGGTAGAGCTTCGCCTTGTCCTCCTAAAGTCGCAGGATTTTGCCAGTCGCCTTCTTCTCCGAGGCAATGCTCTTCTTCAGCAGCATCACCAAGCCGGCGGTCAACTCCCCCTGCTGATTGAGCTCAGCGGGCATGTCGTCGAGGCTCTCCTTCAGCAACTCCATCAAGCCTTGGATGAACTCCTTCTGCTTATTGAGGTGCTTATTGAGCTGATCGGGCATGCCGTCGAGGGATAACGACTCCAGCTCCACCGGCTCGGCATGTTCACCTCAGCGGCTAGGGCGCTCCTGGGAGCCATCGCCTGCCCGTGACAGATCTTTTGAGGTCTCTGCGTGGCGGCGAGCCCTCTCTTTTTTTCCGCAGCCTTGGTTGCCGCTCCCTTGTTACGTGTAGTTCTCGACCTAGAGCTCTGCTCACCGGCCATGGCAACGACGGACAAAGAAGAAGCACTTATGAGGAGGAAAGGTAGAGTAATTTTCAGTTAGGTAGTTCCCCTTTTTATAACCTAAGTACTAGCACTAGTACTAATACCTGCATAGTGGGAACACGTTCAGGTTTGGTACGTACTAGTAGGTGTGAGCAGGCTTTCGAATGTGATGGGAACAAGGTAAAGATTAATTGATGGTTTTGGTTTCGAGGCCCGAAACAGCTCCCGATGAGTTTAGCGGAACATAAATTTCAAGTACTACACTGCTCAAATGCGTAAATATTATGTTACTGTCAAAAATTGGCACAAAATACGAAGGAGGCCAATGGAAGTACTACTAGCAACCCACGATTTAACTACTCGCATGCGCGCATTGGAGTAATAATGTCTTTCTTCCGCCCTCACGTCCACTGAATTTGCATGTGCTGTATTAATTGACCATCAATGAAGTGAATGACTTTACACGCGTCAAATTATCACATGGGGTGGATCTTGGTACAAAATTGCGTCTGCCCGTGTACCCGCGTGTGCGTGCGAGGGAACGAGTGTGTGTGTGGCGTGCATGCACATCTTCGCTTTGTGCATGTACCGCCAGTATGGCTCAGGGAGGACGAGTACATTCTTCTGGAACCAGCAGCACATCACTGTGATCAATCCACGCAAGGAGGTCGCGACAACGCCTCCACATGTGCCACGTGGCTTCATGAACTGTAAGAGATACACTGTGTAGCGTGCCATTGGTATTCTAATTTACGTATTTTGCACATACTCGAAGTACTAGTAAGGTACACGTGCATTGCACGCATCAGATTTTGCAACCAAATTATGAATAAATACCACACTATAGCATGTAAGCTCTGAGTCATATATGCTTGATGTAGCCCTTCGTTTAATTCTTATAGTTCATCTGATTCAAAATCAATTAGTTTTTATAAAAAAGCTAAGAACACGGGAATAGGGAAAATATGGGATTATAGTGGAATGTCGTCTTGAATCCTACAGGATTGTACGAGTGTTTGATTTTGCATAGAAAAAATGCAGAATTCTTTCAAAGAGGTTTGAGTGGACGGGATGTTTCCTATGAAATCTAGTGCAAATGAGTCATATGGAAAAATTCCTATGGTTTACAATCCTACGAATCAAACAACCAAGATAGGAAAAATTCCTAATGATTAGAATCCTCCAAAATTCCTTTGAGAATCCTTTGAATCAAAGAAGCCCTTAATCTATTTGATGATTCATGGAATTGTGCGTTGTAAAGCTTAAAGTAAAAAACAAATAATGGCAATTCAACTAGAAAAAAAGTTTGGGCAGTTATGATACGGAAGATTCTAGAACAAAAGAGAACCATTGTTGTTTTGAGGTTTGTGCATTATGCTTAAGTTCAACCATGGACTCTGCTAGATTGTACATGTGGCAAAATCCGGTGGGGGGCTAGAAGATGGTGTGAGGGGCCGAGTGGAGGGAGACTATGAAGGAATGCACAAGTGCGAGATCGATATTTAGAGAGAGGGGGCGAACACGTGCGCTGTTGCGCACAGTGGTGGAGCCATGAAAAATAAATGAGCTAGGGGGCCAAGCATTGCTAATACTTTACGAGGAGGGTCAATTCATGAACTTAAACCATTTTTAGCAGCAATTGTCTAATGATCACATTCATATTAGCCTCGATATATAGTGATGTTAGGGGGGAGGGGGCAGGGCCCTTAATGCCCCCTGTCTTCGCCATTGTGAACGCGTCTGAGAGATGAAGTGGAAGGCATGGATGATGAGAGGGGGACATTGGATATATAATTAATGTGGGTGTATTAGCTATATATGTTAATCCTATATAGAGAGGTATAGATTGATCGATGTGGACGTGGGAAAGAGGGTGAGACCTCGCTGGATATATCGATTGATCGGTTTGTGTGGAAAACTATGAAAGACCTAGCTATATACACACATGCATAGAGGAACATCGATCGTTACGCATGCACGCGTGAGAGATAAAGAATGCCCGATATGATGGAGAGGGGGATGTGTGTGGGTGTGTGCCTTCATTGGAGACCGACCTGAAGCAAAAGATTGCATGCGTGCGATGGATAATGTCGACTCGTAGTGTGTGTGCATGCATGCACGAGAGAAAGTTAGTGGTACAATTATAAAGAGAAGACTACTGTGTGAGTGTAAAAGAATAGGTGAGATCATAATCAATGTAAAGTTGAATTCAAATATTTGAATAAGAGATCCTAATGTTTGAAACCCATGCATGCATGAATACAACAGAGATCTGCGCGGTGTGGTTTGGAAACGAGCATGTTGTAATGTATACACATCGAACAAGGTCAGACTGATTTGAATTTGAGATACCGATCGCAGACATCATTTGGCCACGTCGCGTCCGTGCATGGACACACTATTCTAATTGGAGATGATGGGCGGCTTTCGCATCACATATCTATATCTATACCCCTATATATATATTATATATTTTATATTTTTTTATATTGTGTGCGGGTAACTTTAACATTGAAAGATGGTCGTTGGATGAGGCGAATCCGATGGTCCAAAGATGGCAAATTTGAGCACTACTGGCCATTGGATATCATCTAGATTCCACAGGTTTCGCCACATGTATAATCTACAAGACTCCATGGTTGAACTTAACCATAATGCACAAACATCAAAACACAAGCACTTCTTATTTGTTCTAGAATCTTCTGTATCAAAATTGCCCAAATGTTTTTCTACATGATTTGCCATTATTTCTTTTTACTTTATGTCTTACGACGCACAATTCCATGAATCTTAAAATAGATTAGCTTTCTTATAAAAAGTAGATGATTTTGAATGAAATGAACTATAAGAATTAAACGAACATCTACATCATGCATATATGAGTCAAAGCTTGCATGCTATAATGTGGTATTTATTCATAATTTGGTTGCCAAATCGCATGCGTGCAATGCACATGTACCTTACTCTAGTCTAAATGGTGTTTGTGTGTGTGTTGTGCGTGTTGAGGTGCAAATTGTCTTTTTTTGGGTACACATTAAGCTTGTTCTTCTAAAATTTCAAGCCGCGCCTTGTTATGCCGAAAATTCAAGCTAGCATGTCTATCTATCGTGCTGCGAAACTCCCACCTCTTCAACCCGCGCCTTATTAGCCCAAAATATTAAGATATATCTTTGTCTCGTTGTTCTCCGACAACTCCCTCCATCTCAACCCGCGCCTTGCCATTCCGAAATTACAACGCGCGCGAAAACATCCACCTCCTGTGAAATCCCGACACGCTAAATGCTCGTGGTACCCCTGAACCGAAAGAACCGCCTCAAATCGGTGGGGGTACTTTCGTAACTTACCCCACATTTCGGACAAGCGCGTCTCTAAGCCATGGTTCCCCACTACCATCCCATCCGCCCACCCATTCGTACACCGAGGCCACGAAAACCCGCGACGAAACCCCACACCCTGCTCCGTCCGCCACCCAGCCGGAGCCTCTTTCCCGACGATGTCGTCCACAGCAACACCTCGACGTCCCTCATCGTCCCGCCGGTTCAGCCACCCCGTCCTCCACCTCCAAGGAGATGCCCTGACGTTCCCGTCGTCTTTCGCGCCACCTCCATTCCCACACTGCCGTCTTCACCCGCACCACTGAAAGAGCATCATCATCACCGTTTCCTCGGATGAAGCTGCGGCCTAATCGGCGCCACCAAAGAGGTTGTACACTAATCTCCGCATTTTCTTCTTGATTCGATCTCACGATGCTGCCGGCGCTCGGTCCCGAACCGACATGGCGCAGCTCCATCCACGGCGGCGTCGCCGGCCACTTCCTCCACGGCGTCACTCCCTCAGCGGCGACGTCCACATCAATAGGAGCTGCTGCTGCTTTAGCTCTCGCTCACGCTGCTACTCTGCTCTTGCTCTCAGTCCCCTGCCTAGTCTGCTCTTGCTATTGCTCTTGCTCGCGCTGCTGCTCTCGCTCTTGCTCTTGCTTGCGATGCTGCTCCGATTTAGCTACACTTCAGTCGACTGAATCGACTTTTGGGTCAGTCGATTTTCAGGGGGTGGGGGGGGGGGCTCGCCGGGGTGAAGGAAGAACCAGCTGCAGCGGGGAGGGGGCTCGACGGAGAGGTACCCCGCTATCTATCTTAGGGTTCAGGATGGGGCGGTGGTCGCCGGCGATGGCGGGGTGTTGGTGGGGCGGTGGTGTGGGGATCGCCGGAGAAAAATCTCGGCATGGGGGGCCTAGAGGGATGGCCAGGGCGGCGGCGGTCGGCGGTGGGGAGTGTTTTCGGGACGGGCGGGGCGGCGCACCGCCGGCCGCGAGCGGCGGGGGGCTGCTGTTTGGCCGGTGGTGGCTCGCGGCTCAGGGGGTGGAGGTTGAAGATGAACCGCATGCCCTTGATTTCGTATCCAACGGCTGCAAAATCGACTGGCCAGAGATGAAAAAGTCAGTCGACCGATGTGTAGCCTCATCTTGCTAGTGCGTTCAGTTTCGACAGCAAAATTCAGTTTCGACAGCAAAATTCAGTTTCGACAGTTAAGTTCAGTTTCGATAGTTAAGTTCAGAGATGAGCGGCTGATGTATTTTACATCTAGCAGTTTGTGGTTATGTATTTTACGTCATGTATTGGAGATGCTATTAGAATTACACTCAGGTTAATGTTGTTCGTTGTGTCTCTTGTCCTGCTTCAGCCTCGGCGTCGTACAACTCACCGGAGCTGCTCCAACGATGAAACCCTTTATCACAGTGGAGCAGTACCTCAGGCTCCATCTCCAGACGCCTAAGATCTTCTTCCCCTCCTCCGACAGCCATGTCAGCCGGAGCATCCTCACCGGCCAACCCAATCACGCTGAGATCGACATGGCTTCGCCAAAGAGGTTGTACACTTGTTGCATCTCTTTTTTACTCTACATGTTATATATATTGTCCACTGAGCACTCGTAGTAACGGGAAATACGATTATTTTATCCTACTATATGACAAGCAGTGAGGTACCAGGCAACTTAGCTATCCGTGATGGACTCTCTTGAACGCCATCATTATTTATCTCTGCGCGTTTGAGTTGTGCATTTGTCGATGGGCCTAGGAGTTGAGCTAGTATGGTAGTGGCCTGGGTCCAAAGTAATAGAAGTAGCACAAAAACATTTTTTTAGTGTAGGATTTTCCTTGCGCAAGCCTGCCTACTAGAATCACCAGTGCTTGAAAGGAAAAGTGAATGAAAAACATCGGAATTGGACAGTTTCCTATGGTACTACTTTTCATGAATTTGGTGCAAAGGAATGGAGCAAAGGAAAACTGTAGGATTTGTTCCTTTAGTGTCTCCTTGAAAGAAAAACCGTAGGAATTCTAATTTCCACTTCTCCTCCTTTTCATATTCCTATTCATCAAGCACAAGACTAAGAGATAGTGGCATAATAGCATTATAACCGTACATTTTCTTGTGGTTTGACTTAATCTCACCATGCTTTTTGCATCCTGTGATCTTCCAATTGTTGTGAATCAAACACCCAGATTGGCAGAAATCCTGTGTTTTTAAATTCTCTGTTTTGCGTGCATTCCTATCCTATTCCTGTCTATTTCCTATCCCTGCATTGTTAGAATCCTCAAATTCAGAAAAGCCCTTACTCAATTACTTCTGTTACAGATATGTGTCAAAGAAAACCTTGTGTGGTTTGTCCTGCTCCTGCGGCGCTGTGTTCCACCCCAGCTCAGCTGCTCCAACGACGGAAGGGTTCACCATAGAAGGGATCCGCTCTCTAGACTGTCTTTCGCTGCCTCAGATCTTCTTCCCCGCCGCCGGCAGCCACAACAAATGCATTACCATCATCAACTGAGCAGATGACCTAGAGGACTACACGGGTCCGCAAGAGAGGTCGCACTCTTCCGTGTCTTCTTACGTTATCCATCGCTTAATATGATGACATGCTACATTATCGTCGTGTTCACCTATTAGACTCTGAGTCAAGTCCAAACTAATGCTGAAACTTGAGTTTAAATGGTTGTGGGGTACATATTGGGGCAGCAATCAGTACTATCTGTCTACTATCTGGTTAATCTCCGGTGTCTACTATGAGTTTCATGTTGGGTGCAAACAAACATTAAAGGAGCCATTATCTATATTTTTAACTAAAGCTATTATCTGCCTGCTATCATTGGTTTTGGGTCTATCCACACTTTTCTACCATCACTCTGGATTTGTGCATGCACTCCTTACATAATCTCACTATGTTTTATTCCTATGCATGCCAGTTATTATACACAATGGAACTGATCATGTAGAGCAAAATAGACGAGCCTTGCGTGGCAATAAAATTTCATGCAGACGTCGTTCCATGGTGGGCGCAAAGGCAGCCCCCCCTCCACCCATTTCGGATACTAATCAAGAGGAAGATAACTATTCTAAGGGGGATTCAGAAGGAGAAGACCACTCCTATTTACCCCATGAGGTCTTCGCTCTAACTTGGCATGCTGATGTTGGTAATATCATGCATATGGTGCCTTGCATTGCTTACTGTATACATTAAATATGTCATCTGCTTACTTTAGACATGCTTTGTGTCAATGCCATCTGTTTAGTTTCTTTATCGTATATGTGAATCATGCAATGCCATCTTGTCTAGCTAGGCATCATATATGTGAATTTTGCAATGCCACCCTGGTTAGCCAGTGATCTTATATGTGAATTATATCATGCCATCATTTTTTTATTACGTGTTAAATTTGTCAATAATTTTAGTACATTCAATTACTCTTCCTGTGCATCAGCCATTCGGCACGGTCATGGAAAAATCTGGAGTGGAAACAAGGTCTTTAGAGCAGACAATGCTATCTGACGAAGCGCATGTCTTGCTGGTTACCGATAGCTCCTCAGAGGAGGATTCAAAGAAAGATGACCAGTCATATTCCTCCCCGAGGTGCATGCCCTAACTTGGCAGGGTTATGTTGCTCATATCATGTGCATGGTATCTTGCATTGCTATGTCATTTGCTTAGTTTAGACATGCTTTGTGTGAATGCCACCTGTTTAGTGTCTAATTACCATATATGTGAATTATGCAATGCCATCTTGTTGCAAGACATTATATATGTGAATTATGAAATGTTATCTTGTTGCAAGGCATTATGTATGTGAATTATGCAATGCCATGCTGTTTAGGCAAGCGTCATATATGTGAATTATATCATGCCGTCCTTTTTTTGTATTTCTCATTGCTTTTATCGACAATGTTTGTATATTCAACTGCTCTTCCTGTGCATCAGCCATTTGAATTGGTGATGGAGAAATCTGGAGTGAAAACAAGGTCTTCAGAGCAGACAATGCTACCTGCTGAAGCAGATATCTTGCTAGTTACAGATAGCTCTTCAGAGTAGGATTCAGAGGCAGATGACCAGTCCTATTATCCCCCTGAGGTGTATGCTCAGACTTGGCAGGGTTATTTTACTCATATAATGCATATGTTGTGTTGCAATGCTTAGTTTTTACATCATATACACAATATTGAATGCCATCTCCTTAGTTGACACATCATATATGCGATTGCCCTCTGCTCACTTCCTTATTATATAAATCATATATTTGAATTATGTCATGCCATGATGTTTATATAGATAGCATGTATCTGAATTATGGCATGCCAACCCATTTTCTAAAGACATAATATAGTTATATCATCTCATCCTGTTTACATAGTCATCATATTTTAAATTATGTCATTCTATCCGTGAATTATATCATGCCATCATGTTTCCATCGACGGCATGTTTGTGATTTATGGCATGCCAACCACTTTAATAGACACATTGTATAGTTATATCATGTCATCCTGTTTACATAGTCATCATATTTTGAAGTATGTCATTCTATCCTGTTTAGTTAGCCATCATACATGGGAAATTGTGTCATGCTATCCTGTTTAATTAGCCATCATATATGTGAAATTATGTCCTGCTATTCTGTTTGCTTAGACAACATTAATGTGAATTATTTCATGCCCTGTTTTCTTCCCTACTATCCATTGCACCTGTATATCTTACAATGTCTGTACATTCAATTACTTTGCTTGTTTATCAGCCATTTCAATTGGAGGGAGTGATGGCAGTATCTGTGGCAGTAAAAACACGGTCTTCAGAAAAGATCGTGCTACTTGTCGATGCAGATAGAACCACAGTTGTACTTGCCCAACAACCAGCCCCACCACACATAACCCACACTCATGCAGATTGTACCCCTACCCAGTTGGATAGAGAACCAGCTACACCCCTTCTAACCCCAACCCCAGCAGATAGACACCCAGTTCCCGTTGACACAGCACCGTCTCCACCATAGAGAACCCAAACACGAGCAGTTAGTAAGGCAATTGCAGTGCCCAAATCATGAGGACCACCACTCCGAACCCGAAGTCAACGCTTAAAGCAGAAGAAGAATTGTTCTCAGGTTAGGTTCCGTAGCTATGGTTCATACTACTTTGCTCTTGCATCACTGTATTTACTGATACCAACTAATTTCAAATTTGAAGGATGCAATTGAAACTCCAATGGTGCAACAGGTATGTTTTAAACCTGTTTCTTCAACGTGTTTGGCTGTTTGCTGTTGTAACTTGCTTTATGTTGATTTCAGTTTCAATTGAATAAACAGTTATGTTCTCATGCCATGCACATTACAAGTGTTGTTATTGCTGTGTAGTTTCCCACACTTATATTCTGTCTATGCTGCTTTGTCTTAAATATATATGATTCGAACTATATCTATCTTGATTTGGCAACATAAACTAGAATGATATAGACCATACAGTGACCATACTACATAGATATATGTTTGTTTCATGCTGTTATCCTGTCCACCTTACTACTGAACTGGTTTACCAAAATGAGTTTCATATACTACATTGTAAACCTGAGATGTGTTGGTTTGTTTCTCTTTTAGAACACGGATAAAATATTGGAGAAGAGTACCTTGTTATGCAATGGTAAAGGAAGTAATGCAGATAAGGTTCAAGGTAGTGAGACATCCCTGTTGGTCTCGAAGAAAGCTGATAAAAACTATATTGAAGACACTGAGACAACCCCAAAGTCCTGTCTTGATGTAGTGTTCGAGTTACTGGCTACCACTGCTGGCACCAGCTCTTCGAACTCGTTGCCTGAATCAGTTCAGCTTCTTGAGTCTCAACTTCAAGTTGAAAGACATCGATCAGATGTTATGCGACAGGAAGCCAAAGGACTGAGGAAGTCCCTGCAGAATTCAGATGCATACTTTCTGGTGCAACAGCAAGCGCTGGAGGACTTAAGCGCCAAACAAGAGAAAGTTAATAAGCTTGCTAAGCATCTTGCCAGCATTATGGGTACCCAGGATATTGTTTCTTGAGCTCTTCTGAAGAGGTTTCAGTTCTGGACTTATTTTGCTGTGACATTTATATGCTGTTGTGTTCCCTATATTTGCTCTAGTGGCAAACTTTGATGCCCAGTGGATGTAATATGTGTAATAGCCGTGATAGCCTAGTGTAAGTTGCTTGCTTATTTATTTCCTTGTTTTCTTGTTTATTTGTTTGCTTGTAGTCAGTGCAGTTCTTTTTCTGCGGTTTGCTAGTGGCTGCAATAACCTATTTTTTAAAACTTGGCCACAATAACCATGGGCTAATATTTACTATAGTGACACCGGGCCTCCTACGGGCCGTAGAAACAGTGGGCCTTCTACGGGCCATATAAACAGTGGGCCTTCTACGGGCCGTAGAAACAATGGGCCTTCTACGGGCCGTATCGTCAATGGGCCTTATACGGGTCGTATGATCGATTGGCCAAACATGGGCCAAACAGACCACATTCTGGCCATAAATGGGCTAGAGTTGGAATCGTTCATTCATGGGCCGACCATAATGGGCCATCGTTAATAAGACGTATTTGATGACGCTATGAAAACGGCCCAACGTATTAACGGACCACAAATGGGCCGACTGTAACCACGGGCTGAATTTGGCCCACAAGCAGAAAATGACAGTAACGGGCCGTAAGTAAAAGAATGCTGGAAAATAGCCCAAGAATAAATGGGTTCTGAGAAGGCCGAAAGATAACATGGGCTGGAAACGGCCCAACGGAATAACGGGCCGTTAATGGGTATAAAGTGATACACTGTTCTTTACGGGCCAGTTTCACCACGGGCCGTTAATGGGTGTAAAGTGATACACTGTTCATTACGGGCCAGTTTCACCATGAGTCGTTAATAGGCCAAGAGTTACATAGGGCCTCATATGGGCCGAAAGACGTCATGGGCCATACATGGGCCAGAAGTGAAAATGGGCTAGAATCATATTGGATGGCCCAGATGACGCTACTGGGCCTAATTCGAATAGGGCGTAACGGGCCTTGGGTTAGCGGGCTGTAAATGGGCTATTTGCGAACAGGCCGTTAACAGGCTTTCCATGGGCCGGCCCGCCACCTTTTGACCAAGTCAAACGGGTCGGACTTTTCACAGGAATGGGCCTCTGTTGGGCCGTGCCACATGTCGACGTATCATAGGCGCCTTCTGCCCAATGAGTGGATGACATATGTCCCAGCGATGAGACGACATGTGCTTCCTCCAGCCAATGATGATTTTACACGTCGAAAATCCCCATTGGTCGGGGATGTTAACGGTTATCAGATCAAAAACCCAACCCGATAACTTAACAGCGTTCCGTTACAGTGGATGTCACGTGTCGGTCACCCTTGACAAAAGCACTTCTGTGACGCGCTATTTATCATCATGGAAGTGGACACTTCCGTGATGATAATTTTGGTAATGTCATGGAACACTTCTACGACAGCACATGTATGACTATCTTGATTCTGTCATAGAATCGTCATGGATGTACATGCATGACAGAAAACGTGACCTACTGTGACAAACACGTATCATCACGGAAGTGTATTTTTTTTGTAGTGCGTGGCGGTGGAATCTGGTCTTGGCACCCACACACCACCACGGCAGGCGGCGCGCGGTCTTGACGTGGTGGCGCGAGGAGTGCAGGAGCATTTTCTTGCGGTTGAGGGACCTCCTGGCAGCTTCTTTCTTCATGCGAGGGCACACAACACAGTGGGTCACGCCGCGGGACCACGCGTCTTGGGGCGAGGACACCATCTTGATGCGGAGGAGGCGGGGGCGTTCCATGAGCCGCGCGTCTCGGCACGAGGGCGCCGTCTTGATGCAGGGGTGGTGGAGGCGCTCCGTGAGCTACGTCCCCCGCAGCTGGAGGTGGGCGAGGCAGCCAGAGGGATGGTGCAGGAGAGCCCCCAGCGGCGCTGACGAGCTCGGCGATGCGGTCCAGTCAGTCTTCGTAGAGGTTGTCGACCGGGCGATAACGCAGGAGCTCGCGTGCCATGAGCAACGCGGCCTACGCATCCGTGGGCGTGCGACGAGCGTGGGACGATGAGCCGGTCGGAGTCAGTGATGGGGTGGTGGTGCGGCCATCCCGCCGCACAGAGGGGTGCAGTGATGACGCCTGCTGCTTGTTCGCTGCCAGGACGGTGGCAGCGTTTGCAGCAGGTGATGGAGAATGCCGGGGAGGTCCGCCAGCGGGCGCAGTCTGGTCAACGCAAGCAGCGAGGGCGGCGCGACGCTCAGCGCGGGCTCGGCAAGCGTCTGACATGGATGCGATGGAGCTGCAGAACATGGATCGATGATGGGAAAGCTTCAGCGCACCCCTACCTCGCGCGCCAAATGTCGGATTACGGGTTCCGGCAAACCCTTGATGTTCGAACACTGGGCCCCCCCAGCTCACGCTCTTGCAATGATCTCAAAGCCTAGCTCGTCGACCCCAAGGAACAAAGGACATGAGGGTTTCTACTGGTTCGGGCCACTGTTGCGGTGTAATACCCTACTCCAATGTGGTGTGGTGGATTGCCTTGTAGGCTAGGGATGAACAAGTACAAGGGAAGAACAACCTCGTGAGGAGAGGTGTTCTTTAGCTCGATGGGCTTGTGTGGTTGGGGGTGATCTGAATCCTCCCTAGATGAGTCGATCCCTAACTATGGTGGTGGCTAGCGCTATTTATAGAGGCCCGGGACCTCTCCCCAAATATTAGGTGGGAAGGGATCTCACAACGGCCAATTTGAAGGGGGAGAGCGGGTATAAGTTATCCTGACAAAAGGTGGTCTTCGCATGCCAAAGGCTCTGGTGGTGACGTCGTCGTGGGCTCCATGGTGACCTCCATCTTGTCGTCCTGCTGGTCTTGGTCTCGTTGCGCCGATATGAAAACCTTTGCCTGATGCCTCGGGACTCCACGCCTGCGCCTCCCTCTTTAGCACCAAAGAGGAAACTGGCACCCTGCGTCCGCTGGAGCCCGCCTGGCCTTGGTCGTCATGGCTCATGTCACAGGAACCTCACGAGGTGCCCCTTGCCTTGATCTCTCCGCTCCTCATGAGCCAGCCTAGTGAGGCTGCCCCTAAGGAGGTCTTGTTTCATCCGCCTCACGAGGCTTGGCCCCTCGCGAGGGTCTTGAGCCTTGGTTGATGATGGTGGGCCGTACCAGGCTGCTGGTGGAGCCACGCCCTGTGTTGCAGGTAGGCAAGTCTGGGTACCCCCATTCCCAGGACGCTGACAGCGCCTTCATGCAATATGTTCATACCCTCGGAAGCAAAATCTCATTTGCCTCTGTCGCACTTCCCAGAAGCAATGGACAAGCCGACAGGGCGAACGCTGAAGTGTTGCGGGGACTCAAAACAAGAACCTTTGATACGCTGCAGAAGTACGACAGGTGATTGATACGTCCATTTTGCATCATGTTTTCCTACTATTATTTATGATGTTTTTCTGCACAATAATGCTTTTTGGAGTAATTCTAATGCCTTTTCTCTCATAATATGCAAGGTACACCAAAGAGGGAGAATTCCGGCAGGTGGAAATCTGGACCTGGAAAAGCTACGTCAGGCCACCTATTCTGCACAACTCCAAACAAGATGAAACATTACAGAGATTTTTTTATGGAATTTATGAGGAATATTGGAGCCAATAAGAACCAGAGGGGGCTACCCTGGTGAGACAAGACACCAGGGCGCGCCTGGGCCCCCAGGCGAGCCCTGGTGGGTTGTGCTCTCCCAGGCCCATCTATGGTGCCCATCTTCTGGTATATAAGTCATTTTGACCTAGAAAAAATAAGGAGATGACTTTCGGGATGGAGCGCCACGGTCTCGAGGTGGAACTTGGGCAGGAGCACTTTTGCCCTCCGACGGAGCGATTCTGCCAGGGGAACTTTCCTCCCGGAGGGGGAAATCATTATCATCATCATCACCAACAACTCTCCTATCTTGGAGAGGGAAATCTTCGTTAAGATCCTCAACAACACCATCTCCTCTCAAACCCTAGTTCATCTCTTGTGTTCAATCTTGTTACCGAAGCTATAGATTGTTGCTTGTGGGTGACTAGTAGTCTTAATTACATCTTGTAGTTGATAACTATATGGTTTATTTGGTGGAAGATTATATGTTCAGATCCATTATGCTATTTAATACCCTTCTGATCTTGAGCATGTTTATCACTTGTGAGTAGTTACTTTTGTTCTTGAGGTCACGGGAGAAATCATGTTGCAATTAATCATGTGAACCTGATATGTGTTCGATATTTTGATTGTATGTATGTTGTGATTCCCTTGGTGATGTCATGTGAACGTCGACTACATGAAACTCCGCCATATTTGGCCTAAGAGAATGCATTGTGGAGTATTTACTAGATGATGGGTTGCGAGAGTGACAGAAGCTTAAACCCTAGTTTATGCGCTATTCCGTAAGGGGGCGATTGGATCCACAAGTTTAATGCTATAGTTAGGATTTATCCTTAATACCTTTCTCATAGTTGCGGATGCTTGCAAGGGGGTTAATCATAAGTAGGAGGTTTGTTCAAGTAAGAATAGCACCTAAGCACCGGTCCACACACATATCAAATTATCAAAGTAGCGAACACGAATCGAATCAACATGATGAAACTGACTAGATGAAATTCCCGTGTACCCTCAAGAACGCTTTGCTTATTATAAGAGACCGTTTTGGCCAGTCCTTTGCCTCAAAAGGATTGGCCTACCTAGCTCCACGTTTTTTTACTATTATCATTACTTGCTATTACAAAATATCTTGCTATCAAACTACTCTGATACTTACAATTTCAGCACTTGCAGACATTACCTTGGTGAAAACCACTTGTCATTTCCTTCTGCTCCTCGTTGGGTTCGACACTCTTACTTACCAAAAATAGCTACAATTGATCCCCTATACTTGTGGGTCATCAAGGCTATTTTCTGGCGCCGTTGCCGGGGAGTGAAGCACCTTTGGTAAGTGGAAGTAGGTAAGGAAACATTTATATAGTGTGCTGAAATTTATTGTCACTTGTTACTATGGAAAACAATCCTTTGAGGGGTTTGTTCGGGGTATCTAACCTCGACCGGAACCACAATTAGCTACCCCTCAACCTACTGAAAATATTGAATATGAAATTCCTTCGGGTATTATAGAACAACTGCTAGCTAATCCTTATGCAGGAAATGGAACCGAACATCCTGATATGCTCTTGATATATGTGGAACAAATTTGTGGATTGCTTAAGCTTGCAGGTTTACTCGGAGATGATGTTGAGAAGAAGGTTTTCCCTTTATCTTTGAAGGGAAAAGCATTAGCATGATATAGGCTATGTGTCGTGAGAAACCACGGCCTCCTATGGGACCAGAGGGCCCCTTGCTGGTTCGGCAAGGGGGGCGTCGCGTTGCACAAAAAGCAGACGAGTGTGGGGCAGCATGGCAGAGATCACACAAGCAATTTACCCAGGTTCGGGCCGCCGTGAGGCATAAAACCCTACTCCTACTTTGGTGGATTGATGGTGGAATGGTGGTAGTGGAGCGTAGTACACTTGCCCGGCAGGGGCGGCAGTGGCTACGCGTGTATGGGGTGTGAGTTATCCAAACTTCCAACTCTTTCTATTGTTTCCATGGGCCTCCTTTTTTAGATTAAGGGGTCACCACAATGGCAAAGTAGTCATTATACACTGATAAGATAGCAAACAATACTATCATATCTAACTCTACAGGCTGATAGGGCGCATTAAATGCACCACTCAACGTCACATCGTTGGTTGCCCGGCAAGCCTTGCCGGGCTATCTTGCTAGCTTCACGCCTGCTCGCTTGACACGTCACAGGACATGTGTCATATGTAGGTATTTCCTGTAGAAAGAGGCCGCCATGTGGCGAATGGCTGCCACTTAGCCGCTTTGCGGCTTGACACCGTATTGATTGACAACGTGGGTCATGGCGGATTGGTTGGTGAGGTGGTTTTGGCTTCGTGACCCCCGGCAGGCTCTACCAGGATGCTTCGGACGCCTCCTTCCGGGGGTGGCCCCGTCTTTGTCGAGCTCGCCTGCCCGGCAAGGCAGGATTCTCTCTTGGTAGTGTCTTGCTTTTCTGGCTTGACTCTGGTCCCTTTGATTTGCATGTTAGTCCTCCAAAGCTCTTGGTTCCTTGCCCCCTAGCTTGGATTTGTGGCTTAATATTTTTCCCGTGCCTATGCACAGTCTGGGCAACAGACCCAGGGTTTGTTGCACCGACAGTAGCTCCTAGGCCTGCCCCGAACGCGCTGTCGAGCGTCCTCGGGGTAGGGCCAAATAAGTACACAGGCGGGGGTGCTGAAGAGGCTGGCCTATTGAGGTCTTCTTTGCTTCTTCATTAATCTTGAGTCCAGGCCAGTTTCCGGTTTCCCCGCACGTCATGCGCAATGTTGTGTAAGAACATTGATCGGCTTGCAGATTCTCCTCGCCCCAGGATCACGGGGCGGAAACTGCCATCCCACTCGCCTCCCATTTCACACGTACCTACCACGTGTTTCCCATGCATTGGGCGTGGTAGGTGGTGGATGCAGAGGGCACGGGGAGGAGTGCCGTGGCCGAAAACTGGGCGCCGTTGGTTGGAGCAGAGGGGCGGCCTTGGTTCTTAGAGTCACAAAGGGTGCAAAGAGGCCGCATTGAAGGAGCGGGATAGTCCTTCCATGTGTGAGGAGCCAGCCCCTGCCTCACCCTCCTATAAAAAAGGGTAGGGGTAGTGCTTCTCCGAACACACTTCTTCTCCTTCTTCTCTGCAATCCTTCCCTTCTAGTCATGGTGAGGGGGCGAGGGCACGGTGGTGCCCCAGCGGTGGCGACGAGGGCTTCTACTCAACAGTGCATCCCTCCTCCTCCGGATCCAGCGGTGGTGGAACCCTGTCACACCCTGATTTTCATGCCACAACACTTAAGCTAATGAATCATGATAAAATGTGGTTTGACAAAAACTTTTGAGTGTTTTGGACCTTGCCTTGATTGGATTTTGTGTGTTGTTTGCAAGTGCTCTAAAAATCAAATAAATCCTCCAACTCCTATACTTCATCTCCTTGCTCCAAACTCTTGAACCAATGATCATGCCATGTGTATAGGACATAAAAATAATTTCTTACAAAAATAATTTGGACAAATAGTATTTTCAAAAATTAGTTTTCCAAAAACCCCTGAATTGAGGTTTGTACTGCAAGTACTTAATTCAGGGCAGTAAAAATCTTCCCAAAAATATATTTGACTCCTATTAGATATAGGACACCCAGAAAACACAAAAATATAATTTTAAAAGTTATTTTCCTATTTTATTTAAAGGCTTTTTCTTAAGTCCAGAAATGGTCTTTAATAGGTAAAAATTATTCTAATGCTTTAAAAATATTTGGGAAAAACCTAGGGAAACTCAGTGGACATATATTGTCCATATATAAGAGTTTCAACACATGGTCATGTTCAAAATATTGGTCAAATCCCTCGAAAAACCCTTTCTGGATATTTCAAGATTTTGAAATATTTACAAAGGAAATGTTCCCCAAAAAATTCCAAGAAAATTCTAGCATGTCACATATGACATGTTTCATGATCTTGCCAAGTGTCATGTCATGGAGAACAGTATAACCCCATGAAACCCTCTCAAAGCCACTTCTGTCCTTTTTCAAGTTTGAACAACTTTGCACTGTCAAACATGTCCAAATGCTCTCAAACTTGGTTCACATCCTCAAATGGCGTAATAATGCATCTATACCAAATGGAACAAGTTGGATAGAATGTTATCTTGATCAAAGTGCCCCAAAACCCTCTCTGCCCAGAACCAAATTTGAACAAGTCTACATTGGCAACTTTCCCCTTTTGATCTCAAATTTTGTGGACATTTTCAAAATCTCAAATTATGACACTACACTAAGTGGTGCATCAAGGAGGATAGATTTGCATGACTAAATCTTGAAAAATCCGTTTCTGCTAATTTCTAGGGTTTACAAAAGTTGCATTGGCAACTTTGCCCAAATGAGCTCAAAATTGGTGGAAGGCCCTAATTATATGTGACATTTCACCCTGTGGAGTCTCATGGCAAATGGAAATCATCTGCTTTCCCAAAACACCATCAAACACCTTCTGGCAGAAATTTAAAATGCATGTTTTGGCAATTTCCACTAATCTCCATGAGCTCAACTTTTTCCCACAGCCTCATCTGCTCCTCCTCTACCTCCTTCATGCTTGGCTGCCCAAGGATCAATGATTAAGGAGGGCAGAGACCCAATTTTCCTCTCTGGACAGCCACTTTCCCCTCCCTTTCTCATCTCTCTCCCACTCTTGGCAAGTCCCAGAGCATCCAATGCCACTTTCCCATTGTTTACTCTCCCCTGCAGCTTCCAGACACAAGTGGACGTGCGAGTGCGCGCGGAAAAGCCGCGGATGCCGGCCAAAGACGTGCTCTGGAGTGCGAGGTAGAGCAGGCGACCGTTGACGCCGCGTCCCCCGACCACCTCGAGCCTCCCCCTTGCGCCAGTCAAGGTGCCTCGACGTCCGCAACACGCCACCGTGCAGGCCCCCTCGTCTCTCCCTCTCTCTCACCTCCTGCGGCGTGCCCAGAGCCGCCCGGCTCGGCCAATGCATGGCCTCGCACGCGCGAGCACCAGCGCCTTGCCCCGCTCCTCCTCTCTCTTCCTGGCGCCCCACTCAACTCCCACAGACGCCGTAGACAGCCCCTCGCCCTCTCTCCTGGCCTCCCGAGCCGTTGCCGCGGCCACCCGTGCGCCGTGTTCATGGTGAGCCACAGGTCGGCTACTTAAGGCCGCCCCCGAGCCCCCTCTCTACTCCTTTGGCCCTCTCTCCCTCCTGTGCATCCCGTGGACCAATCTGCACCTCCTCCCATGCCCTCCAACCTCGTCCATGGCCGGAGACGAGCTGCCGAACACCGCCTAAATTCTCGTCATCCGGGCCCCCTCCTCCCCATCTATGGGTTACCTTGCATCTCTACTGCCCGCGGAGCTCCCCCGCACTCCGGTTACTCCTCCCGACGGCCGAAGCGCCGTGCCCGCCATCGCCGTCGGCCACGTCCGCCATGGACGGGGCTCTCCTTGACCAGGTCCTCCCCGGCATGCGTGCGACCAGTGGCTGGAAGCGCCTCTCTGCGCTGGTCACGCCGGTGGGCAGAACGTCGCCGGGGGCGCTCTGTAGCCCCGGCAATCTCCGGTGGGAGCCGCTCCTCCTCGCGTCCAAGCGCGCGCGGGAGGTGGAAGACGACCTGCCGCTGGGGCCCGCACGACAGCGACCCAGCAGGCGGGCCTGTCCGTTTAAGTGGATATGGCTCCAGCAGATCCGCTTCCCCCGCGCGGAAGCGTACTCCGCGAGGGCGCCTTCGGCGTCGCCCTGTCGTCCGCCTGGCCGAGCCGCTGGGCCGGCCCAGTGCGCTGCGGCGCTATGCTGCGCTCGGTGCGCGGTATAGGTATAACCCCCCCACATCCTTTGTGTTTTCCTTTTCCAGAAATTTGTAAATTCTCCCAAATATTCATAGTAACTCCAAATTGAATGATTCAAATTTCTGGTGACTCCATAAATCATGATCTACCTGTTGGTGCAGCATGCACATTTTTCTAGAACAATTTTCCTCACACAAATTAAATAAAATCCCATTTTCCATTTCTGTGATAAACTTTAGAAAATCATAGAGGGCTCAAATTTGATCCAAATGCCATGATTCAAATTTCTAGATGCTCCTAAGTTTATAACTTAGGTCATGAACATTTTTATTAATACTTTCTGTGCCACACAATATAATGAGTCATTTCTTCATATTTGTCAACTTTGCAAATTCATAGGAAATTCATTTGAACCCCAAATCCAGTGAAACCAACTCCTAGATGCTTCTAAAATCATGATTTCTTAAATGGGTGCCTTTGCTCATTTTTCAAAAATATATTTCTGTACACTTCTTGCAAATCCATAAACCCCTTGATTCCATCATGTTGAAATGTTCAAAAATATTCACTAATCCAATTCCAATGAAACCACCCTAGTTATTTTTCATGTGACCAGGGAAGTCCTAGAAAAGTCAAATCCATATTTTTTAGAGCACTTTTATTTTCTACCTTGTTGTGTTGCTTATTATGATTGTTTCGACGTTAGTTGACGAAGTAGACGGAGTACTTGGAGAAGGACCAGAAGATCTCAAGACTCTGATGAACCAGGCAAGCAGCCCTTTGACCATGTCTATGAAACCCTTTTTATGCATGTCATATAGCACTTTATTAGTGTTGCATCGAAATCATGATGAGATGGTAACCACTTTGATGGGTTGCCTCTATTACTTCCTCGTTGATACTTGCATTGTGCATGACCCTACCTCCTTATGAGGGTTATGCCGGTGGGAGTAGATAGGATGCTAAAGTAGTGCTACGCAAAAAAAGGATGAGAATATGTGTGGTGATGGAGAAATAGTATTTTCAAAAGATTTTCGGAAACCCCATCCGGTGACACTTATGCCCGGGGGAGATGATGAGTTGGGTAACCACTTGATGATGAAGTGGTGTACCGAGGCAAGTGTGTGTGTTGTTTTTCAAAACGGATTAGTTTAAGTTGCGACCATTATTCCAACCTTACATGCGCAACCACTCTACCCTTGTATGGGAAAGGGCATTATTGATTACCTAGGCCGATACTAGCTTGGAGCCCGCATTACTACTGACGGGAGAGTTTTTGGTGCGCTCTCTCGGGACGGGGTGATGCCAGGTAGGGTGGCCATGACTATTTTCACAGGGCACCGGATACACCGTTGTGTCCCCTCTCGGATGTTACGATCTCGAGTGAGTCTCGTATGATGTACATCGTGAGGATACAGAACAATGAGTGGACTCCTTGTTAGTGTTGCCTAGGGAAAGATAGTGATCGGGTGCTTACCCCAGGTACTTGAGGTACCGCGGGTCGTGGATGACACGAAAGTTCCCCGGATCTTGTGGGTAAAGTGTGCAACCTCTGCAGAGTGTAAAACTATTCGAATAGCCGTGTCCACGGTCAAGGACAGTTGGGTAACCGCTCTTGGGCTACGTCCACTTGTTTACAAACCAGTGTGTGTGGGAAGAACTACTTGGGTCAAGTCAAAGGACTTGACATGGATGAGTTGGGTTGGAGCCCACTCCCTTTATGTTGATATCTGTAACCTGTCCTCTTGGTTACTTGAATTGTCCTGATGCATGTCTTACAAGTTGTTGAACATGTCATTGCACTCAAAACTAGCTTTCCGCAAAAATTTACCTATAGCATGCATTGTTGTATCTTGAACCAAAACATGGGTTGCTTGTGAGTACATTCAAAGTACTCATTGGCTTGCCACTGGTTATTTTATTGGCCAGGCATGAAAGAACAGGATATAATGAAGAGTACCTTGGTGACGAACATGCGAGCTAGGACGCTTCCCAGTCAGAATGCCTGTAGGGTTAAGGCAGATGGCATGGGTCCAAGTTGTTATTGAAGATTTCCACTGCGATGATACACTCAAGACTTGACCATAATGGTCCTACTTGTGTAAAACGGTATGTATGGATGTAAGACTCTTGTTATTCAGCTTCTGTGTGTTTCCTTATTGATCTCTTCCCCTTCGAAACTTTGGTCGCTAGAACCCTTATGCCCCTGACCACTTGATTCCTTGTAATCCTCGTGGATAATCTGGAAGGAAGATTCCTTGCGAGACATTCACCCACATCTCCTGAACACAAGATTGGCGACATCACAACAAGACGATACCAGCAAAAGATACATCCTCGAGGAATGAGGACATGAAGACCCATAAGATGGTTACACCCTTGACATTGCTCCAAGAAGATGCGACCTTAGCCTATGATGATCAGGGCATAGGAAATGCAAGATCATGATGTACATCGCTAATAGAGCAACCATGTCGTTACCGTTGTTGTATCGACAACCACCGGTGGATGAGAACCTCGCCATTTGGTCCGCCTCACTATAGTGAGCAGGAAAACGGTTCTCTTCATCCCCCGCTCTTGGTGTCAATGTTGTCATCAACATAATCGACATGTTGGACCTCTAGTATGCCTTGTTAATGTCACTGCATAAAGGATTACTTACTTGGTACCATCGACGCCTTAGAAGACAAAAATGGATCGTCATAATTAAGAAGACAATAGAAGACCGAGTCAATGCCAGCTACGAAGAGCCACCTTCACCCCATCACTTCAACAGGCGAGAAGTTGTTGAAGACTCTTCAGGCTCAACCCAGATCGTTTCATCAAACAACTACAAGAGATGTAGCAACACCTAAGGAAAACTCAGAAGACTGCACGAGGCACAAGGCACGACTACTGAGTCCGAGAACCCGTAGGGTAGGATGAGTCGTGTACCCCCTATGCGCAGTCGAGTCCATATGATGGTTCAAATAGAACCATGATTATGTGTTGCTTGTTTTTATTATTTTGTGTTTTAAGATAGGTCGCAACTTTTTTCCTATACCACCTTCCTTACCTTGTTTCTTTTATTTGGCCCTTTCGGCACTTGTTTGTTTGCACTTGCACTATAGAAACCCCTTTAGGCACTCCCCTCCTCCATGCTACCTTTCCCTCTCATCTCTCTCCTCAACTGAAGACCGGCAACACCAAGGATTCTGCCTCAGCAACCAACTAGCAACGAAGACTTCTGCTACAATCTCCACGACCAAGAGCAACCCCGTAGAATTATGTTTAACCCTCCAGATTAGAAACCCATCCCTAGACCCTTTGAGACTTCACGAGATACCCCAGCTCAAGTCCTTAACCATGTGCTCAACCCACAAAAATTGCAAGCGGACCAGTTAAGCCTCTATAAACTTGCACATCACTGGGTTCATTATGGAACTAGTGGACATAGTGAATGAGCACATTGTCATCCTAAGATAGCATCAAAACTGACGATGCCACAGGAGGAACCAAATTGAGGATATAGGAATAGAGGACAGATGACTTGATGAGTTTATATTAAAGACCTTGAAGAATTATCTGAGACTCTTCGGTGGATCATAAGGCTTTCATATTGGTAGATGAACTTGGAGGGATCGTGTTAATAGAGTAGCGTAACTTTCATCACCCTGGAGTAAACTGGAACTTTGTAGGACGATTATGATTGCAAGCTAAAATTCTCGGAAGTATAAGGATTTAACTTAGCCAAGGGGACATTCATAGAAGATAGTTGGCATTACGGTATTGACCTGGGGGATTTAAGTAGGTGATCCTAGTTGAGTATAGGTGTTGAGTAAGCCTACATGGTTCGGAGTAAATTGGATTTAGACTGAAGATCTCCATCATGATCCCATGTTTCTCGGTGGACGATAAACTAGGAGATTGGATTAATTGTTGGGGTTTATTTAGGGATCTATATGAGCTTGACCTTGGAGTTTACTTGACCATGACAATGGAAATTGGTGAACTGACTATAGTAAAGATAACCCTTTTCAAGTATTTGAGGATTATAGGACATTAGAAGATCATGTGGAACACCATAAACATTGGATTCGTGAATTAAATGGATTATGTAGTGATTGATGGAAGCTAATGGGCTGTTGGAGTTGATTCATAGGAAGGAAACAAGATCTTGGAGTGGCTTACGACGTGTTTCCTTAGGATAAGAGGTGCTTTATCTTAGACCTTGGAAGAATAGGATGAGCACTTGGATTGTCCTGTTTTATTCCATCTTGGAAGCTTGTATGCTCTACCCATGGATTTTTAGGGGTAGCCACACATATGAGTTTAGGGATCGTAGACATATATGCTTTTGTTAGACCTCCTCTTGGGAGTCATGAGGATATGAATAGCATGAGTGATGATTGGAGTTGACCTATATGAAATGATGCTTTCAGCGGTATAAGGTGATCTGTTTGGAGGACTAGATAGAATAATTGGCATCTTAGGAATTGTGCTCAAGGATAAACGTTCACTCGCACCCTAGAATCCTTGAAACCCTTAAGCCCTACCAAGCTACAACATGGTCGGACCATGATCGTGGGTCTTGACTCTAGATCAAGAACACCTTGGAACATACTCAACCGTTACCACCACCAATGCCCCAGCCTACTTTATGTACCTCATGAACAATGTCTTCATGGAGTACTTGAACAAGTTGGTTGTCATCTTTATTTTGGTAACATACTTGTCTACTCGAAGACAGAAGAAGAATCACTGAGCTGGTCAAGGAACATCTGAAGATCACCATGTCCAGGAGGAAAAACTACACCAACCACCATCGTCAAGAAGTAAACCTCTGCATCGAAGACCAGGCATATCTGCAAACCACTTCTCTCAAAGGAACCAAGCATTTCCATGTCAAAGGGAAGCTCACACCAAGATTCATCGGCCCTCTCCAAGATCACTGCAAGACGAAGAATAGACGGCTACCAGCTAGAGTTATCACCTGAGTCCCCCACTTTGCACAACGTTTTTCCACACGACACCACCCCGGAAACGTTTCAAACTTCCTAACTAGCCCAGTCTCTCCAAGGACATCGACCACAAGCTATCGACCTCCAGCCCAATATGACCTACGCGAGAGTCCCCAATTCCAACCTGGATCAAGCAGGACGTCGCACACGAAGCCATGTCATCAATTATTTCAAGGACCAATGAAGCACCACATGGAAGCAGAAAAAATACGAGGACATGAGGACTACCGTAGATTTAAGTCTCGTATTCCTTTCCGCGCCTAGTCTGGGACTCTCGGGGATGAGATTCTTGTAAGGGGGGTAGGTCTGTCACACCCTGATTTTCATGCCACAACACTTAAGCTAATGAATCATGATAAAATGTGGTTTGACAAAAACTTTTGAGTGTTTTGGACCTTGCCTTGATTGGATTTTGTGTGTTGTTTGCAAGTGCTCTAAAAATCAAATAAATCCTCCAACTCCTATACTTCATCTCCTTGCTCCAAACTCTTGAACCAATGATCATGCCATGTGTATAGGACATAAAAATAATTTCTTACAAAAATAATTTGGACAAATAGTATTTTCAAAAATTAGTTTTCCAAAAACCCCTGAATTGAGGTTTGTACTGCAAGTACTTAATTCAGGGCAGTAAAAATCTTCCCAAAAATATATTTGACTCCTATTAGATATAGGACACCCAGAAAACACAAAAATATAATTTTAAAAGTTATTTTCCTATTTTATTTAAAGGCTTTTTCTTAAGTCCAGAAATGGTCTTTAATAGGTAAAAATTATTCTAATGCTTTAAAAATATTTGGGAAAAACCTAGGGAAACTCAGTGGACATATATTGTCCATATATAAGAGTTTCAACACATGGTCATGTTCAAAATATTGGTCAAATCCCTCGAAAAACCCTTTCTGGATATTTCAAGATTTTGAAATATTTACAAAGGAAATGTTCCCCAAAAAATTCCAAGAAAATTCTAGCATGTCACATATGACATGTTTCATGATCTTGCCAAGTGTCATGTCATGGAGAACAGTATAACCCCATGAAACCCTCTCAAAGCCACTTCTGTCCTTTTACAAGTTTGAACAACTTTGCACTGTCAAACATGTCCAAATGCTCTCAAACTTGGTTCACATCCTCAAATGGTGTAATAATGCATCTATACCAAATGGAACAAGTTGGATAGAATGTTATCTTGATCAAAGTGCCTCAAAACCCTCTCTGCCCAGAACCAAATTTGAACAAGTCTACATTGGCAACTTTCCCCTTTTGATCTCAAATTTTGTGGACATTTTCAGAATCTCAAATTATGACATTACACTAAGTGGTGCATCATGGAGAATAGATTTGCATGACTAAATCTTGGAAAGTCCATTTTTGCTAATTTCTAGGGTTTACAAAAGTTTCTAGGATCGAAAGTATGTCTAGAGGGGGGTGATTAGACTACTTGACAAAATAAAAGCTTAACCTTTTCCCAATTTTAGTTCTTGGCAGATTTTAGCTATTTTAGGACAAGTCAAGCAATCATCACACAATTCAAGCAAGCATGCAAAGAGTATATTGGCAGCGTAAAGTAAAGCGTGCAACTTGCAAGAATGTAAAGGGAAGGGTTTGGAGAAATCAAACGCAATTGGAGACACGGATGTTTTTCCCGTGGTTCGGATAGGTGGTGCTATCCTACATCCACGTTGATGGAGACTTCAACCCACGAAGGGTAACGGTTGCGCGAGTCCACACAGGGCTCCACCCAAGGGTAACGATTGCGCGAGTCCACACAGGGCTCCACCCACGAAGGGTCCACGAAGAAGCAACCACCCACAAAGGGTCCACGAAGAAGCAACCTTGTCTATCCCACCATGGCCATCGCCCACACAGGACTTGCCTCACTAGCGGTAGATCTTCACGAAGTAGGTGATCTCCTTGCCCTTACAAACTCCTTGGTTCAACTCCACAATCTTGTCGGAGGCTCCCAAGTGACACCTAGCCAATCTAGGAGACACCACTCTCCAAGAAGTAACAAATGGTGTGTAGGTAATGAACTCCTTGCTCTTGTGCTTCAAATGATAGTCTCCCCAACAATGAACTCTCTCTCATAGGATTTGGATTTGGTGGAAAGAAGATTTGAGTGGAAAGCAACTTGGGAAGGCTAGAGATCAAGATTCATATGATAGGAATGGAATGTCTTGGTCTCAACACATGAGTAGGTGGTTCTCTCTCAGAACATATGAATTGGAATGGTGTGTGTGTTCTGATGGCTCTCTCATCGAATGAGAAGGAGGTGGAGGGGTATATATAGCCTCCACACAAAATCCAACCATTACACACAGTTTTCCAATCTCAGTGGGACCGAATCAATAAACTCGGTCGGACTGAAAATGTAAACCTAGTGACCGTTAGAGATTTTTGGTGGGACTGACATGCAACTCGGTAGGACCGATGTGGTTAGGGTTTGGGCATAACGTAATCTCGGTGAGACCGATTACACAAACTCGGTGAGACCGAATTTGGTAATTAGCTAACCAGAGAGTTGGTCAGGTAAATTCGGTGGGACAGATTTGCTCTTTCGGTGAGACCGAGTGGAACTCGGTGAGACCGAAAAGTTACAAAGGGGAAACACTGAGTTTACATTGCAATCTCGGTGGGACCGATTCGCTCTTTCGGTGAGACCGAAAAGTTACGGAAGGGAAACAGAGAGTTTGCAACCCCATCTCGGTGAGACCGAGATCCTTATCGGTAGGACCGAATTTCTAGGGTTTGGCAGTGGCTAATGACAAGTGAAACTCGGTGGCGCCGGATAGGAAGAATCGGTAGGACCGAGTTTGGCTTAGGGTTTAGGTCATATGTGGATATGGGAAAGTAGTTGAGGGTTTTGGAGCATATCACTAAGCACATGAAGCAAGAGGCTCATTAAGCAACACCTCATCCCTCCTTAATAGTATTGGCTTTTCCTAAAGACTCAATGTGATCTTGGATCACTAAAATATAAAATGAAGAGTCTTGAGCTTTTGAGCTTGAGCCAATCCTTTTTCCTTAGCATTTTGAGGGTTCCACTTTCACATCCATGCCATGCCAATCATTGAGCTTTCCTGAAATAATCATCTTGGAATAGCATTAGCTCAATGAGCTATATGTTGTTATGAATTACCAAAACCACCTAGGGATAGTTGCAATTTCAATCTCCCCCTTCTTGGTAATTGATGACAACATATAGATCAAAGCTTCGACAAATGATAATAAACATGAAATATATCATCGCTTTGAGAAGTATGTGATAAGTAAGAGCTCCCCCTAAATTTGTGCATATTTAAAATTTGCTTTGGACTGCAAATGCACAAGGAGTTAGAGTCATGGGTTACTCTTCCATGTCACATACATCTTGGTGGAGCGCTTAAAATGATAAGAATGAAATACATGCACTCATCACCAAGAATAGTGAATGATCACATAAGATAGATAAGATTATAGCATTAAACAAATAATGACGTAGTATCTCAAACACTCAAAAGCAAACAAGTTCGAAAAACCACCAGATAAAGCAAGAGAGAAAAGCAACACTCTCTCTCTCGAAGCCTATGATCTATACATTTTTCTCCCCTTTGGCAACAAGTTACTGAAAAGTTCCTAGAAAATGCATAGTACTAGATCGACGCTCAGGCTAGATCTTCAGGTGGTGGTGGAGTCCGGATCACTCCAAGGACGAAGGCTTCGGTAGATGCTGAAGTAGACGCTGGAGTTGGAGCTGAAGTAGATGTTGGAGCTGGTGGAACTGAGGCTGTGGCTGGTGCTGAGGTGGTGGCTCTTGTGTCAGCAACTGGCACGGCAGACGACCTCGGACCTCTTGGCACTCTGGCAAAGGCATGAGTAGTAGTCCTGCCTCTCCTCTCCTGCATGTCCTCCTGGAGCTGCTCTACTGCAGACTGAACTTCCGTTACTTTGACATCCAAGTCATAGAACTTCTGTTCCATGATTCTCTCTAGGCTCTGCTGATTCTGAGTGAGGGTGGCCAGACTTTGCTCAATCCTCAGCGTGGATGCAATCAAGTAACCAAGCTGCTCTTGTTTAGTCTTCAAGAAATACTCATATGCCTCCTCTTGAGTTGGCATCTTGGCAGCTTTCTCCTTCCTCGCCTTCTCCTTCTTTGCGTAAGCTTGTGCAGACGATGGCTCGTTCTCAGTCATTACAACTTCATTGTTCTCAAAATCTGGACGGATGGGCAAATGTTCCTTGTCCAATAAGTATATGCCCGTGCCCATCTTGGAGTTGATGAGCTCCTGAATTTGAGGGGCATATCCGCAGCTCCTCTTCTGGTCTGCTGCAGTCCTCTTGATTGTTTCCACTATTAGGCTCATCACCTTGAACTTCTGAGGCACATCAAACACATGTAGCAAGTTGATAGCATGGCCTCTGATCATCTTGTGATCTCCAGACTTGGGCAGTAAGGTGTGCCTCAAGATCCAATTGATAGTCGGGAGCCCTGACAGAAGGTAATGTACTGAGCCAAACTTGAAAGTATCAAGTGCTTCATTTGGGATCTCCTTGTACATATTTGACATTGAGTTGCGGTCCATCTTCTTCTTGGCATATATGTCCATGTCATCATCATGCTCCTCTGGGGCATTGATCAACTTTGCCCATTCCTCAACAGTGGATTGGTACCTCGTACCCTCAGACATCCATGTGATCCTCCCATCTGGATAAAAGTGAGCCGTGGAGTAGAACTGCATGATAAGTTCTTCGTTCCACTTTGTGAGCTTCTGCCCAACAAAGTCAGCTACTCCACAAGCTATGAAGCTGTCTTGCGCTCCAGGATAGTGCTCCTCATTGTCCTTGATGTATGTCCAATCAACCCATCGCATATCACAGACAATGGGCTTCTTATCTAGCAGCACTGTCTCATAAAAATCCTGTTGCTCCTTGGTGTGAAACCTGTAGTCAACTGCTCTCCTTCTCCTTGAAGCATACGGGTCTGCTTCTCTCCACTTCCTTAGCCCTGAATCCCTCCTAAGCTTCATGTCTCAGCCACAGGATGGGCATCGTTGTGGTCTGGGATCTTGGGCTTGAGCTTTCTCAGAACTTGCTCTTCATCCTCTTCTTCAGCAACAGTTTCAGGCACTGGGGCCTTGTTCTTCTCAACTGCAGGGATGCTTCTTGTGTTCCTCTTTGGCTTTGGCTTTGGAGCTGGCTTGGCCTTGGAAGCAGCTCCCCCTGATTTTATGGCATCTCCCATTAGCTTGGGTGCCTTGGGTGCTGGTGCAGCTACCTCTTCTTATTCTTCCTCTTCCATGATGGAAGCTTTGCCAAGCACTCTAGCCACAGTCTTCTTCACCCTTTCCTTTATTTTCTTGCTCTCAGCTGCAACTGACTCTATGGGCTTCTCACTTGACATTCTAGCCTTTGACATTGGCTGCCTGCCTGCTGGCCTTTTGATTTTCAGGCCTGGCTTAGTGCCTTGAGCTGGCTCAACTCTCTTGGAAGTGGCCTCTTCCTCTTCCACATAATCCTCATCTTCGGAATCTGAAGTCCTCTTTTTCCTCTGTCTCGTGGCAACCTTTGGAAAGTTGCTAGGGGTGCTCCTGATGCCTTCATCAGAAGAGCTGGAGGGACTAGTGCCCTCACTCATGTGCACCTGCTGCTCTGACATGTTCTGGCTATCACTCTGGTCTGACATGCTGCAAGCTCTGACTGCTGACCCTGTGAACAGATTATAGATGAGGTAGAAAGGATGAGCATCACAAAATGCAGAGATTTTTGCAAAAATAATGATCCAAAAACTTAGTTTTAGTTTCCCACTGAAATCATCTCGGATCTACCGATTTTCAAACTCGGTGATACCGAAGCAGTTCTGGAACCTAAACTAGTGAACTCGGTTGGACCGAGTCACAGTTCGGTGGCACCGAGACTGCTAGGGTTTCACAGAGTTCCAAAATCGGTCACACCGATAAGTAATTCTTGGTCAGACCGAGTCTCACTTGTGCAATGGCATAAGCCAAATCGGTGGGACCGAGTTTTTTAACTCGGTGGGTCCGAGATGGTTTCGGCGGAAACCTAAACCTAGAATTTTCGAATCAAAGCTAATCTACGGGCGTTTTGACTGGATAGGAGTGTTTCAATCGTGGCAAGAATCATGAAGAACACAATGTGCTAGGAATCAGATTGGAGAATAGCACAAAGATCAAGTCCATACCCTAGTTCGGCGGGGACTTGCTACGGCGGCAACGGCGGGGCAGAATTCCCGTTGACGGCGACGGAGACCAGCTACTGGAGGCGGCTGGCGGCGAGAAGATGATCCGGAGACCACGAGGGCAGAGCAGGCTATCGCGCGGGCGAAGGAGTTCGGAGAAATTTCCAAAATTTTGCCCGTGACTATATATAGCCCGACCCTATCGGTGTGACCGAGTGGAACAACTCGGTGGCACCGAGATTCATAACTGCGTGCCGTTACTGAAACTCGGTGTGACCGAAATGTTCAAATCGGTTGCACCGAGATTGAAAACCTAGATCAACTTAATGATCTCGGTAGAACCGAAAGTGGGGTATCGGTCAGACCGAGAATCATAAAGAGGTTTTGGAAGTTTAAGTCTATGATGAATCGGGGACTCCGAGCGCTCCTCACACAGAGTGGTTCGAATCTGACTTGATCAAATTTTGTGATGCAGCAAGAATAGAATTTGAGGCGAGAAAAGCATAGATAGCTAGAGGAGGTTCTTAGGAATTCTTGTCCATCCACTTGGCAAAAAGAAATAAAGCCGAACAATCAAAACATCAAATGGATGTCCTCGAATGAGTAAAATATGCAACCAGCATGCTCACACAATAAGATGGCAAATGAAATATGTGGCAAGGCATGCACAACCAATTCTAGCATCTATCAAGCAATTTGCGATGACTAGGTCATCTATATATGAGTATATTGACTTAGGAGTCAAGTGAGAGCACTTGATCATAGGTCATACTCATCGTTTAAGCTCAAGTGGGGTTACCACTTTTACATAAAGCATTGTTTTGTTCACATCTTTAGAGTTGCTTTAGCTCAAGTCTTAGAGTAAAGCTCCCCCTAGATGTGATATCCCCCCTAACAGGGATGAACTAACCTTGGGTTTTGTCGATGATGACTTCATGTAGATATTGAAGATGTGGATGCTCAATGTTGATGTAGATCTCTTGGAGCTATCCATTTGAGTGAATTGCACTTTCAATACCTACATGGGTTAGTCCCACAAGGAACAAACAAGGATATCCATAGACATAGAGTGATGCACACACAAGATGATGTCCATGAAAACTTTTAGGCTACCTTGTCCCTTGTCTTACCAACAAGAGGGTTTGTGACTCCTTGAACTAGTGCAAGATGTGGAAGTTGATTGCACTTGTTCTTGCCAAAATGATAAGAGTGAAGTATGTTGGCGGAGTCACCCTCAAGAACTCTCTAGTTCTTCTTCTTTTGGATCCACACCATCTTGATGGGAATCCTTGGAGTTGTAGTCGTACTTGATGAAGTGGAACTTGAAGTAGTCTTGGGAATCCACTTGACTAAGGTCTTAGGAGCTTCTTCAAATGCATCAATTTCCTTTTGAAGCTTGTCCTTCCCTTTTTGCTTGTAGTCTTGTGGTGGAAGATCATCTTGAGCTTGTGTCCCCTTGAAAGAAGCATCATACTTCTCTTGTTGAGGGACAAACTTTGTCTTGGGGTATTGATCTTCTTCCCACTCAACTCCATTGGCATTGAACTTTCGTTCAAAACCAACACCTTGATTCTTCCGGTGCGTTCCTTGCTTGCACACAATTTCCTCGAATTGCTTACTCCCGGCAAGGCTTTTGTACACTCCTTTCTCTATAATTCCCTTCAATAAGCTATTTTCTTGCTCAAGTGTAACTTGGCTAAGAGAATCATTAGTGGAATCAAGTGAACTACTAGAAGCAACAATATTGGATTTAGCATGATCATTGTTACTACTAGAGGAAGAATCTTTCTTGTTACTAGACTTGACTTGAGGCATGTAAGTAGATAAGAGTAAACGCTTGGCAATGTAAGAAGAACTTTTCTTGCGGAGATCATCATTGATTGCTTTTAAGAACTCATGCTCTTGCTCAAGATTGAGCTTCTCAAAGCGTAATTTCTCATGAGCTCTTAAAAGTTCTCGATGATCTTCGAAGATAATTTCATGAGCTAACTTAAGAGTGTTTAGTTCTTTAGTTAGAGCCTCAATCTTCTCCTTATCATTGTCATTCGTTTTATCTTGATTAGCATGATTAATTTGTCTTTCATCATAATATTCATCACTAGAGTTGTCACCAAGCAAATCATCACCTAACAAGTCATCTTCATCACTATTGAAATCAACATACTCGGGGTGTGTTACCTTAGGACCTTTGGCCATGAAGCATCTTCCAATTCCTTCATTTGGTGAGTCAAATATGTCGTAGGAGTTGGTTGACACAAGTGCTAGACCGGCAACACCTTCATCTAGAGTATCTTCAGAGTCGGAGTGATAACTTCTCTCGGAGTGGCTGTCGGAGTCGGAGCCGGATACCCATTCACCAACATGAGCTTGATGTCTTCGTCTTGTATAGCTCCTTGATGATTTTTCCTTCCTTTCCGAATCCTTGCTTCTCCGTGAGTATCTTCGTTCATAACGATCATCTCTACTCCTCTCTCTTGGTGGTGATCCTTTGCTTCTTATTTTTGGAGAATCTTCTCTTCTCTTGTAGGGAGCCGTACACTCATTGGAATAGTGTCCGGGTCTTCCACAATTGTAGCAGTTTCGCTCTCGACTAGAAGATCTTTTGTCATTGTAGGACCTTGACTTGGAGCTTCTATCTTTGCTTCTACTCTTGTAGAACTTGTTGAAGTTCTTCACCATTAAGCTCAATTCTTCATTGAAGTCTTGTTTCTCACTTGATGATGTAGGGGCTTCACATGAGGCTTTATAGGCACCACTTGATTTGTTGTGAAGTTCCTCTTTATCCTTAAGTGACATCTCATGAGAAACAATTCTTCCAATCATCTCCGTTGGCTTGAGATCTTTGTAATTGGGCATCATTTGGATCAATGTGCACACGGTGTCATATTTTCCATCCAAGGCTCTTAGAATTTTCTTGATGATGAATCTATCGGTCATCTCTTCACTTCCTCAGCCGGCAATCTCATTTGTGATGAGAGCAAGCCTAGAGTACATTTCAGCGACACCTTCACCATCCTTCATCTTGAACTTATCAAGTTGGCTTTGAAGCACATCCAACTTGGATTCCTTGACGGAGTCGGTACCTTCATGCATATCAATCAAAGTGTCCCAAATTTCCTTTGCATTCTCAAGACGGCTGATTTTGTTGAATTCTTCGGGGCACAATCCGTTGAAGAGAATATCACAAGCTTGAGCATTGTATTGCAACATCTTCAACTCATCCGCGGTAGCTTCACGGTTTGGTTCTCTCCCATCAAAGAAGTCACCTTGCAAACCAACACACACAATAGCCCAAACGGCGGGGTTATGTCCAAGAATATGCATTTTCATTTTATGCTTCCAACTAGCAAAATTAGTACCATCAAAGTAAGGACCTCTACGGTGATAATTTCCCTTGCTAGACGCCATACTCTCCTAGGTTGTGAAACCAAGGCTATGACCACCAAAAGCTATGGAGATCAAAGCAAATGGAGACCAAAGCTCTGATACCACTTGTAGGATCGAAAGTATGTCTAGAGGGGGGGTGATTAGACTACTTGAAAAAATAAAAGCTTAACCTTTTCCCAATTTTAGTTCTTGGCAGATTTTAGCTATTTTAGGACAAGTCAAGTAATCATCACACAATTCAAGCAAGCATGCAAAGAGTATATTGGCAGCGGAAAGTAAAGCATGCAACTTGCAAGAATGTAAAGGGAAGGGTTTGGAGAAATCAAACGCAATTGGAGACACAGATGTTTTTCCCGTGGTTCGGATAGGTGGTGCTATCCTACATCCACGTTGATGGAGACTTCAACCCACGAAGGGTAACGGTTGCGCGAGTCCACACAGGGCTCCACCCAAGGGTAACGGTTGCGTGAGTCCACACAGGGCTCCACCCACGAAGGGTCCACGAAGAAGCAACCACCCACAAAGGGTCCACGAAGAAGCAACCTTGTCTATCCCACCATGGCCATCACCCACACAGGACTTGCCTCACTAGCGGTAGATCTTCACGAAGTAGGCGATCTCCTTGCCCTTACAAACTCCTTGGTTCAACTCCACAATCTTGTTGGAGGCTCCCAAGTGACACCTAGCCAATCTAGGAGACACCACTCTCCAAGAAGTAACAAATGGTGTGTAGGTAATGAACTCCTTGCTCTTGTGCTTCAAATGATAGTCTCCCCAACACTGAACTCTCTCTCATAGGATTTGGATTTGGTGGAAAGAAGATTTGAGTGGAAAGCAACTTGGGAAGGCTAGAGATCAAGATTCATATGATAGGAATGGAATGTCTTGGTCTCAACACATGAGTAGGTGGTTCTCTCTCAGAACATATGAATTGGAATGGTGTGTGTGTTCTGATGGCTCTCTCATCGAATGAGAAGGAGGTGGAGGGGTATATATAGCCTCCACACAAAATCCAACTGTTACACACAATTTTCCAATCTCGGTGGGACCGAATCAATAAACTCGGTCGGACCAAAAATGTAAACCTAGTGACCGTTAGAGATTTTTGGTGGGACTGACATGCAACTCGGTAGGACCGATGTGGTTAGGGTTTGGGCATAACGTAATCTCGGTGAGACCGATTACACAAACTCGGTGAGACCGAATTTGGTAATTAGCTAACCAGAGAGTTGGTCAGGTAAATTCGGTGGGACCGATTTGCTCTTTCGGTGAGACCGAGTGGAACTCGGTGAGACCGAAAAGTTACAAAGGGGAAACACTGAGTTTACATTGCAATCTCGGTGGGACCGATTCGCTCTTTCGGTGAGACCGAAAAGTTACGGAAGGGAAACAGAGAGTTTGCAAACCCATCTCGGTGAGACCGAGATCCTTATCGGTAGGACCGAATTTCTAGGGTTTGGCAGTGGCTAATGACAAGTGAAACTCGGTGGCGCCAGATAGGAAGAATCGGTAGGACCGAGTTTGGCTTAGGGTTTAGGTCATATGTGGATATGGGAAAGTAGTTGAGGGTTTTGGAGCATATCACTAAGCACATGAAGCAAGAGGCTCATTAAGCAACACCTCATCCCTCCTTAATAGTATTGGCTTTTCCTAAAGACTCAATGTGATCTTGGATCACTAAAATATAAAATGAAGAGTCTTGAGCTTTTGAGCTTGAGCCAATCCTTTTTCCTTAGCATTTTGAGGGTTCCACTTTCACATCCATGCCATGCCAATCATTGAGCTTTCCTGAAATAATCATCTTGGAATAGCATTAGCTCAATGAGCTATATGTTGTTATGAATTACCAAAACCACCTAGGGATAGTTGCAATTTCAATCTCCCCCTTCTTGGTAATTGATGACAACATATAGATCAAAGCTTCGACAAATGATAATAAACATGAAATATATCATCGCTTTGAGAAGTATGTGATAAGTAAGAGCTCCCCCTAAATTTGTGCATATTTAAAATTTGCTTTGGACTGCAAATGCACAAGGAGTTAGAGTCATGGGTTACTCTTCCATGTCACATACATCTTGGTGGAGCGCTTAAAATGATAAGAATGAAATACATGCACTCATCACCAAGAATAGTGAATGATCACATAAGATAGATAAGATTATAGCATTAAACAAATAATGACGTAGTATCTCAAACACTCAAAAGCAAACAAGTTCGAAAAACCACCAGATAAAGCAAGAGAGAAAAGCAACACTCTCTCTCTCGAAGCCTATGATCTATACATTTTTCTCCCCTTTGGCAACAAGTTACTGAAAAGTTCCTAGAAAATGCATAGTACTAGATCGACGCTCAGGCTAGATCTTCAGGTGGTGGTGGAGTCCGGATCACTCCAAGGACGAAGGCTTCGGTAGATGCTGAAGTAGACGCTGGAGTTGGAGCTGAAGTAGATGTTGGAGCTGGTGGAACTGAGGCTGTGGCTGGTGCTGAGGTGGTGGCTCTTGTGTCAGCAACTGGCACGGCAGACGACCTCGGACCTCTTGGCACTCTGGCAAAGGCATGAGTAGTAGTCCTGCCTCTCCTCTCCTGCATGTCCTCCTGGAGCTGCTCTACTGCAGACTGAACTTCCGTTACTTTGACATCCAAGTCATAGAACTTCTGTTCCATGATTCTCTCTAGGCTCTGCTGATTCTGAGTGAGGGTGGCCAGACTTTGCTAATCCTCAGCGTGGATGCAATCAAGTAACCAAGCTGCTCTTGTTTAGTCTTCAAGAAATACTCATATGCCTCCTCTTGAGTTGGCATCTTGGCAGCTTTCTCCTTCCTCGCCTTCTCCTTCTTTGCGTAAGCTTGTGCAGACGATGGCTCGTTCTCAGTCATTACAACTTCATTGTTCTCAAAATCTGGACGGATGGGCAAATGTTCCTTGTCCAATAAGTATATGCCCGTGCCCATCTTGGAGTTGATGAGCTCCTGAATTTGAGGGGCATATCCGCAGCTCCTCTTCTGGTCTGCTGCAGTCCTCTTGATTGTTTCCACTATTAGGCTCATCACCTTGAACTTCTGAGGCACATCAAACACATGTAGCAAGTTGATAGCATGGCCTCTGATCATCTTGTGATCTCCAGACTTGGGCAGTAAGGTGTGCCTCAAGATCCAATTGATAGTCGGGAGCCCTGACAGAAGGTAATGTACTGAGCCAAACTTGAAAGTATCAAGTGCTTCATTTGGGATCTCCTTGTACATATTTGACATTGAGTTGCGGTCCATCTTCTTCTTGGCATATATGTCCATGTCATCATCATGCTCCTCTGGGGCATTGATCAACTTTGCCCATTCCTCAACAGTGGATTGGTACCTCGTACCCTCAGACATCCATGTGATCCTCCCATCTGGATAAAAGTGAGCCGTGGAGTAGAACTGCATGATAAGTTCTTCGTTCCACTTTGTGAGCTTCTGCCCAACAAAGTCAGCTACTCCACAAGCTATGAAGCTGTCTTGCGCTCCAGGATAGTGCTCCTCATTGTCCTTGATGTATGTCCAATCAACCCATCGCATATCACAGACAATGGGCTTCTTATCTAGCAGCACTGTCTCATAAAAATCCTGCTGCTCCTTGGTGTGAAACCTGTAGTCAACTGCTCTCCTTCTCCTTGAAGCATACGGGTCTGCTTCTCTCCACTTCCTTAGCCCTGAATCCCTCCTAAGCTTCATGTCTCAGCCACAGGATGGGCATCGTTGTGGTCTGGGATCTTGGGCTTGAGCTTTCTCAGAACTTGCTCTTCATCCTCTTCTTCAGCAACAGTTTCAGGCACTGGGGCCTTGTTCTTCTCAACTGCAGGGATGCTTCTTGTGTTCCTCTTTGGCTTTGGCTTTGGAGCTGGCTTGGCCTTGGAAGCAGCTCCCCCTGATTTTATGGCATCTCCCATTAGCTTGGGTGCCTTGGGTGCTGGTGCAGCTACCTCTTCTTATTCTTCCTCTTCCATGATGGAAGCTTTGCCAAGCACTCTAGCCACAGTCTTCTTCACCCTTTCCTTTATTTTCTTGCTCTCAGCTGCAACTGACTCTATGGGCTTCTCAGTTGACATTCTGGCCTTTGACATTGGCTGCCTGCCTGCTGGCCTTTTGATTTTCAGGCCTGGCTTAGTGCCTTGAGCTGGCTCAACTCTCTTGGAAGTGGCCTCTTCCTCTTCCACATAGTCCTCATCTTCGGAATCTGAAGTCCTCTTTTTCCTCTGTCTCGTGGCAACCTTTGGCAAGTTGCTAGGGGTGCTCCTGATGCCTTCATCAGAAGAGCTGGAGGGACTAGTGCCCTCACTCATGTGCACCTGCTGCTCTGACATGTTCTGGCTATCACTCTGGTCTGACATGCTGCAAGCTCTGACTGCTGACCCTGTGAAGAGATTATAGGTGAGGTAGAAAGGATGAGCATCACAAAATGCAGATATTTTTGCAAAAATAATGATCCAAAAACTTAGTTTTAGTTTCCCACTGAAATCATCTCGGATCTACCGATTTTCAAACTCGGTGATACCGAAGCAGTTCTGGAACCTAAACTAGTGAACTCGGTTGGACCGAGTCACAGTTCGGTGGCACCGAGACTGCTAGGGTTTCACAGAGTTCCAAAATCGGTCACACCGATAAGTAATTCTCGGTCAGACCGAGTCTCACTTGTGCAATGGCATAAGCCAAATCGGTGGGATCGAGTTTTTTAACTCGGTGGGTCCGAGATGGTTTCGGCGGAAACCTAAACCTAGAATTTTTGAATCAAAGCTAATCTACGGGCGTTTTGACTGGATAGGAGTGTTTCAATCGTGGCAAGAATCATGAAGAACACAATGTGCTAGGAATCAGATTGGAGAATAGCACAAAGATCAAGTCCATACCCTAGTTCGGCGGGGACTTGCTACGGCGGCAACGGCGGGGCAGAATTCCCGTTGACGGCGACGGAGACCAGCTACTGGAGGCGGCTGGCGGCGAGAAGATGATCCGGAGACCACGAGGGCAGAGCAGGCTATCGCGCGGGCGAAGGAGTTCGGATAAATTTCCAAAATTTTGCCCGTGACTATATATAGCCCGACCCCATCGGTGTGACCGAGTGGAACAACTCGGTGGCACCGAGATTCATAACTGCGTGCCGTTACTGAAACTCGGTGTGACCGAAATGTTCAAATCGGTTGCACCGAGATTGAAAACCTAGATCAACTTAATGATCTCGGTAGAACCGAAAGTGGGGTATCGGTCAGACCGAGAATCATAAAGAGGTTTTGGAAGTTTAAGTCTATGACGAATCGGGGACTCCGAGCGCTCCTCACACAGAGTGGTTCGAATCTGACTTGATCCAACTTTGTGATGCAGCATGAATAGAATTTGAGACGAGAAAAGCATAGATAGCTAGAGGAGGTTCTTAGGCATTCTTGTCCATCCACTTGGCAAAAAGAAATAAAGCCGAACAATCAAAACATCAAATGGATGTCCTCGAATGAGTAAAATATGCAACCAGCATGCTCACACAATAATATGGCAAATGAAATATGTGGCAAGGCATGCACAACCAATTCTAGCATCTATCAAGCAATTTGCGATGACTAGGTCATCTATATATGAGTATATTGACTTAGGAGTCAAGTGAGAGCACTTGATCATAGGTCATACTCATCGTTTAAGCTCAAGTGGGGTTACCACTTTTACATAAAGCATTGTTTTGTTCACATCTTTAGAGTTGCTTTAGCTCAAGTCTTAGAGTAAAGCTCCCCCTAGATGTGATATCCCCCCTAACAGGGATGAACTAACCTTGGGTTTTGTCGATGATGACTTCATGTAGATATTGAAGATGTGGATGCTCAATGTTGATGTAGATCTCTTGGAGCTATCCATTTGAGTGAATTGCACTTTCAATACCTACATGGGTTAGTCCCACAAGGAACAAACAAGGATATCCATAGACATAGAGTGATGCACACACAAGATGATGTCCATGAAAACTTTTAGGCTACCTTGTCCCTTGTCTTACCAACAAGAGGGTTTGTGACTCCTTGAACTAGTGCAAGATGTGGAAGTTGATTGCACTTGTTCTTGCCAAAATGATAAGAGTGAAGTATGTTGGCGGAGTCACCCTCAAGAACTCTCTAGTTCTTCTTCTTTTGGATCCACACCATCTTGATGGGAATCCTTGGAGTTGTAGTCGTACTTGATGAAGTGGAACTTGAAGTAGTCTTGGGAATCCACTTGACTAAGGTCTTAGGAGCTTCTTCAAATGCATCAATTTCCTCTTGAAGCTTGTCCTTCCCTTTTTGCTTGTAGTCTTGTGGTGGAAGATCATCTTGAGCTTGTGTCCCCTTGAAAGAAGCATCATACTTCTCTTGTTGAGGGACAAACTTTGTCTTGGGGTATTGATCTTCTTCCCACTCAACTCCATTGGCATTGAACTTTCGTTCAAAACCAACACCTTGATTCTTCCGGTGCGTTCCTTGCTTGCGCACAATTTCCTCGAATTGCTTACTCCAGGCAAGGCTTTTGTACACTCCTTTCTCTATAATTCCCTTCAATAAGCTATTTTCTTGCTCAAGTGTAACTTGGCTAAGAGAATCATTAGTGGAATCAAGTGAACTACTAGAAGCAACAATATTGGATTTAGCATGATCATTGTTACTACTAGAGGAAGAATCTTTCTTGTTACTAGACTTGACTTGAGGCATGTAAGTAGATAAGAGTAAACGCTTGGCAATGTAAGAAGAACTTTTCTTGCGGAGATCATCATTGATTGCTTTTAAGAACTCATGCTCTTGCTCAAGATTGAGCTTCTCAAAGCGTAATTTCTCATGAGCTCTTAAAAGTTCTCGATGATCTTCGAAGATAATTTCATGATCTAACTTAAGAGTGTTTAGTTCTTTAGTTAGAGCCTCAATCTTCTCCTTATCATTGTCATTCGTTTTATCTTGATTAGCATGATTAATTTGTCTTTCATCATAATATTCATCACTAGAGTTGTCACCAAGCAAATCATCACCTAACAAGTCATCTTCATCACTATTGAAATCAACATACTCGGGGTGTGTTACCTTAGGACCTTTGGCCATGAAGCATCTTCCAATTCCTTCATTTGGTGAGTCAAATATGTCGTAGGAGTTGGTTGACACAAGTGCTAGACCGGCAACACCTTCATCTAGAGTATCTTCAGAGTCGGAGTGATAACTTCTCTCGGAGTGGCTGTCGGAGTCGGAGCCGGATACCCATTCACCAACATGAGCTTGATGTCTTCGTCTTGTATAGCTCCTTGATGATTTTTCCTTCCTTTCCGAATCCTTGCTTCTCCGTGAGTATCTTCGTTCATAACGATCATCTCTACTCCTTCTCTCTCTTGGTGGTGATCCTTTGCTTCTTATTTTTGGAGAATCTTCTCTTCTCTTGTAGGGAGCCGTACACTCATTGGAATAGTGTCCGGGTCTTCCACAATTGTAGCAGTTTCGCTCTCGACTAGAAGATCTTTTGTCATTGTAGGACCTTGACTTGGAGCTTCTATCTTTGCTTCTACTCTTGTAGAACTTGTTGAAGTTCTTCACCATTAAGCTCAATTCTTCATTGAAGTCTTGTTTCTCACTTGATGATGTAGGGGCTTCACATGAGGCTTTATAGGCACCACTTGATTTGTTGTGAAGTTCCTCTTTATCCTTAAGTGACATCTCATGAGCAACAATTCTTCCAATCATCTCCGTTGGCTTGAGATCTTTGTAATTGGGCATCATTTGGATCAATGTGCACACGGTGTCATATTTTCCATCCAAGGCTCTTAGAATTTTCTTGATGATGAATCTATCGGTCATCTCTTCACTTCCTAAGCCGGCAATCTCATTTGTGATGAGAGCAAGCCTAGAGTACATTTCAGCGACACCTTCACCATCCTTCATCTTGAACTTATCAAGTTGGCTTTGAAGCACATCCAACTTGGATTCCTTGACGGAGTCGGTCCCTTCGTGCATATCAATCAAAGTGTCCCAGATTTCCTTTGCATTCTCAAGACGGCTGATTTTGTTGAATTCTTCGGGGCACAATCCGTTGAAGAGAATATCACAAGCTTGAGCATTGTATTGCAACATCTTCAACTCATCCGCGGTAGCTTCACGGTTTGGTTCTCTCCCATCAAAGAAGTCACCTTGCAAACCAACACACACAATAGCCCAAACGGCGGGGTTATGTCCAAGAATATGCATTTTCATTTTATGCTTCCAACTAGCAAAATTAGTACCATCAAAGTAAGGACCTCTACGGTGATAATTTCCCTCGCTAGACGCCATACTCTCCTAGGTTGTGAAACCAAGGCTATGACCACCAAAAGCTATGGAGATCAAAGCAAATGGAGACCAAAGCTCTGATACCACTTGTAGGATCGGAAGTATGTCTAGAGGGGGGGTGATTAGACTACTTGACAAAATAAAAGCTTAACCTTTTCCCAATTTTAGTTCTTGGCAGATTTTAGCTATTTTAGGACAAGTCAAGCAATCATCACACAATTCAAGCAAGCATGCAAAGAGTATATTGGCAGCGGAAAGTAAAGCATGCAACTTGCAAGAATGTAAAGGGAAGGGTTTGGAGAAATCAAACGCAATTGGAGACACGGATGTTTTTCCCGTGGTTCGGATAGGTGGTGCTATCCTACATCCACGTTGTTGGAGACTTCAACCCACGAAGGGTAACGGTTGCGCGAGTCCAAACAGGGCTCCACCCAAGGGTAACGGTTGCATGAGTCCACACAGGGCTCCACCCACGAAGGGTCCACGAAGAAGCAACCACCCACAAAGGGTCCACGAAGAAGCAACCTTGTCTATCCCACCATGGCCATCGCCCACACAGGACTTGCCTCACTAGCGGTAGATCTTCACGAAGTAGGCGATCTCCTTGCCCTTACAAACTCCTTGGTTCAACTCCACAATCTTGTCGGAGGCTCCCAAGTGACACCTAGCCAATCTAGGAGACACCACTCTCCAAGAAGTAACAAATGGTGTGTAGGTAATGAACTCCTTGCTCTTGTGCTTCAAATGATAGTCTCCCCAACACTGAACTCTCTCTCATAGGATTTGGATTTGGTGAAAAGAAGATTTGAGTGGAAAGCAACTTGGGAAGGCTAGAGATCAAGATTCATATGATAGGAATGGAATGTCTTGGTCTCAACACATGAGTAGGTGGTTCTCTCTCAGAACATATGAATTGGAATGGTGTGTGTGTTCTGATGGCTCTCTCATCGAATGCGAAGGAGGTGGATGGGTATATATAGCCTCCACACAAAATCCAACCGTTACACACAATTTTCCAATCTCGGTGGGACTGAATCAATAAACTCGGTCGGACCGAAAATGTAAACCTAGTGACCGTTAGAGATTTTTGGTGGGACTGACATGCAACTCGGGAGGACCGATGTGGTTAGGGTTTGGGCATAACGTAATCTCGGTGAGACCGATTACACAAACTCGGTGAGACCGAATTTGGTAATTACCTAACCAGAGAGTTGGTCAGGTAAATTCGGTGGGACCGATTTGCTCTTTCGGTGAGACCGAGTGGAACTCGGTGAGACCGAAAAGTTACAAAGGGGAAACACTGAGTTTACATTGCAATCTCGGTGGGACCGATTCGCTCTTTCGGTGAGACCGAAAAGTTACGGAAGGGAAACAAAGAGTTTGCAACCCCATCTCGGTGAGACCGAGATCCTTATCGGTAGGACCGAATTTCTAGGGTTTGGCAGTGGCTAATGACAAGTGAAACTCGGTGGCGCCGGATAGGAAGAATCGGTAGGACCGAGTTTGGCTTAGGGTTGAGGTCATATGTGGATATGGGAAAGTAGTTGAGGGTTTTGGAGCATATCACTAAGCACATGAAGCAAGAGGCTCATTAAGCAACACCTCATCCCTCCTTAATAGTATTGGCTTTTCCTAAAGACTCAATGTGATTTTGGATCACTAAAATATAAAATGAAGAGTCTTGAGCTTTTGAGCTTGAGCCAATCCTTTTTCCTTAGCATTTTGAGGGTTCCACTTTCACATCCATGCCATGCCAATCATTGAGCTTTCCTGAAATAATCATCTTGGAATAGCATTAGCTCAATGAGCTATATGTTGTTATGAATTACCAAAACCACCTAGGGATAGTTGCAATTTCAATCTCCCCCTTCTTGGTAATTGATGACAACATATAGATCAAAGCTTCGACAAATGATAATAAACATGAAATATATCATCGCTTTGAGAAGTATGTGATAAGTAAGAGCTCCCCCTAAATTTGTGCATATTTAAAATTTGCTTTGGACTGCAAATGCACAAGGAGTTAGAGTCATGGGTTACTCTTCCATGTCACATACATCTTGGTGGAGCGCTTAAAATGATAAGAATGAAATACATGCACTCATCACCAAGAATAGTGAATGATCACATAAGATAGATAAGATTATAGCATTAAACAAATAATGACGTAGTATCTCAAACACTCAAAAGCAAACAAGTTCAAAAAACCACCAGATAAAGCAAGAGAGAAAAGCAACACTCTCTCTCTCGAAGCCTATGATCTATACATTTTTCTCCCCTTTGGCAACAAGTTACTGAAAAGTTCCTAGAAAATGCATAGTACTAGATCGACGCTCAGGCTAGATCTTCAGGTGGTGGTGGAGTCCGGATCACTCCAAGGACGAAGGCTTCGGTAGATGCTGAAGTAGACGCTGGAGTTGGAGCTGAAGTAGATGTTGGAGCTGGTGGAACTGAGGCTGTGGCTGGTGCTGAGGTGGTGGCTCTTGTGTCAGCAACTGGCACGGCAGACGACCTCGGACCTCTTGGCACTCTGGCAAAGGCATGAGTAGTAGTCCTACCTCTCCTCTCCTGCATGTCCTCCTGGAGCTGCTCTACTGCAGACTGAACTTCCGTTACTTTGACATCCAAGTCATAGAACTTCTGTTCCATGATTCTCTCTAGGCTCTGCTGATTCTGAGTGAGGGTGGCCAGACTTTGCTCAATCCTCAGCGTGGATTCAATCAAGTAACCAAGCTGCTCTTGTTTAGTCTTCAAGAAATACTCATATGCCTCCTCTTGAGTTGGCATCTTGGCAGCTTTCTCCTTCCTTGCCTTCTCCTTCTTTGCGTAAGCTTGTGCAGACGATGGCTCGTTCTCAGTCATTACAACTTCATTGTTCTCAAAATCTGGACGGATGGGCAAATGTTCCTTGTCCAATAAGTATATGCCCGTGCCCATCTTGGAGTTGATGAGCTCCTGAATTTGAGGGGCATATCCGCAGCTCCTCTTCTGGTCTGCTGCAGTCCTCTTGATTTTTTCCACTATTAGGCTCATTACCTTGAACTTCTGAGGCACATCAAACACATGTAGCAAGTTGATAGCATGGCCTCTGATCATCTTGTGATCTCCAGACTTGGGCAGTAAGGTGTGCCTCAAGATCCAATTGATAGTCGGGAGCCCTGACAGAAGGTAATGTACTGAGCCAAACTTGAAAGTATCAAGTGCTTCATTTGGGATCTCCTTGTACATATTTGACATTGAGTTGCGGTCCATCTTCTTCTTGGCATATATGTCCATGTCATCATCATGCTCCTCTGGGGCATTGATCAACTTTGCCCATTCCTCAACAGTGGATTGGTACCTCGTGCCCTCAGACAGCCATGTGATCCTCCCATATGGATAAAAGTGAGCCGTGGAGTAGAACTGCATGATAAGTTCCTCGTTCCACTTTGTGAGCTTCTGCCCAACAAAGTCAGCTACTCCACAAGCTATGAAGCTGTCTTGCGCTCCAGGATAGTGCTCCTCATTGTCCTTGATGTATGTCCAATCAACCCATCGCATATCACAGACAATGGGCTTCTTATCTAGCAGCACTGTCTCATAAAAATCCTGCTGCTCCTTGGTGTGAAACCTGTAGTCAACTGCTCTCCTTCTCCTTGAAGCATACGGGTCTGCTTCTCTCCACTTCCTTAGCCCTGAATCCCTCCTAAGCTTCATGTCTCAGCCACAGGATGAGCATCGTTGTGGTCTGGGATCTTGGGCTTGAGCTTTCTCAGAACTTGCTCTTCATCCTCTTCTTCAGCAACAGTTTCAGGCACTGGGGCCTTGTTCTTCTCAGCTGCAGGGATGCTTCTTGTGTTCCTCTTTGGCTTTGGCTTTGGAGCTGGCTTGGCCTTGGAAGCAGCTCCCCCTGATTTTATGGCATCTCCCATTAGCTTGGGTGCCTTGGGTGCTGGTGCAGCTACCTCTTCTTATTCTTCCTCTTCCATGATGGAAGCTTTGCCAAGCACTCTAGCCACAGTCTTCTTCACCCTTTCCTTTATTTTCTTGCTCTCAGCTGCAACTGACTCTATGGGCTTCTCAGTTGACATTCTGGCCTTTGACATTGGCTGCCTGCCTGCTGGCCTTTTGATTTTCAGGCCTGGCTTAGTGCCTTGAGCTGGCTCAACTCTCTTGGAAGTGGCCTCTTCCTCTTCCACATAGTCCTCATCTTCGGAATCTGAAGTCCTCTTTTTCCTCTGTCTCATGGCAACCTTTGGCAAGTTGCTAGGGGTGCTCCTGATGCCTTCATCAGAAGAGCTGGAGGGACTAGTGCCCTCACTCATGTGCACCTGCTGCTCTGACATGTTCTGGCTATCACTCTGGTCTGACATGCTGCAAGCTCTGACTGCTGACCCTGTGAACAGATTATAGATGAGGTAGAAAGGATGAGCATCACAAAATGCAGAGATTTTTGCAAAAATAATGATCCAAAAACTTAGTTTTAGTTTCCCACTGAAATCATCTCGGATCTACCGATTTTCAAACTCGGTGATACCGAAGCAGTTCTGGAACCTAAACTAGTGAACTCGGTTGGACCGAGTCACAGTTCGGTGGCACCGAGACTACTAGGGTTTCACAGAGTTCCAAAATCGGTCACACCGATAAGTAATTCTCGGTCAGACCGAGTCTCACTTGTGCAATGGCATAAGCCAAATCGGTGGGACCGAGTTTTTTAACTCGGTGGGTCCGAGATGGTTTCGGCGCAAACCTAAACCTAGAATTTTCGAATCAAAGCTAATCTACGGGCGTTTTGACTGGATAGGAGTGTTTCAATCGTGGCAAGAATCATGAAGAACACAATGTGCTAGGAATCAGATTGGAGAATAGCACAAAGATCAAGTCCATACCCTAGTTCGGCGGGGACTTGCTACGGCGGCAACGGCGGGGCAGAATTCCCGTTGACGGCGACGGAGACCAGCTACTGGAGGCGGCTGGTGGCGAGAAGATGATCCGGAGACCATGAGGGCAGAGCAGGCTAACGCGCGGGCGAAGGAGTTCGGAGAAATTTCCAAAATTTTGCCCGTGACTATATATAGCCCGACCCTATCGGTGTGACCGAGTGGAACAACTCGGTGGCACCGAGATTCATAACTGCGTGCCGTTACTGAAACTTGGTGTGACCGAAATGTTCAAATCGGTTGCACCGAGATTGAAAACCTAGATCAACTTAATGATCTCGGTAGAACCGAAAGTGGGGTATCGGTCAGACCGAGAATCATAAAGAGGTTTTGGAAGTTTAAGTCTATGACGAATCGGGGACTCCGAGCGCTCCTCACACAGAGTGGTTCGAATCTGACTTGATCGAATTTTGTGATGCAGCATGAATAGAATTTGAGACGAGAAAATCATAGATAGCTAGAGGAGGTTCTTAGGCATTCTTGTCCATCCACTTGGCAAAAAGAAATAAAGCCGAACAATCAAAACATCAAATGGATGTCCTCGAATGAGTAAAATATGCAACCAGCATGCTCACACAATAAGATGGCAAATGAAATATGTGGCAAGGCATGCACAACCAATTCTAGCATCTATCAAGCAATTTGCGATGACTAGGTCATCTATATATGAGTATATTGACTTAGGAGTCAAGTGAGAGCACTTGATCATAGGTCATACTCATCGTTTAAGCTCAAGTGGGGTTACCACTTTTACATAAAGCATTGTTTTGTTCACATCTTTAGAGTTGCTTTAGCTCAAGTCTTAGAGTAAAGCTCCCCCTAGATGTGATATCCCCCCTAACAGGGATGAACTAACCTTGGGTTTTGTCGATGATGACTTCATGTAGATATTGAAGATGTGGATGCTCAATGTTGATGTAGATCTCTTGGAGCTATCCATTTGAGTGAATTGCACTTTCAATACCTACATGGGTTAGTCCCACAAGGAACAAACAAGGATATCCATAGACATAGAGTGATGCACACACAAGATGATGTCCATGAAAACTTTTAGGCTACCTTGTCCCTTGTCTTACCAACAAGAGGGTTTGTGACTCCTTGAACTAGTGCAAGATGTGGAAGTTGATTGCACTTGTTCTTGCCAAAATGATAAGAGTGAAGTATGTTGGCGGAGTCACCCTCAAGAACTCTCTAGTTCTTCTTCTTTTGGATCCACACCATCTTGATGGGAATCCTTGGAGTTGTAGTCGTACTTGATGAAGTGGAACTTGAAGTAGTCTTGGGAATCCACTTGACTAAGGTCTTAGGAGCTTCTTCAAATGCATCAATTTCCTTTTGAAGCTTGTCCTTCCCTTTTTGCTTGTAGTCTTGTGGTGGAAGATCATCTTGAGCTTGTGTCCCCTTGAAAGAAGCATCATACTTCTCTTGTTGAGGGACAAACTTTGTCTTGGGGTATTGATCTTCTTCCCACTCAACTCCATTGGCATTGAACTTTCGTTCAAAACCAACACCTTGATTCTTCCGGTGCGTTCCTTGCTTGCACACAATTTCCTCGAATTGCTTACTCCCGGCAAGGCTTTTGTACACTCCTTTCTCTATAATTCCCTTCAATAAGCTATTTTCTTGCTCAAGTGTAACTTGGCTAAGAGAATCATTAGTGGAATCAAGTGAACTACTAGAAGCAACAATATTGGATTTAGCATGATCATTGTTACTACTAGAGGAAGAATCTTTCTTGTTACTAGACTTGACTTGAGGCATGTAAGTAGATAAGAGTAAACGCTTGGCAATGTAAGAAGAACTTTTCTTGCGGAGATCATCATTGATTGCTTTTAAGAACTCATGCTCTTACTCAAGATTGAGCTTCTCAAAGCGTAATTTCTCATGAGCTCTTAAAAGTTCTCGATGATCTTCGAAGATAATTTCATGAGCTAACTTAAGAGTGTTTAGTTCTTTAGTTAGAGCCTCAATCTTCTCCTTATCATTGTCATTCGTTTTATCTTGATTAGCATGATTAATTTGTCTTTCATCATAATATTCATCACTAGAGTTGTCACCAAGCAAATCATCACCTAACAAGTCATCTTCATCACTATTGAAATCAACATATTCGGGGTGTGTTACCTTAGGACCTTTGGCCATGAAGCATCTTCCAATTCCTTCATTTGGTGAGTCAAATATGTCGTAGGAGTTGGTTGACACAAGTGCTAGACCGGCAACACCTTCATCTAGAGTATCTTCAGAGTCGGAGTGATAACTTCTCTCGGAGTGGCTGTCGGAGTCGGAGCCGGATACCCATTCACCAACATGAGCTTGATGTCTTCGTCTTGTATAGCTCCTTGATGATTTTTCCTTCCTTTCCGAATCCTTGCTTCTCCGTGAGTATCTTCGTTCATAACGATCATCTCTACTCCTTCTCTCTCTTGGTGGTGATCCTTTGCTTCTTATTTTTGGAGAATCTTCTCTTCTCTTGTAGGGAGCCGTACACTCATTGGAATAGTGTCCGGGTCTTCCACAATTGTAGCAGTTTCGCTCTCGACTAGAAGATCTTTTGTCATTGTAGGACCTTGACTTGGAGCTTCTATATTTGCTTCTACTCTTGTAGAACTTGTTGAAGTTCTTCACCATTAAGCTCAATTCTTCATTGAAGTCTTGTTTCTCACTTGATGATGTAGGGGCTTCACATGAGGCTTTATAGGCACCACTTGATTTGTTGTGAAGTTCCTCTTTATCCTTAAGTGACATCTCATGAGCAACAATTCTTCCAATCATTTCCGTTGGCTTGAGATCTTTGTAATTGGGCATCATTTGGATCAATGTGCACACGGTGTCATATTTTCCATCCAAGGCTCTTAGAATTTTCTTGATGATGAATCTATCGGTCATCTCTTCACTTCCTCAGCCGGCAATCTCATTTGTGATGAGAGCAAGCCTAGAGTACATTTCAGCGACACCTTCACCATCCTTCATCTTGAACTTATCAAGTTGGCTTTGAAGCACATCCAACTTGGATTCCTTGACGGAGTCGGTACCTTCGTGCATATCAATCAAAGTGTCCCAAATTTCCTTTGCATTCTCAAGACGGCTGATTTTGTTGAATTCTTCGGGGCACAATCCGTTGAAGAGAATATCACAAGCTTGAGCATTGTATTGCAACATCTTCAACTCATCTGCGGTAGCTTCACGGTTTGGTTCTCTCCCATCAAAGAAGTCACCTTGCAAACCAACACACACAATAGCCCAAACGGCGGGGTTATGTCCAAGAATATGCATTTTCATTTTATGCTTCCAACTAGCAAAATTAGTACCATCAAAGTAAGGACCTCTACGATGATAATTTCCCTCGCTAGACGCCATACTCTCCTAGGTTGTGAAACCAAGGCTATGACCACCAAAAGCTATGGAGATCAAAGCAAATGGAGACCAAAGCTCTGATACCACTTGTAGGATCGGAAGTATGTCTAGAGGGGGGGTGATTAGACTACTTGACAAAATAAAAGCTTAACCTTTTCCCAATTTTAGTTCTTGGCAGATTTTAGCTATTTTAGGACAAGTCAAGCAATCATCACACAATTCAAGCAAGCATGCAAAGAGTATATTGGCAGCGGAAAGTAAAGCATGCAACTTGCAAGAATGTAAAGGGAAGGGTTTGGAGAAATCAAACGCAATTGGAGACACGGATGTTTTTCCCGTGGTTCGGATAGGTGGTGCTATCCTACATCCACGTTGATGGAGACTTCAACCCACGAAGGGTAACGGTTGCGCGAGTCCAAACAGGGCTCCACCCAAGGGTAACGGTTGCATGAGTCCACACAGGACTCCACCCACGAAGGGTCCACGAAGAAGCAACCACCCACAAAGGGTCCACGAAGAAGCAACCTTGTCTATCCCACCATGGCCATCGCCCACACAGGACTTGCCTCACTAGCGGTAGATCTTCATGAAGTAGGCGATCTCCTTGCCCTTACAAACTCCTTGGTTCAACTCCACAATCTTGTCGGAGGCTCCCAAGTGACACCTAGCCAATCTAGGAGACACCACTCTCCAAGAAGTAACAAATGGTGTGTAGGTAATGAACTCCTTGCTCTTGTGCTTCAAATGATAGTCTCCCCAACACTGAACTCTCTCTCATAGGATTTGGATTTGGTGAAAAGAAGATTTGAGTGGAAAGCAACTTGGGAAGGCTAGAGATCAAGATTCATATGATAGGAATGGAATGTCTTGGTCTCAACACATGAGTAGGTGGTTCTCTCTCAGAACATATGAATTGGAATGGTGTGTGTGTTCTGATGGCTCTCTCATCGAATGCGAAGGAGGTGGAGGGGTATATATAGCCTCCACACAAAATCCAACCGTTACACACAATTTTCCAATCTCGGTGGGACCGAATCAATAAACTCGGTCGGACCGAAAATGTAAACCTAGTGACCGTTAGAGATTTTTGGTGGGACTGACATGCAACTTGGTAGGACCGATGTGGTTAGGGTTTGGGCATAACGTAATCTCGGTGAGACCGATTACACAAACTCGGTGAGACCGAATTTGGTAATTAGCTAACCAGAGAGTTGGTCAGGTAAATTCGGTGGGACCGATTTGCTCTTTCGGTGAGACCGAGTGGAACTCGGTGAGACCGAAAAGTTACAAAGGGGAAACACTGAGTTTACATTGCAATCTCGGTGGGACCGATTCGCTCTTTCGGTGAGACCGAAAAGTTACGGAAGGGAAACAGAGAGTTTGCAACCCCATCTCGGTGAGACCGAGATCCTTATCGGTAGGACCGAATTTCTAGGGTTTGGCAGTGGCTAATGACAAGTGAAACTCGGTGGCGCCGGATAGGAAGAATCGGTAGGACCGAGTTTGGCTTAGGGTTTAGGTCATATGTCGATATGGGAAAGTAGTTGAGGGTTTTGGAGCATATCACTAAGCACATGAAGCAAGAGGCTCATTAAGCAACACCTCATCCCTCCTTAATAGTATTGGCTTTTCCTAAAGACTCAATGTGATCTTGGATCACTAAAATATAAAATGAAGAGTCTTGAGCTTTTGAGCTTGAGCCAATCCTTTTTCCTTAGCATTTTGAGGGTTCCACTTTCACATCCATGCCATGCCAATCATTGAGCTTTCCTGAAATAATCATCTTGGAATAGCATTAGCTCAATGAGCTATATGTTGTTATGAATTACCAAAACCACCTAGGGATAGTTGCACTTTCAAAGTTGCATTGGCTACTTTGCCCAAATGAGCTCAAAATTGGTGGAAGGCCCTAATTATATGTGACATTTCACCCTGTGGAGTCTCATGGCAAATGGAAATCATCTGCTTTCCCAAAACACCATCAAACACCTTCTGGCAGAAATTTAAAATGCATGTTTTGGCAATTTCCACTAATCTCCATGAGCTCAACTTTTTCCCACAGCCTCATCTGCTCCTCCTCTACCTCCTTCATGCTTGGCTGCCCAAGGATCAATGATTAAGGGGGGCAGAGACCCAATTTTCCTCTCTGGACAACCACTTTCCCCTCCCTTTCTCATCTCTCTCCCACTCCTGGCAAGTTCCAGAGCATCCAATGCCACTTTCCCATTGTTTACTCTCCCCTGCAGCTTCCAGACACAAGTGGACGCGTGAGTGTGCGCGGAAAAGCCGCGGATGCCGGCCAAAGACGCGCTCTGGAGCGCGAGGCAGAGCAGGCGACCGTTGACGCCGCATCCCCTGACCACCTCGAGCCTCCCCCTTGCGCCAGTCGAGGTGCCTCGACGTCCGCAACACGCCACCGTGCAGGCACCCTCGTCTCTTCCTCTCTCTCACCTCCTGCGGCGCGTGCCCAAAGCCGCCCGTCTCGGCCAATGCATGGCCTCGCACGCGCGAGCACCAGAGCCTTGCCCCGCTCCTCCTCTGTCTTCCTAGCGCCCCACTCAACTCCCACAGACGCCATAGACAGCCCCTCGCCCTCTCTCCTGGCATCCCGAGCCATTGCCGCGGCCACCCATGCGCCGCGTCCATGGTGAGCCACGGGTCGGCTACTTAAGGCCACCCCCGAGCCCCCTCTCTACTCCTTTGGCCCTCTCTCCATCCCGTGCATCCCCTGGACCAATCCGCACCTCCTCCCGTGCCCTCCAACCTCGTCCATGGCCGGAGCCGAGCCGCCGAACACCGCCTAAATTCTCGTCGTCCGGGCCCCCTCCTCCCCACCTATGGGTTACCTTGCATCTCTACTGCCCGCGGAGCTCCCCCGCACTCCGGTTACTCCTCCCGACGGCCGGAGCATCGTGCCCGCCATCGCCGTCGGCCACGTCCGCCACGGACGGCGCTCTCCTTGACCAAGTCCTCCCCGGCATGCATGCGACCAGTGGCTGGAAGCGCCTCTCTGCACTGGTCACGCCGGTTGGCAGAACGTCGCCGGGGGCGCTCTGTAGCCCCGGCAATCGCCGGCGGGAGCCGCTCCTCCTAGCGTCCAGAGCGCGCGCGGGAGGTGGAAGACGACCTGCCGCTGGGGCCCGCACAATAGCGACCCAGCAGCCGGGCCTGTCCGTTTAAGTGGATACGGCTCAAGCGGATCCGCTTCCCCCGCGCGGAAGCGTACTCCGCGAGGGCGCCTTCGGCGTCGCCCTGTCGTCCGCCTGGCCGAGCCGCTGGGCCGGCCCAGTGCGTTGCGGCGCTATGCTGCGCTTGGTGCGCAGTATAGGTATAACCCCCCCCCCACTTCCTTTGTCTTTTCCTTTTCCAGAAATTTGTAAAATCTCCCAAATATTCATATTAACTCCAAATTGAATGATTCAAATTTCTGGTGACTCCATAAATCATGATCTACCTGTTTGGTGCAGCATGCACATTTTTCCTAAACAATTTTCCTCACACAAATTTAATAAAATCCCATTTTACATTTCTGTGATAAACTTTAGAAAATCACAGAGGGCTCAAATTTGATCCAAATACCATGATTCAAATTTCTAGATGCTCCTGAGTTTATAACTTAGGTCATGAACATTTTTATTAATACTTTCTGTGCCACACAATATAATGAGCCATTTCTTCATATTTGTCAACTTTGCAAATTCATAGGAAATTCATTTGAACCCCAAATCCAGTGAAACCAACTCCTAGATGCTTCTAAAATCATGATTTCTTAAATGGGTGCCTTTGCTCATTTTTCAAAAATATATTTCTGTACACTTCTTGCAAATCCATAAACCCCTTGATTCCATCATGTTGAAATGTTCAAAAATATTCACTAATCCAATTCCAATGAAACCACCCTAGTTATTTTTCATGTGACCAGGGAAGTCCTAGAAAAGTCAAATCCATATTTTTTAGAGCACTTTTATTTTCTACCTTGTTGTGTTGCTTATTATGATTGTTTCGACGTTAGTTGACGAAGTAGACGGAGTACTTGGAGAAGGACCAGAAGATCTCAAGACTCTGATGAACCAGGCAAGCAGCCCTTTGACCATGTCTATGAAACCCTTTTTATGCATGTCATATAGCACTTTATTAGTGTTGCATCGAAATCATGATGAGATGGTAACCACTTTGATGGGTTGCCTCTATTACTTCCTCGTTGATACTTGCATTGTGCATGATCCTACCTCCTTATGAGGGTTATGCCGGTGGGAGTAGATAGGATGCTAAAGTAGTGCTATGCAAAAAAAAGGATGGGAATATGCATGGTGATGGAGACAAAGTATTTTCAAAAGACTTTTCAGAAACCCCATCGGGTGACACTTATGCCCGGGGGAGATGATGAGTTGGGTAACCACTTGATGACCAAGTGGTGTACCGAGGCAAGTGTGTGTGTTGTTTTTCAAAACGGATTGGTTTAAGTTGCGACCGTTATTCCAACCTTACATGCGCAACCACTCTACCCTTGTATGGGAAAGGGCATTATTGATTACCTAGGCCAATACTAGCTTGGAGCCCGCATTACTAGTGATGGGAGAGTTGTTGGTGCGCTCTCTCGGGACGGGGTCGTGCCAGGTAGGGGGGCCATGACTGTTTTCACAGGGCACCGGATACACCGTTGTGTCCCCTCTCGGATGTTATGATCTCGAGTGAGTCTTGTATGATGTACATCGTGAGGATATGGAACAACAAGTGGACTCCTTGTTAGTGTCGTCTAGGGAAAGATAGTGATCGGGTGCTTACCCCGGGTACTTGAGGTACCGCGGGTCGTGGATGACACGAAAGTTCCCTGGATCTTGTGGGTAAAGTGTGCAACCTCTGCAGAGTGTAAAACTTTTCGAATAGCCGTGTCCACGGTCAAGGACAGTTGGGTAACCGCTCTTGTGCTACGTCCACTTGTTTACAAACCAGTGTGTGTGGGAAGAACTACTTGGGTCAAGTCAAAGGACTTGACATGGATGAGTTGGGTTGGAGCCCACTCCCTTTATGTTGATATCTGTAACCTGTCCTCTTGGTTACTTGAATTCTCCTGATGCATGTCTTACAAGTTGTTGAACATGTCATTGCACTCAAAACTAGCTTTCCGCAAAAATTTACCTATATCATGCATTATTGTATCTTGAACCAAAACATGGGTTGCTTGCGAGTGCATTCAAGGTACTCATTGGCTTGCCACTGGTTATTTTATTGGCCAGGCATGAAAGAACAAGATATAATGAAGAGTACCTTGGTGACGAACATGCGAGCTAGGACGCTTCCCAGTCAGAATGCCTGTAGGGTTAAGGCAGATGGCATGGGTCCAAGTTGTTATTGAAGATTTCCGCTACGATGATACACTCAAGACTTGACCATAATGGTCCTACTTGTGTAAAACGGTATGTATGGATGTAAGACTCTTGTTATTCAGCTTCTGTGTGTTCAGTGAGCATTGATCTCTGGGATCACTGTACATGTGCATTCGGTGATCTCGACTTATGAGTCGGGGTCCCCACCAACCCGCTGTGCGGGGTGGAGGGGGAGGGCAGGGCCGAGGTCACCATGGCTCCCGAGGAAGAGGAGGACGGGGTTGTTTAGCTACGCCCCCACCGGCGGCCCTTCCTCTGATGGAAGGCCATGTTGGGGATCAGCCCCGGGAGTTCATCATCAGGCTGTACAAGCCCCCGTGTGGTCATCTTCGTCTCCCTACTCCATTCGCACAGGAAATGGAGCCTGAACAACCATGCTCTCTGAGGTTGCACAGGAGGGGCTGTGGGAATGTCGGTATGCGGGTGGATGTCGATTTCCCAGCTCCTCATGTCATGTACCTCCGTCGTGGCTGCAAGACTTTTGCTAGTACCCACGGCTTCTCGGAGGGGCACGTTCTCCAGTTCAAATTAATGGAGAACGACCTACTCTCCATCAAGATCTTCGGCCACTCGGGAGGTCGCTTAGGGTTCTGCGCAGAGAGCTGTACCGATGACAAAAGCTCCTCTTCGAGTGAAAGAAACGAGGAGGGCAGTGACGGTGATGACGACGACAGCGGGCGGGAGGGCGACGACTCCGACTCTGGCTGATCGCCGCCCGCACCATGTTCGTCACGCGGCAGCACCATCATCTGCAACCGCATCTCCCTCCTGGCAATGTGATTTGCCGGGGAGTTGGATGAAGAGGTGGGGGTGGTGCTCCCCGACCCCACCAGCAGTCCTCCAGTTGTACCCCGGCAGGCTCCCTCTTGGGCAGCAGCTCCATTCTCCTACCGCGTCCGGCTGTCCCTGGTGGCGGTAGCTGACGAGTCGCCTCCGCCGTGCTCTCCATCGATGCGTTCCCCAGTGATCCCCTGCTCTCGCTAGGCTACCTCTCCTGGAACCCAATGGGGGCGGGCTGGGATCCTGCCCAGGCGCTCCTTTTGCCCTCCTCGCCTTCAACGATAATGCCTAGGAGGAGAGGGACAAGAAAGGGCATCCGCATCTTTTTTTGAATCTTAAATCTGTAGGCACTTGCCAAATTTTAATTCAAATAATGTAATCTCTCGAGTCCAAGTTTGTGTTCTGTAATGCTTGTACTTGTATCAGCATGTTAACGAAAAAGATGAACCTTGACGGTAACCCGTGCATGTATATGTCCATGTAGAGGTGGGATGCCTCTTTAGTGTAAATAAACGAGTTTTTCCCGGCAGGCTATCCTACCAGTATCCTTTTACTTGCCGGACAACTATGTCTACCGGGCCAAATCCAAGGGGACCAGCCCCCCGCCAACTCCTTTTTACCAAAGGCCACTATGACCACCCTGACCGAAGCAGCGTTCGAGTCAAGGATGGGAGCACCTAAGTCTCAAAAGATTGGCAAGGCTTTCTTATGCACAAGTTATAGTTTACATAACACTAATGGACAAGAGGTAGAACTTATCTGTTTGGCTTGCCGGGATCACAGTGCCGGGCTATCTTCTCAATTCCTTGTTGAAGCCAAGTTCGCGGCAGGAACCTGCAGCTTCATGAAGATGAGAATGAATGCAGGATGCGATCCTATCTATATGCATATGCAAATGCTCATGAAATTCTTATGAAGTGATCTTGGAATGCTCATGCATGCATGCAACTTGATCGGGGCCCCCCATAGTGCTTCGTTTATTTTCTCTTGCACAGGGTCATCGCCCAGGCTTTGTACAAGGGGTTACATGCAGATGAGGAAAGGCATGTACAAAAGGGTGGCTGCCGGGCAGGGCTCGACAGCCATGCCTTGTGGGTAGAACGTGTGGAGATGCTCAATATTCCATGAGTTTTGCAATAGAGTGCCATCTCTAGTCTCCAAACGGACTGCGCCAGGTATGGTGACTCGTACTACCCGGTAAGTGGCTTCCCACTTCGGTGATAACTTGTTTGTACCCTTGGCGGACTAAACGCACCTAAGGACAAGGTCGCCTTCCTTAAAACACCGGGCATGAAACCTGCGGCTGTGATAGCGACGCATGGCTTGCTGATAGCATGCCGCACGCATAGCAGCCCAGAGACGGTTCTCCTCGAGTAGCATAGCGTCGTCACGCCAGTGCTGATCTTGCGCTATTCCATCATAGGCAAGCACTCGAGGCGACCCATAAATGAGTTTTGTGGGGATAACTGCTTCTGCCCTGTAGACCAGGGAGAAGGGAGTCTCCCTGGTAGCTCGGTTTGGTGTCGTTCTGAGGGACCAAAGAACTACCGGCAGCTCCTCGATCTGCCCCCAGTCGTGCTTCCATAGCGCATCAAAGGTTCTTGTCTTGAGGCCCCACAGCACTTTAGCGTTCGCCCTCTAGGCTTGTCCATTTGCTCCGGGGGTGCGCCACAGAGGCAAATGAGATCTTGCATCCGAGGGCATGAACATATTGCATGAAGGCGCGGCTCGTGAACTGGGTGCCGTTGTCGGTAATAATCCTTGCCGGAATTCCAAAATGACACACCAGCTCTTCAAGAACTTGATAGCTGACTGAGCAGTCACCTTTCTCACGGCAGTCACTTCCGGTCACTTTGTAAACTTGTCAACAGCAATGAACAAGAATTCAAAGCCCCCGATTACTTGGGGGAAGGGCCCGAGGATATCGAGCCCCTAGACCGAAAATGGCCATGATAGAGGGATTGTCTAAAGAGCTTGGGCAGGCAGGTGGGTTTTCTTGGAATGGAACTGGCAGGCTTCACACTTGGTGACTAGCTCGACCGCATCTTGGAGGTCTATGGGCCAATAGAATCCTTGCCGGAATGCTTTCCCAACTAATGCCCTTGATCTAATGCGGGAGCCGCACATGCCTTTGTGTATCTCAGCCAACAGTTCCTTTCCTTCCTCCCGACAGACACACTTCAATTTCACACGTTGGGCCTCCTTCTATTCAAAGTGTCATCGATAAACTGGTACATACTAGCCCTCTGGGCTACTTTTTTAGCTTCATCTTGGTCGCCGGGAAGCTCTACGGTTTGGAGGAACTGGACAATGTGCCTTGCCCTAGTTGGAGCCTGGGGCTTGGCAACGAGGACTAGCGGCACCTCCTCTGCTGCGGGAGCACATGCCTCGTTCGCGGGGGCCATGGGCCCAGTTGGATGGTGTGGTCTGGCAGGCTGGGAGGAGTTGTTTCCAGCAGGGTCTCTGCCAGGAGCGGACGGCTCTAACGGAGAGGCTTACTGGTGTCCATTGTTCTCCTTTTCTAAGCCGTTGTTGCTGGGGATACGGAGGGCTGAGTAAAATGGAGAACAAAAGTTCCTGGTTCCACAGGAAGCTTTTGCGCAGCACACTTTCACGGATGATCAGCTATGTTGTTTTCCGCACGGGGTATGTGCTCTGTTTGCAATCCGTCAAAGCATTCCTCCAATCTTCTCACTTCCTCTATGTATGCCTCCATCAATGGACTTTGGTAATCCTTATTAACTTGTCTCACCACAAGCTGTGAATCTCCTCGAATGACCGGCTTCTTAATTCCCAATTCTGCTGCAATCTTGAGCCTGGCAAGGAGCCCTTCATACTCTACTGTATTGTTGGTCGCCTCCTCCCAGGCAAAATGCATTTGGACAACGTGCTTCAAGTGCTCCCCGGAGGGGACAACAATAAGCACGCCAGCCCCCGCACCTTGCAGGGAAAAGGCACCATCAAAATACAAAATCCATTCTTGGGGTGATTCCTTGCCGGGGATAACTGTCTCTGCCACTTCCTCATCGGGGGTTGGCGTCCATTCTGCAATAAACTCTGCCAATGCCCTACTCTAGATGGTTGATGTGCTATCAAACTTACAACTAAAACTGGATAACTCCAAAGCCCATTCCACTATTCTACCAGTAGTATCAGGGTTTTGGAGCATCCTTTGCAACGGGAAGCGAGTGACAACTCTAATCTCATGGGCTTGGAAGTAGTAGCGTAGTTTCCTTGAGGCCATGATGAGGCCAAAGATCAACTTTTGCACGCCAGAGTACCTCGATCTAGCCCCCTGCAACAAGGATCTGACGAAGTACACTAGGCGCTGCACCACTTTCTTCTTTGCCGCATCCTTGGAGTTGCTCTTACTGCTGTGCTCATTTTTGTCCTGATCCTTTTCTGACTCTGCCGGTCCTTGCTCACTTTCTGCTTCATCTACTTCCCGTTGTGCCACCAAGGCTGCAATAACCACATGGTTGGTTGCTACTAAATATAGCAGCAACGGTTCTTGTGGCTTCAGAGCAACCAAGGTGGGTACAGAGGACAAGTAGGCCTTCAACTCTTGCAAAGTTGCATCTGCTTCCGGGGTCCACTTCATGGGCCTTGCCTTCTTCAAGATTTTGAAGAATGGCAGGGCGCGCTCGCACTGGTAGAAAAAGGGCCTATAGTCCCGGTTCGTAAGGGCCTTTAGTCCCGGTTCTGGAACCGGGACTAAAGTGTCGGTACTAATACCTCCCCCCTTTAGTCCCGGTTCAATCCAGAACCGGGACTAAAGGCCCTCCACGTGGGTAGTGCGCAGAGCCCAGTCAGGAGACCCTTTGGTCCCGGTTGGTGGCACCAACCGGGGCCAAGAGGCATCCACGCGTCAGCACTTCTGTGGCTGGGGTTTTTGTTTTTTTTTGAAAGGGGGGGGAGTTGGGGGTTTTGGGGGGTTAATTTAGGTGTTTCATATATTGTGTTAGCTAGCTATAATTAATAGAGAGAAGTGTCCTCTGTTATGTCCGTGCTTGGTCGACGCTACGTACTATACATACGTATAGAGAGGGCTAGACACGCTAGCTAGCTAGTAAGCAAACGAAGGAAACAGAAGATCGTCATGAACATATATGCATACAGAGGGAAGTGATATCGACCACCTCTCCTTCTCCGAGAGATTGGTCGAACAACAAGTTCTCGTATATCTATCTGACACTACCGGCTACATATATACAATAATTATCTCTTACAAATATAATCATACGGACTCAGGGTCCACATAGAATTCTCCGTCTTCAGGGATCACGTGGTCAAGAAAGAATGCCGCCAATTCCTCTTGAATTGCTCGCATGCGAGCTGGTGCTAGGAGTTCATCCCGCTTCCGAAACATCTAATTTGAAGAAGGGGGTCAATACATATATATATATATATATATATATATATATATAAATGAATGAAACTCAACACAAATGATGGTAATAAAATAAAATTGTGAATGTTGTTATTTACGTACTTCATATTGTTCGTTAGAGTACCCGCCCCGCTCACAGGTCGTGTGGCGGATGGACTCGCAGATGTAGCATCCACAGAAATCATTCCCTTGTTCCTGCCACAACCACTTTACAAGAAATAGAGGTCAATCAAACTGATAAGCAAGAATGCTAAATGGTATTGATGAAACTAGCGCTTGAATCACTAGGAGATGCGCGGAACATGCTACTGTAGTACTTACTTTCGGGTGTCTAAATTCCAGCTCCTTCGGCAGTCCCGGAACTGTTTTGGTGAATTTTCTCCAAACCCTGCCGGACAAAGAAAACAATTACTTGATATCAGGAAATGAACAAAGTTGCTGATATGGTGGATAATGATCGATTTAACTTACTTCTTGAGGATTTCAATCATGTCCGCATACTCCTGGGGATCTTTTTGGTTAGAGTCCAAGACGGTTACTACTCCCTGCTTAAGCTTAATCTCTAGGAGAATATAGTGGAAACTGCACACACATGCATAACTCATGAATTACATTACTATAACCTTGACTAATATATAAGGGAAACCGAATACGCACAAGACAGTAACACTCACCTGAAGTTGTAAGGAAAGAGTATTATATCTTTGTTTTGATTCATTATGAACGATCGTAGCAAGTTGGCCTCGGTAGCTGCGGCATGAAGTTTAACCTGAGTTGCATCTATGAGATATGTGTTAATGAACCCAATATCACCGACTTGTCTTTTCTTCAATTCGGCGATCTTCAATCTGCATAATATAGTGAGGATGATTATAAATACATGCAATGAAAGAGCTAAGCTATATAGAGAAACTTAATGACAGAAGTAGTACTACTTACAGACAGTAGCAGGTGACCGTTGTTTTATCGAGGGACAATTGATTGAAAAACTGATAGAACTCCTCAAATGGAACAGGCAACAGATCAATTCCAACGAGGTCATGCTCCTTTTTAACTTTCACATACAAAGTACTCCTCCCCCCAGAGTCTCTGCAGATTTTCAAGTACCAATCATGCAATCTTCGCATCATCGTTGATAGAGATCTTTCATCTTTGACGAGAGGCTTCCCGTACTCGTATCTTTGTATCTTCACGTCCATGGGTTAATAATGTACTTCGTCGGGCAGGTAATCTGCAAGATTGCTATAACCGGGCACCATCCTCGGATCATTAGAGACGTTGTGGCTAGGCACCTTGAGCGGGGGGCACGATTGCTTCGCTTGTTCGCCGAGCTGGGCAATTTGTTTCCCAGCTCGTCGTTCTTTCAGCCTTTGATCACTGACACTAGGAAACCTCTCTCGACCCCTCGGCGATCCTCGACCCCTCGAACCCTCGATGACCCTGGAACCCTCGACCCCTAGACGACCCTCTTCTTCCTCTCATGTTCGAGAGGATCGCCGAGGGGTCGGGAGGTTTCCTAGTGTCAAAGGATTCAACAAAACCATGTCTTCATCATTAGGCGAAAGTAACATGTGCATGATGGTACGAAGCTCTTCAAAGTTGTTCTGGAACGGAGTCCCAGATAGGATAATTCGCTTTTTGGTACAAAGTTCAGAAAGAGCCTTCCGAATATCGCTATTTGGAAGGCCTTTGCTGAATTCGTACCAAAAGGCGGATTATTCTATCCGGGACTCCATTCCAGAACAACTTTGCAGAACTTCGTACCAACATGCCCTGGTTACTTCCGGTTAATCATGAAGGCATGGATTTCTTCAATACTTTGACACTAGGAAACCTCTCTCGACCCCTCGGCGATCCTCGACCCCTCGAACCCTCGACGACCCTGGAACCCTCGACCCCTAGACGACCCTGCTGGAACCCTCGACCCTCGACTCTATAGAACCCTCGAACCCTCGACCCTGAAACCCTCGACCCTTGACCCCTTAACGACCCTCGACCCTCTACCCTAGTTCCCGACCCTCGACCCCTCGGCGATCCTCGACACCCTTGTTCCCGATAAAAATTAAGAAGAAGAAGAAGAAGAAAATAGAGGAGAAGAAGAAAGGAATAGCTAGAGGAGAAGATCGAAGAAAAAAGAAGAAAAAGAAGAGGAGAAGAAGAAAGGAATAGTGGAGAAGAAGAGAAAATAGAATATATTCTATTTTCTCTTCTTCTCCACTATTCCTTTCTTCTTCTCCTCTTCTTTTTCTTCTTTTTTCTTCTTCTTATTTATTTCTCCTCTTCTTTTCCTCTCCTCTTCTTCTTTCTTTCCTCTTCTTATTTTCTTCTTTCCTATCCTTCTTTTTCTAAAATTGTAACTTTTGCATATATAAACTCTTCTAAAATTGTGACTTTCTATATAAAACTTTCCTATCGGGAGGGGGAGAAGATCTACGAAAAAAAAGAAGAAAAAAAAGAGGAGAAGAAGAAAGGAATAGAGGAGAAGAAGAAAAAATAGAAAAAAAATTCTATTTTTTCTTCTTCTCCTCTATTCCTTTCTTCTTCTCCTCTTCCTTTTCTTCCTCTCCTCATCTTCTCCTTCTTCCTCTCCACTAACATAAAATGCACTAACCTAAAATGCAACAAACATAAAATGCACTAAATCGATCAACTAACCTAAAATCATTGATAAAATGCACTAACCTAAAATCGATATCTACTAACAACTTAAAAAAATTAGTACATATATGAAAAAATGCATATATGAAAAGAAAACATCATCATATCATCAATAGAAAAAAAACATCATCATATCATCAACAGAAAAAAAAAATCATCATATCATCAACATCATCATATCATCAACATCATCATATCATCAACCTAAAATCAGTGATAAAAAGGGCGCCGGCGGCCGGACCGAAAGTGGTGGCGTGTGGTCGGGGCGACGGCGACGGGGTTGGGGAAGGGGCGGCGCGCGCGGCGACGGCGACGGGGTCAGGGAAGGGGCGGCGCGCCGCGGGCGTGCGGCGGGGCGGGCTCGGGGACGGGGCGGGGCGACGACGGGCTCAGGAACGGGGCGGGGCGGGCTCGGGGACGGGGCGGGGCGACGACGGGCTCGGGAACGGGGCGGGGCGACGGTGCAGGGACGGGGCGGGGCGACGGCGCGGGGACGGGGCGGGCTCGGGGACGGGGCGGAGCGGGCTCGCGGACGGGGCGGGGCGACGACGGGCTCGACGACGGGCTCGGGGACGGGGCGGGCCGACGGCGGCGGGCGCGGGGCGACGGCGACGGCGATGGGGTCAGGGAAGGGGCGGCGCGGGGCGACGACGGGCTCGGGGCGGCGCGCGGCGGGCGCAGGGCGACGGCGCGGGGCGACGACAGGCTCGGGGCGGCGGCGACGACGACGAACGGCCTAGGGGCGAATGGGAGCGGTTGGCCAAAATTTCACAAGTGTTGGCTTATATAGACAGATCAATGGTCCCGGTTCGTGACACCAACCGGGACTAATGCCCCTCTTTGGTCCCGGTTGGTGCCACGAACCGGAACCAAAGGCCAATTTTCAGCAGCCGAAAGGGCGGGAAGCGGCGGCCTTTGGTCCCGGTTGGTGGCACCAACCGGGACTAAAGGGGGGCATTGGTCACGGTTGGTGCCACGAACCGGGACTAAAGGGGGCATTGGTCACGGTTAGTGCTACCAACCGGGACCAATGGCCTTTCCTGCCCCGCGCCCAAAAGTTTAGTCCCACATCGCTAGCTGAAGGGCGCCGGCACTGGTTTATAAGCGCGGGTGTGCCTCCCCATTCGAGCTCCTCTCTAATGCAGGCTTTCGGGCCTAAACTTGCTACTGCCTGTGGGCCTATTGGGCCTTCTGCGGGCCTGAATCCTGGCCCATGTAGGGTTTCTAGTCGTATTCAGGGCGTGGAGGCCCAGTAGGGGGCATTTTTTTTGGTTTTTTCTTTTTTATTTCTACATTTTTTTGGTTTTATATTTTTTTATTTCTACTTACAACTAAATACTTACAGTTTTTTAGTGATTTCTTTTTTCCTTTTAGGTCACAAAAATTATAAACCTTCTGTTAGTGCCATTAGTTTTAAATTTTGAATAGTTTAAATTTGAATTTTTAAAAATTTGTGTGAATCACTAGTTTATGAATAACTTTACTATAAAAATAGAATTTTTTTCTATTTATTTTTTATTTATACTTACAAGTAAATACTTAATAGTTTTTTAGTGATTTCTTTTTGATTTTAGGTCACAAAAATTATAAACTTTCTGTTAGTGCCATTAGTTTTGAATTTTGAATAGTTTAAATTTGAATTTTTAAAAATTTGTGTGAATCACTAGTTTATGAATAACTTTACTATAAAAATAGAATTTTTTTTCTTCTTTGCTATTTATTTTTTATTTATACTTACAATTAAATACTTATAGTTTGATTTTAGGTCGCAAAAATTATATCCTTTTTGCTATTGAAGAATATTATAGTTTTATTTTAGTTGATCATAACATAATATTTTAATTGGTTGTTTTTATTTTCATAAAAGTTTTGTAGTTCATTCTGTTTGCTATTAATTCATTCTTTGAGCTAAATGACTCTGAAATTGGAAAGCATTTCAAAATGAACTCTAAAAAGGTTGAAAGTTGGCATGGTATCATCATTTCACCCACATAGCATGTTCCAAAAAGTAGAGAGGGTTATGACAAAAACTTGATGCACTTCGTGTACAAAATGGACAATCACTTTCGAAGTATCAAAGTTTCGAACCATAAGACATGAAAGCATTTCAAATGAACTCTGAAAAAGTTGAAAGTTGGGATGGTATCATAATTTCACCCACATAGCATGTGCATGTACAAAACGGACAATGGTAGCATGTTCGTCTATTACAAATTTGGCATGGTATCATCATAATAGCTGTGGGAGAAAGTCTTCACTTTTTCTTTGCTTGTGTCATTTGCTTATTGCGCCGTAACCATGGATAATCTTCATTGTTTATCAGGATGCTTGGGTCAGCCTTGACATTGAAGGGAGGAATTTCATGAAACTTTTCATAATCTTCAGACATGTCTGTCTTGCCGTCCACTCCCAGGATGTCCCTTTTTCCTGAAAGAACTATGTTGCACTTTGGCTCATCGTATGATGTATTCGCTTCCTTATCTTTTCTTTTTCTCGGTTTGGTAGACATGTCCTTCACATAGATAACCTGTGCCACATCATTGGCTAGGACGAACGGTTCGTCAGTGTACCCAAGATTTTTCAGATCCACTGTTGTCATTCCGTACTGTGGGTCTACCTGTACCCCGCCACCTAACAGATTGAGCCATTTGCACTTAAACAAAGGGACCTTAAAATCAGGTCCATAGTCAAGTTCCCATATGTCCACTATGTAACCATAATATGTGTCCTTTCCGCTCTCGGTTGCTGCATCAAAGCGGACACCGCTGTTTTGGTTGGTGCTCTTTTGATCTTGGGCGATCGTGTAAAATGTATTCCCATTTATCTCGTATCCTTTGTAAGTCAATACAGTCAAAGATGGTCCCCTGGACAACAAGTACAACTCATCACAAACAGTGTTGTCACCTCTGAGATGTGTTTCCAACCAACTGCTGAAAGTCCTGATGTGTTCACATGTAATCCAGTCGTCGCACTGCTCCGGGTGTTTGGAGCGCAGACTGTTCTTGTGTTCATCGACATACGGGGTCACCAAGGTAGAGTTCTGTAGAACTATGTAGTGTGCTTGAGACCAAGAATATCCGTCCCTGCATATTATTGAGTCTCTTCCAAGAGTGCCTTTTCCAGTCAGTCTCCCCTCATACCGCGATTTAGGGAGACCTATCTTGTTAAGGCCAGGAATGAAGTCAACACAAAACCCGATAACATCCTCTGTTTGATGGCCCATGGAGATGCTTCCTTCTGGCCTAGCGCGGTTACGGACATATTTCTTTAGGACTCCCATGAACCTCTCAAAGGGGAACATATTGTGTAGAAATACGGGCCCCAGGATGACAATCTCGTCGACTAGATGAACTAGGACGTGCGTCATGATATTGAAGAAGGATGGTGGGAACACCAGCTCGAAACTGACAAGACATTGCGCCACATCACTCCTTAGCCTTGGTACGATTTCTGGATCGATCACCTTCTGAGAGACTGCATTGAGGAATGCACATAGCTTCACAATGGCTAATCGGACGTTTTTCGGTAGAAGCCCCCTCAATGCAACCGAAAGCAGTTGCGTCATAATCACGTGGCAGTCATGAGACTTTAGGTTCTGAAACTTTTTCTCTGGCATATTTATTATTCCCTTTATATTCGACGAGAAGCCAGTCGTGACCTTCATACTGAGCAGGCATTCAAAGAAGATTTCTTTCTCTTCTTTCGTAAGAGCGTAGCTGGCAGGACCTTTATACTGCTTCGGAGGCATGCCGTCTTTTTCGTGCAAACGTTGCAGGTCCTCCCGTGCCTCAGGTGTATCTTTTGTCTTCCCATACACGCCCAAGAAGCCTAGCAGGTTCACGCAAAGGTTCTTCGTCACGTGCATCACGTCGATTGAGGAGCGGACCTCTAGGTCTTTCCAGTAGGGTAGGTCCCAAAATATAGATTTCTTCTTCCACATGGGTGCGTGTCCCTCAGCGTCATTCGGAACAGCTAGTCCACCAGGACCCTTTCCAAAGATTACGTAGTGTAAATCATTGACCATAGCAAGCACGTGATCACCGGCGCGCATGGCGGGCTTCTTCCGGTGATCTGCCTCGCCTTTGAAATGCTTGCCTTTCTTTCGACATTGATGGTTGGTCGGAAGAAATCGACGATGGCCCAGGTACACATTCTTCCTGCATTTGTCCAGGTATATACTTTCAGTGTCCTCTAAACAGTGCGTGCATGCGTGGTATCCTTTGTTTGTCTATCCTGAAAGGTTACTGAGAGCGGGCCAATCGTTGCTGGTCACGAACAGCAACTCCTTAAGGTTAAATTCCTCCTGTCTGTGCTCATCCCACGTACGTACACCGTTTCCATTCCACAGCTGTAAATGTTCTTCAACTAATGGCCTTAGGTACACATCAATTTCGTTGCCGGGTTGCTTAGGGCCTTGGATGAGAACTGGCATCATAATGAACTTCCACTTCATGCACATCCAAGGAGGAAGGTTATACATACATAGAGTCACGGGCCAGGTGCTGTGATTGCTGCTCTGCTCCCCGAAAGGATTAATGCCATCCGCGCTTAAAGCAAACCATTCATTCCTTGGGTCCTTTGCAAACTCATCCCAGTACTTTCTCTCGATTTTTCTCCACTGCAACCCGTCAGCGGGTGCTCTCAACTTCCCATCTTTCTTTCGGTTCTCACTGTGCCATCGCATCAACTTGGCATGCTCTTCGTTTCTGAACAGACGTTTCAACCATGGTATTATAGGAGCATACCACATCACCTTCGTAGGAACCCTCTTCCTGAGGGGCTCGCCGTCAACATCACCAGGGTCATCTCGTCTGATCTTATACCGCAACGCACCGCATACCGGGCATGCGTTCAGATCCTTGTATGCACCGTGGTAGAGGATGCAGTCATTAGGGCATGCATGTATCTTCTCCACCTCCAATCCTAGAGGGCATACGACCTTCTTTGCTGCGTATGTACTGTCGGGCAATTCGTTATCCTTTGGAAGCTTCTTCTTCAATATTTTCAGTAGCTTCTCAAATCCTTTGTCAGCCACAGCATTCTCTGCCTTCCACTGCAGCAATTCCAGTACGGTACCGAGCTTTGTGTTGCCATCTTCGCAATTGGGGTATAACCCTTTTTTGTGATCCTCTACATGCGATCGAACTTCAGCTTCTCCTTTTGGCTAATGCATTGCGTCCTTGCATCGACAATGACCCGGCGGAGATCATCATCATCGGGCACATCGTCTGGTTCCTCTTGATCTTCAGCAGCTTCACCCGTTGCAGCATCATTGGGCACATCGTCTGGTTCCTCTTGATCTTCACCAACTCCCCCCGTTGCAGCATCACCGTATTCAGGGGGCACATAGTTGTCATCGTAGTCTTCTTCTTTGCCGTCTTCCATCATAACCCCTATTTCTCCGTGCCTCGTCCAAACACTATAGTGTGGCATGAAACCCTTGTAAGGCAGGTGGGAGTGAAGGATTTTCCGGTTAGAGTAAGACCTCGTATTCCCACATTCAGTGCATGGACAACACATAAAACCATTCTGCTTGTTTGCCTCAGCCGCATCGAGAAACTCATACACGCCCTTAATGTACTCGTGGGTGTGTCTGTCACCGTACATCCATTGCCGGTTCATCTGCGTGTATTATATATAATTAAGTCTCCAAATTAATAGAAGTTCATCATCACATTAAAACCAAAGTGCATACATAGTTCTCATCTAACAACATATAGCTCTCCAGAGCATCTAATTAATTAAACCATACATTGAAACTATGTAAAACATTTCAATGCGAAAACAAATGCGATCATAATCGCAACCAAGGTAACAATTGATCCAACGGCATAATGATACCAAGCCTCGGTATGAATGGCATATTTTCTAATCTTTCTAATCTTCAAGCGCATTGCATCCATCTTGATCTTGTGATCATCGACGACATCCGCAACATGCAACTCCAATATCATCTTCTCCTCCTCAATTTTTTTATTTTTTCCTTCAACAAATTGTTTTCTTCTTCAACTAAATTTAATCTCTCGACAATAGGGTCGGTTGGCATTTCCGATTCACATACATCCTAGATAAATAAAATCTATGTCACATTGGTCGGCATAACTTTCATAAACAATAAATGAACCAATAGTTATAAAGATAATATACATACCAAATCTGAATCATAGACAGGACAAGGGCCGACAGGGGCAGATACCAAAACCATTGCACTATATAAGATGCAATAATAAATGTAAGAAAATGATACAAGTATCTATCTAAACATACAAGTAAGAATATTTTTCCTTTCAGAAAGAAGATAAGAACAAGAGGCTCACCACGGTGGTGTTGGTGATGAGATCGGCGCGGGTGATCGACGGCGGTGAAGACGGGGACGGGGCGTGACGAACCGCTAAATCTAGACAAATCTCGAGGAAAATGGAGCTTGGAGGTCGAGCTTCGAGAGGAGAAAGCTTAAGTAGTGTGGCTCGGGCATTCCATCGAACACCTCATGTGCATAGGAGGTGAGCTAGAGCACCACAAAGCCCTCTCCCCCTCGGCCAGAAAAAACCGAGCACTGTGCTTTGCTCTTGCACGAGGGGGTATATATAAGCACCTCATTGGTCCCGGTTGATGACATGAACCGGGACTAAAGGGAAGCCTTTGGTCTCGGTTCAAGCCACCAACCGGGACCAATGGTGGTGGGCCAGGAGCGAGGCCCATTGGTCCCAGTTCGTCCCACCAACCGGGACCAAAAGGTCCAGACGAACCGGGACCAATGGCCCACGTGGCCCGGCCGGCCCCCTGGGCTCACGAACCGGGACCAATGCCCACATTGGTCCCGGTTCTAGACTGAACCGGGACTAATGGGCTGAGCCGGCCTGGACCATAGCCCTGTTTTCTACTAGTGTCGGCAGACCTGGAAATGAATCTGCTTAGCGGCAACGCACCCTATCAGACGCCTCACATCCTTGACTGTCCTTGGCGCCTGGATCTGCTCGATAGATTTAATCTTGTTGGGGTTGGCTTTGATCCCCCGATGGGACACAAAGAACCCAAGCAGCTTGCCGGAGGGAACGCCAAACACACACTTCTTCGGTTTGAGCTTCAATTTAATCTTGCGCAGGTTAGCAAATGTTTACTCCAAATCCTGAATAAGGGTGGCTCTATCCTTGGTTTTGACCACAATATCATCCATATAAGCTTCTATGTTTCTGTGGAGTTGTGTCTCAAAACCAATCTGGACTGCCCTTGCAAAAGTGGACCCGACACTCTTTAATCCGAATGGCATGCGGACAAAACAGTACGTATCACATGGAGTGATGAACGACGTCTTCTCTTCATCTTCCTTGGACATGAAGATCTGGTGGTACCCAAAATATGCATCTAAAAAGGAGAGCAAATCACAGCCTGATGTGGAATCCACAATCTGATCAATACGCAGCAAGGGAAACGGGTCCTTCGGGCAAGCTTTGTTGAGATATGTGAAATTTATGCAAAGCCTCCACTTCCCATTTGTCTTCTGAACTACTACTGGATATGCCAACCACGTGGGATGCAAGACTCCTCTGACCAAACCAGTTGCTTCCAATTTCTTGATCTCTTCTGCAATAAACTGCTGCCTCTCCAAGGCCTCCTTCCGGACTTTCTGCTTGACAGGTCGGGCTATGGGTAGACAGCAAGGTGGTACTCGATTACCTCCCTGAGAACACCAGGGATATCAGATGTTTGCCATGCAAACACATCGAAAATTTCCCATAGGAAGGCAACGAGCGCGCTTTCCTATTTGTCATTGAGGGTGGCGCTGATAGTGAAAGTACCATCAACGCCAGCCAACCTTGCCAGGACCTTCTTCATTTGGGGAGCAGTGACCATGGATCTCTTATTTGTTGGAACACTCCGGCACGTCGTCAACAGGTGTCGTGCACTCAGTGGGGGCACGCTTCCCGGACTCTTTGCTGGATTCCCTACAACCCTTCTTCTTTCCTCTGTCCTCCTTGGCAGGAACTGCTGCTGCCGCTGCCTCTGTCGCGACTGCATTCTGGTACATCTTGTCCACTCAAACGATTGCATCCTTCTCATCTGATGGGATGGTAATGACCCCCAAAGGCCTAGGTATCTTCGAGGAATTATAGGCATAGTGGGATGCCGCCATGAATTTAGCCAGGGCTGGGCGTCCAAGAATCCCATTGTACAGCAGGGGGAGATCGACTACATCGAACACAATCTTCTCAGTCCGGTAGTTCAGTTCTCCCTCAAACATTACCGGCAATGTGATCTTTCCCTTAGGATGACTCCTTCTGGGATTAGATCTTTGAAACATGTCGGTAACTTCCAGCTCTTCTTCTGATATCTAAAGTCTTTGGGGAGATCAGATTCAACTCGGCCCTGCCATCCACCAACATCTTTGTAACCTTGAGGTTGCGAATTGTTGGGGAGAACAACAATGGCAAGCACCCTACCGCAATGGTACGGCTAGGATGATCCTCTTCGTCAAATATGATGGGCGTGTGTAACCATTTGAGAAGCTTCCGGGCCTCTGGCGTTGGTTCCATGACATTGACTTCTCATGCCCACCGCTTGAGCTGGCTGTGAGAGGTGTGCAAAGATGCACCCCCGTCAATGCACAGGGCGCCAGTGGCCGTCTGAAACTCCTGCTCACTGGTTTCCTCTTCATCCCCTCCACCACTCTCATCATCACAGACTTCCTTCTCTCGACCTCTGGCAGGCTTTCCTTGGTTCCGAAAGGGTTTACCGGGGCAATTTACTTCACCGCCACAACCCTTACCGCCATCAACATTCTGACCCTTTTCCTTGTCACGCTTCTCATACTCTGCTCTCTGTCTCTTAACAAGCTGCTCAACCTGATAACACTCCTGAAGGTCGTGGCCTTTGGTTTGATGAATCTTTCAGTACGACCCATCACCTTTCCTAGCCTTCTCGGCAGCCGCAGCCTCCCGACAGTCGGCACACACGGAAGCTTCCTTGTCGGGGGCCTCAGCCTTGACCTTCTTACCAGTACTAAGTGTACTCAATTGTCGACGCTCAAAAGTGGCACGTTTATAAAGAGTGGCTTGAAGCTATGTCAAGAGTAATTCAAGCTTACTATTGAAAGTCACTATGAGATGGCTCTCTTTGAGAAGATCAAGATGAATATGAAGATGGTCTGAAATGGAGTTCGGATGCAAAAGTTATGACAACTTCAGAGATGCTCATGTTGACACCAGATTAAAGAATGGCTTGAAACCCAATTAACATAACCTTATATGGAAAAATGATCAACACGAATTGTCTTCATCTCGTCGAAGTGGTAAATTTTGATATAAAAATTTTCCCAATCCGAATTCATATGCAAAAGTTAGAGCTATCGGAGTGCAGCCCTGTCACGAGGCGAGATGTGGCGCGCCCCACCAGACATAGGTCTGATGGGTAGCGCGAGCGAACAAGTGTTCTGCGTGACCTTTTTGGCCTAGAAGATGGCCTCAAATCGAAAAACTTTCAACATGAAAATTGTTCGTCTCGTCGAAATGGTCAAGATTTCTTTTGGGCTCGTTTCCATCCGAGATCGTTTATCACCACAAAAAGGACCCGCAAGGTGCACCCAGTTTAAACCGAACAGTTTTGGAAAGTTCGGACAAAACCAATCCGGATTCGATTAGGGTTTTGGACGTGAATCCAAGCCTTTTCCTTGCACGGGAAGTCCAACAGCCTCTTATATATCTAAGGGGTGACGGCCGATAAACCAACACACAATTGAACAATCAATCTATCAACTTTTACCTTTACCTTTATCTCTCTTCCTTGTTCTTCTTCTTTCTCGTTCTTCGTCCGTTCTTCTTCATTGCAGGGCGATGAACCTCGAGGCCCTAGGGGCGATCAGGCCGACCTAGGGCAGCCCATAGCTGCCGCGCGCCCTAACGGGGTCCCTCCCGGGCGTGTGGGGTTTCGGGTCTACAAAAGCACCCGCCGGATTGTCTTGCGTACCGCGCTTCCGGCGGGTCTCCTTCGACGTGAGCTACGGTGCATCACCCTCGGCGTTGGAGGTACACGGTGACGCGTTCGTGTGCAAACACACTTTTTGGCGACTCCGCTGGGGACGAAGCTTTGAACGGTCTCCAGCCCATTCTTGCTACAAAGAGATCGTCATCAAGTTGCTGCAATCTACAAAGGTAATATGAATACCCAATTCCCCTTTGTAGATGCAAATAATCCATATGTTATTGCTGGATCACCTAATGAGAATAATGTATTGGCTAGACCTAGTTTTATCAATCATGCATCTAATTATGCACAAGGGCCGATGCAAAACAATCTTCATGCTTCAAATTCTTATGATTTTAACAACGTACAACATATGTATCCAAACTCTCATGCATCAGCAACCCCACAAATACATATGCCGACAAACAACATGATGGGTTTGGTTAATCAATTTGAAACACCTCATGTTAAAATTTCCAATAGCAAACAAGAAAGTGTTTCACCTTTTTATTTATCGGCAACTAATTTGCAATATGTGAATCCAACCTTGCCGATGAATGGGAGAATTGGCCATGCTACTACTAGCTATTCGGCCAGTTACTCTCAACCATCATATGCTACACCTCATGTTAGTAATTTCTCAGCACCGTATGCAACTGTAGATGTTCATAATTCGGCCCCGCATCTTCATGGTCATAGCCGAATAAGTGAAATTTTTTACAGGAACACATGTGCGGTCATCAAATACTGTAGCATATAATGCATACTCTACGGAATTCAAGAATTTCGGCAACACTCACAAATCATTGCCGAAAGAATCTGGAAATATTGCGGAGCAATCCCTTCCAGAGGCGGTTGTGGCTGCATTAAAAAAGAGCTTGGCACAAAACAAGAGAATTAGTATTCTTTGCCTTGAACAATATGAAAAGGGGTTGTTTCCTGATTATGCTGCAATAAAGGCTAGAGTTTTGCAGGAAGATGAAACTTCATCAATTGATAGTATTTGTGAGAGAGCATATGGTTATACAGCAGTGCATACACCTCCACCTAGTACCGCAGCATATCATACACCCCCTACACAATTGCAAAATTTCGGCAACACTAACACTTCATTGCCGAAAGATCCTAAAAGCATTGGGGGACAAACTAATCTAGAGCGGACTGAAATTGAGAGGGGAGTTAAAGCTTTGTGTGATAGGGTGCAAGTACTTCGCCAAGAGAAAATTGATAGGGAATTAGCTCAAAGAAAAGAATCCTTGCCAATTGATATAACCAGTGAAAAGAATGATGATTTCGAAACTAAACGTGCTTCGGTTGAAAAAGCCGAATCAAGTAGTATATATTCCGAATCCATCAAATCCAAAGAGGCAAACATTGTTGAGAAAGGGTATGGAAAGTATAGCAAGACAGCCATACTTGATTTTTCTGAAGTTCATGGAACCTACTTCCTGCCCTATGAGTTTCGTGCCATAGAAATTGATGAGCTTCAAGAACAAGAACAAGTGGCCGAAGAAATTTGGTGGACAAAGTTCTTCAAACTAATGATGCACGAAATCCAGAGAAAGATGATGACAAGGCGCTAGGGAGCTATCCGAAGGCGGAGCAAGATATTCTTCAAGTCACACCACCATCATGCTCTCCCAACATATTTGAAGAGGTATGTCCAGCAATTAATTTACCTGTTTTCAGATTTGGCCATGACTTAGTGCTTGATGCATATATTAGAAAAATCTTCATAAGAAATATTGAGAGACCAATGAAGAAGGGTAATTTATCTGTTAGCAATCAGATTGTCACAAAGCATATTGGTCAACATATTGCACCATTCAGAAAGACCGATTGCGAAAAATTATTGCAGCCAAGGCTTTCCCCATTCCTTTATCTAAAGCTCATATCTAATTGGGTAGCTCTGCTTATTTCTTACTTGGCTTACACTTGGTCTCAATTGAGACATGTATGTTCTAGCTATTTTCGTTTCAGAAATTTAAAGCCAAGGTTAAAATCTTCTGAGCAAACCGATGCCAGTATAGTTTCTTATCCAAAGACATCGGAGATAGAGTGCAAAACACAATGCATAGCAGAATGGGGTGATGCAAAATCTGAACCATTCGTTTGCTTAACTCCAAAGCTGTTCTCACAACACGATCGTCTAGAAAACAAGAAGTATACCTTCAATTCAAGCATGTGTGATCAAATATTGGATTTGTTGCTGAAAAATAATTACATTACAATTCATGATCACCATGTTAAGCCATCAATCCAACGACGAATGTATTGTAAGTTGCATGATTCGTCCAAGCATAAATTTGAGGATTGCAACATGTTTCGTCAAATAGTTAAATTAGCCATTGAAAAAGGACGACTAAAGTTTGTTGAAATACCAAGAGATGACCATTCTATTCCGATTGGTCCCGATGGCAAAAAGTTTTTGCATCGGCTGCTTCAAGCCGATCCATTTAAAGAGAAGGTAAAAACTGCAGGTGATGGGATCAAGCTTTCAAGTAAAGAAGTTGTTGAAGAGCATAATGAACATAATCTTAAGGTCGAGAATTCCATCGAAGGTACAATGGAGACGCCAAGGACTGGAGGGCAGCAAGAAAATCCAATGATCGATGAAAGCAAACCAAAAGAAAACAAATGCCGAAATAAGTGCAAGTGTAAGAGATCAAAAATCACCTTCGCTGAACGATTGGATAAATATCAAAAGAAGATTGAAGAAAAGAATGCTTATCGGCCAAATCATGCAAAGAAACTAAGATCACCCCCAAGGCACAAATATGAGGATCGGCATTGGCAAAGTGAGAATTTTAATGCAACATATTCATGTCCTTATTTTGGGCCGCCAATGCCAATGCCGTGGATGCCTCCCTATGCTCATATAGATCCATATTTCTCATGGGACATGTATGATACAAGGGCACATTCTCCATCTTATTTTAGACCATCTCACCAATATTATGCAGCTCCAAGAAAATCAACATTTGAACAATCACATGTTAAAGACCATTTCAATCATAAGGAATCGGTGCAGAGCTCAAGGAAGAAGAAAGAGGTGGTCAAGCAAGTTTACCGTGTTAAAAGAGATGGTCGTAAGAGTGCAACTTTAGATTTGATCTCAAATGAAAAAGAGCCAATTAATGTGTTGACATTGGCTACTAAAGACAATGAGACAAAGCAACCAATTATTGAGAGTCGAAATGCCAAATCTGAAGAAAAGAAGTTGAGAGTGCACAAGGCCAAAAAGGAATTGCCATTGGTCAAAAAAGAATCACAGCTGAGATGTCTGCTCAGCTTATCGTATTGGCAAAAGAAGAAATTACAAAAACTTAGTGCACAAGAACTTGAAGAAAGGAACATGGCATGGGTTACGAAAGGAAGTGCTCAAAATAAGAATTATGTGCAAGCTTCCATTACAAGAAGTGCGGCAAAGGTGGAGAAGGAAAAGAGTGAAAACTATGAAGGACCAAGCCGAAGGTTTCAACATCTTTGGTCTACACATTATCCATATTCTTCAACTATGCCATTAACGCCTATGCCATGGAATTCGTCATCAGGTATGATTGGTAACCCTCAATCGGCTTATTTTAATACATGGATGCAATATAATTTCTTACGTCATGAAAGGGTATTACCAAGTCACTATACATTTGATTAGCTACAAGTTTGTTGCTGGTCCAAAGGGCCGAAATACTTGATTTGTCATTTCATTTGTTTATTTCGGCTGTATGTGTTTTGAATGAAGTTTACATGGTAATGGCCGATATTTATCTATCGTCCTAAGAGTATGTCAATACATGGCCGGTGTTGTATTCTAACATCGTCCTTAGTTCGATTGGAGAGCGAGACAAGGCGAGAGTAGGATTGGAGAAAGTATTGTTGATTATCTACAAAATCCTAGCAAAAGGGTGAAAAATATGGTTCGGAGGATGATCTTGAGATACATATCTATGGTAATTTATCACCGGATTGTTAATGAAGCTGAGAAGGTTTCACCCAAGTTTGCGTCAGAAAGTTCACACAAGACATGGTCGATATATACTTATCGTCCTAAGGACATATAAATGGCCGATGGAGTGTTAACATCGTCCTTCGAACAAACTTGGTACAAGTTATTTTTCGGCACGCTAGCTTTGCCGAAAAACAGGGGGGCATATGTTGACCCTCAAAAGTGGCACATTTATAAAGAGTGGCTTGAAGCTATGTCAAGAGTAATTCAAACTTACTATTGAAAGTCACTATGAGATGGCTTTCTTCGAGAAAATCAAGATGAATATGAAGATGGTCTAAAATGGAGTTCGGATGCAAAAGTTATGACAACTTCAGAGATGCTCATGTTGACACCAGATTAAAGAATGGCTTGAAACCCAATTAAGATATCCTCATATGGAAAAATGATCAACACGAATTGTCTTCGTCTCGTCGAAACGGTCGATTTTAATATAAAAATTGTCCCAACCCGAGTTCGTATGCAAAAGTTAGAGCTATCGGAGTGCAGCCCTATCACGAGGCGAGATGTGGCGCGCCCCACCAGACATAGGTCTGATGGGTAGCGCGAGCGAACAAGTGTTGTGCGTGACCTTTTTGGCCCAGAAGATGGCCTCAAATTGAAAAACGTTCAACATGAAAGTTGTTCGTCTCGTCGAAGCGGTCAAGATTGCTTTTGGGCTCGTTTCCATCCGAGATCATTTACCACCACAAAAAGGACCCGCAAGGTGCAGCCAGTTTAAACCGAATAGTTTTGGAAAGTTCGGACAAAACCAATCCGGATTCGATTAGGGTTTTGGACGTGAATCCAAGCCTTTTTCTTGCACGGGAAGTCCAGCCGCCTCTTATATATCTAAGGGGTAACGGCCGATTAAACAACACACAACCGAACGATCAATCTATCATCTTTTACCTTTACCTTTATCTCTCTCCCTTGTTCTTCTTCTTTCTCGTTCTTCGTTCATTCTTCTTCATTGCAGGGCGACGAACCTCGAGGCCCTAGGGGCGGTCAGGCCGACCTAGGGCAGCCCATAGCCGCCGCACGCCCTGACGGGGTCCCTCCCGGGCGTGTGGGGTTTCGGGTCTACAAAAGCACCCGCCGGATTGTCTTGCGTACTGCGCTTCCGGAGGGTCTCCTTCGACGTGAGCTGCGGTGCATCACCCTCGGCGTTGGAGGTACACAGTGACGTGTTCGTGTGTGAACATCAATCCTTCAATAGTCATCACTGCCATGTCCTTCCGCTTCTTACTGCGCTTCTTATTCTTCTTCTGACTAGTTGATTTATCATCATCTTCTGAATTGATATTGATGCAATCTTCCTCTCCGGGCAACTTTCTTCCCTCCTTCTCCAAGCACACTTATCCACTAAGGTGTAGAGCTCCTTCACTGTCTTGGGCAACCACACGTTCATGTTGGAATGAATCCGGCGCTTGCGCACATTGGACTTTGCTGAATCTCTGTAAATACTTATGGATTATTTCTCCTTCCTTCTGTTGGAGAAGTTGTAGGTCACTGGGTCATCCTAGCTCTTGGTGACCGCCGGTGAAGGTGCCAATGAACTCGTGGCACAAGTCAGCCCATGACGAAATGGAGTTCTCTGGCAGGTGCATCAGCCAAGACCTCACATTGGACTTGAGGGCCAAAGGGAAGTAACTAGCAAACACCTTCTCATCTCTTCCCCCGGCAGCCTGAACAGCGCTGTTGTAAATGCTGAGGAACTTTGCCGGGTTCATCCTCCCATCGTACTTCTCAGGTATCTCTGGCTTGAACATGCGAACAGATGGCCAACGAACTTGCTGCAGCTCATGAGTAAAGGCAGGGCAGCCGACCTCGAAAGGTAGGCACCCGCCAATACCGAGTGTGTGCTCGTCAACGTCGGGGCCATCACACCCATCGGCCCGGCGGGGGTCGTCCCGGTGCTATTCAATAGCGACGCGCGCATATGCCCTCTGCCTATCCTCTGGGGCTCGCCGTTGGCCCGGACGTGCTCGAGGGTCAGAAGAGGCCATCGAGACATCGTCAGGGTGTTGGTTCTGCTGCGCTCGTGCTGGCTGCCATGATGGGGACTGCACCGTGGGGGTGGCCCCTTCCGTTTGGCCAGCAGCACGAGCCGTTGTCATTTCCTGGGGAGGCCGTGGTGGGCCAGCTCCTTGCGAGCCCCCATCTTTGGCAAAACCGAGCAGATTTTGGATGGTGGCATGCCATTCGTCCACCTGCTCAGCTACTGGCGGAAACCTCAGCAGCAGTTGTGCCCACGCCATGGCCTCCGAGGCTGTGCTTGGCATGGGTGATGACGAAGTCTATCACACTGTTGCTCGGCTCCTGACGGTGCCAGCTATGGCAGCACCGCGTCCCCGCTGCTGCGGGGCGGCCACTTGGATGGCAGGGCGGTGCGGTGAAGGCGCTCGAGGGCCAGCGCCTCCGTCGGGCACATCGATTTGGACGACCTGTCCCAGGGGAGGCGCGCGTGGCGGTCACTCCTATGGTGGGGGCGGCTGGAGGGCGGCGATTCACCCCAGACCGAGCGCCATTGCTGCGGTTGTGCCCGTCGGTGATAGGAGGGGCATAGATGGAGTAACCCACTCACCCGTACCTTAGGGAGCGTGGCCGTCGAGCCATTGCTGATGTTGTTCTCCTTCGATATCTCCCGCTCCTGCGTCGGTCGTGGGGGAATTGGTGGCGGTGCCTCCTGCGCCGACCACATCCCCAGCAGCGTCCGCTTCCTCGTGCACCTCCGCATCCCCCGCAGCATTAGAGGCCGCGGGCGGCGGAGCCTTTGACGTGGATGGATGAGCCGAAGCAGCGGGTTTCTTCTTGGGCTCCATGGTCGATGGCCCCGTCGAAGGTGAAGACGGTGATGAAGATGACGCGCTACACATGCCTTCAGGTTCACGCAAGCGTTCCCCCCTACCTTGCGCACCAAAGATGCCGCAGGAAACCTCAACCACCTATGGGACCCGAGGGCCCCATGCTGGTTCAGCAGGGGGGCATCGCATTACACAAAGAGCAGATGGGCATTAGACAGCGCGGCAGGGATCACACAGGCAATTTTACCCAGGTACGGGCCGACGGGAGGCATAAAACCCTACTCCTGCTTTGGTGGATTCATTGTGGAATGGTGGTGGTTGAGCGTAGTACACTTGCCCGGCAGGGGCGGCAGTGGCCACGCGCGTATGGGGGTGTGAGTTATCCAACCTTCCAACTCTTTCTACGGTTGCCATGGGCCTCCTTTTATAGATTAAGGGGTCACTACAATGGCAAAGTAGTCATTATGCACTGATAAGATAGCAAACAGTGCCATCATACCTAACTCTATAGGCTGACATGGTGCATTAAATGCACCTCTCAACGTCACATCGTTGGTTGCCCGGCAAGCCTTGCCGGGCTATCTTGCCAGCTTCACGCCTGCTCGCTTGACACATCATAGGACGGGTGTCATCTGTAGGTATTTCCTGTAGAAAGAGGCTGTCATGTGGTGAATGGCTGCCACTTAGTCACTTTGTGGCTTGACACCACATTGATTGACGACGTGGGTCGTGGCGGAGTGGTTGGTGAGGTGGTTTTGCCTTCGTGACCCCCGGCAGGCTCTACTGGGACGCTTCAGACGCCTCCTTTCAAGGGTGGCCCCGTCCTTGTCGAGCTCACCTGCCCAGCAAGGATGGCTTCTCTCTGGGTGGTGTCTTGCTTTTCTGGCTTGACTCCGGTCCCTTTGATCTGCATGTTGGTTCTTCGAAGCTCTTGGTTCCTTGTCCCCTGGCTTGGGTTGGTGGCTTAATCTTGTTCTCGTGCTTGTGCACAGTCTGGGCAACAGACCCAGGGTTTGTTGCACCGACACTATGCGATGATATTGGATCTTGGAATTGGAATCGATCGAAATTGGAATTTCACCAAAAAAAATAGACTATGCGGTGTTTGTTGCACCAACACTATGCATCTAGTTCATCGTGATCGGAATTACATATATAATTTTTGGCCTCGTGAAGGAGAAATTATCGCTCTAGCTTGGGGGAGGCTTAATTCAATGCTATATTCATGCCCCAACCATGAGCTCTCAAGAGAAATTATTATTCAGAATTTTTATGCTCGGCTTTCTCCTGATGATCAATCCATGCTCGATACTTCTTGTACTGGTTCTTATATGAAGAAGATTATTGAATTCCGGTGGGATCTTTTGGAAAGAATTAAACGCAACTCTGAATATTGGGAACTCCAGAAGGTAAAGAGTTAGGTATTAAGCTGAAGTATGACTATGTTAAATCTTTTACGAATACCGATGCTTTTCAGAAGTTTAGCACTAAATATGGACTCGACTATGAGATAGTAGCCTCCTTTTGTGAATCATTTGCTACTCATGTTGATCTCCCTAAGGAGAAGTGGTTTAAATATCACCCACCTATTAAGGAAGAAAGTAAAGAACCAGTACTAGTTGAAGAGGAAACTATACTTTAATGTTGATCCAGTTGTTCCTACTGCTTATATTCAGAAACCACCTTTCCCTGTTAGGATAAAGGAACATGCTAAAGTTTCAATTGTGGTTAACAAAAGTTATATTAGAACACCTAAACCTGATGAACAAATCAAAGTAGAACCTAGTGTTGCTATGGTTAAGGATCTCCTGGAAGAAAGTGTAGATGAGCATGTTATTTACTTCTGTAATGAAGCTACTAGAATTGTCAAACTCGATAGAACGGATAATCATAGACCCGTTATTGGCATGCCCGTTGTCTTAGTTAAAATAGGAGATCATTGTTATCATGGTTTATGTGACATAGGTGCTAGCGTGAGTGCTATTCCCTATACCTTATATCAAGAAATTATGAATGACATAGCACCCGCAGAGATAGAAGACATTGATGTTACTATTAAACTTGCTAATAGAGATACTATATCACCAATTGGGATTGTTAGAGATGTTGAAGTATTGTGTGGAAAAATAAAATACCCTCCTGATTTTCTAGTTCTTGGTTTCCCACAAGATGACTTTTGTCCCATTATCTTTGGTAGACCTTTCTTGAACATCGTTAATGCCAAAATTGCTTGTGAGAAACAAACTGTCGGTGTTAGCTTTGGTGATGAGTCTCATGAGTTTAATTTTTCCAAGTTTAGTAGAAAGCTTCATGAAAAAAGAATTGCCTAGTAAGGATGAAAGAATTGGTCTTTCTTCTATTGCTGTGCCTCCTATTGATCCTCTAGAACAATATCTGCTAGACCATGAAAATTATTTACATATGCATGAAAGAAATGAAATAGATAAGATTTTCTTTAAACAACATCCTTTGCTTAAACATAATTTTCCTATTGAAACTCTAGGAGGTCCTCCTCTACCTAAAGGTGATCATGTGTTTGAGTTAAAACAATTTTTGGATACTTTGAAATATGCTTATCTTGATGAAAAGATGATATATCCTGTTATTATTAGTGCTAACCTTTCAGAACATGAAGAAGAAAATTATTGAAAGTTCTAAGGAAGCACCGAGTTGCTATTGGATATATTCTTGATGATTTAAAGGGCATTAGTACCACTCTTTGTCAGCACAAGATTAATATGGAACCTGATGCTAAACCCGTTGTTGATCACCAACGTTGGTTAAATCCGAAGATGAAGGAAGTGGTAAGACCAGAAATATTAAAACTTCTGGAGGTAGGTATAATCTATCTTATAGCTGATAGTAGATGGGTAAGTCTTGTTCATTGTGTCCCTAAGAAAGGAGGTATTACTATTGTGCCTAATGATAAGACTGAACTTATTCCACAAAGAATTGTTACAGGCTATATAATGGTAATTGACTTTAGAAAACTAAACAAAGTAACTAGAAAAAATCATTACCCTCTGCCTTTTATCAATCAAATGCTAGAAATATTGTCTAATCACACACATTTTTTCTTCCTTGATGGATACTTTGGTTTTTCACAAATACCTGTTTCTCAACCTGATCAAGAAAAGACTAGTTTTACTTGTCCCTTTGGACCTTATGCTTATAGACATATGCCTTTTGGTTTATGCAATGCACCTGCTACTTTTCAAACATGTATGACTGCTATATTCTCTGACTTCTGTGAAAAGATTTGTGAGGTTATCATGGATGACTTCTCCGTTTATGGTAAGTCTTTTGATGATTGTTTAAGCAATCATGATCGAGTTTTGTAGTGATGCGAGCAAACAAATCTTGTCTTGAATTGGTAGAAGTGCCACTTTATGGTTAATGAAGGTATTGTCTTGGGTCATAAAATTTTTGAAAGAGGTATTGAAGTGGACAAAGCTAAGGTTGATGCAACTGAGAAAATGCCATGTCCTAAAGATATCAAATTTATTTGTAGTTTTCCTATGTCATGCTGGGTTCTATAGGAGATTTATCAAAGACTTTTCTAAAATTTCTAGGCCTCTTACAAATCTTTTGCAAAAGGATGTTCCTTTTGTTTTTGATGATGATTGTTTAGAAGCCTTCAAAACACTCAAGAATGCCTTAATTTCTGCACCTATTGTTCAACCACCTGATTGGAACTTGCCATTTGAAATAATGTGTGATGCTAGTGATTATGTTGTTGGTGCCGTTCTAGGACGAAGAGTTGATAAGAAACTAAATGTTATTCATTATGCTAGTAAAACTCTAGATAGCGCTCAAAGAAATTATGCTACTACTGAAAAAGAATTTCTAGCAGTGGTGTTTTCTTGTGATAAATTTAGATCTTACATTGTTGATTCAAAAGTAATAGTCCACACCGATCATGCTGCTATTAAATATCTTATGGAAAATAAAGATGCTAAACCTAGACTTATTCGATGGGTTCTCTTGCTACAAGAATTTGATTTATATACCACTGATAGAAAAGGAGCTGAGAACCCCGTGGTAGATAATTTGTCTAGGCTTGAAAATGTGCTTGATGACCCACTATCTATTGATGATAGTTTTCCTTATGAGCAGTTAGCTGCAGTAAATGTTTCTCATAACACTCCTTGTTATGCTGACTATGCTAATTACATTGTTTCTAAATATTTACCACCTAGCTTTACATACCAACAAAAGAAAAAAAATCTTTTGTGATTTAAGACATTACTTTTGGGATGACCCACGTCTTTATAAAGAAGGAGTAGATGGTGTTATTAGGCATTGTGTACCTGAGCATGAACAGGGACAAATCCTACGGAAATGTCACTCCGAAGCTTATGGAGGGCATCATGCGGGAGACAGAACTGCTCACAAGGTATTGCAATCTTGTTGGTGTACCAAAGTTTGGGCCCTTTGGCACCCCTTACTTGTGCACGGGCAGTTGCAGCCACACCCATGGCACGGCTTGATGGGGGAAGCTGGAGGTGGGATACAAGATCACTAGGGAAGCGACATCTAAACCAGTGACTAGATAATAGAAGATGAGCTGGAACCCCGGCAAGATCCTTATCGGGACGGCTTGCGTGACCCCGGCAAGGTCCTTGCTGGGACGCCTTGCGAAGCACTGACAAGAACACCACCCTTGAGGTTGAGGGCTCTGACACCATCAACAAATGTTAAGACCAAGGCCCAGGGGCGCATGTGTGGTGGCATGCAGATCTTTCTGAAGACCAGAAGGTGAGGTTTCTAGCAAGATCCTTGTCGAGGGCGTTTGCAGGGCCCCGGCAAGAACCTTGCCGGGGACGTCGGCAAAGTTCTACCACCGTGCCACCACTCCAGCACGATGATTGGCCTGCCAGCCTGGCAAGCACCTGCGTGGTGGCATGTAGATCTTTGTGAAGATCCAGCCACCGCTCCAACGCAGCAGCTGGCTAGCCAGCCTGGCATTGCATGCCTCGTCAGCCTGGATGCGTGTTAAGACGGGGAGAGGCGGCGACGGACGGGATGGGCCCTATTCCCATTCCCGATAAAGCTAAGGGGCACGTAAGCAGTGCATTTAATGTGTTTGTCCTAAGACGCCGATGATAAAAATAGACATTGTAGCTACAACCTCCTGTATGCGACTGTGGCCACCCCTTGGACATATAAAAGGAGGACCACGACATACTGTAGGGGGGAGTCAGACTTTTGAACCTCTCGGCCTAGCTTGCATGCATAGCTGGGAGCCAAAGCTCAAGAACACAGAATATACACTCAAGCAGGACTAGGGTTTTATGCTGCTCAGCGGCCCGAACCTGGGTAAAAATCCGTCATGTTGATCATTAGATCTGCTCTTTGTACACCCCTCTTCCCTGCCAAACCGTAGAGGGGATCCACGTGATCCCGTAGGTGTCGTTTCCACCGACATCTTTGGCATGCCAGGCAGGGGTGAAGAGTTCGGCAAACCTGATCTAGCGGTTATCATGTCGTTTCCTTGATCACCATGGCTCCCAAGAAGAAGGGGATCACGACGATCGGTTCATTTGGAGCCGTTCCGCCCGTGCCAGCACGGACGGGGGATGGGATAGTCGCAGATGGTGGCGGAGGTGCGGATCACGGACATCCACAACATTCTGGCAACCGAAGCCAGGCGAGCGGCACCGTTCGTGCCCGACACGACGAGCCGCACGCCGCCAGGTCGAAGAATGGAGCTGTGCCGCCAGTGGAGGCGCGGCCAAGGCGCCACCGCTTCCTCCTCCTCCTCGGTTACCGCGGCGACCTCGGCCGCCACGGGATCCGGAGGAGGGGGAACACGCTGTCGAGAAGAAGCCCTCGTCGCCGCTGCTGGAACACTACCACGCCCTCGTCCTCTCACCATGGCGAGTGAGGAAATATTGCGGAGGGGGAAGGAGGGATGCGGGTGTACGAAGATGCACCACCCCTGCCTCCCTCTTATTGAAAGAATAAGGCAGGGGCTAGCCTCTAATGCTAAAGGCGGCCGCCCAGCTCCTCCAATGTGGCCTACCTGCTCCCACTAGTGGCTCAGGGAGCTAGGACCGACCCTCTGGTCCGACCAGCGGTGCCTTATTTCTTACCATGGCACCCATCCCCACGCCCCCTGCACCCACCTACCCCTCCTAATGCATGGAGTAAATGTGATGGGTGCGTGCAAAGCAAGGGGCGAGTGGGATGACAGTTTCTACCCCGTGATCATGGGGCATGGGTATCCAACGGGCCACGATCTGAGTTTTTTCCATAACGTCCCACACGGTGCGCGGGGAAACCGGAAACTGGCCCAGACTCAAGATTAATGAAGAAGCAAAGAAGACCTCAAGAAGACCAGTATCTTCCGCGCCCCTGCCTGTGCACTTATTAGGCCCTACCCGACGATGCTCGGCAGTGCATTCGGGGTAGGCCTGGGGCCTTCTGTTGGCGTAACCAACCCTGGGCCTGTTACCCGAACTGTGCACAGGCACAGGAACGAGGTTACGACACCAGGCCATATCAGAGTACCAGATACCAAGATTTCTGAAGGAACAACAAGCAGATCAAGAGGACCAAGACCAGGCCAGAGAAGCAAGATACCACAAGGAGAAAAGCCTCCCTTGCCGGGTAAGAGAGCTCGTCGAGGCGGGGTTACCCCCGGAAGAGAATGTCCAAGACGTCCCGGCAGGGCCTACCAGGACTCGCGGAGGCAAAACCACCTCAACCAACTACTCCACCACGATCCACATCGTCAATCAATGCGGTGTCAAGCCGCAAAGTGACTAAGTGGCAGCCATTCACCATATGGCGGCCTCTTTCTATAGGGTATGCCTACAACCGACACCCGTCTTGCGACGTGTCAAGCAGGCAGGTGTGAAGCTGGCAAGATAGCCCGGCAAGGCTTGCCGGGCAAGCGACGATGTGACGTCGAGTGGCGCATTTAATGCGCCCTGTCGGCCTGCAGGGTTAGGTATGATAGCACTGTTTGCTATCTTATCAGTGCATAATGACTACTTTGCCATTGTGGTGACCCCTTAACCTATAAAAGGAGACCCATGGCAACCGTAGAAAGGGTTATAAGGTTGAATCCCCTCGCATTCATACACACGTAGCCACTACCACCCCAAGGCAACCCTGCTGGGCAAGTGTACTACGTCTACCACCAGTCTTCCACCATCAATCCACCAAAGCATGAGTAGGGTATTACACCTCACGGCAGCCCGAACCTGGGTAGAATCGCACGTGTGATCTCTGTCGTGCTGCCCCGTGCTCTTCTGCTCTTTGCGCAACGTGACATCCCCCCTGCCGAACCAGCAAGGGACCCTTGGTCCCATATGTGGCCGTGGTTCCCCATGACAACGACGATGTGGTGGTGGTGGCAACGGAACTCCAATCGGGCTTCGCCAAGCGCATACCGGTGAAACGTGAGAGGAGTTGGGAGAGGCAATGGGCAAGGGTGAACGGTTGGCTGCCCCCATGCGCCTACCCCATCAATATCTAGGCTAGGGGTAGGGGAGGGCGTCCAAAACCCATCTAGGACCAGACACGAGGTTGAAATCCCTTTAAACTTGGAGATAACATCTTATCTCTAGATTCAACCCTTTAAATTTAGAGATAAGACCTTATCTCTAGATTTAAACAACATGTGCCTTGGGCAATGGGGCGGCCAGCCTAAGTGGGCTGTAGCCCCACCCCTCGGTCCATGTGGGCCCTTCCTAGGTCGTTGGGCCCCACAGTGGAAACCCCGGAACCTTCTAGAACCTTCCCAGTACAATACCGAAAAAACCAAACTTTTTCCGGAGCCCAGAATATGACTTCCCATATATAATTCTTTACCTCCGAAGCTCCTGGTGATGTCCCGGATCCCATCCGGGACTCTGAACCACCTTCGGACTTTCCACTATTAATATCTCAATACTACCCTAGTGCTACCGAGCGTTAAGCGTGCGATCCTATGGGCTTGAGAATCATGTAGACATGACCGAGACACCTCTACGGTCAATAACCAATAGTCGGACCTGGATGCCCATATTGGTTCCTACATATTCAATGAAGATCTTATCGGTCGAACGTCGATGTCTAGGATTCACCTAGTCACGTATGTACTTCCCTTTGTCTATCGGTATGTTACTTGCCCGAGAATCGATCGTCGGTATCTCCATACCTAGTTCAATCTCGTTATCGTCAAGTCTCTTTACTTGTTACATAATACAAGATCTCGTGACTAACTCATTGGTCACATTGCTTGCATGCTTGTTGTGATGTTGTATTACCGAGTGGGCCCTGAGATACCTCTCCGTCATATGGAGTGACAAATCCCACTCTCTATCCATGCCAACTCAACAGACACCCTCAGAGATACCCGTAGAGGACCTTTATAGTCACCCAGTTACATTGCAATGTTTGGTACACACAAGGTACTCCTCCGGTGTCAGTGAGTTGCATGATCTCAAGGTCATAGGAACATATACCTGACATGCAAAAAACGATAGCAATAAACTTGACACGATCACATGCTACATTTATAGTTTGGGTCTTGTCCATCACATCGTTCTCCTAATGATGTGATCCCGTTATCAAATGACAATTCATGCCCATGGCTAGGAAACCATAGCCATCTTTGATCAACAAGCTAGTCTAGTAGAGGCTCACTAGGGACACATTGTTGTCTATGTATCCACACATGTATTTGAGTTTCCGATCAATACAATTCTAGCATGGATAATAAACGATTATCATGAATAGGGAAATATGTTAATAACTAATTTATTATTGCCTCCAGGGCATATTTCCAACAGTAGCACCAGACATCCAATGTAAGGTTCTTGCATCATCATTAAAAGAAGATCATAGCATAGAACTAGATCACTAGATCCTTGTTGTATGGGTGGCTAAAGACACAATGAAATAAGTTCCAATAGAACAAGAGCATCATATACTCTGGGATATATGTGAGAATTGTCCTGAAGATTAGTCACATTTACTTGCTTGTGCGGTGCAAACTTCTTTCCTTTGGTCATCGAAAGCTCATAGTAGACTTTGTGCTATAAGTTGTTCTTGAACCTTGGATCAATAGCAATGTCATTGTCACGATGTAGGAATCCTTATGTATGTAGACCTAGTAGCCAAGCTTGTGCCAATGTAAAATAGGCAAAGCTTTGGGATTAGATCTAGCTGGAACAATGGCATCATCCCTTTACCCTATTCATACTCATCGTACTCATCACCTTCATTTCCATCTGCCTCATAGTGTGCATAACCCTGGGAGTCATACTCCACATCATTTGCCTCTGCATCGGACACCTATATCACTCGGGCAATGGTTCAAGCCCTACGAACATGATTGGTTGGCCGCTGATGAAGGCTGGAGACAATAAATTGTGAGTTGACATCGATGGCATTGGCCTTTTTCCGATGAGTATCCCCAATCGAACTTCGGAGTCCGAGAAAGAGAAAAAATAGAATGGAATAGATGAGCAAAAGTTTCCAAAGTAGTAGAGGATTGTAAAATAGTGATCACAACCTCTCTCTCTCTCTACACCTCATGGTCAAGGTACAAGCCCATGCGTGCAATACAAGCCCATGCGCATGGGGTAGGCTAGCGACTCACGAGTTGATACGTCTCCAAAGTATCTACTTTTTCTCATGCTTTTCCTTTTTTTTGGACTCTAATTTGCATGATTTGAATGAAACTAACCCGGACTAACGCTGTTTTCAGCAGAACTAAAATGGTGTTGTTTTGGTGCAGAAATAAAAGTTCTCGGAATGGAACAAAACTTTTTGAGGATTTTTTATAACAATAATAAGAATTACTGGAGCCAAGACCCACCAAAGAGGGCCCCCTGGGTGGGCACAACCCACCAAGGCGCACCCGCCTCTCCTGGTGTGCCCAGGTGGGTTGTACCCACCTGGTGGCCCCGCTGACGACCCCCTGATACTATAAATTCACATATTTCCAGAAAAAAATCAGGGAGAAAGAATTATTGCGATCCACGAGACGGAGCCACGGCCCAGCCCTATTCTTCCTTGGAAGGGCAGATCCTGAGTCCGTTTGGGGCTCCAGAGAGGGGGGTCTTTGTTCTTCGTCATCACCAAACCTTCTCCATCACCAATTACATGATGCTCCCCACCGGGAGTGAGTAATTCCTTCGTAGGCTCGCTGCTCGGTGAGGAGTTGGATGAGATTCATCAAGTAATCGAGTTAGTTTTGTAGGGCTTGATCCCTAGTATCCACTATGTTCTTAGATTGATGTTTCTATGACTTTGCCATGCTTAATGCTTGTCACTTTGGGCCCATGTGCCATGATTTCATCTCTGAACCATTTATAAATTCATCATTTTATCCATGTTTTAGATCCAATCTTGCAAATTATAGTCACCTACTACATGTTATGATCCGGCAACCCCGGAGTGACAACTATCGGGCCCACTCCCGGTGATGACCGTAGTTTGAGGAGTTCATGTCTTCACTATGTGTTAATGCTTTGTTCTAGTTCTCTATTAAAAGGAGGCCTTAATATCGCTTAGTTTCCAATATGGACCCCGCTGCCACGGGAGGGTAGGACAAAAGATGTCATACAATATCTTCTAGTAAAGCACGTATGACTATTTACGGAATACATGCCTACATTATATCGATGAACTGGAGCTAGTGCCGTATCGCCCTAGGTTATAACTGTTTCATGATGAATATCATCCAACAAGTCACCAATCCAATGCCTACGGATTTATCCTTATTGATCCTGCTACATTTCTATTGCTATCATCACTATTACACTTGCTACAAAATACTTCTATCACTATTACTGTTGGTGTTGTTGCTGTCACTATTATCAAAACTATCAAACTAGTTTGCTACTGATCACTTTGCTGCAGATAATTAATCTCCGGGTGTGGTTGAATTGACAACTCAGCTGCTAATACCTTCAAATATTCTTTGGCTCCCCTTGTGTCGAATCTATAAATTTGGGTTGAATACTCTACCCTTGAAAACTGTTGCGATCCCCAATACTTGTGGGTTAACAAGACCTTTTTATAGCGCCGTTGCCGGGGAGCATAGCTATATTTGTTGAGTCACTTGGGATTATTATCATATTATCACTATGAAGAATTTAAAGGATCCAAAGACTAAGATATTTCCCTCAAGGACGATGGGAGGTAAGGAACTGCCATCCAGTTCTGCTTTAGATTCACCTTCTGTTATGAATAAACTTGCAACACCACCACATGCTATTATTTCTGATATGTCGCAAGTTATTGATGATGCTACTTCTACTATGAATGATGCTTATGATGATGCTAGTACCTTGCTTGATAATGATTATGTGCCACTTGGTGAATTTCTTGATAAACAAATTGCTAGAGTTATACCACATGATGTTGTTGAATCTGATGATGAGATTGAAACTGAATCTCCTGAGACACCTGCTAGAACTAGCCTTCCTAGATATGAATTGCCTAAGTTACCGGAAGGTTATGTTATGAGTGAAGAAGCCACTAGAGATATTCTCGCTTGTAATGATAGATATGATCTAGAGAAATTACTACACAAGTATATAGAAAAATCTCTGAATTCTAGAATGAAATGTGATCCTATGTTTTCTACTTCACCTATCTTTATTGATGATAAGGATTAAGAATTCTCTGTCGACCCAGAGTTAATTACTTTGGTTGAATCTAATCCTTTCCATGGTTATGAAACTAAAACTGTTGCGACACATCTTACTAAGTTGAATGATATAGCTACCCTTTTTACTCATGATGAGAAAACTCGTTATTACTTTATTCTCAAATTATTTCCTTTCTCATTAAAGGGTGATGCTAAAGCTTGGTACAATACTCTTGCTCCTGGTTGTGTGCGTAGTCCCCAAGATATGATTTATTACTTCTCTGAAAAATATTTTCCTGCTCATATGAAACAAGTTCCCTTACAGGAAATATTTAACTTTGTGCAAACTAAAGAAGAGAGTCTCCCACAAGCTTGGGGGAGGCTTTGCCAGTTGCTTAATGTTTGCCTGATCATCCTCTTAAGAAAAATGAAATGCTTGATATCTTCTATAATGGACTAACCGATGCTTCTAGCGACTTCCTAGATAGTTGTGCGGGTTGTGTTTTCAGGGAATGAACTATTGCTCAAGCTGAAGAAATATTGAATAACATATTGAAAAACTATGATGATTGGACTATTCCTGAACAACCGCCCAAACCCACTCCGAAGAAGAGGGGTATATCATATCTCAGTCCCGAAGATATGCAAGAGGCAAAGAAATCTATGAAGGAAAAAGGTATTAAAGTTGACGATGTTAAAAATTTACCTCCTATTGAAGAAATACATGGGCTTAATACACCACCAATGCCTAAGGTGGTAGAGGTAAATTCTCTTATGAAGTTTAATGATAATGATAATCCTCACAAAATGCATCCTAGTCACTGCCTTTATGAGTTTGAAAACTACATTAGAAAACAAGATCACTTCAATGCAAATGTTATGAAACAATTGAAATACAATTCTGATATGATTGGTTGCTTGAGTGACTTGTTATTTAGAATATCAAATGATGTTAGAGGTGTTGGAATACATGCTTCTATGGTTCAAACTCAGTTAGAACAAGTTGCTAAACCTCAAAGAGAATTTCTTGATGAAATGAATCATAATATGCATGACTTTGTTGTTAGAGTTGCAACTAGAGGAGGTAAAATGACTCAGGAACCACTTTATCCTAAGGGACACCCTAAAAGAATTGAACAAGTTTCACAAAGATCTAACACTAGTGCACCTAGTACTTCTAGAAAGAAAAAGAAAAAGAAAAATGATAGGACTTTGCACACTTCTAGTGAATCTGAAATAGAAAAACCTCCCGATGATGATAATGCAGTTTCTATTTCTGATGCTGAAACTCAATCTGGTAATGAACACTCACCTAATGATAATGAAAAAGATAATGATGAGGTTCATGAAGACTCTCAACCAACCAATGATAAAGAACCAGATAACGATGTTGAGATAGAACCACCTATTGATCTTGATAACCCACAAGCTAAAAATAAAAGATATGACAAAAGAGATTTTGTGGCTAGGAAACACGGTAAAGAAAGAGAACTGTGGGTTCAAAAACCTATGCCTTTTCCACTCAAGTCAACTAAAAAGAATGATCATGAAGAATTTGATCCCTTTGCTGAAATGCTGAGGCCAGTCTTTTTGCGTACTCGCTTAACTGATATCTTGAAAATGCCTCCATATGCAAAGTATATGAAAGACATCATCACAAATAAGATAAAAATACCGGAAGCTGAAATCTCCACTATGCTTGCTAATTATACTTTTAAAGATGGAGTACCTAAAAAACTTGGAGATCTAAGAATACCAACTATACCTTGCTCTATCAAAAAGAATTATGTGAAAACTGCTTTGTGTGACTTAGGAGCTGGTGTTAGTGTTATGCCTTTCTCTTTATATAAAAGACTTGACTTGAATAAAATCACACCTACTGAAATATCTTTGCAAATGGCTGACAAATCAACTGCCATACCAATTGGTATCTGTGAGGATGTGCCCATTGTTGTTGCTAATGTTACTATTTTGACTGACTTTGTTATACTTGAGATGCCCGAGGATGAGAACATGTCGATTATCCTTGGTAGACCCTTCTTGAATACTGCAGAGCCTGTTATTGATTGCAATAAAAGCAAGGTCACTTTTCATATTAATGGCAATGAGCATACGGTGCACTTTCCGAAGAAACAATTCCAAGTGAATGGTATTAATGTTATTGAAAAATCTCCAACAATCACTATTGGAAGTTTTCAAATACCTCTACCTAGTGTCAAAAAGAAATTTGAAACGCTTATTGTTGGGGAAATGCATATCCCCATTGAGGTAACCTAGTGATTTACGAAAGTTCTTCGGTTTCATGCTAATCGAAAGTGATTGTTAATAAGACTTGATCAACCTTATTAATGGATCATTTTTAACAGTATGAAGTTGATGAATTTAGTAAGCACTAATTTCTGTCCCTACCTTTTGTTTTCTGTTTCTATTAGTTAAATAAAATAAAATGTCATGTTTTGTCTGTTTTCTGAATTTCCCGTGCAATAAAAAAGTGACCCAAAAATAAAAGTTCTCAGAATGCCCTGAAAATTAAATACAACTTTATCTAAATATTTGAGAATTTTTGGTGCAAATAACATCAAAGGGAGGTACACCAGGTGGGCACAACCCACCTGGGCGTGCCAGCACCCCCAGGCGCGCCCTGGTGGGTTGTGGTCCCCACATGTGCCCCCTCACTTACCTCTGCATACCACACCATCACTTACCTCCAGAAAAAATCCCCATTGCTCTCTCTCCCATGTTCTTGCTCATTTTGCTGCCATTTTCGATCTCTTTGCTCGAAACTCCATTTCCGAAACTGTTTCAAGGGATTGTTGCTTGGTATGTGACTCCACCATTTGTCCAATTAGTATTTGTTTTAATAGTTTATATACTTTGAATAAATAACTACTCTTGTTGTTGATGTAGATGTGCTTGCATGTTCAATTCTTAGTGTTCTAAGTAGTTTGAATGCTTGCTATGGCCTCTTTGTATCCCTATGAGTAGTTGCTATCAATTTTGTGAAGTTTTATTGGAAAAATCTTGTGAACTAAAAATTCAGATTTTTGTTCATAGGAAAAATTGTACGTGGACATGAATATCTTCAGGAAGTTTGGCTCAAAGAAGAACTCCAAGGGTGTTATTGGGGTGTCTTCTGACAATGATCTCCACCCTCGAAGGTTGGACAAGGTACGGCCATGCGAATGGCCGCACATCTCGTTCCTATAAGAAGCTGGAATTCATGAGGAATTCATGCAATTCATTGCCAATGCCGGGCTCACCGATTTCATCGCAGATGAGTGTGACCAGCACCAAATCCTCACAAACATCTTTGTTCAAAGCTTTACTTTCTTGCCTAGAAATAATCCTCCTGAAGTGAGCTTTGATTTATATGATGAAAACCATCAGATACCACTTACTGAATTTTGTGACATATGCATGATCCCGTCTGATGGGAGCTTGGCTGAGCCTAGGCCAGCCGAGTTTGAGGATTTTTGTCACACTTTGACAGTAGGCGATGAGAGAAGAGTGTCGGCCATCTCTGCCGGTGGCTTACATGTTCCTGTTGTTCGTTACTTTGCACTTTTTAATACCAAATGCTTGCTTGCTTGGGAGAAGGTGGGTGCACTTAGTTCAACCGACCTTACTGTTTTACTCGTGCAATAGAGGGCGACAACACTTATAGCTTGGGAGCTATTATGGCTCTCCGCCTCCATCTTAATAAATCTCAAGGGAAAATACTACTCGTTTGGCGGCTCACTTTGAGGTTGAGATACACCCTCATGATTTCCCTCTTACCACAGTTTACCTAGACCGTGCAGCCATGGATCACCATCACTTTCTTGCACATGATGGTCCTGATATTGCCATTCCTTATAACTTGGTCTATAGCATTGACACTCATGATGTTATCCCCTTGCATGCACCTACTCTGTTTGATTCTGTTGCCAAGGGAGGATACCGGATTATGCCTACAGACATCCTTGCCTACTGGAACACTCAGGCTGCTGCTAAGGCTACATAGGCACCACCACAGTGGGTTCAGTAGATGCCCGCTCCTCAGTACCCCGACTACTACCCTCTAGGCTACTAATTGATTACCAACTTAGGCCAAAAGCCTAAGCTTGGGGAAGTATGTGTTTCCACCAACATTATATTCATGTTCACATATCATTCTATTCATCGGTGCTAACACTTTTTCATTGTATCATCCATTCTTAGATTTATTTTCTTGCTTTCTTCTTGTGTGTTTGTTAAACTTTAGAAAAAAACAAAAAAATAGTTGTAGTTAATTTACTTTCTATGCATGCTTAGTAGTAGTACTAAAAAGAAAATCCAAAAAGATTTCCTTGTTCTTCTTTTGCTTGTTGGGAGCTTTCCCATGTAAATAGTTTTTCTCGTTTTTGTTTTTCCCTTGTTTGCTTGCTATAGAAAACCAAAAACTCCAAAAATATTTCAGTGTGTTTCTCTGAAATTCTTTTCTTTTATTCAAGTTGTACCCAGGAGAAGACCACGATGAAAATGTTGAGTGGCTCTCATATGAATAATTGTTGAACTAATAAAGAGGCCATTTTACCTTGTCTTCTCCTGTTGAATAAAATGTTTGCAGATTCCAGCTTAGTCCATGGCACTGTTGCACTATTATTATTTTCATATCATTTGGTCGTGCAAGTGAAAGGCAATAATGAAGACATTCGATGTACTGGTCGTGGCAAAGAGAAACTGGTATGAACTCGACTTGTCCTGTTTGTGTAAATATGTTTAACCTAGTGCCCATGATTCAGCCCGTTATGATTAAACATGTTTGCAATGACAATTAGAGATTATAGTTTCTCATTCCATGCATAAATAGCTGGGAGTTAATAATGATTTATCTTGGATATCAACATAGCGTTAAGATGACTGTGATGTAGTATGATGATATGGTATCCTCCTCTGAATGTTCAAGTGGCTTGACTTGGTACATGTTCGCATGTAGTTGAGTCAAAACCAACATAGCCTCTATAATGTTTATGTTCATGGTGTCCATATCCTACTCATGCTAGTGTCCAATGTTACTTACGCATAATGCATGGTTATGATCATTGTTGCTCTCCGGCTGGCCACTTCTCAATCTAAATTGCTAGCCTTCACTTGTACTAAATGGGGACTCTACTTGTACATCAAAAACCTTGAACCCAAAGTTATTCCAGATGAGTCCACCATACCTACCTATATAAGGTATTACCTTGCCGTCCTAAGTAAATTTTCATGTGCCACCTCTAAAAACTTCTAAAAAATTATCCGTTTTGTGTGCCTGGATCGTTCATAGAACGACAGGAGGTGGTCGATATCTTCCGTGCTAAGCGGGTTATTCTCAGGTCGAGTGTTTATTCACTCGCCATTGCACAAGAAAATGGGCGGTAATAGGGATGCCCAGTCCCAAACTGCAAAATACAAAAATAGTTCATCTCTTAAATAATCAAACAAAAACTCCTAATGGAGTCAAAACCTTTACTTTTGCCGCTTGTGAACCGCCACTAGCATGCTTAGAATGGAAGATGTTGATAACTGATGGTCGTGAAGTGAATAAGAAGGGTGCATGTCTCAAAATATCATTTATCTCTATTTTAAAAACTGAGCTCTGGCACCTCTGCAAATCACTCCTTCCCTCTATGAAGCGACTTTCTATTTACTTTTATGTTGTGTCACCACCTTCTAAAAACAAGCGCCGGAAACTAAGTAGAACACAGCGGTCATGATTTATGCATTGTGTGTAGCTAATGTTGGGTGCATCATGACTGGATATTTTCTACCATGAATTACAATGTTTAGTCGCTGCTTGAACTTTGGAGGTGCTCTGCATTTATGTTTTTCGGTCTCAGAAAGGGCTAGCGAGATACCATTATTGTCATATATTATATCATGCTTGTTTTGACAACGTGTTGCCATTTGAAATACCTTATTATTGCTCGCTAGCTGATTATGTCATTGATATGAATCATTATAATCCTTAAGAGTTATTGTCGACATGGTTAGTTATAATGCTGGCTGAAAACCTTGGTGCTGTTTAAGCTTATTTATGCAAAGAAGAGCAAAAGAGTTTATAAAAGTTTTTCTTTCTCACTTTCAGTTTATCAACTGAATTGCTTGAGGACAAGCAAAGGTTTAAGCTTGGGGGAGTCGATACGTCTCCAATGTATCTACTTTTTCTCACGCTTTTCCTCTTGTTTTGGACTCTAATTTGCATGATTTGAATGAAACTAACTCCGGACTGACGTTGTTTTCAGCAGAACTACCATGGCGTTATTTTTGTGCAGAAATAAAAGTTCTCAGAATGGAACGAAACTTTTTAAGGATTTTTTATATGAATAATAAGAATTACTGGAGCCAAAACCCACCAGAGAGGGGTCCCTGGGTGGGCACAACCCACCAGGGCGCGCCCCCCTCTCCTGGCGCGCCCAGGTAGGTTGTACCCACCTGGTGCCCTCGCTGACGACCCCCCTGATACTATAAATTCACATATTTCCAGAAAAAAAAACAAGGAGAAAGAATTATCGCGATCCATGAGATGGATCTGCCGCCAAGCCCTGTTCTTCCTCGGGGGGGGGGGGGGAGCAGATCTGGAGTCCGTTTGGGGCTCCGGAGAGGGGGATCTTTGTTCTTCGTCATCACCAACCCTTCTCCATCGCCAATTCCATGATGATCCCCACCGGGAGTGAGTAATTACTTCGTAGGCTCGCTGGTCGGTGAGGTGTTGGATGAGATTCATCATGTAATCGACTTAGTTTTGTTAGGGCTTGATCCCTAGTATCCACTATGTTCTTAGATTGATGTTGCTATGACTTTGCCATGCTTAATGCTTGTCATTTTGGGCCCGGGTGCCATGATTTCAGATCTGAACCATTTCTGAATTCATCATTTTATCCATGTTTTAGATCCGATCTTGCAAGTTATAGTCACCTACTACGTGTTATGATCCGGCAACCCCGGAGTGACAACTCCCGGGCCCACTCCCGGTGATGACCGTAGTTTGAGGAGTTCATGTATTCACTATGTGTTAATGCTTTGTTCCGGTTCTCTATTAAAAGGAGGCCTTAATATCCCTTAGTTTCCAATATGGACCCCACTGCCATGGGAGGGTAGGATAAAAGATGTCATACAAGTTCTTTTAATAAAGCACGTATGACTATTTACGGAATACATGCCTACATTATATCGATGAACTGGAGCTAGTGCCGTATCTCCCTAGGTTATAACTGTTTCATGATGAATATCATCCAACAAGTCACCGATCCAATGCCTACGGATTTATCCTTATTGATCTTGCTGCATTTCTATTGCTATCATCACTGTTACACTTGCTAGAAAATACTACTATCACTATTACTGTTACAGTTGCTATTGTCACTATTATCAAAACTATCAAACTACTTTGCTACTGATCACTTTGCTGCAGATAATTAATCTCCAGGTGTGGTTGAATTGACAACTCAGCTGCTAATACCTTCAAATATTCTTTGGCTCCCCTTGTGTCGAATCTATAAAGTTGGGTTGAATACTCTACCCTCGAAAAATGTTGTGATCCCCTATACTTGTGGGTTATCACTAATGTTGGATGACTTTGAGAGAGGAAGAGGTCCCATGCTACACAGGAAAGGTTATATTCGATTCTACATCCATTCTACTCGGGAGAAAATCTATCTATTATTGAAGATGAAACCCTAAGAAATTTTTGAAAGGATAGGGATCACCATATGATTTGGATAAGATCAATCACATATACGAGAGGAGGTGCCCATTCTGACAAAAATGCGGGGAAGAGAGGCTCTGGGGGCACCAGATATCAAGGATCGATATGGCGGCGATGGGGAACTCTTGGGGTGCGGGGGCAGGGACAAATGGGGACAAAGTGTAGACCCCTAACCACCCTATGACCCTTCTCACTTATTGCCCAGAACCATTGCCCCGTGCGCACGGTATAAGCCTGTGGGCATGGGGTATCCAAAGGGTTTTGAAGCCTCTATAGATAGTGTTACCTGGGTGGTTAGATTAATCTGACGTTCTTGAGTACCAAGCCATGGAGCACTCTCCGTTTTGAACAACATCACAAAAGAATTCCAATTTTGTATGATTTTTGGCATATGGACACCTGCAAAAGAAGGAAAGTCACTATTAGACAAGAAAGATTATGTTAGATCCGTGCTAAGGGTTGTATAGAGATCTTATACACTCAATTTGCAAGAATGGATAAAAATACCAAAAGTTGAGTGTATGGTCACATTTAGCATATAGTGACACGAATGTCTAAAATACCCAAATTAAGATCCAACCTCCCAAAAGGAAGGGCGGTGGCCGTAGCCACCATGTTTCAACATACTTGGTTTGGAACTTCGGAGATATGAATGATGTCTACTACGCAACTTTATTCTTGTAGACTCATGTTGGGCCTCCAAGCGCGGAGTTTTGTAGGACAGTAGAAATTTTCCCTCAAGTGGATGACCTAAGGTTTATTAATCCGTGGTATGCGTAGAATGAAGATGGTATCTCTCAAACAACCCTGCAACCAAATAATAAAAAGTCTCTTATATCCCCAACACACCAAATACAATGGTAAATTGTATAGGTGCACTAGTTCAACAAAGAGATAGTGATACAAGTGTAATATGGAGAGTAGATATTGATTTTTGTAATAGTGACAATAAAAACAGCAAGGTAGCAAGTAACAAAAGTGAGCACAAACGGTATTGCAATGCTTGAAAACAAGGCCTTGGGTCCGTACTTTCGCTAGTGCAATCTCTCAACAGTGCTAATATAATTGGATCGTATAACCATCCCTCGATGTGCAAGGAAGAATCACTCCAAATTTCCTATCTAGTGGAGAACATAGGAAGAGTAGGGTATGAAACCACCTCAAAGCTAGTCTTTCCGATCAATCTATCCTAGAGTTTGTACTAAAATAACACCAAGCTATTCTTTTCGATCGATCTAACCAAGAGTTCGTACTAAAATAACACCATATGATACACATCAACCAACTCTAATATCACCTAGATACTCCAATGTCACCGCGAGTATCCAAGAGTTGATTATACAACATGCATCAAACAATTTCAGATTAGTAATACTCAATCCAACACAAAGAACCTCAAAGAGTGCCCCAATATTAATACCTGAGAAACAAATACGAGAATGTGCATCAACCCCTATGCATAGATTACCCCAATGTCACCTCGGGAATCCGCGAGTTGAGTGCCAAAACACATATCAAGTGAATCAATATGATACCCCATTGTCACCACGGGTATTCATAGCAAGACATACATCAAGTGTTCTCAAATGTTAGGGACGAAAGATGGGATGCCTTCCGGGGCATCCCCAAGCTTAGTTGCTTGGATCTTCTTATAGTTTTACCTTGGGGTTTCCTTGAGCATCCCCAATCTTAGGGTCTTGTTACTACTTATTCTCCTCATATCGAATCTCACCCAAAACTTGAAAACTTCAAGCACACAAAACTTAACGGAACTTCGTGAGATGGGTTAGTATGATAAATACAAATCATTCACTTTGGTACTATCAAAGACAAGATTCATAATTGTTCTCACACAGTGCCTACTATTCCTTATCATTTTCACAATATATATTGCGCAATATAAGCCATAGAAACTAGATAACAAGAAAACTATGCATTGAAAACAGAATCTGTCAAAAACAGAACAACCTGTAGTAATATGTACTCTAACTATACTTATGTAACTCCAAAAATTTAGAAAAATTAGGAAAACATAGTAATTTTTACATTAATCATCTATTAAAAATTCATATCAAAATCAGAAAAGAGCTTGATGTATACTACACAACTTGTTCTTGTAGACTCGTGTTGGGCCTCCAAGCGCAGAGTTTTATAGGACAGTAGCAAATTTCCCTCAAGTGGATTACCTAAGGTTTATCAATACGTGGGAGACGTAGGATGAAGATGGTCTCTCTCAAACAACCCTGCAACCAAATAATAAAAAGTCGCTTGTGTCCCCAGCACACCAAATACAATGGTAAATTGTATAGGCGCACTAGTTCGACGAAGAGATGGTGATACAAGTGTAATATGGATGGTAGATATTGATTAATGTGCGATGAAGAATCACTCCAAAGTTCCTATCTAGTGGAGAACATAAGAAGAAATTGTTTGTAGGGTACGAAACCACCTCAAAGCTATTCTTTCCGATCAATCTATCCTAGAGTTCATACTAAAATAACACCAAGCTATTCTTTCTGATCGATCTAACCAAGGGTTCATACTAAAATAACACCATATGATACACATCAACCAATTCTAATGTCACCTAGATACTCCAATGTCACCGCGAGTATCTGTGAGTTGATTATACGACATGCATCAAACAATTTCATATTCATAATACTCAATCCAACACAAAGAACCTCAAAGAGTGCCCCAAGATTAGTACTGGGGAAACAAAGACGAGAACGCACATCAACCCCTATGCATAGATTACACCAATGTCACCTCGGGAATCCGCAAGTTGACTGTTAAAACACATATCAAGTGAATCAATATGATACCCCATTGTCACCACGTGTATTCATAGCAAGACATGCATCAAATGTTTTCAAATCCATAAAAGTATTGAATCTGATAAGAACAAAAAATCAAAGGGAAAATTCAATTCACAACAAGATAGAGAGGGGAAAACACCATATGATCCAACTATATTAACAAAGCCCATGATACATCAAGATCGTGACATCTCAAGAACACGAGAGAGAGAGAGAGAGAGAGATTAAACACACAACTACTAGTACAAACCCTCATCCCCAAGGGTGGACTACTCCCTCCTCATCATGGTGACCCCGGGATGATGAACATGGCCACCGGTGATGATTTCCCCCTCTAGCAGAGGGTCGGAAGAGGGTCTCGATTGGTTTTTCTTGGGTACAGAGGCTTGCGTGGCGGAACTTCTGATCTAGGGTTATTACTGATGGTTTCTCTATTTATAGGATTTTCAGCATCGGTTTCACGCGGAGATGGGCCTCGAGGTGAGCACAACCCACCAGACCTCGAGTTGGGCTCTAGGCGGCCCTAGTGGGTTGTGCCCTCTATCGGTGTCAAAACCGGCGGATCTCGGGTAGGGGGTCCCGAACTGTGCGTCTAGGCCGGACGGTAACAGGAGACAGGGGACACTTTGTTTTACCCAGGTTCAGGCCCTCTCGATGGAGGTAAAACCCTACTCCTGCTTGATTAATATTGATGATATGGGTAGTACAAGAGTAGATCTACCACGAGATCAAGGAGGCTAAACCCTAGAAGCTAGCCTATGGTATGATTGTTGTGTACGGAGTTGATTCTGTCCTACGGACTACAACCCTCCGGTTTATATAGACACCGGATAGGGTTAGGGTTACACAGAGTCGGTTACAATGGTAGGAGATCTTTGAATATCGCATCGCCAAGCTTGACTTCCACGCCAAGGAAAGTCCCATCCGGACACGGGACGAAGTCTTCAATCTTGCATCTTCATAATCCTTGAATCCGGCTGAAGGTATTGTCCGGCTACCCGAACACCCCCTAATCCAGGACTCCCTCAGTAGCCCCTGAACCAGGCTTCAATGACGACGAGTCCGGCGCGCAAATTGTCTTCGGCATTGCAAGGCGGGTTCCTCCTCCAAGTTCTTCATAGAAGATTGTAATCACCAAGAGTAGTGTCCAGCTCTGTAGAATAAGTTTCCACATATTGCCATAGAGAGAATAATATTGACACAAATCAAATCTGCTGGCGTATTCTACAGTGCGCCATCACACTACAGCCAAGTCCTTTACTCGAATCGCTTTTACTTTTCCACCTCAGCATGTTTTGCGAGGCGGTTTTCTTGGCACGTCTTGTCAAAGCAGAGATCGTGTGCCCTTTTTACGGGATTCTCATCAATACGGACGTGGGTAAACCAACCATGCCATTTATCACGACGCTCGGGAGGCAAGCGAGTTTTATTAGGCAGGTGGGGACGCATAACCGCATCCGCCTATATAAGGGGATAAGGATCCACCCTTTTTACCTACACCTTCTTCCTCCCTTGCCTACACATCTCTTGCGCACCCGAGCTCCAGCGCCCGAGCCCGCACTTCTCACCTCAACCTTCTCCAGCAATGTCCGGAGCGGGAGGCAAATGGATGGTCTCCACCGTTACGGAGGGCAAAATCAAGAAGCTAAGGAAGGCCGGGTATCTATCCAAGGACATCGCGTACCGGCTTCCCGAGGAGGGGCAGCTCATCCCCACCCCAAGGCCCCATGAGAGGGTGGTATTTCTCCTCCACTTCCTCCACGGAGTGGGTTTTCCACTCCACCCATTTGTCCGGGGGCTCATGTTCTACTACGGCCTGGATTTCCACGATCTGGCCCCGAACTTTATCCTCAACATCTCGGTGTTTATCGTCGTGTGCGAGGCCTTTCTCCGCGTCCGCCCCCATTTCGGCCTCTGGCTCAAGACTTTCAACGTCAAGCCCAAGGTGGTGAGCGGCAGCCAGGCGGAGTGCGGAGGCGCCATGGCGGGCAGGATGGCCAACGCCCTATGGTTCGAGGGCTCTTTCGTGGAGACCCTAAAGGTATGGCAATCCGGGTGGTTTTATATCACCGAGCCATGCGATCCGGAATGGACCGCGGCCCCCGAGTTCCGATCCCGACCCCCCACGCGGCTTGTGTCCTGGAAAGAGACGGGCCTGTCGTGGGGTGACGAAAAAGAGGTGGCCGGATTGCAAACATGCATCTAGTCCCTGGTGAACAAGCCAATCCGGCTAGTTAATGTAATCCAGGTCATGCTCGTCCGCCGGATCCTCCCGTGCCAACAACGGGATTTCAATCTATGGGAGTTCGACCCGGCGCAGCACCAAACCCTCAGCAGGCTCTTCGACACAACGTACGAGGACGCCTGGAAGATGCTATTCAAGGGCGCCGAGGCTCCCGCATCTGCCTCCGAGGACCGCGGATACAGCTTGCAGCGTCACGCTAGCAAGGTATGCCATTTACACCTTTTACAGGATGTTAAGCTTTTTTCATAGATTGACTCTGTGCGGGATCTAAACTCCCCTACCTTTGACAGGCTTGGTGGGCGATAGCCGAACCAATTAACTGTCCGGCTCCGCTGCCCGAAGACCCAGCCCCAGCTCTACTGGTGAAGCTGCTGGCTCCGGCACCTTTTGTGGTGCCGGAAAAGAAGGCCAAGAAGAAGAAGACCATGGGGACTCGAAAGAGTACTCGTAATGTGGTGCTGTCGGACTCATCATCCGACGAGTCAGAGATGCCCTCTTCCCGTGAAAACAAGTAGGTGGAAGAAGAAACCTCTCCCCCTCCAGCGGGGGGAGGAAAGAAAAGGAAGGCCGCCCCAGAGGGGGGGGGGCGGCGAAGGGTCCAAGAAGAGGAAAACCCCTCCGCTGGACTACGCCCCCGACGTTGACGAGGGCGAAGAGGAGTGGCCGGACAGGACCAGGCGTCCGGCAAAATCGTAAGTGTTCAGATACCAGAGTAACTCATGATATTCCTTTTGTTGCACAGCTTTCCCTAACGTCGAATATAATCATGCAGCCCGTCCCGGGCCGAACTCAACGAGTCGTCGAGCGGGTCCCTGGATTCATCGGATGTGAACTCTGTTCCACCCGCTGTCTCCCCCGGCACCGCGGATGACGCTGAAGTGGTGTCGCAACGAGCTCCGGGGCAGGAGGAGGTGGTCCTGGAGGAGCCGCAAGGCGACCTCCCGGGCCCCAGGAGTGAAGGGGACAAGACACCCCAGGGCTCCAAGTCCGGCTTTAAGCCGGACACCGTGCCGGAATCTTCAACAATTCCGGACCATGGCAGGCAAACTCCTTCCAAGAGGAGCAAGCCTTCTGAGCCGGCAGCATCCGTCCAACCGGAGGCGCCGGACAATCTGCTGGAGGTGCTTGAAGGCGCCTCCATCGACGAGGAGCACCGTACTATTATGAGTACGGTGATCCAGAAGGTTCAGTCCGCTAAGAGCGTGCTGAGTGAAGCTTGCGCTAGCCTTCTAACAGTCTTCGAGGTAAGTAAAAATATGTAGAAATATTACCGCATAGACAGTAGCCCCTGATGCTCTGTTTGGCGTTCGGAAAGAAAAGCCGAATAGAGGATCTATTAAATTTCGCAGGAGTCTAATAATAAAGAGTCAATATGCGTATGCAGGCTTCGCTGCTAGCCACCGCCGCACTGACTGCGGAGGTGGGTACCCTGAAGTAGGGGCTCGAGCGGTCCGAGCAAGAGCTCGGCCATGCCAAGCGGCAGCTCGAGGAGAAAGAAGGTAAAAAATACCTTATAAAAATGTGCCTATAGAGAGGCGTGATTGCAAAAAATAACAGGATTGTACTGCTTATTGTAGGGGCCACGACTGAGGTGGCGACCCTCAAGCAGGCGCTGTCCAAGGCCGAAAAGAAAACGGCCGCGGAGCGCACCGAGCGAGAGAAACTTGGGACTCAGGTCGGCGAGGTGCAGCAAGAGCTTCAGGATCTCATGAAAAAACATGAGAGTTTGGAGCTTGAGTCAAAGACCCAAGCGTCCGAGCTCGCGACGGCCCTCGAGACTGCCAAGTCTGCCAAGGCCGAAGCCCAAAAGGCCCTCCGAGAGTTGGAGGATATGAAGAAGATAGCAGCGGGTAAGGCATTCTTTATGCAAAGCAGAAATATAAAAGTAAACTACTTGTTACTTACCCGAATCCGGAGTTCTCCAGGGGCATTCGCAGATCTTCCCCGCAGCGTATCCGATGCCGCCGCATTCTACCGAGCTGAAGAGGGCAGCTCGATGGAGAAGGTGTTCTGGTCTCAGTATGCTGAGGCCGGACACCCTGTGCCCTTGAGCGACCAGCTGAAACAGCTGGTCGAACTCCACAGGGCGGCCGAACAGGCCATGAAGGGCTTCATAGTTCGTCTGTGGCCCGGAGAGGCCCTTCCTGGGAGCTACTTCGGGCTGGTGCGGCGGCTGGTGGAGGCCTGTCCAAGGCTCGAGGTCATCAAGAGCTCCGTCTGCATCGAAGGTGCCCGTAGGGCCCTTGCCCGTGTAAAGGTGCACTAGGTAAGCTAGATGGTGAGAAGCTTGTGAAGGACGGGCCGCCGCCGGGGAAGGAGCATCGCAAGCCCGAGTACTATTACAAGGATGTTCTTGCGGGTGCCTGCCTTGTGGCAGATGAATGTACCAAGGATGTAATTTTTGAATAAACTCGCTCGTTTTTATCCTATGCGCTGAAAACTTGTTCATAGGAGCTTAAGCAATGCTTGTTGAATTTAAAATATTATTTTCTGTGCGGCCGTTTATCAAAAAATTGAGAGATGGCCGGTCGTCGGCTTCTGCCCCCATGCCACTAGTGCTGGGGTGTTCGGGGATAAACCTGAGCACTCTTTTTCCCATAGTTGGGTCCTTCGAGAGAGGCGCTCAGCACAACGAACCAGGCAATCGGACTATAATGCTTGAACACTCTCACTTAGCCATAGAACTTTATAATTTTAAATTTCAGCGAAGCCCCCAGTTCGGAAGACCGAGTTCGGGGCACTATCCACGCCTTGGCTGGGGTTATCCAGCTCCTCGCTCGAAGCGGCGTAAGCCTTTAGGGACTCGAAAAACCTCTCGAACAGCGACCGGTCTCTCGCCTCATCATGACAGTCAGTTTTAGCATTCTCCACTGAGGTGCTTAACCCAACTCAACCGGGGCACAATCGCAGTGGTTCTCCTAGTGCTACCTTAGCCGATATAGCGGAACGTAAGGCACCAAAACATAGGAGCCGGGCAAACCCAACTATTGACCCAAATCATGATTCGGAGCCGATGCATATAGTGCTATAAGTTCGGGGTGCCACACTTGTGAAAGTGTACGGACTTCTCACGCCATATTGAAGGGTACTGAAGCCCCTGGCGTACTTGCCGTACCACAGTGTACGGGTGCAACATGTCATTAATGAACATATATATGAAAAGAGTAATGCAAAAAATAGAAAAAAAGCTAAGTATTGTTTATGGAGAGGCTGTTTATCAAAGCCGAACGATACAAATAGTGCGGTAAGCAAAAGATATTGGTCTATTCAGTATGTCCTGACCAGGGAAAGGCCACAGAATTTTATTTAGAACAGGTATACCGCTCGTAACAGAGACCACCTGGGGATTCCATAATGCGGCATGGCTTGTCTGCCTCCCTGGATCTTGCATCGTTTGTGTGGCAGTCGAATTGCCGAACAGGTCGTCCGAAGTATGGAATCCTGAAAGTAAGAAAAGAAAAAGAATCCGGCAGTCCCTGGTACATTTTAAGCCGTATTTTGGGCGTGCCATTATTGTGCCCCTTCCCCTGTGCCCATGGTATTTTGAGGGCGTAGTTATGTACGCGAGGTACTGGTTTCGCTAGGTTGCGAAAGCTGGGGTTGGGGCCGCATTGCTACGCTTGCTCAGAGTGTGCCAGGCGGTCCTGCTGTAGGTTACTCCGGGCGCGCTTGGCAGTGTCTGGCTTTTTAATGGCCGGACTGGGGAATTGCCGAAGAAGGCTACTTTGTACCTCCGCTGTGAGAGCCGCCATATGCTCCTCCGTACGGAGGGAGCGTTCGGTGTTTCCGTTGATAGTGATTACTCCTCAAGGGCCTGGCATCTTGAGTTTGACATATGCGTAGTGCGGTACCGCATTCAATTTTGAGAATGCGGTTCGTCCGAGCAGGGCGTGATAGCCACTGCGAAACGGGACTATATCAAAGATTAACTCTTCGCTTCGGAAATTATCTGGGGATCCGAAGACCACGTCAAGTGTTACTGAGCCTGTACAGTTGGCTTCTACACCTGGTATGACGCCTTTAAAGGTCGTTCTTGTGGGTTTGATCCTTGAGGGATCTATGCCCATTTTCCGCACTGTGTCCTGATAAAGCAGGTTCAGGCTACTGTCGCCGTCCATGAGGACTCTTGTGAGGTGAAATCCGTCGATGATTGGGTCGAGAACCAATGCGGCGAAGCCGCCATGACGGATGCTAGTGGGATGGTCCCTTCGATCAAAGGTGATCGGGCAGGAGGACCATGGGTTGAACTTTGGGGCAACTGGCTCCATCGCGTATACGTCCCGCAGCGCACGCTTCCGCTCCCGCTTGGGAATGTGGGTTGCGTATATCATGTTCACCGTCTGCACTTGTGGGGGAAAATGTAACGCCCCGAGACCGTTGTGCCAGGTGTATTCCAGTTATTCGCCGGCGTTGCCATGTCATTTTCTTGCGTGTTGCATTTCATCATGTCATCATATGCATTGCATCATCATGTTTTCAAAACTTGCATCCGTCCGGGTTCCCCAGTTCCGTCCGTCGTCCGTTCTGAGCCCAGACACACTTGCACGCGCCCGCGGCATTTCCGAAATATTATTTTATAAGTGGCTGGAAAATGTTCTCGGAATGGGATGAGAGTTGGCGTGCGGTCTTGTTATAGTGTAGGTAGGCTGCCTGCCAAATTTCATCGCATTCAGAGTTCGTTTGATAGCCCAACCATTAAACTATAGCGGCAGTATAGCCGGTCTAACGTCGGACGTTTTCGGTCTCCGGAAACCCTACCGGGCTGTATCTCTCCCATCTTCTCTCAGCCCAACCCGCTCTCCACAATCCACCTAGGCCCATGCCTACCCTCCTTTGCAAAGTGCTTCGACCCCTCGCGTGTGTCCGAAGCTGTCCTGAACCCGAATCGAGCAGTTGTCACCGTTGTGCCCGGATCATCCCCTAACATCTACAAAACGTCTCCATTTTCTTATTTGATCTCCCTAGCCTATTCATCCGTGACCGTCCGATTAAGATCGGAGGGTCCAAATGCCCCTAAACTTAGCCTTTTTGCTATATATATATCAAACTCTAGCCTAACCCTAAAAATCCTCCCCCTTGTCCCATCGCGCCGCCGCCACCCACTCACCATTTTCCCCTCGGGATCCATCCCCACCAATCAACATCTAACCAGTGATCCGCTCCTCTCGATCTCATTCGGATTGAGGCCATCACCGCCTCCGCCCGAGAGCCTCGCTCGTCCCCGTACGCCGTCCTCCTCGTGGCCGATCTGGAAGCCCGCAGCTACCCCGCGCCTCCCCTGGAGCCCCGCGCCCGAGGCCCTACCTTCTCGTCTGCGCCGATCGTAGCCAGCAGGGCCGCCTTCCTCTTCTACTATCTGCCTCCTCTTGTTTTTCTATTCTCTTCTCTCCCTCACGCGATCTCCCTCTCTCTCGGTACTTCATCGCTGCAGGAACAGCCGCCTCCTCCCGATCTGCCATGGCGCCCGAGACCTCCTTGCAGCACCTCCTCGCCGACCCGCCTCGATGCCGTGGATCCGAATGCCTAGCGCCGCTCGGTGTCGTCCGCCAAGATTCTGCGCCCCGCTGAGCTCCCTGCCGCACCGTAGTCCTGCCGTTTTCCCTTCCCCACATCGCCGCCAAGTCCTCGTCGCCGGAGTCTTGCACGTCGTCGTACCTCTTGACCGGTCGTGCTGCTGCGTTTTCTTTTCGAGGGAGACGAGCGCCACGATCTGAAGCCCACGTTCCTTCGTTGACCACGCACTCCCCTGCATCGTCGCTTGGACCTCCTCTGCTCCGGCCCAGCGCGCCGCTAGAGCAGGCCAAGGCCCAGCTCCCTCTTGGCCCCAGCCACGCACAGGCCTCAAGGCTCAATGTGAGCAGCACCCTGGCTTTTCCTCTATTGGGCTAGCCGGATTCGGCCCGATATCTGTTTTTTTTCAGTTCTGCGATTTAGTTATTATTCCAGAGAAGACATGTTTTGCAGATTAGCCCCTAAACTTCATGCATTTAATAACTTCTCAACCGTGCATCAGTTTAAAATAATTTATATATGAAACTTGCTTAAAATTATGTTTAGATTAATAATATGCCACTTTCTTGCCATGTTAAAATGTTTAAAATGATGTTTGCTTTAATTTGCTCCTATGCCATGTTAAAATGATTTAAATCATAACTAAATAACCGTAACTCAGAATTTAATAAACTTTATATGTAAATGGGGTAGAATTTTGCCTAGTTTAACATGGTGGCATCGCTTTGCATGTTTAACAACTCTAAAATTGTGTTTAGGGCAGAACAGTACCAAACCTTAAAATATGCATATGGGGTTTTACCAGAATTGTTGTCCTTTGTTTTCGGCCTCATTTAAACTTGCCTAGATAGGTAGTTTTGTTGTGCTTCACCTCTGGCCATGCTAAACAACATTTAATTTTGTTGAGTACCTAAACGAGAGAGAACTAAATAAGTCACGTGGTGTTTCATCAACATGCAACTCGTTGCATATTGAGCTCCAGTTAATTTGTAGGATTGTTTATGCACTTTGCCATGCCATGCCTCATTAAACCGGACATGCATCATACTCGATTGTGCATCATGCCATGTTGAAGTGTTGGTTGTTTACTATGTTGTTTGCTTCTTTCCGGTGTTGCTTCTTCGGGTTGGTTTCGATAACGTCGTGTGTGAGGATCTGTTCGACTACGTCCGTTTATCTTCTTCATGGACTCGTTCTTCTTCCTTGCGGGATTTCAGGCAAGATGATCATACCCTCGAAATAACTTCTATCTCTGCTTGCTAGATGCTCGCTCTTTTGCTATGCCTATGCTACGATGCCTACCACTTGCTTGTCATGCCTCCCATATTGTTGAACCAAGCCTCTAACCCACCTTGTCCTAGCAAACCGTTGTTTGGCTATGTTACCGCTTTGCTCAGTCCCTCTTATAGCGCTGTTAGTTGCAGGTGAAGATTGAAGTTTGTTCCTTGTTGGAACATGGAGATGTTGTTCCTTGTTGGGACATGTTTACTTGTTGGGATATCACAATATCTCTTATTTAATTAATGCACCTATATACTTGGTAAAGGGTGGAAGGCTCGGCCTTATGCCTGGTGTTTTGTTCCACTCTTGCCGCCCTAGTTTCCATCATATCGGTGTTATGTTTCCGGATTTTGCGTTCCTTATGCGGTTGGGTTATAATGGGAACCCCTTGACAGTTCGCCTTGAATAAAACTCCTCCAGCATGGCCCAACATTGGTTTTACCATTCGCCACCTAGCCTTTTCTTTCCCTTGGGTTCTGCAGACTCAAGGGTCATCTTTATTTAAACCCCCGGGCCAGTGCTCCTCTGAGTGTTGGTCCAACCCAGAGCACCGTGCAGGGCAATCCCTTGGCAACTTGAGTTACGTTGGCTTCTGTACGCTTAGCTTATCTGGTGTGCCCTGAGAACGAGATATGTGCAGCTCCTATCGGGATTTGTCGGCACAACGGGTGGTCTTGCTGGACTTGTTTTACCATTGTTGAAATGTCTTGTAACCAGGATTCCGAGTCTGATCGGGTCTTCTCGCTAGAAGGAATATCCTTCGTTGACCGTGAGAGCTTGTCATGGGCTAAGTTGGAACACCCCTGCAGGGATTTGAACTTCCGAAAGCCGTGACCGCGGTTATGGGCAGATGGGAATTTGTTAACGTCCGGTTGTAGAAAACCTGAAGTTGACCTTAATTAAAATGCATCAACCGCATGCGTAACCGTGATGGTCTCTTTCCGGCGGAGTCCGGGAAGTGAACACGGTGTTGGAGTTATGTTTGACGTAGGTTGTTCTAGGATCACTTCTTGATCATAGTTGTTCGATCGTGCTTTGCCTTCTCTTCTCGCTCTCATTTGCGTATGTTAGCCACCATATATGCTAGTCGCTTGCTGCAGCTCCACCTCATACCTTTTACCCTCCCTATAAGCTTAAATAGTCTTGATCACAAGGGTGCGAGATTGCTGAGTCCCCGTGGCTCACAGATACTTCCAAAACCAGTTTGCAGGTGCCGATGTTACCGAGCAGGTGACGCAACCAAGCTCAAGGAGGAGCTCAATGAAGATCTTGTCCTTTGTGTCATTTCGTTCTAGTTGATCAGTAGTGGAGCCCAGTTGGGGTCGATCGGGGACCTTGTCGCATTTGGGGTTCTTCTTTTATTTTGTTTCCGTAGTCGGACCTTGAGTGTATTTGGATGATGTAATGTTTTATTCATGTAATTGCGTGAAGTGGAGATTGTAAGCCAACTATGTATCTCTTTTCCCTTATTGTATTACATGGGTTGTGTGAAGATTACCTCACTTGCGACATTGCTTTCAATGCGGTTATGCCTCTAAGTCGTGCTTCGACACGTGGGAGATATAGCCGCATCGAGGGCGTTACAGAAAACCCTTCTATCCATTGTTGTTCGGCGGCTTGGGCTCCTCGTCGTCGCTGTGTAGCCCCTTGTCTCTGTTTTTAGCTCTTAATTTGCCTGCCTGCTTGAACACCCAACAATCCCTGTTAGTGTGATTAGCTGGCTTTTCAGGGGTGCCATGTATCTCGCACAAGCGATCGAGTATTCGGTCCAAACTGGACGGGCCCTGAGTATTCTTTTTGAATGGCTTTTTCTGCTGACCGGATTTGTAGCCTCTGAATCTGGCATTGACTGTCGTGTCTTCATTGCTGTCGCTGTTAACGCGGCATTTTTGTTTGTTCCGACGTGTCCTGCCACTTTTGTCCTTGGTATCCGAATTACCAAGGTTCTTTGATAAGTTGTTGCTGCGAGCTAGCCAGCTGTCTTCTCCCGCGCAAAAGCGGGTCATGAGTGTCGTGAGGGCTGCCATGGATTTCGGCTTTTCCTATCCCAGGTGTCGGGCAAGCCACTCATCGCGGATGTTATGCTTGAAGGCTGCTAGGGCATCTGCGTCCGGACAGTCGACTATCTGGTTTTTCTTTGTCAGGAACCGTGTCCAGAATTGTCTGGCTGATTCTTCTGGCTGCTGAATTATGTGGCTTAAGTCGTCGGCATCCGACGGCCGCACGTAAGTGCCCTGGAAGTTATCGAGGAATGCGGCTTCCAGGTCCTCCCAAGAACTGATTGAGTCTGCTGGCAAGCTGTTAAGCCAATGTCGGGCCGGTCCTTTAAGTTTGAGCGGGAGGTCTTGATGGCGTGTAGATCATCGCCGCGTGCCATGTGGATGTGAAGGAGATAGTCCTCAATCCATACCGCCGGGTCTGTGGTGCCATCGTATGATTCGATGTTTACGGGTTTGAAGCCCTCTGGGATTTTATGATCCATTACTTCATTCGTGAAGCATAGCGGGTGTGTGGCGCCTCTGTACTGGGCTATATCACGACGCAGCTCAGAAGAGCTATGTCTGTTGTGTTCGGCCCGGCCGGATTTGTTGTATCCGGAGTGAAGATCATTGTCACATGCCGTAGGGCGCCTGCGCGATCCGTAGATCGATCTTGTCTGTCTTGCCTTATCCTCCAGTATGTCTCACAGGTCGGGCGCATTTTCCCGTGCCTTAGTTGTGCGGCGTCGGGGCATGGCTTGGGTGGAGGGCTGAGAGGCCTCTCTGTCACGGCCATGGGGTGGTCGGTCTGCCATGTCATGCGCTGGTGATGTAGGTGCTTCCTCCTTTGATCGGGGTAGCGGCCTGCGCTTTGGGTAACTCTTGGAGGGGCGTTCGAGTTCATACTCTTCGGCCGCAAGGACTTCAGTCCATCTGTCAGCTAGCAAATCTTGGGCAGCTCTAAGCTGTTGCTGCTTTTTCTTGAGGCTGCTTGCCATGGCTAAAAGCCTGCGTTTAAAACGCTCTTGTTCGTCAGGGTCTGATGGTCTCGTCTTCGGAGGGAGGCGTATAGTTATCATCCTCGACCTCTCGGTCTGCCGCTTTCTCATGAGGGTTGGCTTCTCCATCTTCTTGTGCCGAATCTTGCTGAGGTGGGTGTTCTTCGGCGCTGTCCGGGGTAGTATTATCTCCCGTGCCGGAATCACCATTTTTGCTTTGGCGGGATTTCGCTGGCGCTTTGGCTGTTTCTTGAGGGGGGCGTCCCCCATTGTTCCATCGCCATCTCCATCTTTTGGAGTATCCACCATGTATATTTCATATGACGAGGTGGCCTTCCAGCGCCCTACAGGTGCTGGTTCCTGTTCGTCTCCTATATCGTCGTCCATGCCGTCGATGTCTTCGGAGCCGAAGTCAAGTATGTCGGTGAAATCGTCGACGGTGGCTACAAAGTGGGTGGTGGGTGGGTTTTGAATTTCCTCACCGTCCGTATCCCACCCTTGCTGACCGTAGACCGGCCAGGGCTCTCCTGATAAAGAGAGAGACTTAAGAGAATTCAGGATGTCGCCAAAAGGCGAATGGTGAAAGATGTCCGTTGCGGTGAACTCCATTACCGGCGCCCAATCGGATTCGATTGGCAGGGGCGCGGGGGGCTCGGAGTTCGGAGAGGAATCCGGCTCCTCGGAGTCACAGGCCATGCGGAGTGTGGGGCTGGAGTTCAGCTCGATCGCCTCTGAGATTGCAGCCCCTGAGGTAGCGTCCAACCGCTGATCCTCAATCGGCGCAGTAGGTTCTGAATCAATGGTCGAAACCGATGCGTGTGCGGCCTCCAAGGCGCTATTCGGCGGCAGAGCTATATCATGCCCATCGAGACAGTGCGGCACGCTTGGGTGTGGCTCGAATCCATCGAAGATCAAGTCTCCGCGGATGTCGGCTGTGTAGTTTAGGCTTCCAAACCTGACCTGATGGCCAGGGGCGTAGCTTTCTATCTGCTCAAGGTGGCCAAGCGAATTGGCCCGCAGTGCGAAGCCGCCGAAGACGAAGATCTGTCCGGGGAGAAATGTCTCACCCTGGACCGCATCGTTGTTGAAGATCGAAGGAGCCATCGGGCCTAAAGGCGACGACACAGAGGAACTCTCAATGAAAGCACCAATGTCGGTGTCAAAACCGGCGGATCTCGGGTAGGGGGTCCCGAACTGTGCGTCTAGGCCGGATGGTAACAGGAGACAGGGGACACTTTGTTTTACCCAGGTTCGGGCCCTCTCGATGGAGGTAAAACCCTACTCTTGCTTGATTAATATTGATGATATGGGAAGTACAAGAGTAGATCTACCACGAGATCAAGGAGGCTAAACCCTAGAAGCTAGCCTATGGTATGATTGTTGTGTACGGAGTTGATTCTCTCCTACGGACTACAACCCTCCGGTTTATATAGACACCGGATAGGGTTAGGGTTACACAGAGTCGGTTACAATGGTAGGAGATCTTTGAATATCGCATCGCCAAGCTTGCCTTCCACGCCAAGGAAAGTCCCATCCGGACATGGGACGAAGTCTTCAATCTTGCATCTTCATAGTCCTGGAGTCCGGCTGAAGGTATTGTCTGGCTACCCGAACACCCCCTAATCCAGGACTCCCTCACCCTCCTCGTATCTCTTCTGGCCCTCCCACGAAGCTTCAGGGGCTCTTTTGTTCCAAAATAATCGTCAAAAAGTTTCAGCTCATTTGGAGAACTTTCATTTCTGCACGAAAAACAACACCATAGTAGTTCTATTGAAAACAGCGTTAGTCCAGGTTAGTTCCATCCAAATCATGCCAAAACCATATAGAATTGTTTTAAACATGGCATGAATACTTCATAAATTATAGATACGTTGGAGACATTTCAATGGTCTCTCTAAAACAATCCTGCAACCAAATACAAGAAATCTCTTGTGTCCCCAACACACCCAATACAATAGAAAATTGTATATGTGCACTAATTCGGCGAAGAGGTGGTGATACAAGTGTAGTATGGATAGTAGATATAGGTTTTTGTAAAACGGAGCACAAACAGTGTTGCAATGCTTGAAACCAAGGCCTGGGGTTCATACTTTCGCTATTGAAATCTCTCTACAATGCTAACATAATTGAATCATATGGAAATCCCTCAGCGTGAGACAAAGAGTCACTCCAAAGTTCTTATCTAGCGGAGAACATAAGAAGAAATTGTTTGTAGGATACGAAACCACCTCAAAGGTATCCTTTCCAATCAATCTATTGAGCTACTCCTATGCGTGTCACAAACAGCCCAAGAGTTCATACTAAAATAAAACCATATGATACACATCAACCAACGCTAATGTCACCTAGATACTCCAATGTCACCACAAGTATCCGTGAGTTGATCACACGATATGCATCAAACAACTTCAACATAATATTCAATGCAACACAAAGAACTTCAAAGAGTGCCCCAAGATTTCTATCAAAGAAAGTAGGACGAAAATGTCCACCAACCCCTATGCATAGATTAACCCAATGTTACCTCGGGAATATGTGAGTTGAGTGCCAAAACATACATCAAGTGAATCAATATAATACCCCATTGTCACCACAGGTATTTATATGCAAGACATACATCAAGTGTACTCAAATCCAACAAGTATTCTATGTGATAATAGTGAAACCTCGAAGGTAATAACTCAATTCATCGCAACAAGATAGAGAGGGGAAAAACCATATGATCCAACTATATTAACAAAGCTCGTGGTACATCAAGATCATGCCAAATTAAGAACACGAGAGAGCAAGAGAGAGATCAAACACATAGCTACTAGTACAAACCCTCAGCCCCGAGGGTGGACTACTCCCTCCTCATCATGGTGCCCGCCGGGATGATGAAGATGGCCAGAACGGGCTCCCGATTGAGTTTTCACTGATACCGAGGCTTGCGGTAGCAGAACTTCTCATCTAGGGTTATTTTTGGAGGTTTATGTATTTATAGGATTTTTTGGCATCCGTCTCACACTGAGATGGACTTCGGAGGTCCCTCTACCCACCAGCGCGTGCCAGAGGGGGGTGGTGCTCCCTGGTGCCTAGTGGCCACCTCCTTCCCCTTCTGTTCCTCCTATGAAGCTTCTAGTGCCTCTTTTGTTCAAACAATGTCAAGAAGTTTTGCTGCATTTGGAGAACTTTGATTTCTACGCAAAAAACAACACCACGGTAGTTCTGCTGAAAACAGCGTCAGTCCGGGTTAGTTCCATTGAAATAATACCAAAACCATATAGAATTGTTGTAAACATGGCATGAATACTTCATTAATTATAGATACGTTGGAGAAGTATCCATGAACCTTGGGCCTATAAGAGCACTACTCACCTTTGAAGCACAAGTTCCATGTTAAATGCCAAATGTGAAAGATAAATTCAATTTATCCACAAGTAGGGATATGATAGGTCATGCATTTCACTACACTCCACTACTTATGTGCCTACATGTAAACTAGATACTAGTTGAGCTTGTGTCTATTTGCAAGATCGTCAACCCAAGTTACGCATGTCCTTGATATTTAATTCATGCCTTAACTTAAGAAATCTTGATTCATCAAGTGGCTTCGTGAATATCTCGTCAAGTTGCTTCTCTATGCCAAAATGGAATATTTTGATATCTTATTGTGTCACATGATCCCGAAGAAAAGGATGATAAATATCAATACGCTTGGCTCAGCTATGTTGCATGGGATTGTCAGCGATCTTGATTGCACTTTCATTATCACATAAAAGAGGCATTTTGTCATATTTGACATCATAATCCATTTAAAATTGCTCATCCATAATAATTGTGCACAACGAATTGCGGCGGCAGTGTACTCAGCTTTGGCGGTTGAGAGAGATACAAAGTTTTTCTTCTTGGGTGTGCAACTCACCAATAATATCCCTAGGAATTTTTTCGAGAACTGATGATAGTGGGAAAGGCTCCCACTGACTTTATATTAGATAGTTAGCATGTCAGACAGTCCAGTCCGTATATAATTACATGAGGAGTGAGAAGGGATGGGGTGAGTATGAACCAAACAAAAGTAGTAAAATTACAAGGAGGCTGCCAAAGATAGAATGAAGGGTCCAAGCTCCTGTTTGGACCTACGGACCAGCATAGCAAAGTCCTTCTTGAACCTTGCCTTCCATGAGTACACCGACGGCTAAATCCCAGGGAAGTGTTTATCGTTCCCTTCCTCCCAAATCCCCCATGCGTCCACCATAAACACTTCAATGAACATAGGTTGATCCCACGCCGCCCTGTCAACATGCATCAGGCGCAACCTGCAATCATCGGTTGGCCAAATCGATCCCCAACAAGGCCCAGCAATGTCGACTCAAAGGGAGTTGAAGAAGAGGTGCGCAACATCCTCTTCCAGTGGGTTCTGGCACAACAAGCAGGAATAGTCATCATTTTGAATTTTGTAGTGCCTCCTCCGCGGCATATTCCTGGTGTTAAGGCGATCAACAATAAGAGCCACAGGAACACTTTCCATTGCATTGTACATTTTGATTTCCATATCCAGCAAAAGTCCTCGTCCACCTACATCTGACTAAAGCAATGTTCATAATATTTAGGTACCTTAAATCCCTTTCCACCCCATAGATAGATCCAGGAGTCCTTGCCAATATCGAGGGAAACATCAGAAGTTGCTTGTTGCAACTCTCTCACCTCTTAACGCACCTCCAATGAGAGCAACAGGTGAAACACCTCACCGAGTCTATCAGCGGATAGCAACTGCCTAACAGTCACGCCAGGCTCCCTAGCAAACGAAAATGCTCGGCGAATCTTTCCTGTAGTGGGCCACTCATCTAGTCATCTTTCCAGAATAGGGTCATGTCTCCAGCGATCACCTTGATTTCAGTCACACCTCTATAGATGTCAGACAATTGCACGAGGTCTTGATACATGTCGGTGTCAAAACCGGCGGATCTTGGGTAGGGGGTCCCGAACTGTGCGTCTAAGGCGGATGGTAATAGGAGGCAGGGGACACGATGTTTTACCCAGGTACGGGCCCTCTTGATGGAGGTAAAACCCTACGTCCTGCTTGATTTATTCTTGATGATATAGGTATTACAAGAGTTGATCTACCACGATATCGGAGAGGCTAAACCCTAGAAGCTAGCCTATGGTATGATTGTATGTTGTCCTACGGACTAAAACCCTCCGGTTTATATAGACACCGGAGAGGGTTAGGGTTACACAAGGTCGGTTACAAAGGAGATATCCATATCCGTACTGCCTAGCTTGCCTTCCACGCCAAGTAGAGTCCCATCCGGACACGAGACGAAGTCTTCAATCTCGTATCTTCATAGTCCAACAATCCGGCCAAAGGATATAGTCCGGCTGTCTGGAGATCCCCTAATCCACGACTCCCTCAGTAGCCCATGAACCACGCTTCAATGACGATGAGTCTGGCGCGCAGTGTTGTCTTCGGCATTGCAAGGCGGGTTCCTCCTCCGAACACATCACAGAAGAGTTTGAATACCAGGATAGTGTCCGACCCTGCAAAATGAATTCCACATACCACCGTAGAGAGAATAATATTTCCACAAATCTTAATCTGCTGACACGCTTTGGCAACATGACATCAGGCCATGGCTCGGTGATTCATTCGAACCGTTTTTCTTCAACCAGCTCCGCACATAACGCAAGGCGGTTTCTTGACACATCTTGTCAAAGCAGAGATCATGTTCCCCTAATTACGGGATTCTCATTAATACGGTCGTGGGTAACCCAACCATGCCTAGGACTCCTAGATTTTAGGCAAGTCCCAAACGGCCACTAGGAGGATGCTTGATATTCACCCTCTTCCTCTTTATAAAGGGACAAGGCTTTTACTTTTTTCCCTCCCGTGCTCAATCGAATCCTTCCCCCGCCTCGAGTTCTCACACCCAAAGCCCAGGTCAGGTGCTTCGGACCTTCAATCATGTCCGGATTAACCTTCAAGGCCGGTGGATACCCTCCTCCGTTATGGAAGAGGATATGAAGAAGTTGAGGGAGGCCAGATACCTGACCGCCGAGGTTTCGCATCGGCTGCCTGCCCGAGGGCAGGTCGTCCCTACTCCCGAACCCAATAAGAACGTTGTGTTCATCTCCCACTTCCTCCGAGGTCTAGGCCTCACTCTGGATCCCTTCGTTAGGGGTTTGATGTTCTATTACGGGCTTGATTTCCACGATCTAGCCCCGGACTCCTTTCTCCACATCTCGGCATTTATTGTCGTATGTGAGGCCTTCCTCCGCATTACCCCTCACTTCGGCCTGTGGCTCAAGACCTTTGACGTGAAGCCGAAGATGGTCGAGGGGCAGCATGTAGCGTGCGGAGGCGCATTAATAAGCAAGATTGCTGGAGCTCCATGGCCAAAGGGTTCCTTTCTAGAGGTGTCCGGATTATGGCAACGGGAGTGGTTTTACATCACAGCTCCCAGAAGTGCCAAGTGGGTGGCTGCCCCTGCTTTCCGCTCGGGCCCTCCACCACAACTGATGTCATGGATTAGCAGAGGGCTGAGCTGGGGTCCAGCCAAGGACGTGCCTATACTACAAAGCCGCATTCAAGATCTCTTTGAAGGAGATTTCAGTCTGGTTATGGTAATGCAAGTCATGCTGGTTCGTCGAGTCCAGCCTTGCAAACGCCGGTCCCTCCGCATGTGGGAGTTCAACCCAGAAGGACCGTGCACTATTCAGAATTTCCTTGGCCTAACGCACGAGGAGATGTATAAATCATTCTTTGGACCCCAAATAGAGTGTCCGGATACTACCGAGGACGTGGGCCTGAGCAGCAACCGCACCGCCGACCAAGTAAGTAATCCTCTAGCCGAACACACCGTCTTTCATTTATCATGACATCATTCCAAGAAATCGCTCTTGGACCAGGACTGGCTAACAAAGGTGAAGATGATTCGGTGTTCGGCCCCCCTTCCTGAGGGTTTGGACAATCCGGTACTGGAAAAGATGCTCGAGCTAGCTCCTTGCCCGGTGCCCTCAAAGGAAGATAAAGGGGGGAATAATGAGGGCGAAAGCGGGCCCCCACCGCTACCAATTACAACCGAGGGAATAAGCGCCTCCGTGAAGGAGGATAACCATGGGGAAGAATCTGACATTCTCTCACTCCGGGGAAGGAAGAGGACTGCCTCTGAAGAGCCGGAAACTAAGGCTTCCAAATGGGAGAAGAAGTCTCCACCAGAGGGTCCTGCCTCGGAGGGTGCTCTTGCCGCACAAAGTCCGCGCGGGGATCAGCCCTCTAATGAGCCTTAAGTGATAAAAATGCTTAATAGTGAAGATATTATACCTTACTTCCGAGGAAAATAACCGAAGCGTTTATCTTGCAGTTCGGATCTTAGCCCTTCTCAACAGAGCTCGTCTTCAGGGGATCTTCTTCCGGAGATGATGGAGAGCGAAATGCCTCCCCCGGACTCCCCCGCTCAAGAAGCAGGCGACCTTGAGGTGTCGTCGCGGAGGGCCTCCCCGGGTCCGGTGAGGCCAGAAGATAATCCTATGGTCACCCGAAGTCCCTAGTATCCGGCCCTTGAAGAGGGCAAACAAAAGAGTCTGGCGCCGTCTGGTATGCGGTCGGACGCACTGAGGGATCTGCTGAAGCGAGCGACCATCTCGGAAGAACACCATATGTTGATGGGCACGGTGATGGAAAGGATTTCGTCTGCCGAAAGCGGGTTGCATGACGCCTTTATGAGTCTACTAACGGGTTTTGAGGTACGTAAAATGATATACATTTGTGATAGTACTCCACATTTTTAGGTGTGCCCTGTGTAGGTAGTAGCCCCTGAGACTCTGGTTGTCGCCGAGAACGGCGGCAAGCAGAGGATCGTAGTCCCAAGTAATAACCATACCGCTTTAATGTGCAGGTAGTGGAAGCTCCGGTGGCTAGACGGACTCATGAGTTTGCCGAACTAAAGCGGCAACTGGATGTGGCGGATGCCGACATCGAGCTGTTAACAAGAGGCTTGACGAGGCACAGGGTAAGTGATATTTTCTGGTGAATGTCACATAGTAATAGAAGCATGATGCTAGCATCTTTAATATTTTGTGAATGCAGATGGAGTTGCCACCGTGGAAACCCTTCGGACGGAACTTGCCTGAGCCAAAGAACAAGCAAGGAGTAGTAATGCGGCTGCTCTGAAGGCGGCCGAAGAGTTAAGAGCCGAGAAGGCCGCACATTGTGAGAGCAAAGAGAAGATGGCCAAGATGGTCGTAAAGTTAAAAGACACTGCTGACCGTTGCCAATTCCTTGAAGAAGAAAACCGAGCGAAGGCAACGGACCTTAAAAAGGCCATAATGGCGACCAAGGACACCCGCTCTGCCATGAGAGCGAAGAAGGAGGAACTGCGTGAAGCTGGGGATATTGCGGCTGGGAAGCCCTTTATGCTGCGAAGGAATTTTGGAGATCCGCGGTATGCCCCTCTGGATCGGCTGTGGAGTTCGGCAGACGCATATATGGACTTGGCGGCGAGCGCTGTCGATGTGGCCGAATACTTCCGAGATCAAACAGATCGTGAAATGGACAAGCTATTCTGGTCGTAGTTTAACATTCCAGAGCGTCCACTTCCACTAACTGATCAGCTTTCCAAGTGGGCCGAACTCAATAGATTGTCCGGACTTGCCATGAGGTCCGTCGTAGATCATCTGTGGCCGGAAAAGCCGAAGCCGAACAGCTATTTCAGCTTAGTGCAGCAGTTCTGCGGTGTCGCACATCAATGCAATGAAGAGGTCGGCGTGTATAGAAGGCTCGCGGATGGCCCTTGCCCGTGTCAAAGCGTACTGGGCGGAGATGGATGCTACCACTCTTGCGGCGCAGGGTTCGGCCATAGGCCGAGTGGCTGCCAAGCACTATTTTGAAGAAGTTCTTGAGGGTGCTCGTTTGATAGAGGCCTAGTGCTCGAAGAATATTATGTTTGAGTAACATGTATTCCCATTGTAAAAACAATGTTTTATTGAATTTATCAAGGCTGTATTTATACTTGTGCCCGAAAGTATTGTGATGCCTCATGTGCGGCCGTTTATGTATACATGCATATAACCTGAAAGATTGCAATCGCCGGCTTCAGCCCCTACACATAGAATGCGGGGGTGTTCGCAGAAGACGTGTATTCACAGTTAATCCAACGTCTTGGTCCTAATAAGGAGGTGATAGCGTAGCGAACTAGGCAACCAGACTATAATGCTTTAACACTTTCACTTGGCCATAGGAGTTTGACAGTGGGGCTACTATATAGCCCCTGGTGGCTCCACACTCACCCGAGTTTGGGGTGCGTACATGCCTGGCCGGGAAACGGCCCTTCGTTAAGGTGGAGGAATTCTAAGATTCTGATAGGTCATCGAGTGGTTCACCAGTCTCGCGCTATATCATGACAGTCAGTTTTCGGCTTTCTCTACTGAGGTGCTCGTCCGGATGAACCAGGGCACAATCGCAGTAGTTCTCCTGGTGCCGCCTTAGCCGATAGAGCGGAACATAATGCAGCAAAACACAGGAGCCGGGCAAACCCAACATTTGACCAAAGACATGATTCGGAGCTGATGCATATAAGGCCAAACTCGCGACACCGAACACTCCCTGAGGTATTCAGTCTTTTATGGTGTGAACTAGGCCTAAACAGTGCCCTTTGTAAGAAGTCCCTAGTGTCCAAGTACGTGCATTGTTCTGGCGTGGCCACATGCCAAGACGTCAGCATCCTTCTCAATTGTACTGAGAATTCGAGGGATGTGTATCAACAAGAGACAGTAAAAAAGGTTGACGCAGGGTCTTAATCTAAAAAGAATCCTTTGAACGGGTCCCTGCTGCACGTCTGCGCCTGTGTCTCTGTTGTGCTGTATTCTGGACGGGTGTAGCACGATGGTCATCTATAAAAGAGAGGAACTTAGGTGAAAAGTTGTCGTGCAAAAAAGTAGGTTTAAAGAAACCATGTACAGTTCAAGATGAGTAAAAATTGCCACTTGTCTGCGCGCGTTGAACCCCTTGTATTTGTAATAGGGGTGTGGTCATCAAACCTGTATGAATTACATATAGCTGCGCCGGACTCGTCTAACCGTGTCTGCGGTCTTGACGACCTATCGAATGCTTTAGTTGGTGAGGCCATTTTAGTGTGGGATCGCTCAATATTTCCATTTACTGTAATGATGCCACGTGGACCGGGTATCTTAAGCGTGAGGGAAGCGTAATGTGGTATTGCGTTAAAGCGAGCGAAAGCTTCATGTCCAAGTAGTGCTTGATGGCCACTTTGGAACGGAGCAATGTGGAAGGTTAAATTTTCGCTACGGCAGTTGTCGGGGAAGCCGAATACAACTTCTAGTAGCAGGGAGCCCGTGCAATGAGCCCCTGTGTGACGCCCCCGATTTGACCGTACACTAATCATGCACGCAAATGTGTACGATCAAGATCAAGGACTCACGGGTAGATATCACAACACAACTCTACAAATAAAATAAGCCATACAGGCATCATATTACAAGCCAGGGGCCTCGAAGGCTCGAATACAAGAGCTTGATCATAGACGAGTCAGCGGAAGCAACAATATCTGAGTACAGACATAAGTTAAACAAGTTTGCCTTAAGAAGGCTAGCACAAACTGGGATACAGATCGAAAGAGGCGCAGGCCTCCTGCCTGGGATCCTCCTAAACTACTCCTGGTCGTCGTCAGCGGGTAGCACGTAGTAGTAGGCACCTCCGGTGTAGTAGGAGTCGTCGTCGACGGTGGCGTCTGGCTCCTGGACTCCAGCACCTGGTTGCGACAACCAGAATGAAAGGAAAGGGGGAAAAGGGGGAGAAAGCAACCGTGAGTACTCATCCAAAGTACTTGCAAGCAAGGAGCTACACTACATATGCATGGGTATCAAATGGAGTAAGGGTATCATATGTGGACTGAACTGCAGAATGCCAGAATAAGAGGGGGATAACTAATCCTTTCGAAGACTACGCTTCTGGCAGCCTCCGTCTTGCAACATGTAGAAGAGAGTAGACTGAAGTCCTCCAAGTAGCATCGCATAGCATAATCCTAACCGATGATCCTCCCCTCGTCGCCTTGTGAGAGAGCGATCACCGGTTGTATCTGGCACTTGGAAGGGTGTGTTTTATTAAGTATCTGGTTCTAGTTGTCATAAGGTCAAGGTACAACTCCAAGTCGTCCTATTACCGAAGATCACGGCTATTCGAATAGATTAACTTCCCTGCAGGGGTGCACCACATACCCCAACATGCTCGATCCCATTTGGCCGGACACACTTTCCTGGGTCATGCCCGGCCTCGGAAGATCAACACGTCGCAGCCCCACCTAGGCACAACAGAGAGGTCAGCACGCCGGTCTAAACTTATGCGCACAGGGGTCTGGGCCCATCGCCCTTAGCACACCTGCACGTTGCGTACGCGGCCGAAAGCAGACCTAGCCTAGTGGCGTTCTAGTCCAATCCGGCACGCGCCACTCAGTCGCTGACGTCACGAAGGCTTCGGCTGATACCACGACGCCGGGATACCCATAACTACTCCCGCGTAGATGGTTAGTGCGTATAGACCAAATGGCCAGACTCAGATCAAATACCCAGATCTCGTTAAGCGTGTTAAGTATCCGCGAACGTCGACCAGGGCCAGGCCCACCTCTCTCCTAGGTGGTCGGAACCTGCCCTGTCGCTCCGCCTCAAAGATCCACTCGCGGGTGCTCCTCAAGCCGACCCGTCTTTAGTCACCACATGTATCATGTATAAAGTATATAGTATATACCCGTGATCAACTCCCGAGTGATCACGGCCCGATAGTATAGCATGGCAGACGGACAAGGATGTAGGGCCACTGATGATAAACTAGCATCCTATACTAAGCATTAGGATTGCAGGTAAGGGTATCAACAGTAGTGGCGAGGACAGGCTATGCATCAGAATAGGATTAACGGAAAGCAGTAACATGTTACACTACTCTAATGCAAGCAGTAGAGAGAAGAGTAGGCGATATCTGGTGATCAAAGGGGGGGGCTTGCCTGGTTGCTGTGGCAAGAGAGAGGGGTCGTCAACACCGTAGTCGTACTGGGTAGCAGCGGCGTCGGTCTCGGTGTCAAGCGAGAGAAGAGGGGAAGAAACAATAAATATATTGCAAACAAATGCATGACGATGCATGACATGACAAAGCGTGATGCTAGGTGTGCCCTAACGTGGTACGAGGTGGTACCTGGTGAAGGGGGAAAACATCCGGGAAAGTAATCCCGGTGTTTCGCGTTTTCGGACAGATGAACCGGAGGTGAAATGTTGCAGGTTCACTATGCTAGGGACGCGTGGCGGACAAACAGGCTGCGTATCCGAATTCGTCTCGTCGTTCTGAGCAACTTTCATGTACAAAGTTTTTCCATCCGAATTACGGTTTATTTTATATAATTTTTCAAAGTTTTAAATAATTTTTTAAATTGTTTTAATTCAAAAATTAAATGTTAAATTGCTACGGGTACACAGTAGTGTACCCACAGAAGGGCTTGTGTGGCTGACCTGTAGGGCTGGTTGACTTGGTCAACTGCCCAGTCAGCAGAGGCTGACTGGTGGGACCAGTCAACAGTCCAGTCAGCATTGACCGTTGACTGGTCAAATTGACCAGTGGGTCCCTACTGTCATTGACTGATCTGTTAATTAACAGTAGTTAACTAGGTTAATTAGTTAATTAGGTTAATTAATCGAAATTAAATAAAGTTAATTAATTCTTTAATTAATTAATTAATCTTATTATTATTATTATTCTTTTTTTGAACGTTCTGGGGCCGGGCCCCACATGTCATTGGCTTAGACTTTTATTTTAAACTTGTTTTCTTTAAACTAATAGTGAGTCCACTTGTCAGTGATGTATTAGACTAATCCAAATACACTAATTAACATCTAACCTATCTCTAACAAATCTAACAGGACTGGCCCCTAATATAGAGAGCCAGCCGGCCTCTGGCTCTGTACACGAGCGCGCCGGGCTCAGGGCGCTGGAGGCCAGCGAAGGGGAGCACCGGTGGGAGCAGGGAAGTAACCAGGCAGCAGCAGCAGTCAGCGGCGGAAGCAGTATGGCAGCAGCCGCAGCAGGACAGCGTCCTAGCGGATGACGGCGGGTACCGGACGGCCAAAGCAGGAGGCGCGGCGATAGAAGTGCAGTGACGCGAGCGGGAAGGGGCGAGGCCTTGCGCGGGCCGCGGCCTACTCGGGGCGCGATGGGCGGTGCGTCTGGCCGCGGCCCAGGGGCAAGCGCTCGCGCACGAGAGCACCGGGCACGACCTCGGGAAGGTGTGGTTGGCAGTCTACGGGTCGAAATCGGAGGGATGAGAGGGAATCGGTCGTGGTGCTCACAGCGGGCTTCGGGGAGGTCTTGGCAAGGCCGGGGATGGCGATGTAGCAGTGGCGCGGCAGTGGCGGTGTCGATGGCTTGGGCGAGGGGGACCCGGTGGAGGGGCGCCCTGCAGCCACGGCGAACGCCATGGCCGCAAGGAGGAGGGCTCTGGTGTGAGCTCCTCTGCTCGTCGCGGGTGCAGGCTTGTTGGCTATTGCGGTCACGCTGGCCGGAAGCTTGACGAGGAGGCTCGGGCGTGCTTGGAGACGAACGGAAGGTGGAGGAGAAGACCAGGGGCGGTGGTTGCCTTGCCGGTGAACAACAGCTGTGACCCGCCAGGGGAGAGGTGCGGGGAAGCGGGGGGGGAGAGGAGAGATTGCGAGGGGGGTATGAGGCGCCTCGCCTCTGGTCTAGGTGTGTGGCGGCGCGAGGGAGATGGAGAGGGATCGAGCGAGAGGAGTGGGGGTCGAGTGGGTAAGGCTGGCTGCGGGCTAGGTTAAGGAGGGGAGCCGGGCTGGGCCTAGTTGTTTGTTAGATGGGCCAAGAGCCCAGTAGATTAGTTTAGTTTAGTTTTTTTTTGTTTTGAAATATATTTACTATTTTTGTTAATCCTATATTGCATTATATTTTAAGTCTAAATGGTCTTTGTTAAATGAGAGACTTGTCATAAAAGTACTTTGCAATATTATGGGGTTGTCCGCTAGGCTTGGGGGTAATTGAAAAAAAATGTCTAGCCTTTTGTTAATTCTGGAAAAAGCCAAAACTAGAGCTATTGGTCCTGTTTTATTTAGGTTAGGAGCATCTACTTACTTCCACAGACTTTTGTTCTTATATGACAATTAGTTAGTGAATTTTTGCAACCCTGCGAACATTTTTGTTTTATCATTTGAAGAAATAATAATTTGACTTCATTTTTAAAATTGAATTTGAATTCGGTTTGGATCAAAGTGAGGTTTAGAAAGTTAATCGCGATGACATGGCACCATTTGTGTGTGGTTACTGTAGCTTAACTACCGGGGTGTTACAAATCTCCTCCACTACAAGAAATCTCGTCCCGAGATTTAAGAGGGGAGTAAGGGGGGAGAATAGGTTACGAAATTCTAGCGATTCTTCTCGGTCTTAGTTGCTCTTCTCGAAGAGGTAGATCCATAACGCTGATGTCTTCATACTTCAGCTTGAGGTCATCATGATGACGCCGTCATCTTTTTTTCCGGAACTCCATCGTACTTACGAAAAGGATAAGGAGGTAGCTCTACAACGATAGAATGTTATAAAGGAAAATCAACTAGGGGGTATCCCAAGAATGAACATAGGAGTATCTCTCGAGTCAAACAAATGAAACACCTCGAGAGCAAATAAAGAAGGTACCATAAAAAGTTTCAAGCGGATAGACAATCGTTGTTGCCTGAAACATCGCGTAAAAGGGGTTCAGAGCAACAAGAATTAGTTTTGAGTCTGATACCAAAATTGACGATTTCTCGGAAGGTGGCTCGTGTATTACCTACGAGGACACGCGCGAGGAGTATCTTTGGGAACAAGGGGTGTACAGGAGAGTCAGGTTTCGATCATGTGGAGTTGTGGGTTATGGGCCCACCATGTGGGTTAAAAGTAACAAGAGCGGTGACATCTTGCACGGTTATGATAGCAAGGCACATCAGATAATAACCTGTCAGTTATGTCGGCAACAACATCGGTACCAAGGTTGAGGGATGAAGAGAACGATTTTCCTACTCGTTGAAACGAGGCGGACCAATAGGCAAAGTTCTCGTCCATCGGTGGCAACCGAAATGTCATCAACAATAGTAACAGGGTCTTGCTGACATAATTGTACAACGAGGTGTTTACATAAGCAGGAGAATATTACTGCTTAGATCATATAGATCACAAGAAAGGTTAAAACAAACAATGGAGAGAAAAATATGATTATCCGATTAAACAGAACAATGGAAAGGAAAATGTGTTTAAACACATATTTCAAGGGTATATCCTTCCCAAGGACAATCAAAGCACGATATCCATGACAGGATATAATGTAGAAAACTCTTTAGGTAAGGGGAGAGAAATTTCAGGACATTCCCCATACAGCGGTGTTTGGATCATTGAGCAGGAAACATTTAACATTAGGCTTTAAATGTTCTTGTTGAAAATTGGAGTAACATAGACATTCTTCGAGATAGCATTGACATGGTCAACGGGTGAAGATCAGACTCTGGAGACACAAAGGATCCATCAGGAATAACTTGAAGAATAGGTCTTACAATTTCCTCATGGAAGAAGGGATAACCTTCCTGAAAAGGAATCTATAACAACAAGTCCTTCGGCCAGGTGTGATAGGCATGACCCCACCTTACCGATATATCAGGACCAATGTAATAACTCTTGGAAATATGTTCCAACCATCATATCTGACCAAGATTCAGATCTGATTGGTGCCAGGATGCCTCAGACTCAGGATGCCTGAGAAGAAAAGGTGCAACACAATTGACAAGGCGACAATGTAAGATTCTCGGGAAATGTACTATGGAAGCGAGTTCCAAAACAAGAGTTCATCATTAAAACCAAGGGGAGAATGAAGAGGTGGCTGATGAACTCAACGACGATTCATTGAGATTTTCAAAAGATGGATTTCCACACTTATGTGAACAAGGAGTCAACATTTGTCGGACCAAGTGATATAAGGATGTATGCTCGTGGAAAACATACACAATTAAGCATTGGTTGAGAAGTGCACCCAAAATATGGTCTTAGGTAGCATGATCAATCTTAGAAAGGTGATTCAACAACCAATAGTCTAAGAATGAAATATCGACCATTAACTTGAAAGCAATAGGGTGCTAGAGACACGAACAAGTTTGTGTTGAACGGAAGGCAATAAAGTGGTTGATGATAACACAAATCATCGAGGACAAGGAGGGTACTTCTCATCATGAATTCAATTAATATCTTGGAAGGGGTCAAAATGTTGATGATGATCACGACAAATCTTGTCGAGAGGCTCCATGAGGATGCAATCGCTCGACGATGACATCAAGCCAAGGGAATGGTGAAGCAAAAGGTTATTATAACCATAGATAAGATGCGATCTCAGAATTCAGAGTTGTCTCTCAAGACAAACAATATGATGGTGAAGGTTTGATGTAAGCTTAGAGCACTGTCGGGATTGTGTCCCGAGGATGAAGGACATAGGTAGAATGGTCAAGCAGTCAGCCTGACGATGATGATGTAGTCAATCAGCTGGGAATGACACTATCGAGTACAAAATCGTAAGCATTGAAGATTACTAAGAGTTGTTGAATCACAGTGCAGACTCGATTCAGTTATCGATGTCTTTGAGTGTTAAGTAACTTAGAGCCCACGAAAAATTGGAATCAATGAGAATGTAGCACTAGATGAAGAACTCGTAAGAAGTTATGCAGTTCCATGATAATCTTGAGATACCAGGGGGGTAATACTCGACAACAAATCAAAGTAGAGGTTGGACTGGGGTATTACTCCGCAGAAGACAAGTGCTTAAACTTGCACGAGAAATGGTATTTAAAGGAGAACATGGTCGAAACCATGATTGCAAAAGGCCAGATCCCAGATATAAGATGAACTTATACCAAAGGAAATAATTAATTTAACAGAAGCTTTAATGATAAGATCTACATCGTGTCCATGGACATGAACACACGGTTCAAGGTCGACTCCCACTTGTTCAACGCATAACCTTTCATTCACCTCTCGTATTTCAAAACTGACATTACTTGTTGAAAGTTTTTACCTGGTGCAATACTAGATAAGTATGACCCGTGAAATCTTTTGGGTCCACACGGTTTTAGAGCAGGTATAGGTTCAACCCATAGGGGCATCTTAGGAACATATACCACAAGCTTCAATTGTAAATACCACCAGCTCGAAAACAAAGCATGGTTGAGAAAACAGAGGATACAATTTACCAAAGGCATTATGTATCCAAGGAAATGGCTCACAAGCTTATTGAACATGAAGGAGGTTGTCAGATAAAATCCAACAAAGGATGTGGTGGTCCATAAGGGATCTGATGTGAGCATTGGTACTCAACCAGAAGAAGAAAGAATGCAAGGAGATAAGATTATAGAAACAACTGACTAACTCAAAGCTCAAATGCAAAGGAATTATGAATTCCAAGACAAGGGATCAGAAGCAATGCTCTGATTAGGGATGGATAAGTTGAATAGCCTTAGGGGTTAAAATCGATGGCAATTTGGTTGGTCGAGATCCAGCTCATGTTTAAAATGACGTCTGAGCCGGAAGGACAAAATGAAAGATCTGATTAAGGATTGCGAGCATTCACAACATATTGATTCAACAGACTCAAACTGATAATGACTAAGGATGCCAATAAGATTACCGGACTTATGAGGTTAATCATAATGCAAGCAAGCAAGAATTTCAAGAGCAATAGGCTGTTGAGGATTTTCGGAGATCGAATGGTATTTCGAAGACTTTCGTGAAATATATGTATCCACTAGGGATGAGCGGATACTTGATAAGTGCGAGAAATTATTCGTAGGATTATCCAGGTTGCAAAGAACTGCAAGGGCAGTGGGCATAGGGTATTATCGGAACAAGAGAGAGAATTTCGGGGTATCTTGTAATAACAAGATTAACTGGGAATAAAAGTAAGGGTGACAGGTGTAAGTATTTATCCATAGGGATATTTTGGTGGTAGGGGATGGCAAAAGCAATGGGCATAAAGTCTCGAGAGAACAACGGAGAGTATCTTCGGAATCCTTCGGTACAGCAGGCGATCATCTGTAACAAGGGGCTCTCCGGGAGAAAGTATTTCCGAGAACCTAAAGTCAGTTTTGTTTTTTTAGCAAAATTATTTAACCCGAATAGAAGAGAGGTCAGAGTTCCAGAGTATAGACAAGGAATAAAAGATTCTAATACCACCCAATGGCGACGTGGGCCCGTAAGCCGCACAGCCATGTTAGTTAAAAGTTTTGCAATGACTAGACTCAACTTCGGCCAAGGAGTTTGGAAGAGGGATTCCTACAGGCAGTCGGCTCTGATACCAACTTGTGACGCCCCCGATTTGACCGTACACTAATCATGCACGCAAATGTGTACGATCAAGATCAAGGAATCACGGGTAGATATCACAACACAACTCTACAAATAAAATAAGCCATACAAGCATCATATTACAAGCCAGGGGCCTCGAAGGCTCGAATACAAGAGCTCGATCATAGACGAGTCAGCGAAAGCAACAATATCTGAGTACAGACATAAGTTAAACAAGTTTGCCTTAAGAAGGCTAGCACAAACTGGGATACATATCGAAAGAGGCGCAGGCCTCCTGCCTGGGATCCTCCTAAACTACTCCTGGTCGTCGTCAGCGGGCAGCACGTAGTAGTAGGCACCTCCGGTGTAGTAGGAGTCATCGTCGACGGTGGCGTCTGGCTCCTGGACTCCAGCATCTGGTTGCGACAACTAGAATGAAAGGAAAGGGGGAAAAGGGGGAGAAAGCAACCGTGAGTACTCATCCAAAGTACTCGCAAGCAAGGAGCTACACTACATATGCATGGGTATCAAATGGAGTAAGGGTATCATATGTGGACTGAACTGCAGAATGCCAGAATAAGAGGGGGATAACTAATCCTTTCGAAGACTATGCTTTTGGCAGCCTCCGTCTTGCAACATGTAGAAGAGAGTAGACTGAAGTCCTCCAAGTAGCATCGCATAGCATAATCCTAACCGATGATCCTCCCCTCGTCGCCCTGTGAGAGAGCGATCACCGGTTGTATCTGGCACTTGGAAGGGTGTGTTTTATTAAGTATCTGGTTCTAGTTGTCATAAGGTCAAGGTACAACTCCAAGTCATCCTGTTACCGAAGATCACGGCTATTCGAATAGATTAACTTCCCTGCAGGGGTGCACCACATACCCCAACATGCTCGATCCCATTTGGCCGGACACACTTTCCTGGGTCATGCCCGGCCTCGGAAGATCAACACGTCGCAGCCCCACCTAGGCACAACAGAGAGGTCAGCACGCTGGTCTAAACCTATGCGCACAGGGGTCTGGGCCCATCGCCATTAGCACACCTGCATGTTGCGTACGCGGCCGAAAGCAGACCTAGCCTAGTGGCGTTCCAGTCCAATCCGGCGTGCGCCACTCAGTCGCTGACGTCACGAAGGCTTCGGCTGATACCATGATGTCGGGATACCCATAACTACTCCCGCGTAGATGGTTAGTGCGTATAGACCAAATGGCCAGACTCGGATCAAATACCCAGATCTTGTTAAGCGTGTTAAGTATCCGCGAACGTCGACCAGGGCCAGGCCCACCTCTCTCCTAGGTGGTCGGAACCTGCCCTGTCGCTCCGCCTCAAAGATCCACTCGCGGGTGCTCCTCAAGCCGACCCGTCTTTAGTCACCACATGTATCATGTATAAAGTATATAGTATATACCCGTGATCAACTCCCGAGTGATCACGGCCCGATAGTATAGCATGGCAGACGGACAAGGATGTAGGGCCACTGATGATAAACTAGCATCGTATACTAAGCATTAGGATTGCAGGTAAGGGTATCAACAGTAGTGGCGAGGACAGGCTATGCATCAGAATAGGATTAACGGAAAGCAGTAACATGTTACACTACTCTAATGCAAGCAGTAGAGAGAAGAGTAGGCGATATCTGGTGATCAAAGGGGGGGGGGTTGCCTGGTTGCTCTGGCAAGAGAGAGGGGTCGTCAACATCGTAGTCGTACTGGGTAGAAGCGGCGTCGGTCTCGGTGTCTAGCGAGAGAAGAGGGGAAGAAACAATAAATATATTGCAAACAAATGCATGATGATGCATGACATGACAAAGCGTGATGCTTGCTGTGCCCTAACGCGGTACGAGGTGGTACCTGGTGAAGGGGGAAAACATCCGGGAAAGTATTCCCGGTGTTTCGCATTTTCGGACAGTTGAACCGGAGGTGAAATGTTGCAGGTTCACTATGCTAGGGATGCGTGGCGGACGAACGGGCTGCGTATCCGAATTCGTCTCGTCGTTCTGAGCAACTTTCATGTACAAAGTTTTTCCATCCGAATTACGGTTTATTTTATATAATTTTTCAAAGTTTTAAATAATTTTTTAAATTGTTTTAATTCAAAAATTAAATGTTAAATTGCTACGGGTACACAGTAGTGTACCCACAGAAGGGCATGTGTGGCTGACCTGTAGGGCTGGTTGACTTGGTCAACTGCCCAGTCAGCAGAGGCTGACTGGTGGGACCAGTCAACAGTCCAGTCAGCATTGACCGTTGACTGGTCAAATTGACCAGTGGGTCCCTACTTTCATTGACTGATCTGTTAATGAACAGTAGTTAATTAGGTTAATTAGTTAATTAGGTTAATTAATCGAAATTAATTAAAGTTAATTAATTCTTTAATTAATTAATTAATCTTATTATTATTATTCTTTTTTTTGAACGTTCTGGGCCGGGCCCCACATGTCATTGGCTTAGACTTTTATTTTAAACTTGTTTTCTTTAAACTAATAGTGAGTCCACTTGTCAGTGATGTATTAGACTAATCCTAATACACTAATTAACATCTAACCTATCTCTAACAAATCTAACAGGACTGGCCCCTAATATAGAGAGCCAGCCGGCCTCTGGCTCTGTACACGAGCGCGCCGGGCTCAGGGCGCTGGAGGCCAGCGAAGGGGAGCACCGGTGGGAGCAGGGAAGTAACCAGGCAGCAGCAGTCAGCGGTGGAAGCAGTATGGCAGCAGCCGCAGTAGGAGAGCGTCCTAGCGGATGATGGCGGGTACCGCGCGGCCAAAGCAGGAGGCGCGGCGACAGAAGTGCAGTGAGGCGAGCGGGAAGGGGCAAGGCCTCGCGCGGGCCGCGGCCTACTCGGGGCGCGATGGGCGGTGCGTCTGGCCGCGGCCCAGGGGCAAGCGCTCGCACACGGGAGCACCGGGCACGACCTCAGGAAGGTGTGGTTGGCAGTCTACGGGTCGAAATCGGAGGGATGAGAGGGAATCGGTCGTGGTGCTCACAGCGGGCTTCGGGGAGGTCTTGGCAAGGCCGGGGATGGCGATGTAGCAGTGGCGCGGCAGTGGCGGTGTCGATGGCTTGGGCGAGGGGGACCCGGTGGAGGGGCGCCCTGCAGCCACGGCGAACGCCATGGCCGCAAGGAGGAGGGCTCTGGTGTGAGCTCCTCTGCTCGTCGCGGGTGCAGGCTTGTTGGCTATTGCGGTCACGCTGGCCGGAAGCTTGACGAGGAGGCTCGGGCGCGCTTGGAGACAAACGGAAGGTGGAGGAGAAGACCAGGGGCGGTGGTTGCCTTGCCGGCGAACAACAGCTGTGACCCGCCAGGGGAGAGGTGCGGGGAAGCGGGGGGAGAGGAGAGATTGCGAGGGGGGTATGAGGCGCCTCGCCTCTGGTCTAGGTGTGTGGCGGCGCGAGGGAGATGGAGAGGGATCGAGCGAGAGGAGTGGGGGTCGAGTGGGTAAGGCTGGCTGCGGGCTAGGTTAAGGAGGGGAGCCGGGCTGGGCCTAGTTGTTTGTTAGATGGGCCAAGAGCCCAGTAGATTAGTTTAGTTTAGTTTTTTTGTTTTGAAATATATTTACTATTTTCGTTAATCCTATATTGCATTATATTTTAAGTCTAAATGGTCTTTGTTAAATGAGAGACTTGTCATAAAAGTACTTTGCAATATTATGGGGTTGTCCGCTAGGCTTGGGGGCAATTGAAAAAAAAATGTCTAGCCTTTTGTTTATTCTTGAAAAAGCCAAAACTAGAGCTATTGGCCCTGTTTTATTTAGGTTTGGAGCTTCTACTTACTTCCACAGACTTTTGTTCTTATATGACAATTAGTTAGTGAATTTTTGCAACCCTGCGAACATTTTTGTTTTATCATTTGAAGAAATAATAATTTGACTTCATTTTTAAAATTGAATTTGAATTCGGTTTGGATCAAAGTGTGGTTTAGAAAGTTAATCGCGATGACATGGCACCATTTGTGTGTGGTTACTGTAGCTTAACTACCGGGGTGTTACACCCTGGGCCTGGCATTACTCCTCTAAAGGTAGTATTGCTGCGGCAAATTTTCGTTGGGTCTATCCCCATTTTGCAGATTGTGTCCTCATATATCAGGTTTAAGCTGCTACCGCCGTCCATCAGGACTCGTGTGAAGTGGTATCCGTCAATTATTGGATCTAATACCAAGGCAGCCCATCCTGTGCTCTGGATACTTGCTGAGTAATCCTGATGGTCGAAGGTGATTGGTTGAGACGGCCAGTGGCAGAACTCCGCGGTGATAGGCCCTTGGGCATGTTTATCTGGGAATGCTGCTTTGCTTCTCCCCTTTATCACGTGTAACACATTTACTGTTTTGACTTCTGGTGGAAATTTCTTCTGCTCCCTAGTGTTTTGCTTGCGAGGCTCATCCTCGTCTTCGCTTGGTGTAGCCTGCCCCTTATGTTCGGCGTTGAGCTTGTCAGACTGCTTGAAGACCCAACATTCTCTGTGGGTATGATTTGCAGGTTTATCGGGGGTGCTATGGATCTGACATATTTGGTCCAGAATTTTGTTTAAGCTGGACAGTTCATCTCTGGCGCCTTTAGAGGGCGGCTTTTGCTGACCTGGCCGAGAACTTCTGAATCCGGCGTTTACCGTCGTGCTCTTCGAGCTGTCTTATTTATTCCGGCGCTTATTATTTTTGTTGCGTCGTGATTTCCCGTTTCCATCTCTAACTTCGGATGTACTTGGGTCGCTGGTGCTGCATCGAGCTAGCCAGTTGTCCTCGCCCGTGCAAAAGCGGGTCATGAGGCTTGTTAATGCTGCCATTGTTCTCGGCTTTTCTTGGCCGAGGTTTCTAGCAAGCCATTCGTCTCGGACGCTGTGTTTGAAAGCTGCCAAGGCTTCGGCGTCCGGACAGTCGAATATTTGGTTCTTTTTAGTAAGAAACATGTTCCAGAGCTTTCGGGCTGACTCTCCGGGCTATTGAGTTATATGACTTAAATCGTCCGCATCCGGAGGTCGGACATAAGTCCCTTGAAAATTTGCCCGAACAGTGTCTTCGAGCTCTTCCCGGCTTCCAATGGAGCTTTCGGGGAGGCTTTTAAGCCAGTGCCGAGCTGGCCCTTTGAGCTTGAGGGGTAAGTACTTGATGGTATGGAGATCATCTCCTCAAGCCATATGGATATGGAGGATATAGTCCTCAATCCAGATCCCCAGGGTTTGTTGTTCTGTCGTATGCATCTATGTTTATGGGTTTGAATCCCTCTAGAAATTCATGGTCCAGCACCTCATCGGTGAAACATAGGGGGTGTGTGGCACCCCTATATCTGGGTGTACCGTGGTGTTCAGATGTTTGTTGTGTTGCATCGTATGCTGGAGCGTGCTTGCGTGGTCCATAAATGGATCTGGTTGCGCCGTCCTTTTGATGTGAGCCCTCGTGTGGATCGCATATTAGCTTCTGTGCGGCGTTGTTTGCTGCTCTATGTTGGCCATGAGGTCATCTATCCGGCCGAATGGCCATTTTAATTTTTGGTTGCGGGGGATCTAAGGCCTCCTCATCGAATTCAGGTAGCAACTTCCGCTTCGGGTAACTCTTGGTGTGGCGATTACCGCCGTACTTCGCCGCTGTGTTGAGTACTTTACTCCATCTGATTCTGAGTGTGTCTTGCGCAGTCTTGAGCCTTTGCTTCTGCTTTTTTAGACTCCTCGCGGTGGCAACCCGCCTTTGATGGGCATTCTGTTGCTCCGGGTGTCTGTCCGGTGTGATGTCATCCGGATTATTATCTTTGATAGAGTCGGGTTGTTCCGTTTGATTCTCCGTGCTGCCATGGTCCGGCGATTGTTCACCCTGCTCTAACGCTGGGTCTATATGATCGTTGTTTCTGCCGAGGCGGGATTTGGGGCGGCGCTTACGCCGCCGCTTTGACTGCTTCTCGAGGGGACAATCCTTCGTTGTGTCCTTCCGTTCCTCATCGTCATTTTCTTTTGGCGTGTCCACCATATATACGTCATGTGATGAAGTGGGCGTCTGCTGCCCTATGGGCAGTGGTTCCTGTTCGTCTCCTGCATCGTCGCCCATACCGTCGATGTCTTCGGAGTCAAAGTCGAGCATGTCGGTTAAATCGTCGACAGTGGCTACTAAGTGGGTGGTGGGTGGGCGGCGAATTTCTTCGTCATCCGCATCCCAATCCTGCTAGACATAGTTCGGCCAGGATCCTCCTGACAAGGAGAGAGACCTTAATGAGTTCAGTACGTCGCCGTAGGGCGAGCACTGAAAAATATCCATGGAGGTAAACTCCATGATCGGTGCCCAATCGGATTCGATAGGAACGGGCGCAGGCGGTTCGGAGTCCGTGGCCGGAGAAGGATCCGGCAGTTTGACAACACGGCTCTCATGAAGGGTAAGGTCGATATTCGGCTCGATCGCCGCCGAGGATACGGCCCCATGACGGGGTCTATCCACCCGTCCGTGCATGGCGCAACTGGCTCCGAATTGAGGCTCGGAGCGGCTGCCAGTGCGATCTCCTGAATGCGGTCCGATGGCAGAGCTAAATCATACCCCTCATGACCGCGTGGCGCACCAGGCCGGGGCTCGAATCCGTCGAAGATCAAGTCTCCGCGGGCATCGGCCGTGTAGTTTAAGCTTCCAAACCTGACCTGGTGGCCAGGGGCGTAACTTTCGATCTGCTCCAGATGGCCAAGCAAGTTGGACCACAGTGTGAAGCCGCCAAACACAAAGATCTGTCCGGGGAGAAAAGTCTCACCCTGGACTGCATCGCTATCGATGATAGAAGGATCCATCAAGCCTAACAACGACGACACAAAGGAACTCTCAATGAAAGCACCAATGTCGGTGTCAAAACCGGCGGATCTCGGGTAGGGGGTCCCGAACTGTGCATCTAAGGTGGATGGTAACAGGAGGCAGGGGACACGATGTTTTACCCAGGTTCGGGGCCTCTTGATGGAGGTAAAACCCTACGTCCTGCTTGATTTATTCTTGATGATATAGGTATTACAAGAGTTGATCTACCACGAGATCGGAGAGGCTAAACCCTAGAAGCTAGCCTATGGTATGATTGTATGTTGTCCTACAGACTAAAAACCTCCGGTTTATATAGACACCGGAGAGGGTTAGGGTTACACAAGGTCGGTTACAAAGGAGGAGATATCCATATCCGTACTGCCTAGCTTGCCTTCCACGACAAGTAGAGTCCCATCTGGACACGAGAGGAAGTCTACAATCTCGTATCTTCATAGTCCAACAGTCCGGTCAAAGGATATAGTCCGGCTGTCCGGAGACCCCCTAATCAAGGACTCCCTCAATACATCTCCAACGTATCTATAATTTTTGCTTGTTCCATGTTGTTATATTATCAATCTTGGATGTTTTACAATCATTTTACAACAACTATATATCATATTTTGGGAGGAAGGGAACGATAAACCCTTCTCTGGGATTCAGCCGTTGACAAAACAATTCCCAAATATTCCAGAAACTCTAGGGGAGTCGACGAAACACAATTCCAGCCGCTGCAAGTTCCAGAACCACGAAATCCAATCTAGAGCCCTATTCTGGCATCCTTCCAGAGGGAAACACGATCACGGAAGGGTTCATCATCCTCACTGGTGCCTCTCCGATGATGCATGAGTAGTTCACCATAGACCTACGGGTCCATAGGCAGTAGCTAGATGGCTTCTTCTCTCCTTTTGATTCTCAATACAATGGTCTCTTGGAGATATATTTGACGTAATGACTTTTTGCGGTGTGTTTGTTGGGGTCCGATGAAGATCGAGTTTATGATCAGATTTTTATCCATGAATATTATTTGAGTCTTCTTTGATCTCTTATATGCATGATTATTTATAGCCTCATATTTCTTCTCCGAATCTTTGGTTTAGTTAGGCTAACTAGATTGATTTCTCTTGCAATGGGAAGAGGTGCTTCGTGATGGGTTTGATCTTGCGGTGTCCTCTCCTAGTGACAGAAGGGGCAAGGGGCATGCATGTATCGTTTCTATTAAGGATAATAAGATGGGGTCAATTCCTACATGAATAGATCTTATCTACATCATGTCACGATTCTTATTGCATTACTCCGTTTCTCCATGAACTTAGTACACTAGATGCATCCTGGATAGCGGTCAATGTGTGGAGTAATAGTAGTAGATGCAGGAAGGAGTCGGTCTACTAATCTTGGACGTGATGCCTATATATGATCATTGCCTTGAATATCGCCATAATTATTTGTTACTCTATCAATTGCCCAACAGTAATTTCTTTACCCACCGTGTGCTATTTCTCGAGAGAAGTCACTAGTGAAATCTACGGCACCCAGGTCTATCTTTTATCATATTTGCTTTCCGATCTATCTTTTGCTATATTTATTTTCAGATCTATATTTCCAAAAACCCAAAAATACCTTGCTGCACTTTTCTTTATTTATTTTATTTCGTGCTTTATCAATATCTATTTATCCAATCTCATACAAAACAATTTATCTTTTTACCGAGGAGGGATTGATAAACCCTCTTACGCGTCGGGTTGCAAGTATTTGTTCTTTGTGTGCAGGTATCATTTACATTGTCTTGCTTGGTCCTCCTACTAGATTGATACCTTGGTCTCATAACTAAGGGACATAGTATGTCCTATCATAGTTGTGCTGCATCATCTCTTCCTCTTTGGAGAAATACCGACGTAGTTTCAAGCCGCATCAAAAGGAATTTCTTGTGTCGTTGCGGGGAGGATCAGGTCAAGGTAGTCTCCCGTCAGCTTGCCAATTTCTGGCGCCGGGGAGACATCATCAACATCTATCAGGTTCCTAATCACAAATCTCACCTCCTTGCAATTTAGGCCTCTTTTGGTTCATAGGATAGGATTATCGTAGGAATAGGAATCTTGTAGGAAATAAGATGACATGTATCTCAAATCCTATGAGTAGGAATAGGAAACAAGATGTCATTTGGTTGACATCAAAGGAATTTTTCCATTGAGTCTAGGCTCATTTTTATTTTCCTAAGAAATGTGGAGGATAGGAACCAATCCTATATAGGAATAGGAATCCATTCCTGTGAACCAAAGGGCTCTAAAGGAAAAAAATCCTATGAGAATCCTATCCTCTAGAATTCCTACGAAATTCCTCCAAACCAAAGAAGGCCTTACATTATTTGCCATTTGCCTCTCGTTTTCATCTCGCCCACTTCACAAAAATTTGCCTTTTTATTCAACCTCTTTTTAGTCCACCATTTTCTCATCAGATCTATCTTTTTGCTTGCGTTCTTTTTTGCGTAGTCACGACTATCGGTGTCAAAACTGGCGGATCTCGGGTAGGGGGTCCCAAACTGTGCATCTAGGATCGATAGTAACAGGAGACGGGGGACACGATTTTTACCCAGGTTCGGGCCCTCTCTATGGAGGTAATACCCTACGTCCTGCTTGATTGATCTTGATGAATATGAGTGTTACAAGAGTTGATCTACCACGAGATCGTAATGGCTAAACCCTAGAAGCCTAGCCTGTGTGACTATGGTCATGAATATCTCTTTTCCGGACTAACCCCTCCGGTTTATATAGGCACCGAGGGGATCTAGGGTTTACATAGAGTCGGTTACATAAGAAGGAATCTTCATAGTCAGTCGCCAAGCTTGCCTCCCATGCCAAGTAAAGTCCAATCCGGACACGGGTACAGTCTTCGGCCTTCATGTCTTCACAACCCATCAGTCCGGCCCATGGACAAGAGGCCGGATGCCCGAGGACCCCTTAGTCCAGGATTCCCTCAGTACCCCTGAACCTGGCTTCAATGACGAGGAGTCCGGCGCACAGATTGTCTTCGGCATTGCAAGGCGGTTTCCCCTTCCTGAACTTCTAGTTGATCTTCAGATGTCATGATTGTATCCGGTCTGGTATACATAACCGCAGTGTACATAATATTTCACGAGTTCAACCCACCGACCATCTTTTAGTAATATGACACCACACCTGCCCGGCCACTATTTGCAAACCGTTTTAGCCGGCCTGTCGCCCCACGTCCTAAGATGTGGCCTTATAGGTGTGTCTTATCCGAGCGGAGATCGTGCCTCCCTTTTTTAAGGGATTCCTGTCAACCCGGACGTGGGTAACCCAACTGTCTCTTGAGTACAACTCCATGGAAACAAGCAAGTTTTTTTGGCCCAAGGGGAGTCGTTTGATATCTGCAGCTTTTATATAGGGGTATAGACCCGTCTTTTTCTTCTATGCTCGCCTCTTCCTCAACCCCTGCAACCCTGAGTTCCAACACCCGGGTTTCGGTCGCCACAAGCACCAATCATGTCCGGATCCAGCCGTCAAGGCCGGTGGGTAGCTTCTTCTGTCACCGAGGAAGATATCACAAAGCTTCGGGAGGCGAGGTACCTGACCGCAGAAATCCATCACCGGCTTCGTGCCGAGGGGCGGATTATTCCCACCCCCAGATCCGGCGAGAGGGTCGTGTTCGTGTCCCACTTCCTCCGCGGGTTAGGGTTTGCACTTAACCCTTTCCTCCGAGGGCTCATATTCTATTATGGGCTAGATTTTCACGATCTGGCCCCGGACTCTATTCTTCTTATCTCGGCATTTATCGTCACGTGCAAAGCCTTCCTCCGAACTACTCCGCACTTCGGCTTGTGGCTCAAGACCTTCGATGTGAAGCCGCAAGTGGTTGAGGGGGAGCAGGCCGAGTGCGGCGGCGCTGCAGTGAGCAAGCTTGCTAGCGCCGTTTGGCTGAAAGGATCCTTCACTAAATCTTCCGATCTGTGGCAGCAGGGGTGGTTCTATATTACCGAGCCCCGCAGCTCCAAGTGGGAAACTGCTCCCGCGTTTCGATCCAGCCCCCCAACTCAGCTTGCATCATGGATTAACAAGGGGCTAGATTGGGGATCAACGAATGATGTGTGAACTCTGCAGAGTCGCATCCGAAGCCTCATTGAGAGGGACGTCGACATAGCCAACGTCATTCAAGTAATGCTAGTTCGTCGGACCCTGCCGTGCCAGCGACGGCCTCTCCGCCTATGGGAGTTCAATCCAGAGGGGTCGCGGACTCTTCAGCACTTCTTCGGCACTACGCATGAAGGAATGTGGAGATTATTCTTCGGGAAACGAAGGCAATGGCCGGACACCACCGAAGATGTCGGCCTAGACTGTAACCATCCAGAGTAAGTACCCGTTTACCGAATACCTTGTAGCCAGATACCAAGTGGCAAGATACCAACAATATCATCCTTTTTCAGGGTTGTATAAAGAAGGTGGAACGGATTAGGTGTCCGGCTCCCCATCCCGAAGACTCCTGTGTTAGCAAGGATGCTGGCCCCGGCGCCATACCAGGCACCAGTAGGGGAGGGCGAGAAGACCTAGGGTAACCTTGGTTCTGAAGGTAAGTCGGACACTGAGTCCGGAGAAATCAACCTTTCATCGCCCGAAGATGGAGGCGAAAAAGGACCCAGTATCCCTTCTCCAAGCAGGAGGAAAAGGGCCGCCTTCGAAGATTGGGAGGGGCGATCTTCCAAGAAGGGCAAGATGCCACCGTCGAGAGGCCTGGGTTTGGAAAGCGATGCCATTAAACAGCTCCAACAAGGGGACAAGCCCTCGGCCAAACCGTAAGAGAATCCAGAGTACTTCGATAACGTCCTGCTCCATTGCTGTTACCGAAGATATACGTAACACATTCATGTATTTTTATAGGTCGGCACAGAGTTTTTCTGGGCGATCCTCTTCTTCGGGGAGTCTCCTCCGAGAGATGATGGAGAGCGAGACGCCTCCTCCAACCTCCTCGCGCCAACAAGGCGGATGACTCTGAAGTGTCATCGCGGAGGGTCCCTTTTGACCAACAAGTTACGCAGGGGATAGAAGAGGCAGTACCCGAAGGTGGAGCTTCGACCATCCGGGATTCTGGGGCTGATGATAACAAAGGCCCCAGACTGACTGGTTCGCAGCCGACAGTGATTCTGGAGACGGGTGAACAGATTCCTTCAAAGGATGATTGTGCTCCTGGAGCAGCTTCCGGAAACCCAGAGACTCCGGATATATTGCAGGACATGTTGCGGAAAGCATCTGTCTCGGGGGAACAGCGTACCTTGATGGGTACAGTGATTGAGAAGATTTCGTCCGCGAAGAGCGGATTAATGAAGCCTTCATGAGCCTACTGAAGGGCTTCGAGGTTTGTGACATAATGTTTTTAGCTATGTTTCATTTGCAAAGATGCGCCTGTGTATAGGTAGTAGCCCCTGATACTCGGGTTCGCTTCCACTGGGAAGCGAACAGAGGATCGAAAAGGATCATTTGAGGACTAACCTGATGAACTTGGAACACAGGCTGCTTTCCCCTTGGCCACTTCCTGGACTATGGAGATTGCCGATTTGCAGCGGAAGCTTGATGAGGCAGGGGATGATCTTGCTTTAATCAATATGTGTCTGGACAAGTCGCAAGATATGTATTCGGGGCAATCCTCATACATTTGTGTCATAAGCATGATGCTAATATTTAGATGCTAGACTATGCATGGCTATAGATGGTGCTGCCGCAGTTGAAGTTCTTCGAGCGGAGCTGGCCCGGGCCAAGGAGCGGGCCTGGCGTAGCAATGCTGCTGCCGAAAAGGCATCGGCTGAATTAAAAGCCGAACAAGCTGCACGGCGCCAAGATGAGGAGAACATATCCACAATGACGCTTGAGCTGGAGAATGCTACCGGCCGCTGTGAATTTCTAGAGAAGGAGAGTAAAGCCTTAACGGCTGATCTAGACAAGGCCTTACAAGAGGCGAGAGAAGTGCGGTCGGAATGCAGAGCAGCCCATGAGGAGGTTCGACAAGCGAGGGAGATTGCGGCTAGAAAGCCCTTTTTGCTGCAAACTAAGTTCGGTGACCCGAACTATGCCCAGCTTAACCAAGTATGGAGTTCTCCGGACTAGTTCTTGGACTTGCCGAAGAGTTCTGTCGATGCGGCGCAGTATTACCAAGCGCGAGATGGATATTCCACTGAGAAGCTTTTTTGGTCACAGTTTGGCGCATCAAGGCGCCCTCTGTGCTCAATGAACAGATGTCCCAATGGGCCGAACTTCATAAGATATCCGGCGCTGCCATGAAGGATGTCGTAATTCAGTTGTGCCCAACCAAGCCTGTTCCGAATAGCTATTTCGGTTTGGTGCAAAGGCTTGTTGATGCGGTGCCGCGTATCGACGCTGTGAAGCGATCAATGTGCATTGAGGGTGCACGGATGGCTTTTGCCCGAGTCAAGACGTTCTGGGGGAAGATTAAGGCCATCGATGTTGCAACGAAGGGTCCACCCAAAGGCAAGGACCATCCGGAATCGGAGCATTATTTTTAAGACGACCTAGGGGCCGCCCGCTTTATAGAGGGTCAGTGCTCAAAAGACATAATGTTTGAGTGAGGTGTATGAAAATTGTAAAAGATAATTTTATAGTTAATCTATTTATGTTTTGCTTGAAAGCTTGAATTCCTCCTGTGGGCCGTTTTGATATAATCTAAAAGTTTTCCAGTCATTGGCTTCAGCCCCCTCGTAGGAAGTACGGGGGTGTTCGGAAAAGCATTCAATCACTCTTTATCCAACATCTTGGTCCATGAAGGAGGTGATAATGCGGCGAACCAGGCAATCGCACTATAGGGCGTTAACGCTTTCACTTAGCCATAGCAGTTTTATTGTGGGGCTACAACATAGCCCTTGGTATGTATGCGGCGTATGGTGCCTTACATATTTGATCTGAAAAAGATCCCTCGTGTGACACGGAGAATCGCTAAAGATTCCAAGAAGTCGTCAAGTGGTTGACCAGCTCACACCGTATCATGACAGTCAGTTTTCGGCTTTCTCTACTGAGGTGCTCGTCCGGTTTAGACCAGGGCACAATCGCAGTAGTTCTCCCTTTACTACCCTAGCCGATAGAGCGGAACGTAGGGTAGCAAGCACAGGAGCCGGGCAACCCAACTATTTACCCAAGACAATGATTCGGAGCTGATGCATATAAGGCCAAACTTGCGACGCCGAAGTATGCTATAGAGCTGTTTGGAGTTTTACTGGCAACTCATTTGTTCCCACACCAAGCCCCTGGCTGGTTATGCCAAGGTATTTCTGTGAAATAACCGTAGGAGCCGTATTTGTTGGGGAAATAATGTGGATGATTAGTTCGGATATTGTTTAATGGGAACTGAGTGATATGCCAATGATTACTTATGATATATATAAGTCATGCTCCCGGATATTTGACATGCATGGGGTTGGAGGCGGAGGAACAGGCATAGTACAGGCTCGAGAAATAGAGAGTGCAGTCTACAAAAGTTATTTTGTACTTCAAGTCGCACTTCTGCGCCACAGTCCTCGGTGGGGGGAATCCTTGATGGAGATAGCCCCTTAGGTGAGAGTACGGATCCGGACTCCGATGGAGCCAGTTTCTGATGTTCATCTTGTTCGTCACCTGTTTTTAAAGGATAGCGAAGGAAGAAATAAAAAGAAAATAAATAATAATAAGAAAAGTTACTGGAGTGCTTGCAGGCTTGTCCGTATTGTGCTTCTGCCAATGCCTGTGGTATCTTGAGTGCGTAATGATGTATGCGTGGTACAGACTTTGTAGGTGTACAGAGTGGGCGGCGGAAGCCGGGTTGCTATTTCCGTTCTAGGAGTAGTTGATCCTCGGGTGGAGACTGCTTCTGACCCCCGGTGTTTCATTGGTGAACCTTTTTGTCGTCCCTGTCGCTTGGCGGCCTCCTCCCCCTATGTTCTTGCCGGCTTGTTTAAAGACCCAGCAGTTTCTGTTGGTATGATTAGCTGGTTTATCAGGGTGTCCATGAATCTGGTAGGGTCGGTCTAATATCCTGTCGAGGTTGGATGCTTCGTCTCGATTTGCCTTGAATGGCTTCTTCCGCTGACCGGGCTTGGGGTTGATGAATCTGGCGTTGACCGCTGTGTCGCCTGATCTTTCATTGTCATTGCGACTGTTGTTTTTGCTTCCTCGTGTCTTGCTGTTGCCGTCTCGGATTTTGGAGGTGCCCTGGTTGCTGGCGCTATTGCTTCTATGAGTGATCCAGTTGTCTTCTCCCGCGCAAAAGCGGGTCATCAGAGCAGTGTGGATTTAGGTCCTTCTTGGCCAAGGTGGCATGCAAGCCATTCGTCCCGGACGCTGTGTCTGAAAGCCGCAAGGGCTTCCGCGTCCGGACAGTCGACGATTTGGTTCTTTTTGACTAAGAACCGAGTCCAGAGCTCCCTGGCTGATTCTCCGGGCTGTTGGACGATATGACTTAGGTCATCGGCATCCGGTGGCCGGATATATGTTCCTCGGAAGTTATCGAGGAAGGCCTCTTCCAAGTCCTCCTAGTTACCTATGGAATCTTCAGGCAGGCTGTTTAACCAGTACCGAACTGGCCCTTTTAGTTTTAGTGGGAGGTATTTAATGGCGTGGAGGTCATCCCCACGGGCCATATGGATGTGGAGGATGAAATCTTCTATCCATACCGCGGGATCATTTGCCCCGTCGTATGATTCAATATTGACGGGTTTGAATCCTTCGGGGAATTCATGATCCATTACTTCATCAGTGAAAAAAAGCGGGTGTGCGGCGCCTCTATGCTGGGCCACACTGCGATGTAACTCCGAAGGAGTCCCTTTGCGGTTTTTGGCTCGGGCATGGCGAGGTTTGACATGTCCGAATAGGTGGCCGTCGTCGCGTGTCGAAGCATGCTTTCGCGATCCGTAGACCGGTCTTGCGTGTCCTGCTCTATTGTCCAAGCCCCCCTGCAGGTCGTCTGAGTAATCGAGACCTGCGTTGTTCTTGCTTTTACGGTGAGGTAGGGCGGTCTGGTGTTCGGCTTGAGTTGCCTCTTTATCCGGACAGAGTTGCCGGTGACCTGCCACATTGTGTGACGATGGTATGGGCTCCGACGCCCCGTCATCGGACTGGTATAGCAATTTGTGATTTTGGTAGCCTTTGGCTAGGCTAGTAAGGCTGTATTCTTCGGCGACCAGGACTTCGGTCCATCTGTCGTTGAGTAGGTCTTGTTCAGCTTGAAGCTGCTGCTGCTTCTTTTTCAAGATCCTTGTCGTAGCTATCAACCTGTGCTTGAAGCGCTCCTACTCGAGGGGCTCTTCGGGTACGATGAAGTCTTCGTCGCCAAGGCTTACCTCATCTTCGGAGAGCGGAAGGTAGTTGTCGTCCTCTGAACCGTCGCTGGGCAGGGCCTGTTCATCGGGGCTAGCTTGCCCGTTTTCCTATACCTCCTGCTCGGATGTTGCTCCCACAGGGTCTTCATTGCTTTCTGCGTCGTCCGGAGTACTATTTTCTCCAGTGCCATCATTGTTGTCGAATGACTTGGGGCCGCGTTTTGGGCGCCGGAACTTTAGACTGTGTCTCAGGAGTTTTAACTGGATCTCCCTTGTCTTTGCCGCGAGACTTTTTAAGTGTATCGATCATGTACACGTCATATAAAGGGGTGGCCGTCTCACACCTGATGGCTGTCGGGTCTCGGCCTTGCTCCTTATTGGCATCATCTTCTATACCGTCAATGCTGTCGGAGCCAGAAGCGGGCCTATTGGTTAAGTCCTTGACAGTGGCTATGAAGTGGGTGGCGGGTGGGAAGCGAAATTCTCCATCGGGGACAGGTTTTTCAATGAAATCAGCACATCGCCGAAGGGCGAGTGTTGGAAGTCATCTGCGGCGCTGAACTCGATGATTGATAACCGATCCAACTCGGTTTCCGAGGGCGCGCAAGGTTCGGAACTTATAGCTGGAAATGAGTCCGAAATTTCGTTGACGCTGATATTGCCTGGTGTTGAGTTTGTGTGCGGTTCCAACTCCGCGGACACTATGGCTTCGGATGGTGCAAACTACTCCGGATCTAAGGCCATAGCAGTTACAGGAACCATCGCCAGAACCTGGTCCGATGACAGATTTAGGTCATGTTCATCAGAGCGAGGGGGGGCGATCGCCGCGGTCTCAAATCCATTGAAGATCAAGTCTCCACGGATATCCGCGACATAGTTCAAGCTTCCAAATCTGACCTGATGGCCAGGGGCGTAGCTATCAATTTGCTCCAGATGGCCAAGCGAGTTGGCCTACAGTATGAAGCCGTCGAATACAAAAATCTGTCCGAGGAGGAAGGTTTCTCCTTGGACAGCGTCACTATAGACGATCGGAGGGGCCATCGAACCTCTCGTTGACAGCACAGTGGAACTCTCAACGAAAGCACAAATGTTGGTGTCAAAACCAGCGGATCTCGGGTAGGGGGTCCCGAACTGTGCGTCTAGGATCGATGGTAACAGGAGACGGGGGACATGATGTTTACCCAGGTTCGGGCCCTCTCTATGGGGGTAATACCCTACGTCATGCTTGATTGATCTTGATGAATATAAGTGTTACAAAAGTTGATCTACCACGAGATCGTAATGGCTAAACCCCAGAAGCCTAGCATGTATGACTATGGTCGTGAATATCTCTTTTCTGGACTAACCCCTCCGGTTTATATAGGCATAGAGGGGATCTAGGGTTTACATAGAGTCGGTTACATAAGATGGAATCTTCATATTCGGTCGCCAAGCTTGCCTCCCATGCCAAGTAGAGTCCAATCCGGACACGGGTACAGTCTTCGGCCTTCATGTCTTCATAGCCCATCAGTCCGGCCCATGGATAACAGGCCGGACGCCCGAGGACCCCTTAGTCCAGGACTCCCTCAACGACGTCTCAAGAAAATACCAAATTATGTAATTTTTTCAATACCAATAATAATGATTTTATTAGCACTCCGATTGCTTCTCCCGCCACTAGTATGGAATCTTGTGATATTAATGCCGCTATGTTGAATCTTGTTATGAAAGATCAAATTTTCGATACTCCTATTGAGGATGTTGCGTCCCATCTAAACACATTCGTAGAATTGTGAGATGTGGAAAAGAAAAAAGATGTGGACAATGATATTGTGAAGTTGAAATTTTTTCCTTCCTCTTCGAGGGATCCTGCAAAATTTTGGTTTTCTTGTTTGCCTCACAATAGTATCGATTCTTGGGATAAGTGGAAAGATGATTTTATTACTAAGTATTTTCCGCACGCGAAAATTATTTCCCTTAGAACACAGATCATGAATTTTAAGCAACAGGAGCATGAACATGTTGCACAATCTTGGGAAATAATGAATTGATGCTAAGAAATTGTCCAACTCATGGTTTAAATCTTTCGATGAATATACAAAAAAAATATGCGGGATTGAATTTTGTTCATCTTTTAGATGCCGCCGCAGGTGGTACTTTTATGGAAATTACTTTGGGTGAAGCTACTAAATTACTTGATAATATTATGGCAAATTATTCACGATGGCATACCAAAAGAGCACATACTAGTAAAAAGGTTAATTCGGTTGAAGAAATTAGTACTTTGAGTGAAAAGGTTGATGCTGTTATGAAGTTGGTTGCTAGTAAAAGTGCTCTTATTAATATTAATGATGTGCCTTTTTCTACTTTGATTTAGCAAAATAGTGATCCCGTAGATGTGAATTTTGTCTCTCAAAACAATTTTAATAACCATGCTTATAGAGGTAATTTTAATCCTAGGCCTTTTCCTGGAAATTCCTATAATAACTATGGTAATTCCTATGGTAATTTTTCTTACAATAATAATAGGAACCCCTCTGATTCTGAGAGTAATATTAAAGAATTTATCAATGCTCAAAAAGTTTTCAATACTACAATAGAAGAAAATTTGACTAAGATTGATGATATATCTAGAAGCACTGATAGAATTTCCCATGATGTAGAAAATCTCAAGATTAAAATTTTTCCACCTAAGGTTGATATTAATGAATCAATTAAAGCTTTATATGTTTCTATGGACGAAAGTAAGAAAAGAACCTCTGTGCTTAGAGTTGGAAGAGAATTTTTAGAAAGAGCGTTTTCTACCAATTGCTTTCATAAAAATGATGAAGATCTTAAAATGATTGGTGTTTCTTCTATTGATTCCTTGTTTAGTAAGATTAAAATTGATGATAAAGGGATTGAAGAAGAGTCAACTTTAGCTAGAAGGCGTCTCGATTCAGTGGGTGAAAATCTTGATGAGAAAATTGATAAAAGTGGGTTTAGAGAGGTCAAAACTTAAACTAGTGATGTGCCCACTCTTCTGGATTACAAAGATTTTAATTATGATAATCGCTCTTTGATTGAATGTATTTGTTTGTTGCAATCCACGATAAACTCACCTAATGCCTATGAACAAAATAAATCTTCTACTAAACATATCATAGATGCCATGATGAAAGCTTTGGAAGAAAAGTTAGACTTAGAGATTTCAATTCCTATAAAATTATGTGATGAGTGGGAACCTACCATTAAAGTCATGATTGAAAATTATGAGTGTTTTGATTTATGTGAAGGTGCTATTGTTTCTACAATTCCAAAATCTCTTTGTGATGTGCTTGGTCTTACCGATATTGAAGAATGTTCTCCTAATTTGCACTTGGCGGATTCTATTATTAAAAAGCCTTTGGGAAGAACTAATGATGTTCTTATTCATGCAAATAGGAATTATGTGCCCATAGATTTTATTGTTCTTGATATTTATTGCAATCCATCTTGTCCCATTATACTTGCTAGGCCGTTTTTACGAACTATAGGTGTCGTGATTGATATGAAAGAAGGGAATAAAGTTTCAATTTCCACTAAGAAAGGGTATGGAACACTTCCCTAGAACAAGAATTAATGCACCATACGAATCTATCATGAGGGCATCCTATGGGGCAACAACCTAAGATGACAATACTTGAATCTATGCATTATGCCTAGCTAGGGGCATAAAACGATAGCGCTTGTTGGGAGGCAACCCAATGAATGAAATTCATTTTTGCGTTTTTCTTTCTGTTCTTGAGTGTTTGCACAATTATGCTACTGTTATGATTGTGCTTTTTATGTTTTAATTAGTGTTTGTGCCAAGTAAAGCCTTTGGGAGTATGTTGGGTGATAGTTGATTTTATCTTGTTTAAAAACAGAAACTTTTGTGCACAGTAGCAGAATTTTTAATCACAGAAGTGTGATAAAATTCTGAAGTTTTTACACAAGATTGGCATACAAATTTCCTATGTTTTCCGATTTTTTTCAAAATTGTTGGAGTTACAGAAATATACGAAGTTTCAAGATTACTTCAGAGTGGTTTGTTTTTCACAGATTCTGTTTTCTTTGCATTGTGTGCTTATTTTGATGAATCTATGGATTGTATTGAGGGTATAAGCCATGGTAAAGTTGGAATAAAGTAGGTATAATGCAAAAATAAAATATGAATGGGTTTGCAACATTACTTAGAGTGGTGATTTGCTTTATTATACTAACGAATCTCACGAAGGTTTTCTTAAGTTTTGTGTGATTGAAGTTTTCAAGTTTTTGGTGAGATCACGATGGATGAAGGAATAGGGAGCGAAAAGATCCTAAGCTTGGGGGTGCCCATGGCACTCCAAGTTAATATTCAAGGAGAACCAAGCAACAAAGCTTGGGGATGCCCCAGAAGGCATCCCCTCTTTCTTCTAACAACCATCGGCAATTTTACTTGGAGCTATATTTTTATTTGTCACATATCATGAGTTTTGCTTGGAGCATCTTGTATTATATGAGTCTTTGCTTGTTTTTCTTTTTAGTTTGTCTCATCTATCCTTGCTGGACACACCTATTTGAGTGTCGGTGTACAAAAGTAGGGGCCTTTTTGTACCTCTTTACTTGTGCATGGGCAGTCGTAGCCACACCTGCGGCCATGCTTGGCGCGGCAGAGGAAGGAAAGATACAAGGCTACCGAGGTAGCACTCAAATTAGAGGCATCGAGAGCAAAGGTGCAAGATGGATCTCCCCCGGCAACACCCTTGCCGGGGCGGCCTACATAGCCCCGGCAAGAGCCTTGCTGGGGCAATTTGCCCCACACCAGCAAGGCCGCCACCCTTGAGCCTAAGAGCTCTAACACCATCAATACCGTCAAGACCAAGACTCGGGGGTGCCCGCGTGGTGGCATGCAGTCTTTGTGAAGACCAAGGGCATGCGGGCCTAGATAAGAACCAGAAGACGAAGACCCCCGGGAAGATCCTTGCCGGGGACGGCCATGATGCCCCGGCAAGACCCTTGCCGGGGGCATCTGCGGGGCCATAGCTAGGCCCGCACCCACCAACGTCTCGCTACCCCATGGCCGTTCCGACGCGGCAACCAGCCTGCCAACTAGGCAAGTGCCTGTGTGGCAGCATGCAGCTTCTAGGCCAACTAGACAAGCACCTGCGTGGTGGCATGCGGATCATTGTGAAGACCCTGTCACCGCACCAGCTCAGCAACCAGCCAACCAGCATGGAGTTGCATGCCTCGTCAGCTTGGACGCGCGTCGAAGAAAGGCGAGGCGGCGACGGACGGGGCGAGCTCTGTTGCCGTCCCCGATAAAGCAAGAGGGCATGTTGGCAGTGCATTAAATGTGTTTGTCCTACAGTGACAGGCGATAAACTTTTACACTGTAGATACTTTCCACCTCCTGCGTGCCACTGTGGCAACCCCTTTGACATATAAAAGGAGACCCGAGGCGTACTGTGGAAGGATTCGGACTTTTTTAGACTGGGCATGCCCCGCAGCTAGTTCAAGAACTCAAGAACACCAAATAAACACAGACAAGCAGGACTAGGGTTTTACGCATCGTTTGCGGCCCGAACCTAGGTAAAAATCCCCTCATGCAGATCTTTTAGACATGTTCTTTGCGCAGCTCCATGCCCCGCCTACCGTAGAAAGGGATTCCCCGGGATCCCATAGGTGTCGTTTCCCTCGATATATTTGGGCGCCAGGTAGGGGGCGCTGAGGCTGTGAAAATCTGGTCTAAAAGATCAACGCGTCGACTTCTTCATCGCGATGGCTCCGAAGAATAAGGCGGCCCCAGTGGTTGGCTCATCTAGAGCCGGTCCGTCTGCACCAGTGCGGGCAATTGACAGGGCAGACGCTGGCAGTAGAGGACGTTAAAGTTATCTCCATCACTCTAGGGCCATGAGCCAGGCGAGCGGTGTCGTGTGCAGTCGCAACAACCATCCGCGTGGCGACAAAAAGCTAAGTCACACAAAACCTTGAGCAATTTCCTTTTTTTACACAGGGTTATTTTCCTCGAAAGATCTTGCTCCTTGTATGGAGAACCTGCACGCAAAGGAACCCTTTCGCTATAGGGAACGGCCTTGTTCTGTTTCCAGTCCGCTCAAAAGTTCAAGCAGCTGCGACGAGAATGGAAAGGTGGCTTACCCGGCAGCAAGTGCCCCCCGGTAGGCTGCTAAGGATCAGTTCCTCAAAGCGCCACAGCACGGGTTTACGTGCCAGCAACCTATCCAGCTAAGTGTAGGGTGTGTACATACAAAGAAAGATCAAACAGGAAGATAGCACGCATTATTTCAGAATACTACAAAGTTATATTACATCAGCGGTTGTCGCGGTTTTAACTTAAGATAAAATTGTCTTGGTCATGAACTCACAACGGCAATGAGGAATGGGCTGGCTAGTCCCGGCGCTGGCCTTCCACCCTCTTGACTCCGTCAATGCAGCTGATGACAGGCTCGATACGCTCCTCGAGTGCCTTGAGGTTCGCATCCTCCGGCAAACTCTCCAGCGCATTGGCGAAGTCGACGCTGGGGTTCTAGAACGCCACCTTGGTGAGCACCTTGGTCAGGGCGCCCCGGCAGAGCCTCCGAGCGTCATTGGCCAGATAGGTCGCTCGTTTGGAGCAGAGCTGCTCCAGGGCGTCGAGGATGCGCTCGAACAAGGTCAGGCTAGCATTGGGGCATATGTTCGCCCCCTGGGAGTACCTGATGTCCGGCATGCCCATGACGACTAGCCGCGTGGTGGGCTTCTCTGCAACGTCGATGAGATGGCCGATCCAGAGATTTACGCTGCCCACATAGTCCTTGTGGGCAGCGGCGTCATCCTTCCGCAGCTACCTCTCGCTCTCAAGGGCCTTTTTAGGGTTTCCTCGCGGGCCATGACCTCCGAAAGCGTCCCTTCCAAGGTGTCCATTTTTAGCTTCAGACCATTAATGGAGCCGTTGGCCTCGGAGAGCAGCTTGGTCTTGTCAGAGAAGAGACCTGCAAATCCGCTAGAGTGCGGTTGGTCGTGTCCCTCTCCTCCGTCAGCGCCGAGATCTCCTTCCTCAGCCCCTCCCGCTCCAGCTCCAGCTTCTCCACCTTGCTGGCTTGGTCCAGGGCCAGAGCATTCAGTGCGTCTTTGTGCTCCTGCTCCAGCTCCTGGGTCCGCTACGCGACGATCTTCCCGATTTCCTCGTCCTTGTCACAGAGCGTGGCGGCAAGCGCCTGCTCACGGGCAACGAGGTCCTCCTCTTGAGTGTCTAGCAGAGCTTGCTGCTGCCTCCAGTCAGCTTCGTCCTTGGTGGCATGTTCCTTTGCCGCCTCTTGGGCCTTCTTGATGTCGACCTGCTTCAGGAGGAGCTCTCGCTTGCGCTCGTCCAGATCACCCTAGGAGTTCCTCAGTTCCTCTCGGGCCTCGCCGAACCAAACTTGCGTCTGAGCGACGCGCTCCTGAAAATCCACTTCCGCCTTGTTCACAGCCGCCATCCTGGAGTTCACCTTATCCTGGCGGGCACGGTGGAGCACCGGAAGCTTCTGGAAATTGGTGCTTATGGCCCGGAGGAGCTTCTCCTCTTGGGAACCACCGCCGCTGGCGCGCGGTTCATCGACAACCTGGAGCCCGGTGGTGGCAGGCGCCTCATCGTCGAGCACCTCCCCCTTGGCTGGCACTCTGGTGTTTGCCGTCCCTACGAGGCGGATGAACAGATCATCACCCACCTTCAACTACTTGCCGGGGTGGGGGCTGCAAGGGAGTAAGGTTGGTCATCGGCCACCCCCTCCCCGGCGGGCTCCTTAGCGGCCTCCTCGGTAGCAGCCTTGCCGGCCTCCCCGAAAGGCCCCTTGGCAGCCTCCTCGGTGGCACCCTTGCCGGCCTCCCCGGCAGGCCCCTTGGTGGCCTCCTCGATAGCGGACTTGGCGTCTTCCTCAGTCGCGATCCTGGTGGCCTCAGCTTCAGCATCCTTGGAGACCTCCTCGATGATGGCGTCAACGTCCACCTGGCCCATCGAAGGAGGGTCTGGAAACCAGAAAGGAGAATGAAGCGAGGCCAAAATCAAAGTTCAGAACAAAGAAAAGAAAGGACATTGCATGGCAGAGATAGCAAGAGACGGGAGGTAGGCCGCTTACCTGTGCCGAGCTGAGAAGAAGTGGTTCCCTCCCCGCCAACATTCGTTGCCGGGACGGAGCCACCAATGCCCATGCTTTCCCCCTCTTCCTCCAGGCATGTGGGCTCGGCGGTAGGTGCCCTTGCCAGGGATGCCCCTCTGGGTGGCGTGGTTGTCGGGGGCGACGTGTCAGGGGCGCCCTCAGCGGCTCCTCCTGTTGCCGCTCTCGTCCTTCAAACCTGGCAAGGTCAGCACCAAGGATTCACGCCCCAATGCCCGCTGGTGGGGAGTGAATAATGAACTCACGCTGGGGCTGAAGTGGGGGCTGTGCCGAGGGTTGTTGTCCAGGCTGATCAGCACCAACTTTGGCGTGCGCGGAGCGCTCGCCGGGGGCTCATCGTCCGTCGAAGCTTTGGCCCTCTTCGCCGCCCTCTGGGCCAGCATCTCCGTGTCACTGCGAAGATAAGATCAAGCCAGGGAAAGTTGGCACGGGCGAAGGGTCAGGAAATGATGAAGGGCAAGGTGCTTACTCGTCCTCCTTCGCTGGCCTCCTCTTCCTCTTCGGGCTGAAGGACCCAAGGTCGAAGTCCGCTTCCGAGGCGGCATCTGCAAGAGGGGGAGAAGGGGATGGGGTCCTGTGCTGCTTGGATGAGGAAGAGGTGGCGGCCGCGGCTTTCTTCATTGCCGCAGCCCTCGTCTGGCGCGTGGGCTGCGCCTGGGCCTATTGCCGCAGCGAGGCCCTTCTGGGCCAGACCGGCTCGCCGGAGCTAGCCCGCCACAAGACGCGTTTCCTCCCCGGGGTCGAGGAGTCATCCGCATCGGTCTCCTCTTCGGCTGACTCCTCGATTGCTTCTTCAACGAGGGGAACCCCAGCGCCGGCGCCGCCTGGTTCCCCGGCAGACCCCGTCCACACGGAAAACTCCCTCTCTTCTTCGGCCACGTCGGCCTCGTCCTCCATAGTGCCGAGGCTGCCGGCCTCCTCAACAAGTGATGCCTCCTCCGCCCTGGCGGCAATGTACGCCAGATCCTCCTCAGTGGTGTCACGGATGAGATGCGGCTCGTCATGAACATACCTCTTCGACAAGTTGTCGAAGAATGCCTACACCAGCTCCGCCATTGGCTCAACCCAGGTCGGATAGAGGCCGTGCGCGTTGAAAATCGGCATCATGGTGATGATGGCAGTCTGGCAAGAGTTGTTTCTCAATGGGACTACCCCCGCTGGTAACCCGAACAGAGACTTGCCGGCCTTGGCAGCCTTGCCAGTCCTCGACCCTGCCGACCTCGTCAACCTTGAGCTGAAAAAGCCTTTGGCAAAGATGGGCATGCTGTAGCACCGTGAAGTTGTGGTTTAGGCCGGGGCAGAGCCTCATGATATCGGCCACATTCCTGAAATCCCAGGCCAGCCTCCCCTTATTGTGCAGCGGAGAAATCCTGCGGTGGATGAAATCAGCCCTAATCATCTCGAGAGTGAGCCCGGCCGAGGTGAGGCGATGGATCCTGGTGATGGCAACCGTGAGCTTCTCGTCATCGGCGTCAAGATCGCCCCGGTCTTTGCTACGGACCGGCGGCCTCCGACGGAGCCAGCAGAAACCCTACGGATATGTCTCCTTGATCCAGCACCACCGGCCCCGCCACTCGTCCCACCTCTCCTTTTAGGCACCCTACGGGTACGTGCCCCTACTCTGGGTCCTCGGGATCCAGGTGATGCAGTCAGAGATGGCACCCCTGGCTAGATGCGAGGGGTGAAGTAATGGCGGAAGAGAACCATGCTGGGATGCACTCCGGCGAAGCGCTCACAAAGGTGGGCAAAGAAGGCCATGCACGCCACAGCGTTCGGCATGAATTCCAGAAGGTGGAAGCCGTAGGTGTGCATGATGTCATTGAAGAAATCTAAGAAAGGGGGCAGAGCCCGCGGGCGAAACAGTCGACAAAGAAAGGATACCGGTTTGGACCGGCCTTGGCAAAGGAGGCGGTGACGATGCGCGTGGCAGGATGCCCCGATGTCTCCCTCCCCCACAGGGGACAGAACTTCTCCTTGAGTGTGAGCGCGTCGACCATCGAGGTGAAGAGGGCGCACTGCATCCGCATCTCCACCAACTTGCTCTCCGGCGCCTCCTTCCCCCGGCGTCCTTGGCCGCTCCCTTGCCCTTGCTTGTCTTGGGCGCCATTGCGGCTGAGAGGAGGTGAGGGATCAAGAGCAATGGGGGCGCAGCGGCATTGGGCAGAGGCGAAAGCTTCGGTTTGCGCTTGGAGAAGAAGAGGGGAACGACGGTTCCAAGATTGGAAAGGGCGCAGAGGGTAAATGAGCAGCGCCCCTGTGTTTTCCTCTTTTTTATGGGGAAGACGCGGGCCGCCTCTTTACTGTTCACCGCGAGGTCACGCAAGCGTGCTGCGACCGTTCCACCCACAACCCCCGCGTCACGCACTCAATGCGGGTCATGGGGAAGCACAACTGGCGAAGAAATTACCACAGTTAAAACTCTGCCATGTGTGCCCGCGCACCATTCTGGGCCTGGCCCAACAACGGTTCGCGCTTATGTCTGGCCCATGCCCGGGGGCTCCTATCAGTGTACAAAAGTAGTTGCCTTTCTGTACCCCTTTACTTGTGCACGGGCAGTCGTAGCCACACCTGCGTCCATGCTTGGCGCGATAGAGGAAGGAAAGATACAAGGCTACCGAGGCAGCACTCAAATCAGAGGCATGAAGAGAAAAGGGGCAAGATGGATCTCCCCCGACAACACTCTTGCCGAGGCGGCCTACATAGCCCTGGCAAGAGCCTTGCTGGGGCAATTCGCCCCACACCAGCGAGACCGTCACCCTTGAGCCTAAGAGCTCTGACACCATCGATAACGTCAAGACCAAGACTCGAGGGCGCCCGCGTGGTGGCATGCCGTCTTTATGAAGACCAAGGGCCTGCGAGCCTAGATAAGAACCAGAAGATGAAGACCCTCGGCAAGATCCTTGCTGGGGACGGCCACGAGGCCCCGGCAAGACCCTTACCGGGGGCATCTGCGGGGCCACGGGTAGGCTCGCACCCACCAACGTCTCGCTACCCCGCGGCCGTTCCGACGCGGCAACCAGCCCGCCAACTAGGCAAGCACCTGCGTGGCAGCATGCAGCTTCTAGGCCAACTAGTCAAGCACCTACGTGGTGGCATGCAGATCTTCGTGAAGACCCTGTCACCGCACCAGCTCAGCAACCAACCAGCCAGCATGGCGCTGCATGCCTCGTCAGCTTGGACACGCGTCGAAGCAAGGTGAGGTGGCGACGGACGGGACGAGCTATGTTGCCGTCCCCGATAAAGTAAGAGGGCACATCGGCAGCGCATTAAATGCATTTGTCCTACGGTGCCAGTCGATAAACTTGTACACTGTAGATACTTTCACCTCCTGTGTGCCACTGTGGCGACCCCTTTGACATATAAAAGGAGGCCCGAGGCGTACTGTGGAAGGATTCGGACTTTTTTGGACTGGGCATGCACCGCAGCTAGTTCAAGAACTCAAGAACACCAAATAAACACAGACAAGCAGGACTAGGGTTTTACGCATCATTTGCGGCCCGAACCAGGGTAAAAATCCCCTCACGCTGATCTTTTAGACCTGCTCTTTGCGCAGCTCCACGCCCGCCAACCATAGAAAGGGATTCCCCGGGATCCCATAGGTGTCGTTTCCCCCGACATTGAGAGAGCCAAAATTATGCTATGTTTTAATGGAATGGCTCTATGTGCTTCACTTAAATTTTTTGAGCTTTGGAATTGGTCTAGTGCTTCACTTATATCTTTCTGAGCACGGTGTGCTTTAATATTTTCGGAGAAATACTCTCATGTTTCACTTAGATTTATTTGAGAGTTAGTACATTTTTGAAGAAATTGTCTCATGCTTCACTTATATTATTTTGAGAGATGAAATTTTTTATGCTCATGTTCTTCAATTAAATTTGTTTGAGCTTATCAAAAGCAATTGAAACATATGAAACTAGTCCCAAAGTGATAGATATTTAAGAGGGATAGAAGAAAAACTTTCATGAAGATCATGGAACAAAATAAACTTGATTCCTTGTAATAGTTTTGAGATATGATGATAATACTATGTGAGTCATGTTGGTGAGTAATTATGCTTTAGTAAGAATATTGGTGTTAAGGTTTGTGATTCCCTATGCAAGCACGAAAGTCAATGGTTATGCAATGAAATTACATCGTACTTGTGGTGCATTATTCCGTGTTAGTTATGCTTAATGCTCGTTTATGTGAATTTTCATTTCTTTGTTGGATGCTTCTTAATCTATTTGCTAGCCTTCATTTGTATTAAGTAGAAATACTACTTGTGCATCCAAATTCCTTAAACCAAGTTTTGCATATGAGTCCACCGTACCTACCTATATGCGGTATTTCCGTGTCGTTCTAAGTAAATTTGTATGTGCCATCTCTAATTTTCAAAATGAATTTCCTTTTTGTGTGCTCGTACCGCTCATAAAACGGCAGGGGTGGCCAATATTTTCCATGCTAGATGTGTTATTCTTAAGATGATTTTTTATTCACTTTTCATTGAACGAGAGTATGGTGGTAATAGGGATGCCCAGTCCCGGAATGGAAAAGAAATTTACTTTATGTTGTCAAATAATAAAATCCTTGAAAAGTGTTGGTATGGACGGTACCCGTGGATACGGCTAACTGTGGAATGTGAAAGTATGGTGGAAAAAGGAATAAACTTTATTTTATGTTTGGGAACCGCCTATGATATATATATCATGGAAAGTGTTGGGAATTACTTGGTCATTTTCGTTGACGGGAAAAGTATGCCTCTCAAAAAAATTTATCTCTCAATTTAAGCTTTGAGCTCTGGCAGCTCTACAAATCTCTGCTTCCCTCTGCGAAGGGTCTATCTATTTACTTTTATGCAATTTTTATTTTTCTTTTAAGTCTCCATCTTATCTTATAAAGCACCAACTAGGGAGCACTATGATCATACTTGATCATTGGATGTAGCTACTATTCGAGTGTTTCGTGAATGGATCAATGATTGAGCATGATGGGCTAGGGATAACTTTATTTAATGTTGATATTTTTGAAAGACATGGTTGCTTGTTGATATCAATGAGTATTAAGATTTTCATGTCAAAACTGTACGATTGCTTTGAACCATCTAAAAATTCCAAATGTCCATGCTACAAAAGAAAATAATATGTGATGAACATGTTAGGCAACATTCCACATAAAAATTTCTGTTTTTACCATTTACTGACTCGAGGACGAGTAGGAATTAAGCTTGGGGATGCTGGTACATTCCAACGTATCTATAATTGTTGATTGTTCCATGATGTTATATTATCAATATTGAATGTTTTACAATCATTTTATAGCAACTATATATCATATTTTGGGACGAACCTATTGACATAGTGTCCAATGTCAATTGTTGTTTTTGCTTGTTTTTTACTTCGCGGAATATCCCTATCAAACGGAGTTCAAATGCAGCAAAACTTTTTGGAGAATTTTGTGGACCAGAAGACAAGTTGGAAGCCAAGGAATTGGACGATGGAAGGCCCGTGGGGACCACAACCCACCAGGGCGCTCCAGGAGGCCCAAGCACCATGATGGGTTATCGGGCCCATGTTGACGGTTTCCTGGACTACGGGGTACTCACCACGTCATCTCCCGACCAGGTGCATCGGGCAAAGGACCTCCATGGCGGTTCACTGTTGGGCCAGTTCAGGCAGCCTATGCCGCATACAAGGGATATTCCACGAGACTTGGCGCCCAAGACAAAGACTCTTCTAAACCCTAGGCCTCTGTTACATTATATAAACCGAGGCCAGGCTAGTCAATAGAGGTTCTAATATTCATTAGAACAATCTCGTGGTAGATACATGTACCCTGTACTACACCATATTAATACAATCAAAAGCAGGACAAAGGGTATTATCTCTTTGAGAGAGCCTGAACCTGGGTAAAATATTGTGTCCGTGTTACCATCGCTCCAAGACGCCTAGCTTAGGACCCCTACTATGAGATATGTCGGATAGAGAACCGTCATTGGTGCTTTCATTGAGAGCCTGCTAGGTGATCGTCGCGGTTCGATGGGTCATCCTCATCTACACCAGTTCCGAGCTTGTCGATCAAGATCGGATGAAATTTCTGCGACGACACGAACCAGGTGTTGTCCTTCCATTAAATTTATTTATCGCCGTTTAATATGTGGGAGAATGTTGTCTGTTGGCCTATGCTATTTTTTGTTCGCAAGCCTAACTAGAATCGGTATTATACTGCCGATCTGATTTGATCTGTGGTGGCGGCCGCCGTGTGCTGTCGAGTCAAAATCAGCCATGATTTTCCGCCGCCCTGGTTTTGGAACATAGATATCGCAGATGATTAGATAGATCGCTGCTGCCATAAAAGTTATCCTGCGCGTGCACACGCTCGTTGTTACTGTACGCAGGGATAGCCGGGGGAGGCCAGCACTCCAAGTCCCGAGTGCCCGGGGCCGACAAGGATTTAGATCGGCGGCAACACACGGGGAGATTCCATATCCTTCCTTTTCTCTTCATATCTTCCCCCAATAATAAAGCACGGAGTGCTTCTAGTCGTCCATCGCATCTTTTTGCAGAAACCCCCTGCCTTTTCAATTAATTAAGTCGCAGTCCATTTTTAAGTGAGAACGCATCATTTTCTTTTTTTGCATTTTACACAAAACCCCCTGCCTTTTATACTAATCAACACGCGGTCCATATTTAAGTCAGCAAGATCATTTTTTGTTTTAACAGAAAACCCCCCTGACTTTTCGGTTAATCAATCCGCAGTTTATCTAAAATAAAATTATACATATCTTTTAAACCATAACTCCGATTCTAACATATTATATATGAAATTTGATTAGAAAAACATGTAGAATCTAAATATGATGTTATTTTTAGCTGTTAAATATTTGTAAAATATTATTCTTAGTGCAAACTGAATATATAGTGCATGATCCGATCCGAATTGTAAATAAACACCCATTAAAACCAAATTGGGAGAGAAGAAAACATCGTTAACCACGCATGCACACCTCTGAAACACCTCGTGGGGAAAACAACATATTTCTCATCTTATTCTGAGCGAGTGTGTGTGCTCGTGTGTGAAAGAGTGCAAGAAGAGACGCATTAGGACTGACCACATTCAAACACGTTTTCATTGTGTGAGCACTGAGGCTACCGTCGGCAACACAAATGTGATGGCATGTGAAAATAAAGGACGTGGACCTATTAGGGTTTTGAGTCATGATTATTGGGTTAAAAGCGTGTGTTATTTTCTCTCCCATTGCAACGCACGGGCTCTTTTGCTAGTCATTTATTAATGGCATATTTTTGGCTAGTGGTCTGTTCTGTGCATATCTCACGATAGGAATTGGCTAGACCCTAGCGTGAGGAGTAGTACAATGCTACTACTACTACTTGCTAACCTTTGTGTGAGATGCTAAGATCTCTTGTGCCGTACTGATTTTAATCTGATGATGACTAATTACTTCGGCATCCACTATTGTTGCATCAGGTCCTATTCGTCCTACTAATTTCGTACAGTAGAAATTATTTGTGTGATAATATTTTTTGCCAGTTTGCACTATTGTATGCTATACAAATTGCGCTATGGCCTATATAACGGTGCAGTCAGCTTCCTGTCTGTGGTCCGATGAATGCAACATCTGGAAATTGAACGTCGGCACCCTAAATCAACATTGACTTCAGCGTCAGGCCACATCTCTTTAATATATTATTTTGTGAAAAATAATTATGTAAAGAATTTTTTTCTATTTACTATTATTTCTTCCCTGCACTATTTTATGTCTGCAGGTAGTCACCTTCGACTGCGTCATCGGTCAACTCTATGGGCCAATGTCGTCGTCATGCCTGCGTCGATCAAGTTGTGGCGTCACTTCGGCGCGTGTCCTTGTGTTAGAATCTCCGCGCGGCCAACCCGCCGGGACGACCTCGGCATTCAGGTCATATCTCTTTAATTAATTAAGTAGAAGAATTTTGTTTCTTAAGTATATTATTGTTATTATTTCTGGCCGCCACTGTTTATATGTGCGCACGAAAACTACTTTCCCTGCGCCACCTCGATGAGCAACCCTACATCGGCATCGCCGCACTATCGTTTCTTTCAGCCAGAGTCCACCATGTCGACGAGCTTCGACACGTCGGCTGACATGGGGGCTCTAGCGTCACCCGCCGACCTGCTCCATCACCTCGGCTAGACGGGGAGCTCCACCTCGCCGCATCCATTGTTCTGCATCACCACTTCATCAAGCTGAGCTCTTTGCTCGGGCACCTCAGGACCGGCTTGGGAGCTAGGACCTCGACCCACCGCAAGCTCGGCCGTGTCATCAACACCGAGCACATTAACTAGCTAAGTCACTTTAATGCTCAACTTTTTCTATTTTTAATATTTTTTCGATTCGACGAAGCATTATATTTTCGTTAAACAAAAAACTATGTTTGTTAAAAATGTTGTTTGTTAAAAAACACTCCTTTTGCCCAAGTTAACTAGGGTTCTTAAATTTACATGAGCCATTTTATAATAAGTGTTTTCTTCTTAGTCATTGCAAAGTGTTTTTCTATTACTCCCTTTTCCGACGCTATGTGGTCAATAGTTGGGTCGCCTGGTTTTCTCTCTAAAGCCGCTCGAGTTTAGTTCGCTAAACTGGCGTGAGAAACACTCTGCCTTCGGGATAGGATGTTGAGGCAGAAGGCTGACCCACTTGAAGTGTGGAGATCGTACGTATCATGTTAAAGCACGACAGAAGCACATACTAATTTTAAGACCAATTCTGACTTAGGAAAAAAACTGATCTAATTTAGATGTAAAGTTTTTATGTGAGTTTTTTGGTTTCCCAAGCTTATGGCACTTTTAACCCATTTGTGTGTCTCCAGTAGAATTATCACGGTACAATGCTGGACACGTTTAAAGCTTCACCAATATCAACGCGGGGCTGCGACTAGAGCCGAACCCACCAAAAGCCATGTACTCCATGGACTCCTCGGCAAAACGTTCTCGGATATTGCTCTATATGCATCAGTTTTGAATTGTGTCTTCGGTCAATAGTTGGGTTGCCCGGCTCCTATGATTTTCCCCTACGTTCTGCTTTGTTCGGCTAGGTGCACAAAGGGAGAATCACTGCGATTGTGCTTCCAGCTTGAATGGTTAAGCGCCTTAGTGGGGAAATCTAAAAACTAACTGACACAATGAGCGTAAACTGGTCAGTGATCCGATGAGTGTGTCAAGCTATAGATCGATAGACGTTACCCCGTGTTAAACGATGGGCCTTCAATAAAATTGGTCGAAGTGTTAATGGCTAGACCTCGGTCGGCGCCAAACACTAACCGAAGGCTCGTAACGAGCCTCCCCAATTTAAGCTCTTATGACTAAGTGAAAGTTATAAAGCCTGCATATCTGATTGCCTCGTTCCCGCTAACATAACCGCCTCCGGGCACTGAGACGTCGGCTAAGCGTTGTTTTGTTATTGCAGAAACACCCTGTGTAGCATCTACAAAGTGGTGGAAGCCGACGATGGGTAACTTTCAAATGATAAACAGTCGCAACAGAGTCAAAATAAACATATTCTCAGTGTTTGTATTCAATATACGAGTGTTGCCTTCTGTAATCATTGTTATAAAGCCATAAATATGCATCAATTTGACTTAAGATTTTGGCCAAGCTGGGATGTCTGCTCCTATGTTTACACCCTACGTTCCCGATTATTCGGCTAGGGGGTAAAGGGAGCACCTCTGCGATTGTTACTACCGTGTCATCCGAGTTAGTACCTCAGACTGGGTGAAGCTGAAAACTAGCTATCTTAAGAATATAATTGGTCGGCAACGAAAGAAGTGAAAATTTCGGTTCATTAAGAACATAGAGTTCGGGAACTTTCCCCAAACTAAATCCTCAATATTTTCCTCCCACATTGATCAGAGATTGAGGTTTTCACTGTCATGGTTAAACATGATATCCTTGGAAAATGAACTTGTAGAGGAACTATTTTTCCCAGAAGATGTTTCTTACGTTACAAAGTAATATAACATATCTCTCCGTGTACCTTTGTTTATAAAACTGTATGGCTGGATTGCCTTGTTTGTCGTAAATCTTTGCCCTCATAAAGGCTTTATAAAGTAGGACAAACACTCCCCGGCTACCGGCCGAGGAGGTTGAAGCCGATGGTCGGTCCACAAAGTTTTGTACAATGTGGATCCGAGCATTAATGATGTAAAGTACTTGGATACATAGAATCATTACACATAAAAAATGTGAGTAAAATCCATTTACTGCAACCCATCTTTTAAACCCCTTGGGGCCGACCTTGGCGAGCTCGGATTTCGCCAGCTATAAGCTCCTTTAAGAGATCTTTATTCTCTTTATGAGAAGTTTGTGTTAAACACAACAAAATTTTCTATCAAACGGATATCAATCCTTAATTCAGCCACTCGTGCCCACATTAAGTCTCGGGGGCTACTGGGCTTCGCACATATCATTTACAAATATTAAAGGGGCACATCGATCCCCTGATCTGGTGCTGACACCCGACCAATGGCTCGGGGGCTACTGCATTGCCTATTCAATGCAGAAAAATCAAAGTGGTCAATTTTCGGCTTGACTGAGCTATGGGCAAACGCGTCTTCGTACAACAATAGGTACCATCAGGGACATATCCAACATCAAGCTAATATAATATGGAGACTTCTCAAAACCCTCTCTCAAGGGTGCATCTCGGATTTTAGGCCGACACACACCTTGAGGGCTATTGGTTGTACATCTCATCAGCAAATAAATTGCACCAATCGAAAATAAAATCCGCAAACAATCAGCCCACGGCCGAGGTGGTGCACAACCTCAGAAGCAGTCCAGTGTAAAGCTCGGATGCAAGTGACTGGCTCCACAGAGGGAATTTTCGACATTAATCTCGGCCGAACTCCTTTGACTTTTTGGAGCAAAGGTGATCTACGACACCTCGGATACAGTCTGGTGTTGGAGCTCGGATACAGTCCGATGTTGGAGCTTGGATACCGTCCGTCGTTGGAGCTCGGACGCCAGAGGACACCGCCGCATGGGAAACACTTCGAACTCGATGTGTGGCGTGAAAATAACTGGGCATTGATAAAAGCCAAAACTTAAAGGGTTCCTCAAATGCCCGACGTGTGAACTCTTCAGATCCAGCTCGGTGATCCTCAAGATCAAAGATGGGAAGATTTGTTGGACCAGTTTTCAATATCGAGAACTGATATGTCTCCAACGTATCTATAATTTTTTACTGTTCCATGCTATTATATTATCTATTTTGCATGTTTTATATACGTTAATATGCTATTTTCTATTATTTTTGGGACTAACTTATTAACCCAGAGCCCAGTGCCAGTTTTTTTCCCTGTTTTTGAGTTCTACACAAAAGGAATATCAAATGGAGTCCAAACGGAATAAAACTTGCGTGGTGATTTTTCTTGGACCAGAAGACACATGTGGGACTTGGAGATGAAGCCAGAGGAGTCTCGAGGAGGCCACAAGCCTCAGAGGCGTGCCCAGGAGGGAGGGTGCCCTGAGGGCTTGTGGGCCCCTCGGAGCTCCTCCAACCCTAATTCTTGGCCTATAAATTCAGAAATATTCCCAAACGACCAGAAGCATCCACCAAAATGCTTTTCCCCCGCTGAAACCTTGTGTACCCATGAGATCCCATCTAGGGACCTTTTCCGGCACCCTGTCAGAGGGGGATTCGATCACGGAGGGTTTCTACATCAACTCTGTTGCCCTTTCGATGAGGCGTGAGTGGTTTACCACAGACCTATGGGTTCATAGCTAGTTGCTAGATGGCTTCTTCTCTCTCTCTCTCTTTGATCCTCAATACCATGTTCTCCTCGATTTTCTTGGAGATCTATCCGATGTAATATTCTTTTGTGGTGTGTTTGTCGAGATCCGATGAATTGTGGATTTATGATCAGTTTATTTCTGAATATTACTTGAATCTTCTCCAAATTCTTATATGAATGATTTGATATCTTTGTATTTCTCTTTGAATTATCGGTTTAGTTTGGCCAACTACATTGGTTTTTCTTGCAATGGGAGAGGTGCTTAGTTTTGGGTTCAATCTTGCGGTGATCTCACCCAGTGACAAAGTAGGGGTAGCGAGACATGTATTGTATTGTTGCCATAAAGGGTAAAATATGGGGGTTTTATCATATTTCTTGAGTTTATCCCTCTACATCATGTCATCTTGCTTAAGGCGTTACTCCGTTCTTATGAACTTAACACTCTAGATGCATGTCGGATAGCGGTTGATGTGTGGAGTAATAGTAGTAGATGCAGGCGGGAGTCGCTCTACTTGACATGGACATCATGCCTATATTCATAATCATTGCCTTGGATATCGTCATAACTTTGCGCTTTTCTATCAATTGCTCGACAGTAATTTTTTCACCCACCGTATTATTTTCCTTCAAGAGAGAAGCCTCTAGTGAAACCTATGGCCCCCGGGTCTATTTTCCATCATGTGTTCTCAAATCTATAAACCAAAAATACCTCGCTGCAATTTATTTACTTTACTTTTATTTTATTTTTATGTTTTAGTAATCTTGTATATCTATCTCTATCAGATCTCACCTTTGCAAGTGACCGTGAAGGGATTGACAACCCCTTTATCATGTTGTGTGCAAGTGCTTGATTGTTTGTGCAGGTGCATAGATTGGAGGCTTGTGTGTATCTCCTACTAGATTGATACCTTCGTTCTCAAAACTGAGGGAAATACTTATCTCTACTTTGCTACATCACCCTTTCCTCTTCAAGGGAAAAACCAACGCAAGCTCAAGAAGTAGCAGGAAGAATTTTTGGCGCCGATGCCGGGGAGATCTACATCAAACCTACTAAGTACCCATTATAAAATCTTATCTCTTGCATTACATTATTTTCCATTTGCCTCTCGTTTTCCTCTCCCCCACTTCTAAAATGTTTTCAAAAAAATACAAAAATATTTGCCATTTTATTCGCCCTTCTTATGTTCGTCTCTTCATTTGCTTTTTGTTTGCTCGTGTGCTAGATCGGGTTGTTTCCATCATGTCTGAATCTGGGGAGGTTATCATTGAAAATTTTGAAAATATTGCTAGCATAAATCTTGAGGAAAAACTCAATTCTTGTTCTTTAGATCACGAAACTAAACCCCTCCTAATTATAAAGCAAAAACTTTTCATGTGGGAGATGGTAATATTATTGGGAAAAGTGTCATTCAAGAATACTTTGATTGTACAGGAACAATGCCTATTAATAAGAGATCTATTCTTCTTGAGACAAATTGTTATAAGAATGCTATTTTCATGCTCATTAATAAATTAGAGAGAAAAATTGTGCACATCCATCCCGCTTTGCAAAAGGTGTTTTACGAACTCCCCAATATTAATCATCCTAAAGCCAAAAATATTGCCACAATTATCCTTATGCGAGAATTTGATTTTATAATACAAGAGGCTAGGGAAATTTTTGCTTTCTATAATAAAGATATTGAACATCCTTCGGAGGAGAGTTATCAATCTTATAGTGACAATCTTAGGAGGAGAGTTCCCTACTCAGAAATTACCCAAACTATCTACCTTGAAACTTATGATGAATTTGATTGGATAACTAGAGGAATTCATGTAGGATTCAGTGATGATTGGTTAGAAGAGATGATTAGGGAACCTCTTAAAAATGAGATACGATTTTATATGATGATATTTATGGTGATGATCTAGACTACGGGTATATGAATGTCAAGGTCACTAATCAGAGTCCTTTCCATGAATTGAGTTCACCTATTAGAAAGGAAAGGAAACAAAAAGAAGATTTGCTAAGAAAAGTTTTGGAAGATTTGATTAAGAAGGAGTTGCATGACAATACCTAGATCTATGCTTTATGCCTAGATAGGGGCGTTAAACAATAGCGCTTGTTGGGAGGCAACCCAATTTTATTTTTATGTTTTTGGTTTTTGGTTCTATTTTGCAATAAATGCACATTATTACCTCTGTAGTGATAGTGTTTTGGTGTTCTAATTAGTGTTTGGTCCAAGTAAGACCTTTGGGTGGCTTACGGTGATAGTTGATTTGATCTTGCTGAAAAACAGAAACTTCTGCGCCTAGTAAAACAATTGTAAAAAATCACAGAAGCGTGCTTTTGATCTGAAGTTTTACACAAGATTGATATACAAATTTCCCAAGTTGTCCTAATTTTTCAGAATTTTTGGAGTTATAGAAGTATTCAAAGATTTCAGATTGCTACAAACTATTCTCTTTTTGACATATTCTGTTTTCTATCTGTTGTTTGCTTATTTTAATGAATCTATGGGTAGTATCGGGGGGTATGAACCATGGAGAAGTTGGATATACTAGATATTACACCAATATAAATTAAGAATGAGTTCACAATAGTACCAAAACATGGTGATTTATTTTCTTATACTAACGGATCTCACGAGTTTTCCGTTGACTTTTGTGTTGTGAAGTTTTCAAGTTTTGGGTAAAGATTTCATGGACTATGGAATAATGATTGGCAAGAGCCTAAGCTTGGGGATGCCCAAGGAAACCCAAGGTAATATTCAAGGACAACCAAGCATCTAAGCTTGGGGATGCTCCGGATGACATCCCCTCTTTCGTCTTCCTCTATCGGTAAAATTACTTGAGGTTATATTTTTATTCACCACATGATATGTATTTTGCTTGGAGCGTCTTGTATGATATGAGTCTTTGCTTTTTAGTTTGACACAATCATCCTTGATGTACACACCTTTTGAGAGGGACACACGTGGATCGTGAACTTATTAGAATACTCTATGTGCTTCACTTATATCTTTTGAGCTAGGAAATTTGCTCTAGTGCTTCACTTATATCTTTTTAGAGCACGGCAGTGGCTTTATTTTATAGAAATTATTGAAATCTCATGCTTCACTTATATTATTTTGAGAGTCTATCTAAACAGCATGGTAATTTTCTTAGGTTATGAATTTAGTCCTAATATGATGGGCATCCAAGAGGGATATAATTAAAACTTTCACATAAAGAGCATTGGATACTACAAGAACTTTGAAATTTATGATTGTTTTGAGATATAAAGATGGTGATATTAGAGTCATGCTAGTGAGTAATTGTGGATTGGTAGAAATACTTGAGTTAAAGTTTGTGATTCCCGTAGCATGCACGTATGGTGAACCGTTATGTGATGAAGTCGGAGCATGATTTATTTATTGATTGTCTTCCTCATGAGTGGCAGTTAGGGACGAGCGATGGTCTTTTCCTAGCAATATATCCCCCTAGGAGCATGTGTGTAGTACTTTGTTTCGATAGCTGATGACCCACAAGTATAGGGGATCTATCTTAGTCATTTCGATAAGTAAGAGTGTCGAACCCAACGAGGAGCAGAAGGAAATGATAAGCGGTTTTCAGCAAGGTACTCTCTGCAAGCACTGAAATTATCGGTAACAGATAGTTTTGTGATAAGATAAATTGTAACGAGTAGCAAGTGATAAGAGTAAATAAGGTGCAGCAAGATGGCCCAATCCTTTTTGTAGCAAAGGACAAGCCTGGACAAACTCTTATATGAAGGAAAGTGCTCCCGAGGACACATGGGAATTATCGTCAAGCTAGTTTTCATCACATTCATATGATTTGCGTTCGGTACTTTGAGAATTTGATATGTGGGTGGACCGGTGCTTGGGTACTGTCCTTACTTGGACAAGCATCCCACTTATGATTAACCCCCATTGCAAGCATCCGCAACTACAACAGAAGTATTAAGGTAAACCTAACCATAGCATGAAACATATGGATCCAAATCAGCCCCTTACGAAGCAACACATAAACTAGGGTTTAAGCTTCTGTCACTCTAGCAACCCATCATCTACTTATTACTTCCCAATGCCTCCTTCTAGGCCCAAACAATGGTGAAGTGTCATGTAGTCGACGTTCACATGACACCACTAGAGGGATGACAACATACATCTCATCAAAATATCGAACGAATACCAAATTCAAATGACTACTAATAGCAAGACTTCTCCCATATCCTCAGGAACAAACATAACTACTCACAAAGCATATTCATGTTCATAATCAGAGGGGTATTAATATGCATAATGGATCTGAACATATGATCTTTCACCAAGTAAACCAACTAGCATCAACTACAAGGAGTAATCAACACTACTAGCAACCCACAAGTACCAATCTGAGGTTTGGATACAAAGATTGGATACAAGAGATGAACTAGGGTTTGATATGAGATGGTGCTGGTGAGGATGTTGATGGAGATTGACCCCCTCCCAATGAGAGGATCGTTGGTGATGATAATGGTGATGATTTCCCCCTCCCGGAGGGAAGTGTCCCGGCAGAACAGCTCCGCCGGAGCCCTAGATTGGTTCCACCAAGGTTCCGCCTTGTGGCGGTGCAGTCTCGTCCCGAAAGCTTGCTTATGATTTTTTCCTCGACGAAAGACTCCATATAGCAGAAGATGGGTATCGGAGGGCCACCAGAGGGCCCATGAGGCAGGGGGCGCGCCATGGGGGGTAGGGCGCGCCCCCCACCCTCGTGGCTGGTGGGTGGCCCCCCTCTGGTACTTCTTGAGCTCAGTATTTTTTATATATTCTGGAAATAACTTCCGTGAAGTTTCAAGAGTTTTGGAGTTGTGCAGAATAGGTCTCTAATATTTGCTCCTTTTCCAGCCTAGAATTCCAGCTGCTGGCATTCTCCCTCTTTATGTAAACCTTGTAAAATAAGAGAGAATAGGCATAAGTATTTTGACATAATGTGTAATAACAGCCCATAATGCAATAAATATCGATATAAAAGCATGATGCAAAATGGACGTATCAACTCCCCAAGCTTAGACCTCGCTTGTCCTCAAGCGAAAGCCGAAATCGAAAAATATGTCCACATGTTTAGAGATAGAGGTGTTGATAAAAAATAAAAAGATGTCATACGTCTTCCTTGTCCAACGTAAACTCTTAGCATGTCATACTTTAATGAGTGCTCACAATCATAAAAGATGTCCAAGATAGTATATTTATATGTGAACCTATCTTTCTTTATTACTTCATATTAATTGCAACGATGACCAAAACTATGTTTGTCAACTCTCAACAACTTTTATTCATCACACTCTTAATATGTGAGATCATTACTCTCCATAAAATCCATATGATCTCTTTATTTCTTTTTATTTCTTCTCTTTTATTTTATTCCCTCAATATCATAGCAAAATCATCAAGCCCTTGACTCAACACTAATCTTTATTATATATATAGCTCACGGACTCGATTATTGTAATGCCCCGTATGTAACTTACATATTTGTATTCCAACTCTTGCCATTTCCGGCTCTAAGTTATGATATCCCCTCGTGGTTGGGTTTTGTCTTCGTTTTGCATTTTTTCCATGTCATGCATCTCATATCATGTCATCATGTGCATCGCATTTCCATATGTGTTCATCTCATGCATTCGAGCTTTTTCCCCGTTGTCCGTTTTGCGATCCGGCACTCCTATGTCCTCTGCCGTCCCCTTTTGCCTCTTTTCGTATGCGAGTGTTAAACGTTCTCGGATTCGATCGAGACTTGCCAAGCGGCCTTGGTTCACCACCGGTAGACCGCCTGTCAAGTTTCGTGTCATTTGGAGTTCGTTTGATACTCCAACGGTTAACCGAGGAACTGTAAATGCCTTGTGTGTGTTGCAGCCCAACACCCCTCCAAAGTGGTCGAAAACCCATCTAAACCCCCTCCATCCTATCGGTCGTTCGATCACGATCGCGTGGCCGAAAACCGCACCTCATTTGGACTCTCGTAGCTCCCGGAATCTATATATAGGCCTCCCCCTCTGAAATTTCGGGTCCAAAACCCTAGTCTTCCCCTTCCTCCGCGCCCCGGACACGTCCGCCCGGCGCCGGACGCGTCCGCACCGCCGCCCGGACCAACCAGCTGTTGCCACGTGTCATAGCCACCGTCCCCGCGCCGCCGGCCCGCCGCAGCCCGCAGCAGGCCCGCGGGGCCCGATCCCCCGCCGCCGCTCCTCCCGCGCGCGCCCGCGCAAGCCCGGTCGGCCGCCTCCGCCGTAGGGCGCCGCCGCCGCGCGTCTTCCCTCACCTCCTCGCCGGCCGTCGCGGCACGCCGCCGCCGCCGGCCGGCGCTCTCCCGCGCGTGCCCACCGGCGCGTCTCTCCGCGGCGCCCCACGCCAGATCCGGCCCGGACCCCACCTTCTCCGGCCACCTCGACCAACTCCGGCGAGAAGCCGCAACTCCGGCGAACTTCCCAGCCAACCTCGGTTCGCGTGCTAGCCAGATCCAGCTACAGTAAACCCTAGGTCGATTTTGCCTAAGTCCTTTTTCTACATATTTTTTTAGCTATCTTCATCATACCATATCCCATCATCCATAGCTCCATTTCACGCGTGTGATATATCAAATTGTTCGTCTGGATGTGCTCTTTATTTTGTTCCATTGCATAATGATTGTTTGAGTCCTTCTTGATGCCTAAAATGCTGTTGCAGGAGTGCTATAAAATGTTAGTTTCTGTTTCTTAACAGATTATGGGCATTTGTCATTTTTGCCATGATTATTGTGTGCCTCCTATGAACTTGAGCCCTACATTTGTTTTCGGCTATGCCATGCCATCTTTACAGGGGTGTATTCCATGTATTTTTGTGATCTATGTGGTGACTAGCATAAGCATGCAAAGTAGCCCTCGTGATGTTGCTGATTTCAGGGACTTAGCATTCTTCTAAGTCATTTCCCTGGTGTTATTTTTATGCCATGTATTCATGTTGCTACAGAGTGATCCATGCCTCTTTTGAGCATATTCAGTAAGAATGATTTTGAGATATTGTTATGTTCTATCCATCCATGTCTTTGTTTGCAATTATGGAGTACCTTAGCATGACACAGTCTTGCTCTACTTTTGCTATAAAATGTTCCTGGCAGATTGTTTACGTGTTAATCAATTTTGCCAAGGTTGTTGTAGTTGATCCATGCATGCTATGAGATGGTTCTTGCCATGGTTAGCTTCTTGATCATGTCTTCTTTCTGGGTGTATGCTTAGTTTGTCATGATATGCCTTATGGTGAGTGCGTCGAGCTCGCAAACATGCCTACGTAACTCTGTTTTTGCCATGTCCAGTTTTCTGCTAAGTCTGAATCTGTTAACGAAACTTGCTATGTTTACATGGGTGCCATTATATCTTATGATCCCTTTTGCCTTATGGTCAGTAAGGGACTTTTGTTATATGCTTTGAGTAGTTTCATGTCATGCTTTGCTTTGCCATGATCTGATCCTGTAGCAGGTTGTTATCTTGCTCTAAACTTTGCTTCCTGATGTTAAATTCTGACATGTTATTTTCACCAAGTCTGTGATGCTGTTATCTTTTGCACTTTTGCCATACTTGTTTGAACCTGCTATTTTGTGATTTAGCCGTAGCTCAGTGTTCATCTTTTGTCAAGCATCTTGAGTGGATCCCTGCCATGTGTTTTATTGATACGTTAGAGTGCAGTAGCTTAGTTTCTTGTTGCATTTTAGGTGGCATCGTGCTGTTAATCGTAGATTTGTGCCATTATTGTTTTGCTTGCCATTTGCAAACCGTGCATCCGATTCCGGTGATCTTTATATCGATTTTGACCGAAATCAACTCATCTTTCCAGTGGCGCTCTTGGTTTGCCGAGTTGAGTCCTGATTCAATCTTTTCCTTCCGGAGCACACATATGCATTGCATATTACATCCCGCATATCATGCCATGTTTTCAATCATGTTGCTTGTGCATTGCACCGTCGTTGATTGTGTTTCCCTTGCTTGTGCTCTTGCCTTGGGTAGAGCCAGGAGACGAGTACGTGATCGAGGAACCCGTTGAGTACGCTTACGAGGATCAAGCTTACGTCAACTCGGAGAACTTTGCAGGCAAGATGACCATGCCCTCAAAATCACTTCTATCTTTGCTTGCTAGTTGCTCGCTCTACTGCTATGCCTATGCCGCGATACCTACCACATGATTTATCATGCCTCCCATATTTCCATGTCAAACCTCTAACCCACCTTGTCCTAGCAAACCGTTGTTTGGCTATGTTACCGCTTTGCTCAGCCCCTCTTATAGCATTGTTAGTTGCAGGTGAAGATTGGAGTTTGTTCCTTGTTGGAACATGATTATTGTTGGGATATCACTATTATATCTTGTCTACTTTAATGCATCTATATACTTGGTAAAGGGTGGAAGGCTCGGCCTTATTCCTGGTGTTTTGTTCCACTCTTGCCGCCCTAGTTTCCGTCATACCAGTGTTATGTTCCTTGATTTTGCGTTCCTTACGCGGTTGGGTTATAATGGGAACCCCTTGACAGTTCGCCTTGAATAAAACTCCTCTAGCAAGGCCCAACCTTGGTTTTACCATTTGCCACCTAAGCCTTTTTCCCTTGGGTTCCGCGGACTCACGGGTCATCTTTATTTTAAACCCCCGGGCCAGTGCTCCTCTGAGTGTTGGTCCAAAACAGAGCCACTTGCAGCACCACCTCAGGGAAACTTGAGGGTTGGTTTTAGTTGTACGTAGTGTTCATCCAGTGTGCCCTGAGAACGAGATACGTGCGACTCCTATCGGGATTTGTCGGCACATCGGGCGGCTTTGCTGGTCTTGTTTTACCATTGTCGAGATGTATTGTAACCGGGATTCTGAGTCTGATCGGGCCGTCCTGGGAGAAGGAATATCCTTCGTAGACCGTGAGAGCTTGTGATGGGCTAAGTTGGGACACCCCTGCAGGGATTTGAACTTTCGAAAGCCGTGCCCGCGGTTATGGGTTGATGGGAATTTGTTAATATCCGGTTGTAGAAAACTTGAAACTTAACATAATTAAAATGGATCAACCGCGTGTGTAGCCGTCATGGTCTCTTTTCGGCGGAGTCCAGGAGGAGAACACGGTCTCGTGTTATGCTTGAATGTAAGTAGTTCTAGGATCACTCCTTGATCATAGATTCTCGACCGTGCTTTGCCTTTCTCTTCTCGCTCTCTTTTGCGTAAGTTAGCCACCATATATGCTAGTGCTTGCTGCAGCTCCACCTCACTACCTTTTCCTACACATGAGCTTAAATAGTCTTGATCATGAGGGTGTGAGATTGCTGAGTCCCCGTGACTCACAGATTACTTCCAAAACCAGATGCAGGTGCCAATGATACCATTCCAGGGGATGCGACTGAACTCAAGTGGGAGTTCGATGAGGACTCGGGACGTTACTACGTTTCCTTTCCAGATGATTAGTAGTGGAGCCCAGTTGGGGCGATCGGGGATCTTATGCATTTGGGGTTGTCTTTATTTTGGTTCCGTAGTCGGACCTTGATTGTATCTGGATGTTGTAATGCTATATTTATGTGTTGTGTGAAGTGTCGATTGTAAGCCAACTCTGTACCTCTTTCTTATTTATTACTTGGGATGTGTAAAGATTACCCTCTTGCGACATGCCTACAATGCGGTTATGCCTCTAAGTCGTGCTCCGACACGTGGGAGATATAGCCAGATCGTGGGTGTTACAAGTTGGTATCAGAGCCTTCCCCGACTTAGGAGCCCCCTGCTTGATCGAATCATTGGCGTTGTTGAGTCTAGAAAAATGTTTTGAGTCTTATAGGATTATATATATCGGAGAGTAGGATTCTTTTTACTTCCCAGTCCCTTCGTCGCTCTGGTGAGGCATCCTGACGTAGAGTTTTGACACTTCTCTTCTCAAATTTCACTAAAAAAATTTAGGATCACGCGGGTATCTTGGAATTGTTTCGATGGTTTTGTGACGAGAACATTGTTCTTGGTGCCTCCTGACATTTAAGGGTTGTGGCAGTGTCCCGGGGAGTTGAGCTCCGAGGTGTTGTCGTCACAATTTTATCGTTGCAGTTCTAGAATACCTGAGTTTCGCCGACATCGAAAATCTCTTTTATGCAGTTGTTGGTGAGATAACCTCGACACCACCCAGTACTGGGGCGGGAGTTCGGGAGTATTGCCATAACTCGTATAACAGATGCTTTTCGAAGGTTGAGGTAAATGATTTCCGAAGTTTCTTGGTTATGTGTTGAAGGATGGATACAGCTGGATGTAGGATTTGCTAGTTTTGGGTGAGATATTATGCTTCCCCTGTATCCCCAACACCTGATTGCATAACCGAAAAGTTTCAGGAGTCTCATAGGTGGGAATTCATGTAGCTCTAGTATTTCTTCCACAAATATTTGGTTTGTGATTGGGTAATCCTTACCAAGTATTTGTTTATATCCGTACCTTGTTGTTTTATTCATCTACCTCTATCTAAGTGGCTTCTCAATTTATGGAAGTGTGATCATCTAATTTGGAATTCATTCGTTCATTTTTGTTCGAATGTTAAGGCTATATGTTGCAATTTCGATTCATTTGATTCAGCTTGAATATATGTCTGTCAAGATGCTAACGGATGTCACCCTCTTCAGGATGGCTCCTCCAACGCGTCAGAATCCGGAACCACCGCCACCACCTCCACCTCCGGAGGCATGGCAAGCTGTGATGGCCGCTACCAACGCCAACACGCAGTTGATTATGCAACTCTTGCAAGAGCGCAACCAAGGAAATCAAGGCAATGGAAACAATCAAACTCAGTTTGCTACCCTCAACCAGTTCCTCGCAAACCAGCCGAAGTCTTTCAGTAACTGTGTCGAGGCCACAGACGCTAATGATTGGCTCGTGGATATATTCAAACATTTTGAGTGTAGCAACGTCAGGCCTGAGGACTTTGTCAAGTTTGCTTCGTTCCAACTCAAAGTTCAAGCTGCTTAGTGGTATCAACAATAGAAAGATTCCAGAGGAGGTCGTGTGATTACTTGGGATGATTTCCGCCAAGACTTCAAAACTCACCACATTCCTCAGAGTGTTGTTGAGAGTAAGCGTGAGGAGTTCCACAATCTGAAGCAAGGCAGCTTGTCTGTTTACCAATACAGCATCATGTTCCAGAGGCTCGCTTGTTTCACCAAGCAAGACGTCCCAGACGAGAAGAGCATGATTTATCAATTCAGAGGTGGCCTCAGAGAAGATTTGCAACTAGCTCTTGTGCTTTTTGAGCCGAAAAAGTACGATGAGTTCTACAACATGGCACTAAAGCAAGAGGCCGCTCAGCTCAAGTGCGATGCTTCCAAGAAGAGAGTCAGGGATGCAACTTCTTCTTCTTCAACTCAAATGGCAGCTAAGCAGCAAAAGTTCTGGTTGCCTTTTCCTCCGTTCCGTCAGCCTTATCGGCAGAAGAGCAAAGGTGGCAATGGATCTTCCCACCCACCCAACCCAGCCTTTCAGAACAAAGCTTCGTCTCATGCTCCAAGATCAAGTGCTCCGTATCACCGGCCGCTCTCAGAGGTTACGTGCAACAAGTGTCAGCAGAAGGGTCACTATGCAAACAAATGCTTCAACCAGAGGCGTCTTCCGCCTCCTCCTCCTGTGAGATCTGCCAGTAATGCAGTGGTCAAGCATAATCCCAAGTTTGCAAAGGTCAACATGTTGAATGCAGCTCAGGCAGAGGACTCTTCAGAAGTGATCATGAGTAACCTTCCTGTTAACGATATTCCTGCAAAAGTTCTTTTTGATACTGGTGCATCGCTTTCTTTCATTTCAAGAACTTTTGTTGCCAAGCATGAGTTTGTGACCGAAAAGATTCCTTTCCCGTTGAAGATTGTGTCCCCGGGCAAGCAAATGACATCTAACAATTGCGTCCCGGATGTTACTATCAAGATGGGCAACTATAAGTTTTTGTCCTCTCCAATTGTTCTTGGTGACTCAGATATTGATCTAATTCTTGGCATGGACTGGCTTTCTAAGCACAAGGCTCAACTTGATTGTGCTGCCAGGCAGATTCAATTGACACACTCGTCTGAGGATGTGATCGTCTTTGCCGCTCGTGATGATACCATTCGGCTGTTTTCTCTCAATTAGAAGGGCTAGTTGAATGCCATCTCTCAGATTACAGTCATTTGTGAATATCAAGACATCTTTCCAGAAGAGCTTCCAGGAATGCCTCCTCACCGGCCATTTGAATTCGTCTTCGATCTTGAACCTGGCACGGAACCTGTTTGCAAACGTCCTTACAAGCTTGGACCAGAAGAGTTGAAGGAGCTGAAGAAACAACTCGATATACAAGAGTGTATGGGTCTGATCCAACCGAGTTCTTCTCCTTGGGGTTGTGGTGTTCTTTTTGTCAAGAAGAAGGATGGCACGGACCGACTTTGTGTCGACTACCGTCCATTGAACAAGAAGACCATAAAGAACAAGTACCCACTTCCCAACATCAATGAGCTTTTCGAACAACTCAAAGGTGCTCAAGTATTCTCCAAGCTTGACCTCCGTATGGGCTATCATCAAAATCGCATTCGTGAACAAGATATCCCCAAGACAGCATTCAGACAAAGCTATGGTTCCTATGAATACACTGTCATGTCTTTCGGCCTTGTCAATGCTCCTCCAACATTCTCTCGCATGATGAACTTCATCTTCAACCCTTACACAAATGACTTCATCTTGGTCTATCTCGATGACATCTTGGTCTTTTCCAAGAACAAAGAGGATCATGCCAATCACTTGAGATTGGTGCTGGACAAACTCAGAGAACATCAGTTCTATGCGAAGTTTTCAAAGTGCGAGTTTTGGCTCAATGAGGTTCTCTACCTTGGGCATATCATCTCCGCCAAGGGCATAGTTGTTAATCCTGAGAAGGTGTCTGCAATTGTGAATTGGGAACCGCCTCAGAATGTGAAGCAGCTCCGCAGCTTTCTTGGGCTCGCAAGCTATTGTTGAATATTTGTTGAGAATTTCTCTAAGATCGCGAAGCCTCTTTCCAACCTCCTCTAGAAGCATGTGAAGTATGTCTGGACGCCTGAATGTGACATCTCTTTCAACACCCTCAAAGAGAAGTTAGTCACAGCTCCAGTTCTGACTCCTCCTGATGAATCCAAACCGTTCGAGGTTTTCTGTGATGCTTCCCTGCAAGGTCTCGGTGTTGTGTTAATGCAAGAGATGAAAGTTGTGGCCTATACCTCTCGCCAGTTGAAACCCAACGAAAAGAACTACCCCACTCATGACCTGGAGTTGGCGGCAGTTGTCCATGCTCTTTTAACATGGAGACATCTCTTGTTGGGAAGGAAAGTGGACATCTTCACTAATCATAAGAGTCTCAAGTACATCTTCACTCAGCCCAACCTCAACCTTGGGCAGACTCGTTGGGTCGAAATGATTCAAGAGTATAATCCGAGTATTGAATATACTCCAGGCAAGGCCAATGTCATTGCTGACGCCTTGAGCAGGAAGGCTTACTGCAACAGTTTGATTCTCAAGCCCTTCCAACCGGATCTTTGTGAAACTTTCCGCAAACTTAATCTCCAAGTTGTTCCTCAATGATTCCTTGCCAACCTCCAAGTCTCTCCTACTTTGGAAGATCAGATTCATGAGGCACAACTTCTTGATGCCCTGGTGAGGAAGGTGAAGATTGGGATTGCCAAGAGCCAACCCAAGTACAAGTGCTATCGCCTTGATGACAACGATAGGCTCACAAAGATGTACCATGACCTCAAGCAGTCGTATTGGTGGACTCGAATGAAGCGCGAGATTGCTCAGTTCGTGAATGAATGTGATGTCTGTAGAAGAGTGAAAGCAGAACACCAATGGCCAGCTAGTCTCCTCCAACCTCTTGCCATTCCAGAATGGAAGTTCGACCATATTGAGATGGACTTCGTGACTGCATTTCCCAAGTCCAAGCGTGGCAATGATGCTATCTTTGTTGTCATCGACAAGCTCACTAAAGTGGCTCATTTTCTTCCTATCAAAGAATCTATCACAACAGCTCAGTTGGCAGAGCTATATACCTCCAGGATTGTCTCTCTGCACGGCATTCCGCAGTTGATATCTTCAGATCATGGAAGCATCTTCACTTCTAAGTTCTGGAACTCCTTTCAGAAGGCTATGGGCACCAGCATTCGCTTCAGCACAGCCTTTCATCCTCAAACTAGTGGCCAAGTCAAGCGAGTAAATCAAATTCTTGAAGATATGCTCAGGGCATGTGTCATTTCTTTTGGTATGAAGTGGGAAGATTGTCTTCCATATGCTGAGTTCTACTACAATAATAGCTTCCAAGCGAGTTCGGGCAAGGCCCCATTCGAGATTCTCTATGGCAGAAAGTGTCGTACTCCCCTTAATTGGTTAGAGACTGGTGAACGCCAACTTCTTGGCAATGACTTGATCACAGAGGCTGAAGAAATGTGCAAAGTCATTCGTGAAAATCTCAAAGCCGTGCAATCACGCCAGAAGAGTTACTATGATAGCAAGCATCGTGACTTGGCTTTCGAGATCGAAGACCATGTCAACCTCCGCGTCTCCCCAATGAAAGGTACTCGTCGCTTCGGTATCAAAGGGAAGCTTGCCCCTAGATACGTGGGTCCTTTCAAGATCATTGGCAAAAGAGGCGATCTCGCCTATCAACTTGAGCTTCCATCCAACTTTGCAAATGTGCACGACGTGTTTCACGTGTCTCAGCTTCGCAAGTGTTTCAAGACTCCTGACAGCACCATCAACTTCAAAGAGATTGATATCCAAGAAGACATGTCTTATCATGAGCATCCCGTTGCTATTCTTGAAGAAACTAAGCACAAGACTCGCAAGTCTATCAAATTCCTGAAAGTGAAGTGGTCACATCATTCCGACCGTGAAGCCACTTTGGAACGCGAGGACCACCTCCGTTCTGAATATCCGGAGTTTTTCCAGTCCTAGATCTCGGGACGAGATCCTTTCGTAGTAGTGGAGTGTTGTAACGCCCCGTATGTAACTTACCATATTTGTATTCCAACTCTTCCCATTTCTGGCTCTAAGTTATGATATTCCCTCATGGTTGGGTTTAGTCTTCGTTTTGCATGGTGTCCATGTCATGCATCACATATCATGTCATCATGTGCATCGTATTTGCATACGTGTTCGTCTCATGCATTCGAGCTTTTTCCCCGTTGTCCGTTTTGCGATCCGGCACTCCTATGTCCTCTAGCGTCCCCTTTTGCCTCTTTTCATGTGCAAGTGTTAAACGTTCTCGGATTGGACCGGGACTTGCCAAGCGGCCTTGGTTCACCACCGGTAGACCGCCTGTCAAGTTTCGTGTCATTTGGAGTTCGTTTGATACTCCAACGGTTAACCGTGGAACTGTAAAGGCCTCGTGTGTGTTGCAGCCTAACACCCCTCCAAAGTGGCCGAGAACCCATCTAAACCCCCTCCATCCTATCGGTCGTTCGATCACGATCGCGTGGCCGAAAACCGCACCTCATTTGGACTCTCCTAGCTCCCAAAATCTATATATAGGCCTCCCCCTCCGAAATTTCGGGTCCAAAACCCTAGTCTTCCTCTTCCTCCGCGCGTCGGACACGTCCTCCCTGCGCCGGACGTGTCCGCACCGCCGCCCGGACCAACCAGCTGTCGCCACGTGTCACAGCCGCCATCCCCGCGCTGCCGGCCCGCCGCAGCCCGCAACAGGCCCGCGGGGCCCGATCCCCCGCCACCGCTCCTCCCGCGCGCGCAAGCCCGGTCGGCCGCCTCCGTGGCAGGGCGCCGCCGCGCGTCTTGCCTCACCTCCCCGCCGACCGTCGCGGCACGCCGCCGGCGCTCGCCCGCGCGCGCCCACTGGCGCATCTCTCTGCGGCGCCCCACGCCAGATCCGGCAAGATCCGGCCCGGACCCCACCTTCTCCGGCCACCTCGACCAACTCCGGCGAGAAGCCGCAACTCCGGAGAACTTCCCGGCCAACCTCGGTTCGCATGCCGGCCAGATCCAGCTATAGTAAACCCTAGGTCGATTTTGCCTAAGTCCTTTTTCTGCATATTTTTTTAGCTATCTTCATCATACCATATCTCATCATCCGTAGCTCCGTTTCGCGCGTGTGATATATAAAATTGTTCGTCTGGATGTGCTCTTCATTTTGTTCCATTGCATAATGCTTGTTTGAGTCCATCTTGATGCCTAAAATGCTGTTGCAAGAGTGCTATAAAATGTTAGTTTCTGTTTCTTAACAGATTATGGGCATTTGTCATTTTTGCCATGATTATTGTGTGCCTCCTATGAACTTGAGCCCTACATGTGTTTTGGGCTATGCCATGCCATCTTTACAGGGGTGTATGACATGTATTTTTGTGATCAATGTGGTGACTAGCACAAGCATGCAAAGTAGCCCTCGTGATGTTGCTGATTTCAGGGACTTAGAATTCTTCTAAGTCATTTCCCTGATGTTATTTTTATGCCATGTATTCATGTTGCTACAGAGTGATCTATGCCTCTTTTGAGCATGTTCAGTAAGGATGATTTTGAGATATTATTATTTTCTATACATCCATGTCTTTGTTTGCAATTATGGAGTACCCTAGCATGACTCAATCTTGCTCTACTTTTGCTATAAAATGTTCCTGGCAGATTGTTTACGTGTTAATCAATTTTGCCAAGGTTGTTGTAGTTGATCCATGCATGCTATGAGATGGTTCTTGCCATGGTTAGCTTCTTGATCATGTCTTCTTTCTGGGTGTATGCTTAGTTTGTCATGCTGTGCCTTATGGTGAGTGCGTCGAGCTCGCAAACAGGCCTACGTAACTCTGTTTTTGCCATGTCTAGTTTTCTGCTAAGTCGGAATCTGTTAACGAAACTTGCTATGTTTACATGGGTGCCATAATATCTTCTGATCCCTTTTGGCTTATGGTCAGTAAGGGACTTTTGTTATATGATTTGAGTAGTTTCATTCCATGCTTTTCTTTGCCATGATCTGATCTGTAGCAGGTTGTTATCTTGCTCTAAACTTTGCTTCCTGATGTTAAAGTATGACATGTTATTTTCACTAAGTCTGTGATGCTGTTATCTTTTGCACTTTTGCCATGCTTGTTTGAACCTGCTATTTTGTGATTTAGCCGTAGCTCAGTGTTCATCTTTTGTCAATCATCTTGAGTGGATCCCTGCCATGTGCTTTTTTGATATGTTAGAGTGTAGTAGCTTAGTTTCTTGTTGCATTTTAGGTGGCATCGTGCTGTTAATCGCAGATTTGTGCCATTATTGTTTTGCTTGCCATTTGCAAACCGTGCATCCGATTCCGGTGATCTTTATACTGATTTTGAACGAAATCAACTCATCTTTCCAGCGGCGCTCTTGGTTTGCCCAGTTGAGGCCTGGTTCAATCTTTTCCTTCCAGAGCACGCATATGCATTGCATATTACATCCCGCATATCATGCCATGTTTTGCATCATGTTGCTTGTGCATTGCACCATCGTTGATTGTGTTTCCCTTGCTTGTGCTCTTGACTTGGGTAGAGCCGGGAGACGAGTACGTGATCGAGGAACCTGTTGAGTACGCTTACGAGGATCAAGCTTACGTTAACTCAGAGAACTTTGCAGGCAAGATGACCATGCCCTCGAAATCACTTCTATCTTTGCTTGCTAGTTGCTCGCTCTATTGCTATGCCTATGTCCCGATACCTACCACATGATTTATCATGCCTCCCATATTGCCATGTCAAACCTCTAACCCACCTTGTCCTAGCAAACCGTTGTTTGGCTATGTTACCGCTTTGCTCAGCCCCTCTTATAGCGTTGTTAGTTGCAGGTGAAGATTGGAGTTTGTTCCTTGTTGGAACATGATTATTGTTGGGATATCACTATTATACCTTGTCTACTTTAATGCATCTATATACTTGGTAAAGTGTGGAAGGCTCGGCCATATTCCTGGTGTTTTGTTCCACTCTTGCCGCCCTAGTTTCCGTCATACCGGTGTTTTGTTCCTTGATTTTGCATTCCTTACGTGGTTGGGTTATAATGGGAACCCCTTGACAGTTTGCCTTGAATAAAACTCCTCCTACAAGGCCCAACCTTGGTTTTACCATTTGCCACCTAAGCCTTTTTCCCTTGGGTTCCGCGGACTGAAGGGTCATCTTTATTTTAAACCCTCGGGCCAGTGCTCCTCTAAGTGTTGGTCAAAAACAGAGCCACTTGCAGCGCCACCTCGGGGAAACTTGAGGGTTGGTTTTAGTTGTATGTAGTGTTCATCCAGTGTGCCCTGAGAACGAGATACGTGCGACTCCTATCAGGATTTGTCGGCACATCAGGCGGCTTTGCTGGTCTTGTTTTACCATTGTCGAGATGTCTTGTAACCGGGATTCCGAGTCTGATCGGGCCGTCCTGGGAGAAGGAATATCCTTCGTTGACCGTGAGAGCTTGTGATGGGCTAAGTTGGGACACCCGTGCAGGGATTTGAACTTTCAAAAGCCATGCCTGCGGTTATGGGCAGATGGGAATTTGTTAATATCCGGTTGTAGAAAACTTGAAACTTAACTTAATTAAAATGGATCAACCGCGTGTGTAGCCGTGATGGTCTCTTTTCGGTGGAGTTCGGGAGGAGAACATGGTCTCGTGTTATGCTTGAACGTAAGTAGTTCTAGGATCACTCCTTGATCATAGATTCTCGACCATGCTTTGCCTTTCTCTTCTCGCTCTCTTTTAAGTAAGTTAGCCACCATATATGCTAGTGCTTGCTGCAGCTCCACCTCACTACCTTTTCCTACCCATGAGCTTAAATAGTCTTGATCGCGAGGGTGTGAGATAGCTGAGTCCCCGTGACTCATAGATTACTTCCAAAACCAGATGCAGGTGCCGAAGATACCATTCTAGTGGATGCGACTGAACTCAAGTGGGAGTTCGATGAGGACTCAGGACGTTACTATGTTTCCTTTCCAGACGATCAGTAGTGGAGCCCAGTTAGGGCGATCGGGGATCTTATGCATTTGGGGTTGTCTTTATTTTGGTTCCGTAGTCGGACCTTGATTGTATCTAGATGTTGTAATGCTATATTTATGTATTGTGTGAAGTGGCGATTGTAAGCCAACTCTGTACCTCTTTCTTATTCAGTACTTGGGATGTGTAAAGATTACCCCTCTTGCGACATGCCTACAATGTGGGTATGCCTCTAAGTCGTGCTCCGACACGTGGGAGATATAGCCGCATCATGGGTGTTACAATTACATAGAAGGATCATAAAGCAAAACTCACAACTAGATTATACTAAAACTTTATTCTACTAGATCAAGATATTATCAAAAGGCTCGAACTAAGAAAAACGGTAAAGATAAAAGTGATGGTGATACGATACCAGGGCACTCCCCCAAGCTTGGCAGTTGCCAAGGGGAGTGCCCATACCCATGTGTTTATATCTCCTTCTTTGTCGGTGAAGAGGGTGTTGGTGATGATGGATAGTCGCACATCGAGCGTAGGAGGTCTTCCAACTTGCGAATAATGCCCTTGAGTGTGATGATATGCTCCTTCAACAAAATATTTTCACGTGTGAGATACTTATTTTGTATATGAGCTAACTCAATCATCTTGAAAGCTTCGATCTTAGTTGGGGTAAGAAGATTGTGATCAATTTGAAGGATGTCTTCTGCTGCCGGAACTTGGTCCTCCGTGGCCTTCTTGATCCCTTCATCCTTTTTGATCTCCATATGTTCTTCCCTGTTCAGTTCTATATTCATTAGCCAAGCATCGTTGTCACCATTGTTGGAGGAGGGGGCGACATGATGCCTGGCTTGACAACCCTGACAGAACACAGCTCGAAACCAGAACAGAGGATATTTGCGTGGTACAGTGGTCAAAACCTTCGGGAGATTATATAATGAATTTTTTACCGACCAAAAGAAGTATCATGCAAGAAAACGGAGTCCGGAGGTGCCCACGAGGCAGGGGCGCGCCTAGGGGGGTAGGGCGCGCCCTCCACCCTCGTGGAAGCCTCATGTCCTTTCCAGTCTGCTTCTTATTTTTCTATTTTTATAAATATTCCAAAACGGAGAAAAATTGCCATTAGAACTGTTTTGGAGTCGGTTTACTTACCGTACCACATACCTATTCCTTTTCGAAGTCTGAAACATTCTGGAAAGTGTCCCTTATGTATTCCTCCGGGGTTACGATTTCAATGATATTAGTTTCAACATTTATAGGATTACCTGAGATATAATGTTTGATTCTTTGACCGTTCACCACCCTCGGATTTGTGCCTTCGAAGTTGTTGATTTTTATGGCACCGGAACGATAGACCTCCTCGATAACGTAAGGACCTTCCCATTTAGAGAGAAGTTTTCCTGCAAAAAATCTTAAACGAGAGTTGTATAACAATACATAATCACCTACATTGAACTCACGCTTTTGTATCCTTTTGCCATGCCATCTTTTAACTTTTTCTATAAACAATTTGGCATTTTCATTGGCTTGGGTTCTCTATTCATCAAGTGAGCTAATGTCAAATAACATCTTCTCCTGCAAGTTTGAAATCATAATTGAGCTCTTTAATGGCCCAATATGCCTTATGTTCTAGCTCAAGAGGTAAATGACATCCTTTACCATAAACCATTTTATACGGAGACATACCCATAGGATTTTTATATGCAGTTCTATAGGCCCATAATGCATCATCAAGTTTCTTGGACCAATTCTTTCTAGATCTATTAACAGTCTTTTGCAAAATTAATTTGAGCTCTCTATTACTCAATTCTACTTGACCACTAGACTATGGGTGATAAGGATATGCAATTCTATGATTAACATCATACTTAGCAAGCATTTTACGAAAGGCACCATGAATAAAAATGTGAACCACCATCAGTCATTAAATATCTAGGGACTCCAAACCTCAGGAAAATAACTTCTTTAAGCATCTTAATAGAGGTGTTATGATCAGCACTACTAGTTGGAATAGCTTCTACCCACTTAGTAACGTAATCAACAGCAACTAAAATATGTGTATACCCATTAGAGGAAGGAAAAGGTCCCACATTATCAAAGCCCCAAACATCAAATGGTTCAATAACAAGTGAATAATTCATAGGCATTTCTTGATGTCTACTAATATTACCAATTCTTTGACATTCATCACAAGACAAGACAAACTTACGGGCATCCTTGAAGAGAGTAGGCCAATAAAAACCAGATTGCAATACCTTATGTGCAGTTCTATCTCTAGCATGGTGTCCTCCATAAGCCTCGGAGTGGCACTTGCGTAGGATCTGTTCCTGTTCATGCTAACGTACACAACGTCTAATAATACCATCTACTCCTTCTTTATAAAGATGTGGGTCATCCCAAAAGTAATGTCTCAAATCATAGAAGAGCTTTTTTATTTTGCTGGTATGTGAAACTAGATGGTATAAAATTAGCAACAATATAATTAGCATAATCAGCATACCATGGAACAACACGAGAAGCATTTATGACATTTAATTGTTCATTAGGAAAGTTATCATCAATAGGTAGTAGGTCATCAAGAACATTCTCTAACCTAGACAAGTTGTCTGCAATGGGGTTCTCAGCTCCCTTTCTATCAATAATATGCAAATCAAATTCTTGTAGCAAGAGAGCCCATCTAATAAGTCTAGGTTTAGCATCTTTATTTTCCATAAGGTATTTAATAGCAGCATGATCAGTGTGAATAGTTACTTTAGAATCAACAATATAAGGTATGAACTTATCACAAGCAAATACAACTGCTAAGAATTCCTTTTTAGTAGTAGCATAATTGCTTTGGGCATTGTCTAGAGTTTTACTAGCATATTGAATAACATTTAATTTCTTATCAACTCTTTGTCCTAGAACAGCCCCTACAGCATAATCACTAGCATCACATAATTTCAAAGGGTAAATTCCAATCAGGTGGCTGAACAATAGGTGCAGAAATTAATGATTTCTTAAGTATTTCAAATGCTTCTACACAATCATCATCAAAGACAAATGGAATATCTTTTTGTAATAGGTTAGTTAGAGGCCGAGAAATTTTTGAGAAGTCCTTTATGAACCTCCTATAAAAACCGGCGTGGCCGAGGAAGCTTCTTATACCTTTAATGTCCTTGGGACATGGTATCTTTTCAATAGCATCAACTTTAGCTTTGTCAACTTCAATACCTCTTCTAGTAATTTTATGTCCCAAGACAATACCTTCATTAACCATAAAGTGGCATTTCCCCTAATTCAGAACAAGATTAGTTTCTTCACATCTCTGCAAAACTCGATCAAGGTTGCTCAAACAATCCTCAAAAGAGGATCCATAATCTGAGAAATCATCCATGAAAACCTCGCAAATCTTTTCACAAAAGTCAGAGAATATAGCCATCATGCATCTTTGAAAGGTAGTAGGTGCATTACATAAACCAAAAGGCATACGTCTATAAGCAAAAGTACCGAAAGGGCAAGTAAAAGTGGTCTTTGCTTGATCATCAGCTAACACAGGTATTTGAGAGAAGCCAGAGTAACCATCTAGAAAGCAAAAAATGTGTATGTTTGGATAATATTTCTAGCATTTGATCAATAAAAGGTAAGGGGTAATGATCTTTTTAGTAGACTTATTTAATTTGTGGAAATCAATTACCATCCTATAACCTGTAATAATTCTTTGCAGAATCAATTCATCTTTATCATTAGGAACAACGGTAATACCTCCCTTCTTAGGGACACAATGGACAGGACTTACCCTCAAGGAGCTTTAATATTTCCTTTCTTACCACTTCTTTCATCTTAGGATTCAGCCGTCGTTGGTGATCAATAACTAGTTTGGCATCTTTCTCCAAATTTATTTTGTGTTGACATAGAGTGGGACTAATGCCATTAAGATCATCAAGAGTATATCCAATAGCAGCACGGTGCTTCTTCAGAGTTTCCAATAATTTTTCTTCTTCATGCTCTGAAAGGTTAGCACTAATAATAACAAGATATATCTTCTTTTCATCAAGATAAGCATATTTAAGGGTATCAGGTAATGGTTTAAGCTCAAACACGGGATCACCCTTGGGTGGAGGAGGATCCCCTAGGATTTCAACAGGAAAATTGTGTTTCAGAATGGGTCCTTGTTTAAAAGAATACTTCATCTATTTCCCTTCTTTCATTCATAAACATATCATTTTCATGGTCTAGTAAATATTGTTCTAAAGGATCATTAGGAGGCACAACAATAGAAGCAAGACCAATAATTTCATCTTTGCTAGGCAATTCTTCATCACGGGGTTGTCTACGAAATTTAGAAAAATTAAACTCATGAGGCATATCATCCAAACCAATAGTAACAACATCATTCTTGCAATCTATCTTAGCATTAACAGTATTCAAGAAGAGTCTACCGAATATAATGGGACAAAAGCTATCTTGAGGGGAACCAAGAACAAGAAAATCAGCAGGATATTTAGCTTTCCCACACAAGACTTCAACATCTCTAACAATCCCAACTGGTGAAATATTGTCTCTATTGGCAAGCTTAATTGTGGCATCAATCTCTTCTATCTCAGCAGGTGCAATATCATGCATAATTTCTTTGTATAAGGAAATAGGTATTGCACTAGCACTAGCACCCATATCACACAAGCCATGATAACAATGATCTCCTATTTTAACAGAAATAACAGGCATGCCTACAACAGGTCTATGTTTATTTTTAGTATCAGGCCTAGCAATTCTAGCAGCTTCATCACAGAAGTAAATAACATGCCCATCAATATTATCGGCCAAGAGATCTTTAACCATAGCGATATTAGGTTCAACTTTAACTTTCTCACGGGGTTTGTGTGTCCTAATATTACTTTTGTTGACTACAGTTGAAACTTTAGCATGATCCTTTATTCTAACAGGGAAAGGTGGTTTCTCAACATAGGTAGTTGGAACAATAGGGTCATTATAAGTGATAGTCTTTTATTCAACTTTAATAGGTTCAACTACTTTTACTTCAATGGGAGGATTATATTTAAACCACTTCTCCTTAGGGAGATCAACATAAGTAGCAAAGGATTCACAAAAGGAAGCTACTATCATAGAGTCAAGTCCATATTTAGTGCTAAACTTACCGAAAACATCAGTAACCACAAAAGATTTAACACAATCAAACTTAGGTGTTATACCTGACTCCTTACCTTCGTCGAGATCCCAATCTTCAGAGTTGCGTTTAATTCTCTCCAATAAATTCCATTTGAATTCAATAGTCTTCATCATAAAGGAACAAGTACAAGAAGTATCAAACATGGAGCGATTGTTGTCAGAAAGCCGAGCATAAAAATTTTGAATAATCATTTCTCTTGAGAGCTCACGATTATGGCATGAATATAACATTGACTTAAGCCTCCACCAAGCTTGAGCGATGCTTTCTCCTTCGCGAGGCCAAAAATTATATATATAATTACGATCACGATGAACAAGATGCATAGGATAAAACTTCTCGTGAAATTCCAATTTCAATAGCTTATAGTCCCATGATCCCATATCATCACATAGCCTATACCATGTCAATGCATCTCCCTTCAAAGATAAAGGGAAGACCTTCTTGATAACATCATCGGGCATACCTGCAAGCTTAAATAATCCACAAACTTCATCCACATAGATTACGTGTAAGTCGGGATGCAATGTTCCATCTCCTGCAAAAGGATTAGCTAGCAGTTTCTCTATCATACCCGAAGGAATTTCGAAGTAAACATTTTCATTTTCAGTAGGTCCAGTAGGTTGAGGAGCAACTATTTGCTCTACCGGTCGGGGTGAAGATACCCCGAACCAGCCCCTCAAAGGATTACTTTCCATAGTAACAAGTGACAGTAAATTTTAGCACACTATATAAATTTTTCCTTACCAAATTCCACCTACCAAAGGCGCTTCACTCCCCGGCAACGGCGCCATAAAAGAGTCTTGATGACCCAAAAGTATAGGGGATCTATCGTAGTCCTTTCGATAAGTAAGAGTGTCGAACCCAACGAGGAGCAGAAGGAAATGATAAGCGGTTTTCAGCAAGGTATTCTCTGCAAGCACTGAAATTATCGGTAACAGATAGTTTTGTGATAAGATAAATTGTAACGAGTAGCAAGTGATAAAAGTAAATAAGGTGCAGCAAGATGGCCCAATACTTTTTGTAGCAAAGGACAAGCCTGGACAAACTCTTATATGAAGGAAAGCGCTCCCGAGGACACATGGGAATTATCGTCAAGCTAGTTTTCATCACGTTCGTATGATTCGCGTTCGGTACTTTGATAATTTGATATGTGGGTGGACCGGTGCTTGGGTGCTGTCTTTACTTGGACAAGCATCCCACTTATGATTAACCCCCATTGCAAGCATCCGCAACTACAACAGAAGTATTAAGGTAAACCTAACCATAACATGAAACATATGGATCCAAATCAGCCCCTTACGAAGCAACGCATAAACTAGGGTTTAAGCTTATGTCACTCTAGCAACCCATCATCTACTTATTACTTCCCAATGCCTCCCTCTAGGCCCAAACAATGGTGAAGTGTCATGTAGTCGACGTTCACATGACACCACTAGAGGGATGACAACATACATATCATCAAAATATCGAATGAATACCAAATTCACATGACTACTAATAGCAAGACTTCTCCCATGTCCTCAGGAACAAACGTAACTACTCACAAAGAATATTCATGTTCATAATCAGAGGGGTATTAATATGCATAATGGATCTGAACATATGATCTTTCACCAAGTAAACCAACTAGCATCAACTACAAGGAGTAATCAACAATACTAGCAACCCATAGGTACCAATCTGAGGTTTGGATACAAAGATTGGATACAAGAGATGAACTAGGGTTTGAGATGAGATTGTGCCGGTGAAGATGTTGATGGAGATTGACCCCCTCCCGGTGAGAGGATCGTTGGTGATGATGATGGTGATGATTTCCCCCTTCCGGAGGGAAGTGTCCCCGGCAGAATAGCTCCACCGGAGCCCTAGATTGGTTCCGCCAAGGTTCCGCCTCATGGCGGCGGAGTCTCGTCCCGAAAGCTTGCTTATGATTTTTTTTCCTCGATGAAAGACTCCATATAGCAGAAGATGGGCATCGGAGGGCCACCAGAGGGCCCACGAGGCAGGGGGGCGCGCCGCCACCCTCATGGCTAGTGGTGGCCCCCTTTGGTACTTCTTGCGCTTAGTATTTTTTATATATTCTGGAAATAACTTCCGTGAAGTTTCAGGACTTTTGGAGTTGTGCAGAATAGGTCTCTAATACTTGCTCCTTTTCCAGCCTAGAATTCCAGCTGCCGGCATTCTCCCTCTTTATGTAAACCTTGTAAAATAAGAGAGAATAGGCATAAGTATTGTGACATAATGTGTAATAACAGCCCATAATGCAATAAATATCGATATAAAAGCATGATGCAAAATGGACGTATCAATAGCTAATAAATTTTCGCAATAAATATGTGAGTTTTTTATGACTAAAGTTGAGTCCATGGATTATACGCACTCTCACCCTTCCACCATTGGTAGCCTCTCTAGTACCCCACAACTTACGTCAGTGCATTAAACCCACCATATACCCTTCCTCAAAACAGCCACCATACCTACCTATTATGGCATTTCCATAGCCATTCTGAGATATATTGCCATGCAACTTCCACCGTTCTGTTTTATTATGACACATACCATCATTGTCATATTGCTTTGCATGATCGTAAGTTAGCTACCATGATGTTTTCATGCGTGTCCATTTTTTGATGCCATTTGCTATGCTAGGTCATTGCACATCCCGGTACACCGTCGGAGGCATTCATATAGAGTCATATTTTTTCTAAGTATCGAGGTGTAATTCTTGAGTTGTAAGTAAATAAAAGTGTCATGATCATCATTATTAGAGCATTGTCCCATGTGAGGAAAGGATGACGGAAGCTATGATTCCCTCACAAGTTGGGATGAGTCTCTGGACTTTACAAAAATAAAAGAGGCCAAAGAAGTCCACCAAAAAATGAGAGAAAAGAGAGAAGGGGCAATGCTACTATCCTTTTTCACACTTGTGCTTCAAAGTAGCACCATGATCTTCATGATAGAGAGTCTCCTATGTTGTCACTTTCATATACTAGTGGGAATTTTTCATTATAGAACTTGGCTTGTATATTCCAATGATGGGCTTCCTCAAATTTCCCTAGGTCTTCGTGAGCAAGCGAGTTGGATGCACACCCACTTAGTTTCTTTTTGAGCTTTCATAAACTTATAGCTCTAGTGCATCCGTTGCATGGCAATCCCTACTCACTCACATTGATATCTATTGATGGGCATCTCCATTGCCCATTAATACGCCTAGTGGATGTGAGACTATCTCCTTCTTTTTGTCTTGCCCATAACCACCATATTCTATTCCACCTATAGTGTTATATCCATGGCTCACGCTCATGTATTGCGTGGAAGTTGAAAAAGTTTGAGAACATCAAAAGTATGAAACAATTGCTTGCTTGTCATCAGGGTTGTGCATGATTTAATACTTTGTGTGATGAAGATGGAACATAGCCAGACTATATGATTTTGTAGGGATAAGTTTCTTTGGCCATGTTATTTTGAGGAGACACAATAGTTTTATTAGTATGCTTGAAGTATTATTGTTTTTATGTCAATATTAAACTTTTGTTTTTAATCTTATGGATCTGAATATTCATGCCACAATAAATAAAATTACATGGATAAATATGTTAGGTAGCATTCCACATCAAAAATTATGTTTTTATCAATGACCTACTCGAGGACGAGCAGGAATTAAGCTTGGGGATGCTTGATATATCTCCAACATATCTATAATTTTTTAATGTTCCATGCTATTATATTATCTGTTGTGGATGTTTTATATGCATTAATATGCTATTTTATATTATTTTTGGGACTAACTTATTAACCTAGAGCCCAGTGCCAGTTTCTATTTTTCCTTGTTTTGAGTTTACAGAAAAGGAATATCAAACGGAGTCCAAATGGAATAAAACTTTCGTGATGTTTTTTATTGGACCAAAATACACACATAGGACTTGGAGATGAAGTCAGAGGAGTCCCGAGGAGGCCACAAGCCTCAGGGGTGTGCCCTAATTCTTGGCCTATAAATTCAGAAATATTCCCAAACGACCAGAAGCGTCCACCAAATTACTTTTCCGCCACTGAAACCTTCTGTGCCCGTGAGATCCCAAGGGGGATTCGATCACAGAGGGCTTCTACATCAACTCTATTGCCCTTCCGATGAAGCGTGAGTAGTTTACCACAGACCTACAGGTCCATAGCTAGTAGGTAGATGGCTTCTTCTCTATCTTTGATCCTCAATACCATGTTCTCCTCGATGTTCTTAGAGATCTATCCGACGTAATATTCTTTTGTCGTGTGTTTGTCGAGATCCGATGAATTGTGGATTTACGATCAGTTTATCTATGAAAATTATTTGAATCTTCTCTGAATTCTTATATGCATGATTTGATATCTTTGTATCTCTCTTCAAATTATTGGTTTGGTTTGGACAACTAGATTGGTTTTTCTTGCAATGGGAGAGGTGCTTACTTCTGGGTTCAATCTTGCAGTGATCTCATCCACTGACAAAGAAGGGGTAGCAAGGAACATATTCTATTGTTGCAATCGAGGGTAAAAAGATGGGGTTTTCATCATATTGCTTGAGTTTATCCTTCTACATCATGTCATCTTTCTTAAGGCGTTACTCCGTTCTTATGAACTTAATACTCTAGATACATGCTGGATAGAGGTCGATGTGTGGAGTAATAGTAGTAGATGCAGGCAGGTGTTGGTCTACTTGAAACGGACGTGATGCCTATATTCATAATCATTGCCTTGGATATCGTCACAACTTTGTGCTTTTCTCTCAGTTACTCGACAGTAATTTGTTCACCCACCGTATTATTTTCCTTCTAGAGAGAAGCCTCTAGTTAAACCTATGGATCCGGGTCTATTTTCCATCATATATTTTCAGATCTATAAACCAAAAATACCTCGTTGAAATTTATTTTCCTTTGTTTTATTTTACGTTTTAGTAATCTTTTATATCTATCTCTATCAGATCTCACTTTTGCAAGTGACCGTGAAGGGATTGACAACCCCTTTATCGCGTTGGGTGGAAGTGTTTGATTGTTTGTGCAGGTGCATAGATTGGAGATTTGCGTGTATCTCCTACTGGATTGATACCTTGGTTCTCTAAACTGAGGGAAATGCTTATCTCTACTTTGCTGCATCACCCTTTCCTATTCAAGGGAAAAACCAACACAAGCTCAAGAAGTAGCAACAGCCGAAGACGAAGAACAGTTCGGAAGAACCAAGGAGTGTCCCAAAATTGAAGACTGGTTCAGGGGGCTAATGATGGTGTCCTGGACTAGGGGGTACTCACCACGTCGTCTCCTGACCAGGTGGATTGGGCAGAGGACCCCCATGGCGGTTCACTATTGGGCCAGTTCTAGCAGCCTATGTCGCATACAAGGGATATTCCACAAGACTTGGCCCCAAGACGAAGGCTCTTCTAAACCCTAGGCCTCTGGTACATTATATAAAGCGAGGCCAGGCTAGTCAATACATGATCTAATATTCATTAGAACAATCTCGTGGTAGATAAATGTACCATGTACTACACCCATATCAATACAATCAAAAGAAGGACGTAGGGTATTATCTCTTTGAGAGAGCCCAAACTTGGGTAAAATCCTGTGTCCGTGTTACCACCGCTCCAAGACGCCTAGCTTGGGACCCCTACTACAAGACATGCCGGATACAGAACCAACACACGTAGCTCTGTTGCACCGCCTCTCAGCTCTATAAATTCACAAATATTCCAGAAACCCTAGGGGAGTCGACGAAACACAATCCTAGCCGCCGCAAGTTCCAGAACCACGAGATCCAATCTAGAACCCTATTCTGGCACTCTGCCGGAGGGGAACACGGTCATGGAGGGGTTCATCATCCTCATTGGTGCCTGATGATGCATGAGTAGTTCACCATAGACCTACGGGTCCGTAGGCAGTAGCCACATGGCTTCTTCTCTCTTTTTGATTCTCAATACAATGGTCTCTTGGAGATCTATTTGATGTAATGACTTTTTGCAGTGTGTTTGTTGGGATCTGATGAAGTTCAACTTTATGATCAGATTTTTTATCCATGAATATTATTTGAGTCTTCTTTGAGCTCTTATATGCATGATTATTTATAGCCTCGTATTTCTTCTCCGAATCTTTGGTTTAGTTAGGCCAACTATATTGATTTTTCTTGCAATGGGAAGAGGTGCTTTGTGATGGGTTCAATCTTGCGGTGTCCTCTCCCAGTGATAGAAGGGGTAGCGAGGCACGCATGTATCGTTGCTATTAAGGATGACAAGATGGGATCTATTCCTACATGTATAGATCTTGTCTACATCATGTCATCATTCTTATTGCATTACTCCGTTTCTCCATGAACTTAATACACTAGGGGCGTGTTTGGTTCCTTGGGTCACACCTGCGTCGCACTCACCATACAATTTTCCCTGTGTTTGGTAGGCTGCACGTCTCACTGGGCCAGGCCCGGCAGATGCAAAATCAGGCTCCCAGCCAGGCTGAGGGGAAACGCAGGGATTGGCCGTTTCTGTGAGCCAGGCCCGCGCCTGCACCCGCGCGTGCAGAGTCGCGAGCTAGTCTCCTCTTCCGGTCGTCTTAGCTCGCATTTTCCCCCGTTTCCCCCACCGCTCTCTTCTCTGGTGCCACGCCGCATCTCCTCATCGGTGCCGAGGCAAAGCTCTCCTTCTCCCTTTCCCCTCCCTTTCTTCCCGAGCTCTGGCCCTCCCTCCCATTCCCAGCTATTGGTGACTTGCTCGCCGTCGCTCGCGGCCGCCCGCCCGATCTGGCCATGATAGCAAGCAGGGGACTCCGGCGGCACGCACACCACCTGTGCGCGCGCTCTGGCCGATCGTTCGCGGCCGCCTACACGATCCCATGTGTGAGCAAGCACGGACCCGCATAGTGTGCCCTTGTTGACGGGGAAGGCCTGGCCGCGGTAGATCTGCCAGACCTTGTGCTTGAGTTGTTGTACCAGCAAGCACCTGGGCTTCTCATCGATGCGTGTGTGCGTAGTGTTATGCTGCTAATCCTCGTCTCCTTGCCAAGCCTACCTTCCAAATATCTAACATGACAGGTTCCCGTCATTGAAGTTTCAGACCAGTGCTCTTCATAATGAGATAATTTAACTTGCTGCTATTTAATTGCTTTGAGGTGCAGATAAAATGTCGAAAACTTCCAAGTGCTAACTATGTCTTATTTGTTGTTTTCAGAGGCTACAGTTCAGAGCCCAATTCTTAGTTCAGGTTATCTACAATTTATCACCTATTGCTTGGTTCGACCGCTGGCCTTGTAGAGGTCCGATCTGGTTGTGAGATCTGGAATACACATATTTGGTTTCATTCCCTGTTTATCCGACTCTTTGATTCGCATGATCTTCATACGAAGTTTCCAAGATTCGGAATATTATGATTTTTTATCTGTGTTTGATTCAGAATGTTCTTTTACTTTAGTAAGCAAAGATATCTAAGTTGGAGTACAAGTCACCAAAACAATCTTTTAGTTATTTTACATACATGTACAAGCACCTAGAATCAAATTCCACATTTATCATATTGTTCAACCTCATGCATCCTACCAAACAACATCTGAAATGCGCCTGGTCCATATCATGCAAGTACACCAAACACACATCTCAACTTCTTCTTGCATCAGCTCAACCAAGCCAGCCCCAGCCAAGCTCCTTCATGCAATGCAGGTTGGATGCGCCCATGGAACCAAACACGCCCTAGATGCATGTTGGATAGCGTTCGATGTGTACAGTAATGGTACTAGATGCAGGCAGGAGTCGTTCTACTAACCTTGGACCTGATGCCTATATATTGATCATTGCCTTGGATATCATCATGATTATTTGTTCTTCTATCAATTTCCCAACAGTAATTGGCTTACCCACCGGGTGCTATGTCTCGAGAGAAGCCACTAGTGAAATCTACGGCCCCCGAGTCTATCTTTTATCATATTTGCTTTCCGGTCTGTCTTTTGCCATATTTATTTTCAGATCTATATTTCCAAAAACCCAAAAATACCTTCCTACACTTTTTCTTTATTTATTTTATTTCGTGTTTTTTATCAATATCTATTTATCCATTCTCATACAAAATAATTTATCTTTTTACCGAGGAGGGATTGACAACCTCTCTTACACATTGAGTTGCAAGTATTTGTTCTTCATGTGCAGGTACCATTTACATAGTCTTCGATGGTCCTCCTACTAGATTGATACCTTGGTTTGATATAACTGAGGGAAATACCTACCATAGCTATGCTGCATCATCCCTTCCTCTTTGGGAATATACCGACGCGGTTTCAAGCCGCATTAGGTCTCTTCACCAAAAGGAGCCACAAGGGTCTGCATTGTGTAGAATTTTATCAATATAGTGGGTATTCCAAATGAGGCTGACCAAGGGGACATCTGACTTTTTATAAAATTTATGGAGTTGCTTCATCTGGATCCCTTGGTTCTGCACTTTAAGATTAATGATCCCCAGATCCCCCTTAGATTTTGGCTGGCAAACTAACTCCCAGGCTGCCAAGGAATTACCCTTGGGGCCATGATCCGTCTCCATAGTATCTACTTTTCCAAACTCTTTTGCCCTTGTTTTCGACTCTAATTTGCATGATTTGAATGGAACTAACCCGGACTGACGATGTTTTCAGCAGAATTACCTTAGTGTTATTTTTGTGCAGAAATAAATGACCTGAAAATTCACAGAGAATATTTTTGGAATATATAAATATATTGGCGAAAGAATCAACCAGATGGGGTCCACCCATTGGCCATAAGCCTGGGGGGCGCCCTTCCCCTGGGGCGCGCCTTGGCGGCTTATGGGCCCCTTGGACTTCTGCTGGCCCTAACTCCAACCCTATATATTCACATCCAGAGAGAAAAAATCAGAGAGAAGGATTCATCGCGTTTTACGATACGGATTCGTCGCCGCCTCTCGTTCTTCATCTGGAGTCTGTTCAGGGCTCCGAAGAGGGGATTCGTCATCGTCATCATCACCAACCTTCCTCCATCACCAATTTCATGATGCTCGCCGCCGTGCATGAGTAATTCCATCATAGGCTTGCTGGACGGTGATGGGTTGGATGAGATTTATCATGTAATTGAGTTAGTTTTGTTAGGGTTTGATACGTAGTATCCAATGCATTCTGAGATTGATGTTGCTATGACTTTGCTATGCTTAATTAATGCTTGTCACTAGTGCCCGAGTGCCATGATTTCGGATCTGAACCTATTATGTTTTCGTGAATATATTTGTGTTCTTGATCCTATCTTGCAAGTTGTAGACACCTATTACGAGTTATGATCTGCATACCCCAAGGTGACAATAATTGGGATTCTTTCTAGTGATTATCGTAGTTTGAGGAGTTCATGTATTCACTAAGTGTTAATACTTTGTTTCGGTTCTCTATTCAAAGGAGGCCTTAATATCCCTTAGTTCCATTAGGACCCCGCTGCCACAGGAGGGTAGGACAAAAGATGTCATGCAAGTTCTTTTCCATAAGCACGTATGACTATATTTGAAATACATGCCAACATTATATTGATGAATTGGAGCTAGTTCTGTGTCACCCTAGGTTATAATTGTTGCATGATGAATGCCATCTGACATAATTATCCATCACTGATCCATTGCCTACGAGCTTTTCACATATTGATCTTTGCTAAGTTACTTCCGTTGCTACTATTACAATCACTACAAAACTGCTACTGTTACTTCTGCCACCATTATCATTACTTTCATATTAGTTTACTACTAAATACTTTGCTGCAGATATTAAGTCTTTCAGGTGTGTCTGAATTGACAACTTGGCTGCTGATACTTGAGAATATTCTTTGTCCCCCCTTGTGTCGAATCAATAAATTTGGGTTGAATACTCTACCCTTGAAAACTATTGTGATCCACTATACTTGTGGGTTATCAAGACCTTTTTCTGGCGCCATTGCCAGGGAGCATAGCTCTATTCTATGAGTCACTTGGGATTTATATCTGTTGATCACTATGAGGAATTTGAAAGATAACAAAACCGAGATTTTTCCCTCTACTACGAGGGGAGGTAAGGAACAGCCATCTAGCTCTGCACTCGATTCATCTTCTGTTTAGAGTAAGCTTGCGACACCTACACCTGCTATTGATTCCAATATGTCACGTGTTATTGATGATGCCACTTCTACTATGAAAGATGCTTATGATGCTACTACTTTGCTTGATAAAACTGTGCCACTGGGTGAATTACTTGATGAACACCTTGCTAGAGTTAGAACTATTGATTATGCTGAGGATGACGATATTTCTGAAACTGATGAAATTATTGAAACTGAAAACTTTGAAACACCTAATAAGACTAGCTCTCCTAGATATGAACTTCCTGTTATACCTAAGGATTATGTTATGGATGGATAGGTAGATAGGGACTTTCTTGCTTGTAAGGATAGAGATGATCTTAAGAAATTAATATGCAAGTGGAAAGAAAAATCTTTGAATCATATAATGCAATATGATCCTAAGTTTTCTACTTCACCTATCTTTGTTACTGATAAGGATTATGAATTCTCTATCGATCCTGAGTTAATTACTTTGGTTGAATCTGATCCTTTCCATGGTTATGAATCTGAAACTGTTGTGGCACATCTTACTAAATTGAATGATATAGCCACCCTATTTTCTCACAAGAAAAAATATTACTATATTCTTAAGTTGTTTCCTTTCTCACTAAATGGTGATGCTAAGATATGGTTTAATTTCTCTTGCTCCTGGTTGTGTGCGTAGTCCCCAAGATATGATTTATTACTTCTCTGAAAAATATTTTCATGCTCATAAGAAACAAGCTTCTTTAGAGGGAATATTTAAATTTGTGCAAATTGAAGAAGAGAGTCTCCCACAAGCTTGGGGAAGGCTTCTCCAATTACTTAATGCTTTGCCTAATCATCCTCTCAAGAAAAATGCAATACTTGATACATTTTATAACAGACTAACCGATGCTTCTAGGGACCACCTAGATAGTTGTGCTGGTTGTGTTTTCAAGGGACGAACTATTGAGCAAGCTGAAAAAATATTGAATAATATATTAAGGAATGATAATGATTAGACTCTTCCCGAACCACCTCCTAAGCCAACTCCAAAGAAAAAAGGTATTCTATTTCTCAGTCTTGAAGATACGCAAGTGGCAAAGAAACCTATGAAAGAAAAATGTATTAAAGTTGAAGACGTTAAGAATTCACCGCCTATTGAAGAAATACATGGTCTTAATAATTCGACACATGTAGTAGAGGTAAATTCTCTCTATAGATTCAATGAAGGTGACATTCCTTACAATAAGTCTTCTAGTCAATGCTTGGATGAATTTGATAACTTTATTATTAAACAAGAAAACTTCAATGCTTATGTCAGTAGCCAATTGAAACATAATGCTTATATGCTAGAACTCTTGGGTGATTATATGTGTAGAACTGTTAATGATCTTAAGCTTATCAGTAAACTTGCTTCTATGGTAAAAACTCAAGTAGAACAAGTACTTAAGGCACAAAATGATTTGCTCATTGAGATGAATAGTAAGAACAATGATCATAATGTTAGAGTCATGACTAGAGGAGGTAAAATGACTCAGGAACCTTTGTATCCTGAGGGCCATCCTAAGAGAATTGAGCAAGATTCTTAGAGAGTTAATACTGAAGCACCTAGTCCTTCTAATAAAAAGAAAAGGAAAACTGGTAGGACTCTGCATGCTTCTAGTGAACTTGTTATAGACACACCTAAGAACCTAAATGATATTTCTATTTCTGATGTTGAGACACAATTTGGTAATGAACATGAACCTAGTGATATTGTTAATGATGATGTTCATGCTGATGCTCAACCTGGTAATGATAATGATGTGGAGACTGAACTTGATGTTGATCTTGATAACCCACAACCTAAGAATAAACTTTATGATAAGAGAGACTTCTTTGCTAGGAAGCGTGGTAGAGAAAGAGAACCGTGGGTTCAGAAACCCATGCCCTTTCCTCCTAAACCATCCAAGAAAAAGGATGGTGAGGATTTTGAGCGCTTTGTTGAAATGCTTAGACCTGTCTTTTTGCATATGCATTTGGCTGATATTTTGAAAATGTCTCCTTATGCTAAGTATATGAAGGAAATTGTTACAAATAAAAGAAAGATACTGGAAGCTGAAATTTCCACCATGCTTGCTAATTATACTTTTAAGGGTGGAATACCAAAGAAACTTGGAGATCCAGGAATACCAACTATAACATGCTCCATTAAATGAAACAATGTTAAAGCTGCTTTGTGTGATCTTGGAGTCAGTGTTAGTCTTATGCAGTTCTCTTTATCTCGTAGACTTGAATTGAATAAGTTGACACCTACTGAAATCTCCTTGCAAATGGCTGATAAATCAACTGTTATACCCATACGTATTTGTGAGGATGTGCCTGTTGTGGTTGCAAACGTTACTATCTTAACGGACTTTATTATTCTTGATATTCCCTAGGACGACAGTATGTTAATCATCCTTGGTAGACCCTTTTTGAATACTGCAGGGGCTGTTATTGATTGCAACAAGGGCATTATCACTTTTCATGTTAATGGTAATGAGCATACGGTACACTTTCCGAAGAAACAACCTCAAGTGAATAGCATCAATTCTATTGAAAAAAATTCAATTATCGCTATTGGAGATTTTGAATTCCCTATTCCTACTGTCAAAAAGAAATATGTTATTCTAATTGTTGGGGACATGCATATCCCCGTTGAGGTAACCTAGTGTTATTCGAAGATTCTTCGGTTTCATGTCATTCGGAACAAGTTTGTTAATAAGACTTGATCAACCTTGTTAATGGATTCCTTTTGGATGGGTATGAGATGGATGAATTTAGAAAGCACAACTTTCTATGCCCACTTTTTACTTTCTATTATTTAGAAAAATAAAGCAAAAACAGTATTATTCATCTGTTTTCTGAATTATCCATGCAATAAAAAAATGTCCCAAAAATAAAAGTTCTCCAAATGCCCTGAAAATTTAGTATGATTTTTTATAGAATATTTGAGAATTTTTGGCACTGAGAACACACCAGGGGCTGCACCAGTGGGCCACAAGCCCTGGGGGCGCCCACTGAGGGAGTCCTGGACTAAGGGGTCCTCGGGCGTCCGGCCTATTGGACGTGGGCCGGACTGATGGGCTATGAAGATACAAGACCGAAGACTCTCACCCGTGTCCGGATGGGACTCTCCTTGGTGTGGATGGCAAGCTTGTCATTCGGATATGAAGATTCCTTTCTTTGTAACTGACTTTGTATAGCCCTAGTCCCCTCTGGTGTCTATATAAACTAGAGGGTTTAGTCCGTAGAAACAAACATAATCATATAGGCTAGACTTCTAGGGTTTTAGCCATTACGATCTCGAGGTAGATCAACTCTTGTAATACTCATATTCATCAAGACCAATCAAGCAGGAAGTAGGGTATTACCTCCATAGAGAGGGCCCGAACCTGGGTAAACAATGTGTCCCTTGTCTCCTGTTACCATCAACCTTAGACGCACAGTTCGGGACCCCCTACCCTAGATCCGCCGGTTTTGCCACCGACATTGGTGCTTTCATTGAGAGTTCCAATGTGCCGTCATCAGAAGGTTCGATGGCTCCATCCATCATCTACAACAACGCTGCCCAGGGGGATGTCTTTCTCCCTGGCCAGATCTTCGTATTCGGTGGCTTAGCACTACGGGCCAACTCGCTTGGCCATCTAGAGCAGATCGACAGCTAACGCCCCTGGCCGTCAGGTCAGGTTTGGAAGCTTGGACTACGACGCTGATATCCGCGGAGACTTGATCTTCGACGGATTTGAGCCCATGGCAGCCGCTCCCTGCCACCGCGATGAACATGACCTAAATCTGTCATCGGACCATACCCAGGAGATTGCGCCTATAAGTGCTCTGGCCCTAGATCCGAAAAAGCATGTGCCATCCGAAGACGGGAAGCTTAACCCCGCCACGGAAGCCGCAGACTCATCTGCGTTGGAACCGCACACGGACTCAGCTTCGAGAGGGTCTACGTCACCGGACCCCCGGATTCATCTCCGGTCACTGGTTCCGAACTACATGCATCCGCGTCTGCCGAGCCTTACCAGGCGCCGATCGTCGAATTCAATTACGCGGACATCTTCCGGTACTCACCTTTAGGCGATGTGCTAAACTCATTAAAAACCCTCTCTTTAGCAGGGGACTCACAACCGAATTATATCTGGTTTGAACTGGGGGATGATGACGGGGAATTTTGTTTCCCACCTACCTCCCACTTAATAGCCACTGTCGAAGATCTAACCGACATGCTCAACTACGACTCCGAAGACATCGACGGTATGGACGACGATGCCGAAGAGGAGCAGGCCCAAAACCCGCCATTTACCAGGAGCTGGACGGCACCTCCTCCTACGACGTATACATGGTGGACACACCTAAAGAAGTTAACGGCGATGACAAAGAAGACCCAGTGGAAGATAAACCTCCTGAGATACAGCCAAAGCACTGACGACAGCAGAGCCGCTCTAAGTCACACCGTGAAAAAGATAGCAATGCCGGCACAGGAGAAAACAATACTCTCGACGATGCCGAAGATAATGAAGACCCCGTTGAGCCAACTTCCGAACAGGACGAACGGGAAGATGAGCGAGTTAGCCTTGATGAACAGGCCGAACACGAAGACTCGGAGGACAGTAACTATCATCCACTCTTCGAGGATGAGGTGAGCCTTGGCGATGAGGATTTTATCATGCCTGAGGAACCTCTCGAGCAGGAGCGCTTTAAGCGCCGGCTAATAGCCACTGCAAGGATCTTGAAAAAGAAGCAGCAACGGCTTCAAGCTGATCAAGATCTGCTCAATGATAGATGGACTAATGTCCTGGCAGCCAAGGAATACGACCTCGAGCGACCACCCAAAAGTTACCCGAAGTGCAGATTACTACCTCAATTCGAAGCTGAATATGAAGCACTTCTGTATGGGTTGCGAATGGCCATTTCACTCGGCATCCGTCGCCTAATGGTCTATGGTGACTCAGATCTGGTGGTCAATCAAGTGATGAAGGAGTGGGACATCAGAAGCCCGGCTATGACTGGCTATTGCAATGCAGTGAGAAAGTTAGAAAGGAAGTTTGAAGGGCTAGAGCTCCACCACATTCCCCGACTGAAGAACCAGGCAGCGGATGACCTGGGAAAGATTGGTTCCAAGCGGGAGCCCATTCCCAGCAATGTGTGCTTGGAGCATCTTCACACCCCATCAGCTCAAGAGGATCCCTTCACAGAAGAGCCCTCGCGGCCTAAGAGTTCTACTAATCCGATTGAAGTTGAAATCCCAGCAGTGGTCGACTTAATCATGGAAGTTTTGGTCGTCATTCCTGACTGGACAGTGCCGTATATCGCATATATTCTCAGGAAAGAGCTTCTAGAAGACGAAGATGAAGCACGTCAGATTGTCCGTCGATCCAAAGCCTCCAATGTGATGAGTGGTCGATTGTACAGGGAGAGTGTGACTGGAGTTGCTCAACGATGCATTACCCCAGAGGAAGGTCGAATGATCCTCAATGATATCCACTCGGGGACCTGTGGTCACTGTTGACGTATAATGTGCTGCCTAGTCTCTTCCATCAGATTGGTCTTTTGGTTGCATTGGCTGGAGCATGTACTTCTACATGGTATCAGATCCATGAGTTCAAGACCCGGCTGGCGCAATTAAATTGCAGCCCACTTTCGGTCCATGTTTAGGCCTGAGGGAGCCACACGTGAGGGGGAGTGTTGACGTATAATGTGCTGCCTAGTCTCTTCCATCAGATCAGTCTTTTGGTTGCATTGGCTAGAGCATGTACTTCTATAGTCACCATGCATCCTCTCGGACAATCATGGCCAAATCATACCGAGAAGGTTTTTACTGGCCATGAGCAAATGAAATAGCAAAAGAAATAGTCGACAAGTGTGAGGGCTACCAGTTTTACTCCAACATGTCTTACAAGCCCGCTTCAGCTTTGAAGACCATTCCACTCGTCTGGCCATTTGCTGCTTGGGGGTTGGATATGGTTGGACCCCTAAGGACTGGCAAAAGTGGTTTCACCCACCTGCTTGTTGCAGTCGACAAGTTCACTAAATGGATTGAGGCCAAACCCATCAAGAACCTTGACTCGGGTACCACCGTCAGCTTCATCAGGGAGTTAACATTCAGATATGGAGTCCCACACAGCATCATCACAGACAACGGTTCAAACTTTGATTCAAATGAGTTCAGAGCTTTCTGTGCTTCCCAAGGCACCCAGGTCGACTATGCTTCAGTCGCTCACCCACAGTCAAATGGACAAGCAGAAAGAGCAAATGGTTTGATCCTCCAAGGGTTGAAGCCCAGATTAATGCGCGACCTCAAGCATGCGGCTGGTGCCTGGGTAGATGAGTTAGCATCAGTACTCTAGGGTGTATGAACAACGCCAAATCTGTCGACTGACCGGACTCCCTTCTTCATGGTCTATGGAGCCGAAGCCGTGCTGCTGACTGATTTACTCCACAATGCCCCGCGAGTAGATCTTTTCTCAAAGGCAGAAGCAAAACAAGCCCGGCAAGACGTTGTTGATCTTCTGGAAGAGGAAAGAGAGATGGCCCTAATCAGGTCGACCATCTATCAGCAAGACCTTCGTCGGTTCCACACTAGAAACGTAAGAGGTCGAGCATTTCAGGAAGGGGACCTGGTTCTCCGAGTGGATCAGCAACGGCCACACAAGCTTGCTCCTGCCTTGGAAGGCCCCTTCATCATCACCAAAGTGCTCCACAATGGAGCATACCACCTGTACGATGTGGGACACAAGAAAGACAAGCCACGCGGTTGGAATGCAGAGCTGCTCCGCCATTTTTATACTTAAGCATTCAGACTATTGAGATGTAATAAGAAGTACCTTTCAGTTTGTTTATCAAAGACATGGTTTTACAGTCTCCTAAATGATTGTTATTACTTATACATGTGTTCAAAATCCCCTAGTGGGTGGCTTAGCCGCGAATCCGATTCGCCTAAGTATCAAAAACAAAATCCTACCGAGTGAAGAGCAAGCCTCTCACTCGGGGGCTTAGCTGCAAATACGATTCCCCTAAGTTTAAAAATATCCTACCGAGTGGAGAGCAATCCTCCCATTCGGAGGCTTAGCTGCAGTCCCGTACTCGCCTAAGTTTAAAAAATCCTACCGAGTGGAGAGCAATCCTCCCACTCGCGGGCTTAGTTGCAGTCTCGTACTCGCCTAAGTTTAAAAAATCCTACCGAATGGAGAGCAATCCTCCCACTCGGTGGCTTAGTTGCAGTCCCGTACTCCCCTAAGTTTAAAAAATCCTACCGAGTGGAGAGCAGTCCTCCCACTCGGGGGCTTAGCTGTGAATCCAATTCACCTAAGTTTAAAAAAATCCTACCGAGTGGAAAGCAATCCTCCCACTCGGGGGCTTAGCTGCAGTCCCGTACTCGCCTAAGTTTAAAAAATCCTACCGAGTGGAGAGCAATCCTTCCACTCGGGGGCTTAGCTGCAGTTCCATACTCGCCTAAGTTTAAAAAATCCTACCGAGTGGAGAGCAATCCTTCCACTCGGGGGCTTAGCTGTAGTTCCATACTCGCCTAAGTTTAAAAAATCCCACCGAGTGAAGAGCAATCCTCCCACTCAGGGGCTTAGCTGCAGTTCTATACTCACCTAAGTTTCCTAAAATCCTACCGAGTGGAGAGCAATCCTCCCACTCGGGGGCTTAGCTGCAGTTCCATACTCACCTAAGTTCAAAAAATCCCACCGAGTAAAGAGCAATCCTCCCACTCGGGGGCTTAGCTGCAGCTCCGTACTCGCCTAAGTTTCCTAAAATCCTACCGAGTGGAGAGAAATCCTCCCACTCAGAGGCTTAGCTACAGTTTCGTACTCACCTAAGTTAGAAATTGTCCTGATCCGCAAGGACGACGAGGTGCAGGTCGTGCACAGCACCAAGTGCCCTTGTCCACGACCCACTCGACGGACCTGCGACACAAGTATGATGTCCGCTCCATCCCGATCCGCAAGGACGACGAGGTGCACGTCATGCACAGCACCAAGTGCTCTTGTCCACGACCCACTCGACGGAGCTGCGACACAAGTATGACGTCCGCTCCATCTCGATCTGCAAGGATGACGAGGTGCAGGTCGTGCACAGCACCAAGTGCTCTTGTCCACGACCCACTCGACGGAGCTGCGACACAAGTAGACGTCCGCTCCATCCCCGATCCGCAAGGACGACGAGGTGCAGGTCGTGCACAGCACCAAGTGCTCTTGTCCACGACCCACTTGATGGAGCTACAACACAAGCATGACGTCCGCTCCATCCCGATCTGCAAGGACGACGAGGTGCAGGTCGTGCACAGCACCAAGTGCTCTTATCCACGACCCACTCGACGGAGCTGTGACACAAGTATGGCGTCCGCTCCATCCCGATCCGCAGGGACGACGAGGTGCAGGTCGTGCACAACACCAAGTGCTCTTTTCCATGACCCACTCGACGGAGCTGCAACACAAGTATGACGTCCGCTCCATCCCGATCCGCAAGGATGACGAGGTGCAAGTCATGGATGGCACCAAGTGCCCTTGTCCATGGACCACTCGACAAAGTTGCATCACAGAATAATTAACAATTCAGACTGAAGAATCAAGTTCCACTTAGAGTCAAGAGATTCAAAAACAACAAAGTTCAGAACCGCAGATAAAAGTACTCAGGCATCAGGCCCGAAGGAGTTTAACGGTTACAAAACCACTCGGCATACCGAGGCAAATTTAATTGGATCGTAAAAAGTGTGTTCACTCTGCAGGAGGAGGACTGGCAGGCTCGACGAACTCATCCAGGTTGATTCCATATGCAATTCGAGTAGCAGTAGCAATGAAGGTCTCCATAAAAGACTGGAAGTCAAGTCTCTTGGTGTTGGCAACCTTGATCCTGCCAACTTCTCTTCTTTGGCTTCCTTGCAATGGACGCGAAAAAGGGACAGAGCTACGTCAGCACCGCACCGAGTAGACGATTTCTTCCATTCCAGCACTCGACCAGGGATCGCAATGAGTCTAGTCATCAAAGACTCGAGGTCATTTTGAAGCGTATCCTTTGGCCAAAGCACCATGTCGATCCGCGACACCACAACCTTTGGTCGAGCGAGGTAGTCTGTAACGCTGGCAAGACAGGATTCCAGTCGGAGCACGTTCATGGCAGCTTCATCCTTGATAGGAGAATTGATGGGGTCCAAGCTTGTCTCGATTCGCCCAGTTTCTTCCTCAAGGTTTTGACAGAATTATACAACCACAAAGAACTAATGAGTCGACGACTTTATGGTGAATCGACGATAGCGAAACAGTTGGACAAGGAAAGGTATCTTCAAGCATAAGGAATAACTTATTGGCGAGTCCCCCCCAGATAAGCCTCCGGGTCATTTCTCTTCCGAGAAATGTCTTCAATCTTGTGTTCAAGGCTACTTTGTCCTTCTTCAGACGGGTCACTTCTCTATTAGCTTCGGCAAGAGCAGTCTTCAACTTGGTGTTGTCTTCCTTTAGCGCCCCGACTGAAGCCAGCTTCTTATCGGCGAGTGTTGTTTTCTCCTGAGCCTCCTTCTGTGCTGCGGCAAGATCAAGGTCCTTCTGCGCCAGAGCCTGCCTCATTTTCTCTAAAAAAATATACAGCACTCAGTTCAGAGAGAAGAACGAGGAGATGACTTGAGAGACAGCCCAATCCCACAGTCGACAAGTTTTTACCTTCCATACCAGCTGTTTCGTCTTTGGCCTTCTGCAAGTTCTGCTTGGCCAACTCCAAGTCAAGATTGAGTTGTATCTGCTTCCTATCGAATTCAACAAATTGGGAGATGTGCTCACAGGATTTCTGTAGTCAGTAAAAAGATATATCAGTTGAAAAAATCAAAGATTATTCGCTTCTGAGTGAAAAGAATTCTAAGACTACTGAAGAATCAAACATTCAACAGTAGTCTCGGGGACTACACCAAGTGGATGCACTTAGCGTGCCCCCTTTGGTCCAGGTTCCACTCGACACGGTCTGTCCAGACCGAGTGGAAGAATGACAAAAAAAGAGAAGAAAAAGAAATGGTTATTCTCAGACCACAACCGACTGCCCGAAGTCGACTGCGGTCTCGGGGACTACACCCAGTGGGTGCACTCAGTGTGCCCCCATTGGTTCAGGTTCCACTCGACGGGATCCGCCTAGACCGAGTGGAAGAACTGAAGAACAAGATATTTTTTATCAATACCCCCGCTGAATCACACATTCGACGGTGGCCTCGGGGACTACACCCAGTGGGTACACTCTGCGTGCCCCCACTAGTCCAAAGATACAATCGACACAACCTAGTCGATTCAATTGGAAAACTACTCAGCATAAATTGAAACACCCAGTGGGTGTACAGATGCAAAGTGCAGACCAACAAATGGATGCACAATGAAAGTTTTCAGGTAGCATATCCTAACAGAACAAGCATCAAGTTGGAGGGTCAGTCGGAAATTAACTAACCTGGACATTGGCTTGGAGAGCTGCACTGGCATCATAGGCAGCTTGGCTGGTCTCATGCACCGTCTTCATCTGCTCCATCATCAGGCCTGCTTGGCATATGGCTTCCTTAGCAGCGCTTGCCTGATCCCCCGCCATGTGATGGGTGACAAACAGCAGAGACGCTGGAACAGTTGCGACAGCTTGAGGATCCGAGGCGTGGTGTTGTACAGACAAGACAGGGACTTGTGTAGTCAATGATGAGGGACGTTCACTCGACACTGGAACGGCAAAAGTAACTGAAGCCCGGTTGAGGTCTTCGGACTGCTGAATCATCGGTTCCGTCGCTGGCATCGACTGGGACGTCTTGCTAGCTGGTGCCTTCCTGCTCAAAGTCCTGCCCCTCCTTCCAATGGGTCTCTGTGGCACATCTTCGTCGTCATCTGGAAGATCAATAACATTGGGCGGAGCTGCAAAGCAATCAATTGCAAGAGTTCAGCCGGCCGTCAAAATGGCTGGTAAAGTAAAGACAAGATGACAAGAGTTATACCTGTGTTGGAGGTGACTGCGTCTTCCATCTCCTCCTCATCATCATCGTGGTAAATAGAAGTCCCAGAGGTAGCAGCGCTGCAAATTTCAGAATTCACTCGGTCAGAACAGGAAAGTGAGTCGACCAAAGTTTGAGTCATGCAAAAACTAAGAGGTCGGGCACAATAATTACCCAGAAGCGATGGGAACAGCCACTTTAATCTTGGGCAAGGCCTTCTGGGGTTTTGACGGCACGACTTTGGGTTACTTCGGAGCTTTCTCAGTCGGCATGGGTGAAGCTGTTCGAGTGTGCTTTGAGGTCTGTCCGGTCGGTGGAGTCGCTTTTCCACGAACACTTTCTAGGTCCTTGATACGTCTCCATCGTATCTATAATTTTTTATTGTTCCATGCCAATATTCTATAACTTTCATATACTTTTGGCAACTTTTTATAATATTTTTTGGGACTGACATATTGATCCAGTGCCCAGTGCCAGTTCCTATTTGTTGCATGTTTTTTGTTTCGAAGTAAATCCATATCAAACGGAGTCCAAACGGGATATAAACTGGCAGAGATTTTTTTGGAATATAGGTGATTTTGGGGAAGAAAAATCCACGCAAGACGATGCCCTAGGGGGACACAAGGCAGGGGGCGCGCCCTGGGCCCTCGTGGCCACCCTGTTAGGTGGTTGATGCCCTTCTTTCTCTGCAATAAAGCTAATATCCGGGTAGAGATCGTGTTAAAATTTCAGACCAATCGGAATTACGGATCTCCGGGAATATAAGAAACGGTGAAAGGGCAGAATCTGGGAACGCAGAAACAGAGAGAGAGAGAGAGAGAGAGAGAGAGAGAGAGAGATCCAATCTCGGAGGGGCTCTCGCCCCTACCACGCCATGGAGACCAAGGACCAGAGGGGAAACCCTTCTCCCATCTAGGGAGGAGGTCAAGGAAGAAGAAGAAGAAGGAGGGGGCTCTCTCCCCCTCGCTTCTGGTGGCGCCGGAGTGCCACCGGGGGCCATCATCATCACCGCAATCTTCACCAACAACTTCACTGCCATCATCACCGCAATCTTCACCAACAACTTCACTGCCATCATCACCAACTCTTCCCCCATCACCGCAATCTTCACCAACAACTTCACTGCCATCATCACCGCAATCTTCACCAACAACTTCACTGCCATCATCACCAACTCTTCCCCCCTCTATGCAGCGGTGTAACCCCTCTTTTACCCGCTGTAATCTCTACTTAAACATGGTGCTCAACGCTATATATTATTTCCCAATGATGTATGGCTATCCTATGATGTTTGAGTAGATCCGTTTTGTCCTATGGGTTAATTGATGATCATGATTGGTTTGAGTTGCATGTTTTATTATTGGTGTTGTCCTATGGTGCTCTCCATGTCGCGGAAGCGTGAGGGATTCCCGTTGTAGGGTTTGCAATATGTTCATGATTTGCTTATGGTGGGTGGCGTGAGTGACAAAAGCACAGACCCGAGTAAGTAGGTTGTTTGCGTATGGGATAAAGAGGACTTGATACTTTAATGCTATGGTTGGGTTTTACCTTAGTGATCTTTAGTAGTTGCGGATGCTTGCTAGAGTTCCAATCATAAGTGCATATGATCCAAGTAGAGAAAGTATGTTAGCTTATGCCTATCCCTCATATAAAATTGCAATAATGATCACCGGTCTAGTTATCGATTGCCTAGGGACAAATAACTTTCTCATAACAAAAAACTCTTTACTAAAACTAACTTAGTTGTGTCTTTATCTAAACAGCCCCTACTTTTTATTTACGCTCTCTTTATTATCTTGCAAACCTATCCAACAACGCCTACAAAGTACTTCTAGTTTCATACTTGTTCTAGGTAAAGTGAACGTCAAGCGTGCGTAGAGTTGTATTGGTGGTCGATAGAACTTGAGGGGATATTTGTTCTACCTTTAGCTCCTCGTTGGGCTTGACACTCTTACTTATCGAAAGAGGCTACAATTGATCCCCTATAGTTGTGGGTTATCAAGACCTTTTCCTGGCGCCGTTGCCGGGGAGCCATAGCGTGGGGTGAATATTCTCGTGTGTGCTTGTTTGCTTTATCACTAAGTAATTTTTATTTGTTGTTCTTAGTTGTTTCCTATCTTTAGTTATGGGTAGGAAACGCAAAATACCAAAAAAATTAGTTGTACCTACTAAACCAATGGTTGAAGAACCACTCAAAATCTATCCCACTCCTGAAGCTTATTACTTGGATCATCTTCGATCCCTATGTGCCCGTGCTGAAACCCCAATTAGCTTAGTTGAGGGCAAATCTTTACATGAGCATGTTTGTTATGTGCAACACCGCATATCTGAAAAAGGAAAACGTTTACTGGATCAAATTCATCGTTTGCAATGCTATGCTTGGAATTTATGCGAAATATATGATTATACTTGTTGTTCTGAAGACCCTAAGAAACACCTTCCCTACCAATGTTTGTTTAGTGATAATGGAATCGTATCTTCTTATGCTAAGGGTGTTTATAGTTACTATGATGTTGAACAAATTGAAGAATTTGTTGCTTTTAAGGGTGCTTATGAAATTGCTTCTTTGATTGAAAAGTATGATGCTATGATATCTACCACACAACCTTCTTCTTGTAGACGTTGTTGGGCCTCCAAGTGCAGAGGTTTGTAGGACAGTAGCAAATTTCCCTCAAGTGGATGACCTAAGGTTTATCAATCTGTAGGAGGCGTAGGATGAAGATGGTCTCTCTCAAGCAACCCTGCAACCAAATAACAAAGAGTCTCTTGTGTCCCCAACACACCCAATACAATGGTAAATTGTATAGGTGCACTAGTTCGGCAAAGAGATGGTGATACAAGTGGTATATGGATGGTAGATAAAGGTTTTTGTAATCTGAAAATAAAAAACAGCAAGGTAACTAATGATAAAAGTGAGCGCAAACGGTATTGCAATGCGTTGAAACAAGGCCTAGGGTTCATACTTTCACTAGTGCAAGTTCCCTCAACAATAATAACATAATTGGATCACATAACTATCGCTCAACATGCAACAAAGAGTCACTCCAAAGTCACTAATAGCGGAGAACGAACAAAGAGATTATGGTAGGGTACGAAACCACCTCAAAGTTATTCTTTCCAATCAATCCGTTGGGCTATTCCTATAAGTGTCACAAACAGCCCTAGAGTTCATACTAGAATAACACCTTAAGACACAAATTAACCAAAACCCTAATGTCACCTAGATACTCCAATGTCACCTCAAGTATCCATGGGTATGATTATACGATATGCATCACACAATCTCAGATTCATCAATTCAACCAACACATAGAACCTCAAAGAGTGCCCCAAAGTTTCTATCGGAGAATCACGGCGAAAACGTGTGCCAACCCCTATGCATAGGTTCATGGGCGGAACCCGCAAGTTGATCACCAAAACATACATCAAGTGAATCACGTGGTATCCCATTGTCACCACAGATACGCACGGCAAGACATACTTCAAGTGTTCTCAAATCTTTAAAGACTCAATCCGATAAGATAACTTCAAAGGGAAAACTCAATCCATTACAAGAGAGTAGAGGGGGGAGAAAACATCATAAGATCCAACTATAATAGCAAAGCTCGCGATACATCCAGATCGTATCACCTTAAGAACACGAGAGAGAGAGAGAGAGAGAGAAATCAAACACATAGCTACTGGTACATACCCTCAGCCCCGAGGGAGAACTACTCCCTCCTCGTCATGGAGAGCACCGGGATGATGAAGATGGCCATCGGAGAGGGATTTCCCCCTCCGGTAGGGTGCCGGAACGGGTCTAGATTGGTTTTCGGTGGCTACTAAGGCTTCTGGCGGCGGAATTCCCGATCTATTGTGCTCCCCGATCGTTTTAGGGTATATGGGTATATATAGGAGGAAGAAGTACGTCAGGGGAGCCACGAGGGACCCACGAGGGTGGAGGGCGCGCCCAGGGGGGTGGGCGCGCCCCCCTACCTCATGGCTTCCTCGAAGCTTCCTTGACGTGGACTCCAAGTCTCCTGGGTTGCTTTCCTTCCAAAAATAAGTTCCATGAAGTTTCAGGTCAATTGGACTCCGTTTGATTTTCCTTTTCTGCGATACTCTAAAACAAGGAAAAAATAAAAACTGGCACTAGGCTCTGGGTAATAGGTTAGTCCCAAAAATCATATAAAATAGCATATAAATGCATATAAAACATCCAAAGTTGATAATATAATAGCATGGAACAATCAAAAATTATAGATACGTTGGAGACGTATCATGCTACTCTTTACAAGTCTGAAAATATTGCCATACTTGAATATTGTTATGAGAATTATGCTTCTAATGCCTATGTTAAACCATATATCGAGGTCTCCTCCGATGTCCAAGAAGAGACTAATATTTTGCATGAGTCTATGGAAGAAGGAATTGATGAAACTGTGAGCTCATTGGATGAAAAAGATGATGAGGAGAGCGAAGAACAAAAGGAGGAAGAGTGGATTAGCTACCCATGCCCACCTTCTAATGAGAGTAACTCTTCAACTCATACATTGTTTAATTCCCCTTCGTGCTTACCGAAGGATGATTGCTATGATGATTGTTATGATCCCATTGATTCTCTTGAAATATCCCTTTTTGATGATGCTTGCTATGCTTGTGGCCAAGATGCCAATAGGAATTATGCTTATGGAGATGAAATTATTATAGTTCCTTATGTTAAACATGAAATTGTTACTATTGCACCCACTCATGATAGTCCTATTATCTTTTCGAATTCTCCCGACTACACTATATCGGAGAAGTTTGCACTTATTAAGGATTATATTGATGGGTTGCGTTTTACTACTACACATGATGATTTTGATGAATATAATATGCATGTGCTTGATGCTCCTACTTGCAATTATTATGAGAGATGAACTATATCTCCACCTCTTTATGTTCCCAATACGATAAAATTGCAAGAAACTGTTTATACTATGCATTGGCCTTTACTATGTGTGCATGAATTGTTCTTTTATGACATGCCGATGCATAGGAAGAGAGTTATAATTCGTTGTTACATGATATATGTTACTTTGTGCTCACTACTAAATTACAAATCATTGTTAATTAAAATTGGCTTTGATATACCTTGGGATCCGGGTGGATTCATTACTTGAGCACTATATGCCTAGCTTAATGGCTTTAAAGAAAGCGCTGCCAGGGAGACAACACGTAAGTATTACAGAGTCATTTATTTCTGATGTGTGCTTTTATATAGTTTAAAAACAAAAAAATAAAGAGGGGAACCCAAAACCTTTCAAAAAGAAAAGTGAAAGTGAGATAGACGAGCATTGTGAAAGTGGGGGACGTCCATGAACTTTGTTCATGCCCATGGGAACTTTGTGAGTCTAAATTACAGAAACTTTTAAACAAAAATAATTATCCCCTTGTACAACTCCATTGTATTATAAAAATAATGTGCCAAGGTTTGCCTTTAGGATGTTTACAATGCTTGTTGGTTTGTACGGTGCAGGACAGAAACTTTGGCTGTGGTGCGCGATTTTACATTTTTTACAGGAACGTCAAATGATTCTGATTCTTTTTGCACTGTCTTTCCATAGAGATTTTTTATTTTTCCTAATTTTGGTAGAATTTTTGGAGTACCATAGGTATGGTGAATTTTCATATTATTACAGACTATTCTGTTTTAGACAGATTCTGTTTTTGATGCATAGTTTGCTTGTTTTGATGAAACTATCAATTTATATCCGTGGATTAAGCCATGGAAAAGTTATATTACAGTATCTACATTGCAAAAACAAAATATGAATTGGTTTACAACAGTACTTAGAGTAGTGATTTGCTTTATTATACTAACGGATATTACCGAGCTTTCTGTTAAAGTTTTGTGTGGATGAAGTGTTCGATGATCGAGAAGGTCTCGATGTGAGGAAGAAGGAAGAGAGGAAAGAGCTCAAGCTTGGGGATGACCTAGGCACCCCAAGTAAATATTCAAGGATACTCAAGCGTCTATGCTTGGGGATGCCCCGGAAGGCATCCCATCTTTCTTCAACAAGTATCGGTATGTTTTCAGATTCGTTTCGTTCATGCGATATGTGCAATCTTGGAGCGTCTTTTGCATTTAGTTTTCATTTTTCTTTTATGCACCATGCTGGTATGAGATAGTCCTTGGTTGATTTATAGAATGCTCTATGCACTTCACTTATATCTTTTGAGTATGGCTTTATAGAATGCTTCATGTGCTTCACGTATATCATTTGAAGTTTGGATTGCCTGTTTCTCTTTACATAGAAAACCGCCATTTGTAGAATGCTCTTTTGCTTCACTTATATTTGTTAGAGCGTGGGCATATCTTTTGTAGAAAGAATTAAACTCTCTTGCTTCACTTATATCTATTTAGAGAGATGATAGGAATTGGTCATTCACATGGTTAGTCATAAAATCCCACACAAAACTTGTAGATCACTGAATATGATATGTTTGATTCCTTGCAATAGCTTTCGATATAAAGATGGTGATATTAGAGTCATGCTAGTGGGTAGTTGTGGATTGTAGAAATACTTGTGTTGAAGTTTGTGATTCCCGTAGCATGCACGTATGGTGAACCGTTATGTAACGAAGTCGGAGCATGATTTATTTATTGATTGTCTTCCTTATGAGTGGCAGTCGGGGATGAGCGATGGTCTTTTCCTACCAATCTATCCCCCTAGGAGCATGCGTGTAGTAATTTGTTTTGATGACTAATAGATTTTTCCAATAAGTATGTGAGTTCTTTATGGCTAATGTTGAGTCCATGGATTATACGCACTCTCACCCTCCCACCATATACCTTCCTCAAAACAGCCACCATACCTACCTATCATGGCATTTTCATAGCTATTCCGAGATATATTGCCATGCAACTTCCATCATGATCATATACATGACTTGAGCATTCATTGCCATATTGCTTTGCATGATCGTAAGATAGCTAGCATGATATTTTCATGGCTTGTCTGTTTTTTGATGGCATTGCTATGCTAGATCATTGCACATCCCGGTACACCGCCAGAGGCATCATATAGAGTCATATCTTTGTTCTAGTATCGAGTTGTAAGTAAATAAAAGTGTGATGATCATCATTATTAGAGCATTTCCCCAGTGAGGAAAGGATGATGGAGACTATGATTCCCCCACAAGTCGGGATGAGACTCCGGACAAAAAAAAGAGAAAGGCCAAAAAAAGAGAAAGGCCAAAAAAAGAGAAGGCCCCCAAAAAATAAAAAATAAATAAAATGAGAGAAAAGAGAGAAGGGGAAATGTTACTATCCTTTTACCACACTTGTGCTTCAAAGTAGCACCATGTTCTTCATATAGAGAGTCTCTTGAGTTATCACTTTCATATACTGGTGGGAATTTTCATTATAGAACTTGGCTTGTATATTCCGATGATGGGCTTCCTCAAACGCCCGAGGTCTTCATGAGAAAGCAAGTTGGATGCACACCCACTTATTTTTCAGTTTGAGCTTTCATACACTTATAGCTCTTAGTGCATACGTTGCATGGCAATCCCTACTCACTCACATTGATATCTATTGATGGGCATCTCCATAGCTCGTTGATACGCCTAGTTGATGTGAGACTATATTCTCCTTTTTGTCTTCTCCACAACCACCATTCTATTCCACCTATAGTGCTATGTCCATGGCTCACGCTCATGTATTGCGTGAAAGTTGAAAAGGTTTGAGAACGTCAAAAGTATGAAACAATTGCTTGGCTTGTCATCGGGGTTGTGCATGATGTGAATATTTTGTGTGGTGAAGATGGAGCATAGCCATACTATATGATTTTGTAGGGATAACTTTCTTTGGCCATGTTATTTTGAAAACACATGGTTGCTTTATTAGTATGCTTGAAATATTATTATCTTTTTTGCGGGGGGTGATTATCTTAATGTCAAATGATAGACTATTGCTTTGAATCACTCATGTCTTAATATTCATGCCATGATTAGATTACACGATCAAGATTATGCTAGGTGGCACTCCACATCAAAAATTATCTTTTTTATCATTTACCTACTCGAGGACGAGCAGGAATTAAGCTTGGGGATGCTGATACGTCTCCATCGTATCTATAATTTTTGATTGTTCCATGCCAATATTCTATAACTTTCATATACTTTTAGCAGTCCTGCCTCTGCTTGGAGCGTCTTTCCATGCGGGGTGGAGAGTCGACCTCCTCACCACTGCTCGAGTCTTCGCTCTCCTTGTCTCCTCCTCCATCAGAATGCCAGTCGCCACTGTCACCCCCGCTCGCCTCTCCCTCTTGCTCCTGCTCCTACTCTTTGTTGGGCATCAAATATGTCTCAGTGTAGATCTGCAAGGCACGGAGTCGAGTGGACATCAATCAGATTCAAGAACAAATACATGTCAGAACAAAAGACAAACGTAAGAAAAGAGTCAAACCATGTCTGGTTCATTGGAGTTGTCGAATGGAGGAATCCTCCTAGACCCGCTGGGGTTGTCCTTGTTGCCAGTGATGCCCTGCAGCCATTGCGGCGCCGTCTCCTCGTCAACTTCCTTCGGGTGGATCCGAGTGCTATCATTAGTACCCGAGTACATCCACATTGGATGATCACGAGCTTGGAGTGGTTGGATGCGTCGACTAAGAAACACCTCTAACAAGTCCATGCCAGTCACACCGTCGCAGACAAGTAGGACTACCCGCTCAACCAACATATTCACCTCCACTTTCTCAACTGGAGTCACTTTCAAGGGAGAAGGCTTCTCAACTCGCTCTATGGAAAATGGGGGAAGCCAGTCGACTGGCCAGGGGTCGGTTGGTCCTTACAGTAGAACCAGGTCGACTGCCACCCTCTGACTAAATCGGGAAGAATCATAGCAGGGAAAGTACTTTTACTCCTCATCTGGATCCCTAAACCTCCACACATCTGGATCACGTGTGTCCTCTCATCACTCGGATTAGCCTTTTTTACAGACTGAGAACGACAAGTGAAAATGTGTTTGAAGAGACCCCAGTGCGGTCGACAACCCAGAAAGTTCTCACACATGGACACGTATGCAGCAAGGTATGTGATGGTGTTGGGAGAAAAGTGATGAAGTTGGGCTCCAAAAAAGTTCAGAAAACCCCAGAAGAAAGGATGGGGAGGCAAAGAGAAACCGCGGTCGACGTGGGTCGCGAGAAGGACACACTCACCCTCATGCGGCCGCGGCTCGGTCTCGTCCTCCGGAAGCCGCCAAGAATCATGGGGAATCAATCCCCCCTCAACCAGATCCTCCAGATCTTCCCGCTGGATCGTCGACCAGATCCAGTCGCCTTGGATCCATCCGGGCGGAAGGCCAGTTCTCGACGATGACCCTTCCCGGCTCGTCCTCTTCCCCTTCGCCTTCGCTGTCGCCTTCTTCGCGTGCTCCGGAGCCGCCGTCATGTCCTTCCCCATCGCGGCGGGTTGAGCTCAGGTTGGGCTGCGGCGCCGATGGCGGAGGTGAATGCAGTGGAGAAGCAGAGGAAGAAATAAGAAAATGGCATGCACTATGCAAAGACACCGGCCCGGACGCCTTATATGGTCCTATTCCCCGAGTGACTGACTTGTGGGCCCAGGCAATCCTGTCAAATCCCGCAACAGTCGTGCGCTCGATACGTGGCGAAAAAGGCAGCGTGAGAATCGAGGCGCCCCTGCCTAATCCGCCCCACTTACTGCGGCTCTCTCCGTCCCGCGCGCTTCCCCAAATTTCGAATCCCGTGAGATCCGGGAACGGCAGCACAGTCGATCGCACCAAAGATTTTATGCCTTATTAGCATTCGAAGCTGATCAGCAAAGTTCACTCGACAACCTCTGAATGGCTCAAGGCGACTGAAAATGAAGTCAAAATTTTCGCATGGTTCGCCAATCCAAGTAAAATGCTTCCTAAGCATGAAAATTGGGTCGGAACCATCTTCAACTCCATCTCCACTCGGACCCAGAACCATTCGGGGGCTAATGACGATGACATGTACCTAGGGTAGGGCAATAGACCTGATCTAAGCACCCTTCCCAAGGACACTGCCCTACAGTCAAAGACGTTCAAAGGGCTGCAAATTCTACCAAGTGAAATCACCTCAGGATGCAACTCACTCGACCATGGGTTCCACTCGAACAACCCCATTCTATTCGACCAAGAATATAATCATTCGACCACATCAGAAACCACTCGGAGTATAGAAGACCTAAGGTCACTCTGGATGGCAACAGTCAGGCGTTCACTCCGTAGTCTTAATGATCATTTATATGACTTTAATACTGACGATACCAGTAACGTCCCCTCTTTATGTACATTGAACCTTATGTAACAAAGGATGACTAGGGTTTTGGCGCACTCTATATAAGCCACCCGCCTCCTCTGGGACAAGGGTTCGCACCCCCTATAACTTCACGCATAATCCAATCGACCGGCCTCCGGGCACCAAGACATAGGGTTGTTACTTCTTCTGAGAAGGGCCTGAACTAAATCTTGCGTGCACAACTTCACCGTAGCTAGGATCTTGCCTCCTCATACCTACCCCCATTCTACGGTCAGACTTAGAACCATGACAGTGCCCACCTGGTGCACCCCCCTCTGGTTATTTTTGCACCAAAAATTCTTAAATATTCAGGAAAAATCATATAAAATTTTCAGGGCATTCTGAGAACTTTTATTTTTGGGTCATTTTTTTATTGCACGGGAAATTCAGAAGACAGACAAAACATGGCATTTTATTTTATTTAACTAATAATAACAGAAAACAAAAGGTAGGGACAGAATGTAGTGCTTACTAAATTCATCAACTTCATACTGTTCAAAAATGATTCATTAATAAAGTTGATCAAGTCTTATTAACAACCACTTTCGATTAGCATGAAACCGAAGAACTTTCGTGAATCACTAAGTTACCTCAATGGGGATATGCATTTCCCTAGCAATAAGCATTTCATATTTCTTTTGACAGTGGGTAGAGGTATTTGAAAACTTCCAATAGTGATTGTCGGAGATTTTTCAATAACATTAATACCATTCACTTGGAATTGTTTCTGTTAGAAGGGAGAGAGGGGTTTGGTGGAAATCGATGTTCAATAATTGTATTGCTTGAGCCTCGTGGACATATATATAGGAGTACATCATCATCTTGGAGTACAAGACAAGGTAGAATAATATCCTACGCTATCCTAGCTTTCGTAATAATCACGATACTCAACATCCCCCCGCAGTCATAACAGTAACGACGCAGACGGTGAGACTGGAGAAGAATCCGAAGGCAAGCCGACGGACACCCCCCCCCCCCACAGTCGTAACGGTTGACGCATCGCGGAAGTCGTGGCTGGAGTGGAAACTGACGAGTTTGCTCAAGCAAGGCGGTAGCCCTTTGTGCCGATGTCGATGTAGCCAAGAGCGTAGGGTGGTGTAGCCGTTGTTGAGGTAGCCGTGCAAGGGACGCCATGGTCGATATCGAGTCGGGGTGGCCAGTGTCGAGGTAGTCGCCGTGGACCGGGAAGAAGAGCGGCGGCGGCGGCCTGAGGAGGCGGCGGCGGCTAGGTCAGAAGCACGGCGACAGTGCTCGAAGTAGGCGAGGAAGAACCCGACAGCGTGATGAAGACCGGCGCGGACGATGGTGTTCCCGCGCCTTGGGAGGTGGTGCGACGCATACCACCTAGAGGTCGACATGCGGGGACGGCGAAGTGGACCGTGCGCCGCGACGCTACGGCTCGAAGAGGCGATGCAGCGGTGGCACATGGGTCGAGGCGACAGCGGGGAAGACCTTAATGAGGTTGCAGGGACCGCGTGCCACGCTCGCTACGGCCTGACGGGGCGACGCAGCGGCAGCGTGAGGGTCGGTGCAGCCTCGGGGACGCCCTGGAGCGGACGGCCTTGGGGCGGCGGCTGACCCGGTCCATAGCACTACGACCCGAAAGAAGACACAGCGGCAGCGTGCGGGTGGGTGCGACCACATAACGGCCTTGGGGCGGCGGTGGAGACCACGTGCCGCGACACTACGGCCCGAAGGAGCAACGCAACGGCGGCACGGATCGGTGCAGCCATGAGGAGAACCATAGGGCGGGGCGGTGTGGCCCGACGGGGCGACGCAACAGCAACCTGTTGCTCGATCGGTGAAGGGGCACGTTGAAATCAATGACAACCTTCAGGGATCATACAGACGGCTGAATAGATCGAAGATGCGTCCAACATGATCAATAAGGCTGAGACAGACGAAGAAGACCAGCGACATGCCTCACGCAGCCAGCCGTAGCAGGGGCAGGCAACCCAGCCAATCCGCCTACATGTGTTAAGCATGGGAGTCATGGAAGTTGTACAAACATGCATGCACGCAGTAACACCAACCGGTGACTTGCCACGAGCAGCATGGCATGCATAGGTGACCCAGCCACGCGGAAGACGCCAGCGCACAGGGGCCAACACCTTTGGTTGTGCGGGTGGTCTTGGTCCACGCGAAGCGAGACGATCGGCAAGACGGCACGAGCGGCCATGGAAGTCGATCCGGATCCAGCCCGAAGCAATCATCGTCAAGGTCGAAGTAGAGACGCACCAAAAATCAACAAGCGGTGACGGGCAACACAAACCGATCAAGTTTAGATCGAAAAACCAGAAAGAAAATGCTGATTAAGACGACTGGCAAGAGAGAAAATTCCGGATCAAAAGATCGGGAAAAAGACTCTCTAGGGCAGCCGGTCAACACGACCGGCGGACGAACCCTAGGTACGGGCGGCGCTGCCCCTGATGGCGGTCATGGAGGCCGACTGCCAGGGGGCGACACGCGGATGCGGAAGAGGCGGTGGCTAGGGTGTATGATCGATTAGGATTATACCATGTTAGAAGGGAGAGAGGGGTTTGGTGGAAATCGATGTTCAATCATTGTATTGCTTGAGCCTCGTGGGCATATATATAGGAGTGCATGATCATCTTGGAGTACAAGAAAAGGTAGAATAATATCCTACGCTATCCTAGCTTTCCTAGTAATCACGATACTCAACAGTTTCTTCGAAAAGTGCACCGTATGCTCATTACCATTAATATGAAAAGTGACATTGCTTTTATTGCAATCAATAACAGCCCCTACAGTATTCAAGAAGGGTCTACCAAGGATAATCGACATGTTGTCGTCCTCGACCATCTCAAGTATAACAAAGTCAGTCAAAATAGTAATGTTAGCAACAATAACGGGCACATCCTCACATATACCGATAGGTATGGCAGTTGATTTGTCAGCCATTTGCAAAGATATTTCAGTAGGTGTGAGTTTATTCAAGTCAAGTCTTTTACATAAAGATAAAGGCATAACACTAACACCGGCTCCTAAATCACACAAAGCAATTTTTACATAATTCTTTTTGATAGAGCATGGTATAGTTGGTATTCCCGAATCTCCAAGTTTTTTAGGTACTCCATCTTTAAAACTATAATTAGCAAGCATAGTGGAGATTTTAGCTTTAGGTATTTTTCTCTTATTTATGATGATGTCTTTCATATACTTTGCATAAGGAGGCATTTTCAAGATATCAGTCAAGCGAGTACGCAAGAAGACTGGCCTCAACATTTCAGCAAAGCGTTCAAATTCTTCATCATTATTCTTTTTAGTTGACTTGGGTGGAAAAGGCATAGGTTTTTGAACCCACAGTTCTCTTTCTTTACCGTGTTTCCTAGTCACAAAGTCTCTTTTGTCATATCTTAGCTTGTGGGTTATCAAGACCAACAGGTGGTTCTATCTCAACATCATTATCTGGTTCTTTATCATTTGTTGGTTGAGAGTCTTCATGAACCTCATCATTATCTTTTTCATTATCATTAGGTGAGTGTTCATTACCAGATTGGGTTTCAGCATTAGAGATAGAAATTTCATTTTCATTGTCAGGAGGTTTCTCTATTTCAGGTTCACTAGAAGTGTGCAGAGTAGTATCATTTTTCTTTTTCTTTTTCTTTTTCTTCCTAGAAGGACTAGGTGCACTAGTGTTGTTTCTTTGTGAATCTTGTTCCCTCAGGATAAAGTGGTTCCTGAGTCACTTTACCTCCTCTAGTTGCAACTCTAACAGCAAAGTCATGCCTATTATGACTCATTTCATCAAATAATTCTCTTTGAGATTTAGCAACTTGTTCTAATTGAGTTTTAACCATAGAAGCATGTTTTCCAAAACCTCTAACATCATTTGAGATTCTAAATAACAAGTTACTCAAGCGAGCAATCATATCAGAATTATATTTCAATTGTTTCATAACATTTGCATTGAAGTGATCTTGTTTCTTAATGTAGTTTTCAAACTCATAAAGGCATTGACTAGGATGCATATTGTGAGGATTGTCATTTTAATTAAACTTCATAAGAGAATTTACCTCTACCACCTTAGGCGGTGGTGGTGTATTAAGCCCATGTATTTCTTCAATAGGAGGTAAATTTTTAACATCCTCGGCTTTAATACCTTTTTCCTTCATAGATTTCTTTGCCTCTTGCATATCTTCGGGACTGAGATATAATATACCCCTGTTCTTCGGAGTGGGTTTAGGCGGTGGTTCAGGAATAGTCCAATCATCATATTTTTTTCAATATGTTATTCAATAATTCTTCAGCTTGAGCAATAGTTTGTTCCCTGAAAACACAACCAGCACAGCTATCTAGGAAGTCCCTAGAAGCATCGGTTAGTCCATTATAGAAGATATCAAGTATTTCGTTTTTCTTAAGAGGATGATCAGGCAAAGCATTAAGTAACTGGCAAAGCCTCCCCCAAGCTTGTGGGAGACTCTCTTCTTTAGTTTGCACAAAGTTAAATATTTCCTATAAGGAAGCTTGTTTCATATGAGTAGGAAAATATTTTTCGGAGAAGTAATAAACCATATCCTGGGGACTACGCACACAACCAAGAGCAAGAATATTGTACCAAGCTTTAGCATCACCCTTTAATGAGAAAGGAAATAATCTGAGAATAAAGTAATAACGAGTTTTCTCATCATGAGTAAAAAAGGGTGGCTATATCATTCAACTTAGTAAGATGTGCCACAACAATTTTAGTTTCATAACCATGGAAAGGATCAGATTCAACCAAAGTAATTAACTCTGGGTCGACAGAGAATTCATAATCCTTATCATCAATACAGATAGGTGAAGTAGCAAACTTTGGATCACATTTCATTCTAGCATTCAGAGATTTTTCTTTATACTTGTGTTGTAATTTCTCTAGATCATCTCTATCATTACAAGCAAGAATATCTCTAGTTGCTTCTTCACTCATAACATAACCTTCCGGTACCTTAGGCAATCCATATCTAGGAAGGCTAGTTCTGACAGGTGTTTCAGGAGTTTCAGTTTCAAGCTCATCATCAGATTCAACAACATCATGTTGTATAACTCTAGCAATTTGTTTATCAAGAAATTCACCAAGTGGCACATCATCATTATCAAGCAAGGTAGTAGCATCATCATAAGCATCATTCATAGTAGAAGTAGCATCATCAATAACTTGCAACATATCAGAATTTATAGCATGTGGTGGTCTGGCAAATTTACTCATAACAGAAGGTGAATCTAAAGAAAAACTGGATGGCAGTTCCTTACCTCCCCTCGTCTTAGAGGGATAAATCTTTGTCTTTGGATCCTTCAGATTCTTCATAGTGATAATATGGTAATAATCCCAAGTTACTCAACAAATATAGCTATGCTCCCCGGCAACAACGATAGAAAAAGGTCTTGATAACCCACAAGTATAGGGGATCGCAACAGTTTTTGAGGGTAGAGTATTCAACACAAATTTATAGATTCGACACAAGGGGAGCCAAAGAATATTTGATGGTATTAGCAGCTGAGTTGTCAATTCAACCACACCTGGAGATTAATTATCTACAGAAAAGTGATCAGTAGCAAAGTAGTTTGCTAGTTTTGATTGTAGTGACAGCAGCAATAGTAACAGTAACAGTGATAGCTGTAATTTTGTAGCAAGTGTAACAGTGATGATAGCAATAGTAACGTAGCAAGATCAATAAGGATAAATTCGTAGGCATTGGATCGGTGACTTGTTGGATGATATTCATCATGAGACAGTTATAACCTAGGATGATACGGCACTAGCTCCAGTTCATCGATATAATGTAGGCATGTATTCCGTGAATAGTCATACATGCTTTATTAGAAGAACTTGCATGACAGCTTTTGTCCTACCCTCCTGTGGCAGCAGGGTCCATATGGGAAACTAAGGGATATTAAGGCCTCCTTTTAATAGAGAACCATAACAAAGCATTAACACATAGTGAATACATGAACTCCTCAAACTACGGACATCGTCGGGAGTGAGCCCTGTTGTTGTCACTCCGCGGTTGCCGGATCATAACCGTAGTAGGTGACTATAACTTGCAAGATCGGATCTAAAACATGGATATAATGATAAATTCATAAACGGTTCAGATCTGAAATCATGGCACCCGGGCCCAAAGTGACGGGCATTAAGCATGGAAAAGTCATAGCAACATCAATCTAAGAACATAGTGGATACTAGGGATCAAGCCCTAACAAAACTTGTTGGAGAACGTAGTAATTTCAAAAAAAATCCTACGCACACGCAAGATCATGGTGATGCATAGCAACAAGAGGGGAGAGTGTTGTCTACGTACCCTCGTAGACCGAAAGCGGAAGCGTTAGCACAACGCGGTTGATGTAGTCGTACGTCATCACGATTCGACCGAATCAAGTACCGAACGCACGGCACCTCCGAGTTCAGCACATGTTCAGCTCAATGACGTCCCGCGAACTCCAATCTAGTAGAGCTTCACGGGAGAGTTCCGTCAGCACGACGGCATGGTGACGATGATGATGTTCTACCGTCGCAGGGCTTCGCCTAAGCACCGCTACAATATGATCGAGGTGGATTATGGTGGAAGGGGGCACCGCACATGGCTAAGAGATCTAGAGATCAATTGTTGTGTCTATGGGGTGCCCCCTGGCCACGTATATAAAGGAGTGGAGGAGGAGGGGCCGGCCAAGAGGAGGAGGCGCACCCAAGGGGGGCAATCCTACTCCAAGTAGGTTTTGCCCCCCTTTCATATTCCAACTAGGAGAAGGGGGAAGGAGGAGGTGGAGAGAAGGAAGGAGAAGGGCGGCCGCGCCCCCTTCCCTTTCCCAATTCGGATTGGGGCAAGGAGGGCTGCGCGTCACCTCCTGCTGCCTCTCCTCTTCCACTACTTTGGGCCCATGAGGCCCAATAACCCCCGGGGGGTTCTGGTAACCCCCCGGTACTCCGGTATATATCCGATAACCCCCGGAACCATTCCGGTGTCTGAATATAGTCGTCCAATATATCAATCTTCATGTCTCGACCATTTCGAGACTCCTCGTCATGTCCGTGATCACATCCGGGACTCCGAACAACCTTCAGTACATCAAAACTCATAAACTCATAATATAACCGGCATCGAAACGTTAAGCGTGCGGACCCTACGGGTTCGAGAACTATGTAGACGTGACGGAGACATGTCTCCGGTCAATAACCAATAGCGGAACCTGGATGCTCATATTGGCTCCCACATATTCTACGAAGATCTTTATCGGTCAGACCGCATAACAACATACGTTGTTCCCTTTGTCTTCGTATGTTACTTGCCCGAGATTCGATCGTCGGTATCTCAATACCTAGTTCAATCCCGTTACCGGCAAGTCTCTTTACTCGTTCCGTAATACATCATTTCGCAACTAACTCATTTAGTTGCAATGCTTGCAAGGCTTAAGTGATGTGTATTACCGAGAGGGCCCAGAGATACCTCTCCGACAATCGGAGTGACAAATCCTAATCTCGAAATACGCCAAACCAACAAGTACCTTTGGAGACACCTGTAGAGCACCTTTATAATCACCCAGTTACATTGTGACGTTTGGTAGCACACAAAGTGTTCCTCTGGTAAATGGGAGTTGCATAATCTCATAGTCATTGGAACATGTATAAGTTATGAAGAAAGCAATAGCAACAAACTAAACGATCAAGTGCTAAGCTAACGGAATGGGTCAAGTCAATCATATCATTCTCCTAATGATGTGATCCCGTTAATCAAATGACAAATCATGTCTATGGTTAGGAAACATAACCATCTTTGATTAACGAGCTAGTCAAGTAGAGGCATACTAGTGACACTTTGTTTGTCTATGTATTCACACATGTATTATGTTTCCGGTTAATACAATTCTAGCATGAATAATAAACATTTATCATGATATAAGGAAATAAATAATAACTTTATTATTGCCTCTAGGGCATATTTCCTTAAGTCTCCCTCTTGCACTAGAGTCGATAATCTAGATTACACTGTTATGATCCTAACACCCATGGAGCCTTGGTGCTGATCATGTTTTGCTCGTGGAAGAGTCTTACTCAACGGGTCTGCAACATTTAGATCCGTATGTATCTTGCAAATTTCTATGTCTCTCACCTGGACTAAATCCCGGATGGAATTGAAGCGTCTCTTGATGTGCTTGGTTCTCTTGTGAAATCTGGATTCCTTCGCTAAGGCAATTGCTCCAGTATTGTCACAAAAGATTTTCATTGGACCCGATGCACTAGGTATGACACCTAGATCGGATATGAACTCCTTCATCCAGACTCCTTCATTTGCTGCTTCCGAAGCAGCTATGTACTCCACTTCACATGTAGATCCCGCCACAACGCTTTGTTTAGAACTGCACCAACTGACAGCTCCACCGTTCAATAAAAACACGTATCCGGTTTGTGATTTAGAATCGTCTGGATCAGTGTCAAAGCTTGCATCGACGTAACCATTTACGATGAGCTCTTTGTCACCTCCATAAATGAGAAACATATCCTTAGTCCTTTTCAGGTACTTCAGGATGTTCTTGACCGTTGTCCAGTGATCCACTCCTGGATAACTTTGGTACCTCCCTGCTAGACTTACAGCAAGGCACACATCAGGTCTGGTACATAGCATTGCATACATGATAGAGCCTATGGCTGAAGCATAGGGAACATCTTTCATTTTCTCTCTATCTTCTGTAGTGGTCGGACATTGAGTCTTACTCAACTTCACACCTTGTAACACAGCCAAGAACCATTTCTTTGCTTGATCCATTTTGAACTTCTTCAAAACTTTGTCAAGGTATGTGCTTGTGAAAGTCCAATTAAGCGTCTTGATCTATCTCTATAGATCTTAATGCCCAATATGTAAGCAGCTTCACCGAGGTCTTTCATTGAAAAACTCTTATTCAAGTATCCTTTTATGCTATCCAGAAATTCTATATCATTTCCAATCAATAATATGTCATCCACATATAATATCAGAAATGCTACCGAGCTCCCACTCACTTTCTTGTAAATACAGGCTTCTCCAAAAGCCTGTATAAAACCAAATGCTTTGATCACACTATCAAAGCGTTTATTCCAACTCCGAGAGGCTTGCACCAGTCCATAAATGGATCGCTGGAGCTTGCACACTTTGTTAGCTCCCTTTGGATCGACAAAACCTTCCTGTCAGTGTACAACAAGAGGGGTACACTTTTTGTACCCCTATAACTATGCACGGGCACTCTGAGCCACGGGCACCACCACACTGAGCAAGGAAAGGGAGGTGAGCCAAGGTAAGGCTGAAGCTCAGGAGAAGCAGAACGACGCCAAGACCAAGCCCACAAAGAGCAAAGGAGACGAAGCAGACTCCCCCCGGTAAGATCCTTGCCGGGAGGCGGTTTTAGCAAACCCGGCAAGACCCTTGCCGTGGCAGCTCGCCCCACACCTACGGAGTGAGTCACCCTTGAGTCCACTGCCCCCATGGGGCAAGGATTTGGGAGACATCCCCGTGGTGGCATGCAGATCTTTGTGAAGACATTCAAGATCAGATACACCCTTTAGAAGATGATGATCCTTGGCGGGATCCCAGCCAAGGAGGACCACAAGGCCCCCGGCAAGAGCCTTGCCAGGGATGACAGCAGGCGCCACGGCAAGACCCTTGCTGGGGCCCTGGCAAGGCCCTTGCCAAGAACACCCGTAGGGCCACCATCAGGCCCACGCCAGTCAAACCTCCACCGCCGTTCGCATGCAGCTGCCAACCCAACCAGCTGGGCAGGCACCTGCGTGGCGGCATGCGGATCTTCATGGAGACCCACCACTGCGCCACCTCAGCTGCCTGCCTGCCTACATGGCACCGCGGGCGCCGCTGGCCAGGGCGCGTGTTGACACGAGAGGGAGCGGCTACGGACGAGATAGGGCTCTCCCCCGTCCTCGATAAAGCAAGGACACCTGGGCAAGATGCATTAAATGCGCCTTGTCATGTAATGCGAGGGATAACCTCACATCACTGTACCCTTTCCACCTCCTGTGTGCCACTGTGGCAACCCCTTTCCTATAAAAGGAGGCCCGAGGCGACCAGGAGGAGGATTCGGCCTTTTGGAGCTCCTCACGCCCCATAGCTATTTCAAGAACACATATATATACAATCCACCAAAGCAGGAGTAGGGTTTTACGCATCCTCGCGGCCTGAACCTGGATAAATGAACCGTGTGCTATATGTTTGATCTGCTCTTCTCACAACCCCGCGCCCCGCAACTGTAGTAGGGATTCTTGTGATCCCATAGGTGTCGTTCCCACCGACTAGTTTGGCGCGCCAGGTAGGGGGCGCAGTTGTGAGAATCAGCTCTAGCAATCAGCTCAGCACTCCTTCGTCTTCGTGGATCTGGAGAAGGACGGAGGCCGGAAGATCAGCGCTCGAGTGACTACAAACAGAGGCAGCGGTGAAGAACGGGATGCCTAATCCCGGCGCTGGCCTTCCACCCTCTTGATTTCGTCGATGCTGCTGATGACGGGCTTGATGCGCTCCTTGAGCACCGTGAGGTCAACACCCTCCGGCAAGCTATCCATCGCGGCACCGAAGTCGAGGTCGGGATTCCAGTACGCCATCTTGGTGAGGACCTTGGTCATGACCCCCCGGCAAAGTCGCCGAGCTTCCCCGGCCAACGTGGCCGCTCGGTTGGAGTGAAGATAAGCCAAGGCTCCGAGGACGCCCTCGAAGAACAGGGTCAACTTGGTGTTGACGGTCCCGCTGCGCTCAGGGGCGTACCTCACGTTTGGCATCCCCATGGTGGCCAACTGCGAGGTGACCCTGTCGGCGACCTCCTCCAGACGGCTGATCCATCTGTTCTCGCCCGCCACATAATCCTGGTGGGAGGCGGCCTCGTTCGCCCACAGCTGCTTCTCCTCCTCCAGGCTCCTGGTCAAGGTCTCCTCCCGAGCCCTGCTCTCCGATAGCATCTTCTCAAGATCCTCCAGCTTCAGCTTGAGATCTCTGACGGAGTTTTGCACTTCAGAGAGCTCCCCAGCCCTGCTGATGACCGCTCCTTGCGCCTCCACCAAGGCGCTGTTGAGCGTGCTCTTCTCGTTGGACAGCTTGAGGGCCTGCTCCTTTAGCTCGTCATGCGCCACCTCCAACTCCCTTACCTTGCCGGCATGGGCCAGAGCCTGGTCATCGAGTGCCTCCTTGTGCCTCTGCTCCAGCTCACGAGTCCGCCATGCGACAAGGGCCTCGAGCTCCTCATCCTTGACATGGAGCGCTGCGGCAAGCTTCGCCTCACGCGTGGTGAGGTCCTCTTCTTGGGAATCCAGTGCGGCTTGATGCTGGTTCCGAATGGCCTCGACCGCGGCAGCCAAGTTCGCCGCCTGTTCCTGGGCCTTCTCGATGGCAGCCATCTTCATGGTGAGCTCGACATTGCGCTTGGCCAATTCCTCCTAAAGGGCCCTCTGCTCCTCGCGAGTCTGGTGGAACCAGGTCTGCGTCTCAGCAACGCGCGCCTTGAAATCCGCCTCCGCCTGGTCCACCGTTGCCATCTTGGAATTAACCTTGTCCAAACGGACACGGTAGAGCGCCTGGAGTTTTCGGAAGTTGGCCCCCATAGCGCAGAAAAGCTGCTCTTCCGGAGAACCGTCACCGCCAATGCCCGGCTCACCGACAACCTCAAGACCGGTGGCGGCAAGCACCTCACCGTCAAAGACTTCCCCTTCGGCGGGCGCCCGGGAACTTGATGCCCCTGGGAGGTGGACGAAAAGATCGCCGCCCACCTTCAAATACCTGCCGGGGCCCGAGGTTGAGGAGGAGGGAGGCTGATCATCAACCACCTCTTCCTCGGCGGTGGCCTTGCCGGCTTCCCCGACAGGCCCCCCGTTGGCGCCCTCAGCAGAAGCCTCCCTGGTCGCCTTGGCGGCCCCCGCCGCGGTGTCCTCGGCAGCATCCTTGGCGGCCTCATCAGCGGCGACCTCGGCAGCGTCCTTGGCGACCTCATCAGCGGCGACCTCGGCAGCGTCCTTGGCGGCCTCCTCAGCAATGTTCCCAGCAACGGTATCCACGTCCTCCATACCTGTTGAAGGAGGGTCTGGGTAGTAATGGGAGCATGGAAGCCAAGAAAAGGATAAGGGAAAAACAGAGACGGAGGATAGGCAACTCACCAGTGCCAGGCTGTGAAGCAGAAGTCCCCTCCCCGCCAGCATCCGGCGCCGTGGCAGAGTCACCAGCGCCCAAGTTGCCCTCTTCCTCCATGGGTGTGGGCTCCGTGCTTGATGCCCTTGCCAGGGACGCCCCTCGCGGCGGCGTAGTCGATAGGGGTGGTGTGTTGGGGGTAGCCCTCTGCGGCTCCTCCTGCTACCGCTCCCCTCCTGCAAACCCGGCAAGGTCAACACCATAGCATCGGACGCCTACCACATGTCGAGTAAGAAGAGGTGACGAACTTACGCTGGGGGCTGTGCCGGGGGCTGCTGTCCGGGCTGCTCAACACCACCAGTGGCGTCCTTGAAGCCCCAGCTGGGGGCTAACTGCTCGCCGAGGCCTTCGCCCTCTTCACCCTCTGGGCCAACGTCTCTGCATCCCTGCAAAAGCAAAAACGGATCAAGATGGGTGGCTTAATTCAGAGGAATGGAAATGACAGTAAGGAACGGAGTACTTACTCGTCATCCACCTCCTCCTCTTCCACCGCTTTCCTCTTCCTCTTCGGGCTGAGAGGCCCGAGATCAAAAGTGACCTCCGCGTCAACATCCGAGTCGACATCTGCTGGAGGAGGCGAAGATGGCGGGGTTTGTGCGCGCCCAGATGAGGAAGGGGCTGTTGTCTTCTTCTTCTCGGCGGCCTTCGTCAGCCTCTTGGCTGCCGTGGCCCTCGTGTGGCGCCCAGACCCCTCCAGGGTCAATTGAGGCCGCGCAGCCCTGCCAGGCCGGACCGGCGCACCGGAGCCAGCCCGTCGCGGGACTCGCCCTCTTCCTCTAGTTGGCGTCGAGCCCGCTGCCACGTCCTCCTCCAACGACGACGACTCGTCGGCCGCGTCTTCGACGAGCGGAGATCCAGTGTCGGCGCTGCTGACCTCCCTGGAGGCCGCCGCCCACCGGGTGAGCTCCTCTTCCTTCGCCGCCGTTGCGGCCTTGTCCTCCACGCCCCCGGCGCTGCCGGCCTCCATGGCAAGCTGTGCCTCCCTCGCCCTAGTGGCGATGTAGTCCAGCTCTTCCTGGGTGGTGGCCATGATAAGCCACCGCTCGGCGTCGGCATTGACGTACACCTCGATCAGGGTGTCGAAGAATTGCTGCACATCCTCGTCCTTCGGCTCCTCCCAGCTCGGGACAGGGCCGTGCGCATTATAGTCCGGCATCATGGCGATGATCTCGGACCGACGCGAATTGTTGCACAACGGGACCACCCCCGCTGGCAGCTTGAAAATGGCCCCTTGAGGGCCTTGCCAACCTTTGCGGCACCCCTCGCGGCCTTGCCGGTCCGCTCGACCTCTCCATCGCGACCCACATCAAGCTGGAAAAGCCGCTGGCAGAAGTGGGCATGCGCCAGCACTGTGAAGTTGTGATCAAGGCCGGGGCGGAGTCGCATAATGTCAGCCGGGTTCGTAAAGAGCCAAGCTGGCCTCCCCTTGTTGTGCAACGGGGCGATCCGGCGGCGAATGAAGTCCGCCCCGATCATCTCAAGGGTGAGTCCAGCCTGGGTGAGCCGGAGAATCCGGGTGGTGGCGACGGTGAGCCTCCCATCGGCGGCGTTGACATCGCTCCAATCGCTACCACGGACCGGCGGCACTCGGCAGACCTTGCAGAATTCCGGCGGGTTTTCATCTTCAATCCAGCACCACCGGCCACGCCATTCCTCCCACCACTCCTTCACGGCACCGTCCGGGTATGCCCCTTGGATCTTGGGATCCAGGTGACGCAACCGGAGACGGCTCCTCCCGGCTGGATTCGAGGGAAGAAGTAATGGCGGAAGAGCGCCGTGTTGGGCTGCACCCCGGCAAAGCCTTCGCAAAGATGCGCGAAGAAAGCCATGCACGCCACCGCATTCGGAGTAAAATCCAAGAGGCGAAAGCCAAAGGTGCGCATAACGTCGCAGAAGAAATCGGAGAAAGGAGGGCATAACCCGCAAGAAAGATAATCGACAAAAAAGGGATACCGATTTGGAGCAGGGTTGTAAGTGCATCTAGTGCCACCCCTAGTTGGTTTTGGAGTATTGACGACAAACCTAGTTGAGGGACTAATGTGTTTGTGAGAATTGCAGGATAACACAGGTAGAAGTCCCTCATTGATTCAGTTTTACTACCAGAGATGACCCCTAAAAATGTATGAAGACATTCAAGTCAAAGGTGGTATATGATGATATTCACATTGAAGACTATGACAAAAGAAGACACGATATGAAGCCTATGGAGCTCGAAGACTTAGATCTTTCGTAGTTCTTTTTCTTTTGTGTTGAGTCATAGGAACCACCGTACTGTTAAGTGGGGTCCAGGAGAACCAGTCAGAATGACTGAAGTGATGCCTAAACCAAAAACCTATATCTTCGAGTGAAGACAATGAGAGCGAATCTTGTCCAGAGCCGGACAAGTCAGCTTTGCTTGTAGCCCAAGTAAAGTTGCCATGTGAGTTTGAAATCTGACCGTTGGGACACGTGTCAGTTCCTTAGTGACCCAGGGTCATTTCGGACAAATCAGGTCGGGTTGCCAAGTGGCTATAAATAGCCCACCCCTTACAACCATAAACGGTTGGCTGCTCAGATTTCAGTGCACGGCTTTTGTCGTTTGAGAGCAACCCACCTCGAAGCCTTTGAGAGAAAATTCCTAGCGAGGAGAAAGCCCTAACCACCCAGAGCCAGAGTAAATTGGGCATCACTTAAGTCTTCTTGTCTGAGTGATCTGAAGACTTATTACACTTGAGGATTGTGCATCCTCCAGATGGTTAGGCGTCGCGTTCTGAGCATCCAAGAGACATTGTGGATTGCCATTGAACGAAGTCTGTGAAGGTTTGGGAGTCTACCTTGAAGACTTACTAGAGTGATTGGGCGAGGACTATGTGACCTTAGCTCAAGGAGAATACGGTGAGGACTTGGTGTCCTGAGCTGCGTGTTCATGACTGGGTGTCCGGGACTATGTGTCCTAAGGTTTAAATACCTAGCCGCTCCAACCAGACGTACAGTTGTCACAGCAACTGGAACTGGTCCAACACATCATTGTCTTCAACGAGTCACTGGTTTCATCTTCACTTCCTTTTACTTACTATTACTCATTGTGAAGCCATTGCATGCTTGCTATATCTTTTGTCTTCACAACGTAACTGTATGATTTGTTTGGCTTCATAACTTCTTCCTACCTGATCCTTATTACACTGAAGCTGTTTGTCATTGCGCTTTCACTCTATTGAATACATGACCATGGCTGCCCTAGTGTAATCTAACTTCCGCTGCATAGTAATAGGCATATCTCTACTGTTTGTCTTCATAACTTCCACGTTTTGAAGACTTTCATAAAAATCGCCTATTCACCCCCCTCTAGTCGATATAACGCATTTTCAATTGGTATCAGAGCAAGGTGCTCCCTTGTTCTGTGTGATTCGGTTTAACCACTTGGAGTTTTAGCTATGTCGACTGCAAGGATAATTAAAGTCTCCGCTGCGTGCCCCGTCTTCGATGGAACTGAATATCCCTACTGGAAGAATAAGATGCATATGCATCTTGAAGCCATTGACGTCGACCTATGGTATGTCATCGAGAACGGCGTTCCCAAGGCTGGAGAAGGTGTCACTGCTGCTGATGTCAAGAAATTCGTTCAACTGGACTCTACTGCCAAGAACATCATCTGTGGTCATCTGACCAAAGGACAGTATGGCCGTGTGAGTGCTTTGAAGACATCCAAGCTGGTCTGGGACTGGCTCTCCAAGGTCAATGAAGGCATCTCAACCCAGAGAGATCAGAGAATCAGCGTTCTTCGCAACCTCTTCAACCGCTTCAAGCGAAATGACAATGAGAATGTCCAGCACACATTTGATCGGCTCACTGACATCACAAATGAGCTTCAAGCCCTCGGCGCTACTGAGATCACCAAACATGAAATCGTCAAGACGCTGCTGAGATCACTTGATAGTTCGTTTGACATCCTAGCCCTGATGATTCAAGAACGTCCTGATTTCAAGACACTCGATCCGTCTAACATACTTGAAAGTCTCAACACACATGAGTTTCAGCTTTCTGAGAAAAGAGATATCTACGGTCCAAACTATGGGCGAACTCGTGCCTTGAAAGCAAAAGCTGTTTCCTCATCTGAAGAAGAATCTGACAGCAGTTCTGATGATCCTGAAGACATTGGAAGGGAACTTGCAATGCTTGTGAAGAAGTTCCAAAAGTTCACCAAGAAGAAAGGCTTCAGAAAGTCTTCACGATCAAGCTTAAGGAATGATGAAGCTTCTGCTCATGACTACAAGAAGAAAACATGTCACAAGTGCAAGAAACTTGGCCACTTCATCTCTGGGTGTCCACAGTGGGACAATGAGAACAAAAAGAAGAACAAGAGCAAGGAATATGACTCTGACGACAAGAAGAAGAAGAAGAAGAAATACTCAAAATCTTCTTCCAAGTCTTCCTCAAAGTCTTCATCACACAAGAAGAGCTCATCTGGCAAGGCACGTGCGTTTGTTGGCAAGGAAATGGATTCAGAGGAGGAGTCCGCTTCTGAGGAGGCAGAGGTGGAGTCTGAGGAGGAGTCTGATTCTGGCATTGCAAGTCTGGCTACAGCATACGTCGCCAAGTCCATCTTCAACACTGAAGACAATGACCTCATCACCAACACCGATGCAAATGACAAGGACTACTCCACTCCTACCTACTGCTTCATGACACGCGGTGCCAAGGTAAACAAACTCACTACTCACTATCAAACATCTAGTGACGATGACTCTAATTGTGATTCAAAACCCAGTTACAGAACACTCGCTAAAATTGCAATTGAACAACAGAAAGCCATGGAACATATTCAAAAACTGTTAGACAGAAGCGATGATCTGTTGGGTGCTGAAATGACTCGATCTGAATCCTTAATTGAAGACATAAAAAATCTACACGTTAAGTATCAGGAACTTGAAGATCGTCATGGTACTCTCTCAACAACTCATGAAAAGCTTTCCTATGATTATCTTCAAAGGAAGCAAGAACTTGAGAAATTGAGAGCGGCTCATGAAGATCTTCAAAAGGAAAACGAGTCACTTCGCGTCGAACAGATCAGCTCCGCTCAGGAAGGATTTGAACCACCTTGTCTTAAATGCATTGAGCGTGATAATGCTACTTCTGTTGCTGAATGTTCCACTGCTACTGCTGTTGCAATATCTTCAACTGTTGATGTGGTAACTAACCCCTCTGCTGAGGATACCACTGCTATTGCTGATGAGAATGCTAGTTTGAAGACATTGCTTGAAACAGGGATGTACAAAAGCCTTAAAGGGCATCAGACGCTATGTGATGTCCTGAAAAGGCAGATTCTGAACCGAAACCCTAGGAAAGAGGGTGTAGGGTTCGTAAGGAAAATAAATGCAGATGGCTCTTACTGGAAACCTGAGCAGTACCCCAAAACCAAGTGGGTTGCTGCAAAGGAACCTTCAGCAGATCCATCCAATTTATCTGGCTTCACCTGTGCTAACCCCATTATCATTGATGAATCCTTTGATGCAAACTACGTACTGTTTAAAAATAAGAATGGTGTAGTGTTTGCCAGGTACATTGGTACTAACTGCAGGAATGGACCGCCTATGAAGAAGATCTGGGTTCCGAAAAAGTGTCTGGAAAATCTTCCTGTGAATGTCTTCATGACACCTCACATGAAGAAGACAAACCTCAGTCCAAAGGCTTCATGCAGACAGAGGACTCACCTGAGTCACACTAACGCAAATGTTTTGCAGGGAAACCATACTCAGGCATATGAATATGAGAGCGGTTCATCAAACCGTCATGTTCATATGACCAAAAATTATTCTGCCTATTCTTATGAGTACTATTTTCCGCCTGCTAGACTGTTTGCTAGGGCTCCAAAACCAAAATTCTCAGATGCTGCACTTAGACTTATTGCTTCTAAGCCACCCTTGAAGATGTGGGTGGTTAAGAAAGCTTAACTCTCTTTTGCAGGGAAAGGTCTCCAGCAGAAAAACCAAAATCTTCTGACGATATTGCTGGGGACCTTAAAAATCTTGTAGGGCGCAAGATAAAATGCCCAAATGGCATCATTATGTACTTCGTTCCTGAATCGCATGCTACTCTCCCTATTAGTCCTAATCTGGATCTAAGTTTTCATAACCCACTGGTTCGTCAAATGTTTTTGCTTCACAATTCTCTTCGTGAAGCCTATCCCCCTAACTGCACTATAGGGTTTGACACCAGCGTCTTCAAAGTCTTCAGAATGGATTATTGACAGTGGGTGTACAAATCACATGACTGGCAAAAGAAGCCTTCTTATGGACTCAACCTTACGTCCATGCGACAAGAGCCACATCACATTTGCTGACACTGGTAAAAGTAAGGTATTGGGTCTAGGTAGAGTTGCAATCTCAAAGGATCAACACATGGATAAAGTCATGCTTGTTGAATCCCTTGGTTTCAACTTAATGTCTGTCTCAATGCTTTGCGACTTGAACATGGTCATAATATTTGGAAAATATCGTTACCTTGTACTAATGGAATCTGACAAGTCTCTAGTGTTTGAAGGGTATCGGAAAGATGATTTGTATGTGGTAGATTTCTCAGCAGGGCCACAACTTGCAGTATGTCTTCTTGCAAAAGCTTCAGAATGCTGGCTTTGGCATCGGAGGCTTGGGCATGCTGGCATGAGGAACCTCCACACCCTTGCGAAGAAGAAACATGTCATAGGCATCGAGGGCGTCAAGTTCAAGAAAGATCACTTATGCGGTGCCTGTGAAGCAGGGAAGATGATGAGGGCAAAACATCCCTCGAAGACAATCATGACCACTACTCAACCCTTCGAACTGCTTCACATGGATCTTTTTGGTCCCACTCACTACTCAACTTTTACTACTACTGCTTGCCTCTATGGCTTTGTCATTGTTGATGATTACTATAGATATACTTGGGTGCACATAATCCTTTACAAGACTGAAGTGCAGGATGTCTTCAGACGCTTCGCCAATCAAGCTATGAACAATTACAGCGCCAAGATAAAGCACATCAGAAGTGACAATGGCACTGAATTCAAGAACACTGGCCTTGATACATATATTGATACCTTGGGCATCACACATGAAGTCTCAGCTCCGTACATGCCACAGCAGAATGGCGTCGTTGAACGCAAGAACAGAACACTCATTGAGATGGCCAGAACGATGCTAGATGAATACAAGACTCCAAGAAAATTCTGGACTGAAGCCATTGACACTGCATGCCATACAATCAATCGTGTTTATCTTCACAAGCTTCTGAACAAGACATCTTATGAGCTCCTTACTGGCAAAAAGCCAAATGTCAGTTACTTCAGAGTATTTGGCGCAAGGTGCTGGATCAAGGACCCACATCACACCTCAAAATTTGCACCAAAAGTACATGAGGGTTTTATGCTTGGATATGGAAAGAATTCGCACTCCTACAGAGTCTTCAATCTCTTTCATTACAAAGTGGTTGAAACAGTGGATGTGCGGTTCAATGAGACCAACGGATCACAAAGAGAACAGCTGCCAAGTGTGCTAGATGAAGTTCCATCCAGTGAATCAATCAAGCTAATGGGAACTGGAGAGATTATACCTTCTGAAGCTCATCCTGAAGAAGAACTTATCATTTCAGCACCTGATCAACATGAAGACATTGCTCAGCCTAAAGACATTCCTTCCAACAACGACAGTGAACAGCAAGAGCAAAGTCTTCGCCCTGTACATCCTCGCATTGCCAATGAAGTGCAGATTGAAAGAATAATTGATAGCATCAATGCACCTGGTCCACTCACTCGTTCAAGGGCAACTCAGCTAGCAAATTTCTGTGGGCACTTCGCATTCGTCTCAATATTAGAACCCAAGAAAGTTGAAGAAGCCTTCATGGAACCTGAATGGATTCAAGCTATGCAAGAAGTGTTGGAAATATGCCCTAGAGGCAATAATAAAAGCATTATTATTATATTTCTTTGTTCATGATAATTGTCTTTATTCATGCTATAACTGTATTATCCGGAAATCGTAATACACGTGTGAATACATAGACCATAATATGTCCCTAGTAAGCCTCTAGTTGACTAGCTCGTTGATCAACAGATAGTCATGATTTCCTGGCTATGGACATTGGATGTCATTGATAACGGGATCACGTCATTAGGAGAATGATGTGATGGACAAGACCCAATCCTAAGCATAGCACAAAGATCGTGTAGTTCGTTTGCTAGAGCTTTTCCAATGTCAAGTATCTTTTCCTTTGACCATGAGATCATGTAACTCCCGGATACCGTAGGAATGCTTTGGGTGTATCAAACGTCACAACGTAATTGGGTGACTATAAAGGTGCATTACAGGTATCTCCGAAAGTGTCTGTTGGGTTGACACGGATCGAGACTGGGATTTGTCACTCCATATAACGGAGAGGTATCACAGGGCCCACTCGGTAATGCATCATCATTATGAGCTCAAGGTGACCAAGTGGTTGGTCATGCGATCATGCATTACGGTACGAGTAAAGTGACTTGCCGGTAACGAGATTGAACAAGGTATTGGGATACCGACGATCGAGTCTCAGGCAAGTAACATACCGATTGACAAAGGGAATTGTATACGGGGTTGATTAATCCTCAACATCGTGGTTCATCCGATGAGATCATCGTGGAGCATGTGGGAGCCATCATGGGTATCCTGATCCCGCTGTTGGTTATTGACCGGAGAGTCGTCTCGGTCATGTCTGCTTGTCTCCCGAACCCGTAGGGTCTACACACTTAAGGTTCAGTGACGCTAGGGTTATGAAGATATGAATATGCAGTAACCCGAATGTTGTTCGGAGTCCCGGATGAGATCCCGGACGTCACGAGGAGTTCCGGAATGGTCCGGAGGTAAAGAATTATATATAGGAAGTGTTGTTTCGGCCATCGGGACAAGTTTCGGGGTTATCGGTATTGTACCGGGACCACCGGAGGGGTCCTGGGGGCCCACCGGGTGGGGCCACCTGTCCCGGGGGGCCACATGGGCTGTAGGGGGTGCTCCTTGGCCTTCATGGGCCAAGGGCACCAGCCCTACTAGGCCCATGCGCCTAGGGTTTCCACCACGGAGGAGTCCAAGTGGTGGAAGGCACCCCGAGGTGCCTTGGGGGGAGGGAAACCCTCCCCTGGCCGCCGCACCTAGGAGATTGGATCTCCTAGGCTGCGCACCACCCCCCCCTTGGCCCTCCTATATATAGTGGGGGAAAGGAGAGATTTCATACCTCAGCCTTTGGTGCTTCCTCTCTCCCCGTTACGTCTCTCTCTCGTAGTATAGGCGAAGCCCTGCTACTGTGACGCCCTGCATCCACCACCACGCCGTCATGCTGCTGGATCTTCATCAACCTCTCTTCCCCCCTTGCTGGATCAAGAAAGGAGGAGACGTCATCCGTTCCGTACGTGTGTTGAACGCGGAGGCACCGTCCGTTTGGTGCTTGATCATCGGTGATTTGAATCACGTCGTGTTCGACTACATCATCCCCGTTCTTTGAACGCTTCCGCTCGCGATCTACAAGGTACGTAGATGCATCTAATCACTCGTTGCTAGATGAACTCCTAGATGGATCTTGGTGAAACGAGTAGGAAAATTTTTGTTTTCTGCAACGTTCCCCTACAGTGGCATCATGAGCTAGGTCTATGCGTAGTTCTCTTGCACGAGTAGAACACAAAGTCGTTGTGGGCGTTGATTTTGTTCAATATGCTTGCCGTTACTAGTCTTATCCTGATTCGGCGGCATCGTGGGATGAAGCGGCCCGGACCGACCTTAAACGTACTCTTACGTGAGACAGGTTCCACCGACTGACATGCACTAGTTGCATAAGGTGGCTAGCGGGTGTCTGTCTCTCCTACTTTAGTCGGATCGGATTCGATGAAAAGGGTCCTTATGAAGGGTAAATAGCAATTGGCATATCACGTTGTGGTCTTTGCGTAGGTAAGAAACGTTCTTGCTAGAAACCCATAGCAGCCACGTAAAACATGCAAACAACAATTAGAGAACGTCTAACTTGTTTTTGCAGGGTATGCTATGTGATGTGATATGGCCAAAGTTGTGATGAATGATGAATGATCTATATGTGATGTATGAGATGTTCATGCTATTGTAATAGGAATCACAACTTACATGTTGATGAGTATGACGGTGACAGGATGATCATGGAGCCCCAAGATGGAGATCAAAGGAGCTATGTGATATTGGCCATATCATGTCACTATTATTATTTGATTGCATGTGATGTTTATCATGTTTTGCATCTTGTTTGCTTAGAACGACGGTAGTAAATAAGATGATCCCTCATAATAATTTCAAGAAAGTGTTCCCCCTAACTGTGCACCGTTGCTACAGTTCATCGTTTCGAAGCACCACGTGATGATCGGGTGTGATAGATCCTTACGTTCACATACAACGGGTGTAAGACAGATTTACACACGCAATACACTTAGGTTGACTTGACGAGCCTAGCATGTGCATAGACATGGCCTCGGAACACAGAAGACCGAAAGGTCGAGCATGAGTCGTATAGAAGATACGATCAACATGAAGATGTTCACCGATGTTGACTAGTCCATGTCACGTGATGATCGGACACGGCCTAGCCAACTCGGATCATGTTATACTTAGATGACTAGAAGAGGGATGTCTATCTAAGTGGGAGTTCATTAATAATTTGATTAGATGAACTTAATTATCATGAACTTAGTCTAAAATCTTTACAATATGTCTTGTAGATCAAATGGCCAACGTTGTATTCAATTTCAACGCGTTCCTAGAGAAAACCAAGCTGAAAGACGATGGCAGCAACTATACGGACTGGGTCCGGAACCTGAGGATCATCCTCATAGCTGCCAAGAAAGATTAGGTCCTACAAGCACCGCTAGGTGATCCACCCGTCCAACAGAACCAAGACGCTATGAACGCTTGGCAGACACGTACTGATGACTACTCCCTCGTTCAGTGCGGCATGCTTTACAGCTTAGAACCGGGGCTCCAAAAGCGTTTTGAGAGACATGGAGCATATGAGATGTTCGAAGAGCTGAAAATGGTTTTCCAAGCTCATGCCCGGGTCGAGAGATATGAAGTCTCCGACAAATTCTTCAGCTGTAAGATGGAGGAAAATAGTTCTGTCAGTGAGCACATACTCACTATGTCTGGGTTACATAACCGCTTGACTCAGCTGGGAGTTAATCTCCCGGATGACGCGGTCATTGACAGAATCCTCCAGTCGCTTCCACCAAGCTACAAGAGCTTTGTGATGAACTTCAATATGCAGGGGATGGAAAAGACCATTCCTGAAGTATTTGCAATGCTGAAATCAGCAGAGGTAGAAGTCAAGAAGGAACATCAAGTGTTGATGGTCAATAAAACCACCAAGTTCAAGAAGGGAAAGGGTAAAAAGAACTTTGAGAAGGACGGCAAGGAAGTTGCCGCGCCCGGCAAGCAAGCTGCTGGGAAGAAGAAGTCAAAGTATGGACCCAAGCCTGAGACGGAGTGCTTTTATTGCAAAGGGAAGGGTCACTGGAAGCGGAACTGCCCCAAATACTTAGCGGACAAGAAGGCCGGCAAAACAAAAGGTATATGTGATATACATGTAATTGATGTGTACCTTACCAGTACTCGAAGTAACTCCTGGGTATTTGATACCGGTGCCGTTGCTCATATTTGTAACTCACAGCAGGAGCTGCAGAATAAACAGAGACTGGGGAGGGACGAGGTAACGATGCGCGTCGGGAATGGTTCCAAGGTCGATGTGATCGCCGTCGGCACGCTACCTCTACATTTACCTACGGGATTAGTTATAAACCTCAATAATTGTTATTTCGTGCCAAGTTTGAGCATGAACATTGTATCAGGATCTCGTTTAATACGAGATGGCTACTCATTTAAATCTAAGAATAATGGTTGTTCTATTTATATGAGAGATATGTTTTATGGTCATGCTCCGATGGTCAATGGTTTATTCTTAATGAATCTCGAACGTAATATTACACATATTCATAGTATGGATACCAAAAGATGTAAGGTTGATAATGATAGTCCCACATACTTGTGGCACTGCCGCCTTGGTCACATAGGTGTCAAACGCATGAAGAAGCTCCATGCAGATGGACTTTTGGAGTCTCTTGATTATGAATCATTTGACACGTGCGAACCATGCCTCATGGGTAAAATGACCAAGACTCTGTTCTCAGGAACAATGGAGCGAGCAACCAACTTATTGGAAATCATACATACTGATGTGTGCGGTCAATGAGTGTTGAGGCTCGCGGTGGCTATCGTTATGTTCTCACCCTCACTGATGACTTAAGTAGATATGGGTATGTCTACTTAATGAAACACAAGTCTGAAACCTTTGAAAAGTTCAAGGAATTTCAGAGTGAAGTTGAGAATCAACGTGACAGGAAAATCAAGTTTCTACGATCAAATCGTGGAGGAGAATACTTGAGTCACGAATTTGGCACACACTTAAGAAAATGTGGAATAGTTTCACAACTCACGCCGCCTGGAACACCTCAGCGTAATGGTGTGTCCGAACGTCATAATCGCACTCTATTAGATATGGTGCGATCTATGATGTCTCTTACCGACTTACCGCTATCTTTTTGGGGCTATGCTTTAGAGACTGCCGCATTCACTTTAAATAGGGCTCCGTCGAAATCCGTTGAGACAACACCGTTTGAATTATGGTTTGGGAAGAAACCTAAGCTGTCGTTTCTAAAAGTTTGGGGATGCGATGCTTATGTCAGGAAACTTCAACCTGAAAAGCTCGAACCCAAATCGGAAAAATGCGTCTTCATAGGATACCCTAAAGAAACCATTGGGTATATCTTCTACCTCAGATCCGAAGGCAAGATCTTTGTTGCCAAGAATGGATCCATTCTGGAGAAAGAGTTTCTCTCGAAAGAAGTAAGTGGGAGGAAAGTAGAACTTGATGAAGTATTGCCTCTTGAACCGGAAAATGGCGCAACTCAAGAAAATGTTCCTGAGGCGCCTGCACCGACTAGAGAGGAAGTTATTGATGATGATCAAGATACTTCTGATCAAGCTCCTACTGAAATTCGAAGGTCCACAAGGACACGTTCCGCACCAGAGTGGTACGGCAACCCTGTCTTGGAAATCATGTTGTTAGACAACAGTGAACCTTCGAACTATGAAGAAGCGATGGCAGGCCCGGATTCCGACAAATGGCTAGAAGCCATGAAATCCGAGATAAGATCCATGTATGAAAACGAAGTATGGACTTTGACTGACTTGCCCGTTGAACGGCGAGCCATAGAAAATAAATGGATCTTCAAGAAGAAGACAGACGCGGATGGTAATGTGACCATCTATATAGCTCGGCTTGTCGCTAAGGGTTATCGACAAGTTCAAGGAATTGACTACGATGAGACTTTCTCACCGGTAGCGAAGCTAAAGTCCGTCCGAATCATGTTAGCAATTGCCGCATTCTACGATTATGAGATATGGCAAATGGACGTCAAAACGGCATTCCTTAATGGTTTCCTTAAGGAAGAGTTGTATATGATGTAGCCGGAAGGTTTTGTCGATCCTAAGAATGCTGACAAGGTGTGCAAGCTCCAACGCTCGATTTATGGGCTGGTGCAAGCATCTCGGAGTTGGAACATTCGCTTTGATGAGATGATCAAAGCGTTTGGATTTACGCAGACTTATGGAGAAGCCTGCGTTTACAAGAAAGTGAGTGGGAGCTCTGTAGCATTTCTCATATTATATGTAGATGACATACTTTTGATGGGAAATGATATAGAACTCTTGGACAGCATCAAGGCCTACTTGAATAAGAGTGTTTCAATGAAGGACCTTGGAGAAGCTGCTTATATATTAGGCATCAAGATCTATAGGGATAGATCAAGACGCCTCATAGGTCTTTCACAAAGCACATACCTTGATAAGATTTTGAAGAAGTTCAAAATGGATCAGTCCAAGAAAGGGTTCTTGCCTGTTTTGCAAGGTGTGAGATTGAGCTCAGCTCAATGCCCGACCACGGCAGAAGAGATAGAAGAGATGAGTATCATCCCCTATGCCTCAGCCATAGGTTCTATTATGTATGCCATGCTGTGTACCAGACCTGATGTAAACCTTGCCGTAAGTTTGGTAGGAAGGTACCAAAGTAATCCCGGCAAGGAACACTGGACAGCGGTCAAGAATATCCTGAAGTACCTGAAAAGGACAAAGGACATGTTTCTCGTTTATGGAGGTGACGAAGAGCTCGTCGTAAAGGGTTACGTCGACGCTAGCTTCGACAGAGATCTGGATGACTCTAAGTCACAAACCGGATACGTGTATATGTTGAATGGTGGAGCAGTGAGCTGGTGCAGCTGCAAACAGAGCGTCGTGGCGGGATCTACATGTGAAGCGGAGTACATGGCAGCCTCGGAGGCAGCACATGAAGCAATATGGGTGAAGGAGTTCATCACCGACCTAGGAGTCATACCCAATGCGTCGGGGCCAATCAAACTCTTTTGTGACAACACTGGAGCTATTGCACTTGCCAAGGAGCCCAGGTTTCACAAGAAGACAAGGCACATCAAGCGTCGCTTCAACTCCATTCGTGAAAATGTTCAAGATGGAGACATAGAGATTTGTAAAGTACATACGGACCTGAATATAGCAGATCCGTTGACTAAACCTCTCCCTAGGGCAAAACATGATCAACACCAGAATTCCATGGGTGTTCGATTCATCACAATGTAACTAGATTATTGACTCTAGTGCAAGTGGGAGACTGTTGGAAATATGCCCTAGAGGCAATAATAAAAGCATTATTATTATATTTCTTTGTTCATGATAATTGTCTTTATTCATGCTATAACTGTATTATCCGGAAATCGTAATACACGTGTGAATACATAGACCATAATATGTCCCTAGTAAGCCTCTAGTTGACTAGCTCGTTGATCAACAGATAGTCATGATTTCCTGGCTATGGACATTGGATGTCATTGATAACGGGATCACGTCATTAGGAGAATGATGTGATGGACAAGACCCAATCCTAAGCATAGCACAAAGATCGTGTAGTTCGTTTGCTAGAGCTTTTCCAATGTCAAGTATCTTTTCCTTTGACCATGAGATCGTGTAACTCCCGGATACCGTAGGAATGCTTTGGGTGTATCAAACGTCACAACGTAACTGGGTGACTATAAAGGTGCATTACAAGTATCTCCGAAAGTGTCTGTTGGGTTGACACGGATCGAGACTGGGATTTGTCACTCCATATAACGGAGAGGTATCACTGGGCCCACTCGGTAATGCATCATCATTATGAGCTCAAGGTGACCAAGTGGTTGGTCACGGGATCATGCATTACGGTACGAGTAAAGTGACTTGCCGGTAACGAGATTGAACAAGGTATTGGGATACCGACGATCGAGTCTCGGGCAAGTAACATACCGATTGACAAAGGGAATTGTATACGGGGTTGATTAATCCTCGACATCGTGGTTCATCCGATGAGATCATCGTGGAGCATGTGGGAGCCATCATGGGTATCCAGATCCCGCTGTTGGTTATTGACCGGAGAGTCGTCTCAATCATGTCTGCTTGTCTCCCGAACCCGTAGGGTCTACACACTTAAGGTTCGGTGACGCTAGGGTTATGAAGATATGAATATGCAGTAACCCGAATGTTGTTCGGAGTCCCGGATGAGATCCCAGACGTCACGAGGAGTTCCGGAATGGTCCGGAGGTAAAGAATTATATATAGGAAGTGTTGTTTCGGCCATCGGGACAAGTTTCGGGGTTATCGGTATTGTACCGGGACCACCGGAGGGGTCCCGGGGGCCCACCGGGTGGGGTCACCTATCCCGGGGGGCCACATGGGCTGTAGGGGGTGCGCCTTGGCCTTCATGGGCCAAGGGCACCAGCCCTACTAGGCCCATGCGCCTAGGGTTTCCACCACGGAGGAGTCCAAGTGGTGGAAGGCACCCCGAGGTGCCTTGGGGGGGAGGGAAACCCTCCCCTGGCTGCCGCACCTAGGAGATTGGATCTCCTAGGCTGTGCACCACCCCCCTTGGCCCTCCTATATATAGTGGGGGAAAGGAGAGATTTCATACCTCAGCCTTTGGTGCTTCCTCTCTCCCCGTTACGTCTCTCTCTCGTAGTATAGGCGAAGCCCTGCTACTGTGACGCCCTGCATCCACCACCACGCCGTCGTGCTGCTGGATCTTCATCAACCTCTCTTCCCCCCTTGCTGGATCAAGAAAGGAGGAGACGTCATCCGTTCCGTACGTGTGTTGAACGCGGAGGCACCGTCCGTTCGGTGCTTGATCATCGGTGATTTGAATCACGTCGTGTTCGACTACATCATCCCCGTTCTTTGAACGCTTCCGCTCGTGATCTACAAGGTACGTAGATGCATCTAATCACTCGTTGCTAGATGAACTCCTAGATGGATCTTGGTGAAACGAGTAGGAAAATTTTTGTTTTCTGCAATGTTCCCCTACAAGAAGAGCTTCAATAGTTTGAGCTGAATAATGTATGGGAACTGGTTAAGCGTCTTGATCCACGGAAGCACAACATAATAGGCACCAAATGGATATACCGCAACAAGCAAGATGAGCATGGTCAAGTTGTCAGAAACAAAGCTCGTCTCATTGCTCAAGGATATACTCAAGTGGAAGGCATTGACTTCGATGAAACATTTGCTCCTGTGGCTAGGCTTGAAGCCATACGCATACTGCTGGCCTATGCAAATCATCATAACATACGTCTATATCAAATGGATGTGAAGAGTGCCTTTCGCAATGGCAAGATTGAAGAAGAAGTGTATGTTGCACAACCGCTTGGCTTTGAAAATCCAAAACATCCTGACATGGTATACAAGCTCAACAAGGCACTGTATGGCCTCAAACAAGCCCCTAGGGCCTGGTATGACACACTCAAATACTTCCTGAAGAGCAAAGGCTTCATACCTGGTTCCCTAGATCCCACTCTTTTCACGAAGACATATGACGGTGAACTGTTTGTGTGCCAAATATATGTGGATGACATTATCTTCGGCTGCACCAATCAGAAGTACAGTGAAGAGTTTGGATACATGATGCAAGAGCAATATCAGATGTCCATGATGGGGGAGCTGAAGTTCTTCCTTGGTCTTCAAATACGACAACAACGCAATGGCATCTTCATATCTCAAGAGAAGTATCTCAAAGATTGCCTGAAGAAGTTCGGTATGGAAGACTGCAAAGGCTTCACAACACCAATGCCAGCCAAACATCATCTGGGTCCTGACGACAATGGTAAAGAGTTCGATCAAAAGGTATACCGCTCCATGATTGGTTCTTTACTTTATTTATGTGCATCTAGGCCAGATATTATGCTTAGTGTTTGCATGTGTGCTCGATTTCAAGCAGCACCAAAGGAGTCGCATCACTTAGCTGTGAAGTGAATTCTTCGATATTTGGCTCACACCCCAACTCTAGGATTATGGTATCCAAAGGGCTCAGAGTTTGATTTGGTTGGATTCTCGGATGCTGATTATGCTGGTGACAAAGTTGATCGCAAGTCTACATCAGGCACATGTCACTTTCTGGGACGATCACTTGTATGTTTGTCTTCAAAGAAGCAGAACTGTGTATCTCCCTCCACTGCTGAATCTGAATACATTGCTGCTGGATCTTGCTGCGCTCAGCTTCTGTGGATGAAGCAAACACTCAAGGACTATGGCATTCATCTGAAGCAAGTGCCACTTTACTACGACAACAAAAGCGCCATCAAGATTGCCAACAACCCAGTTCAGCACTCGAAGACAAAGCACATTGAAATTCATCATCACTTTCTCAGAGATCATGTTGTGAAGGAAGACATTGATATCATACACGTCAACACTGAAGAGCAATTGGCAGATATCTTCACCAAGCCCTTGGATGAGAAGAGGTTTTGCAAGTTATGGTGTGAGCTAAATATCCTGGAATCCTCAAATGTCCTGTGATCAGGCACACATCCTAACCCTTATGCATATTGATGACTTAGATGTGCAACACACGAAGTGAAGTATATCTTCAATCAGTGAAGACATACATTCTAAGTGTGAATACATTAATGTGGAATTTGACTACGGAGCGCCACGATAATTGTGCGCCGTGTCTGGGTCTAATACTTCCTATACGGTGGGTAACGCCACCACCAAACGTTCTATTTTGAAGTGTTTCTCTCATGGCGTTACCTTGCAATGTCTTCACATTTGGTTTGGCTTCGAACTCAACATATTTTCATGATTATCTTCACTATGTTGACTATATATATATATATATATATATATATATATGCTAGTGTTCTGTCCTCTACAACATTCACTTATAGCTATGTCTTCGTGTTGAATCTTTTGAACTAAGTGAATGTGATCGGACCCCAACTTCTCTATGCTTATTATCTCAAACTCTATCTCTCCAAGTCATATGCATTCTATTGAAACTGTCGAATGTCTTCACTGCGTCCTTGTCAGCAGAAGATACAGAGACAACCATTAAGTCCGTTTTCAATGCTCATTCCTCCACATAAAATCCGGAGAAGTAGGAACGACCACCCGACAATCCAGGTGTGCGTGGGACGTGGAACAAACCCCAAACTTCCGCAAACTGGCCACGCGTTCCTCAGATGCGAATCGCCAGGGGCACCTGTGTAATAGCACAGTGCCGCCCTTGTGACTATAAATACACACTCACAGCGGTAACTATCTCTTCTTCCACCCTCGCACGAACCCTAGCGCCACCGCTAGCTCTCGACGACGCCGGCGACGAAGCGCTTCGCTGCCGCAACCTCTCCGACGCCGTCTTCACGCCGACCGCGGACATCGTCCTCTCCGCCGTCGCCGTAGGTCTCCTTCGTCGCCAAGTTAGGGCACGGATGAGTGAACTGCTCGGCCTCATATCCCACTCCGTCTAGCAGTTCTCAGTGTGGTAAATAAAACTCCCTTTTTACAGCAACGTTCATCCTATTAATCTGTCACATTCTACCACAAGTAGTTTCTGTTCACACAAGCCAGATCTCTCTCAAACTGCATCTCATAACATGCCTAGTATATTCACTTGTGCTTCACAAAGTAGTTAGATTCCTCACTTGTACTGATCTGTGGATTCGTACAAATCTGGAACCAACTTCTTATCTATGAGTGAATGTCTTCGCACGATGAGGTCAATGTCTTCTAAACTGATTTATCTTCAAAATCTTCTGAGAATGCATATGACCTCTTCCCCTTCCCTCGCACCTTAATGCTGTCACAGGTACATGTCCGTGGGAGAATCCTTTGGTTTTCATAGTCTGCATTCATTTGCAGAATTCTTACAGCATCACATAAATTCTCCTGAAGCCAGTTCCTGTTGGTCCAGCAAGAAAAAGCCTTTGAAGCCTTTGAACGTCTTGAAGCTTTTCAAGTTAAAGTTTATGGCTTCAGAAACAGCAGCAAGGAAGGGGGGCAGACAGCAACGTGGAGGAACATCCAAAGATCTGCCTGATGAACTAGCAGAAATGTATAAAACAGATCCTGAAGAGAATTATGGTCAGCACAAGACCCGAATCCAATGGATTCGACGCTATTGGGCAGAACAATGGTTCAAGTACCGCTTCACAACCCAAGAGTATGCTGAGAAGAGTGCCATCAAAAGACCGTGGGGAGACATCTTATTCAAGAACCTTGTACCCAGGTCTAGAGATGAAGCTATTGCCCAAAGCTTCTATCCATGCATGGTTCGTGGGCCACAGCCTGATGATGCACATCCGTCGTCACTACTCTGGTGTCGTGACGACAATCTGTTCAAGCGCAACTTCTAGTTTGCCCAAAACTCAGCGAAGCAGAACAAGAAGAAATTTGGGTTAGACTTCAACCCTGGTCCCTCAGCACCAAGGGCAGATGGCACACAAGAAGCAGAACCCAATGTCATCGGTCCGTATGCCAACCTTGAAGGCCTCATCACCTACATCTTGGTTCAAGGGACTGCAGTGAATGAGCCTGCAGCTGACACTGAGTCTGATGAAGCGCCTGCAGTGCCTGCAGTGCCGAAGCCGAAGCAGTTGAAGAAGCCAAAAGCTTCAAAGCCAGCCCCTTCACGAAAAATCTCAAAGGCGAAGCCATTGGCGACTGCACCTCCTGAAGACAGTGTGCAGTCTGAAGACTTATCACGCATCTCAAGGCACCAGAAGGCCAAGATGCCTCTGTCTCACACTGGCAAAGAACTCACAGCTGCTGCCATCCTGCGCAGTGAAACCATTGATCTGTCAAGTGATGAAGATCTTGGAGATGACGCTCTTGAGCAACTCATCAAGAGCAAGGAAGAAGCAGAAATCTTCAACAATCTGCCTCTCTTTGATGTCGCCATCATCCACAACTTCATTGACGAGTGGTTTGCCACACCAAACATCAGCTTTGAAGATCTACAGCTGCCCGTTGGCCTCAGCGTCGCCTTCCAAGGTGCTATTGCTTCAGAACTTGCCATTGCCCAGCGCATTGTTGAACTGAAGCAGAAAATTGATCATGAAAAGGCTCAGTTCAAGAAGCACATGGCCAAGCTCAGCGTGCAAGAAGTGAAGAGCTTCAAGATCATGTTGCATGAGCTAAAAGAAAACTTTCTGAAGAAGCGTGCAGAAGCTCAGGGTTCACGTGAGCGGATGAAGACTCTGGCTGACAGATGTGTGCAAGCCTACAATGAGGCTGAGAAGCGCAAGGCACTTGGGCGTCCTGGCATCGACCCCAAGATGGCCGCAAAGAAAAAGAAGAAGACTGTTCTAGCTGAACCAGAGGCACCAAGGCAGGAAGCAGTTCTGCTTGTCTTCCCAACTGCAACGACTGGCTCGAAGCCAAAGAGCCGGTCAACAGCTTCAGAGCTCAAGAAGACAAGAACTGCTGAGGCTGAAGCCAGGAAGAGGAAAAGCTCTGAAGCCTCTCCTACTTCCCCCAGCAAGAAAAAGAGAAAGATCAAGAAAGCTCGGGCTGCTCCCACAGAGCCCTTGATAGTTGAACCCATCTCTATGGTTCACCCTGACGCAGAACGTCAACTGACGGTTCATGAGCCTGCTTCCACAGAGGCTCCTGAAGCTGAAGATATTCCAGCAGCTGATCCCATCGCTGCTGAAGACATTGGTCATCGTGACAATGTAGAAGATGATGCAGCCCTTCCTCAGTTAGAACACAGCGAACTCATCAGCATTGGTCGTCCACTGACGCCAATTGCACAGGATGCTTCATGGGCGGATCGCCCTCAAGAGGAAGAAGACTATGAGGCCCAACCCACTCCAACCCCACAGGCGTCGTCTGCGTTCCGCAGGCTTCGCAAAGGTCCAAGGCCTCAAGTCTATGCTGAAGACATTCCGGCTGCATCAGTCGCAGAAGAAGTACCACACGAGCCCACTCCTCTGCTCCACCAAGAAGCAGTTCTCTAGGAGAACGTGCTTGTGACAGACCCTCCTACTAGTCAAGCGGAGGATAAATCCTGAGGCTGCCACAACCAACAACGAAGCTAATGTGGAGCCCTCCCCAGCAAAAGCTTCTGAAGACAGCGAAGCCACTGAACCCACCGCTTCTGTTCCTGAGTCTGCTGCCGGTCCCCAATTCAACTATCATGTTGAGCACAGGCCTCAGGTCCAGAAGCCAATCCCAAGACTGTCAAGGTTTCCAGGTCCTGCATCAGCACCTGGCTCCTTCAACATCAATGGCTTCAGGGCAGATAATACTTTCTTCAATAGCTCCAAGAACCCCTATTCAAGGGAAAGGATTTCATCAGATAGGTTCTGGAGCTATCCTCAGTGCAGCTACTACTCTTGCAGACTGTACAACCAAGGTCGCATTTTCCCGCACAAGTGCCTTGATGTTGAAGCTATTGCTGGTCTGCCCTGTCTAGAGGAAGCGTTGGATTGCTTCAAACAAGTGGGTCTGCTGCAGTTTGTCACTGATGAAGAGCATTGGAACGAAGAGCTCCTGCTACAATTCTATGCCACACTGCACATCAAAGGATACAACGGAGATCCGAAGACTTGGGTCCTGGAGTGGATGACCGGCAACATTCATCATGAAGCCAATGCATTTGATATCATTGAGCTCACTGGCCTGCCCACTCCAGGCGAATTCTTCGAGCAAGGCTGTCGGCTACACACTGAAGCTATTGAGAGCATATTTCAGAGGCCTGAACCGAATATGAGTCAGATGCTCTCCATGATGAAGCCATTGCCCCACGATGCTCCTTATCCCACAGAGTTCTTCATTGAAGACCTTGAGTACCTGCCCAGGACCATCTATCACATCATCCGGCGGACTCTTTGGCCCATTAAAGGACACTCTCCAAATGCCAAGATCGAGGGTGCAATCAAGACTCTGATATTCTGTATCCTTCATGGCAAATGCTTCAACGCACAGGATTTCTTCATACGCCAACTAGCTGCATCTGGCTCAGATCTGTTTGATTTAAAGTTCTATGCTCCTTGGGTAATGAGGCTGATCAAACTTCACTCTGCCATCTCGTATCAGCCCTCAGCCCGCAACCATCGGATCTTCTTGCCTGATGTGGATACCTCTGCTGAAGCCATCTATCCTGAACCTGCCAAGCAACCTCTGAGTCTTCAGAATGCAGAACACCAGAGCTTCACTCAAAACGTTGAAGGTGTTGAAGCCATCTCCAGGGTGTATCCTTTGGCTGGCACTACACGTGCACCACACCCTGCGTCAACTGAAGCCACTGACAGTGCCACTGCTTCAAGACCCAAGAAGCGCACTCGTGTTCTCAACGACCGAGAGCTTCTTGTGGCCCTTCATCAAAAGCGGGATAGGCATCATGACTGGTTGAAGAGACAGATGAAAAGCCTCTTGGTGGATGTAAATCGCATCCGAAATCTTGCCACCAAGAACGCTTTCGTTGCCCATGAAACCTGTCGCCGCACATGGAAAGGGCTAACGATGATGCTTTCTGAAGCTGATCTTCAAGAGGATGGCTTCACTGAAAGATTCAAGTTTGACTCCACACCTCCTCGAAGAGCTGTGCTGCTGGGAACTCCATCCCTTGAAGATTCTGAGTTCTCTTCCTCTGCCGCCACAGTCACTGCCAGAATCATTGAGGAAGAAGACGATGCTACTTCACCGCCATATGCTTCAGCACCTCCAAGCTCTTCTGCACCGCCAACCAACACCAACAACCCTACTACTTCACCTACTCCTCATGGGAACGAGTAAAGACTCTATGTCTTCAACCCTTTTTGGTCATTACTGATAAAAGGGGGAGAAGCATATGAGATATTGATAGTCTTCAAGCGGGTTCATATGGGCGGGTGCCTTATATTTTGCCTCGTGCTTACAACTCTCGTTTTTGCTACATTTGGTTCTTATGAGTTGTAACACTTAAACCAGATGGTCGTCTGCTACTTGATTGCCACCCTGTTTTGCGAAGATAAATTCCGCATGTGCGACGATAAATTCCGCACTTATCTCATTCTGCAGACGTCCATTTTCCATTATGCATGTCATTATCTTCATATACTTTCACATGCATAGTGGATTGTCATCATAAGCTGAAGTGGATCTCCACAAGTACAACCTGACATGTGCATTTGCATTCCAAAAGCAAATTAACTTATATGCACATCTTCAGGGGGAGCCCTTGCAACTTATGAAGACAATTCCTTATCCTTTACAATTTCACAGACTATATTCCCCATTGAAAACTTCAACTAGTTTGTCATCAATCACCAAAAAGGGGGAGATTGTAAGTGCATCTAGTGCCACCCCTAGTTGGTTTTGGAGTATTGACGACAAACCTAGTTGAGGGACTAATGTGTTTGTGAGAATTGCAGGATAACACAGGTAGAAGTCCCTCATTGATTCGGTTTTACTACCAGAGATGACCCCTAAAAATGTATGAAGACATTGAAGTCAAAGGTGGTATATGAAGATATTCACATTGAAGACTATGACAAAAGAAGACACGATATGAAGCCTATGGAGCTCGAAGACTTAGATCTTTCATAGTTCTTTTTCTTTTGTGTTGAGTCATAGGAACCACCGTACTGTTAAGTGGGGTCCAGGAGAACCAGTCAGAATGACTGAAGTGATGCCTAAACCAAAAACCTATATCTTCGAGTGAAGACAATGAGAGCGAATCTTGTCCAGAGCCGGACAAGTCAGCTTTGCTTGTAGCCCAAGTAAAGTTGCCATGTGAGTTTGAAATCTGACCGTTGGGACACATGTCAGTTCCTTAGAGACCCAGGGTCATTTCGGACAAATCAGGTCGGGTTGCCAAGTGGCTATAAATAGCCCACCCCTTACAACCATAAACGGTTGGCTGCTCAGATTTCAGTGCACGGCTTTTGTCGTTTGAGAGCAACCCACCTCGAAGCCTTTGAGAGAAAATTCCTAGCGAGGAGAAAGCCCTAACCACCCAGAGCCAGAGTAAATTGGGCATCACTTAAGTCTTCTTGTCTGAGTGATCTAAAGACTTATTACACTTGAGGATTGTGCATCCTCCAAACGGTTAGGCGTCGCGTTCTGAGCATCCAAGAGCCATTGTGGATTGCCAGTGAACGAAGTCTGTGAAGGTTTGGGAGTCTACCTTGAAGACTTACCAGAGTGATTGGGCGAGGACTATGTGACCTTAGCTCAAGGAGAATACGGTGAGGACTTGGTGTCCTGAGCTGCGTGTTCAGGACTGGGTGTCCGGGACTGTGTCCTAAGGTTTAAATACCTAGCCGCTCCAACCAGACGTACAGTTGTCACAGCAACTGGAACTGGTCCAACACATCATTGTCTTCAACGAGTCACTGGTTTCATCTTCACTTCATTTTACTTACTATTACTCATTGTGAAGCCATTGCATGCTTGCTATATCTTTTGTCTTCACAACGTAACTGTATGATTTGTTTGGCTTCATAACTTCTTCCTACCTGATCCTTATTACACTGCAGCTACTTGTCATTGTGCTTTCACTCTATTGAATACTTGACCATGGCTTGCCTAGTGTAATCTAACTTCCGCTGCATAGTGATAGGCATATCTCTACTGTTTGTCTTCATAACTTCCACATTTTGAAGACTTTCATAAAAATCGCCTATTCACCCCCCCTCTAGTCGATATAACGCACTTTCAAGGGTTGGCGCAAAAAGCAGGAATGATGCGCGTCGCCGGGTGTCCCGAATTCTCTCCCCCCGTCTTCGCTCCCCATAGGGGCCTGAAGGAGGCCCAGAGCTCTTGAACATCAACCGTCGAGGGGAAGAAGAAGGCGGACTTCGTCCGGTCCCCCGACAGCGCGCTCTCCGGCGGCCCCACCGTCCCGGCGCCCTTAGCCACCCCCTTGCCCTTGGCGAATTTGGGAGCCATGGCGACCAAGAAGTTCAGAGGGCTGAGAAAGGGGGATGGTGAAGCAATGACGGCGGGCGACGGCGGAAGCTTAGGAAGGAAGGAAGATAGGAAACGGCGACTCTGAGATTGGAAAAGGCACGAGGAAAGAGGAGAAAGTGAGCAGCGCGCCCGCGGTTATTCCTTTCTTATGGGGGAAAACAACGGGCCGCCTCCTTTCACATTAACTGTGATGTGACGCATGCCCGCGGGAAGCAACCCCACGCATGCCGCCCACGTCACACACGCCTCCCCACGCCGCGCCACGCGCGGGAAGCATGGGAAGCGCAGCACGCAAAGAGACTTACCGCGGTAAAAACCGCCCCGCCTGCCCGCGCACCATTTTTGGGCCTAGCCCAACGACGCGATTGCGCTTATGTGTGGCCCAGGCCCGGGGGCTCCTGTCGGTGTACAAAAAGAGGGGTACACTTTTTGTACCCCTATAACTATCACTACAAGAAATATGTCAACTTATGACCTTCTGTCAGTGACCCTCGAAGAATTGGTCATAAATTTATGACCATTTTAGACCAATTGGTCAAAAGCTGTTCAGGGGGCTCCAAACCCTAAACCATTGCGACCATTTTGGTCAGAAAGGTCGTAATTTCCTTACACGAAATGGTCACAAAGCAAACAGTGCTAGTCCGCTGCCTTATTTCTAGTTGTTAATGACCAATATAGATGGTCATAGCCTTGTAGATTGTGGTGGGTTGTGATGACTAGGCGCCATCTCATCAGTTTTGCCTATGTGTCATGTCCATGTGGCAGTTTTTGCCCTAGGTTGTGAAGCAACCTATATTTCTATCATTCCCAAAATTCCCAAAAAAAATCTCATAAATTCTTTGGGGCATATCTTCATCAAATATGTAAAAATCCTTCCTTGCCTAGTTCAAACTAATTCAACAATATTCATTTTCCTATTCTGTACACAACAACACTTTATGAAGGAAGTGCTATTTATATATTATTGATTGCCCTCGGAATTTTTGGGCACTCTTTCCTATCCAAATCATTACCGCATGACAAAATTCAGCTCCATTTGCCTAGCAAATCTTCTTCGGCAAATTTCCAAAGTTTTTGTCCACCTAGAAGCATTGTGAAGGAAGTACCTTTTTTATATCTCTAAATGACATGAAATTTATACAGTTCCTTCATATGTCCAAATTATCACCCTCCTCCAAATTGCAGCTCAGTCAAATCATCTATGTGAGCCCAGGTTCAATTTATATTTTATGGCCAAATTGGCACATTGCAAAGCAAGTGTTATATAGACCCCTCCTATTACCCTCAAACTTTTCGGGCACTCTTCCATACCCAAATCATTGCCACATGATAATATTCAGCTCAATTTTCCTAGTAAATCTTTCTCGGGAAATTTCCAAAGTTTCTACCTCGAGAGAAGCTTTATGAAGTAAGTAATAGCTAGGCTTACCCAAATGATCTGAAAATTTACCAGCGCATGACCATACCTAAGTAACTTACCTACACCAATTTTGAGCTCATCTCATTCATCCAATCTCTCTCACTAGTTTTCCCAAGTTTCTGTCCATAGAAGAGCATTGTGAAGGAAGTACTACTTTGGCATGTCTAAATGGTATCAATTTTCTACAATGCTTTCCTATGCCCAAATAACCATCCTTCACAAAATTTTAGCTCACTCCATTCATTATTTTGAGCCCAGCTTCAACATTCATATTTTTGTCCAGCGTGGTACTTTGCAAAGCAAGTACCACCTAGGATCCTCCTTTTGAGCTCAACATTTGTGAAGACATTCTCCTTTGTAGATGATCATCCTCAGCCAAAACTCACGCCCATTGGCCATGTGCATTTCCCGTACCGCTAATCAAACACTTGGCTGCTAATTCATGTTTGAGCATCGATCGGTCTCCTCGTGAGAATCTTATGTTGTAATTTTCTTCCTAGCACCAACCTGGGGAGTGCCCAACCCACTAGACATGCCTAGGCCGCCCAGAACACATGGCAACATTACGGTCACGCGGTGACCACGCGACGGGCATACGAGTTTACGCGCTCTAGAGTTGGGGCCCTCGGCCACCGTCCAAACCTCGACGTATCGCCACCAAACCATGTATTTGTGATTAAATAGGTCCTTATGTAACTATAAATGATTTTTGGAAAAAATAAATAGCAAACTATGAGGCAGCTGCAGTTCAAATTTGACCCGCTTCCAGCTGAATCGGCGGAAATTTGTCTTTTTCACGAGAGGTGGATCAAAACATTTTACACCCAACAATTTTGTCAATTGTGCATTAAATATGTCCTAGTATTTTATAAAAATTATTTGGTCCAATTTTGCAACAATTATTTGGTAGTTCCTTCACAAAAAAACCTCCTTCCGGGCACTCGGAAAATGAAAAATGGTTTTTTCGTCCAAAGAAAATGAAAACTTCCTTAGGCAACATTGTTTGCCATTCCAATATGCACCCTTGTGCACAATATTAGATCATTTGAACAAACTATGCCACGAATGTGGCCATAAGATTGATCATTTGGCTTGAAAGCCATGAATCTTCAGAGATGATAGCTCATTTCTGAGAACATTTTTTTAAAATAATTGTCGTATTACAAGTTTGTTATTTTTCTTGGGAACTTGGCCACATATAATGACACAATGTGAAGGTTTCCCAATTTTTTGATTTTTTTTTAATTTTTTATGCCCGTTTCAAAATGCGGTCAAAACGGCGGGCTTGACCGTTCCTAGCTAGTGGTTGAATCTTGGAAAACTTTTGGTGTTTCTCTGATTAAATAGATACTTATGTACCTAGAAATTATTTTTGGAAAAAATAAATAGCAAACTATGAGGCAGCTGCAGTTCAAATTTGACCCGCTTCCAGCTGAATCGGCGGAAATTTGTCTTTTTCACGAGAGGTGGATCAAAAGTTTTTACACCCAACCATTTTGTAAATTATGCATTAAATATGTCCTAGTATTTTAGAAAATTGATTTGGTACAATTTTGCAACAATTATTTGGTAGTTCCTTCACAAAAAACCCTCCTTTCGGGCACTCGGAAAATGAAAAATGGTTTTTTCGTCCAAAGAAAATGAAAACTTCCTTAGGCAACATTGCTTGCCATTCCAATATGCACCCTTGTGCACAATATGAGATCATTTGAACAAACTATGCCACGAATGTGACCATAAGATTGAGCGTTTGGCTTGAAAGCCATGAATCTTCAGAGATGATAGCTCATTTCTGAGAACACTTTTTAAAATAATTGCCGTATTACAAGTTTGTTATTTTTCTTGGGAACTTGGCCACATATAATGACACAATGTGAAGGTTTCCCAATTTTTTGATTTTTTTTGAATTTTTTATGCCCGTTTCAAAATGCGGTCAAAACGGCGGGCTTGACCGTTCCTAGCTAGTGGTTGAATCTTGGAAAAAATTTGGTGTTTCTCTGATTAAATAGATACTTATGTACCTAGAAATGATTTTTGGAAAAAATAAATAGCAAACTATGAGGCAGCTGCAGTTCAAATTTGACCCGCTTCCAACTGAATCGGCGGGAATTTGTCTTTTTCACCAGAGGTGGATCAAAACTTTTTACACCCAACCATTTTGTCAATTGTGCATTAAATATGTCCTAATATTTTAGAAAAATGATTTGGTACAATTTTGCAACAAATATATGGTAGGTCCTTCACAAAAAAACCTCATTTCAGGCACTCAAAAAATGGAAAATGAATTTTCCGTGCAAAGAAAATGAAAACTCCCTTTGGCAACATTGTTTGGAATTCCAAGATGCACCCTTGTGCACAATATGAGATCATTTGAACAAACTATGCCATGAATATGACCATGAGATTGAGCGTTTGGGTTGAAATCCATGAATCTTCACACATGATAGCTCATTTATGAGAACACTTTTCTAAAATAATTTCCGTATTACAAGTTTATTATTTTTCCTGGAAACTTGGTCACATATAATGACACAATGCGAAGGTTTTCCAATTTTTTGATTTTTTTTGAATTTTTTATGCTCGTTTCAAAATGCGGTCAAAACGGCGGGCTTAACCGTTCCTAGCTAGTGGTTGAATCTTGGAATTTTTTTGGTGTTTCTTTGATTAAATAGGTACTTATGTACCTAGAAATGATTTTTGGAAAAAATAAATAGCAAACTATGAGGCAGCTGTAGTTCAAATTTGACCCGCTTCCAGCTGAATCGGCGGAAATTTGTCTTTTTCACGAGAGGTTGCTCGAATCTTTTGACACCCAATCATTTGGTCAATTATGCATTAAATATGGCATAGTATTTTAGAAAAAATTATTTGGTCTAATTCTGCAACTAATATATGGTAGATCCTTCAGAAAAAACCCGATTATTGGCACTCCAAAAATTAAAAAATGATTTTTTGTGCAAAGAAAACGAAAACCCCTAAAATCAACATTGTTTGTCGTCCCAAGATACACACTTGTGCAAAATATTGGGTCATTTTAAAAAATATAAGCGGGTAATATGTTGAATGTTTACCTAGAATAAGAGGGTACAAAATATAAAAAAACAAAAGAAAAAACAAAATTACACAAGCTGAATGATGATTGGTGGAATCTGGTGTGGCATGGATCAATGACGTGGCAAACATCCATCCATCGATCAATTCATCCAGGCCACCGCAGAAAGCATCCATCCATCGATCCATTCATCCAGCCTCTCTCCCTCTTGCCCGAACCCTAGAGCTCCGTTCCTCCCTGCCGCCGCCACCTCCACCTCCCTCTCCCCGATCCACCACCCATGGCGCCAGCCAGAGGAGCCACCGGCGATGGCGACGGCGAGGCTAGAGGCTGCCGGATCTAGGATCAGGGCGGCGCATAGCCCCTCCTCCCATGAGATCCGGGACGCAGCCACCCATCTGGATCGAGCAGCTCCTCTGCCCGCTGCACCGTCTCCCCATCTAGATCGAGCAGTTCCACCGGGCTCTCCTCTGGCCACTGCACCATCTCCATCGACCGGATTTGGTGCTCCTGGCGCGACCCACCCACCAGCACGCGGCTAACCCTAGCCGTCGTCGCGGATGCCGTCTCTTCCCCGACGTCCTTGGCGAGGTTCGTCTTGTCCCCATCCCCTCCTCATCCTCCTCCTCCTCCTCCTCCTTTGCCTTTCCCTTCCCTCTCCGTCACCTTGCGGCCTCTGTGTCTCACAGGGAATGAATAGCAGCTCTAGCCAAGGCCATGGACGCCACCAGCAGAAGCTCCGCCTCGGATCTTGCGACCTCATCGACTGGATCCAGCCGGCCCCCGCCGCTGCGCCAAGATCCTCCCCTCCCTCCCAGAGAGGCCCTCTCTCCCACACGCTCTGCATCCGCTACGGCCGTCGCAGCTTTCACCTCCAGAAGAGCACCTGCTCCTCGTGCGGTTACCCGGCCGCCCGCATCCGCAATTGTAAGCTCCGTTCCATGCACTGGTGAAGAAATAGAGAGATCGTCTATACTATTCATCTTCAGAACTTAATGTTGCTGTACTGGCAAGAGTTCAGTTAGGATCTATGTGTGTTCAGTTTACTTCATATATCTTTGTGAAAAAGTGTTGCTGTATTGGCAAAGGTTTAGTTATAATCTATGTCTGTTCAATTCATACATGCTTGTGCAAAATTACTGTTGTACTGGTCAGAATTCAGTGCACTACCCCAGCTGAAGGGGCTGGCCTGGGCAGCTACTGTTGGCTCCTTCCCGTGCTTGGCCTTGTTGCTTTTATTATTGTTGCTTGCTGAGTGTATAGAGATGCTGATGCTTGATTGTTTGTTCATTATGCAGACCACAAAATTGAGATGAATTACCGTGCGATGGGCAGCAGCAAGGTGCAGCGGTGGTTGTGCAGAACACGCTGTAGGGATTGGCGGCGTGGCACATCGACTTGCTTGAGAGTCCGTAGCCCAAGGTCAGGAAGCGCATCGAGGCAATCACAAAGATCCAGGTATAACTACAGGGGTTCCACTACGCGCTACTAGGAGATTCGTGGCAGCATGGATCATTAGTTGTTCCTAAGTGTGATTTCTGTGGTTCGCTGATGCATTAAAATTAAAGGATAAGAAGTAACCCCCCTCATTTGAATGATTCATAACAAAAGAAATCGTGATTCATTTTCCTTTGCAAACACCTAGCTAGCAACTGTGGAACTTTGCTTCTGTGCATTGGTTGAATTCTACCAAATCATTGGTTGGATGATGGATGCCCTGTGATTGATCCTTTGCCTCTTTTTCTTCCATCTGCATGTGTGATGCTATATCCATCTGTTTGTTTGAGATCTTGAGTGTATGCTATGGGAGATATCCATCCTGTAAATCTTACTAATACTCCATGCTATGTGCGACTGCCATTTTGAGCTTTCTATAATCAGTGAATATAGCAGTTCTCCTACTGTTTCAAATAAATAAATCATGCAAGTGGTAGTATAAAAATACCTTCTTGCATAAACCTCGCAGAGACTATTGACATCTCATTACATTCTTCTGCTTCCATTTATATCCGGAGCATGTGCTCTAATAGTTAGTTTAATCATAAGGAACATGTTTCTCCATTAACTTGACCATGGTAACTCAAGTTGTTCTACTGATGAAGCTAATAGAGTTGCTTGTTCTGTTGTTCCTTTACCTTCACACTAAATTTGGTTGGTCCTAGTTATAGTTTGCTTCAATTTTTTGTATGATTTCTTAGCAAAGCTAGCATGTTGCCGTCGACGGGTGAAAGGAACTGACCGGGAAGTGCTGCTTCTGGAGGAAGGCCATCAGGAGGTGGCCGATGTGGTGCAGCTGGGGAAGTACTGCATCGACGAGCCTGTCAAGTCCCCACTTGACATTTTGCCTGAGCTGGGGACTGCAAACGAAAGGCCTTCGATTACCCGAAACCTGGGTACCTGCTGGGCAGCGTTTGTTTAACAAGTACTGTACTTACTGATGTTAGACTGCTATTGTTGATCCGTCACTCGTATTACAAGTAGAAATACCTGATGTTAGACTATCCTTGTTTGGGTAGATTATGTTGGTTTAATGGTTATGTTGTTTGATGCATAAAAGATCTCTAGGTTGTTTATACGATGATCCGTTCTAAATTTGTATATACCAACAGAAATGTGATTTGAGATGCAATGCACCCCTTTATCTAAATTCATTATCCACACTATAATATTTCCTTCAGTTTACAGTCTATTTACTTTGTATTCTGATTATATTAGATTTTAGTTGGTTTCAGAATGTCTGTTTCATGGTCTTTTCTGATAATGGAAGAACTTATATTAATCTGATGCTTTATATATGTCCCTAGATGTCCTTATGCAATACCTGATATGATAACATGTACTTATGCAATACCTGATATGATGCTCGTGCCTCCCCTCTTCCTCTGCTCTCTTGTTCTCTCTCTCTCTCCCCCCTGACCCCTTCTTGTCTCGTCTATGCAGGTTGGCCATGCCGGCAAGCGACCAGGACGACGCCTGGAGAGGAGAGGAGGGCCTTCTCCTCACAGTGTAGTTGACGGCCTTGTCCTGCTCGAGGAGGAGGAGCAGGAGGGGCGCACCCAGCCACCATAGCCGCTGCCGTCAAGGGCTTCTTCCACCTGGACCTCGAAATCCACGGGGCCGTCGTCCAGCCACCCAACTCCCCTCCGTCCCCTCTCCCCTCCTTGTTTCATTCAATCTAGCAGCCATGGATTTGGGTTCCTCAAGGCTGCCTAATTACTTTACTTTGTATGGATCCAATAATTTTGTTTGCTACAGAATAGCACCACCCTAGTTTGTCTACAATTATGTTTACGGTGATGCCCCTGCACAGGATGTGCAGCAAGCCTTCCAATCTGCTTGTTTCGTTTCTGTTAGTGTGTGTATGTGCAAAATGATAGGCGCCTACCTTGTATCTTTCTTTCTAGATAGCATTCTAGTGTGGTAACATATGATTTACAGTTGCCTGTTCATGATGCTATACAAACTCTGAAAATTGGTACTTCAGTCAAATGTGCTTCCTTTCTGAACAATTGTTTCTACTTCTCCATCCTGGAAACCGATTGCATGCTATCGTAGATGGGTCTGGGTGTGCAGTGTTGCTGTTGTGTTACTACTGTTGTGGTTTATGTTGACTGAAAATGGGATGCGTTGTTTCAGAGGAGTGCCACTGATCTGATACTGCGGGATCTACAAAATAACCCTGAGATGTGGCTGCAAGTGGTGCACATCCTGTAGAACTCCCAGAACCTCAACACCGAGTTCTTTGCCCTTCAAGTAAGCTTCTGCTCCAGAATGTTTTAATTTCAGTAGTTTACAAGGTTGTTCTCAACTGAATGAAGGTTGATCGATGTCGTGGATGCAGCGGATCTTCGATTAGACCATGCATGTTTTGCATTCAGTACAGCCAGCACTCTCCATTAATTACACTCTATTGTGGTTCACCGATTATATTAGGAAATGGCGCTGCTAATATTTTTCTTGTCGAACTCGTAACCGGTTTTAAGCAGTTAAAATGCCCAGTTGCTTCGTATCCTACTGGGCCATCTTTGTTTGTGTTTCCCTATTTATTTCGTAGTCGACCAGTTCTGTCCTTGCCAAACATGTATGTTCTGCACCAAGGAAACATTATATCCTGTTTTGTGTAATTGCAATTGACAAACAAATGCACATCAGATCTAATACTAATGATATTATTGTTCATACCATTGCTCTTCAGCATACGTGCCATTGATACTTGAGTAAATTAGCTGTTTGCTTGATCAAAAGCTTTTGTGCATGAATCTGTCCGTATTCTTACAACTGAGATACAACATGATACTATGTGCATAAATCTGTTTGCATTTCTTGATGTCATTTCTGGTACCAAATTCCAATCATATGACATGTCTCATTCTGAAAATGAATATGTAGAGATGCTTCATGATTTAGTCCCTAGCTGCTTTCTATATATTTTTTTATTTTTTTCTAACACTTCGATTTATTGGTAGGTGCCTTCGTTCAGCGTGTATGAACATATCGAGAAATGGTGTTTCCTCTCACTTAAGAGCTCCAGCCTAAAAGTGAAAGTGAAAAAGTCAGGAGTGTAGTTGTAGTAGTTATATGTTGTATCACATGTAATGGTGATGGTGAAATGAATTATGTAAAGATTGTGCTCTTAGCCAAAATTGGCATGTGGTTTGAAAATTTTCATTTCTTTGCTATTCTGACTGAAATAATTGTGTGGAAATTGAAACCTGGTTTGTCTTTAATTAGAACCTGACAAGTGGGTCCTAATAGTATTTGGCATCTAAAATGGGCATTTTCCAAATAATATTCATAGGGAAAAAACTAAAAATTAAGGAAATGGACTGTAAAAAGGCTGAGGCCCAATTGAGAAATAGATGCGACCCAAAAAATAAATGGTCTAAAAAAGGATCATGCCCTGGAAATAAAAAGGCTGTAATGTTGGGCTTGGCCCATGAAGTCAACCCAAAATTAATAGGAAAATTACATTAAAAATGCTGAATTAATGGGCTCGGCCCATGTAAAACACCCAATTGGACCGGGCTGAATCTTGTGCCACGTCAGATTGCCACGCTGGATGCCTACGTGGCCTGGGGAGGTTGCCAGTGACCAAAACGCCACAGTGGACTTATTTTGGTCATAAACGTTTGCGACCATTCCAGAAGAAAGGTTGCTATAGTCAGTTTACGACGCCCAGCTTTTGACCTTATGTTTTTGGTCACAAAAAGGTCATAAATGGAAATTTGTGACCTTTCAGTGACCAATAGTGGTGGTCATAAGTTGACATATTTCTTGTAGTGTATGCACGGGCAATCTGAGCCACGGGCACCACCACACTGAGCAAGGCAAGGGAGGTGAGCCAAGGTAAGGCCGAAGCTCGGGAGAAGCAGAACGATGCCAAGACCAAGCCCACAAAGAGCAAAGGAGACGAAGCAGACTCCCCCGGGCAAGATCCTTGCCGGGAGGCGGTTTTAGCAAACCCGGCAAGACCCTTGTCGTGGCAGCTCGCCCCACACCTACGGAGTGAGTCACCCTTGAGTCCACTGCCCCCATGGGGCAAGGATTCGGGAGACATCCCCGTGGTGGCATGCAGATCTTTGTGAAGACATTCAAGATCAGATACACCCTTTAGAAGATGATGATCCTTGGCGGGATCCCAGTCAAGGAGGACCACAAGGCCCCCGGCAAGAGCCTTCCCGGGGATGACAGCAGGCGCCACGGCAAGACCCTTGCCGGGGCCCCGGCAAGGCCCTTGCCAAGAACACCCGTAGGGCCACCATCAAGCCCACGCCAGTCAAACCTCCACCGTCGTTCGCATGCAGCTGCCGACCCAACCAGCTGGGCAGGCACCTGCGTGGAGGCATGCGGATCTTCGTGGAGACCCACCACTGCGCCACCTCAGCTGCCTGCCTGCCTACATGGCACCACGGGCGCCGCTGGCCAGGGCGTGTCTCGACACGAGAGGGAGCGGCGACGGACGAGACAGGGCTCTCCCCCGTCCCCGATAAAGCAAGGACACCTGGGCAAGACGCATTAAATGCGCCTTGTCATGTAATGCGAGGGATAACCTCACATCACTATACCCTTTCCACCTCCTGTGTGCCACTGTGGCAACCCCTTTCCTATAAAAGGAGGCCCGAGGCGACCAGGAGGAGGATTCGGCTTTTTGGAGCTCCTCACGCCCCATAGCTAGCTCAAGAACACAAATATACAATCCACCAAAGCAGGAATAGGGTTTTACGCATCCTCGCGGCCCGAACCTGGATAAACGAACCGTGTGCTATCTGTTTGATCTGCTCTTCTCACAACCCCGTGCCCCGCAACCGTAGTAGGGATTCTTGCGATCCCATAGGTGTCGCTCCCACCGACACTTCCGGTTGCATCATATACAACTCTTCTTCCAGAAATCCATTCAGGAATGCAGTTTTGACATCCATCTGCCAAATTTCATAATCATAAAATGCGGCAATCGCTAACATGATTCGGACAGACTTAAGCATCGCTACGGGTGAGAAAGTCCCATCGTAGTCAATCCCTTGAACTTGTCGAAACCCTTTCGCAACAAGTCGAGCTTTGTAGACAGTAACATTACTATCAGCGTCAGTCTTCTTCTTGAAGATCCATTTATTCTCAATTGCTTGCCGATCAATGGGCAAATCAACCAAAGTCCACACTTTGTTCTCATACATGGATCCCATCTCAGATTTCATGGCTTCAAGCCATTTTGCGGAATCTGGGCTCACCATCGCTTCTTCATAGTTCGTAGGTTCATCATGATCCAGTAGCATGACTTCCAGAACAGGATTACCATACCACTCTGGCGCGGATCTTACTCTGGTTGATCTACGAGGTTCAGTAATAACTTGATCTGAAGTTTCATGATCATCATCATTAACTTCCTCACTAATTGGTATAGTTGTCACAGGAACCGGTTTCTGTGATGAGCTACTTTCCAATAAGGGAGCAGGTACGGTTACCTCATCAAGTTCTACTTTCCTCCCACTCACTTCTTTCGAGAGAAACTCCTTCTCTAGAAAGGATCCATTCTTAGCAACGAATGTCTTGCCTTCGGATCTGTGATAGAAGGTGTACCCAACAATCTCCTTTGGGTATCCTATGAAGACACATTTCTCCGATTTGGGTTCGAGCTTATCAGGTTGAAGTTTTTTTTCACCTAAGCATCGTAGCCCCAAACTTTAAGAAACGACAACTTTGGTTTCTTGCCAAACCACAGTTCATAAGGCGTCGTTTCAACGGATTTCGATGGTGCCCTATTTAACGTGAATGCGGCCGTCTCTAAAGCATAACCCCAAAACGATAGCGGTAAATCAGTAAGAGACATCATAGATCGCACCATATCTAGTAAAGTACGATTACGATGTTCGGACACACCATTACGCTGTGGTGTTCCGGGTGGCGTGAGTTGCGAAACTATTCTGCTTTGTTTCAAATGTAGACCAAACTCGTAACTCAAATATTCTCCTCCACAATCAGATCATAGAAACTTTATTTTCTTGTTACGATGATTTTCAACTTCACTCTGAAATTCTTTGAACTTTTCAAATGTTTCAGATTTATGTTTCATCAAGAAGATATACCCATATCTGCGTAAATCATCTGTGAAGGTGAGAAAATAACGATATCCGCCACGAGCCTCAACATTCATCGGACCACATACATCTGTATGTATGATTTCCAACAAATCTGTTGCTCTCTCCATAGTACCGGAGAACGGAGTTTTAGTCATCTTTCCCATGAGGCACGGCTCGCAAGTACCAAGTGATTCATAATCAAGTGGTTCCAAAAGTCCATCAGTATGGAGTTTCTTCATGCGCTTTACACCGATATGACCTAAACGGCAGTGCCACAAATAAGTTGCACTATCATTATCAACTCTGCATCTTTTGGCTTCAACATTATGAATATGTGTATCACTACTATCGAGATTCATCAAAAATAGACCACTCTTCAAGGGTGCATGACCATAAAAGATATTACTCATATAAATAGAACAACCATTATTCTCTGATTTAAATGAATAACCGTCTCGCATCAAACAAGATCCAGATATAATGTTCATGCTCAACGCTAGCACCAAATAACAATTATTTAGGTCTAAAACTAATCCCGAAGGTAGATGTAGAGGTAGCGTGCCGACCGCGATCACATCGACTTTGGAACCATTTCCCACGCGCATCGTCACCTCGTCCTTGGCCAGTGTTCGCTTAACCCGTAGTCCCTGTTTCGAGTTGCAAATATTAGCAACAGAACCAGTATCAAATACCTAGGTGCTACTGCGAGCTCTAGTAAGGTACAGATCAATAACATGTATATCACATATACCTTTGTTCACCTTGCCATCCTTCTTATCCACCAAATACTTGGGGCAGTTCCGCTTCCAGTGACCAGTCTGCTTGTAGTAGAAGCACTCAGTTTCAGGCTTAGGTCCAGACTTGGGTTTCTTCTCCTGAGCAGCAACTTGTTTGTTGTTCTTCTTGAAGTTCTCCTTCTTCTTCCCTTTGCCCTTTTTCTTGAAACTGGCGGTCTTATTGACCATCAACACTTGATGCCCCTTCTTGATTTCTACCTTCGCAGCCTTTAGCATTGCGAAGAGCTCGGGAATCGTCTTATCCATCCCTTGCATGTTATAGTTCATCATGAAGCTCTTGTAGCTTGGTGGCAGTGATTGAAGAACTCTGTGAATGGCACTATCAACAGGAAGATTAACTCCCAGTTGAGTCAAGTGATTATGATACCTGGACATTTTGAGTATGTGTTCACTGACAGAACTATTCTCCTCCATCTTGCAGCTATAGAACTTGCTGGAGACTTCATATCTCTCAATCCGGGCATTTGCTTGAAATATTAACTTCAACTCCTGGAACATCTCATATGCTCCATGACGTTCAAAACGTCGTTGAAGTCCCGATTCTAAGCCGTAAAGCATGGCACACTGAACTATTGAGTAGTCATCAGCTTTGCTCTGCCAGATGTTCATAACATCTGGTGTTGCTCCTGCAGCAGGCCTGGCACCCAGCGGTGCTTCCAGGACGTAATTCTTCTGTGCAGCAATGAAGATAATCCTCAAGTTACGGACCCAGTCCGTGTAATTGCTACCATCATCTTTCAACTTTGCTTTCTCAAGGAACGCGTTAAAATTCAACGGAACAACAGCACGGGCCATCTATCTACAATCAAACATAGACAAGCAAAATACTATCAGGTACTAAGTTCATGATAAATTTAAGTTCAATTAATCATATTACTTAAGAACTCCCACTTAGAAAGACATCCCTCTAATCTTCTAAGTGATCACGTGATCCAAATCAACTAAACCATAACCAATCATCACGTGAAATGGAGTAGCTTTCAATGGTGAACATCAATATGTTGATCATATCTACTATATGATTCACGCTCGACCTTTCGGTCTCAGTGTTCCGAGGCCATATCTGCATATGCTAGGCTCGTCAAGTTTAACCTGAGTATTCTGCGTGTGCAAAAACTGGCTTGCACCCGTTGTAGATGGACGTAGAGCTTATCACACCCGATCATCATGTGGTTTCTGGGCACGACGAACTTTGGCAACGGTGCATACTCAGGGAGAACACTTTTTCTTGAAATTTAGTGAGAGATCATCTTATAATGCTACCGTCAAACAAAGCAAGATAAGATGCATAAAATATAAACATCACATGCAATCAATATAAGTGATATGATATGGCCATCATCATCTTGTGCTTGTGATCTCCATCTCCGAAGCACCTTCATGATCACCATCGTCACCAGCGCGCGACACCTTGATCTCCATGGTAGCATCGTTGTCGTCTCGCCAATCTTATGCTTCCACGACTATCGCTACCGCTTAGTGATAAAGTAAAGCATTACAGGGCGATTGCATTGCATACAATAAAGCGAAAACCATATGGCTCCTGCCAGTTGTCGATACCTCGGTTACAAAACATGATCATCTCATACAATAAAATTTAGCATCATGTCTTGACCATATCACATCACAACATGCCCTGCAAAAACAAGTTAGATGTCCTCTACTTTGTTGTTGCAAGTTTTACGTGGCTGCTACGGGCTTAGCAAGAACCGTTCTTATCTACGCATCAAAACCACAACGATAGTTTGTCAAGTTGATGCTGTTTTAACCTTCGCAAGGACCGGGCGTAGCCACACTTGGTTCAACTAAAGTTGGAGAAACTGACACCCGCTAGCCACCTGTGTGCTAAGCACGTCGGTAGAACCAGTCTCGCGTAAGCATACGCGTAATGTCGGTCCGGGCCGCTTCATCCGACAATACCGCCGAACCAAAGTATGACATGCTGGTAAGCAGTATGACTTATATCGCCCACAACTCACTTGTGTTCTACTCGTGCATATAACGTCAACGCATAAAACCTGGCTCGGATGCCACTGTTGGGGAACGTAGTAATTTCAAAAAAATTCATACGCACACGCAAGATCATGGTGATGCATAGCAACGAGAGGGGAGAGTGTTGTCTATGTACCCTCATAGACCGAAAGCGGAAGCGTTAGCACAACGTGGTTGATGTAGTCGTACGTCTTCACGATCCGACCGAATCAAGTACCGAACGCACGACACCTCCGAGTTCAGCACACGTTCAGCTCGATGACGTCCCACGAACTCCAATCCAGTAGAGCTTCACGGGAGAGTTCCGTCAGCACGACGGCGTGGTGACGATGATGATGTTCTACCATCGCAGGGCTTCGCCTAAGCACCGCTACGATATGATCGAGGTGGATTATGGTGGAAGGGAGCACCGCACACGGCTAAGAGATCTAGAGATCAATTGTTCTGTCTATGGGGTGCCCCCTGGCCACGTATATAAAGGAGTGGAGGAGGAGGGTGCCGGCCAAGAGGAGGAGGCGCGCCCAAGGGGGGGCAATCCTACTCCAAGTAGGTTTTGCCCCCCTTTCCTATTCCAACTAGGAGAAGGGGGAAGGAGGAGGTGGGGAGAAGGAAGGAGAAGGGGGGCCGCGCCCCCTTCCCTTTCCCAATTCGGATTGGGGCAAGGGGGGCTGCGCGCCACCTCCTGCTGCCTCTCCTCTTCCACTACTTTGGGCCCATGAGGCCCAATAACCCCCGGGGGGGTTCCGGTAACCCCCCGGTACTCCGGTATATATCCGATAACCACCGGAACCATTCCGGTGTCCGAATATAGTCGTCCAATATATCAATCTTCATGTCTCGACCATTTCGAGACTCCTCGTCATGTCCGTGATCACATCCGACTCCGAACAACCTTCGGTACATCAAAACTCATAAACTCGTAATATAACCGGCATCAAAACGTTAAGCGTGCGGACCCTACGGGTTTGAGAACTATGTAGACATGACTGAGACATGTCTCCGGTCAATAACCAATAGCAGAACCTGGATGCTCATATTGGCTCCCATATATTCTACGAAGATCTTTATTGGTCAGACCGCATAACAACATACGTTGTTCCCTTTGTCTTCGGTATGTTACTTGCCCGAGATTCGATCGTCGGTATCTCAATACCTAGTTCAATCTCGTTACCGGCAAGTCTCTTTACTCATTCCGTAATACATCATTTCGCAACTAACTCATTTAGTTGCAATGCTTGCAAGGCTTAAGTGATGTGTATTACCGAGAGGGCCCAGAGATACCTCTCCGACAATCGGAGTGACAAATCCTAATCTTGAAATACGCCAACCCAACAAGTACCTTTGGAGACACTTGTAGAGCACCTTTATAATCACCCAGTTACATTGTGACGCTTGGTAGCACACAAAGTGTTCCTCTGGTAAACGGGATTTGCATAATCTCATAGTCATTGGAACATGTATAAGTTATGAAGAAAGCAATAGCAACAAAATAAACGATCAAGTGCTAAGCTAACAGAATGGGTCAAGTCAATCATATCATTGTCCTAATGATGTGATCCCGTTAATCAAATGACAACTCATGTCTATGGTTAGGAAACATAACCATCTTTGATTAACGAGCTAGTCAAGTAGAGGCATACTAGTGACACTCTGTTTGTCTATGTATTCACACATGTATTATGTTTCCGGTTAATACAATTCTAGCATGAATAATAAACATTTATCATGATATAAGGAAATAAATAATAACTTTATTATTGCCTCTAGGGCATATTTCCTTCAAAACTAACTCGATTACATGATGAATCTCATCCAACTCCTCACCGACCAGCGAGCCTACGAAGGAATTACTCACTCCCGGTGGGCAGCATCATGGAACTGGCAATGGAGATAGGTTGGTGATGATGAAGATCGAAGATCCCTCTCTCCGGAGCCCCAAACGGACTCCAGATCTGCCCTCCCGAGGAAGAACAGGGCTCGGCAGCGGCTCCGTCTCGTGGATCTCTTTCTCCCTGATTTTTTCTGGAATAATGTGAATTTATAGTATCAGGGGGGTCATCAGCAGGGCCACCAGGTGGGTACAACCCACCTGGGCGCGCCAGGAGAGGGGGGCGTGCCCTGGTGGGTTGTGCCCACTCAGGTGCCCCTCTCCAGCAGGTCTTGCCTCCAGAAATTCTCTTTATTGATATAAAAAATCCTCAAAAGTTTCGTTCCATTCCGAGAACTTTTCTTTTTGCACAAAAACAACACCATAGTAGTTCTGCTGAAAACAACGTGAATCCGGGGTTAATTTCATTCAAATCATGCAAATTAGAGTCCAAAACAAGAGGAAAAGCGTGAGAAAAAGTAGATACATTGGAGACGTATCAGCACCCACCACGTCCGATCCAGCCTACTCTGACCCACCCGACCCCACATAAATTTGAGCATATCCGCACTCTGGCCAAAACCCTAGCCGCATTCCGCTCCACTCCCCTCTCCTCCCACAATACTAACCTCCTCTCCGGCCAGCTCCGGCCTTCTTCTACATGGCAGCGGCTGGATCCAACTCCGACATGTCCAGATCCAAGGACCGGGATCCCTTGCAGCCCCTAGGAGCAGATGGTCGTTTGTGCTGCTCTCCGACGCTCCTGGGAGGACTACGCCCTCCCGTGGTCTTCAGCGAGCAGCGGGAATCCATTGCCCAACTGCGGCCGGATCTGAGGCCAGTGGAACCGGGGACGGAGGATCTCGCCGCGCGTCGCCGGTAGCTATCACCACGGCCGCATGGCGCAACCCGGCCATGCTGCAGGAACCTTTTAGGTGGCACCTCGTCCCACGGCGTCAGGCACCAAAACGGTGGTCATTTTCGCCTCCATGACCAGACGTGAATCCGAACAGGAGGCTTTGGGCACGGCTTCAAGCGGAGGTGGTTGTCGTAGCCCTCGCAGCGTAGGCGGCCACGACAGCTCGCGACGCACAGGAAGCTTCGGCAGCCCATGAGGCGGCGTTGGAGGAATCCCTCGATGCCTGCATAGCCGAGAAGCGGCAAAGGAGGGCGGTCAAGGCGGTGGCAAAAGACCAAAGTCGAGCGGTTCGCGCCATGGCCGGACTACCCCCATGCAGGAGAAAGACGAGGACGACGACGGAAGCTCCGCCAGTGAGCAGATCCGCCTCGATCTGTTCTGCGTCTTCGACCGCTACTAGCGCAAGGACGATGTGAATGGCAAAAGCAAGGGCAAGGCCGGCCATGGATGAACTTCTTCGATCATCGTTTCGTTCGTAGTTAGTAGAGCATGTCAATTTTTGGTAGTCCGATGACATGTGTTTAGGTACGTACGCTACGTTGCATGAGCTAATATGGATTTGAGTATTTGATTTAGATGTATCCTGTTGTGGAGGAGCAAATTTGTGTGTTTGAGTATTTGATTTAGACGTATCCTGTTGTGGAGGAGCAAATTTGTGTGTTGTCTGATCACTGCCTGCGGATGCGCCCGAAATTTGGTACTTGTGGTTGTAGAGCTCTTTCGGTCATCATTTCGTTCGTAATTAGTAGAGCATGTCAATTTTTGGTAGTTCTATGACATGTGTTTAGGTACGTACACTATGTTGCATGAGCTAATATGGATTTGAGTATTTGATTTAGATGTATCCTGTTGCATGGCAGGCAAATTTGTCCGATCACTCCTCGGTATCCTGTTGCCCGGTCACTGCCTATGGATGCGTCTGAAATTTGATACTTGTGATTGAATCCACAAGAGGTACTTGAACCCTTTTTTTGCGGGCAAAGAAAGGCTTGAACTTAAAAGAGTGTTCCTTGTCAAAGAATGTGGTATGGATGCGTCTGAAATTTGATACTTGTGATTGAATCCACAAGAGGTACTTGAACCCTTTTTTTGCGGGCAAAGAAAGGCTTGAACTTAAAAGAGTGTTCCTTGTCAAAGAATGTGGCCTACTACCTGTAAAAGAAAGGCCAATCGCCCTGCGGGGTTGTTTGGACCAGAACTGTTCCACCCGTTAAGTTAGAGGGCTCCCGGTGCAGTTTCCTCGGTACTAAACATGTTAGCAGTGCTTGCCGCCTAGAGCACCAAAGATGTTTGGCTCTTTGCTCTGGAACACCGTGATACATCAGCTATGCAGTCCTAAAACTATGAGAGTAAGCTCAAGGAAACAGAGTAAATCAGCATACGGTCCTTTTTACAGCACAAGTTAAAAGGGACATTTCCGCAGTTCACATGGTACGAGGTACACGTAAATATACATATTTAAACATAAATTTATTAACAAGGTACTTGACAAACGACCCCAGAAAACCGACGTCCAGGTCGGCTCAAGCAACTATCAACGCCCTTAAAATAACGAATTTTGGGCAGGCAACAATCACAACTCATCTCATGCTTTTGCAACTTGCAGAGTAGCATGTGATTAGAAACAAGAGACCCGAGATTACCACGTGCTGATGAGAAGCTAGAATCCGGCCCATCCCGATGGCTGATCTACTTTCTTCGCTGCCCCCGTGCTCAATCTCTGGGAGGAACTCCCCTGGGCATTCGTTCTGTTCATCTGTGCTGCTGCTGCAGTGCTACCAGACGATGTGCCGAAACCCCACGCATCAGAGGAAGGCCCCGCATTCGTGTTCCGTATTAGGTTTTGCCTCCCATTGGTTGCATGGTCGACCTTTGGCCTGGCCTGAGCTTTCGCCTCAGGGAATGCCTGCCATGTCTTGGCCTCAGAGCTGGGTACCGAGGAGTTGCCTGAGAGCATTCCTTGCTCAACTTCCCACACCGTTCCTTCAATCCTCTCCTTCCGCTACATGGATTGTAAGTCTCATGTAAGATGCTAGAAATATTCTTAAGACAAATGTGTTGTACTAGATATACATAGAGTAAGCACTTGTGTGCAAAAAAAAAAAGATAGAGCAAGCACCTGGGATCCAAGTTCTGGTATCCTTGAGCTGACTTTACTTGAAGGCGGCGGTGTAGTCTCAGCAACAGTGCGCTTCAGCTCTTGAATTTCTTGGCGCTGGGAGCGGCAGATTGCCGACAGCTTTTCATACTTGGCTGTCATCTCAGCCTTCTCCGACGTGGTTTTCTTCAACTGCTCCTTCAGATTGGACACTTCATCTTCAAGCTCGGATGTCTTACCAGTAGCAGTAGTCCCTGAATGCAGATTGTTTGCATCAAAATCTGCGACAAAACTGTTGAAGGGATCGTTCCCAGATATAGTCTTGCTTTGTGGCTGTGATGCTTTATTTTTCACATAACCTTGTGGTTCCATGAAAAGATTTATGTCCGAACCACCCTTAAGTCCATTACTGGATACAGTGTTACTTGTTGTATTTCGTAAAGCCTGACCAGAATGACCATGCCTATCTCCAGGGGTAGTGGTGCTGATATCCACCCTACTTTGGTTATACTTTGATGAAGGTGATGGTTTAATTGGTTCCTCGTCAAACAAGGGATTCCTATTATCAGCAACTTGAGAACCCTGTGCATGTTGGGTCACCCAAAATGCACCTAGAGGTGCATCTCCGGCATTTGCACTTCCATGAGATGATGAGTTATCAGATTGTTCTCTTGGAGGTGCAGGGGGGTTCCTTTTAGGCGTCACATGTGTTCTTTTATAAGCACCTACACAGGCAAAACAAGATGGTAATAAAGTTAGACAGCAACCAGTCACACTATCTCTTCTGAGAATATTTAGAATAAACAATCAGACTCAAATAGTAAATACTTTGTTCTAGCACCCAGTGTGCTGTAAGGTGGCATGTCAGAAAGGTTATGTGAAGATAAGGTCATTTCACAATACCTAACACATGACAGTGTAGTGATTGACCCAGTCAGATGCCACAGAAGTAGCTCATAAGACAATCAATACAAACATTACCATTAATTTAATACCCTCTAAATGGAATGATGTAAACTCACGTATTAAACTGTATGGTACTACTCTACAACACCTGTAAAAATTATATAGATGCTTATATAACAATCTTATAATTAGGTGATGTAGGATCTATAAATAGCAGTTTCTATAATTATGAGGATGCGAAATGAGGACTTTTTATTTCATTAATAGACATGCAAAATTCCACTTCATCCAAAAAAATTATAAAGCCAAATTTATTAATGGCAGGTACTTCCTAATTTTACCCTCACAAAACAAAATATGATAGAATATATACAGAAATATGGAGTGATGCAAACATTGCATTTTTCTATTTCTGATAGGTCCATTTTTTCATGGCGCATCAAATACAATCATTGGAGTTATCCAATAAGCAAAAGAAAATTGTATTGATTAAATATGATTGCATACTCTACAAAAAATTCCGAAAGTCCAAACTCTCTAGGAAACACTGTTGTGTCAATCTGGTTTCCAAATAATAACAATGATGACTAATATTATAAATAGCACAGAGTGGGTTGTAACACGAGGGTATTTTTGTTAGCATAGTCCTGCTAATCGAAATATTTAATATATTCGGAGAAGAAGTGAAGCACAGCTACAGTTTTCTACCAACAAAAGAAAAAAACATGCAGATTCAAATTGTAGCCATTGCATGTGAAGGCAAGACCATATGATACAGAGCATGTATTCTCCTACAAATAGCATCTAAAGAAAACCTCACCATCGTCCTGCAAGCCCATAGAAATTGCTGCTGAAGCCCCATCAGGTAAACTCTTCTGTAACTCAAGAGGCAGTAGTTCGTTAACACGAAACCAGACCTGTCAATTGGATAAAATCTAACATCAGAAAAATGAAAACCATGCTTATTTGGCTCCTAAGACTACATGCAGCAGTCTATGACTAACCTAGTATCATGAAGATGAATGGCCAATCACCTGTGTGATATCTGGTCTGGCATTTGGAGATGCTTCCAGCATATCTTTGATCAGCCCTGTGACACTGGTGCTGTACTTAGGTTGTTCTGGAATGCGATAATTGCCATTAAGGACCTGCAACTTCGACTCTCCATCAAACGCGGATTTGAAGTAGCATATTCTATAGAGAAGACATCCCAGGGCCTGCCAATTGTGGAATACAAAGTGTTGCAAATCACTTCAACATACTTCGATTGCAAACATGTGGTTTGATAAACAGTAACTTCACAGTTGAGGATTTAGTTGTGATCCAACAACCTAATCATTCTGTTAGACATCACTCAAGATGGGGCTAGTGTGATAATTAAATCAGAGAATATATCACATGCTATGGCATTGGTTTAATTACTATTCAGATATATGAATAATGAAGATCACATGTTCAGATGTTATGGACTTACCCAAATATCAACCTTCTCACTAATAACTTCTCTTCTGTAGAGATCCCACATCTGAAAAACATGAATGCATAGATGAGACCACTGCAGGCCGTACGAGTAAAAAAATTGTATCCATCATGCCAAAAAGTTTTCATTAACCTCAGGTGCTCTATATGCCGGGGTCGTATGCTTCCTAATGATATCTTCCTCGATCCCCCTATCTTCTGGCTTGTCAAAGCATTTATGATTTGTTGACGTGCTTCCAAAGTCACATAGTTTCCATGCACCATCTAATCCAAGAAGAACATTTTCGGCTTTAAGATCCCTAAAGGAAGGAGGCAGAATGTAAAATCATGGTGAATTATGAAACATTAGTTTGCAAAACTTCAAAGCAAGTCCCACACTCATACCAAAGCTGAAACATTCATGCAGGTAAGAGTTGCTTGCACATGGTATTTGCTCACATGCAGATAGCCAAGCTACAACAAGGTATATGGATTCCGTACTGCAGGCAAGAATAGAAAGTAGTACGGGCAAACAAATAGCAGTGGGCAGTTTACTAACGTACCATCACTCCAGTAGTTGCTAAGTAAACTTAAGTCTACTAATTAAATAATGAAACGGAACAACATAACTGTGCAGAAATCTGACTTGTGATATTTGATAAAAATGCCTAACACTGATCCTTTCTATATAATGGAAATAAAACATGGATTCAATATCTGTAAATGACTCATTCCATGTACCTATGCGCAATTGGTGGTGACTGCCCATGCATAGCAAAAACCGCGTTGCAGACGTCTCTGAATATCAAAAGTGCCTTCTTCTCCTCATAGTAACCAGTACCTCTGCTCTCCATCGCACTCACCAAGGACTTCTCACAAAACTCCATCACAAGCAATGCCTCCTTTGTGCGGCCCATGTCAAAAACATCATGGGCAACCAGTGTGACGACATTGGCATGCCCTTTGAGGAGATTCATCACCTGGATCTCCTTCATGACAAGATCAAGCGATTCCGAGTCATTGCAAATGATATGCTTCAATGCATACTGCTTTGACGAGTGCAACGCGTCACATGCGAGATACACACAAGAGAAACCTCCTTGTGCAATGGCATTGCGTACTGTGATCTTCACATTCCTTACATCAATGGTGCGGCCTTCCACTCCAGTCTGTACTTTCCCCCCAAAGGGATTGAACCTCCGCATTCTCACAATAACCAGGACGAAATAAATGAAAACTCAGGGTTCAATACTTCTGCTAATGATTCTGCATAGATAAAAAGAGGTAAGAATGAAAATTCCGGCATGCACAACAAACACAAAGCCAACTATTTACTTGAGGAGAATAGAACATGATATTGTCTAACAGTCTAAGAAGCCCACGAATGAAATGCCCAATACTCTAGCTTCAACATTATTCACTGGCATCTGCATTAAGTGGTGAAAATCCTAGAATTATCCCTTATAGGCTGATGCTTGGCATTCTATTTTCTCCATGAGGCAATGCTCAACCACAAGCATAACCATCAGAATCAAGTGAAAACAAGGTGCATGATCCAACTTCAATCATGCATGTTTCCTATCCCTGGGTTCACCCGAGAATTTCAGAGTTCTCCATCAGTTAGAAGTTAATCACTCGCACCCCATCTTAACTGCAAAGGTCTTAAAATAACCGCTTGTCTTGGCATGATCTAGCTCAAATATGAACGAGGACAGACAAATAAGGCCGGATCTACATGCTGTGTCGAACTTATGGATGTTAGTGTGGGTTCAACTGATCACTGGATGACCACAAGTAGAAGCTCATGCCTACCTCAAAAGCCAACGCCCAAGATCGCGATGAGGTGGAACGGGAGCGGCAGTGGCCGCGAAGGTTGCAGGGGTTTGGGGTGCGAGGCGACGGCGGAGGCGGAGGCGCTAAGCTACGGCACGGCGGCGGCAGTGGGACAGCAGCAGAGATTTCATAGCCGCATTGGGTCGGATCGGAGCTTGGGTGGAGGATGGGCCATGAAAGGGAGAGGAAAGGTGCGGGATGGTGGAGAGGAGAAGTTGGTCAGATTCCAACGAGGGAGGGGCGCACCTCTTAGATCGGAGGTGGCCTCCGAGAGGCTCGCCGTCGCCGTCAGGAGGTTGAGACCACAATCTCGTGCGGTGCGGGAAGGAAGGTATCTCCGCTCCGCGTCTGGGATGCCTGGCGGAGAGAAAGACGGAGGGGAGGGAGAAAAGCCGCGACGTGGAGCGGCGGTGGTGGAGCAGAGGTGGCCTGTCACTTTGCGCTGTGCCCCGTGCGAGCGTGGTTACAAAGTACGTAGATTTTGGATACTAGTCGTGTTTATTTGGAAATTTTGTTTTTTTCCTCCCGTTCTTTAATGAAATGCCTGGCTTTCTAAAAAAAGAAAAATCAGATCTACTGCTATTAAGCAAATCATCTTTATCTTTATCTTTATCTTTATCTACTAATAAAACGACGTTTCTGGTCTCCGTCATTAAAATTATCCTTCAAGTTACTAAAAATTACCCACCAATGTCATCCATAAGTGGGAAAACGATTCGTTTTTTATTTCTTAACTCGCCACCGATAGCTCTTGGTTCATCTAAGAAAACGCCCTTACACAACATAACCTGCCTACTGGCCTGAGTGTTTCTCCACCTTCTAGGAGACCTGGGTTTGAAACCCGGTCAACCTCATTTTTGTAGCTTTTTTTCGCAAATTTCAGTTGGCGTAGTATAGAGCTATTTCGCCAAGTGTCGCTTAACAGATGGTCTACAAGGTACAATATGGTCAAAATATTCTCTTTTAATTCTTTTTTGCAGATTCAAGTATTTTTTAAATATTTATATCTTTCAAACCCCAACTCCAAATTTAGCATGCTAGATATGAAAATCGCCCAGAAAAATTTGTAGATTCTAAATGTAATGTTATCTTTCATGTTAATTATTTTTATGTTGCACCCTTAATTAGTACTTTCCTTTTTTATTAAAGACACGAATGTTTCTTACTCCCTTTTTTTATACGTCCCTTATTACCAGATTTCCATCATCATTTGTTCGTCCATTTGCACATAAAATAAAAAATAAAATAAAATATGTTCACAATTTTAAAAACTGTTTGCAAATAGTATAAAATGTTCATGAATTCAAAAAATATTTTTAATTTTAGAAAATGTTCAAAAATTTGAAAAAGTGTTCACAAATTTTAAAAATGTTCATGATTTCAAATATGTGCACGAGTTTTAAAAAATGATCATGATTTCACGAAATGGAGAGTGATAGTGTATCTCGATGATGCAACAAAATGTGGCCATGGTCATCGAAGATTATGAAAAAAAATCTCCCGTTGCAACACACGGGCTCTTTTGCTAGTAATAATAAAGCAAATTGGATTTCTTTCGTCCGTCATGGCATTTTTTAGAAAAGTCTCTCTATTTCAGAGAATTCAACCCGCAGTCCTGTTTTAAGTTAAAACGAATTGTTATTTTCGTATTTTACACAAAAGTCCTTGTCTTTTCTTTAAATCAACCCGCCGTCCGGATTTAAGTCAATCCCGAACCATTATTTTACATTTTTTGAAAACCCTCTGATGTTTTAGGTAATTCATCCGCACATCATGTTTAAGTCAAACAAATGCTTTTTAAAATCATCCATATCTTTTAAACCGTAACTCTGATTTGAACATGTTATATATGAAATTTGATTAGAAAAATATGTAGAATATGAATATGAGATTATTTTTACCTGTTAAGTACTTTTAAATATTATTTTAGAATATATTTGAGTCAAACCAAATGATTTTCTAAATTATATTATCTTTTAAACCATAACTTCGATTTTAACATATTATATATGAAATTTTATTAGAAAAAGGTGCGGAATCTAAATATGATGTTAATTTTACCTATTAAATATTTTTTAAATATTGTTATGGAAGCAAACTTATAATTTATAGCGCAAAATTCGTTTTTTTCATACCAGCGGCGATCTGGGTTGCAAATAAACACCCCACTATAACCATATACGGAAAAGAAAACACCGATAACTACACATGCATACCTCTGAAAAATGTCACAGGGGAAAACAACAGATTTCTCATCGCGAGAGTGAGAGAAAGCGAGTGAGAGAGAGAGGGGGGGAGAGAGAGAGAGAGAGGGAGAGGAAGAGAGAGAGAGAGACGCCTTAGGATTAACCATATTCACCACACGTTTTTTGTTGTTTTGTGTGAACACCGAGGCCATCGCCGGCGAGGGTGAGAAGGAGGATAAGCGGCAACACAAATATGATGCCTCGCAAAAATAAAAATGAGGGACCTATTGTGGTCTTGAGTGATGGTTGTTGAGTTAAGAGCGTGTGTTATGTTTTCTCTCCCGTTGCAACGCACGGGCTCTTTTGCTAGTTGATACAGAAAACCCCAAGAAGGGGAAATTCTTCGAAAACACTAGACCTATCGTCTTCTTTCTCTTGGACCGGCAAGCTAGTCTATGTTGTCTCTCCAAAAGTCAGGTCAACCAGTCTTTATTGTTTACGGATGGGAGGTCATCAAATGTATTGTCCTGTCAGAACAATGCCATACCTAAAAATACATTGTGCTGAAAGATCGATAGATCCAAGATTTCAACACCCATAATAACAAAAACTGACAACCCTCATGCCAGTACCGAGGCTTGCACTACATGACGGAGAGGATATCTGAAGGCCGACAAGCCTTGCAAATCATAACCTCACTGGCAAGAAAGACCGGCAGACGAGCACTTTTAACATGCTCCCTCTTACCCCCCTCTCCCCTCTTCTCACATGGGAGGTAAGAAGGTAAGAGTTAATCAAACTCACTACTCAATGCAATCAACGGCTCAGATCATTTTATACTCTTACCTCTCATGCGAAAGGGAAGGCAAGAGGGAGCATGTTAAAAAACCTCCCGACGGAGACCTATGGCAGCAAGGTAGCCCAATTCTTTTGAGGCAAAGGACTAGCCAAAACGGTCTCTTATGATAAGCAAAGCGTTCTTGAGGATACACAGGATTTTCATCTAGTCACTTTCACCATGTTGGTTTGATTCGTGTTAGGTACTTTGATAATTTAATATGTGGGTGGATCGGTGCTTAGTTGTTGTTCCTACTTGAACAAACCTCCTACTTATGATTAACCCCTTCACAAGCATCCGCAACTACGAGAAAAGTATTAAGAATAAATTCTAATCATAGCATTAAACTTTTGGATCCAATCGGTCCATTACGGAATAGCGCATAAACTAGGGTTTAAGCTTCTGTCACTCTCGCAACCCATCATCTAATAACTACTCCACAATGCATTCCCTTAGGCTCAGATATGGTGAGGTGTCATGTAGTTGACGTTCACATGACACCACTAAGGGAATCACAGCATACATACTATCAAAGTATCGAACACACATCAAGTTCACATGATTACTTGCAACATGATTTCTCTCGTGACCCCAAGAACAAAAGTAACTACTCACAAATGATAATCATGCTCAAGATCATAGGGGTATTAAATAGCATATTGGATCTGAACATATAATCTTCCACCAAGTAAACCATATAGTAATCAATTACAAGATGTAAACAACACTACTAGTCACCCACAAGCACCAATCTATAGTTCTGGTAATAAGATTGAACACAAGAGGTGAACTAGGGTTTGAGATGAGATGGTGTTGTTGAAGATGTTGATGGAGATTGCCCTCCCCAAGATGTGAGAGTTATTGGTGATGATGATGACGATGATTTCCCCCTCCGGGAGGGAAGTTCCCCCGGCGGAATCGCTCCGTCGGAGGGCAAAAGTGCTCCTGCCCAAGTTCCGCCTCGAGACGGCGGTGCTCCGTCCTGAAAGTCCTCTCCTTATTTATTTTCTAGGTCAAAATGACCTATATACCAGAAGATGGGCACCAGAGGTGGGCCTGGGTGAGCACAACCCACCAGGGCGCGCCCGAGGTGTCTTGTGCTAACCAGGGTGTCCCCCTCTGGTACTTATTTGCTCCAATATTCTTCATATATTCCATAAAAATTCCCCGTAAAGTTTCAGTTTGTTTGGAGTTGTGCAAAATAGGTAGCCTGGCGTAGCTTTTTCAGGTCCATGTTTCCAGCTACCAGAATTCTCCCTCTTCGTGTGTACCTTGCATATTATGAGAGAAAAGGCATTAGAATTACTCCAAAAAGCATTATTATGCATAAAAGCATCATAAATAACAGTAGGAAAACATGATGCAAAATGGACATATCAACTCCCCCAAGCTTAGACCTCGTTTGTCTTCAAGAGAAAACCGAAATCGAAAAACATGTCCACATGCTTAGAGAGAGAGAGGTGTCGATAGAAACAAATTACGGACATAAAAACATCGTGTTGATTATTATAACAACAACAAACTTAAACATAAGACTTTTATCATAGAACTTTTATCATAGACTTCTCATGAATAAGTGACAATTCATCACACTATCAAAGTATGAAGCATAAACTCTATTAGAGACAAACAGACTATGTTCTTTGTCAACTTTGCAACTACAATTCATCATCTTTTCAGGAAGGGGCGCGTATTGGAGCCTTTAGGCAAGTCCGCATACGGAACCATCATATAGTCTTCCATGATTGCTAACACTCGCCACATACACATGAGCAAAACGTTTCAACCAGACACATAAAAAGATAGGGGCTTATAGTTTCGCCTCCCAACGCATTCACCTCAAGGGTGATGTCAACAATAATAACTCATGCTACCCATATTCAACTGGACATATGTGCCTGCATCTTTTCTCACCACATGATGCTTACCAAAGGAGAAAAATAAAAAGGAATAGAGAGAAAACTTTGACTCTTTGCATAAAAGTAAATACATAAAAGTAAAAGATAGGCCCTTCGCAGAGGGAAGTAGAGGTTGACATGCGCTTATTTGTTTGTATGCTCAACCCCTTAGTGCAAAAGAACGTTATGTTGTATTGCCCCTTGTGATGGTAACCTTTATTATGCAGTCTGTCGCTTTTATTCTTCACGATCACAAGTTCGTACAACTCTTAATTTTCTCTTACACTAAATGATCTCACATTTTTAGAAGCAATTTTTATTGCCTTATTGCACCGATGACAACTTACTTGAGGGATCTTGCTCAATCCCTAGGTAGGTAAGGTGGACTCTTGAATATAAGATTTGGGTTTAAGGGTTTTTGGATGCACAAGTAGTATCTCTACTTGGTGCGGAATTTTTGGCTAGCAAAGATAAGGGGCAAGCACCACGTGTTAAAGGATCTATGACAATATGACTTTTATCTAAATATGAACAAACATAAATCATTAAGTTGTCTTCCTTGTCCAACGTCAACAATTTTGGCATATAATATTTTGATGGGGGCTCACAATCACAAAAGATTTCTAGGATAGTGTATTTATATGTGAATCTTGTGTTCCCTTATTAATTATTTCATGAGTTGCATCATTGACTAATACTATGTTTGTCAATCTCTAATAAATTTTTCTACTTATACTTTTCCTTATGTGGTGTCATCACCTACCATAAGATTAGCATATGATCTTCTTGATTTATTTCCTTTCCTTTTATTTATTTCATTTCTTTTTATTGCAACAAGAACATAAAGAAAGCAAAGATTCAAACTAAACTTTATTATATATCCCGCACATGATTACAAGGATAGATCACTAAGCAAACTCTCGAAAAGAAAGGATCAAACTAAACTTTTATTCATCTAAAGCAAAAGATCAAACTAAAATAAGTAAAGGCAAAAGATAGTGGGGCTGATACGATACCGGGGCACCTCCCCCAAGCTTGGCGGAAGCCAAGGGGAGTGCCCATACCCGATACTCAATTTTCTTTTGGTGATGAAGAAGAAGGTGGTGATGGTGTATTAGAGGTCATGTCCTCGGGTTTCCATGGCAGAGGTTCACCGTCATAAGAGGAGGAGTGAGTCTCACGAGTCCTACAACCGGCAGCCAAACTCATACCTTTGAACCTTGCCTCATATTCAAAGACTTGGTTTTGGAGATCGTAGATCTGGCTTTGGAGGAAGTTGATTTGCTCGTGGAGGGTAAAGACGATGTCCTTCATGGAATTGCCATCCACCTTGAGATCACATGTAAGGTTCGTTCCCATGAGGTGATTGACATTGAGTACACGCTCCACCATCCCCTTGCAATGGAAGACCTCCTGCTCCATAGCTTCAAGCATGGCCTCCACGGTTCCCGTCCCCTTGGGACCTTGCACATCGTGGATGTGAAGCACCCCCTCATGCATTTGGATGACTTGAGGGTGATGCACGACCTTCCGCAAATATGGGTTGGTGACGTTCTTGAAGAACTTGTCCTTGGAGGAGCTTGAAGCAGCCATGGCAGGTGGGATCTGACAGAAAACAACAAGGAAAAGAAAATAGAAGATTTCTCTGCGATACGGTGATCAATAGGTTCGGGGGGTATATAAAGATTTTTTTTATCTTGGGGGGTAAGCAAACTGTAGAAAAAGGAGTCCGGAAGGTACCCGAGGTGGGCACAACCCACCTGGGCGCGCCTGCCCTAGTGTCTTGTGCCCACCAGGGTATGCTTCCTGGTTGTTTCTTATTTTTCTAATTTTTATTATATTTCAAAACTGACAAAAAATATTTTTTGCGGATTTTTCGGAGTCCGTTTACTTATTGTATCACGTACCTCCTTATTTTCACGATTTTAGAGTGTTCCGGAAGGACTCTTTTATGTATTCTTTCGGTGTCAAAGTTTGAATATTATTACTTTCAACAATAATGGGTGTGACGCCCCGAGACCGTTGCGCCAGGTGTCTTCCAGTTATTCGCTGTCTTTGCCATGTCATTTGCTTGCGTGTTGCATCTTGTCATGTCATCATGTGCATTGCATCATCATGTTTTTCAAAACTTGCATCCGTCCGGGTCTCCCCGTTCCTTCCGTTGTCCGTTCTGAGCACAGACACACTTGTACGTGCCCGCGGCATGTCCGAAATAGTATTTTATAAGTGGCCGGAAAATGTTCTCGGAATGGGATGAGATTTGGCGTGCGGTCTTGTTATGATGTAGGTAGACCGTCTGCCAAGTTTCATCGCATTAGGAGTCCGTTTGAGGCCCCAATGGTTAACTATAGCGACAGTATAGCCGGTCGGGCGTTTTTGGTCTCCGAAAACAGTCGTCGGGTCTCTCTCTTCTCTTCTCTCAGCCCAAGGCTTTTCGCACAGCCCACTACCACTCACCGTCAGGCCCAACCTAACCTCTCCCGTCAGCCCGCGGCCCTCCTCACGCGCGCGTCCGAAAGCTGTCTCGGACCCGACCCGGGCAGTCGTCACCGTTGGGTCCGGATCATCCCCAAACATCTACAAAACATCATCGTTTTCTTATTTGAACTCCCTACCTATTTTTTTCGGAACGTCCGATTACGATCGGAGGGACTAACCGCCCTAAACTGGTATGTTTTGCTATATATAGTTCCCCTTTGTCCATTTCTAGACAAACCCTAAATTCTAGGCATGTTGTTCCTCGCGCCGCCGCCAGGAGCATCTTCCTCGGGATCCCTCCCGATCCACCTACCTCCTCCTCTGTTTCTGCATCTGACCAGCCCTGCCACGCCTCCACCTCGACCGCGGCCATCTTCCACTGCCCGAGCTCCTACTTCCCGAAGCTCCTCCTCGTGCGCCCCCTCCTAGACCCTGCTGCCGGACCCGGACCCGGACACCCCTGCGACCAAGCTCGCCCGGAGGCCACCAAGCCGCTACCTTCCTCCAACCTTGATGCCTCGCCACCGTCCGTCTCCGGCGACCGGATCCCGCCGAAGCACCGCCGAACAGGCCGACCTCGCCTCCCTTTCTCTCTCTCTACCGTTGCTCTCTCTCCAGCACCTCACCTCGCGGCCTCTCGTTCTTCAGGGTGAACAGGGACCTCGCCATGGCCACTGGATGGAGCTCCATCGCCGTGGATCCTCACCGGGATCCGCCTCCCCGCGTCCAGATCGACCGGTCTCCTCCATCCCCCTCTTTGTCTACTGCTAGGAGCGCCGCCACCTGTCTTCGTCGCCACCAACAGGGAGCACCAACGCCGCGCCGCCCCGACGAGCCTGCCAGCCGGCGACCTCGACCTGCAAGCCGGCTTCGTGCCACCGCCCAAGGACCCCGCCGCCATGGCCTCGAACTCTGCCGCCTCGCGTCGCCCTCCCCATTGTCAAGTCCCCCGCTGCATCCTCTGCTTCCCCTGCTCGCGGCGACCTCGCGCACCTGCATCGATGGGGGTCAACGCACCCGAGCACGTTTATCGGGTCCTTGCCCAGCCGCCTCTACGAGGCCACTCCACACGTGGGCCAGCTGGCCATGCCAGGCCCAGCTCGCGCCGTCCCAATGGCCACACTGGGTGAGGCCACACCCCAGCGCCCCACATTTTGTTTTTTTCTCCTGTTGGGCTTGTCCCAGTTTCGGCCCATACAGCATTTTTTTCCTGTCTGTGATTTAGACATTATCCAGTGTTTCTCTGTTTTGCAAAAGAAACCTCAGCATTCATGCATTTAATATCTAATTAACCGTGCATTGGATTAAAATAAGTTATATATGAAACATGACTAGAATTTCGTCTAGTTTCATAATTTGCAACTTTCATCTATGTTTAAGATGCTTAAACTGCTGTTTGCATTAATTTGCTCCTATGCCATGTTAAAATGTTTTATTTCATCACTTAATAATCATAGCTCCAAATTTAATAAACTTTATATGTAAATGGGGTAGAAAAATGCCTAGTTTAACATGGTGGCAGTACTTTCCATGTTTAACAACTCTAAAATTGTGTATAGGGCAGATCAGTACCAAATCTAATATATGCTCATGAGGATTTTTTCTGGAATTGTTGTTTGTTGTTCCGGCCTCATTTAAACTTGCCTAGATAGGTAGTTTTCATTAGCTTCACCTCTTGCCATGTTAATCAATATTTAATATTGTTGGGTACATAAAAGAGATCGAACTAAATAATTTGTTGTGGTGTTTCGTCAATATGCAACTCGTTGCATATTGAGCTCCACTTAACTTGTAGTTTTGCTTGTGCACTTTGCCATGCCATGCTTCATTAAACCGGACATGCATCATACTTGGTTATGCATCATGTCATGATTATGTGATATTTGATTACCATGTTGTTTGCTTCTTTCCGGTGTGCTTCTTCGGGTTGGTTCCGTTAACGTTGCGTTTGTGAGGATTCGTTCGACTTCGTCCGTTTGTCTTCTTCATGGACTCGTTCTTCTTCCTTGCGGGATCTCAGGCAAGATGACCATACCCTCGAAATAACTTCTATCTTTGCTTACTAGTTGTTCGCTCTATTTCTATGCCGCGCTACCTACCATTTGCTTTATCATGCCTCCCATATTGCCATGTCAAGCCTCTAACCCACCTTTCCTAGCAAACCGTTGTTTGGCTATGTTACCGCTTTTTCTCAGCCCCTCTTATAGCGTTGCAACGGGAGAGAAAACATAACACATGCTCTTAACTCAACAACCATCACTCAAGACCACAATAGGTCCATCTCCTTTATTTTTGCGAGGCATCATATTTGTGTTGCCGCTTATCCTCCTTCTCACCCTCACCGGTGATGGCCTCGGTGTTCACACAAAACAACAAAAAACGTGTGTTGAATATGGTTAATCCCAAGGCGTCTCTCTCTCTCCCTCTCTCCTTCCTCCCTCTCTCTCTCTCTCGCTTTCTCTCACTCGCGATGAGAAATCTGTTGCTTTCCCCTGTGACATTTTTCAGAGGTATGCAGGTGAAGATTAAGTTTGTTCCATGTTGGAACATGGTTATGTTGGGATATCACAATATCTCTTATTTAATTAATGCATCTATATACTTGGTAAAGGGTGGAAGGCTCGGCCTTATGCCTGGTGTTTTGTTCCACTCTTGCCGCCCTAGTTTCCGTCATACCGATGTTATGTTCCTTGATCTTGCGTTCCTTACATGGTTGGGTGTTATGGGGACCCCTTGACAGTTCGCTTTGAATAAAACTCCTCCAGCAAGATCCAACATTGGTTTTACCATTTGCCTCACCACCACCTACTTTTCCATTGGGAGTCGCGCTCCTGAGGGTCATCTTTATTTTAAGCCCCCCGGGCCAGTGCTTGTCTAAGTGTTGGTCCGAACTAGAGTCCTTTGTAGCGCCACCTCAGGGAAACTTGAGGGCTGGTTTTAGTTGTACGGAGCGCTCATCCGGTGTTGCCCTGAGAACGAGATATGTGCAGCTCCTATCAGGATGTCGGCGCATTGGGCGGTCTTGCTGGTCTTGTTTTACCATTGTCGAAATGTCTTGTAACCGGGATTCCGAGCCTGATCGGGTCTTCCCGGGTGAAGGAATAACCTTCGTTGACCGTGAGAGCTTGTCATGGGCTAAGTTGGGATACCCCTGCAGGGTTATGAACTTTCGAAGGCCGTGCCCACGGTTATGGGCAGATGGGAATTTGTTAATGTCCGGTTGTAGAGAACTTGAAACTTAACTTAATTAAAATGCATCAACCGCGTGTGTAGCCGTGATGGTCTCTTTCCAGCGGAGTCCGGGAAGTGAACACGGTTTTGGTGTTATGCTTGAATGTAAGTAGTTTCAGGATCACTTCTTGATCACTTCTAGTTCACGACTGTTGCTTTGCTTCTCTTCTCGCTCTTATTTGCGTATGTTAGCCACCATATATGCTTAGTGCTTGCTGCAACTCCACCTCACTACCTTTCCCTACCCATAAGCTTAAATAGTCTTGATCTCGCGGGTGTGAGATTGCTGAGTCCTCGTGACTCACAGATACTTCCAAACAGTTGCAGGTGCCGATGATACCATTGCAGATGACGCAACCAAGCTCAAGTGGGAGCTCGATGAAGATCGTGTTTGTTGTATTGTTTCGTTTCTAGTTGATCGGTAGTGGAGCCCAGTTGGGGCGATCGGGGATCTAGCATTAGGGGTTGTCTTTCTTTATTTGGTTCCGTAGTCGGACCTTGATTGTATTCTGGATGATGTAATGCTATATTTATGTATTGTGTGAAGTGGCGATTGTAAGCCAACTCTTTATCCCTCTCTTATTCAGTACCTGGGATGTGTAAAGATTACCCCTCTTGCGACATGTCTACTATGCGGTTATGCCTCTAAGTCGTGCTCCGACACGTGGGAGATATAGCCGCATCGTGGGTGTTACAAGTTGGTAATCAGAGCCCTCCCCAACTTAGGAGCCCCTGCTTGATCGAATCGCTGGCGTTGTTGAGTCTAGAAGAAAATGTTTTGAGTCTTATAGGATTATATATATCGGAGAGTAGGATTCTTTTTACTCCTCGGTCCCTTCATCGCTCTGGTGAGGCCTCCTGACGTAGAGTTTTGACTCTTCTCTCCTCAAATTTCACAAAAAAAATTTGGATCACGCGGGTATCTTGGAATCGTTCCGATGGTTTTGTGATGAGAACATTGTTCTTGGTGCCTCCTGACATTTAGGGGTTGTGGCAGTGTCCCGGGGAGTTGAGCTCCGAGGTGTTGTCGTCAGAATTTTATCCTTGCAGTTCTGGAATACCTGAGTTCGCCGACATCGAAAATCTCTTTTATGCAGTTGTTGGTGAGATAACCTCGACGCCACCCAGTACTGGGGCGGGAGTTCGGGAGTATTGCCATAACTCATATAACGGATGCTTTTCGAAGGTTGAGGTAAATGATTTCCAAAGGTTTCTTGGTTATGTGTTGAAGGATGGATACAGTTGGATGTAGGATTTGCTAGTTTTGGGTGAGATATTATGCTTCCCCTGTATCCCCAACACCTGATTGCATAACCATAAAGTTTCGAGAGTTTATAAGTGGGAATTCAAGTAGCTCCTAGGATATCTTTCTGACAGATGTATGATATGAAATTGGGGTTCGACGTCTAGTGGTCCGCCTATCCACGGTTGGTTTTACAGTGGTCTCGTTGTGTCTTAAAGAGTCCTTGGCTATGATGACTCGGGGACGCTTCGTATGTCATGTGCACTGCCTTGTACATGATGGTGCTGTACGATCGAGCCCGTGAGGGACCCACCACAAAAACTTCGGACGAAATCTCTATCATATGTTTGTTCCGGCTTATTCTGCAAGCCAACCCTTTGTTTTGTTTTGAGTTGTGGTATTCGAGTTGCTTCGAAGTCAAGTGTTGATTCCATACCTTTCCTAAGCGGTGTTCTCATACTCCTATGTGAATACCAATCCTTCATGATAATCGAGATTGTCATGTCAATCCTTTTCAACCGGCGTGTTTCTCTCCAAGTGGATCCGATCATTTTCAGCATTCACAAGATCAACTCAAAGTCTTCTCAACGTTGTTTGTTTCATCCGTTCCCAAGTTGCCTTTGTTTCCCCTCCCTCCCACCCTTTTTCTTCAAGGACTCAGATTTCTTAATCAAATATCCTTTTTATTGACGGGAAGTCTCTTCAGTCTTTTCTTTCAATGTTTTACCCGGTGTTTCTTATGAAGATGCTAAGGGAGCTTCAAGTTCGTCACTCTTCACTCGTTTTCTTCTCCAGTGGATTCAAGTCAAGCTTTGTTGATCATATATTTTCCTTGTTGCAATGCTTTCTCATACCGGTGCACCTCTTAATCATCCACCTCTCGCTATTCATTTGTTTCGAAGTGCTGCAGATATCTCAGAAGATTCGTGTTTCCACTCTGCATTCTTCAAGTTCTTTTGAGGATGTTATTTCATTTATGCCATTTAATTCAACCAGTACAATCTCTCTTTTCAAGCAATCATTTCAACAATGTATCTTTTGAGCAGGCCCTAACCAACAGGTCTTTTCCCAGGATCTTACCTGACTCTTCTAATCTTCACAGAGTTACTCTCAAATTCTTTTTTTTCTAAGTTTGACGTAAGAATGAATTATAATCAGTCATGTGTATTTCTCCAAGATCTTTCAAATTCTTGTCATCGTCGGTTCAACCTTTCTAATTTTCATCCCGGAGTATCTCATCAATATTCATGGTGGTGTTTCTCATCGTCATTCTCAACATGTGAAGACCGAAGAAGAGTTTTCCTCCAAATCTTATCCGTTCTTTCAAAGATTGATGGTGCTAGCCGTATGCCATCCTCTCATAATTGTTTTTGATCGTGAGAATTCTTTTCACCCATCCGGAGCATTTCATGAGTTGTTTCCATTTCTTTCCTCCGAAGGCCATCTTTTCAAATATTATTCATTCCAGCTTTTAGCTATTGTTCTCCAAATGTTACCGGTGCTTCATTAAATTATTATCCAATCAGCTCGTGATCTCTTCATTCTCTTGTATCTAAATTTCCCCAAGTATCTTTGTTCGTTTTCAAATTCTTACCAGTGATTCATCCCTTTACTTCGTTCATTTTTCAATTCTTACGGTGGTTCGTTCAAGAATTATCTTTCTTCGTTGTCATATCAATTCATTCGTTGTTTCAATCCTACCGGCGGTTCATTGAAGACCTTCTCAAGTTTATGCTATATCTATCTTAATATTTTCTATGAGAATAAGTAGTATGCCACATCAGTTGCTTTTCATCAATTTAAATTGGTGAAGGATAAGCATAATGTAATTCTTATTTTTGTTTCATCGAGTAAATTCAATTCCTTATTCCGGAGGCTCATCAAGTTCTCAGTTTTCAATTGTTTCATCTTTTCTTTCCCGGAGTTCCAAGCTCCCGCAATTATATCACCATGGAGATCCATCTAAATCATTGCAAGGATTCACCTTGTGTTTTCAACTTCTCTTTCGTTTGATCATTCTTTTATTACCGGAGTTCTTCAGGGAGGCTCTACATGATGGTTCATCAAAGATTTAATTCCTTCTCGAAGTGCTCATCAAGATTCTTTTCATAGGAGCTCAAGTATTCTTCATCTTGCATTTCTAAGTGCAGTTTTCCTATTTTATCTTTTGAGGTGGTGTTATGTCATTCTTGATAATTTCCCTTCGTGTTTCATGATTCACAATTTATCAAGAATGAGGTAGTTTAAATCCATCAATCTCTTCATTGGAATTATCTTGGGTTATATTTCACCTAAAGCTTTCCCTAAGGATTGTTGCTATTTATGGTGCTTATAAATGATCCAAGTTCTTCATTTATCCTCCCAGTGAAATAAGCTTCTCGACTCCTTGTTGACCTCAATCCACTCTATTGTTTCTGTTAGTGGCAGAATTTCACCTCGGTTTTGAGATGTTCTCCATAAGCCCACTTAAAGCTTATCCTTTCGTTTTTGATAATCCAACGACTCCGCTCTAGCATTTGTTGTAAGCGTGCTCTCCCAAGATCTTGTTTTCCTCCATTTAGTAAATGCATTTTTTTCATTTCTTCCGGAGGCATTGTGATGTTGCACTCTTCGACCCATCATCCCATTTGTTTTCAAAGATCATGTTCTTTCCTTTTGTTTATCCATTCAACTGGAGTGTCGTGCCCTCTTTTCAAGTTCTCTCATTCTATCAAGTTTTGCCTCTTTTCTACCGGAGTGTTGTCTAAAATCTTTCTTACCTCTTTTGCCATTCTTTCAATAGTTTCGGAGGCAGTGTGTTGTTGATTTCATCAAGTATCCTCTCATCTTGTCAAATTCGTGTTCTATTCCTTCCATTTACAGTCGGAGTGCTTTCCAAATTTATATCATTCTTTTTCCTTCTCTATCTTGTTTTAACCGGAGTGTTGTGGCTATCATTCCTCTTCTAACCGGACTCTCATCCAAGTACTTTCATTTTGCCAAGCCCATATTCTTTACCTTCCATTTCCAGACGGAGTGTTGTCGTAATTGATCCTTATCGTTTCTTGTACATCTCATTCTACCGGAGTGCTTGCATGTACTTCTTGTCCATTGCATCCTTTTTCTTATGTCTTTCAACCTATAAGGTTCTAGTAATGTTCCTTGTTCCTCTTATCTAACGGAGTGTTTTCAACTTTTTTCATCTTCATTGCATTCTTTCTTTCAATTTGTTCAACCTCTCAAGGCTCATTGGTTTAACTCGTTTGTCAAAGAAGCAACTTAGTTTTACCTCTTCTCTTCCTCTTCCGTTTCCCTCCGGTGCCATCCTAGATCTCAGGACGAGATCCTCTCGTAGTGGTGGAGTGTTGTGACGCCCCGAGACCGTTGCGCCAGGTGTCTTCCAGTTATTCGTTGTCTTTGCCATGTCATTTGCTTGCGTGTTGCATCATGTCATGTCATCATGTGCATTGCATCATCATGTTTTTCAAAACTTGCATCCGTCCGGGTCTCCCCGTTCCTTCCGTTGTCCGTTCTGAGCCCAAACACACTTGCACGCGCCCGCGGCATGTCCGACATAGTATTTTATAAGTGGCCGAAAAATGTTCTCGGAATGGGATGAGATTTGGCGTGCGGTCTTGTTATGTTGTAGGTAGACCGTCTGCCAAGTTTCATCGCATTCGGAGTCCGTTTGAGGCCCCAACGATTAACTATAGCGGTAGTATAGCCGGTCTAACGTCGGACGTTTTCGGTCTCCGAAAACAGTCATCGGGTCTCTCTCTTCTCTTCTCTCAGCCCAAGGCTTTCCGCACAGCCCACTACCACTCGCGTTCATGCCCAACCTAACCTCACCTGTCAGCCCGCGGCCCTCCTCGCGCGGGCGTCCGAAAGCTGTCCCGGACCCGACCCGGGCAGTCGTCACGTTGGGTCCGGATCATCCCCAAACATCTACAAAACATCACCGTTTTCTTATTTGAACTCCCTACCTATTTTTTTCGGAACGTCCAATTACGATCGGAGGGACCTAACCGCCCTAAACTGGTATGTTTTGCTATATATAGTTCCCCTTTGTCCATTTCTAGACTAACCCTAAATTCTAGGCATGTTGTCCCTCGCGCCGCCGCCAGGAGCATCTTCCTCGGGATCCCTCCCGATCCACCTACCTCCTCCTCTGTTTCTGCATCTGACCAGCCCTCCCATGCGTCCACCTCGACCGCGGGCATCTTCCACTGCCCGAGCTCCTCCTTCCCCGAAGCTCCTCCTCGTGCGCCCCCTCCTAGACCCTGCTGCCGGACTCAGACCCGGACGCCCCTGCGACCAAGCTCGCCGGGAGGCCACCAAGCCGCTACCTTCCTCCAACCTTGCTGCCTCGCCGCCGGACATCTCCGGCGACCGAATCCCGCCGGAGCACCGCCGAACAGGCCGACCTCGCCTCCCTTTCTCTCTCTCTACCGTTGCTCTCTCTCCAGCACCTCACCTCGCGGCCTCTCGTTCTCCAGGACGAACAAGGACCTCTCCATGGCCACTGGATGGAGCTCCATCGCCGTGGATCCTCACCGGGATCCACCTCCCCGTGTCCAGATCGGCCGGTCTCCGCCATCCCCCTCTTTGTCTACTTCTAGGAGCGCCGCCGCCCGTCTTCGTCGCCACCAAAAGGGGGCACCAACGCCGCGCCGCCCCGGCGAGCCTGCCAGCCGGCGACCTCGACCTGCAAGCCGGCTTCGTGCCACCGCCCAAGGACCCCGCCGCCATGGCCTCGAACTCTGCCGCCTCGCGTCGCCCTCCCCGTCGTCAAGTCCGCCGCTGCATCCTCTGCTTCCCCTACTCGCGGCGACCTCGCGCACCTGCATCGATGGGGGTCAACGCACCCGAGCGCGCTGATCGCGCCCTTGCCCATCCACCTCTACGAGGCCACTCCACACGTGGGCCAGCTGGCCATGCCAGGCCCAGCTCGCGTCGGCCCAATGGCCACACTGAGTGAGGCCACACCCCAACGCCCCACCTTTTGTTTTTTTCTCCTATTGGGCTTGTCCCAGTTTCGGCCCATACAGTGTTTTTTCCTGTCTCCGATTTAGACATTATCCAGTGTTTTTCTGTTTTGCAAAAAAAACCTCAGCATTCATGCATTTAATATCTAATTAACCGTGCATCGGATTAAAATAAGTTATATATGAAACATGACTAGAATTTCGTCTAGTTTCATAATTTGCAACTTTCATCTATGTATAAAATGCTTAAACTGCTATTGGCATTAATTTGCTCCTATGCCATGTTAAAATGTTTATTTCATAACTTAATAATCGTAGCTCCAAATTTAATAAACTTTATATGTAAATGGGGTAGAAAAATGCCTAGTTTAACATGGTGGCAGTACTTGGCATGTTTTACAACTCTAAAATTGTGTATAGGGCAGATCAGTACCAAATCTAATATATGCTCATGAGGACTTTTTCTAGAATTGTTGTTTGTTGTTCCGGCCTCATTTAAACTTGCCTAGATAGGTAGTTTTCATTTGCTTCACCTCTCTCCATGTTAATCAACATTTAATATTGTTGGGTACATAAACGAGATGGAACTAAATAATTTGTTGTGGTGTTTCGTCAATATGCAACTCGTTGCATATTGAGCTCCACTTAACTTGTAGTTTTGCTTGTGCACTTTGCCATGACATGCTTCATTAAACCGGACATGCATCATACTTGGTTGTGCATCATGCCATGATTATGTGATGGTTGATTACCATGTTGTTTGCTTCTTTCCGGTGTGCTTCTTCGGGTTGGTTCCGTTAACGTTGCGTTTGTGAGGATTCGTTCGACTTCGTCCGTTTGTCTTCTTCATGGACTCGTTCTTCTTCCTTGCGGGATCTCAGGCAAGATGACCATACCTTCGAAATCACTTCTATCTTTGCTTGCTAGTTGTTTGCTCTATTGCTATGCCGCGCTACCTACCACTTGCTTATCATGCCTCCCATATTGCCATGTCAATCCTCTAACCCACCTTTCCTAGCAAACCGTTGTTTGGCTATGTTACCGCTTTTGCTCAGCCCCTCTTATAGCGTTGCTAGTTGCAGGTGAAGATTAAGTTTGTTCCATGTTGGAACATGGTTATGTTGGGATATCACAATATCTCTTATTTAATTAATGCATCTATATACTTGGTAAAGAGAGGAAGGCTCGACCTTATGCCTAGTGCTTTGTTCCACTCTTGCCGCCCTAGTTTCCGTCATGCCGGTGTTATGTTCCTTGATCTTGCGTTCCTTACACAGTTGGGTGTTATGGGGACCCCTTGACAGTTCGCTTTGAATAAAAATCCTCTAGCAAGGCCCAACCTTGGTTTTACCATTTGCCTCACCACCACCTACTTTTCCCTTGGGAGTCGCGCTCCTGAGGGTCATCTTTAATTTAAGCCCCTCCGGGCCAGTGCTTGTCTAAGTGTTGGTCCGAACTAGAGTCCTTTGCAGCGCCACCTCAGGGAAACTTGAGGGCTGGTTTTAGTTGTACGGAGCGCTCATCCGGTGTTGCCTTGAGAACGAGATATGTGTAGCTCCTATCGGGATGTTGGCGCATCGGGCGGTCTTGTTGGTCTTGTTTTACCATTGTCGAAATGTCTTGTAACCGGGATTTCGAGCCTGATCAGGTCTTCCCGGGTGAAGGAATATCCTTCGTTGACCGTGAGAGCTTGTGATGGGCTAAGTTGGGACACCCCTGCAGGGTTATGAACTTTCGAAAGCCATGCCCGCGGTTATGGGCAGATGGGAATTTGTTAATGTCCGGTTGTAGAGAACTTGAAACTTAACTTAATTAAAATGCATCAACCGCGTGTGTAGCCGTGATGGTCTCTTTTCGGCGGAGTCCGGGAAGTGAACACGGTTTTGGTGTTATTCTTGAACGTAAGTAGTTTCAGGATCACTTCTTGATCACTTCTAGTTCACGACCGTTGCTTTGCTTCTCTTCTCGCTCTTATTTGCGTATGTTAGCCACCATATATGCTTAGTGCTTGCTGCAACTCCACCTCACTACCTTTCCCTACCCATAAGCTTAAATAGTCTTGATCTCGCGGGTGTGAGATTGCTGAGTCCTCGTGACTCACAGATACTTCCAAACAGTTGCAGGTGCCGATGATACCATTGCGGATGACACAACCAAGCTCAAGTGGGAACTCGATGAAGATCGTGTTTGTTGTATTGTTTCATTTCCAGTTGATCAATAGTGGAGCCCAGTTGGGGCGATCGGGGATTTAGCATTAGGGGTTGTCTTTCTTTATTTGGTTCCGTAGTCGGACCTTGATTGTATTCTGTATGATGTAATGCTATATTTATGTATTGTGTGAAGTGGCGATTGTAAGCCAACTCCTTATCCCTCTCTTATTCAGTACCTGGGATGTGTAAAGATTACCCCTCTTGCGACATGTCTACTATGCGATTATGCCTCTAAGTTGCGCTCCGACACGTGGGAGATATGGCCGCATCGTGGGTGTTACAATGGGCGTACCTGAGGTATAATGTTTTATTAGTTGCCCATTAACAACCTTCCGGTTAGTACATTCAGAATTATTTATTTTGATGGCTCCAGACCGATAAACCTCCTCGATAACATAGGGTCCTTCCCATTTTGAGAGGAGTTTTCCTGCAAAGAATCTAAAACGAGAGTTGTACAAAGAACATATTCTCCAACTTTAAACTCACGCTTTTGGATCCTTTTATCATGCCATCTTTTAACTTTTTCTTTAAATAACTTGGCATTTTCATAAGCTTGGGTTCTCCATTCATCTAAAGAGCTAATATCAAATAACCTCTTTTCACCAACAAGTTTGAAATCATAGTTGAGTTCTTTGATTGCCCTTTATGCTTTATGTTGTAACTCGAGAGGCGAATGGCAAGCTTTTCCATAAACCATTTTACAAGGAGACATACCCATAGGATTTTTATATGCTGTTCTATAAGCCCAAAGTGCATCGTCTAATTTCTTAGACCAATTCTTCCGGGACCTATTGACAGTCTTTTGCAAGATTAATTTTATTTCTCTATTGCTAAGTTCAACTTGACCACTAGACTGAGGATGATAAGGTGATGCAATTCTATGGTTGACATCATACTTGGCAATCATTTTACGGAAAACACCATGAATGTAACATCCCAAATTTCCAATTTGGAATGTTATACATAGATCATTCATGCATATCATATTTTGCTGCATTTCATTTCGTGATCCTCGAAATTTTAAGCAACTCAAGGACCCTCGGAGAGAGTCGGGGATTTCACTGTTTTCATATTTGAACTCTATCAAATATTGAAACGAGGATTTTTTTTGGTTTAATTATTTTTCTCTCCAAAAATATTTCATATTAAGAAAATATGAGAGGAGATAATATGACTTCTCCAAAATAAATGTAATATTGGAGGAAGAATATTAAAACCAAATATTTGAATTTATTCGGAGTTTATTGCTATTTTATTTGAATTAGGAAAATTGCATGTTTTTCAAAATTGCATTTTAAGGCCAAGAAAATGTTCATCTTGTTCTAAATATTTTATTTAGACGGTGAAAATTTGTTTTCGCATTTTTAGATTTTTATTTATTTTTCTAGGATTTATTTAAGTTACGGCGAATTTTTTTTAAATCTTTGCCGACTGGGCCGAAGCCCAGCCAGCCGACCCAACTTAGCCGAGCCGTCCGCCTCGTCCCCGACGCGGAGACCGGCGCCGCCGCAAGCCGAGTTCGACCGGGACTCCTCCCCGCGCCGCCTTGCCCCCTCCCCAAGCTAGCTCCCCTCCTTATATACGCCGCGCCCGCAGCCCCACACCCCCACCCGAACCACCCCGCCCCGCCACCTAGCACTGCGCTGCCGCTGCCGTCGCCACCCTACCGCCTAGCACCGCGCCGCCGCCTGCCGTCGCCGCCCCGCGCCACCCGCCGCCACAGCCGGACCTCGCCGGAGCCGTCCCGCCTCGCCGGACCTCGCCGGAGGTATAAGCCACCATTGCCGCCGTTTGGTTTTATTTTTTAAACCGGTTCGGTTTTTTTAGAAAACCCTAGGTTCGGTTTTTTAGATCGGTTCGCCGGTTTTCTCAGTTTGGTTTATTTAGCGGACGTTCATCCGTAAGTTCGTTTTAACGAACGATGTTCACTCGTTAGCCGCAGACAACGAACGTTCATTCGTTAGCTTGTTCGTCAGTTTTCTTTTTCTCAGATTTTTTCGCGATTATTTTCGATCGCGATTTCTGATCCAATTTTTGTTTTAGTTTATCTTTTCGCTCGTTTATCGGAATCAGGCGATTCAAGCACCTAGATCTTCGTCTCGAAACCCTCTTTCTGTTTAACTAACTTGAACAAGATTTTGATACAGTAAAATTTGACCTTAGTCCAGATTAGTAATCGGATCTTGTTTCTTTCGCAGTTTGACTTTCGTTGCTCCGTTTGATTTGATTCTTTTTGCAAACCGGAGTTCTTAAGTTGAACTTTTTGGTTAGATCTCTTATTTGAGTTTACTCGTGCTTATTTGCTTGATTTCTTATGTATGCTATTGTTGTTTGCGATAGAACACCCGGAGTGCGAAGCGTGCTACTACGAGTCTCTAGGTTTTGCGGATCATCAGCAAGGCAAGTAACACATTGATCATACTCTTTTCATACCTAGTTTTTATGCATTAGCTCCAATCCTCAAACGTTGCATGATTAGGATGTGTTTAACATGTGGGATTGGGAAGTAGTTGATGAGGTAGAACCTATTGCCCTGTTATTATCAAACCATTGGGAGTTACTTCTATGTATTGCTTATATTGCTATGCTATGCTCGTAGACGTGGTTTGGGCGAGTGAAGCCATGAAATATGTGAGGTTATTAATTAATGGTTCAACTTAAGGTGGCAACTTGAATACACATCTGGGTGGATTGTTTGTCAGGCACCTGGAGAATCCATTGTTGTCCTAGGATATCCCGGAGTACCTGTGTGATAATCCTACGGTCCGCCACCCAGGCTCAAAGGGAACTGAGATATTTCATGCTAGAAACTTCTGTGTGCAGCCACGAGCTATTATGGGCTCTAGCATAGTTGAGTAAGTTGCGTGAAGTTCTTGAAGAGGTAGACTAGTAGGTAGTCGGGTTGTAGGTGGTATAGTCTATCCGGAGTAGAGAGTTAATGCTTCTGAAAAACTGTGTCTCGGTCATCCGTTTCTCAAACATCATGTAGTGCGAGAAATCCAACGGAGGAAATCGATTCTTGTGGGGAAAAGTACGCAAACCACTGCAGAGTTCGGTCATCCGTTTCTCAAACATCATGTAGTGCGAGAAATCCAACGGAGGAGATCGAGTCTTGTGGGGAAAAGTGCGCAAACCTCTGTAGAGTGTATAAACTAATCATGGTTAGTCGTGTCCCCGGTTATGGACATCTTGAGTATCTAGTACTTGGATTATCATATGTATCTCATCACTCTAAGTTAATATTGTTGGGTTGATAATTAATTTTAATTGGAATTGAGTTGGAGGAACCTTCTCAATGATGTTTCAACTACCATGATAGTTAAATAAAATCTATTCCTTTGTTGTAGGGGAAAATTGGCTTTTCGCAAAACTTTAACCGTGGAGCTTTCCACCAGCCAAATATGCATCTAGTGATAGCATTATTCTGTTTTGCTCTACTGTGTTACATTGCCAACATATTCCATGTGCTGACCCATTTCGGGCTGCAACGTATTATGTTGCAGACTTTTCAGACGAGGAGTAAGGTTCGTTAGGTCGTTGCCGTGCAGCTCAGCTATGCCATTGGAGTTGATGGACTCACTGTATCTTCCAAGCCTTCCGCTGTTATCGTATTAGATGGCCTTAAGCCATATTTATTGTAATAAGTTCTCTTTTGAGACATTCGTTGTAATAAGTGTGTGATTGCCACTCTGTTATAAATCCTTTGAGTATTGTGTGTGTCAGCATTACCGATCCAGGGATGACACTGAAGCACAGAGACTTGACTGTTTGTGGTCGGGTCGCTACAAGATGGTATCAGAGCACACGCTGAATGTAGGACACGACCACTAAGCTAAAGCCCTAGATCACTACTCTCTTCTCATTTCTGACTCCTCTGCATTTTCTACTCTTTAGGATGGCGAACACAAGGAACAAGTTTGCACAACCGGATGAAGACGCACCCTTTGGACAACACTTGAAGGAAGTCACCAGGTACCTGAACATTGGAATACCAAGCTTCACCGGGACTTACAACGCCACATTACCAGAAGAGGAGCGATGGATGATTCAAGTTCAAGTTCCAGGAAGGACATTCGCGCCAGTCACCAAACCCATAGAGTTTTCCTTTGATGCACCAACCTGGAGTCTAGGAAAGAGCATGGCAGCTCACATCACCATGGGACGCATTGGAGAAGTTTACCATAAGGAGCTTAAGGATACTATCTACCAGATTTGTGGGCACCGAGATGAGCAATGGGAGATGATCAGCACCAGGAAGGATAGATCAATCGCTGCTTTCATCCAGGAGCTAAACCAGCACATTCGTCGCTAGGAGAACCAGATGTGCGCAGGCATGATAGATCTGAAGAAGGCAATGACAAGGATCATGGAACTGGAGGAAGAACTCAAGGCTACACGTGAAGATTATGAGGAGGAAATCGTCGTACTAGTGGAGAAGAATGACGATCTGGAAAGGAAGCTAGGAGTTTTCATGGGAGACCCCGCGCCAGGAGGAGAAGACGAAGAACCCAAGGAGATTCGTTCTGAGGACTACATCATCAATCGACAACACCGACTCGGACCCCGATGATAGCGATGATGACTATGAAGACGAAGCTGGAGCAGACATTATGGAGTCTTCGACCGAGCAATATTTCTAGTAGACCACCACATCAGTAGTAGTATTCCACCATGTATATAGTATAGTCCAAGCACTTTTGTAACAATAGTTAGATCGATTGTATGCCCTTGCTTGATTGATTGAGTGATATTATTGTGTTTGTATCATGTGCATATGGGTAGTGTTTTCTCACTAGACCTCATTCTATTCTATTCTCTTCCCTCTAAACCCTCAGATGCCTCCGAGACGTGACCCCGGATTTACTTTCCCACCGGAGCCCACTCAGTTGATCCAGCAGCAGAATACCCTGATGCAGGTGTTAGTTCAGAATTAAGGCAACAACAAAAACAACCCATCACCACAACCACCAGTTGACAACCTAGCCTGCTTTCTGAGGTTGCAGTCGCCGGTGTTTTCCAGCAGCACTGAGCCGATAGTGCCATATGATTGGCTCCGCAGGATTGGAAGGGAGTTAACCACTACAGGATGTACAGATGCTGAGAAGGTGCATTTTGCCGCACATCAGTTGGATGGACCAGCAACCTCATGGTGGGAGAATTACATAGTCACCTATCCTATAGCCACTATTACATGGGATCAGTTTCAGCAAGCATTCCGCACCTCCCATGTCTCAACAGGAGCTATGAGCATGAAGAAGCGTGAGTTTCGCAACTTGCGCCAGGGGAACCGTATTGTGGCTCAGTACGTGGATGAGTTTAGCAAGTTATCTTGCTATGCCCCTGACGATGTGGCCACAGATGCCGCGAAGCAGGAGAAGTTTATGGAAGGGCTGAACAATGAGATGAGCATGCAGTTGATGGTGGCAACATTCAACAACTACCAGGAGTTTGTAGATAAGGCTCTTATGATTGAAGGGAAGCAACAACAGATTGAGAGCCATAAGAGGAAGTATGGACAAGGAAGGTATAATTCAGGAGCTCAGCAGAAGCCTCGCCTAACCCCGAACTCGGGAGGACTTGTTCATAACCATGGAGGCCACACCCACAATGGAGGAAGTACCCATAATCATACTAGCCCAAGGAATGGGAATGGGAATGGAGCAAGCAACAATCAGAACCGCCCCAATCCAGCCACACCCGCCAAGAGAGACCTAAGCCACGTTACTTGATTCAAGTGCGGGAAGACTGGACACTATGCCACGGAGTGCCCTGAAGCGAAGAATGGAAATGGTAATGGGAGCGCTGGGAAGAAGCCCAATCCATTCAACAAAGGACAAGTGAACCACGTTAACGTGGAGGAGGTTGAAGAGAATCCAGACGCGGTTATTGGTAAGTTTTTGGTTAAGTCTTTTACCGCCCTTGCTCTTTTTGATACTGGTGCATCGCATTCATATATATCAAGGGGATTCATGGATAAGTTTAAACTACCAACCCAAACCCTTAGGACCCCTCTGTTAGTGAGTTCACCTGGAGTAGAGTATATGGCTAGTCGATGGTGCGACCAGATACCCTTAACCATTGGTAGCCATGTTTTCCCGTCAGACCTAATAATTTTGGAGTCACAAGGATTGGATGTGATATTAGGTATGTACTGGTTGCCAAAGTATGGAGGAAGCATTGACTATGTTAGTAAATCAATTTGTCTCACCACCCCAGAGGGAAAAAGGATCAAGTATGTATCTAGACATGCGCCTAGGACTTGGAAGTGTGCTGATGCAGGACGGAAGAGTTGTTTCGTATGCCTTGCGACAACTGAAACCGCATGAGTTAAATTATGCCATGCATGACTTGGAGTTGGCTGCCGTAGTGCATGCATTGAAGACTTGGAGACATTATCTTATTGGAAACCATTGCGATGTATACACTGACCATAAGAGTTTGAAGTACATTTTCACACAGAAGGAGTTGAACCTTAGGCAGAGGAGATGGTTGGAGCTTATAAAGGATTATGACATGAAACTTCACTATCATCCAGGCAAGGCCAATGTCGTAGCAGACGCTTTGAGCCGGAAGAGTTATGCCAACACACTCATAAGCGTAGGATTGCCAAAGGAGTTGGCAGAGGATCTCAGGAACTTCGATTGGAGATTGTCCCTAGAGGTTTTGTTGCAACAATGAAGGTTCAGTCTACATTGTTAGGAAAGATTCGAGAAGCTCAGAAGGATGACAAAGAGATCGCGAGATAAAAGAGAGAATGAGCAAAGGAAAGGCCAAAGGTTTTCGTGAGGATGAACACGACACCTTGTGGTTTGAGGACTGTGTTTATGTTCGCAATAACACAGAGATTAGGAAGTTAATACTTCAGGAGGCTCATGACTCACCATACTCGATTCACCCCGGAAACACCAAGATGTATGTGGATTTAAAGGAGCGTTTCTGGTGGACTGGTATGAAGAAGGATATTGCCGAGTATGTAGCCGTGTGTGATGTATGTCAGAGAGTGAAGGCAGAACATCAAAAGCCAGCCAGATTGTTAAAACCTATGCCGATACCCGAATGGAAGTGGGAAAAGCTTGGCATGGATTTTATCACCGGATTGCCCAGGACCAAATCAAAATATGATTCTATATGGGTAGTAGTTGATCGCTTGACCAAAGTAGCTCACTTTATCCCAGTGAAAACCACCTACACAAGTGCGAAGTTGGCCAAGATATACATGACCAGGATCGTATGTCTGCATGGAGTTCCTAGGACCATCGTATCAGATAGAGCAACACAGTTTACCTCAAAGTTTTGGCATCAATTGCACCAGACTTTGGGAACGAGGTTGGAGTTCAGTACAACATTCCACCCGCAGACAGATGGACAGAACGAGAGAGTCAACCAGATTCTGGAGGATATGTTGAGGGCATGCGCGCTAGATTATGTATCTAGTTGGGATGACAATTTTCCCTACGCAGAGTTCTCGTACAACAACAGTTACCAGGCCAGTTTGAAGATGGCACCTTTCGAAGCTTTATATGGAAGGAGGTGTAGGATACCGCTGTTGTGGAATGAAGTTGGAAACAGACAATTATTCGCACTAGATTTGATTAAGGAATCAGAAGAGAAGGTTAAATTGATTAGAGATAGACTGAAGGTAGCTCAGTCCCGACAGAAGAGTTATGCGGATTCAAAACGCAAGGAGCTAGCCTATGAAATTGCATACGGAGTGTATCTTCGAGTATCACCACTCCGAGGAGTTAAGCGCTTTGGAGTTAAGGGAAAGCTAGCGCCACACTTTGTGGGACCATACAGAGTTTTGGAACATATGGGAGAGGTTGCTTATAAGTTGGAATTACCCGAAGGATTGTCAGGAGTTCATGATGTCTTTCATGTTTCATAGTTGAAGAAGTGTCACGCTGAGATGGCCGATATACTGCTAAGAGATACGGTGCCCTTGGAGGAGATTCAGTTGGACAGTGATCTGACCTATGAGGAGAAGCCAGTCAGGATTCTTGAATTTGCCAGCCGAGTCACCCGCAGCAAGGTCATCAAGTTTTGCAAAGTTCAGTGGAGCCACCATACCGAAGATGAAGACACCTGGGAACGAGAGGATGATCTTCGCAAAGACCACCCACACCTATTTTCTAGCCAACCCGAATCTCGAGGGCGAGATTCATCTTAAGGGGGGTAGGTTTGTAACATCCCAAATTTCCAATTTGGAATGTTATACATAGATCATTCATGCATATCATATTTTGCTGCATTTCGTTTCGCGATCCTCGAAATTTTAAGCAACTCAAGGACCCTCAGAAAGAGTTGGGGATTTCACTATTTTCATATTTGAACTCTATCAAATATTGAAATGAGGATTTTTTGGTTTTAATTATTTTTCTCTCTGAAAATATTTCATATTAAAAAATATGAGAGAAGATAATATGACTTCTCCAAAATAAATAAAATATTGGAGGAAGAATATTAAAATCAAATATTTGAATTTATTCGGAGTTTATTGCTATTTTATTTGAATTAGGAAAATTGCACGTTTTCCAAAATTGCATTTTAGGGCCAAGAAAATGTTCATCTTGTTCTAAATATTTTATTTAGACGGTGAAAATTTGTTTTGGCATTTTTAGATTTTTATTTATTTTTGTAGGATTTATTTATGTTTCGGTGAAATTATTTATAAAAAAATCTTCGCCAACTCGGCCGGAGCTCCGCCAGCCGGCCCAGCTCAGCCGAGCCGTCCGCCTCGTCCCCGACGTGGAGACCGGCGCCGCCGCAAGCCGAGTCCGGCCAGGACTCCTCCCCGCGCCGCCTTGCCCCTCCCCAAGCTAGCCCCCCTCCTTATATACGCCGCGCCCGCACCCGTACACCACCACCCGAACCACCCCACCCCGCCGCCTAGCACCGCGCCGCCGCCGCCGCTGCCATCGCCGCCCCGCCGCCTAGCACCACGCCGCCGCCTGCTGTCGCCGCCCCGCGCCACCCGCCGCCGCAGCCGGACCTCGCCAGAGCCGCCCCGCCTCGCCGGACCTCGCCGGAGGTATAAGCCACCATTGCCGCCGTTTGGTTTTATTTTTTAAACCGGTTCGGTTTTTTTAGAAAACCCTAGGTTCGGTTTTTTAGATCGGTTCGCCGGTTTTCTCAGTTTAGTTTATTTAGCAGACGTTCATCCGTAAGTTTGTTTTAACGAACGATGTTCACTCGTTAGCCGCAGACAACGAACGTTCGTTCGTTATCTTGTTCGTCAGTTTTCTTTTTCTCAGATTTTTTCGCGATTATTTTCGATCGCGATTTCTGATCCGATTTTTGTTTTAGTTTATCTTTTCGCTCGTTTATCGGAATCAGGCGATTCAAGCACCTAGATCTTCGTCTCGAAACCCTCTTTCTATTTAACTAACTTGAACAAGATTTTGATACAGTAAAATTTGACCTTAGTCTAGATTAGTAATCGGATCTTGTTTCTTTCGCAGTTTGAGTTTCGTTGCTCCGTTTGATTTGATTCTTTTTGCAAACCGGAGTTCTTAAGTTGAACTTTTTGGTTAGATCTCTTATTTGAGTTTACCCGTGCTTATTTGCTTGATTTCTTATGTATGCTATTGTTGTTTGCGATAGAACACCCGGAGTGCGAAGCGTGCTACTACGAGTCTCTAGGTTTTGCGGATCATCAGCAAGGCAAGTAACACATTGATCATACTCTTTTCATACCTAGTTTTTATGCATTAGCTCCAATCCTCAAACGTTGCATGATTAGGATGTGTTTAACATGTGGGATTGGGAAGTAGTTGATGAGGTAGAACCTATTGCCCTATTATTATCAAACCATTGGGAGTTACTTCTATGTATTGCTTATATTGCTATGCTATGCTCGTAGACATGGTTTGGGCGAGTGAATCCATGACAGATGTGAGGTTATTAATTAATGGTTCAACTTAAGGTGGCAACTTGAATACACATCTGGGTGGATTGTTTGTCGGGCACCTGGAGAATCCAGTGTTGACCTAGGATATCTCGGAGTACCCGTGTGATAATCCTACGGTCCGCCACCCAGGCTCAAAGGGAACTGAGATATTTCATGCTAGAAACTTCCGTGTGCAGCCACAAGCTATTATGGGCTCTAGCATAGTTGAGTAAGTTGCATGAAGCTCTTGAAGAGGTAGACTAGCAGGTAGTTGGGTTGTAGGTGGTATAGTCTATCCGGAGTAGAGAGTTAATGCTTCTGAAAAACTGTGTCTCGGTCATCCGTTTCTCAAACATCATGTAGTGCGAGAAATCCAACGAAGGAGATCGAGTCTTGTGGGGAAAAGTGCGCAAACCTCTGCAGAGTGTATAAACTAATCATGGTTAGCTGTGTCCCCGGTTATGGACATCTTGAGTATCTAGTACTTGGATTATCATATGTATCTCATCACTCTAAGTTAATATTGTTGGGTTGATAATTACTTTTAATTGGGATTGAGTTGGAGGAACCTTCTCAATGATGTTTCAACTACCATGATAGTTAAATAAAATCTATTCCTTTGTTGTAGGAACAAATTGGCTTTTCACAAAACTTTAACCGTAGAGCTTTCCACTAGCCAAATATGCATATAGTGATAGCATTATTCTGTTTTGCTCTACTGTGTTACATTGCCAACATATTCCATGTGCTGACCCGTTTCGGACTGCAATGTATTATGTTGCAGACTTTTAAGATGAGGAGTAAGGTTCGTTAGGTTGTTGCCGTGCAGCTCAGCTATGCCGTTGGAGTTGATGGACTCACTGTATCTTCCAAGCCTTCCGTTGTTATCGTATTAGATGGCCTTAAGCCATATTTATTGTAATAAGTTCTCTTTTGAGACAATTGATGTAATAAGTGTGTGATTGCCACTCTGTTATAAATCCTTCGAGTACTGTGTATGTCAGCATTACCGATCCAGGGATGACACTGAAGCACAGAGACTTGACCGTTTGTGGTCGGGTCGCTACAATGAATAAAGTGTGAACCACCATCAGTCATTAAATATCTAGGGACTACAAACCTTGGGAAAATAACTTCCTTAAGCATTTTAATAGAGGTGTTGTGATCAGCACTACTGGTTGGAATAGCTTCTACCCACTCATTATCAATATCAACCAAAATATGTGTATACCCATTAGAGGAAGGAAAAGGTCCCATGTAATCAATGTTGGGGGACGCAGTATTTCAAAAAGTTTCCTACGATCACGCAAGATCTATCTAGGAGATGCATAGCAACGAGAGGGGAGAGTGTGTCTATGTACCCTCGTAGAATGAAAGCGGAAGCGTTTAGTAACGCGGTTGATGTAGTCGAACGTCTTCGCGATCCAACCAAACAAGTACCGGACGCACGGCACCTCCGTGATCTGCACATGTTCAGCTCGGTGACATCGCTCGTACTGTTGATCCAGCTGAGGCCGAGGGTGAGTTCCGTCAGCATGACGGCATGTTGATGGTGATGATGAAGTTACCGATGCAGAGGTTCGCCTAAGCACTACGACAATATGACCGAGGTGTAAAATTGTGGAGGGGGGGCACCGCACACGGCTAAAGATCAACTTGTGTGTCTATGGGGTGCCCCCTCCCCCGTATATAAAGGAGGGGAGGAGGAGGCCGGCCGGCCCCAAGGGGCGCGCCCAAGGGGGGAATCCTACTCCAAGTAGGAATCAGTCCCCCCTTTCCTAGTCCAAGTAGGAGAAGAAGGAAGGAGAGGGAGAGGGAGAGGGAAAGAGGGGCCGCGCCCCCCTCCCCTAGTCCTATTCGGACTCCCCTTGGGGGGGGCACCTCATGGCTGCTGCCCTCTCTCTCCTCTAAGGCCCACTAAGGCCCATTACTTTCCCGGGGGGTTCCGGTAACCCCTCCGGCACTCCGGTTTTATCCGAAACTATCCGTAATACTTCCGGTGTTCGAATAACATGGTCTAATATATCAATCTTTATGTCTCGGCCATTTAGAGACTCCTCGTCATGTCTGTGATCTCATCTGGGACTCCGAACAATCTTCTGTACATCAAATCATATAACTCATAATACAAATCACCATCAAACGTTAAGCGTGCGAACCCTATGGGTTCGAAAACTATGTAGACATGACCGAGACTTATCCCCAGTCAATAACCAATGGCGGAACTTGGATGCTCATATTGGTTCCTACATATTCTACGAAGATCTTTATCGGTCAAACCGCATAACAACATATGTTGTTCCCTTGGTCATAGGTATGTTACTTGCCCGAGATTTGGTCATCGGTATCATCATACCTAATTCAATATCATCACCGGCAAGTCTCTTTACTCGTCCCGTAATGCATCATCCCGCAACTAACTCATTAGTCACATTGCTTGCAAGGCTTATAGTGATGTGCATTACCGAGAGGGCCCAGAGATACCTCTTCAACAATCGGAGTGACAAATCCTAATATCGATCTATGCCAACTCAACAAACACCATCGGAGACACCTATAGAGCATCTTTATAATCACCCGGTTACGTTGTGACGTTTGATAGCACACTAAGTGTTCCTCCAGTATTCGGGAGTTGCATAATCTCATAGTCATAGGAACATGTATAAGTCATGAAGAAAGCAATAGCAATAAACTAAACGATCATAGTGCTAAGCTAACAGATGGGTCTAGTCCATCACATCATTCTCTAATGATGTGATCCCGTTCATCAAATGACAACACATGTCCATGGCTAGGAAACTTAACCATCTTTGATTAACGAGCTAGTCAAGTAGAGGCATACTAGGGACACTCTGTTTTTCTATGTATTCACACATGTACTAAGTTTCTGGTTAATACAATTCTAGCATGAATAATAAACATTTATCATGATATAAGGAAATATAAATAACAACTTTATTATTGCCTCTAGGGCATATTTCCTTCAGTCTCCCACTTGCACTAGAATCAATAATCTAGATTACACAGTAATGATTCTAACACCCATGGAGTCTTGGTGTTGATCATGTTTTGCTCATGAGAGAGGCTTAGTCAACGGGTCTGCAACATTCAGATCCGTATGTATCTTGCAACTCTCTATGTCTCCCTCCTTGACTTTATCACGGATGGAATTGAAGCGTCTCTTGATGTGCTTGGTTCTCTTGTGAAATCTGGATTCCTTTGCCAAGGCAATTGCACCAGTATTGTCACAAAATATTTTCATTGGACCCGATGCACTAGGTATTACACCTAGATCGGATATGAACTCCTTCATCCAGACTCCTTCATTTGCTGCTTCCGAAGCAGCTATGTATTCCGCTTCACACGTAGATCCCGCCATGATGCTCTGCTTAGAACTGCACCAACTGACAGCTCCACCTCAAGCCGGCAATCAGACCCATGGGTTCACACGCCCATGGGCACCCGACCCGAATGGGTAGGGTATGGGTTGTCGACTTCGCCCATGGGTCTTACCCATGGGTAACCCGATTAGTGGTGGGTAGGGTATGGGTATTGGTTCATGTCCGTGGGTTACCCGATGGGTCGCCCGATTAATATTAACAATTAAATAAATTATTTATTCTCCATTATAGTTTATTTTTTGAATCTATAAATACACTAACATATAACGTGCTACATCTAGCACGGTCACATAGAAAACCCAGCGATCAGCCCATCAGTAGGCCTTTTGTCACTTATCTAAGTGATGTCTTTCCCACATTTTTGTCGGCCATTTGTTCAGCTATTAGCCCGTGAAAAATTGGTAGGTGCAGACTGCCTTGTACTACAGTGCCCCAATACATTTGGCCCATAATGGCTGAAGAGTGAAGACGGCACAACGTAACACATGCACTCGTATCTTTAGTACCACCTTGCTAGTTCGAGTGGATGTGAGGGAGAGCACTGCCTATAAATTAGAGGCCACTGAATCATCACTTAGTACTAGCTGTGTCCGGTCCCGTTGACCTACAGTACAAAATATAACACATACATCACCTAAATGAAATAAATAGTGTTTGACCCAAGGGATGTCCGGTAGGGTCGGGTTACCCGATGGGTACGGGTGTGGGTCTATTTGCATGCCCATGGGTAGGGTCGTGGGTTTGGGAAGGACCCGATAATGTTATCGGGCATGGGTCTGGTAGAGGTTCACCCGACCAAACCCGACCCGATTGCCAGGCTGAGCTGCACCATTCAATAAAAATACATATCCGGTTTGTGACTTAGATTCATTTGGATCAGTGTCAAAGCTTGCATCGACGCAACCGTTTATGACGAGCTCTTTGTCACCTCCATAAACGAGAAACATATCCTTAGTCCTTTTCAGGTATTTCAGGATGTTCTTGACCATGTCCAGTGATCCACTCCTGGATTACTTTGGTACCTCCCTACTAAACTAATAGCAAGGCACACATCAGGTCTGGTACACAGCATTGCATACATGATAGAACCTATGGCTGAGGCATATGGAATGACTTTCATTTTCTCTCTATCTTCTTCAGTGGTGGGGCATTGAGTCTGACTCAACTTCAAACCTTGTAACACAGGCAAGAACCCTTTCTTTGCTAGATCCATTTTGAACTTTTTCAAAACTTTATCAAGGTATGTGCTTTGTGAAAGTCCAATTAAGCGTCTTGATCTATCTCTATAGATCTTGATTCCCAATATATAAGCAGCTTCACCGAGGTCTTTCATTGATATGTGAATAAAATTCTTGTAGCAAGAGAACCCATCGAATGAGTCTAGGTTTAGCATCTTTCTTGTCAATAAGATATTTTATAGCAACATGATCGGTGTGAACAATTACTTTTGAATCAACAATGTAAGATCTAAATTTATCACAAGCAAACACCACTGCTAGGAATTCTTTTTCAGTCGTAGCATAATTTCGTTGAGCACTGTCTAGAGTTTTACTAGCATAATGAATAACATTCAGTTTCTTATAAACTCTTTGTCCTAGAACATCACCAACATCATAATCACTAGCATCACACATAATTTCAAAAGCCAAGTTCCAATCAGGTGGTTGAACAATAGGTGTAGAAATTAAGGCTTTCTTGAGTGTTTCGAAGGCTTCTAAACAATCAACATTAAAAACAAAAGGAACATCCTTTTGCAAAAAAGGTTTGTAAGAGGCCTAGAAATTTTAGAAAAGTCTTTGATAAATCTCCTATAGAAACTAGCATGACCTAGGAAACTACGAATACCTTTGATATCTTTAGGACATGGCATTTTCTCAATTGCATCAAACTTAGCTTTGTCCACTTCAATACCTCTTTCAAAAAATTTATGACCCAAGACAATACCTTCATTAACCATAAAGTGGCACTTCTCCCAATTCAAGACAAGATTTGTTCGTTCACATCTCTGCAAAACTCGATCAAGATTGCTTAAACAATCATCAAAAGACTTCCCATAAATAGAGAAGTCATCCATGGAAACCTCAACAATCTTTTCACAAAAGTCAGAGAATATAGCAGTCATACATCTTTGAAAGGTAGCAGGTGCATTGCATAAACTAAAAGGCATATGTCTATAAGCATAAGTTCCGAAGGGACAAGTGAAAGTGGTCTTTTCTTGATCAGGTTGAGAAACAGGTATTTGTGAAAAACCAAAATATCAATCAAGGAAGCAAAAATGTGTGTGCTTAGATAATCTTTCTAGCATTTGATTAATAAAAGACAGAGGGTAATGATCTTTTCTAGTTGCTTTATTTAATTTTCTAAAATCAATTACCATTCTATAGCCTGTAACAATTCTTTGTGGAATAAGTTCATTCTTATAATTAGGAACAACAGTAATACATACTTTCTTAGGGACACAATGAATAGGACTTACCCATCTACTATCAGCTATAGGATAGATTATACCTGCTTCCAGAAGTTTTAATATTTCCGTTCTTGCCACTTCTTTCATCTTCGGATTTAACCGACGTTGGTGGTCAACAATGGGTTTAGCATTAGGTTCCAGATTAATTTTGAGCTGACATAGAGTGGGACTAATGCCCTTTAAATCATCAAGAGTATATCCAACAGCAGCTCGGTTCTTCCTTAGAACTTTCAATAATCTTTCTTCTTCATGTTCTGAAAGGTTAGCACTGATAATAAGATGATAAATCTTCTTTTTATCAAGATAAGCATATTTCAAAGTGTCTAGCAATTGTTTACATTCAAACACAGGATCACCTTTAGGTGGAGGAGGACCTCCTAGAGTTTCAATAAGCAAATTGTGTTTAAGCAGAGGATGTTGTTCAAACAAAATCTTATCTATTTCATTTCTTTCATGCATATGTAGATCATTTTCATGGTCTAGCAAATATTGTTCTAGTGGATCAGTAGGAGGCACAACAGTAGAAGCAAGACCAATTATTTCATCCTTACTAGGAAATTCTTTTTCACGAAGCTTTCTACTAAACTTGGAAAAATTAAACTCATGAGACTCATCACCAAAACTAACATTGACAGTTTGTTTCTCACAATCTATCTTAGCATTAATGGTGTTCAAGAAAAGTCTACCAAAGATAATGGGACAAAAGTCATCTTGCAGGGAACCAAGAACAAGAAAAACAGTAGGGTATTTTATTTTCCCACACAAGACTTCAACATCTCTAACAATCCCAATTGGTGATATAGTGTCTCTATTAGCAAGTTTAATAGTAACATCTATGTCTTCTATCTCTGTGGGTGCTATGTCATTCATAATTTCTTGATATAAGGAAGAAGGAATAGCACTCACGCTAGAACCTAAGTCACATAAACCATGATAATAGTGATCTCCTATTTTAACCGAGACAACGAGCACGACAACAACAGGTCTATGTTTATCTTTTTATCAGGTTTGACAATTCTAGCAGCTTCTTCACAGAAGTAAATAACATGCCCATCTATATTTTCTTCCAAGAGATCCTTAACCATAGAAACACTAGGTTCTACTTTAATTTGTTCACCAGGTTTAGGTGTTCTAATATAACTTTTGTTGACCATAGTTGAAACTTTAGCACGTTCCTTTATCCTAACAGGGAAAGGTGGTTTCTCAATATAAGCAGTAGGAACAACTGGATCAACATTATAAAGTATAGTTTCTTCTTTAGCTAGTACCGGTTCCTTAATTTCTTCTTTAATAAGTGGGTGATATTTAAACCACTTCTCTTTAGGGAGATCAACATGAGTAGCAAATGATTCACAAAAGGAGGCTACTATCTCAGCGTCAAGTCATATTTAGTGCTAAACTTTTGAAAAGCATCGGTATTAATAAAAGATTTAACACAATCATACTCAAGCTTAATACCTGACTCTTTACCTTCGTCGAGTTCCCAATCTCCAGAGTTGCGTTTAATTCTTTCCAAAAGATCCCACCGGAATTCAATAGTCTTCTTCATAAAAGAGCCAGTACTAGAAGTATCGAGCAAGGATTGATCATCACGAGAAAGCCGAGCATAAAAATTCCGAATAATAATTTCTCTTGAGATCTCATGATTGGGGCATGAATATAACATTAACTCAAGCCTCCCCCAAGATAGAGAGATACTTTCTCCTTCATGAGGCCAAAAATAATATATGTAATTCCGATCACGATGAACTAGATGCATGGGATAATTTTTTTTATGGAACTCTCCAACTTCAATCGATTCCAATTCCAAGATCCAATATCATCGCATAGCCTATACCATACCAATGCTTTTCCCTTCAAAGATAAAGGGAAAACCTTCTTCTTAACATCATCTGCGAGTAAACCTACAAGCTTAAACAATCCACAAATTTGTTCCACATATATCAGGTGCATATCAGGATGTTCGGCTCCATCTCCTGCATAAGGATTAACTAGCAGTTGTTCTATCATACCTGAAGGAATTTCATATTCAATATTTTCAGTAGGTGCAGTAGGTTCAGGGATAGCTAGTTGTGGTTCCGGTCGAGGTGAAGATACCCCGAACAAACCCCTCAAAGGATTGTTTTCCATAGTAACAAGTGACAGTAAATTTCAGCACACTATATAAATGTTTCCTTACCAAATTCCACTTACCAAAGGCGCTTCACTCCCCACCAATGGCGCCAGAAAATAGCCTTGATGACCCACAAGTATAGGGGATCAATTGTAGCTCTTTTCGACAAGTAAGAGTGTCGAACCCAATGAGGAACAGAAGGAAATGACAAGTGGTTTTCAGCATCGTAATGTCTGCAAGTGCTGAAATTGTAAGTAACAGAGTAGTTTTATAGCAAGATAATTTGTAACGAGCAAGTAACAACAATAATAGCAAAAGTGCAGCAAGGTAGACCAATCCTTTTGAGGCAAAGGACATGCCAAGACGGTCTCTTAAGATAGGCAAAGCGTTCTTGAGGGTACACGGGAATTTCATCTAGTCACTTTCATCACGTTGATTTGATTCGTGTTCGCTACTTTGATAATTTGATATGTGGGTAGACCGGTGCTTAGGTGCTGTTCTTACTTGAACAAACCTCCTACTTATGATTAACCCCTTCGCAAGCATCCGCAACTACGAGAAAAGTATTAAGAATAAATTCTAACCATAGCATTAAACTTTTGGATCCAATCGCCCCCCTTACGGAATAGCGCATAAACTAGGGTTTAAGCTTTTGTCACTCTCGCAACCCATCATCTAATAACTACTCCACAATGCATTCCCTTAGGCCTGAATATGGTGAAGTGTCATGTAGTCGACGTTCACATGACACCACTAAGGGAATCACAACATACATACTATCAAAATATCAAACACATGTCAAGTTCACATGATTACTTGCAACATGATTTCTCCCGTGACCTCAAGAACAAAAGTAACTACCCACAAATGATAATCATGCTGAAGATCAGAGGGGTATTAAATAGCATATTGGATCTGAACATATAATATTCCACCAAGTAAACCATATAGTAATCAACTACAAGATGTAATCAACACTACTAGTCACCCACAAGCACCAATCTATAGTTCCGGTAACAAGATTGAACACAAGAGATGAACTAGGGTTTGAGATGAGATGGTGTTGTTGAAGATGTTCATGGAGATTGCCCTCCCCAAGATGGGAGAGTTGTTGGTGATGATGATGACGATGATTTCCCCCTCCGGGAGGGAAGTTCCCCCGGTGGAATCGCTCCGCCGGAGGGCAAAAGTGCTCATGCCCAAGTTCCGCCTCGAGACGGCGGCGCTCCATCCCGAAAGTCCTCTCCTTATTTTTTCTAGGTCAAAATGACCTATATAACAGAAGATGGGCACCGGAGGTGGGCCTGGGTGAGCACAACCCACCAAGGCGCGCCTGGGGGGCCAGGTGAGGGAGTCCTGGATTAGGGGGTCCTTGGACAGCCGGACTATATACTCTGGCTGGACTGTTGGACTATGAAGATACAAGATTGAAGACTTTGTCTCGTGTCCGGGTGGGACTCTCCTTTGCGTGGAAGGCAAGCTTGGCAATTCGGATATGTAGATCTCCTCCCTTGTAACCGACTCTGTGTAACCCTAGCCCCCTCCGATGTCTATATAAACCAGAGGGTTTAGTCCGTAGGACAACAACAATCAGAATCATAGGCTAGCTTCTAGGGTTTAGACTCTACGATCTCGTGGTAGATCAACTCTTGTAATACTCATATCATCAAGATCAATCAAGCAAGACGCAGGGTATTACCTCCATTGAGAGGGCCCGAACCTGGGTAAACATTGTGTCCCCTGCCTCCTGTTACCATCTGCCTTAGACGCACAGTTCGGGACCCCCTACTCGAGATCCGCCGGTTTTGACACCGAGATTTGTGCTTTCATTGAGAGTTCCACTGTGTCACTGCCATAAGGCTTGATGTCTTCTTCGATCATCGGCAACGATGCGATCCAGGGTGAGGTTTTTCTCCCCGGACAGATCTTCATATTCGGCGGCTTTGTACTATGGGCCAACTCGCTTGGCCATCTGGAGCAGATCGAGAGCTACGCCCTTGGCCATCAGGTCAGGTTTGGAAGCTTAAACTACACTCCCGACATCTGCGGAGACTTGATCTTCGACGGATTCGAGCCCATGTCAGGTGTGCTACACAGTCTCGACAAGCATGACTTAGCTCTGCCGTCGGACAGTGTTCGGGAGATCACACCTGTGGCTACTCCGGCCTTCAATCCAGAGCAGATCGTGCCATCCGAGGATGTGTGGATAGACCCCGCCACGGAGGCCGCACACTCAGCGATGATAGAGCCGAATACTGACCTCACCCCCTATGAGACCTGTGTTGCCGGACCCTTGGATTCATCCCCAGCCACAGGCTCTGAACCGCCTGCGTCCGTGCCTATCGAATCTGATTGGGCACCGATCATGGAGTTCACCTCCGCGGATATCTTTCAGTACTCGCCCTTGGGCGACTTGCTAAACTCATTGAAATCTCTCTCCTTGTTAGGAGACCCTTGGCCGAACTATGTCCGGCTTGAGTGGGAAGCGGACGACGAAGAAACTCATTCCCCACCCACCACCCACTTAATAGCCACTATCGACGACTTAACCAACACGCTTAATTTCGGCTCCAAAGACATCGACGGCATGGACGACGATGCAGGAGAGGAACAGGAACCACCACCCATAGGGCGCTAGACACCACTTCATCACACGATATATACATGGTGGACACACCCAAAGAAAACAATGACAAGGAACGGAGGGATGTAGCGGAGGGTATTCCCCTCGAGAAGCAACCAAAGCGACGACGTAGGCACCGCTCCAAATCCCACCTCGGCAAAAACAGCGATAACAACGCAGGAAAGAATAATACCCGGACGACTCCAAAGCAAACGACGACCACATGGACCCAGCGATAGAGCAGGATGAACCAGCGGACGCCGAACATAGTGCAGAACCGTTGCCCGATCACGGCGACACCGAGGGCAAAGCTCACCAACCTGTCTCCGGAGAGGAGAACAGTCCGGACGACGATGCACACATCATCCCGGAAAGGCACCTGGAGCAAGAGAACCTCCATAGAAGGCTTATTGCCACCGCAAGGAGTCTAAAGAAGCAGAAGCAAAGGCTTAAAGCCGCGCAAAATACACTCAACAATAGGTGGAACAAAGTGCTCGACATTGAAGAAAAGTACGGTGGCAGTTTCCACACAAAGAGCCATCCAAAGCGCAAGCTATTGCCTGAATTCGATGACGAGGCTTTAGAACCTACACAGCCGAAAAATAAAACAGCCGATCAGCCGGATCGACCACCCCGTGGCCGCGATATGGCGGCTAACGATGTCGAACATAGGTCGGTGCATGATTTATGTGAGGACTTGCACCAAAAAGCCAGTCTGACCAGATCCATCTACGGATCTAGGAAGCACGCTCCGGCACAGAATCAAAACAGAACACTACAACCGTCAAAACGCCATGGCACATCCAAACACAGGGGTGCCGCACACCCCCTATGCTTCATCGATGAGGTGCTGGATCATGAATTTCCCAAAGGATTCAAACCCGTGAACATAGAGGCATACGACGGAACAACAGACCCTGGGGTCTGGATTGAGGACTTTATCCTTCATATCCACATGGCTCGCGGAGATGATCTCCACACCATCAAATACTTACCCCTCAAGTTGAAAGGACCAGCTCAGCACTGGCTAAAGAGCCTCCCCGAAAACTCAATTGGATGCTGGGAAGAGCTCGAAGATGCTTTTAGGGCTAATTTTCAAGGGACCTATGTCTGACCTCCGGATGCAGACGATCTAAGTCATATAATTCAACAGCCTGGAGAGTCAGCCCGAAAGCTTTGGAACAGATTCCTCACTAAGAAGAATCAAATTGTCGACTGCGCAGACGCCGAAGCCTTAGCGGCTTTCAAACACAGTGTCCGGGACGAATGGCTCGCTAGACACCTCGGCCAGGAGAAACCGAGGACAATGGAAGCCCTAACAAGCCTTATGACCCGCTTTTGCACGGGCGAAGATAGTTGGCAGGCCCGTAGCGGCACCAGCGACCCAGGCACATCCGAAGTTAGGGATGGCAATGGAAAACCACGATGCAATAAAAGCAAGCATCGAAACAAAGTAGATAGCCCAGACGACACGGCGGTAAACGCTGGATTCAGGAGCTCTCGACCCGGTCAACGGAAAAAGCCATTTAAAGGCAACAAAGATGGACCGTCCAGCCTAAACAAGATTCTAGATAGATTATGTCAGATTCATGGCACCTCCAACAAACCGGCAAACCACACCAACAGGGAATGCTGGGTCTTTAAGCAGGCCGGCAAGCTAAACGCCGACCACAAGGGGAGGGAGACGCCAAGCGAAGACGAGGATGAGCCTCGCCAGCCAAACACTGGGGGACAGAAAAAATTCCCACCAGAGGTCAAAACAGTGAACATGATTCACGTAACAAAGGGGAGGAGCAAACGCGCATTCCGAGAGACATGCGCCATAGAGCCCGTCACCCCCAAGTTCAACCCCTGGTCGGCCTGCTCGATCACCTTTGATCGTAGGGATTACCCAACTAGTATCCGACACGGAGGATCGGCCGCCTTGGCACTAGACCCAATAATTGACGGATACCATCTCACCCGAGTCCTTATGGACGGTGGCAGTAGTCTTAATCTGATATATCAGGACACAGTCCGCAAAATGGGGATAGACCCGACAAGAATTAGCCAAAGCAATACTACCTTTAAAGGAGTAATACCAGGCTCAGAGGCCCGCTGCACAGGCTCTCTAGTACTAGAGGTTGTATTCGGTTCTCCCGACAACTTCCGAAGTGAAAAGTTAACCTTCGACATCGCTCCATTCTGAAGTGGCTATCAAGCTCTACTCGGTAGAACGACCTTCGCTTGTTTTAATGCAATACCGCATTACGCTTACCTTAAGCTTAAGATGCCCGGTCCACGTGGCATCATCACAGTTAGCGGAAACACAGAACGTTCCTTACGTGCGGAAGAACGTGTGGCGGCTTTAGTAGCCGAACACTGAACGCCCTCTCCAACCAGAATAAATGATCGGTCGTCAAGACCGCGGACACGGCTAGATGAGTCCGGCGAATCACTAGCTGTAACAGCTCAGATAAACTTAAGACTGGGTTGATGGATATACCCCCATAGGTGGTGCTAGGGGCTTCCCACATGTAAAAGGACTACAGTTCAGCTTGATCTTATTTAGATTGAATTTTAATGGTTTATTAAGAATAACCAATTTTTCGCACGAAAACTTTCACCTGGGCTTTCCTCTCTTACAGATGATCATCGTGCTACACCCTTCCAGGATACGGCACAACGGAGACACAGGCGCAGACGTGTAGAAGGGCCCCGTTCAAAGGTTTCTTTTTAGATTAAGACCCTGTGTAAACCTTTTTTACTGTCTCTTGTTGCTTCACACCCTCGGGATACTCAACATAACCAAGAGGGATGCTGGCGTTATTGACATTTCGTCACGTCAGACTAATGCACGTACCTGGAAATTCAGGGCTTATTATCAAGGGCGTTACTCAGCCCATTATACGTTGTAAAGACCGAACACCTTAGGGAGTGTTCGGCGTCGCGAGTTTGGCCTTATATGCATCAGCTTTGAATCATGTCTTTGGTCAATAGTTGGGTTTGCCCGGCTCCCGTGTTTTGCTACCTTACATTCCGCTCTATCGGCTAAGGTGGCACCGGAAGAACTACTGCGATTGCGCCCTGGTTCATCTGGATGAGCACCTTAGTAGAGAAAGCCAAAAACTGACTGTCATGATAAAGCGCGAGACTGGTCAACCACTCGAGGACTCAGCGAATCTTCGTGATTCCTCCGCATTAACGAAGGACCGGTTTCCCGGTCATGTATGTACGTGCACCGTATTCGGATAAGCGCGGAAGTACCAGGGGCTATATAGTAGCCCCATTGTCAAACTCCTATAGCTAAGTGAAAGTGTTAAAGCAATATAGTCCAATTTCCTTGTTCTCCGCGCTATCACCTCCTTAATGGACCAAGACGTTGGATCAAGTGTGAATATGTGCTTTTCTGAACACCCCCGCATTATATGCGTGGGGCTGAAGCCGACGAGTGCAAACTTTAAGGTTATATACATACATAAAACGGCCGCACATGCGGCATCATAATACTTTCAGGAAAAAGTATAAACACAGCCTTTTATAAGCCAAATAGCATTGTGTTTACAAATTGGGATACATGTCACTCGAACATTATACTCCTCAAGCACTGAGCCTCTATTAGACGAGCGCCTTCTAGGACTTCTTCAAAATAGTGCTCGGACGAGACCTGGCCTACGACCGGACCCCGGGTTGCAATAGTGGTGGCGTCCATCTTTGCCCAGTATGTCTTAACATGGGCAAGAGCCATCCGCGCACCCTCTATGCACGCCGACCTCTTTACGGTGTCAATATGCGGCACAGCGCCAAGGAATCTTTGCACTAACCCAAAATAACTATTCGGCCTTGGTCCTCCCAGCCAAAGATGATCCACAACAGACCTCATGGCAAGCCCGGACAACCTATGGAGCTCAGCCCACTCGGCCATTTGCTCATTTAATAGCAGCGGACACGTCGGAGCACTGAACTGCGACCAGAACAACTTTTCCACTTCGTGATCTTTTTGATCTTTGAAGAACTCAGTCGCATCAGCATCACTCATTGCCAGGTCCGAATACGCGTCTGTAGCACTCCATAATTGATCCAGAGGGGCATACTTCGGATCTCCGAACTTCATCCGCAACAAAAAGGGCTTCCCAGCCATGATATCTCCGGCCTGGTGAAGCTCCTCCTTCGCCGCTCTGATTTTAGAGCGGGTCTCCTTGGCCGCTACCATGGTTTTCTCCAGGTCCTCCATTTTCGCTTGGCTTTCCTTTTCAAGCATCTCATATCGGTCGGCGGCATCCTTCAGTTCAATAGCCATCTTGGTTATTTTATCTTTGCTCTAGCGACGAGCAGCCTGTTCGGCTCTTAACTCTTCGGCCGCCTTTAGGGCGGCCGCATCACTCCTCTTGGCTTGCTCCTTGGCTTGGGCAAGTTCCGCCCGAAGGGTCTCCACAGTGGCAGCTCCATCTGCAGCAACAACATATTATAGATACTAACATCACACTCCTCTTAATTGTAACGCCTAGAGACCGTTGCGCCAGGTGTCTTCCAGTTATTCGCGGTCTTTGCCATGTCATTTGCTTGCGTGTTGCATTTTGCCTTGTCATCATGTGCATTGCATCTTCATATTTTCAAAACTTGCATTCGTCCGGGTTCTCCCAGTTCCTTCCGTTGTCCGTTCTGAGCCAGGACACAGTTGCACGCGCCCACGGCATGTCCGAAATAGTGTTTTACAAGTGGTCGGAAAATGTTCTCGTAATGGGTTGAAAGTTGGCATGCGGTGTTGTTATGTTGTCAGTAGGCCGCCTGCCAAGTTTCATCGCATTCAGAGTCCGTTTGATGCCCCAACTAATAAATATAGCGGCAATAGTAGCCGGTCAAAATGTCGGATGTTTTCTGTCTCTGAAAACGGTTGCCGGGCTGCCTTCTTTCCTTTCCTTTCCTCTCAGCCCAACCCATCTACACAGCCCACTAATCTTTCACCTAATCCCTCTCCACTCCGGAGCCATCCGGTGGCGATCGAATGGTCCAAAATCCCCTCCAAACCCCCTCCTAACCCTAACCTAGACCCCCTGCCTATTTAAACCCCTTCCCTTGCCATTTTGGGTGCCCCTAGCCTCTCCCTTATCCTCTAGCCGCCACCCTCTTGTTTTCAGCGCCGCCCCAGCCACCTCTCGCCACCTGGCACCGTCCCATAGGTCGCACCGCCGCCTGAGTCGCCGGCTCGGCCAACCGTAGCCAGCCACGTCACCTCCCCACGCCTCCATCGCACCGGGCCCGCCGAAGCCCGGAACCGACCGCCGTGGGCCGAACTCGGGCCAAACCCCGCCGCTGCTCGTGCCCGACCAACGCGCGCTCCGCCGCCTCTGATTCGGATCGGGAGAGCTCCGATCTCCCCTCCCTCACGTCTCCGTCACCCGGCCTCCCGCCGGCGACCACCGCTGCCACGGTGAGCCCCGACCTCGCCGCCCTTCTTCTCCCCTGCCTCACTAGCTCTCTCTCTCTCTCTTCTCTCTCTCTCTCTCTCTCTCTCTCTCTCTCTCTCTCTCTCTCTCTCTCTCGCAGAAAGCCTCCGCCGCCATGAATGCCGCCTCGTGCTCGCAGATGCCGTCGTTGCCATGTCACCAACCCCCTCCCCCGGCCGGATCCGGGACCCCCATCGCCGGATCTACCCTTCCCCGCCGTCTACGGGTCAGCCCTGCCACCGGAGCGTCGTCCCGTCGCCGGTCACCGGTGCGTTGACCTCCTGCCTCGTCCTCGTGCAAGCGGAGGACGAGGGCTTCCTCTTCGCGTTCGTGGGCCGCGCCTTCGCCTTGCCTTCGTGGGTCGGCCCACTGCAGCCTCTCCGCGGCCTAGACCTGCAAGGCCCAGCGCCCTCCTCTGCTTTGCCATCGCTGTGGGCCGCCAGATCCGCCAGCCTGTTCCACTGACCGGGCCAGGCCCAGTGTGAGCGCACCCCAATGCCCTCCTCTTGTTTTTTGTCCATCTGTTGGGCCAGCCTGTTGATTCGGCCCGTGACGTTTTTTTCCTGTTCCAGCGAATTTAGACTTTATTCCAAAGACAACAGTTTTACAGAAAAGTCCCTAGGCTTCATGCATTTAATAACTCCACAACCGTGCATCAGATTAAAATGTTTTATATATGAAAAATGACTAGAATTTCATCTAGTTTCATAATATCGAACTTTCATGCATGTTAGAAATATTTAAACTTGTTGTTTGCTTTTTTAGCTACCTTGCCATGCTAAAATGCTTTATTTCATAACTAAATAATTGTAGCTCCAAACCTAACAAACTTTATATGTAAATGAGATAGAAAAATGCCTAGTTTAACATGGTATACTTGCTTTTCATGTTTAACAACTCTAAAATATGGTTTAGGGCATAACATTACCAAATCTAAAATATGCACATGAGGATTTTCCGGACTTGTTTGCTTGTTGTTCTGGCCTCAATTAAACTTGCCTAGATAGGTAGTTTTATTATGCTTCATCTCTTTCCATGTTTAACAACATTTAATATTGTTGGGTACCTAAACGGGAGAGAACTAAATAAGACATGTGGTGTTCCATCAATATGCAACTCGTTGCATATTAAGCTCCACTTAATTTGTAGGTTTGTTTGTGCACTTTGCCATTCCATGTCTCATTAAACCGGACATGCATCATACTTGGTTGTGCATCATGCCATGATTATGTGATGGTTGTTTACCATGATTGTTTGCTTCTTTCCAGTGTTGCTTCTTCGGGTTGGTTCCGATAACGTCGCGTTTGTGAGGATTCGTTCGACTCCGTCCGTTTGTCTTCTTCATGGACTCATTCTTCTTCCTTGCGGGATCTCAGGCATGTTCCATGTTTGAAACATGGATATGTTGGGATATCACAATATCTCTTATTTTAATTAATGCATCTATATACTTGGTAAAGGGTGGAAGGCTCGGCCTTATGCCTGGTGTTTTGTTCCACTCTTTCCGCCCTAGTTTCCTTCATACCGGTGTTATGTTCCTTTATTTTTGCGTTCCTTACGCGGTTGGGTGTTATGGGAACGCCTTGACAGATCGCTTTGAATAAAACTCCTCCAGCAAGGCCCACCCTTGGTTTTACCATTTGCCTCACCACCACCTACTTTTCCCTTGGGAGTCGCACTCCCGAGGGTCATCTTTATTTTAACCCCCCTGGGCCAGTGCTTGTCTAAGTCTTGGTCCGAACCAGAGCATCATGCGGGACCGTTGAGGGAGTCCTGGATTAGGGGGTCCTCGGACAACCGGACTATATACTTTGGCCGGACTATAGGACTATGAAGATACAAGATTGAAGACTTCGTCCTGTGTCCGGACGGGACTCTCCTTTGCGTGGAAGGCAAGATTGGCAATTCGGATATGTAGATCTCCTCCCTTGTAACCGACTCTGTGTAACCCTATCCCCTCCGATGTCTATATAAACCGGAGGGTTTTAGTCCATAGGACAACAACAATCATACCATAGGCTAGCTTCTAGGGTTTAGCCTCTCCGATCTCGTGGTAGATCAACTCTTGTAATACTCATATCATCAAGATCAATCAAGCAGGAAGTAGGGTATTACCTCCATCGAGAGGGCCCGAACCTGGGTAAACATTGTGTCCCCCACCTCCTGTTACCATCCGCCTTAGACGCACAGTTCGGGACCCCCTACCCGAGATCCACCGGTTTTGACACCGACATTGGTGCTTTCATTGAGAGTTCCACTATGCCGTCATGATAAGGCCTGATGGCTCGTCTTGTTGTCAGGGACAACGTTACCTCTGGGGGAGCCCTGGTTGTAGGCCAAACTCTCCTATTAGGCGGCTTCGTCATGACCGCCCCGTCGGCCGTCGCGCCAACGATGACTTCTCGGGTCATAAAAAACAGCCTCAACGTCGGCTCGGGATTCATCGAGCAGATGGATGCAATGGAGCTCTTTTCTTTGAATGAGCTCTTGGATCGCATCGCCGCCTTGGGAGTCGCTACGGACTATGATCGGATCGGGCTTAAACCCGACCAAAGGGAGATTAACTCTCCGCCGGTTACCCATCAGATAGCGGTGGTGGAGGAGCAATGCAGCGATTCTTCCCCTATTTTGAGGACAAACTATGTCCGGATTCCCGAGTTCTCCGAGCCGGATACCCGTCTATGGGAGGACATGGCCCAAGCTTCGAACCTGGAATCAAACAGCGGGCTAGTACCATCGGGCAACGTCCTAGAGCCCGAACTACCAAGCTCGGAAACTCCTTTGGGCCTCAGACCGGGCCAGGGTTTGGACTTAAATCTACCCACCCACCTGCACATAAGTGATCTTTCCCATATTAGACAAGAGCACCAAGAGACAGTACATCATTATTGGGCCAGATTCCTCCTTGCATTAAGCAAGGCGAAGGACTGTCGCGAGGAAGACACAATTTCATTCTTTTGCAAAAATTGCACGGACAAGGGAATCCTCAACGCCATAAGTCGCCGTGATATAACACACTTCGCTGACTTGGCGTCCATAGTACAAAAGTACTGTGTGATGGAAAGCACTTGGAAAACCCAAACACAATTCTGGGATCCTCCGGCTCTAACTAAACCCTCTGTCCGAACTAAAAGGGTGTACTCTTGTAAGTCACCCAATACAATTACTAAGAAGCCAAAACCCACTACAGGGCGCGGAACCATATTGGAGGGATGGCTCAATGGGCCATGCAAAATTCACAGTACATCGGATACCATGCTAACACATAGCCTTAGAGCATGTTGGATACCTCCGGTAGGTGGCCAGGAGCGGCGAGGATCTTCTCGTCAACAATACCGCAGAGCACCCTCTCGCGGAAAATAACAATACAGTATTGATAGTCTTTGAGACTTTCGCCTCAAACAATAGGCGCAAGCAAGCACTTCACAGCCTTGCCAAAGTCTGCCACGTCGCAACGATAAATCCATGGAATGACACGGCCATAACCTTCAATGCCAGTGACGAACCTCAATTCCGCACAACCCGAGTTCCAGCCGCTTTGGTCCTTAGTCCAATTGTGGACGGCTTCCGGCTTACTAAAGTACTCATGGACGATGGCAGCGGATTAAACCTCATCTATGAGGAGACTCTTAGAAAAATGGAAATAGACAAGAGCCACATTGAGCAAAGCAGCATGACCTTTAGAGGAATCATCCCTAGTCGAGAGGCACGATGTGCGGGAAAAATCACACTAGATGTGGTATTCGACACGCCGGAGAATTACAGGTCCAAAGAAATCACATTCCAAGTGGCCCCGTTTAGTAGAGGATACCACGCCCTTCTAGGGCGAGAGGCATTCACGATCTTCCAAGCTATACCCCATTACGGGTACATGAAGCTCAAGATGCCCGGACCCAATGGAATCATCACTCTAGCTAGTGATCCGGACATAGCACTCCGCGCCGAAAATAAAACCACCGCACTGGCCCTCGAAGCGTTATCCGAAGCCCTCGTGGCCGAAGAACTAACTGTGTTGCGCTCTACAGTGGACAGGGACAACGTGATACTCGACAAAAGACCCAAGTCCACCTCTTTTAAACCAGCGGACGAAATAGTCAAATTCGAGGTCCACCCAACGGACCATACAAAAACAGCATCCATCGGGGCACAGCTGAACCCCACAACAGATGCCGCACTATGGGAGTTCTTACGCGAGAATTGGGACATCTTCGCCTGGCATCCTTCAGATATGCCAGGCATCCCACGCAGGTTGGCCGAGCATAGCCTAAACATTCTAAAGGGATACAAGTCGGTCAAGCAAACTCTTCGGCGTTTCTCCGAACCCAAGCGACAAGCCATGGGAAAAGAACTAGCCAAGTTACACGAGGCCGGATTCATTAGAGAAATAAAACATCCGGACTGGCTAGCAAACCTGGTGATGGTACCGAAGAAGGACAAATCCTGGCGCCTATGTGTCGATTTTAAGGACCTTAACAAGGCTTGCCCCAAGGATCCCTTCCCCCTCCCCCGCATCGATCAAATTATCGATGCTACCGCGGGACACGACTCGTTGTGTTTCCTCGACGCATACTCCGGATACCATCAAATCAAGATGGCAGAGCCCGATCAAGCCGCAACGGCATTCATTACTCCGTACGGCCCCTTCTGTTTCAACACTATGCCTTTCGGGCTCAAAAATGCCGGTGCGACCTATCAACGCATGATTCAGACATGCCTGGAAGCAAAAATCGGCAAAACAATGGAGGCATACGTAGACGATGTGGTAATTAAAACCAGACACATGGAATATTTGATAGACGACTTGAGGCTCACGTTCGACAATCTCTGAACATATGACATTAAGCTCAATCCGGATAAATGCGTTTTCGGCGTACCCGCCAGAAAGCTCTTGGGCTTCATCATTTCCAACAGAGGAATTGAAGCGAATCTGGCTAAAATCCAAGCTCTGTCACAGTTGGCTATCCCAACAAACCTCAAGAAAATCCAGAAATTAACTGGATGCGTGGCTGCCTTAAGCCGCTTTATCTCCCGACTGGGAGAAAAGGCATTACCTATTTATCGCCTTCTTCGGCACACCGAACACTTCGAGTGGATGGACGCGGCTATGGCCGGATTGGAAGAAATAAAAGCTGCCTTGGACAGCAACCCAATCTTGGCCGCGCCAAATATCGGCAAACCAATGTTGTTATATATAGCGGCAACACACCAGGTTGTAAGCGCAGTGCTCGTCGTTAAACGAGAAACGGACGGACATAAGTTCCCGCTTCAAAAGCCAGTATACTATGTATGTACTGTCCTCACTCCATGCAAATCCCGGTACCCACATTATCAAAAGATAGCATACGCGGTCTTCATGGCATCGCAAAAACTACGACACTACTTTCAAGAGTGTTCAATTATGGTGGCCTCCGAGGTTCCACTCAACGACATTATAAACAACCGCGATGCCACGGGCCGGATTGCCAAATGGGCTATTGAGCTCCTCCCGTTCGACATATCATACAAACCACGGCGAGCCATTAAGTCACAAGTACTGGCCGATTTCATCACCGAATGGACAGAAGCCAAACTCCCTAAAGAATACAGCGCGTACTCCAATTGGATCATACACTTCGACGGCTCCAAAATGCGGGCGGGTCTGGGAGCAGGCGTCGTCCTGACTGAAGGAAATATGCCCTAGAGGCAATAATAAAGTTATTATTTATTTCCTTATATCATGATAAATGTTTATTATTCATGCTAGAATTGTATTAACCGGAAAGATAATACATGTGTGAATACATAGACAAACAGAGTGTCACTAGTATGCCTCTACTTGACTAGCTCGTTAATCAAAGATGGTTATGTTTCCTAACCATGGACAAAGAGTTTTTATTTGATTAACTGGATCACATCATTAGGTGAATGATCTGATTGACATGACCCATTCCATTAGCTTAGCACCCGATCATTTAGTATGTTGCTATTGCTTTCTTCATGACTTATACATGTTCCTATGACTATGAGATTATGCAACTCCCGTTTACCGGAGGAACACTTTGTGTGCTACCAAACGTCACAACGTAACTGGGTGATTATAAAGGTGCTCTACAGGTGTCTCCAAAGGTGCATGTTGGGTTGGCGTATTTCGAGATTAGGATTTGTCACTCCGATTGTCGGAGAGGTATCTCTGGGCCCTCTCGGTAATGCACATCACATAAGCCTTGCAAGCATTGCAACTAATGAGTTAGTTGTGAGATGATGTATTACGGAACGAGTAAAGAGACTTGCCGGTAACGAGATTGAACTAGGTATTGAGATACCGACGATCGAATCTCGGGCAAGTAACATACCGATGACAAAGGGAACAACGTATGTTCTTATGCGGTCTGACCGATAAAAGATCTTCGTAGAATATGTAGGAGCCAATATGAGCATCCAGGTTCTGCTATTGGTTATTTACCGGAGACGTGTCTCGGTCATGTCTACATTGTTCTCGAACCCATAGGGTCGGCATGCTTAAGGTTTCGATGACAGTTATATTATGAGTTTATGCATTTTGATGTACCGAAGTTTGTTTGGAGTCCCGGATGTGATCACGGACATGACGAGGAGTCTCGAAATGGCCGAGACATAAATATTGATATATTGGAAGCCTATATTTGGATATTGGAAGTGTTCCGGGTGAAATCGGGATTTTACCAGAGTACCGGGAGGTTACCGGAACCCCCCGGGAGGTATATGGGCCTTAGTGGGCTTTAGTGGAAGAGAGGAGAGGTGGCCAGGGCTGGGCCGCGCGCCCCCCTAGTCCGAATAGGACAAGGAGAGGGGGCCGGCGCCCCCCCTTCCTTCTCTCTCTCCTCTTTCCCCTCCTGAATCCTATTCCAACTAGGAAAGGGGGGGAATCCTACTCCCGGAGGGAGTAGGACTCCTCCTGGCGCGCCCTCTCCTGGCCGGTCGCACCCCCCTTTGATCCTTTATATACGGAGGCAGGGGGCACCCCTAGACACACAAGTTGATCCACGTGATCATATTCTTAGCCGTGTGCGGTGCCCCCTTCCACCATAGTCCTCGATAATATTGTAGCGGTGCTTAGGTGAAGCCCTGCGACGGTAGTACATCAAGATCGTCACCACGCCGTCGTGCTGACGGAACTCTTCACCGACACTTTGCTGGATCGGAGTCCGGGGATCGTCATCGAGCTGAACGTGTGCTAGAACTCGGAGGTGCCGTAGTTTCGGTGCTTGATCGGTCGGGCCATGAAGACGTACGACTACATCAACCACGTTGTGATAACGCTTCCGTTGTCGATCTACAAGGGTATGTAGATCACACTCTCCCCTCTCGTTGCTATGCATCACCATGATCTTGCGTGTGAATAGGAATTTTTTTTGAAATTACTGCGTTCCCCAACACTGACATCCCCAACCAGAGATATAGTCCAACACGTACTCCAAATATTATACACAGACTCGAACAACGCAGCCGAATATGAGGCCCTATTGCATGGTCTCCGGATGGCAGTCTCCATGGGCATTCAACGCCTAGAGGTGTGTGGGGACCCGAACCTCGCAATATCTCAAATAAATGGAGATTTTGATGCCAAGGACCCAAAAATGGCGGCTTATCGCAATGCCATCCTCAAAATGTCAGCTCGATTCGAGGGGCTCGAATTCCACCATGTGGTCAGAGAAAACAATCAAGTGGCGGATATCCTCGCTTGAATCGGCGCTAAGCGCGACCCTGTTCCACCTAATATCTTCCTGGAAAGGCTGTTTAAGCCATCCATGGTGTGGGAAGGGGAGACCGGCAACAATAGTCCGGATCCGGCCACAACACCAGACCTCAAACACTCTGACGTAATCGGAGGCCCCGCCACTGAGATAACACCTTCGGCCCACGTGATTATGGCTGTCATCGCCCCGTGGACAGAACCCTTCTTGGCTGACCTAAATAGGAAAGAACTCCCTAAGGACCAAAATGAGGCACGTTGCATTGTGCGGTGGTCTAAAGCCTACAAGGTCCACGAGGGAGAGCTTTATAAGAAAAGCGCTACCGGAGTACTGCAAAGGTGCATCTCCAAGGAGGAAGGATGACAACTTTTGGCAGAAATTCATGCTGGACTCGGCGGCCGTCACGCCGCAGCTCGGGCCCTTGTAAGTAAGGCCTTCCGTACAAGTTTCTACTGGCCGACAGCTCGAGCAGACGCACAGGACCTCGTTCAACATTGCGTCGGTTGCCAGCTCTTTGCAAACCAAAGCCATATGCCACCTACCGCTCTCCAAACAATCCCCGTTACTTGGCCCTTTGTGGTCTAGGGGCTTGATATGGTCAGACCCCTTAAAGGAGGAAGCCATAAGAAAAAGTACCTATTGGTCATGGTGGATAAATTCACCAAATGGATAGAGGCCAAACTAGTTAAAACGGCCGAATCCGGACCAGTGATAGATTTCATATTCAGGGTTGTACACTGCTACGGTGTCCCCCACAGTATCATCACTGATAATGGCCCGTACTTCACAGCCGATGAGGTAAAAACCTGGTGCAGCAAAATGGGCATTAAGCTCGATTATGCATCCGTCTACCACCCTCAAACTAATGGTCAAGTCGAACGAGCAAATGATCTTATAATGAGCAGCATTAAACCCAGATTAGTGCGGTCCTTGAAGGAATCAGATATGCACTGGGTCGAGGAGCTCGACTCCGTACTATGGGGGCTGCGGACCACGCCAAATTGCACTACCAGATACACACCTTTCTTTATGGTGTACGACGCAGAGGCGGTACTGCCCTGCGACATCATTCATGACTCACCTCGCGTACGCATGTACGAAGAAAAAGAAGCCGAGCTAGATCGGCAGGACAGTTTGGACGCCCTGGAGGAGGAGCGTGATGTGGAAAAAGCCCGATCCGCATTCTATCAACAACAGGTTCGACGATATCAAAGCAGACAAGTATGGGCCAAAACTTATAATGTTGGCGAACTCGTTCTACACCTACCAGAGAAGAAAAAGGACAAGCTCAAACCCAAATGGGAAGGTCCCTTTGTTATTGACAAAGTTCTGACCGGTGGAGCGTACCGTCTGCGGGATGCATTGGATAATCGACTCGAGCCAAAACCATGGAACGAGGCCAGACTACGAAGGTTCTACGCCTAGCGCCGGACTATGTGTTCGTCTCCTTACCTCTGTCATTTTTTTATATATATTCGTTATCTATATTTTTCTGTCTTTCTTCCTTTTCTTCGCGACCTTCAAAGGTCAAAATGTGTCGGGACTGCACAAATTTGTATGCGTTAAGCGCGCTCATTATACCTGGGGGCTTCTTATACAGAAGCTTAATATAATTATGATCCGGGCTCTATGCCTGCCGCACATGTGTTATTTTTACACATGCACCTTTTCTTTGCCATTATATGCATCGATATGACTTAAGTTTTGGCCAAGCTGGGTTTCCTGGCTCTTGTGTTTATGCCCTACGTTCCCGCTAATTCGGCTAGGGCATAAGGGGAGCACCTCTGTGATTGTTACTGCCGGGTCAGCCGGGCGTGTACCTCAGACTGGGTGAAGCCGAAAGCTAGCGTTCTTAAGGGAATATTCGGTCGGCGAACAAAGGATGACTTTTGTACTCATTAAAATACATACCCCCAGATGTTTATATCCTGCGTCTCTTGTCGCAGTTCGGACATGCACATTAATGCATGTGTACCCAGGGAAAGGAACCCTTAACGGAACTATTCTCCCTGGAAGATGTTTCTTACTATCCATGTAATATAACATAACTAGTTGGGTACTTGTCTGTTCAAGCACTTATGACCCCTACGCCTGGTTTCCACGTGTACCCTGGTTTTTACATAACTGAGTGGGTATTCGGATACACTCCAGACTGTCGGGTCCGGAGGTCAAAGCGAAAAGGTCCGCCATGACAAATGATTTACAATCCGGCTAGGGACAATATATGTCACTCGAAGTACATAGTCACTTAGACTGACTAAATTCTTCTTCTATACCATCCAACAGGCTGTCTAGCCTACAATCCTGTTGGGAATACTTTGCGGCTAATTTCACCTGGTCATACACCAAGCTGACGGGGATCTCTTTTCCATCAGGCTCTACAGGTACGACCTCGGCCATATGGTTCGGGTCAGCCTTGGTGTATCGAGTCTTCACCATGGCCCAGGCTTCCCTCGCACCTTGTCGACAGGCAGATATCTTCCATAATTGGAAGCACCACCGCGCTCCCTTGAGTATCTCTACAAGCTCCCCCATGCCTCCTGGCAGGGAGGCGGATGGCCACAAGGCCTAGACAAGGTCCTGCATCACCTGCTAAACTTGTTCGTGCAGTTGTGAGAGCTCTGGCAGAAGATCTCCCGCAGACCCAGGCATCTCCTCTTCGGGACGGACCGTCAGCATACCTACAGATATAGCTCTGTTAGCTCGTTTCTTCGCCGAACTCTATAGAAGTTCGCTCAAGCACTTACTGAAAATGCCGCATCGAAGCCTTTTATTCTCCTTTACAGAGTCAGCCAGCTGGGCCCGAACATCTTTCAGTTCAACATCCAGCCGGGTATTGGCATCTTGGAGATCGTTTTTCTCCCGCCTTACTTGTGTAAGCACGCGCTCGCCAGTCTTCAGCTGTCGTTGAGCATGTTGCTCCTCCGGATTCACTCCGGGATCATCTGCAAAATCTATTGATTAGATTAACATGCAAGCCAAATATTAACTAGTACATCTCCTTCTTTTCGATAGGAACAAGTGTTACTAGATGGGGCCTTCTGGGACTCCTCCATTTTGGCAAGTGCAGCCCGTAGCTAGGCTTTGCACTCTTCTAGCTCTTGAGACAACTGGGTATTCTTCTCAGTAAGAACCTATGCAAATAATGATCCTTAAATCAGTTGCTCCATCTGTTTCAAGTCTCAGGGGCTACTAGTATATATATAATTATCAGATTTTCTTACCCGTATATCCTTTACATACTGGTCCGTGGCTCTAGCAAGACCATTTTGAGCAGCTCGGATGTACGTGTCCCCTGAGTTGAAGGCATCAAACGCCTCTTCAGAAAAACCGGGGTCGCGGAGTACGGCCCGGCGACGCCTGTGCTTCATGGCACTCTCCACTTCGGAATTTGTGGCGAACAGCCAATCCGCATCCGTAGTAGTAGGAATATCCGGCGTTGTCCCCACGTTAGCATCTGCCTCCAAGTCCGGCTCTGGAGCCCGGCTGGTGGAGGCATGGCCGACAGGCTCTCCGGATACGGTCCAGCGAGCATTTTTCCTGGTTTTAACCACAGATGTTATTATATTTTAAAGATAATAACCATGGAGCAGGGTTCTTTTTCATACCTCTACGACGACATCTCAGTCCTGACCGCCTTCCTTTTAAGACTACCCGGTTTCGGTGCCCCTTGTTGGTGAGTCACTACGGGTTCGGCATGGCGTCCCGAGGGCCTTCCCTGCAAGACACCATATGTGTGCAGGGGGTGAAGTGTGAAAAAGGGGATCCTTCTCGAAAGTTGGGACTCCGGTTTTACTTACATGCGATGCAGGGAGCACTCCAGGATAATCGGCGGTGATGGCCACCAAGGCACCGTCGCAGCTTAACTCGTAAAACGTCATGTCGATGAGCTCCACGAATATGTCCGGATCTTCTTCGAGTCCGGGATCGAGGGCCCGATCAGGGTCCTCTGGCTATGGAGACGGGTTGTGAATCTCCCTCACATCTTTTCATAGTTCCTGCTATGAAATAGCAAGGTAAATATTTATGACCAAGAAAGCAGGAAGGTTTGGAGTAAGAAGCAACAGCTCACCTAGTTTGGGGGGTTGTACATGGAGAATCCGTCCCATGGCTTAATACGGATGAACTCCTCTTCCTCTCCCTAATATAAATCGGATAGTATTTTCGCCAGAGCGGCAGCGGAGTCCGGACCTTTACGGCCGCAGCGGGTGGCATCGTCTTCTCCATTGAAGTGCCACATGGGTTGTCCCCGATATTGAAGTGGCTGCACCCCCCGCATTATACATATTGACATAACCTCGATTATTGTCAGTCCTGATTCGGCCAGTGTCTTTATCCGGCTCATCAGGTAAAGGACCTCTCTGTTATCTTCCTCCTCGGGACTCCGAGGGCGCCAGCTACGGCGTTTCTTCAAAGGGGCGTTGTTGAACTCAGGAAGGCCCATCCAAATAGGGTACGGGAGGGGAACGTCCTCCATATAAAACCACTCCGAAGGCCAGTCTTCGGATGTCTTCTTCGGAGTACTGGACAGGTATCCGGTCCCGGCGACGCACCATATTTCGGCTCCGCCCACTTGAAATATTGACCCCTTCTGTGTACGGGGCACGAGGCAGAATAGCCTCTGCCATAGCTTGAAATGAGCTTCGCAGCCCAGAAACAGCTCGCAAAGGGCAACGTATCCTGCGATGTGTAATATGGAGGCGGGAGTAAAGTTATGCAACTGGAGGCCATAGAACTCCAGGAGCCCACGGAGGAATGGATGGATTGGAAATCCGAGTCCCCTCAATAAATAAGGGACGAGGCATACCCGCTCCCCCGTGGATGGGTTGGGAAAGCTTTCCGCTTGCTCCCCGCCATTATAAGTGGCTAGCCCGGCTCGGACGGGGACCATGTACGCAGCAGGGAGAAACCCCTGGGTCTGCAACTCTACTAGTTGGCTATGGGGAATAGAACACTTCTCCCAACTACCTGGCTTAGGGCTACGGGGGCGAGAGGAGGAGCTCTGGTGGCCGGCCATGATGGAACAGACTTTTTCGGGCACGCTCTGATGGATACTCGCTGTAGGAAGGTGGTGTGATCTGGATCTGAAGATCCCCAACTATTTAAATAGTCGATTCATCTACCTGGTTAGGGTGGTAAATGTAAAAACACCCCGACCTCTCGCATTCGCTCGACACATTGAAGATAGCCATTATTAAGGCACAGAAGCCGAGGAGTGCAAAATTCATGGGAGGCCGGACACAACTCATTACGACAGGTACTCAGGATTTGGAGGAGAACCCGCCTTGTAATGCCGAAGACAATCTGCGCGCCGGACTCATCGTCATTGAAGCCTGGTTCAGGGGCTACTGAGGGAGTCCTAGATTAGGGGGTCCTTGGACATCCGGACTATATACTTTGGCCGGGCTGTAGGACTATGAAGATACAAGATTGAAGACTTCGTCCCGTGTCCGGATGGGACTCTCCTTTCCGTGGAAGGCAAGCTTGGCAATTCGGATATGTAGATCTCCTCCCTTGTAACCGACTCTGTGTAACCCTAGCCCCTCCGGTGTCTATATAAACCGTAGGGTTTTAGTCCGTAGGACAACAACAATCATACCATAGGCTAGCTTCTAGGGTTTAGCCTCTCCGATCTCATCGTAGATCAACTCTTGTAATACTCATATCATCAAGATCAATCAAGCAGGAAGTAGGGTATTACCTCCATCGAGAGGGCCCGAACCTGGGTAAACATTGTGTCCCCCGCCTCCTGTTACCATCCGCCTTAGACGCACAGTTCGGGACCCCCTACCCGAGATCCGCTGGTTTTGACACCGAAAATCGTCCCTTGGCAACTTGGGTTATTCTGGTACCTGTACGCTTAGCTTATCCGATGTTGCCCTGAGAACGAGATATGTGTAGCTCCTATTGGGATGTCGGCACACCGGGCGGTCTTCCTGGTCTTGTTTTACCATTGTCAAATTGTCTTGTAACCGGGATTCCGAGTCTGATCGGTTCTTCCTGGGAGAAGGAATATCCTTCGTTGACCGTGAGAGCTTGTGATGGGCTAAGTTGGGACACCCCTGTAGGGTTTTGAACTTTTGAAAGTCGTGCCCGCGGTTATGGGCAGATGGGAATTTGTTAATGTTCGGTTGTAGAGAACTTGACACTTAACTTAATTAAAATGCATCAACCACATGTGTAGCCGTGATGGTCTCTTCTCGGCGGAGTCCGGGAAGTGAACACGGTTCTTGTGTTATGTTTGGACGTAAGTAGTTTCAGGATCACTTCTTGATCACTTCTAGTTCACGACCGTTGTGTTGCTTCTCTTCTCGCTCTTATTTGCGTATGTTAGCCACCATATATGCTTAGTGATTGCTGCAGCTCCACCTCACTACCCTTTCCCACCCTTAAGCTTAAATAGTCTTCATCTCGCTGGTGTGAGATTGCTGAGTCCTCATGGCTCACAGATACTTCCAAACAGTTGCAGGTGCCGATGATACCAGTGCAGATGACGCAACCTAGCTCAAGTGGGAGCTTGATGAAGCTCGTGTTCGTTGTCTTGTTTCATTTCCAGTTGATCAGTAGTGGAGCCCAGCTGGGACGATCGGGGATCTAGCATTTGGGGATGCCTTCTTTTATTTTGGTTTTGTAGTCGGACCTTGTTTGTAATTTGGATGATGTATGTCTAACTTGTATTTGTGTGAAGTGGCGATTGTAAGCCAACTCTTTATCCCTTTCTATTCAGTACATGGGATTGTGTGAAGATTACCCCTCTTGCGACAAACCTACCATGCGGCTATGCCTCTAAGTCGTGCCCCGACATGTGGGAGATATAGCCGCATTGTGGGTGTTACAAGTTGGTAATCAGAGCCATCCCCGACTTAGGAGCCCCCTGCTGGATCGAATCGCTGACGTTGTTGAGTCTAGAACAAAATGTTTTTGAGTCTTAGGATTATATATATATATCGGAGAGTAGGATTCATTTTACTCCTCAGTCCCTTCGTCGCTCTGGTGAGGCCTCCTGACGTAGAAGTTTTGACTCTTCTCTCCTCAAATTTCACGAATTTTTTTTAGGATCACGCGGGTATCTTGGAATCGTTCCGATAGTTTTGTGACGAGAACATTGTTCTTGGTGCCTCCTAACATTTAGGGGTTGTGGCAGTGTCCCAGGGAGTTGAGCTCTGAGGTGTTGTCGTCACAATTTTATCGTTGCAGTTCTGGAATACCTGAGTTCGCCGACATCGAAAATCTCCTTCATGTAGTTGTTGGTGAGATAACCTCGACGCCACCCAGTACTTGGACGGGAGTTCGGGAGTATTGCCATAACTCGTATAACGGATGCTTTTCGAAGGTTGAGGTACACGATTTCCGAAGTTTTCTTGGTTATGTGTTGAAGGATGGATACAGTTGGATGTAGGTATTGTTAGTTTGGGTGAGATATTATGCTTCCCCTGTATCCCCAACACCTGATTGCATAATCAGAAAGTTTCGGGAGTTTATAAGTGGGAATTCAAGTATCACGTAGGAATTCTTTCCAACAGACACATGATACGATATGGGATCTATCATATGTTTGTTTCCGGCTTATTTTCTAAGCCAATACTTTGTTTTTGTTTTGATTGTGGTATTCAAGTTGCTTCAATGTCAAGTGTTGATTCCATACCTTTCCTAAGCGGTATTCTCATATATCTATGTGAATACTAATCCTTCTTGATCTTCGAGTTTGCCATCCCAATTTCTTCTGAACTGGTGCGTCTCTCTTCAAGTGGATCCGATCTTTTTCAACATCCGCAAGATCAACCCAAGTCTTCTCAACGTTGTTTGTTTCATCCATCCCAAGTTGTCTTTGTTTTTCCCGCCCTCCCACCCTTTCTTTTCTTCAAGGACTCATATATCTTAATCAAGTATCCATTTTTTTCATGTGAAGTCTCTCCATTCTTTTCCGTCAATGTTCTTACCCGGTGATTCTCATGAAGATTCTAACGGAGCTTCTAGTCCGTCATTCTTCATTCTTTTTCTTCTCTGGTGGATTCAATTCAAGCTTTGGTGTTGAGCATATTCTTTTCGTCATTTCAAATGTTTTCTCATACCGGTGCACCTCTTAATCATCCACTTTTCGCTATTCAAATGTTCCGGAGTGCTGAAGATATCTTAGGAGATTCGTGTTTTCTGCTCTGCATTCGTTCAAGCTCTTTCGAGGATGTTATCTCATTCAAGCCATTTAATTCAACCGGTGCAATCTCCTTTTAAAGTAATCATTCAATGGTGTATCTTTTGAGTGGGCCCTAAACCACAGGTCTTTTCCCAGGATCTTACCCGACTCTTCTAATTCTTCTGGAGTTATTCTCAAATTCATTTCAAAGTTTGACGTAAGAATGAATTGTCATCAGTCAAATGTATTTCTCCAAGATCTTCCAAATTATTTCATCGTCGGTTCAATCTTTCTAATTTTCATCCCGGAGTATCTCAACAATTCATGGTGGTGTTTCTCATCATCCTTTTCAATATTTTAAGACCGAAGAAGGGTTTTTCCTCCAAATCTTATCCGTTCTCTCAAAGATTCATGGTGCTAGCTTTATGCCATCCTCTCATCATTGTTTTCGATTGTGAGAATACTTTTCACCCATCCGGAGCATTTCAGGAGTCTTTTCAGTTTGATTCTCTGGAGCCCATCATCTCAAAAGTATCCATTCTCAGCTTTCAGCTCTTATTCCTTGCCGGTGCATCATTCAAGTTTTCTCTTATCAGCTCGTGATCTCTTCGTTCTCATGTATCTAAATTCTCTCAAGTATCTTCATTTGTTTTCCAATTCTTCCCAGTAAATTGTGCCTTTGCTACGTTCTTTTTCAATTCTTACGGTGGTTCATTCAAGATTTCTCTTCCTTCTTACCATATCAATTCATTCGTTTTTTCAAATCCTACCATATCTCTCTCAATCCTTTCTGCCGGAATAAGTTGTATGCAATCCATTGCTTGTCATCAATTTAAATTGGTGAAGGATACGCATAACATAATTCTTATTCTTGCTTCATCCTAATGATGGATTCATTCTTCCGGAGTTTGTTCACGATGAGTAAATTCTCGATTCAAGTGCTTCATACTTTTCCCGGAGTTCCAAGATCTCTCAACTATATCATCACAAAGATTCATCTAAATCATTGCAAGGATTCATCTTGTTTTTTTCAACTTCTCTTTCTTTCTATCATCTTTTTATTACCGGAGTTCTTCATGGAGTTTCTACGTGGTGGTTCATCAAGGCTTTCTTTCATTCTTCAGTTGTTCTTCAAGATTTCTCTCGGAGTTAAGATCTGCCAAGCTATACTCTAAATTAAACAGGGTGCTCAACACATGTTTTGTTTAGAGGAGTTCAAGCATTCTTCATCTTGCATTCTGATTTGCAATTCGTTCTACCTTATCTTTTGAGGTGGTGTTACGTCATTTTTGTAAACCCATCATTTTCAATTCATTCATGAGATCCTTTGCAACCCATCAATATCTTCATTGGAATTATCTTGGGTTATATTTCACCTACAGCCTTCCTTAAGGAATGTTGTTATTGTGGTGCTTAACAATGATCCAAGTTATATCTTTATCATCTTCGTGGATGAAGTTTGTCATCTCTTTGGTGCTCTCAATCAAATCTTTTTCCCGTGAGTGGCAGGTTGTCACCTCATAATTTTGAGATGTTTTCCATAAGGCCACAACAAGCTTATCCTTTCGTTGTTGATAATCCAACAACTCCGTTCTAGCATTTTGTGTAAGCATGCTCTTTTAAGATCTTGTTTTCCTCCTTTCAGTAAATTCATTTCTTTCAATTCCTCCGGAGGCATTGTGATGTTTCACTCTTTGACCCATCATCTCATTTTTTGTCAAAGATCATGTTCTTTTCTTTTGCTTATCCATCCAACCGGAGTGTCGTGTTTTCATTCAAGTTCTCTCATCTTATCAAGTTTTGCCTCCCTTCTCAACCGGAGTGCTGTCTGAAATTTTTCTTACCCCTTGTGCCATTATTTCAATAGTTTCGGAGTTAGTGTGTTGTTGATTTCATAAAGTATCTTCTCATCTTGTCAACTTCATGATTCTTATTCCTTCCATTTACAGTCAAAGTGCTGTCCAAATTATATCATTCTTATTCCTTCTCTATCTGGTTTCAAACGGAGTGTTGTGGCTATCATTCCTCTTCTAACCGGGGTCTCATCCAAGTGCTTTCATTTTGCCAAGTTCATATTATTGCCTTCCATTTCCAACCGGAGTGTTGTCGTAATTGATCTTTATCATTCCATGTACATCTCGTTTCAACCGGAGTGCTTGCATGTACTTCTTGTCCATTGCAACCCTTTTTTCTTATGTCTTTCAACCTACAAGGTTCTAGTAATGTGCCTTGTTCCTCTTCTCTAACGGAGTGTTTCAAACTTTGTTCATCTTCGTTGTGTTCTTTCTTTCAATTTGTTCAACCTCACAAGCTTCGTGGTTTCACTCATTTGTCCAAGAAGCAACTTAGTTTTATCTCTTCCCCTTCCTCTTCCGTTTTTCCCCGGTGCCATCCTAGATCTCGGGACGAGATCCTCTCATAGTGGTGGAGTGTTGTAACGTCCCGAGACTGTTGCGCCAGGTGTCTTCCAGTTATTCGCGGTCTTTGCCATGTCATTTGCTTGCGTGTTGCATTTTGCCTTGTCATCATGTGCATTGCATCTTCATGTTTTCAAAACTTGCATTCGTCCAGGTTCTCCCAGTTCCTTCCGTTGTCCGTTCTGAGCCCAGACACAATTGCGCGCGCCCGCGGCATGTCCGAAATAGTGTTTTATAAGTGGCTAGAAAATGTTCTCGGAATGGGTTGAAAGTTGGCATGCGGTGTTTTTATGTTGTCAGTAGGCCGCCTGCCAAGTTTCATCGCATTCGGAGTCCGTTTGATGCCCCTACGAATAAATATAGCGGCAATGGTAGCCGGTCAAAACGTCGGACGTTTTCGGTCTCCGGAAACGGTTGTCGGGCTTCGTTCTTTCCTTTCCTCTCAGCCCAACCCATCTACACAGCCCACTAATCTTTCACCTAATCCCTCTCCACTCCGGAGCCATCCGATGGCGATCGAATAGTCCAAAAACCCCTCCAAACCCCCTCCTAACCCTAACCTAGACCCCCCCTGCCTATTTAAACCCCTTCCCTTGACATTTTGGGCGCCCCTAGCCTCTCCCTTATCCTCTAGCCACCGCCCTCTTGTTTTCAGCGCTGCCCCAGCCACCTCCCGCCACTTGGCACCGTCCCACAGGTCGCGCCACCGCTTGAGCCGCCGGCTCGGCCAACCGTAGCCAGCCACATCGCCTCCCCACGCCTCCACTGCACCGGGCCCGCCGAAGCCCGCAACCGACCCGTCGTGGGTCGAACTCGGGCCGAACCCCACCGCCGCTCATGCCCGACCAGCGCGTGCTCCGCCGCCTCTGATTCGGATTGGGAGAGCTATGATCTCCCCTCCCTCGCGTCTCCGCTGCCTGGCCTCCCGCCGGCAACCACCGCTGCCACGGTGAGCCCCGACCTCGCCGCCCTTCTTCTCCCCTGCCGCACTAGCTCTCTCTCTCTCTCTCTCTCTCTCTCTCTCTCTCGCAGAAAGCCTTCGCCGCCATGAATGTCGTCGCCGTGCTCGCAGACGCCGTCGTTGCCACGTCACCAACCCCCTCCCCCGGCCGGATCTGGGACCCCCATCGCCGGATCTACCCTTCCCCGCCGTCTATGGGTCAGCCCTACCACTGGAGCACCGTCCCGTCGTCGGTCGCCGGCGCGTTGACCTCCTTCCTCGTCCTCATGCAAGCAGAGGACGAGGGCTTCCTCTTCGTGTTCATGGCCGCGCCTTCGCCTTGCCTTCGTGGGTTGGCCCACTGCAGCCTCCCCGCGGCCCAGACCTGCAAGGCCCAGCGCCCTCCTGTGCTTTGCCATCGGCGTGGGCCGCCAGATCCGCCGCCCTGTTCCACTGACCGGGCCAGGCCCAGTGTGAGCACACACCAGCACCCTCCTCTTGTTTTTTGTCCATCTGTTGGGCCAGCCTCTTGATTCATCCCGTGACATTTTTTTCCTGTTCCAGCGAATTTAGACTTTATTCCAGAGACAACAGTTTTACAGAAAAGTCCCTATGCTTCATGCATTTAATAACTCCACAACCGTGCATCGGATTAAAATGTTTTATATATGAAAAATGACTAGAATTTCATCTAGTTTGATAATGTCCAACTTTCATGCATGTTAGAAATGTTTAAACTTGTTGTTTGCTTTGTTTTGCTATCTTGCCATGCTAAAATGCTTTATTTCATAACTAAATAACTGTAGCTCCAAACCTAACAAACTTTATATGTAAATGGGGTAGAAAAATGCCTAGTTTAACATGGTGTACTTGCTTTGCATGTTTGACAACTCTAAAATATGGTTTAGGGCATAACAGTACCAAATCTAAAATGTGCACATGAGGATTTTTCGGACTTGTTTGCTTGTTGTTCCGGCCTCATTTAAACTTGCCTAGATAGATAGTTTTATTATGCTTCATTTCTTGCCATGTTTAACAACATTTAATATTGTTGGGTACCTAAACGGGAGAGAACTAAATAAGACATGTGGTGTTCTGTCAATATGCAACTCGTTGCATATTGAGCTCCACTTAATTTGTAGGTTTGTTTGTGCACTTTGCCATGCCATGTCTCATTAAACCGGAGATGCATCATACTTGGTTGTGCATCATGCCATGATTATGTGATGGTTGTTTACCATGATTGTTTGCTTCTTTCCAGTGTTGCTTCTTCGGGTTGGTTCCGATAATGTCACGTTTGTGAGGATTCGTTCGACTCCGTCCGTTTGTCTTCTTCATGTACTCGTTCTTCTTCCTTGCGGGATCTCAGGCAAGATGACCATACCCTCGAAATCACTTCTATCTTTGCTTGCTAGTTGTTCGCTCTATTGGCATGCCGCGATACCTACCACTTGCTATATCATGCCTCCCATATTGCCATGTTAAGCCTCTAACCCACCTTTCCTAGCAAACCGTTGTTTGGCTATGTTACCGCTTTGCTCAGCCCCTCCTATAGCGTTGCTAGTTGCAGGTGAAGCTAAAGTTTGTTCCATGTTCGGAACATGGATATCTTGGGATAACACAATATCTCTTATTTTAATTAATGCATCTATATACTTGGTAAAGGGTGGAAGGCTCGGCCTTATGCCTGGTGTTTTGTTCCACTCTTTCCGCCCTAGTTTCCGTCATAATGGTGTTATGTTCCTTGATTTTTGTGTTCCTTACGCGGTTGGGTGTTATGGGAACCCCTTGACAGTTCGCTTTGAATGAAACTCCTCCAGCAAGGCCCAACATAGGTTTTCCATTTGCCTCACCACCACCTACTTTTCCCTTGGGAGTCGTGCTCCTGAGGGTCATCTTTATTTTAACCCCCCGGCCAGTGCTTATCTAAGTGTTGGTCTGAACCAGAGCACCGTGCGGGACCGTTGAGGGAGTCCTGGATTAGGGGGTCATCGGACAGCCGAACTATATACTTTGGCCGGACTGTAGGACTATGAAGATACAAGATTGAAGACTTCGTCCAGTGTCCAGATAGGACTCTCCTTTGCGTGGAAGGCAAGCTTGGCAATTCGGATATGTAGATCTCCTCCCTTGTAACCGACTCTGTGTAACCCTAGCCCCTCCAGTGTCTATATAAATCGGAGGGTTTTAGTCCGTAGGACAACAACTCTATATAAACTTGTATTTATGTGAAGTGGCGATTGTAAGCCAACTCTTTATCCCTTTCTATTCAGTACATGGGATGGTGTGAAGATTACCCCTCTTGTGACAAACCTACCATGCGGCTATGCCTCTAAGTCGTGCCCCGACACGTGGGAGATATAACCGCATTGTGGGTGTTACATTAATATTTGTTGACTACCCGAAAATACATACCCTGTGCCTTGTCAAGCCACTTGTTCACAAACGTGATGTCAGCATCTGTCGCGTCAAGTTGCCGGATGAGTCCGGCAAATTCAGCAGTCCGGCCAGCCACCGGGCCGTCAGCCGCCTGCACATGAAAGCAACACAATAATTACCTGGGACTACGATCCTCTATTTGCCGCCTCCGGACAGCAACCAGAGTCTTAGGGGCTACTATCTGTATAGATCACACCTAGCATGTGCGGTACCATCAAATTTTTTATATATACTACTTTGCATACCTCAAAGCCTCTTAGCAGGCTCGTAAAAGCTTCATGCAACCCATTTGTGGTGGACGAGATCCTCTCAACCACCGTACTCATTGAAGTATGATGCTCCTCTGAAATAGTTGCTTTCTCCAAAAGACTCATCAGTGCGTCCGGTTGCACACCGGACAGTCCCGGACTCTTTTTTTTGCTCTCCATAGCAGACGAATATTCCGGACTGCGGGTGGCCGAAGGGTTACCTTCTGGCCTTGGCGGATCAGGAGAAACCCTCCGTGATGACACCTCAGGGTCGTCCGCCTCAGGAGGCGGGGAGGCAGGGGGAGGCGTTTCGCTCTCCATCATCTCCGGAAGAAGATCCCCCGAAGACGAACTCCGCTGAGAAGGGCTACGGGCCGGACTGCAAGATATATGTCTCGATTATTGCCCTCGGAGATAAAGCAGGATACATTTACCAAAAGCACTCATGATTCACTTACAGCTCGGTGGAGGGCTGGCCCCCTTGCGGGCACTTTGCGGTAAGGACGCCCTCCGGGGCAGTGCCTCCTGACGAAGATTTCTTCCCTCGTTTGGAACCTTTCGTTTCCAAGTCGTCAGAGACAGTCCTTTTCCTTCCTTGGGGGGAGGGGATTTGAAAGTGCAACTATCCCTGGGTGGTTTTGGTAATTCCTAACAACATATAGCTCATTGAGCTAACATTATTCCAAGATTAATATTTCAGGAAAAGCTCAATGAATGGCATGGCATGGATGAGGAAAGTGGATCCCTCAAAATTCTAAGGACAAAAAGTTTGTCTCAAGCTTGAAGCTCAAGACACTACATTTTATATTTTAGTGATCCAAGATCACATTGAGTCTATAGGAAAAGCCAATACTATCAAGGAGGGATGAGGTGTTGCTTAATGGCTTGCTTGCTCAAAATGCTTAGTGATATGCTCCAAAACCCTCAACTACCTTCCCACATCCACATATGACCTAAACCAAAAGTCAAACTCGGCCCCACCGATTCTTTCTATCCGGCGCCACCGAGTTTCAAATGTCATAGCCACTGCCACAAACCCTAGGCAAATCGGTGTCACCGATAGGGATCTCGGTCTCACCGAGATGGGATTGTAATCTCTCTGTTTCCGTTCGTAACGTTTCGGTCTCACCGAGATGAGCGATCGGTCCCACCGAGATTGTAATGTAAACTCTCTGTTTCCCTTTTGTAATATTTCGGTCTCACCGAGATGAGCGAATCGGTCCCACCAAGTTTACCTGACCAACTCTCTGGTTAGCTTATTACCAAAATCGGTCCCACCGAGTTTGTGTAATCGGTCACACCGAGATTACGTTATGCCCTAACCCTAACCATATCGGTCCTACCAAGTTGCATCTCAGTCCCACCGAAAATCCTAACGGTCACTAGGTTTGCTGAATCGGTCCGACCGAGTTTAACCATTCGGTCCCACCGAGTTTGGAAAATTGTGTGTAATGGTTAGATTTTGTGTGGAGGCTATATATACCCCTCCACCCACTCTTCATTCGTGAAGAGAGCCATCAGAACATACCTACACTTCCAATACATATTCTCTGAGAGAGAACCACCTACACTTGTGTTGAGGTCAAGATATTTCATTCCAACCATATGAATCTTGATCTCTAGCCTTCCCCAAGTTGCTTTCCACTCAAATCTTCTTTCCACCAAATCCAAATCCTGTGAGAGAGAGTTGAGTGTTGGGGAGACTATCATTTGAAGCACAAGAGCAAGGAGTTCATCATCAACACACCATTTGTTACTTCTTGAAGAGTGGTGTCTCCTAGATTGGCTAGGTGTCACTTGGGAGCCTCCGACAAGATTGTGGAGTTGAACCAAGGAGTTTGTAAGGGCAAGGAGATTGCCTACTTCATGAAGATCTACCGCTAGTGAGGCAAGTCCTTCGTGGGCGACGGCCGTGATGGAATAGAGAATGTTGCTTCTTCGTGGACCCTTCGTGGGTGGAGCCCTCCGTGGACTCGCGCAACCATTACCCTCTGTGGGTTGAAGTCTCCATCAACGTGGATGTACGATAGCACCACCTATCGGAACCACGACAAAAACATCCGTGTCTCTAATTGCGTTTGAATCCTCCAAACCCTTCCCTTTACATTCTTGCAAGTTGCATGCTTTACTTTCCGCTGCTCATATACTCTTTTGCATGCTTGCTTGAATTGTGTGGAGATTGCTTGACTTGTGCTAAGATAGCTAAAATCTGCCAAGAACTAAAATTGGGAAAAGGCTAGATTTTTATTTGGTCAAGTAGTCTAATCACCCCCCTCTAGACATACTTTCGATCCTACAAGTGGTATCAGAGCTTTGGTCTCCATTTTCTTTGATTTCCATAGCTTTTGGTGGTCATAGCCTTGGTTTCACAACCTAGGAGAGTATGGCGTCTAGCGAGGGAAATTATCACCATAGAGGTCCTTACTTTGATGGCACTAATTTTGCTAGTTGGAAGCATAAGATGAAAATGCATATTCTTGGGCATAACCCCGTCGTTTGGGCTATTGTGTGTATTGGCTTGCAAGGTGAATTCTTTGATGGGAAAGAACCGAATCATGAAGCTACCGCGGAAGAGTTGAAGATGCTGCAATACAACACTCAAGCTTGTGATATCCTCTTCAACGGATTGTGCCCTGAAGAATTCAACAAAATCAGCCGTCTTGAGAATGCAAAGGAAATTTGGGATACTTTGATTGATATGCACGAAGGTACCGACTCCATCAAGGAATCCAAATTGGATGTGCTTCAAAGTCAACTTGACAAGTTCAGAATGAAGGATGGTGAAGGTGTCGCTGAAATGTACTCTAGGCTTGCTCTTATCACAAATGAGATTGCCGGCTTAGGGAGTGAAGAGATGACCGATAGATTCATCATCAAGAAGATCCTAAGAGCCTTGGATGGAAAATATGATACCGTGTGCACATTGATCCAAATGATGCCCAATTACAAAGATCTCAAGTCAAAGGAAGTCATCGGAAGAATTATTGCTCATGAGATGTCACTCAAGGATAAAGAGGAACTTCACAACAAATCAAGTGGTGCTTACAAAGCCTCATTTGAAGCCCCCACATCATCGAGTGAAAACAAACCTTCAATGAAGAATTGAGCTTAATGGTGAAGAACTTCAACAAGTTCTACAAGAGTAGAAGCAAAGAGAGAAGCTCCAAGTCAAGGTCCTACAATAACAAAAGATCTTCTAGTCGAGAGCGAAATTGCTACAATTGTGGAAGGCCCAGACACTATTCCAATGAGTGTACGGCCACCTACAAGAGAAGAGAAGATTCTCCCAAGAGAAGAAGTAGAAGAGAAGAATCATCATCAAGAGAAAGAAGGAGTAGAGATGATCGTTATGAACGAAGACCCTCACGGAGAAGCAAGGATTCGGAAAGAAAGGACAAGTCATCAAGGAGCCACACAAAACGAAGACATCAAGCTCATGTTGGTGAATGGGTATCCGGCTCCGACTCCGACAACCACTCCGAGAGAAGCTATCACTCCGACTCCAAATATACTCAAGATGAAGGTGTTGCCGGTCTAGCACTTGTGACAACCAACTCCTATGACATATTTGACTCACCAAATGAAGGAGTTGGAACATGCTTCATGGCTAAAGGCCCAAAGGTATCACACCCTGAGTATGTTGATTTCAATAGTGATGAAGATGACTTGTTAGGTGATGATGATTTACTTATTGACAACTCTAGTGATGAATACTATGATGAAACGTTAATTAATCATGCTAATCAAGATAAAACGAATGACAATGATAAGGAGAAGATTGAGTCTCTAACGAAAGAACTAAACACTCTTAAGTTAGCTCATGAAACTATCTTAGGAGATCATCGAGAACTTTTAAGGACTCATGAGAAATTGCGCTTTGAAAAGCTCAACCTTGAGCAAGAGCATGAGTTCTTAAAAGCAATCAATGATGATCTTCGTAAGAAAAGTTCTTCTTACATTGCCAAGCATTTACTCTTATCCACTTACATGCCTCAAGTCAAGTCTAGTAACAAGAACAAGAAAGATTCTTCCTCTAGTAGTAACAATAATCATGCTAAATCCAATATAGTTGCTTCTAGTATTCTCTTGATTCCACTAATGATTCTCTTAGCCAAGTTACACTTGAGCAAGAAAATAGCTTATTGAAGGGAATTATAGAGAAAGGTGTTTACAAGAGCCTTGCCGGAAGTAAGCAATTCGAGGAAATTGTACGCAAGCAAGGAAGGCACCGAAAGAATCAAGGTGTTGGTTTTGAACAAAAGTTCAATGCCAATGGAGTTGAGTGGGAAGAAGATCAATATCCCAAGACGAAGTTTGTTCCTCAACAAGAGAAGTATGATCCTACTTCTCTCAAAGGGACACAAGCTCAAGATGATTTTCCACCACAAGACCACAAGCAAAAAGGCAAGGACAAGCTTCAAGAGGAAATTGATGCATTTGAAGAAGCCCCTAAGGCCTTGGTCAAGTGGGTTCTCAAGACTACTTCAAGTTCCACTTCATCAAGTACAACTACAACACCGAGGATTCCCATCAAGATGGTGTGGATCCTGAAGAAGAAGAACTAGAGAGTTCTTGAGGGTGACTCCGCCAACATACTTCACTCTTATCATCTTGGCAAGAACAAGTGCAATCAACTTCCACATCTTGCACTAGTTCAAGGAGTCACAAACCCTCTTGTTGGTAAGACAAGGGACAAGGTAACCTAAAAGCTTTCATAGACATCATCTTGTGTGTGCATCACTTTATGTCTATGGATATCCTTGTTTGTTCCTTGTGGGACTAACCCGTGTAGGTATTGAAAGTGCAACTCACTCCAATGGATAGCTCCAAATGATCTACATCAACATTGAGCATCCACATCTTCAACATCTACATGAAGTCATCATCGACAAAACCCAAGGTTAGTTCATCCCTCTTAGGGGGGATCTCACATCTAGGGGGAGCTTTACTCTAAGAATTGAGCTAAAGCAACTCTAACGGTGTGAACACAACAAATGCTTTATGTAAAAGTGGTAACCCCACTTGCGCTTAAACGATGAGTATGACCTATGATCAAATGTTCTCATTTGACTCCTAAGTCAATATACTCATATATAGATGACCTAGTCATCGCCAATTGTTTGATAGATGCTAGAATTGGTTGTGCATGCTTTGTCACATATTTCAATTGCCATTTTATTGTGCGAGCATGTTGATTGCATATTTCACTCATTCGAGGACATCCACTTGTTGTTTTGATTGATTGTTTTTCTTTTCTTTTGCCAAGTGGATGGACAAGAATGCCTAAGAACCCTCTCTAGCTATCTATGATTTTCTTGTCTCAAACTCTATTCATGCTACATCACAAAATTTGATCAAGTCAGATTCAAACCACTCTGTGTGAGGAGCACTCGGAGTCCCCGATTCGTCATAGACTTAAACTTCCAAAACTTCTTTGTGCGTTTCGGTCTGACCGATTCATCCATTTCGGTCATACCGAGATCACTAAGTCGATCTAGGTTTTCAATCTCCGTGCAACCGATTTGAACCTTTCGGTCACACCGAGTTTTAGTAACTGCTTGCAGTTATGAATCTCGGTGCCACCGAGTTGTTCCACTCGGTCACACCGACAGGGTCGGGCTATATATACTCACGGGCAAAATTTTGGAAATTTCTCCAAAACCCCTTCGCCCGCGCATAGCTCGCTCTGCCTCCTGGGTCTCCGGATCGTCCTCCTCGTTGCCAGCCGCCTCCTGTCGCTGGTCTCCGCCGCCATCAATGGAATTCTTCCCCGCCGTTGCCGCTGTAGCGAGTTCATCGCTGAACTAGGGTATGGACTCGATCATAGTGCTATCCCCATCCGATTCCTAGCACATTGTGTTCATTATGATTCTTACCAAGATTGAAACGCTTCTATCCCGTCAAAACACTCCGTACATTAGAGTTGAATTGAAAATTTAGGGTTACGTTTCCACCGAAACCATCTCGGACCCACCGAGTTGTGGAACTCGGTACCACCGATTCGGCTCAGGCCATTGCACATGTAATTTTCGGTCTGACCGAGAATTGCAAATCGGTGTGACCGAGTTCAGGAGTTTGTGAAACCCTAGCAGTCTCGGTGCCACCGAACTGTGACTCGGTCTGACCGAGTTCACTAGTTTAGGTTCCAACAGCTGCTTCGGTATCATCGAGTTTACAAATGGGTTGATCCGAAATGCTTTTTGTGGAAAACTAAAACTAAGTTTTTGACTCATTCTTTTGCAAAAACCTCTGCATTTTGTGATGCTCATCCGCTCTATCTCATCTATATCTATTCACAGGGTCTGCTGTCAGTGTTTGCAATATGTCTGATCAGAGTGACAGCCAGAACAGGTCAGAGGAGCAGGTTCAACTGAGTGAGGGCACTAGTCCCTCTAGCAGTTCATATGATGGTAGCAGGAGCACTCCCAGCAACTTGCCCAAAGCTGCCACCAGAACAAGGAAGAAGAAAACTTCAGAGTCTGAGGATGAAGACTATGTGGCCACTGAGGATGATGCCACATCAAAGAAGAAAGTGCTCAAGAAGGAGTACAGCTCAACTGCAGCTAAGCCAGGGATGAAGATCAAAAGGCCAGCAGGAAGACAACCCATGTCAAAGGCCAGAGCATCTACTCAAGTACCTTTGGGATCTGAACCCAAAGAGGCTACTGCAGAAGGGAAGAAAAGGAAGGAAAGGGTCAAGAAGACCATGGCCAGAGTGATTGGAAAGGCTTCGATGATGGAAGAAGAAGAAGAGGTTGCTGCACCAGCACCTAAGGCCCAGAAGCTTATGGGTGATGCTATCAGGATAGAGGCTGCTTCATCAAAGCCCAAAGAAACACCCAAAGCAGCCTCCAAGCCCAAGAGTGCACCTAAGAGGAATACCAAGAGTATACCAGCTGCTGAGAAGAACAAGGCCCAAGTGCCTGAAGTTGCTACTGATGAAGATGATGAAGGACAAGTCCTGAGAAAGCTCAAACCCAAGATTCCAGACCACAATGATGCTCATCCTGTGGCTGAGAACATGAAGATCAGGAGAGACTCAGGGTTGAGGCTATGGAGAGAGATAGATCCATATGCTACCAGGAGAAGGACTGCTGTTGATTACAGGTTCCACACAAAGGAACAACAGGACTTCTATGAGACAGTGTTGTTGGACAAGAAGTCTATAGTGTGTGAAATGAGGTGGGTCGACTGGAAGTATATCAAGGAAAATGAGGAACACTATCCTGGTGTGTTTGACAGCTTCAGTGCTTGTGGAGTTGTAGACTTTGTTGGGCAGAAGCTCACAAAGTGGAATGAGGAGCTCATAATGCAATTCTACTCCACATCACACTTCTATCCAGATGGCAGGATAGTATGGATGTCTGAAGGTACAAGGTACCACTCAACTATTGAGGAATGGGCAAATCTGATCAATGCTCCTAAGGAAGAAGAAGATGACTTGGATGTCTATGCCAAGAAGAAGATGGATCACAACTCTATGGCAAACATGTACAAGGAGATTCCTGAAGATGATCTTGAGACTCACCAGTTTGGGTCAGTAAAACACTTGCTGTCAGGGCTGACTACAATCAATTGGATCCTTAGGCACACTCTCTTGCCCAAGTCTGGTGATCACAGAATGATCAGAGGCCATGCAATTAACTTGCTACATATATTTGATGTGCCACAGAAGTTCAAGGTCATGAGCCTTATAGTTGAGACTATCAAGAGGACTGCAGCTGACCAGAAAAGAAGTTGTGGATATGCCCCACAGATCCAGGAGTTGATAAACTCAAAGATGGGCACAGGCACATACCTGTTGGATAAGGAACACTTGCCTATCTACCCAGACTTCGAGGACAATCAAGTTGTGATGAATGAGAATGAACCATCATCAGTACAAGCTCAAGGGAAGAAGGAGAAAGCAAAGAAAGAGAAGGCTGCCAAGATGCCAACTCAAGAGGAGGCATCTGAGTACTTTTCGAAAAGCAAGCAAGATCAGCTTGGCTACCTGATTGCATCCACTCTGAGGATTGAGAAGGGACTGGCCACCCTGACTCAAAACCAGGAGAGCTTGGAAAGAATCGTGGAACAAAAATTCTATGATTTATATGTCAAAGTAACTGAGATTCAGTCTGTTGTGGAGCAGCTACAGGATGACATGCAGGAGAGGAAGGGCAAGACAACCACTGATGCATTTGCCAGAGTGCCTCGAGCTCAGAGATCTGCTATAGTGCCTGTTACAGACACTAGAGTCACTTCATCTACACCAGCTATAGCTCCAACGCAACCAGCTCCAGCACCAACTCCATCAGCTCCATCTACTTCGACTGAAGCCTTCGTCCTTGGCGTTCTCCGGACACCACCACCTGAAGACCAAGCTTGAGAGATGTTCTAGTGCTATGCATTTTCTATGAACTTTTTGGTAACTTGTTGCCAAAGGGGGAGAAAAATGTATAGATCATAGGCTTCGAGAGAGAGCGTTGCTTTTTATTCTCTCTTGCCTTGGTGGTTGAACTTTGTCTGTCTTTTGATTGCTTGAGATACTATGCTATTATCTGTGAGACATTGATGATCATGTGGTTGATCATAAGCTACACTTATACTTGTTAGATGATATTATCTTACTTATCCTTATATGATCATTCACTTTGCTTGGTGATGAGTGCATGTATTTAATTCTTATCATTTTGAGCGCTCCACCAAGATGTATGTGACATGGAAGAGTAAACCATGATCCTAACTCATTGTGCATTTGCAGTCCAAAGCAAATCTTAAGATATGCACAAATTTAGGGGGAGCTCTTGCTTTTCACATACTTCTCAAAGCAACAATATCTTTCACTCTTATTATCATTTGTTGAAGCTTTTATCCATATGTTGTCATCAATTACCAAAAAGGGGGAGATTGAAAGTGCAACTATCCCTGGGTGGTTTTGGTAATTCCTAACAACATATAGCTCATTGAGCTAACATTATTCCAAGATTAATATTTCAGGAAAAGCTCAATGAATGGCATGGCATGGATGAGGAAAGTGGATTCCTCAAAATTCTAAGGACAAAAAGTTTGGCTCAAGCTTGAAGCTCAAGACACTACATTTTATATTTTAGTAATCCAAGATCACATTGAGTCTATAGGAAAAGCAAATACTATCAAGGAGGGATGAGGTGTTGCTTAATGGCTTGCTTGCTCAAAATGCTTAGTGATATGCTCCAAAACCCTCAACTACCTTCCCACATCCACATATGACCTAAACCAAAAGTCAAACTCGGCCCCACCGATTCTTTCTATCCGGCGCCACCAAGTTTCAAATGTCATAGCCACTGCCACAAACCCTAGGCAAATCGGTGTCACCGATAGGGATCTCGGTCTCACCGAGATGGGATTGTAATCTCTCTGTTTCCCTTCGTAACGTTTCGGTCTCACCGAGATGAGCGATCGGTCCCACCGAGATTACAATGTAAACTCTCTGTTTCCCTTTTGTAACATTTCGGTCTCACCGAGATGAGCGAATCGGTCCCACCGAGTTTACCTGACCAACTCTCTGGTTAGCTTATTACCAAAATCGGTCCCGCCGAGTTTGTGTAATCGGTCACATCGAGATTACGTTATGCCCTAACCCTAACCATATCGGTCCTACCGAGTTGCATCTCAGTCCCACCGAAAATCCTAACGGTCACTAGGTTTGCTTAATCGGTCTGACCGAGTTTAACCATTCGGTCCCACCAAGTTTGGCAAATTGTGTGTAACGGTTAGATTTTGTGTGGAGGCTATATATACCCCTCCACCCACTCTTCATTCGTGAAGAGAGCCATCAGAACATACCTACACTTCCAATACACATTTTCTGAGAGAGAACCACCTACACTTGTGTTGAGGTCAAGATATTCCATTCCAACCATATGAATCTTGATCTCTAGCCTTCCCCAAGTTGCTTTCCACTCAAATCTTCTTTCCACAAAATCCAAATCCCGTGAGAGAGAGTTGAGTGTTGGGGAGACTATCATTTGAAGCACAAGAGCAAGGAGTTCATCATCAACACACCATTTATTACTTCTTGGAGAGTGGTGTCTCCTAGATTGGCTAGGTGTCACTTGGGAGCCTCCGACAAGATTGTGGAGTTGAACCAAGGAGTTTGTAAGGGCAAGGAGATCGCCTACTTCGTGAAGATCTACCCCTAGTGAGGCAAGTCCTTCGTGGGCGACGACCGTGATGGAATAGACAAGGTTGCTTCTTCGTGGACCCTTCGTGGGTGGAGCCCTCCATGGACTCGAGCAACCGTTACCCTCTGTGTGTTGAAGTCTCCATCAACGTGGATGTACGATAGCACCACCTATCGGAACCACGACAAAAACATCCATGTCTCCAATTGCGTTTGAATCCTCCAAACCCTTCCCTTTACATTCTTGCAAGTTGCATGCTTTACTTTCCACTGCTCATATACTCTTTTTCATGCTTGCTTGAATTGTGTGGAGATTGCTTGACTTGTGCTAAGATAGCTAAAATCTGCCAAGAACTAAAATTAGGAAAAGGCTAGATTTTTATTTCGTCAAGTAGTCTAATCAGTCCCCCTCTAGACATACTTTCGATCCTATAGGATTCTAGATTCTTCTTCCCGATCATCCTCCTTCGCGGAGCACTAATTCCCCCAGTTTGGACGAGTAATGCGTGAGTCCCGCTTTTGGCTTCTTTATCCCTCCGTTTATCTTCCCCTGATGGCACTTGATAAGGTGCGTGCTCGAGCATCCTGGCTAGTACAGGATCTGGTGAGCCTTCGGGAAGGGGGCCGAACACCTGATCATCTTCGCCTTTCTTATCCAGTCCTGACCAAGATTGATTTTTTCAGAATGATGTTGTGACAAATGAAAAGACAGCATGTTCGGTCGCAGAATTACTCACTTGGATATCTGGACGGTTGCAGTTGAGACCCGCATCCTCGGTGGTGTCCGGACACTTTATTCGTGATCCGAAGAACAATCCATACATCTCTTTGAGTGTCATGCCGAAGAACTACTGAATAGCTCGCGGTCCTTCCAGGTTGAACTCCCACATACAGAGAGATCGACGTTGGCACGGCAGGACCCGACGAACTAGCATGACTTGCATTAGCTTGACAAGGCTGACATCTCTCTTGAGGAGATCCCGGATGCGACTCTGCAATGTCGGCACATCATTAACTGGCCCCCAATCCAGCGCCTTGTTGACCCATGACACCAGTTGCGGCGGGGGGCCCGAACGGAAGGAAGGGGGAGCTACGCACTTAGTTCTTCGGGGAGCTATGATGTAAAACCACTCCCGTTGCCATAAGATGGACACCTCCGGGAAGGAACCCTTTGGCCATGGGGATCGACGCCTTTGCTTATTGTGGCGCCTCCGCATTCTACGTGTTGCCCATCGATCGTCTTCGGCTTCACATTGAAGGTCTTGAGCCATAAGCCGAAGTGTGGGGTGATGCGTAGGAAGGCCTCACATACGATGATAAACGACGAGATGTGAAGGATGGAATCTGGGGCTAGATCGTGGAAATCGAGCCCGTAATAGAACATAAGCCCTCTAACAAAGGGATCAAGACTAAAGCCTAGCCCTCGGAGGAAGTGGGAAACAAATACGACACTCTCGTTGGGTTCGGGAGTGGGGATGACCTGCCCTTGAGTGGGCAGCCTGTGCGAGATTTCGGCAGTCAGATACCTGGCTTCCCTTAGCTTCTTGATGTCCTCCTCTGTGATAGAGGAGGCCATCCACCAACCTTGAAGGTTGGATCCGGACATGCTTGAAGGTCTAAAGCGCTTAGCCTGAGCCTTGAGTGTTGGAACTCGAGGTGAGGGAGGGGAAGGGTTGGGCGCGAGAAGAAAAGGACAGGCCTTGGCCCCTTTATAAAGAGGGCGAATATCAAGCGTCCTCTGTGTGCCCATTTGGAACTTGCCTAAAATCGAGGAGTCATATTAACAAACACGGTTGGGTTACCCACACCCGTATTGATGAGAATCCCGTGATGAGGGGACACGATCTCTGCTTCGATAAGACGTGCCTAGAAAACCGCATCGCAACACGTGCGATGGCAGGCAGGAAAAACGGTTCGTAATGACCTGGCCACGGCAGGACGTCACGTTATGAAAAGTTTTCAGCAGATTGGATTTGTGGAATAATATACTCTCTACGGTGGTATGTGGAATTTGTTTTGCAGAGCCGAATACGACCCTTGTGTTTAAAAATCTTTTGTGGAGTATTCGGAGGAGGAACCCGCCTTGCAATGCCGAAGACAATCTACGCGCCGGACTCATCGTCATTGAAGCCAGGTTCAGGGGCTACTGAGGGAGTCCTAGATTAGGGGGTCCTCGGACAGTCGGACTATATACTTTGGCCGGACTGTTGGACTATGAAGATACAAGATTGAAGACTTCGTCTCGTGTCCGGGTGGGACTTCCTTTGCGTGGAAGGAAAGCTTGGCAATTCGGATATGTAGATCTCCTCCCTTGTAACCGACTCTGTGTAACCCTAGCCCCTCCAGTGTCTATATAAACCGGAGGGTTTAGTCCGTAGGACAACAACAATCAGAATCATAGGCTAGCTTCTAGGGTTTAGCCTCTACGATCTCGTGGTAGATCAACTCTGGTAATACTCATATCATCAAGATCAATCAAGCAGGACGTAGGGTATTACCTCCATTGAGAGGGCCTGAACCTGGGTAAACATTGTGTCCCCTGCCTCCTGTTACCATCCACCTTAGACACACAGTTCGGGACCCCCTACCCGAGATCCGCCGGTTTTGACACCGACACCAGGCACGCCCAGGTGGGTTGTGCTCACCTGGGTGGCCCCCTTTGGTACTTATTTGCTCTAATATTCTTCATATATTCAATAAAGATTCTCCGTAAAGTTTCAGCTTGTTTGGAGTTGTGCAGAATAGGTAGCCTGACGTAGCTTTTCCAAGTCCATGTTTCCAGCTGTCGGAATTCTCCCTCTTTGTGTGTACCTTGCATATTATGAGAGAAAAGGCATTAGAATTACTTCAAAAAGCATTATTATGCATACAAACATCATAAATATCAGTAGTAAAACATGATGCAAAATGGACGTATCAGTGCCTTCTCCTAGGGCCGCGACGCTGGGCTCGCCTTGTTGCTCCGGCGGCATGAAACTAGTAGACCTCGGAGGCTCTAGTGCTGGCCTTAGTTGTGACAGGTGGCGTGATGCTTGAGCTCGACGAGCTAAAGGTCTCTCCATCATAACTGGCTCTGGATTGGCCGACGATGGCAAGGCCTCTCTTATCAACTTCACCATAACCTCTTCGATCGACTTCATTACACCTTCTTCGACCGCCTTCACTTAGGGCTCCTTGGATGGCTCGACGATGTCTTCTCATGCCGCTCCAAAATTTGTGTCGAGCTTGATTTATCTAGTCTGTATCCCAAGCGCATGTACGTGCAACCTTATGTCCTAGCCTATTTCTTTATTGGTGTAGTTGCCTTTGTGATTAGTCCGGCAAACTAGAATGTTTTCAGTTTTTTCGTCGTAGTGCTGTTATGATTGTTACTAGGAATTCTATATTTTGTATTCATATCCCTAGAGTTGGGCATTTGCTATCCACTCCAATGCCTAGCTGGTTCTCTAATAAGGACGGAATTTTGTAGCATGATACACAGGGAGATTCATCACCGAAGCCAACATCCCCGTGGTCGGCCAGGGCGTCGTTGCCACCTCCAGTCATCATGATTTCTTCAAGTGCTCGAGACAAAGGGGATAGAATGAGAGGGAAAAGACTAGTTGCGGGGATAAGTGAAACGGGCAACTTGTGTCTCCCCCGCGTTTTCTATATTTTTGACAAGTGAGATCATCCTGTCAAAAAACGGTAACGTCCAAATTGTCCGAGGGGTGCAATTTGTAACCAACATGCCTCAAAAGTGGTGGTTTTTTAGAAGCACAAAAGTGATAGTGAAATGGAATCCTAGTTCAAAATGTGATGTTTTTTATAATTTGGAAGTTAGTGAGGGATGTTTTCAAAAAAGGTATCTGCTGGAATTTTGTCTATTTTGGACCAGCCCGATAGCGGTTTTCAGAAATTCCTAATAAATCTTATAGGCCCACGCAACCCACTCATGCAAGGTAAGAGGTGGAACTAAATATTAGTCCCACATTGCTAGTTTGGTGGGAGTTGGACCTCCTTATAAGGGAGGATATTTCCCCACATGTATGAGCATGAGAACAAGAGGGACATTCACGCGCGCTCCTCCTTCGCCGCCCGCTTCGCCATGCCACGCCTCATCACGACACGCAGTGGGTTGCGGGAATGAGCCGAGCCGATGTCTAAATTTTTGCCATGCACGACTGGTATACGAAAGATCACACAGAAGTTGAAAAGTTTTTTGCTATAGTGGAGACTGAATGTGAACGACGCATCCCTTTGGTTGCTGGCTGTTCACTTCGCCTCCCTCTCTTTGTTTCACCTCCTGTCGCTGCCCTCTCGCCTTCCTCTCTTGCGCCTCTAAAAGGGAGGTCTCTACTTCCAGATAGACGCACCAGAGTAACACAACCCTCTCGCCTCCAGGTTCCTGGCCACTGAGCTACTGCTACGATCTAATCCATCCCGGCTTGCGGCGTGCACCGTAGGTCGGGACAGTAGGCCTTCGAAACCGCACCACTTTGAGTCTTGTATGGGAGAAGGGTAATAAGGTTTTTTGGGGGGCGCTCCGCGCGACTACTGACTTCTTCATCACGGACTCTGACGACTACTTCCCCGACGACGACTTCTTCCCCGGCGTCGATAACCTCATCGACGACATGGCTGGCGAGGATGTCGACCCCAAGTCTAGTGCTTCTGCTGCTGCTGCTGTCCCGTATGTGTTTTTGCTCTTTCTGTTAGAAGTCCTTCCATAGTTCTTTGCTCTAGTGTGTGCCCTATATATATGTTAGGTTCTACTTCGTATATGCAACTTGATCTAGTGTCTGTTCTAGATGTGTTCAGTTCAAGTTCATATAAACAGATGCTATTTACCTTCTCTTTGTTAGATTGCATGACTTGCTTTATCTCTGCTATATTAGTCATGCTTTATCTAGCATTTCCATTAGTAAAATTATTTGGTAAATTGCTCATATTTCCAATAGTATCACACATAACTCAACACCGTATGGCACCATTTGATCCAGCGGCTACTCACTCAGCCTATGAACATAAAGAAACTTTTGGATTGTTTAAGCAAAACTAATAATAACCCAAAAGTTCCTATCTGCTCTTATTCCAAAATTTCACAATCCTATTCACTTCTATCTTTTTGGTGTTGTGGTACGTATCAAAAATCGGGTTTGGCTTGTAAAACCTTGATTATTTTTGTTGGAACTATTGAGACTTTATTTATATGGTGAAATGTTGCTTTAGTAAAAAAAAATAAAAAAAAAAATCCCTTTTGAAGCTCTTTTGTATAGATCAAAAACTGCTAGTTCATATAGTCACCGAACCAGACCAACCACAAACAACATAGTAAGAGCATCTTCAACCACGTACTTCTAATTGGACCCTCAATCGCCCGTGGACGCGTCCGGTCAGTGACCGAATGTGTCTGTTTTGAGCCTCTCTTTGTTCATCCGCGCAGCCACAATCTTTATTTTCTTTCTCATATGTTCAGTCAATTGTACGTAATTGGTGGAGACGAAAAGAGAGAAAGAAAAAAAAGAATAAAAAAAGAAAATGTGCTCCGAGGTTGGGCCACGTCCTGTGCCGGAGTGACCAGGCACGTCCGGGCGTATCCACGAGCCCTCATATTCTCCCCATATTTTGAGATGCATATGAGAGCTCGCGGACAACCCGAGACATATAGGGAAGATACGAGGGATCGGTTGAGGCATATAAGAGATGGTTTGAGGCGCCCGGCTATAGATAGATGCTCTAAGGCCTTGTACAATGCTAGGTGTTTAGAAAAATTAGTTGGGTTTTTTGAAGCACTAGTGCCTATTTCTATAGGAGAGACGTCTAGTTAAGCGTCTACCTGTGCAAATAAACACCGGTGCTTAAAAAATCTGATTTATTTCTCTAAACACCTTGCATCGTACTTCTAGATGTAAGTCTTTTTAAAGATTTCAATAAATGACTACATATGAAGCAAAATGAATGAATGTACACACTAAAATATGTCTAAGCAAAATGAATGAATGTACACACTAAAATATGTCTACATACATCTGTATCTTGTAGTTCATTTGAAACGTCTAAAAAATATATATTGTCCATTTGAAATGTCTAAAAAGATTTATATTTAGAAAAGTATAACAGGCCTATGAGGTTTGGACCGAATTTTCCTAAATATCTACTAAGTGGATTGTTAAAAAAGTAGTCTCAATTCTCTTTTTGTTCATTCACATGTTTAAGAAGATGCAGAACATTATACTCTACTCCCTCCGTTCCTAAATATAAGTCTTTGTGAAGATTCCACTATGAACCACATACGGATGTATATAGATGCATTTTAAGTATAGATTCACTCATTTTACTTCGTATGTGGTCCATAGTGGAATCACTCCAAAGACTTATATTTAGGAACGGAGGGACTACATTCTAAATATACTAAACCTGGCCAGGTTTAGTTTACCACGTTTTTTTTGAATTTTTCTTAACAGTAAAAATCGAACCAATGGGTGACTGCCATGTGCTTTAGTGGGCGTAAAGCGTGCAAGCTGGCAGCGATTTGTTCATAGTCCCGGCGAGATGCGATTGGAAGCAGCAGCATTAGATGAGTCATGCGGCGATTGATTGCTGGATCGATCAAGTGAGTGTACTCGAGGCGCGCACTGTGATCACTCGTGCCTGACGGCCCATCATGCAGCTGGGCAGGCCAAGGCGTGGCTGTTGGGTAACACATTAATTTCAAAAAAAAATCCTACGCACACGCAAGATCATGGTGATGCATAGCAACGAGAGGGGAGAGTATTGTCTATGTACCGTCGTAGACCGTAAGCGGAAGCGTTATGAGAACGCGGTTGATGTAGTCGTATGTATTCACGATCTGACCGATCCAAGTATCGAACGTACGGCACCTCTGAGTTCAGCACACATTCAACTCGGTGACTTCCCATGAACTCCGATCCAGCAGAGCTTCGAGGGAGAGTTTTGTCAGCACGATGGCGTGATGACGGTGATGATGATGCTACCGACGCAGGGCTTCGCCTAAGCACCACTATGATATGACCGAGGTGGATTATGGTGGAGGGGGCACCGTACACGGCTAAAAGATCAACTGATCAACTTGTGTGTCCATGGGTGCCCCCTCCCCCGTATATAAAGGAGTGGAGGAGGGGGAGGGCCGGCCCTCCACTATGGCGCACCCTGGGGAGTCCTACTCCCACCGGGAGTAGGATTCCCCCCTTCCATGTAGTAGGAGTAGGAGAGAAGGAAAGGGAAAAGAGAAGAGAAGGAAGGAGGGGGCGTCGCCCCTCCCCCTAGTCCAATTCGGACTAAGCCTTTGGGGGCGCGCAGCCTCCCATCTCTCTTTCCCCTAAAGCCCAATAAGGCCCATATACTCCCTGACGAATTCCCGTAACTCTCCGGTACTTCGAAAAAAAAATACCTGAATCACTCGGAACCTTTCCGATGTCCAAATATAGTCGTCCAATATAGTGATCTTTATGTCTTGGCCATTTCGAGACTCCTCGTCATGTCCCCGATCTCATCTGGGACTCCGAACTACCTTCGGTACATCAAAACACATAAACTCATATTACCGATCGTCACCGAACGTTAAGTGTACGGACCCTACGGGTTCGAGAACTATGTAGACATGACGGAGACTCGTCTCCGATCAATAACCAATAGCGGAACCTGGATGCTCATATTGGCTCCTACATATTCTACGAAGATCTTTATCGGTCAAACCGCATAACAACATACGTTGTTCCCTTTGTCATCGATATGTTACTTGCCCGAGATTCGATCGTCGGTATCTCAATACCTAGTTCAATCTCGTTACCGGCAAGTCTCTTTACTTGTTCCGTAATACATCATCCCATAACTAACTCATTAGTTGCATTGCTTGCAAGGCTTAAAGTGATGTGCATTACCGAGAGGGCCCAGAGATACCTCTCCGACAATTGGAGTGACAAATCCTAATCTTGATCTATGCCAACTCAACAAGTACCATCGGAGACACCTGTAGAGCACCTTTATAATCACCCAGTTACGTTGTGACGTTTGATAGTATAAGGCCCTCGATGCGGCTATATCTCCTACGTGTCGAAGCACGACTTAGAGGCATAACCGCATTGAAAGCAATGTCGCAAGTAAGGCAATCTTCACAACATCCCATGTAAATAGATAATAAAAGGGAAAGATACATAGTTGGCTTACACTCGCCACGTCAAACAAAGTACACAAATAGCATTACATCATCCAATCACTCATGGCCCGACTACGGTGCCAAAATAAAAGATCAACCCGACATGCGACACGGTCCTGATCGCCCCAACTGGGCACCACTACTGATCATCAGGGAAAGACACATAGTAACGCCGGGAAGCTTCATCGAACTCCCACTTGAGCTCAAGCGCGTCATCTGGAACGGAGTCATCAGGCCCTGCATCTGGATTGGAAGTAATCTGTGAGCCACAGGGACTCAGCAATCTCGCACCCTCGCGATCAAGACTAGTTAAGCTTATAGGTAAGGCAAGGTAAATATGTGGATCTGCAGCAAGCGACTAGCATATATGGTGGCTAACCTATTCGCAAATGAGAGCGAGAAGAGAAGGCAATGCACGATCGAATAACTAGAGAACAACCTGCGGCAAGCATTACTCCAACACCGTGTTCGCTTCTCGGACTCCGCCGAGAAGAGACCATCACGGTAACTCACACAGTTGATTCATTTTAATTAAGTTAAGGTTCAAGTTATCTACAACCGGACATTAAAAAATTCCCATCTGCCCATAACCGCGGGCATGGCTTTTGAAAGTTCAAATCCCTGCAGGGGGTCCCAACTTAGCCCATGACAAGCTCTCACGGTCAACGAAGGATATAACTTCTCCCGAGACATTCCGATCAGACTCGGTATCCTGGTTCTACAAGACAACCCGACAAGTTAAAACCCATCCAGCAACACCGCCCAAATGTGCTGACAAATCCCGATAGGAGCTGCACATATCTCGTTCTCAGGTCACACCGGATAAGCTAAGCATACGGGAGCCAACGTAACCCAAGTTGCCATGGGACGGCCCCGCACGGTGCTCTAGGTTGGACCAACGCTTAGAGAAGCACTGGCCCGGGGGTTTAAAATAAAGATGACCCTTGAGTCCATGAAACTAAAGGGAAAAAGGCTAGGTGGCAAATGGTAAAACCAAGGTTGGGCATTGCTGGAGGAGTTTTATTCAAGGCGGACTGTCAAGGGGTTCCCATTATCACCCAACCGCGTAAGGAACGCAAAAATCCGGGAACATAACACTGATATGACGGAAACTAGGGCGGCAAGAGTGGAACAAAAAACTAGGCAAAAGGCCGAGCCTTCCACCCTTTACCAAGTATATAGATGCATTAAGATAACAAGATAATATAATGATATCCCAACAAGAAAATAATGTTCCAACAAGGAACAGTCTCCAATCTTCACCTGCAACTAGCAACGCTATAAGAGGGGCTAAGCAAAGCGGTAACATAGCCAATCAACGGTTTGCTAGGACATGGTGGGTTAGAGGTTTGACATGGCAATTTGGGAGGCATGATAAGCAAGTGGTAGGCATCGTAGCATAGGCATAGCAAAAGAGCGAGCATCTAGCAAAGCAAAGATAGAAGTGATTTCGAGGGTATGATCATCTTGCCTGCAAAGTTGTCAGAGTTGACTGGATCCTCGAAAGCAAACTCAACGGGCTCCTCGTTAGCGAACTCGTCTCCCGGCTCTACCCAAACAAGACAAACAAGCAAACGGAACACAATTAACCACGTGCAAAGCTCAAACAACAAGATGCAAACATGGTATGCTATGTAGGATGCGATATGTGATGCATATGCAAGATTTGACAAGGAATGAATGAACCTGGCCTCAACTTGGAAATCCAAGTGTGCCACTGGAAAGGTGGGATGATTTCACTTGAAAACGATATAAAGAACACCGGAATCGGAGACACGGTTTGGAAATGGCAAGCAAATCAAATATGGCACCGGTCTGCGATAAACAGCAAGTAGCCATGTAAATGCAACAAGTTAAACATGCTACAGCACACAAACATGGCAACAAAATACATGGCAGGGATACACTCATAATGCTTAACAAAAGATGAACACTAAGCTATGGCCAATTCCTCCATTAACAGGTTCAAACAAGCATGGCAAAAATGCAATTGATAAACAGGTTTCAGACTTAGTGAAATTAACACAAGCCTGGAATTTCAGATCAGGTAGCACACTTTGGAGCAATAAAACAATACGCTGCAGGAACTTAACATGGCAAAGTAAAGCATGGCATGGAGCTACTCAAAGAGCTTAACAAAAGTCCCTTGGTGACCTTGAGCGAAAAGGGATCAGAAAATACAATTACAAGCATGTGAACATGGCAAAAACATAATCAGATCACAGACTTAGTGAAAAACTGGAACATGCAAAACAGATATCAAGTAGGCATGTTTACGAGCTCGATGCACTCACTACAGAGCATGTCATGACAATCTAAGCATACACCCATCAAGAATACACATTATACAAGCTATACATGGCAAGAACAATAACATAGCATGCACGGATCAACTACAACATCCTCGGCAAAATCGCTAACAAGTAGACAATCTGCCCAGATTCACGAAGTAGCAAAGGTAGAGCTCGATTGACTCAAGCTAGGGTGCTCCATAATTGCAAACAAAGACATGGATGGGTAGAGCACTACAAGATTAACAAAACATCCTTATTGATCATCCTCAAAAGAGGCACGGATCACTAGGAAACAACATGAACATATGACATATCGATAAAAACAGTTTAAGGACTTAGTGGAATTGCTAAGTCCCTGAAATCAGCATTAACAAATGCACCACTTTGCAAGCTTGTGCTAGTCACCACACACATCACAAAAATACAAGATGGCACCTCTGGATAGATGACAAAGCATATGACAAAACACATGTAGAGCTCATGGGCATAACATGCACACAATAATCATGGCAAAAATGACAAATAGCTATTTGGTGCAGCAGATCTGACAATTAACTCAAATAGCACTCTTCCAACAGCATTTCGGGCATCAAGATAAACTCAAATGAAAATGATGCAATGAGGTTAAATGATGTACTCTCTGAGGCGAACATTTTGATATGCTACACGCCCAAAACGGAGCTACGGATGCGGAGATATAGCAGGATGAATAATGCAAAAAAAAATACTGGAAATGGGGCAAAAGTCAACCCTAGGGTTTGGATCCGGATTTGGATCGGATCGACCGGCACTGTTCGCGCACGCCCTCCCGAGGACTCCGGCGAGCTTGTCGGGCTCCGGCGAGGTGTGCGAGTTCGGCCGGCGAGCGGGCGCAGGGAGTCACCGGCGAGGGGAACGGCGACGGCTCAACGAGGTCCGGGCGGCGGAGCTGCTCCCTGGCAGCGGCGACCGGCGAGGTGGCGAGGCCGGACGGTGACGCGGCGGCCACCGGCGATGCGGGCGGCGGGCGGTGGAGGCGAAGTCCGGCGAGGGCAGCGGGGCGGCGCGGTGAGGGCGGCGCGCCCCGGGCGGTTGGCGACGGAAACGGGCCTCGGGGGCCCGGGGTGGGCTTCCCGGGCCGGCGGCGGAGGAAGACGGCGATGTGGGCTCGGGCGCCACGTGGCGTTTCCCGGAGTGGCCGGCGGGTGAGCGGACAATGTCCGACCCGCTGGATTTCGTCCGGCGGCGGCGGGTGGAGATGGATCTAGGGTTTAGGGGGAGGGGAGACCCGTGCATTTCGGAGGGGAACCTATATATAGGCATAGGAGGAGCTAGGAGAGTCCAAATGAGGTGCGGTTTTCGGCCACACGATCGTGATCGAACGCTCTAGAAGATGGAGAGGGTTTTGATGGGTTTTGGGCCAAATTGGAGGGGTGTTGGGCTGAAACACACACGAGGCCTTTTCGGTCCCTCGGTTAACCGTTGGAGCGTCAAACGAAGTCCAAATGGTACGGAACTTGACAGGCGGTCTACCGGTAGTAAACCAAGGCCGCTTGGCAAGTCTCGGTCCAATCCGGAAATATTTAACCCCCACACACGAAAAGAAGGTAGAAATGACCACCGGAGGAAAACGGAGCGCCGGAATGCAAAACGGACAACGGAGAAAATGCTCGGATGCATGAGACGAACACGTATGCAAATGCAATGCACATGATGACATGATATGAGATGCATGAGAACGAAAACAACACACGGAGACAAAAACCCAAACCTAAGAAAATAAAATAACTTAGCGCCGGAAACGGCAAGAGTTGGATTACATATTAGATAAATTACATCCGGGGTGTTACAGATAGCACACAAAGTGTTCCTCCAGTATTCGGGAGTTGCATAATCTCATAGTCATAGGAACATGTATAAGTCATGAAGAAAGCAATAGCAATATACTAAACGATCAAATGCTAAGCTAACGGAATGGGTCAAGTCAATCACATCATTCTCTAATGATGTGATCCCATTAATCAAATGACAAATCATGTCTATGGCTAGGAAACTTAACCATCTTTGATTCAACGAGCTAGTCAAGTAGAGGCATACTAGTGACACTTTGTTTGTCTATATATTCACACATGTACTAAGTTTTCGGTTAATACAATTCTAGCATGAATAATAAACATTTATCATGATATAAGGAAATATAAATAACAACTTTATTATTGCCTCTATGGCATATTTACTTCAGTCTCCCACTTGCACTAGAGCCAATAATCTAGTTCACATTGTCATGTGATTTAACACCAATAGTTCACATCTTTATGTGATTAGTTCACATCTCTATGTGATTAGTTCACATCTCTATGTGACTAATACCCAAAGGGTTTACTAGAGTCAATAATCTAGTTCACATTGCTATGTGATTAACACCCAAAGAGTGATCATGTTTTGCTTGTGAGAGAAATTTAGTCAACGGGTGTGCCACATTCAGAGCCGTATGTATTTTGCAAATTTTCTATTTCTACAATGCTTTGCACGGAGCTACTCTAGCTAATTGCTCCCACTTTCAATATGTATCTAGATCGCGACTTAGAGTCATCCAGATCAGTGTCAAAGCTTGCATCGCCGTAACTCTTTACGACGAACTCTTTATCACCTCCATGACCGAGAAACATTTCCTTATCCCACTAAGGATATTTTTGACCGCTGTCCAGTGATCCATTCCTGGATCACTATTGTACCCTCTTGCCAAACTCATGGTGAGGTACACAATAGGTCTGGTACACAACATGGCATACTTTATAGAACCTATGACTGAGGCATAGGGAATGACTTTTTCATTCTCTTTCTATTTTCTGCTGTGGTCGGGTTTTGAGTCTTTACTCAACTTCACACCTTGCAACACATGCAAGAACTCCTTCTTTGACTGTTCCGTTTTGAACTACATCAAAATCTTGTCAAGGTATGTACTCATTGAAAATATATCAAGCGTCTTGATCTATCTCTATAGATCTTGATGCTTAATATGTAAGTAGCTTCACCGAGGTCTTTCTTTGGAAAACTCCTTTCAAACACTCCTTTATGCTTTCCAGAAAATTTTAAATTATTTCCGATCAACAATATGTCATTCACATATACTTATCAGAAATGTTGTAGTGCTCCCACTCACTTTCTTGTAAATACAGGCTTCACCGCAAGTCTGTATAAAACCATATGCTTTGATCACTTTATCAAAGTATGTATTCCAACTCCGAGATGCTTGCACCAGTCCATAGATGGATCACTTGAGCTTGCTCAGTTTGTTAGCACCTTTAGGATCGACAAAACCTTCTGGTTGCATCATATACAACTCTTCTTTGAGAAATCTAATAAGGAATGCAGTTTTGACATCCATTTGCCAGATTTCATAAAATGCGGCAACTGCTAACATGATTCAGACAGACTTTTAAGCATCGATACGAGTGAGAAAATCTCATCATAGTCAACACCTTGAATTTGTCGAAAACATTTTGTGACAATTTGAGCTTTGTAGATAGTAACACTACTATCAGTGTCCGTCTTCCTATTGAAGATCCATTTATTCTCAATGACTCACCGATCAACGGGCAAGTCAATCAAAGTCCATACTTTGTTCTCATACATGGATCCCATCTCAGATTTCATGGCCTCAAGCCATTTTGCGGAATCTGGGCTGATCATCGCTTCCTCATAGTTTGTAGGTTCGTCATGGTCTAGTAACATGACTTCTAGAACAGGATTACCGTACCACTCTAGTGCAGATCGTACTCTGGTGGACCTACGAGGTTCGGTAGTAACTTGATCTGAAGTTTCATGATCATCATCATTAGCTTCCTCACTAATTGGTGTAGGAATCACTAGAACTGACTTCTGTGATGAATTACTTTCCAATTCGGGAGAAGGTACAATTACCTTATCATGTTCTACTTTCCTCCCACTCACTTCTTTCGAGAGAAACTCCTTCTCTAGAAAGGATCCATTCTTAGCAACAAAATATCTTGCCTTTGGATCTGTGAAAGAAGGTGTACCCAACAGTTTCTTTTGGGTATCCTATGAAGATGCACTACTCCGATTTGGGTTCAAGCTTATCAGTTTGAAACTTTTTCACATAAGCATCGCAACCCAAACTTTAAGAAATGACAGCTTTGGTTTCTTGCCAAACCATAGTTCTTATGGTGTCATCTCAACGGATTTAGATGGTGCCCTATTTAACGTGAATGCAGCTATCTCTAATGCATAACCCCAAAACGATAGCGGTAAATTAGTAAGAAACATCATAGATCGCACCATATCTAGTAAAGTGCGATTACGGCATTCGGACACACCATTACGCTGTGGTGTTCCAGGTGGCATGAGTTGCGAAACTATTCCACATTGTTTCAAATGAAGACCAAACTCATAACTCAAATATTCTCCTCCACGATTAGATCGTAGAAACTTTATTTTCTTGTTACGATGATTTTCCACTTCACTCTGAAATTATTTGAACTTTTCAACTGTTTCAGATTTATGTTTCATCAAGAAGATATACCCATATCTTACTCAAATCATCTATGAAGGTCAGAAAATAACGATACCTGCCGCGAGCCTCAGCACTCATCGGAATGCATACATCAATATGTATTATTTCCAACTAGTCTGTTGCCTGCTCCATTGTTCCGGAGAACGGATTCTTAGTCATCTTGCCCATGAGGCATGGTTCGCAAGCATGAACTGATTCATAATCAAGTGATTCCAAAAGCCCATCAACATGGATTTTCTTCATGCGCTTTACATCAATATGACCTAAACTGCAGTGCCACAAATAAGTTGCACTATCATTATTAACTTTGCATCTTTTGGCTTCAATATTACGAATATGTGTATTACTACGATCGAGATTCAATAAACCATGCACCTTGGGTGTATGACCATTGAAGGTTTTATTCATGTAAACAGAACAACAATTATTCTCTGACTTTAAATGAATAACCGTATTTGTAATAAACATGATCAAATCATATTCATGCTTAACGCAAACACCAAATAACATTTATTTAGGTTCAACACTAATCCCGAAAGTATAGGGAGTGTGCGATGATGATCATATCAATCTTGGAACCACTTCCAACACACATCGTCACTTCACCCTTAACTAGTCTCTGTTTATTCTGCAACTCCCGTTTCGAGTTACTAATCTCAGCAACTGAACTAGTATCAAATAATGAGGGGTTTCTATAAATACTAGTAAAGTACACATCAATAACATCTATATCAAATATACCTTTGTTCATTTTGCCATCCTTCTTATCCGCTAAATACTTGGGGCAGTTCTGCTTCCAGTGACCAGTCCCTTTGCAGTAGAAACACTTAGTCTCAGGCTTAGGTCTAGACTTGGGCTTCTTCACTTGAGCAGCAACTTGCTTGCCATTCTTTTTGAAGTTCCCCTTCTTCCCTTTTCCCTTTTCTTGAAACTACTGGTCTTGTCAACCATCAACACTTGATGCTTTTCTTGATTCCTACCTTCGTCGATTTCGGCATCACGAAGAGCTTGTCAAGAAATCAGTTTCCGTTATCCCTTGCATATTATAGTCCATCACGAAGTTCCAGTAACTTGGTGATAGTGACTAGAGAACTCTGTCAATCACTATCTTATCTGGAAGATTAACTCCCACTTGATTCAAGTGATTGTAGTACTCAGACATTCTGACCACATGCTCACTAGCTGAGCTATTCTCCTCCATCTTGTAGGCAAAGTGCTTGTCAAAGGTCTCATACCTTTCAACATGGGCATGAGTCTGAAATACTAGTTTCAACTCTTGGAACATCTCATATGTTCCCTGCTACCTCTTGAGCACTGCGTTGGCTTTTTCCTCGAAGAGGAAGGGATGATGCAGCAAAGTAGAGTAAGTATTTCCCTCAGTTTTTGAGAACCAAGGTATCAATCCAGTAGGAGGCTACGCGCTAGTCCCTCGTACCTACAAAAAACAAATAAATCCTCGCAACCAACGCGATAAGGGGTTGTCAATCCCTACACGGCCACTTACGAGAGTGAGATCTGATAGATATGATAAGATAATATTTTTGGTATTTTTGTGATAAAGATGCAAAGTAAAATAAAAGTGAAGTAAAAAAGCAAAGGAAATAACTAAGTATTGGGAGATTAATATGATGAAGATAGACCCGGGGGCCATAGGTTTCACTAGTGGCTTCTCTCGAGAGCATAAGTATTCTACGGTGGGTGAACAAATTGCTGTTGAGCAATTGATAGAATTGAGCATAGTATGAGAATATCTAGGTATGATCATGTATATAGGCATCACGTCCGAGACAAGTAGACCGACTCCTGCCTGCATCTACTACTATTACTCCACTCATCGACCGCTATCCAGCATGCATCTAGAGTATTAAGTTAATGAAAACAGAGTAACACCTTAAGCAAGATGACATGATGTAGAGGGATAAACTCATGCAATATGATGAAAACGCCATCTTATTATCCTCGATGGCAACAATACAATACGTGCCTTGCTGCCCCTACTGTCACTGGGAAAGGACACCGCAAGATTGAACCCAAAGCTAAGCACTTCTCCCATTGCAAGAAAGATCAATCTAGTAGGCCCAAACCAAACTGATAATTGGAATAGACTTCCAAAGATAACCAATCATACATAAAAGAATTCAGAGAAGATTCAAATATTATTCATATATAGACTTGATCATAAACCCACAATTCATCGATCTCAACAAACACACCGCAAAAAGAAGATTACATCGAATAGATCTCCACAAGAGAGGGGGAGAACATTGTATTGAGATCCAAAAAGAGAGAAGAAGCCATCTAGCTACTAACTATGGACCCATAGGTCTGAGGTAAACTACTCACACTTCATCGAAGGGGCTATGGTGATGATGTAGAAGCCCTCCGTGATCAATGCCCCCTCCGGCGGAGCTCCGGAACAGGCCCCAAGATGGGATCTCGTGGATATAGAAAGTTGCGGAAGTGCAATTAGGGTTTTGGCTCCGTATCTGATCGTTTGGGGGTACGTAGGTATATATAGGAGGAAGGAGTACGTCAGTGGAGCAACAGGTGGCCCACGAGGGTGGAGGGCGCGCCTGGGGGGGGGTAGGCGCACCCCCTACCTCGTGGCCTCCTCTTTTGTTTCTTGACATAGGGTCCAAGTCCCCTGGATCACGTTCGATGAGAAAATCACGTTCCCGAAGGTTTCATTCCGTTTAGACTCCGTTTGACCTTTTCTTCGAAACCCTGTAATAGGCAAAAAAACATCAATTCTGGGCTGGGCCTCCGGTTAATAGGTTAGTCCCAAAAATAATATAAAAGTGGATAATAAAGCCCAATAATGTCCAAAACAGTAGATAATATAGCATGGAGCAATCAAAAATTATAGATACGTTGGAGACGTATCAAGCATCCCCAAGCTTAATTCCTGCTCGTCCTCGAGTAGGTAAATGATAAAAACAAAATTTTTGATGCGGAGTGCTACTTGGCATAATTTTAATGTAATTCTTCTTAATTGTGGTATGAATATTCAGATCCGAAAGATTCAAGACAAAAGTTCACATTGACATAAAAATAATAATACTTCAAGCACACTAACAAACCAATTATGTCTTCTCAAAATAACATGGCCAAAGAAAGTTCATCCCTACAAAATCATATAGTTTAGTCATGCTCCATTTTCATCACACAAGAATGCTCTCATCATGTACAACCCCTATGACAAGCCAAGCAATTGTTTCATACTTTAGTAATCTCAAACCTATAAACTTTCACGCAATATATCAACGCGTGCCATGGACATAGCACTATGAGTGGAATAGAATATAATGAGGGGGGTTATGTGGAGAAGACAAAAAGGAGAAAGTCTCACATCAACGAGACTAATCAATGGGCTATGGAGATGCCCGCCGATTGCTGTTAATGCAAGGAGTAGGGATTACCATGCAACGGATGCACTAGAGCTATAAATGTATGAAAGCTCAACAAAAGAAACTAAGTGGGTGTGCATCCAACTTTCTTGCTCACGAAGACCTAGGGCACTTGAGGAGGCCCATTGTTGGAATATACAAGCCAAGTTCTATAATGAAAATTCCCACTAGTATATGAAAGTGACAAAACAAGAGACTCTATCATGAAGATTACGGTGCTACTTTGAAGCACAAGTGTGGCAAAGGATAGTAACATTGTCCCTTCTCTCTTTTTCTCTCATTTTTTATTTGGCCTTTTCTCTTTTTTTATATGGCCTTTATCTCTCTCTCTTTTTATAATTCCTCACTTGGGACAATGTTCTAGAAAATGATGATCATCACACTTCTATTTATTTTACAACTCAATAATTACAACTCGATACTGGAACAAAAAATGACTCTATATGAATGCCTCCGGCGGTGTACCAGGATATGCAATGGACCAAGAGTGACATGTATGAAAGAATTATGAACGGTGGCTTTGCGACAAATGCTATGTCAACTACATGATCATGCTAAGCAATATAATAATAATGAATGTGTCATGATAAATGGAATGGTGGAAAGTTGCATGGCAATATATCTCGGAATGGCTATGGAAATGCCATAATAGCTGTTTTGAGGAAGATATAAGGAGGTTTATGTGTGAAAGAGCATATCATATCACGGGGTTTTGATGCACCGGCAAAGTTTGCGCCAACTCTCAATGTGAGAAAGGGCAATGCACGGTACCGAAGAGGCTAGCAAGGATGGAAGGGTGAGAGTGTGTATAATTCATGGACTCAACATTAGTCATAAAGAACTCACATACTTATTGCAAAAATCTACAAGTCATCAAAAACCTCGGCACTACGCGCATGCTCCTAGGGGGATAGATTGGTAGGAAAAGACCATCGCTCGGCCCCGACCGCCACTCATAAGGAGGACAATCAAATAACACCTCATGTTTCAAATTTGTTACATAACGTTTACCATACGTGCATGCTACGGGACTTGCAAACTTCAACACAATAATTTCTCAATTTCACAACTACTCAACTAGCACGACTTTGATATTATTACCTCCATATCTCAAAACAATCATCAAGCATCAAACTTCTCTTAGTATTCAAAATACTCATAAGAACATTTTACTAATCTTGAATACCTAGCATATTAGGATTTTAAGAAAATTACCATGCTATTTAAGACTCTCAAAATAATCTAAGTGAAGCATGAGAGATCAATAGTTTCTATAAAACAAATCCACCACCGTGCTCTAAAAGATATAAGTGAAGTACTAGAGCAAAACTATATAACTCAAAGGATATAAGCGAAGCACATAGAGTATTCTAACAAATTCGAATTCATGTATGGCTCTCTCAAAAGGTGTGTACATAAAGGATGATTGTGGTAAACTAAAAAGTAAAGACTCAAATCATACAAGACGCGCCAAGCAAAACACATATCATGTGGTGAATAAAAATATAGCTCCAAGTAAAGTTATCGATAGAAGTAGACGAAAGAGGGGATGCCTTCCGGGGCATCCCCAAGCTTTGGCTTTTAGGTGTCCTTATATTATCTTGGGGGTTCCATGGGCATCCCCAAGCTTAGGCTCTTGCCACTCCTTGTTCCATAATCCATCAAATCTTTACCCAAAACTTGAAAACTTCACAACACAAAACTCAAAGTAGAAAATCTCGTGAGCTCCGTTAGCGAAAGAAAACAAAAGACCACTTAAAGGTAATGTAATGAACTCATTCTTTATTTATATTGGTGTTAAACCTACTGTATTCCAACTTCTCTATGGTTTATAAACTATTTTACTAGCCATAGATTCATCAAAATAAGCAAACAACACACGAAAAACAGAATCTGTCAAAAACAGAACAGTCTGTAGTAATATGTAGCTAGCGCAAGATCTGGAACCCCAAAAATTCTAAAATAAATTTATGGACGCGAGGAATTTATCTATTAATCATATGCAAAAATAATTAACTAAATATCACTTTCCAAATAAAAATGGCATCAGTTCTCGTGAGCGCTAAAGTTTCTGTTTTTTACAGCAAGTTTAACAAGACTTTCCCCAAGTCTTCCCAACAGTTCTACTTGGCACAAACACTAATTAAACACAAAAAACACAACCTAAACAGAGGCTAGATAAATTATTTATTACTAAACAGGAGAAAAAAGTAAGGAATAAAAATAAAATTGGGTTGCCTCACAACAAGCGCTATCGTTTAACGCCCCTAGCTAGGCATAAAAAGCAAGGATAGATCTAGGTATTGCCATCTTTGGTAGGCAATCCATAAGTGGCTCTCATAATAGATTCATAAGGTAATTTAATTTTCTTTCTAGGAAAGTGTTCCATGCCTTTCCTTAATGGAAGTTGGAATCTAATATTTCCTTCCTTCATATCAATAATTGCACCAGTCGTTCTAAGGAAAGGTCTACCAAGAATAATAGGACATGAAGGATTGCAATCTATGTCAAGAACAATAAAATCTATGGGCACATAATTCCTATTTCAACAATAAGAACATCATTACTTATTCCCATAGGTTCCTTAATAGTGGAATCCGCAAGGTGCAAGTTTAGAGAGCAATCATCAAAATCGCGGAAACCTAACAAATCACACAAAGTCTTTGGAATCGTGGAAACACTAGCACCCAAATCACATAAGGCATAGCATTCATGATTTTTAATTTTAATTTTAATAGTTGGTTCCCACTCATCATAAAGTTTTCTAGGGATAGAAACTTCCAATTCAAGTTTTTCTTCATAAGATTGCATCAAGGCATCAACGATATGTTTAATAAACGCTTTATTTTGACTATAGGTGTGAGGAGAATTTAGCACATATTGCAACAAGGAAATATAATCAATCAAAGAGCAATTTTCATAGTTAAATTCCTTGAAATCCATAATAGTGGGTTTAGCAACATCTAAGGTTTTAATTTCTTCAATCCCACTTTTATCAATTTTAGCATCAAGATCTAAAAACTCCAAATTCTTGGAACGCCTTCTAGGTAAAGGTGGATCATATTCAGTCCCATCATTATTAAGATTCATATTGAAAAACAAAGATTTAATAGGGGACACATCAATAACTTTTAGATCTTCATCTTTATTTTCATAGGAATTAGAAGAACACGCTCTTATAAAGGCATCTTTCTTAGTACGCATCCTAGCGGTTCTTTCTTTGCACTCATCAATGGAAATTCTCATGGCTTCGAGAGACTCATTTATATCATGCTTAGGTGGAATAGATCTAAGTTCCAAAGAATCAACATCAAGAGAAATTCTTTCAACGTTTCTAGCCAACTCATCAATCTTAAGCAATTTTTCTTCAATTAAAGCATTGAAATTCTTTTGCGAAGTAATAAATTCTTTAATATTAGATTCAAAATCAGAGGGCATCTTATTATAATTTCCATAAGAATTGTTGTAGGAATTACCATAATTATTAGAGGGATTACTAGGATAAGGCCTAGGATTAAAATTTCCTCTATACGCGTTGTTACCAAAATTGTTCCTACCAACAAAATTCACATCCATAGATTCATTATTATTCTCAATCAAAGTAGACAAGGGCATATCATTAGGATCAGAAGAAACACTTTTATTAGCAAATAATTTCATAAGTTCATCCATCTTTCCACTCAAAACATTAATTTCTTCTATCGCATGCACCTTTTTATTAGTAGATCTTTCAGTATGCCATTGAGTTTAGTAGCTTCTCCTAAAGTGATTTCCATAGAAGTGCCTCCCGCGGCCGAATCTAAAAGATTTCTAGAAGCAAAATTCAATCTGGCATAAAATTTTTGTATAATCATCCACAAATTCAAACCATGAGTAGGGCAATTACATATCATTAATTTCATTCTCTCCCAAGCTTTTGCAACATGTTCATGATCAAGTTGCTTAAAATTCATAATATAGTTCCTAAGGGAGATGGTCTTAGCGGGAGGAAAATACTTAGAGATAAAAGCATCTTTGCACTTATTCCATGAATCAATACTATTTTTAGGCAAAGACGAAAACCAAGCTTTAGCACGATCTCTAAGCGAAAAAGGAAATAGCTTCAATTTAACAATATCGTTATCCACATCTTTCTTCTTTTGCATATCACACAAATCAACGAAGCTATTTAGATGGGTAGCGGCATCCTCACTAGGAAGGCTGGAAAACAGATCTTTCATGACAAGATTCAGCAGAGCAGTGTTAATTTCACAAGATTCAGCATCGGTAAGAGGAGCAATCGGAGTGCTAATAAAATCATTGTTGTCGGTATTGGTAAAGTCACACAATTTAGTATTATCTTGAGCCATCGTGACAAGCAAGCAAACTAACACACAAGCAAACAAAAAGCGGGCAAAAAGAGGCAAACGGGAAAGAGAAGGAGGATAGAGAGAGAGGGCGAATAAAACGGCATGGGTGAAGTGGGGGAGAGGAAAACGAGAGGCAAATGGAAAATAATGTAATGCAAGAGATAAGGGTATGTGATGGGTACTTGGTATATTGACTTTTGTGTAGACCTCCCCGGCAACGGCGCCAGAAATCCTTCTTGCTACCTCTTGAGCACTGCGTTGGTTTTCCCCGAAGAGGAAGGGATGATGCAACAGAGTAGCGTAAGTATTTCCCTCAGTTTTTGAGAACCAAGGTATCAATCCGGTAGGAGGTTATGCACCAGTCCATCGTACCTGCACAAAACAAATAAATCCTCGCAACCAACACGATAAGGGGTTGTCAATCCCTACACGGCCACTTACGAGAGTGAGATCTGATAGATATGATAAGATAATATTTTTGGTATTTTTCTGATAAAGATGCAAAGTAAAATAAAAGCGAAGTAAAAGGCAAAGGAAATAACTAAGTATTGGGGGATTAATATGATGAAGATAGACACGGGGGCCATAGGTTTCACTAGTGGCTTCTCTCGAGAGCATAAGCATTCTACGGTGGGTGAACAAATTACTGTTGAGCAATTGACAGAATTGAGCATAGTTATGAGAATATCTAGGTATGATCATGTATATAGGCATCACGTCTAAGACAAGTAGACCGACTCCTGCCTGCATCTACTACTATTACTCCACTCATTGACCGTTATCCAGCATGCATCTAGAGTATTAAGTTAATGAAAACAGAGTAACGCCTTAAGCAAGATGACATGATGTAGAGGGATAAACTCATGCAATATGATGAAAACCCCATCTTGTTATCCTCGATGGCAACAATACAATACGTGCCTTGCTGCCCCTACTGTCACTGGGAAAGGACACCGCAAGATTGAACCCAAAGCTAAGCACTTCTCCCATTGCAAGAAAGATCAATCTAGTAGGCCAAACCAAACTGATAATTCAAAGAGACTTGCAAAGATAACCAATCATACATAAAAGAATTCAGAGAAGATTCAAATATTGTTCATAGATAGACTTGATCATAAACCCACAATTCATCGGTCTCAACAAACACACCGCAAAAAGAAGATTACATCGAATAGATCTCCACAAGAGAGGGGGAGAACATTGTATTGAGATCCAAAAAGAGAGAAGAAGCCATCTAGCTACTAACCATGGACCCGTAGGTCTGAGGTAAACTACTCACACTTCATCAGAGGGGCTATGGTGATGATGTAGAAGCCCTCCGTGATCGATGCCACCTCCGGCGGAGCTCTGGAACAGGCCCCAAGATGGGATCTCGTGGATACAGAAAGTTGCGGCGGTGGAATTATGGTTTTGGCTCCGTATCTGATCGTTTGGGGGTATGTAGGTATATATAGGAGGAAGGAGTATGTCGGTGGAGCAACAGGGGGCCCACGAGGGTGGAGGGCACGCCTGGGGGGGGGGGTAGGCGGCCCCCTACCTCGTGGCCTCCTCTTTTGTTTCTTGACGTAGGGTCCAAGTCCCCTGGATCACGTTCGGTGAGAAAATCACGTTCCCGAAGGTTTCATTCCATTTGGAGTCCATTTGATATTCCTTTTCTTCGAAACCCTGAAATAGGCAAAAAACATTAATTCTGGGCTGGGCCTCCGGTTAATAGGTTAGTCCCAAAAATAATATAAAAGTGGATAATAAAGCCCAATAATGTCCAAAACAGTAGATAATATAGCATGGAGCAATCAAAAATTATAGATACGTTGGAGACGTATCACTCCCTGGTGTTCAAAACATCTTTGAAGCCCCGATTCTAAGCCGTAAAGCATGGTGCACTAGACTATCAAGTAGTCATCATATCGAGCTCGCCAAACGTTCATAACGTCTGCATCTGCTCCTGCAATCGGCCTGTCACCTAGCGGTGCATCAAGGACATAATTCTTCTATGCAGCAATGAGGATAATCCTCTGATCACGAATCCAATCCGCATCATTGCTACTAACATCTTTCAACTTAGTTTTCTCTAGGAACATATCTAAATAAACGAGGAGCTACATCGCGAGCTATTGATCTACAACATAGTTATGCAAATACTATCAGGACTAAGTTCATGAAAATTAAAGTTCAATTAATCATACTACTTAAGAACTCCCACTTAGATAGACATCCCTCTAGTCATCTAAATGATCACGTGATCCAAATCAACTAAACCATGTCTGATCATCACGTGAGATGGAGTAGTTTTCAATGGTGAACATCACTATGTTGATCATATCTACTATATGATTCACGCTCGACCTTTCGGTCTCCAGTGTTCCGAGGCCATATCTGCATATGCTAGGATCGTCAAGTTTAACCCGAGTATTTCTGCGTGTGCAAAACTGGCTTGCACCCGTTGTATGTGAACGTAGAGCTTATCACACCCGATCATCACCTGGTGTCTCAGCACGACGAACTTTGGCAATGGTGCATACTCAAGGAGAACACTTGTACCTTGAAATTTAGTGAGAGATCATCGTATAATGCTACCGTCAATCAAGCAGAATAAGATGCATAAAGGATAAACATCACATGCAATCAATATAAGTGATATGATATGGCCATCATCATCTTGTGCCTTTGATATCCATCTCCAAAGCACCGTCATGATCACCATCATCACCGGCGCGACCTTGATGTCCATCGTAGCATCGTTGTCATCTCGCCAAATATTACTTCTACGACTATCGCTACCATTTAGTGATAGAGTAAAGCAATTAGAGGGCGACTGTATTGCATACAATAAAGCGACAACCATATGGCTCCTGCCAGTTGCCGATAACTCCGTTACAAAACATGATCATCTCATACAATAAAATATAGCATCATGCCTTGACCATATCACTTCACAATATGCCCTGCAAAAATAAGTTAGACGTCCTCTACTTTGTTGTTGCAAGTTTTATGTGGCTTCTACGGGCTGAGCAAGAACCGTTCTTACCTACGCATCAAAACCACAATGATATTTCGTCAGGTTAGTGCTGTTTTAACCTTCAACAAGGACCGGGCGTAGTCACACTCAGTTCAACTAAAGTTGGAGAAACTGACACGTGCCAGCCACCTGTGTGCATAGCACGTCGGTAGAACCAGTCTCGCGTAAGCGTACGCGTAATGTCGGTCCGGGCCGCTTCATCCAACAATATCGTCGAACCAAAGTATGACATCCTGGTAAGCAGTATGACTTGTATCGCCCACAACTCACTTGTGTTCTACTCGTGCATATAACATCTACGCATAAACCTGGCTCGGATGCCACTGTTGGGTAACGCAGTAATTTCAAAAAAATTCCTACACCCACGCAAGATCATGGTGATGCATACAACGAGAGGGGAGAGTATTGTCTACGTACCCTCATAGACCATAAGCGGAAGCGTTATGAGAACACGGTTGATGTAGTCGTACGTCTTCACGATTCGGCCGATCCAAGTACCGAACGTACGGCACCTCCAAGTTCAGAACACGTTCAGCTTGGTGACGTCCCACATACTCCGATCCAGCAGAGCTTCGAGGGAGAGTTCTATAAGCACGACGGCGTGATGACGGTGATGATGATGCTACTGACGCAGGGCTTAGCCTAAGCACCGCTACGATATGACCGAGGTGGATTATGGTGGAGGGGGGCACCGCACACGGCTAAAAGATCAACTGATCAACTTGTGTGTCCATGGGGTGACCCCTCCCCCGTATATAAAGGAGTGGAGGAGGGGGAGGGCCGGCCCTCTACTATGGCGCGCCCTGGGGAGTCCTACTCCCACCGGGAGTAGGATTCCCCCCCTTCCATGTAGTAGGAGTAGGAGAGAAGGAAAGGGAAAAGAGAAGAGAAGGAAGGAGGGGGCGTCGCCCTCCCGCTAGTCCAATTTGGACTAAGCCTTGGGGGGCGTGCAGCCTCCCCTGTCTCTTTCCTCTAAAGCCCAATAAGGCCCATATACTCCCCGGCGAATTCCCGTAACTCTCCGGTACTCCGAAAAATACCCGATTCACTCGGAACCTTTCCGATGTCCGAATATAGTCGTCCAATATATCGATCTTTATGTCTCGACCATTTCGAGACTCCTCGTCATGTCCCCGATCTCATCCGGGACTCTGAACTACCTTCTCTACATCAAAACACATAAACTCATATTACCGATCGTCACCGAACGTTTAGTGTGCGGACCCTACGGGTTTGAGAACTATGTAGACATGACCGAGACTCATCCCCGATCAATAACCAATAACGGAACCTGGATGCTCATATTGGCTCCTACATATTCTACGAAGATCTTTATCGGTCAAACCGCATAACAACATACGTTGTTCCCTTTGTCATCGGTATGTTACTTGCCCGAGATTCGATCGTCGGTATCTCAATACCTAGTTCAATCTTGTTACCGACAAGTCTCTTTACTCGTTCCGTAATACATCATCCCACAACTAACTCATTAGTTGCATTGGTTGCAAGGCTTAAAGTGATGTGCATTACCGAGAGGGCCCAGAGATACCTCTCCGACAATCGGAGTGACAAATCCTAATCTTGATCTATGCCAACTCAACAAGTACCATTGGAGACACCTGTAGAGCACCTTTATAATCATCCAGTTACGTTGTGACGTTTGGTAGCACATAAAGTGTTCCTCCGGTATTCGGGAGTTGCATAATCACATAGTCATAGGAACATGTATAAGTCATGAAGAAAGCAATAGCAATATAGTAAACGATCGAATGCTAAGCTAACGGAATGGGTCAAGTCAATCACATCATTCTCTAATGATGTGATACCGTTAATCAAATGACAACTCATGCCTATGGCTAGGAAATTTAACCATGTTTGATTTAATGAGCTAGTCAAGTAGAGGCATACTAGTGACACTTTGTTTGTCTATATATTCACACATGCACTAAGTTTCCGGTTAATACAATTCTAGCATGAATAATAAACATTTATTATGATATAAGGAAATATAAATAACAACTTTATTATTGCCTCTAGGGCATATTTCCTTCAGTGGCAACACGAGCAAGTACATATTACTGGTAAAGCACGCAAGAAGCGCTATGAAGCAACGAAATGAGTTTTGTTTTGGACTAAAAGAGGACCGAGTTCTTGTGTGACACAGACGGAGGCAGGCCGATTCAAGTGGAAAGTTTCATCTAGCGATACTCGTACATCAGGAAGGCATAGGATTTGACAAAGCAAATATCTTAGCATTGAGAGTTGAGCCTAGGAGCTACACCATGTGAAGACCAACATTGTTTTGGTTGAATTGTTACTAGTACTGGGAGGTGACCATGTTAGGTTTGCTTATGTACTTTGGCATCGTGAAAAGAAGCTTGGTTATTTTTCGCAAGGTTAGCCATACGAAGAATCATGACATCATCAGGCATCGGGTTTGAGGTGAAGAAGTTCAAAGAAACTGAAAACCTTGGTTATGGCAGACATGGGTGAAAGATTGTTGGGGCGACTAGGATGCTTGAAGGCATTACGGGACGTTATGTCAGCTAAGATGGAATTATCATGTGATGGACAAAAATTCATGGAAGATAATTTGGCAGCCTCGAGCATGTCGTGCAGCCGGACATGTTCGGATCGATGCGAGTCGGTTGGTATAGAAGACGACGATGGGATCAGCGACAATGACATAGGAGTATGATGCTAGTGGTGACCGACTTCTGGGCATGGAAACACGTGGTGTAGGCCCTAAGGCTTGTACGGCTTCGACAAGCCTATGGTGCGAGGTTGATTCAAGGTGTTGTACACACGGAGCTTGAAGTCAACGAGGCACGAGGGTGGGCTAATCATCTACCATGGAGTTAATGTTGAAGGTGGAGCTGGAGTCCAAAGGATTTCACTCGGTGCTGATTGAGGGGTTACGACGTAAGTGCACAGAGAGTCGAATCCTATTCAATGAGGAGAAAAAAGCGAGTGACACATAGTTCGGACTGGAGCCCAGTGGTCTGAAGGAAACGTGAAACTCGTCCTTGGTCGGTGATGATCGATGGCACTCTGCAGTGGGGGTTGAGTGGTGTGGGTCTGCGGCCCTTGAGACTCAACCAGGACAACAGAGCCTCGACGCGGTAATAGCGGCGAGGCATGCGGTACGCACATGATATGCAGACGGGCCAGGGCTCTGGTTTTCATGCATGTGGTGAGACAACTGCGAATTTGACTCGGGATGACTACAAGTAGCGGTGAAATTCTTTTAAGTTTGAGGCAGGCGGTCAAGGAGGAGCGATGATGTTGAGTTCAAGTAACTCTTTTGTGTGGCACCCAATATGTGAGTTGTTCACTTTCACGCCGGTCAGTGATCGGTGTGTGATGGCGTTGAACGAATACTCCAAAATTTGGGAGCACAAACTAGAGTAAGGAGAACTTAATTTCACTCGAGCATTGACTATGGTCAAGAAAAGGAGGGACTACAAGTTGCAAGTGGAGTCACATGGAGTTTTTTGGAGTAGCAACGGCACACATGGGATAAGCTTAAGTCCAATGTACATGAAAGTTTGACGCATGGACAAATTCAAGGTGGTGAAGAATATTCGCCAAGGTGGAGTTTGTTGAAGTTGTGCCAAATATAGTGTACAAGTTAGGTTACAGTTGGACTCTGAGTAGTATTTTGTTTAGATAGGATATGGAGTCGTGTCCTAGTAGGACACTTGTATCCTAAGCCTCTTATATATAGCGAGCATAGACACACGATGTAACCTATGGCAACATAATAGCACAGAAACGCAGGGGAAGCCGGCGGCATGTGCCGGCGTTCAGGGCGACCGGGTGCGATATTGTAGCGGTGTCATGGGGAGGAGCACTCATAGTCAGGCCCCGGGAATGTAGTCATATCGGTGAACCTCGTTAACAAATCTTAGTGTCGTGCTCATTTGATTGTTTGGTCCTCGAATGATTGACTACGCGCCTCAGATTTATTCTAACAAATAGTACAAAATATTTATATCAAACAAATAGGAGAATATATAACATATTAAAATAAAATAAAATTCAAGAGTAGCATAAGTATTGTATCACATGAATAAAGACACGAATTCTTATCTAGGCGCTCCCAAGTTCCAAAATTTTGAGCTTGGGATTAGAAAATTGAGCTCATGTCCACATGCGACCAGCAAATGTTTTTGAAACTGGACACCATGCCACCATCTACAGACTCGTCCCAAGAAAGTAATTACAAAAGGACAATGATAGATTCCGAACGTTCAGGCATTAGAAATAAATCCGAATGATGATTCCCGACTTCTTTAATCGCTAATCTCGCCTGCTGATCCAACTCTAGCGCTACTTTCGCACTACTTTATTGAAGAAAAATACGACGGAGAAAGTTTGCATTTATAAACATGCATGCATGCATGGACATAAAGACAGAAATGATGATGTCAGCAAATATTCATTCTATTTTAAAACTTAAAAATGTTTTGTAGCTTAAACCGTCGCTCCGTTTCAAAATTCGTTTTCACGTAAAAAAATCCTAGCGACGAGATCTTCGAAACTAGATCCCATGTTGGTATGTTTCGATGATTTTTTTCAGATCAAGAGTTATCATGCATGTAGTACTAACTTATCATAGTATTTACACTGAAGTTACCTGAGTGTTTCGACTACTCCTTTTTTCTGCCTAGTACGAAAAGTTACAATGATGTTTGTAAGTAAATTATCATGTCTGTAATACCTCCTACCATCGGTGACATGCCTCTGTTGTGGGGTGAGGTCCACATGCCGATATGGCGTGACTCGCTTATAAGCGGAACTTTGCAGGTCATGTCAGTCCAGGCCTGTTTAGGCATGTGCCGAGTTGTGCCGTATCGGTGTCATGCCTAGGTCGCAAGGTGAGGTCCACATGTAGACACTGTAAGGCCTGCTTATGAACAAAATTTTGTGGCTCGTGTTGGGCCAAGCCCGTTTAGGTGTGTTCCGAGCTAGGTGGATACCAAGCCGCCCTGTTGGCCACCCATGATGAAGTCTGTGGTGCGTAAAATTATAATGCCATTTACGTAGAAGTTATCGGGGTATATTTTTGAACAAATCCTTTCCCCCAGGGTCAAAGTTTCCGTGGATGTTTGTACGTAAGTTATCAAGTAAGAGACGGAATATTACCAGGTCATTTACAAAAGTTATTGCGATGTTTTTCAACAATTGTTTTGCCGTGTCAAAAGTCACTGCTATGTTAGTACATGAGTTATCGGGTATGGAGTGCGTATATTATCGTGTTGTTTACACAAAAGTTACCAGGGTATGTTTCCAACAACTTTTTCCTCGGGTCGAAAGTGCCCGTAGTATTTGTATTAAGTTATTAGGTATGCAGTGCGTATATTACCATGTTATTCTAGAGAAGTTGTCGAGAGTATGTTTTCAACAACTTTTTCGCCGGGTCAAAAGTTACCATGGTGTTTGTATGTAAGTTATCAGGTCAGCGGTGCATATATTACCGTATTATTTATATAGAAATTATCGGGGGTACGTTTTCAACAACTTCCTCCCCTTCCCCCACCCCGAGTTAAAGTTACCGCGGTGTCTATACATGAGTTATCAAGTCTATAGTGTGTATATTATCGTCTTATTTACACGAAGTTATCGGGAGTGGGTATGCATGTTTTCAAACAACTTCCTCACCCCCACCCCGGGTCAAAGTTACCGCGGTGTTCGTGCGTGAGTTACCACGTCTACGATGTGTATATTACCATGTTATTTAGACATAAATTAACGGGGTACGTTTTCAATAACTTTTTTCTTTGGGTAAAAAATTACCATGCTGGTTATACGTGAGTTATCAGGACTGTGTTGTGTATATTATCATACTATTACACATAAGTTATCGGTGTATTTTTTCAACAACTATTCTCTCAGGTCAAAGCTATCACGGTGTTCGTATGTAAGTTATCAGCTCTGTGGTGCCTAGATTATCATGCTATGTACATAGAAATTGTGATAGTATGTTTCGTCAATATTTCTCTGTAGTAAAAAAATTATAACGGTGTTGTATGTAACTGTTAAGATCTTTTCCGTGCCAACACCCTTGCAATCAGAGAATAGAGTTCATATACCATACACAACGAACGCCTAGGCTAGGTGGTTAGTCCGTCCATTTAAACAACCTAGTAAATAAATTGCAAAGGTGAGACTTCGATTCTTAATCTGCACATAGTTTTTTTCTAAAAAGAAGAACACGCTTATAACATGCAGAATTAAGATGCCCATCAAGCACGCTAGTTAAGGATTTGGAGATATTTTTGGATGGCGAATTAAGACGCAAATCAATCACGCTTATTAAGGAAGGGATCAGAGAAAAATTCTCTTGGGCAGTTAAAGAACCATAGGAGTTGCCGGAGGGAATTTTCGCATGGGGAATTAAGAGTTTGGGACTACTCCGCTTCATCAAAATCAGTTTCACTCCACCAAATCCACTTTGGAGCAGTTTCATACAGAAGTTGTAGCACTACCAAACAGAATGTTTGGTTTCCATCTAACTCCAACTTCAAGAATTGGAAATCTGGTGGAAAGGATCTATTTGATTGGATGAGGGAGGAGAAACGAAGGGGTATCCACTTACTGGTGGCAGTGGTGGGTAATTTCCCTCCAACTCCAGCTTCTAGAGTTTTTTGGAGCACCCCCTAAAGAGCTTCATAGAAAACTGAGAGTTGTACCTCAGATTTTAGTTTTTTTGAGGAGCGGCATATCGTGGAGCTACCCCATTTGGCTTGCGTTTTCTGGAGCAGAGCTAAATTTTAAGGAGTAGAGTAGTCCCAAACAGGCTCTAAGACGCACATCAATCACAGTAATTAAGGAGTCGGAGAAGTATTCGCTGGAGCAGTTAAACCATGAGGGGAGTTATGGGAGGGGATCGAGGGACGCGCTAGTTACGGGAGGGAATCAAGGGCATGCGAGACGCACGATCCTCATCTGACGCCAGGTAGGTCATTCAGATCTATTCCCAAGATCCGAACGTTCAGAAAATACAATTGTCGATTACAAAATACTACGACAATGAACATCAGTGAGAAAAAGAAGAAGTCATTTTAGTTCAACAAAATAGGACTTCATAGGTCTGCACACCACAGTTTCAAATCTGATTGGCTGATCCTAGTGGCTCTGGGTGCTGGGTTTTAGTTTCCGACTTCCCAGTCAAAGTGTTCCTCTCTACACAATGGTGGGGAAGGCCTCCACTTGAAACAGAATATTCATTAAAAGAGTCGGAATTACATAGCGCGGCACAACCATGAACAACACGAAGGCGTTCAATGCACAAACGACTTGGATCTTACGAATAAAGCCAGATTGATCAATTGTGACCAGATTGGAGATCAGCGGCTGGACACGCATGGTGAGCATTTTGCAGAGGATTTTCATAGCAGTGGCCTGGATATGGATGGCCGGAAGCCATCAGCATTGATGACATCCTCCTTCAGCAGTAGGGAAATATACGCATGGTTTACTGGTTGGAGCCCAGCATGGCTAGCGTGGAAAGCATGCAGAATGTCCATGAGGTCTGGAAGCACAACGTCCCAGAAGCATTTATAGAATGCGGGGCTGAAACCGCCAAGCCCAGGAGCAGCGGCCGAACGCATGAGAACAACATCATTGCGAGCTTCCACGGAGAGGGCGCGTCAAGCTCGCAGAGGGCAAGAGGGGCATATGATTCATCCAGATTAAAATCAGAGACATGAGAATGTGAGCCCAGCAGCTTCTTATAGAAGGATGACGGCACCACCTCCTTGTCAATTCCAGGTCTCTATTTTTTCTTTGTTTATTTTGTATTCTAATTGCCATTAGTCTATTATAAGATCATACTGAAACTTACATAATGTTGATAGATAGAAAGAAGAATAAAGCTTCACAGCTGTTAGCTTTTAGTCTTGATTTGTTCGCCTACATGTTTGTTGTTCATTTGCATGTAGCTAGGTGTGTTCTGTAGTTCCAGTGAAGACATGCATGGCAAGATGCTGGAGTGGCCGTGCGATGTGGCAAATCAGGTGAGATGCCGTAGGTTTTGTCGCAGTGCGTGCAGGAACTTGGATATTATCTACTCCCTCCGTCTCATAATATAAGAGCGTTTTTATACTAATGTAGTTTGTTAGTTGAATGCATGAATTAGTTGTTAGTTGATTAGTCAGGTCGTGAGTTAGTAGCCGCCGTGGTGTTACTGCATACGTGCATGGAGGTAGTGGGCGAGTGTCGCGCCCGGCTGCTTCTGTGTGTTAGCCTATTTAATTAGTGTTGTAAGCATGCTTACTTGCAAGACAAAAGAGAAGAAAATGTGAGAGCTGTGAAACAACCAAAGCCAAAATACTTCAGCAGAGAAGAGAGAGGCCAAGGAGTTGAGTTTTATTTTTGAACTGAAGAGGGGTCTAGAACGACCCCGAGCTTTCATTTAACACAAAGCAGTGGAAGTAGAAAGCTCCTACAAGCATTACTGGAATCAGCAGATTTGTCATCTGCCCACTCTTTGCAATCCGCTAGCGGACAACAAAGGTAGGCTTTGCCATAAGCCAGAAGAAAACAGACGGCAAAGAGGCAGCGGGCGGCAAAGGCTGGCTTTGCCATGAGCCAACTCTTTGTCGTCTGCTAGCGGATGGCAAAGAAGCTTTGCTGTCAGCTAGCGGACGAAAAAGAGGGAGTTTGGCCCATTGGCTGTCAACCCCTAATGAGGCCCCTCTAGCGGACGACAAAGCTTCAAAACCGACTTAACGGCCGCGCCCCCACCGTCGCCCTCTCTGTCTCCTCTCCTCTTTCTTCCTCCCTCGTGCCACCCCGCGCCGTCGCCGCCGCATCCTCCCCACACCATCGCCGCCGCACCCTTCCCGCGCCGTGGCCGCCCCCTCCCCGCCCCGTGGCCGCCCCCTCCCTGCCTCCCCACCCCCCTCCCGAGCCTCCCCACCGCAGCCGCGGGTCGGCCGTCCCCTGAGGAGCGCCGTCTGTCTCCGTCCCCTCCCCGCCCCGTGGCTGCCCCTTCCTACCTCCCCACCCCTCTAGAGCCTCCCCATCGCAGCCGCGGGTCGATCGCCCCCCCGAGGAGCGCCGCCCGTCGCCTCCCCCTCCCCGCCCCGTCACCACCCCGCCTCCCCGCCGCCCCATCGCCGCCCCCTCCCTGAACCATCGCCGCCCCCCACGGTGAGCCCCTGCCACCCCCTGTCTTGTTTTCTTTTTTCTTTTTTCTGTTTAGTTTAGGTTTTTAGTTTAAGTGTTTTTAGTTTAGTTAGCTTAGGTTTAATTAGTTTAGGTCATTTAGTTTAATTAATTTAGGTTATTTAGTTTAAATAGTTTAGGTTATTTAGTTTAGGTTTAGGTTTAATTAGTTTAGGTTATATAGTTAGCTAGATTAGATTAGTGTTAGATTTTAGTTAAATAATCATAATTAAAGTAAAAAAAGATGAAAAAGAAGAAGAAAAGTAGAATAAGTAGAAGGGGGGAGAAGAAGAAGAAGGAGGAGGAGGAGGAGGAGGAGGAGGAGGAGGAGAGGAGGAGGAGGAGGAGAAGAAGAAGAAAAAGAGGAGAAGATGAGAATAAAAGAGGAAAAAGTAAAAGAAGGAAGAAGAAGAAGAAGAGTTCTATTTTTTCTGTTTTAGGTAATAGATATATTAGATATATAGTTATCTAGATTAGATCAGATTATATTATATTAGTGTTAGGTTTTAGCTAAATAGTCATAACTAAAGGAAGTGAAAAAAGATGAAAAAAGAAGAAGAAAAGTAGAATAAGTAGAAGGGGGAAGAAGAAGAAGAAGAAGAAGAAGAAGAAGAAGAGGAGGAAGAAGAAGAAGACAAAGAAGAAGAGGAGGAGGGGGAGGATGAGGAGGAGGAGGAGGAGGAGAAAAAGAGGAGAAGATGAGAAGAAAAGAGGAAAAAAGGAAAAGAAGGAAGAAGAAGAAGAAGAAGAAGAGGAGGAGGAGGAGGAGAAGGAAAGAAGAAAAAGAAGAAGAACAAGAACAAGAACAAGAAGAGGAGGAGGAGGAGGAGAAGGAAAGAAGAAGAAGTTTACGTTAGTGGGTAGTTTAGGTTAGTGCTAGCTAGGTCGAGGGGGCGAGGATCGAGGGGAATATATATTATTAATTAGTTCATGTTATTAAATTTTTTTATCATGTTTATGTTGTACTAATTTCGTTTACTCTTTCTCATTAGAGGTGTTGATAGATGGTGGGCGCGGGTCGAGAGCGCTCCGAGCCTCCTTCTTCCTCGGCGCGTGCTGGGAGGGGTGTTGTTATTGCACCCCAGCACCTTCGGCGAGCGGTGGTAGACAACATGCAGACACCGGTGGGCGCTTCTTCTTCGGCCGGGAGAGGTCGGGGGAAGACGAAGAGGGGTGGTGCACCTAGAGGTGGACGTGACGGCGGGAGAGGTAGGAAGCCTGCTGCGCCTTCCTCGCCGCCACCCCCAGCTATTTCTCCAGACCACCGGAGTGCTCTGTCTCAGGTGGACCCGTCAGACTTGGACCCGTCTCGGACTCCGGTCCATGAGCCTCGGGCCCCAGATTCTTTGTCCCAGGAGACTCGGGCCCTGGAGTCTTCGTCCCACGTGACTCCGGAGACTATGTGACGCCCTCGATTCAATCGTACACTAATCATACACGCAAATGTGTACGGTCAAGATCAAGGACTCACGGGAAGATATCACAACACCACTCTAGACACAAATAAAAATAATACAAGCTTTATATTACAAGCCAGGGGCCTCGAGGGCTCGAATACATAAGCTCGAATACACAAGAGTCAGCAGAAGCAACAATATCTGAGTACAGACATAAGTTAAACAAGTTTGCCTTAAGAAGGCTAGCACAAAATCAACAACGATCAAAAAGGCAAGGCCTCCTACCTAGGAGCCTCCTAACTACTCCAAGTCGTCAGCGGCCGTCACGTAGTAGTAGGCACCCTCGGGGTAGCAGTAGTCATTAGTGGTGTCGTCTGGCTCCTGGGAACCGTCATCTGGTCGCAAAAATCGGGTATGGGGGAAAAGAGGTAGCAAAGCAGCCGCGAGTACTCATCCAAAGTACTCGCAAGACTTACATCAGATCTAAAATAATTATGCATCTATATCAAAGGAAATGGGTTGTATCTATGGACTAAACTGCAGAATGCCAGAAAGAAGGGGAAGCCTAGCCTATCGAAGACTAGAATCTTCAAGCATCTTGTAGCATATAGAAGAGTACAGATCAACATAATGTAAAGTAGTAGTGTTATAAACCTCGGCCAGAGATCAATTCTCGACTCCCTATGAGAAAGCAATCCCAGAGCCATACTATCCATTTCTCATCACAATCCATTCCTCATCACAAGTATCCAGTTCTAGTTGTATCGATCGGGATACAACTCCAAGTGTCCGTTGTCGTAGGACAGGCTATTGATAGATGTCTTCTTCCCTGCAGGGGTGCACCAACTTACCCACCACGCTCGATTAACTCCGGCCGGACACACTTTCCTGGGTCATGCCCGGCCTCGGCCAAACAATACACCGCAACCTGACCTAGGCTTAATAGAGAGGTCAGCACGCTGGACTAAACCTATGCCCCCAGGGGTCATGTGCCATCTCCCCGGGAACTCCTGCATGTTGCGTGGGCGGCCGGTGAGCAGATCTAGCTACCTCCTTCAAAAGGGTAGGTGCTTACCAGTCCAAGCCGGCGCGCGCCACTCAGTCGCTGACGTCTATTAAGCTTCGGCTGATGTATACGACGCAGAACGCCCATACAATGCCCACGTGATGGTTAGTGCTATTAGGCCAGAGGCCCCTCGGATCAAATATCCAAACTGTAGTGGATTAGGAGCACACGGTAATGAGCATAGACTCACAATCGATGTGACCCCGTCGCCCCATCTCGAGTACTTGCGGCAAGGGCTAAGAATGCCCAGCCACGCCTCGTAAGTATCTCGCGGGCACCTTCCAGGTCAACCTGACTCCACATCACTCGCTATTAAGCTCGCGCGGGTACCCCTCAGGGCCAACCCGTCTTTAGTAACATGGCTCAGTGCAAAGTCATAGTAACCATAGTAACTGTGTGTCTAACACTAAGGGGAAAACCCGAGGAATCACCCCCGGTGAATTCCACTCGATGTTGTCATCAAGGTGAACGTAAGAGGATCCACCCTCGAGGTTCACGTTTGAAGGGTTGCACGACAGAGCCGTAACGGAAGTGGTTAAGGAGGAAATCACCCTCGATGACCTTGACCGTATAGCTACACTACGGAGATCTCATCAGGAGTGATGTAAGAGGTTCCACCCTCGGCACTCGATGGTAACTCTGCAGAGTCGTACAACTAGGGGGGTGATGTGTGGTGTCGGGGCCTGGACGTCGATCACGATGATCGAGTCATCGAACATAAAGCGAGGCAACTGGGACAAGGTGGGGGTCACTGATGGATCACTAACCAACCTATACTAAGCAGTTTAGGATAAGCAGGTAAGGTATGAAAGCAGGTAACAACAACAGGCTATGCATCAGAGTAGGATCATACAGAAAACAGTAGCAGTTCTAGTGCAAGCATGAGAGGGAAAGAAATAGGCGATATTGGAATGCTCAAGGGGGGGGGGTTGCTTTCCTAGTTGCTCTAGCAAGGAGGGGTCGTCGTCGACGTAGTCGATCATAGGGGCAACATTGGTCTCGGGGTCTACCGAAGAGAAGAGGGGGAATAAACAGTAAATACAGAGCAAACAATGCATCACAAGGCATAACAAGACAATAGGCAGAGCTAGGGTTGTCCTAACGTAGTACTACACGTTGCAGACGGAGGAGATAAACATCCGAGGATGAATTCCCGATGTTAGGTGGATTCCGGACAAAGGAAAAGAGGGGGAAAGTTCCATGTTCGACATGCTAGGAGCATGTGACAGATGAACGGACTGCGTATTCAGATTTGTTGGATTTTTCTGAGCAACTTTCATATAGAAAACATTTTCATCGGAGGTATGGTTTAATTACTATGAATTTCTAAAGATTTTCTTATTTTTGGATTCATTTTATTTACAAAAATTTTATATGACGTCAGCATGATGTCACAGTGACATCAGCAGGTCATCAGACGGCTGACGAGGTCAAACCTGACATGGGGAACCCACCTGTCATAGACAGTGGGTTAAACAGAGTTCAAAGTAATCTAAATTTAGTTAGTAAAACTACTGGCCCACCTGTCAGTGTCTAATTAACTAAACTAATTAGTTTTAATTATTAAAATGTTTTAATTAGAGGATTAAGAGGTGGGACCCGCACGTCAGTCTCATTGGGCAGCCCAGTCAGTAGTTGACCCGGTCAACAGGTCAACTGGACCCACTTGTCAGTGGCACGGCGGGCCCTAGTAGTCACTCCAGGTCAGCAGGGGCCGGCGACCCGCCGGAATCACGACGCCGAGCGCGTTCGCGGCGGCACGAGTACGGGCAGCGGTCGGAAACCGCGCAGAGGCCACCGTTTTGGTCGTGGTTGGGGGCGTTGGAACGGTGAGTCGACGGCGCGTCGACTGGCGGTGGTCGGAGTGGCTGAAACGACCGGAAACGTCGACGGCGACCACCGCGGGCGGCGCCGGACTTCGGGCGAAGGTGGTTTCGGCGCTACGGGGCACCATTAGGCATGCGGTTGGGTCCATTCGAACGGCCTCACGACGCCGCGTCGTTCTGTGGCGATAGTTTGGCCGGAAACAGCTGGAGACGAGGATGATGAGCGGCGGAGCGGATACCGGAGATCGGGCAGCAATGGAAACGGAGCTAGAGGGCGCAGGGAGACGAGCTAGAGACTCGGGCGGCACCAGGGAGATGCCCTGAGCACGTTACCATGCTTGTTCGGCCTTGGCAACGACTACAACGACAGTGACTAGCTGCACGGCGGAGCCGAGCTCGGCCATGGTGGACGCGGTGGCTATGAGAGCGCAAGAGGCCAGGGGAGCGAGGGGAGAGAATGAGGGTCTCACCGCGCGGCGCAAGAAAGGCCCTCGACAGGTTAGGAGTGCAGGGGAAGGCCAAATCGACGACAGCGGCGTCCGGCGACCCGGGGAGGAAGAAGACATGGATCCGATGTTGCGGAGCTCCTCGACTCCTTCCAGCAGCTCCAGAAGATGCGGGAGTCCACGGCGATGCCGACGAGCACGACCAGGACGCGTCGAAGGCACAGTGCCGCAGAGATGACGAAGACACATCGGCGATGGCATTCGAAGGAGAGGGAGAGAGCTCGAGAGGGGAGAGGGGATAGGGACTGGCGCGAGTGGGGGCGGCAGGGCAAGTGGGAGGGGAGAGGGGAGCCCGAGGCGTCGGGGCTTTATCCTCTCCCAGCGAGGCCGACGAGGTGGTTGGACGGCGACGGACGCGCTCTATACCGCTCAGTCGGAGGAGCAGTGCACGGGGAAGGAGGTGACCAGGGGGAATGGGGGGGGAGTGGGCCGGCCTGTTGGAGTGGGTTAGGTGGGCCGGCCCAGGTGGGTTCGGTCCAGGGAGGAGTTTGCTCCCTCTCTCTCTCTCTCTCTCTCTCCCTTTTGTATTTCCTTTTTTTAACTTTCAGCTTTAGCTATTTTAGGCCATTTAGACACACTAGAAAAAAGTTGGTTCACCACCAATATTACGAGAAGAATATTATCCACATGATGAACATTTTAGTTTTCATGTTTGAGCAATTTTGAAATTCACCTATAATTTGAATTTGAATTCAACTGGAATAATGAAAGAGATAGAAGACAATGATGACCAAACACTTGTTTAGCAAAATGATTAGCTTAACCCCAAGGGTTACTGTAGCATCATTACACCGGGGTGTTACAACTCTCCTCCTCTAAAAAAATTCTCGTCCCAAGAATTAAGAGGTAGAAGGGAACATGTCGGGGTATTCAGCACAAAGGTTATCCTCGCGTTCCCAAGTGGCTTCATCTTTAGAATGATTTGACCATTGCACCTTGAGGAACTTGGTAACCTTCTGGCGTGTTCGACATTCAGCTTCTTCAAGAATGCAGATCGGATGCTCCTTGTATTTGAGATCATCTTGAACTTCAATCAATTCTGGATCCACTTCACGTTCCGGATCCTTGAAGCATCGATGAAGTTGCGACACGTGGAAGACATCATGGACGTGAGAGAACTGAGGTGGCAACTCCAATTGATAAGCCACCAGTCCATGACGGGCGAGGATGCGGAAGGGACCAATGTAGCGTGGAGCTAGCTTTCCCTTGACTCCGAACCGATGAGTGCCTCTCAAAGGAGTGACACGCAGATAAGCTTGTTCACCGGGTTGATAAGTTGAACCCCAGTGTTTTCAGTCATAGTTGCTCTTCTGATGGGACTGGGCCGCTTTGAGATTATCCCGGACAATGTGAACCTGCTCTTCAGCTTGTTGAATAATGTCTGGACCAATGAGCGTCCGTTCCCCAGTTTTTGACCAATTCAGAGGGGTTCGGCACTTACGTCCATATAGCACTTCGAAGGGTGCCATCTTCAAGATGGCTTGATAACTGTTGTTATAAGAGAACTCCACATAAGGGAGAGATTCTTCCCACTTCTTGCCGAAAGAAATAACACAAGCCCGAAGCATGTCTTCAGGAATTTGATTGACTCGCTCGACTTGGCCTTGGGATTGGGGATGATAAGCAGTGCTCCAGGTAATATGAGTTCCCATTGTTCTTGGAAACTATCCCAGAACTTAGAAGTGAAAATACGGCCGCGGTCTGAACTGATCTCCTTCAGAATGCCGTGGAGTGACACAATTCTAGAGATATACAAGTTTGCTAATTGACTAGCAGTGATAGTCTCCTTGACTGACAGAAAGTGAGCAACCTTCGAGAATTGGTCGATGACGACAAAGATAGCATCGTTACCATTTGGATCTTATCCCACTTCCATTCAGGAATCGGAAGCGACTGTAGAAGTCCAGCCAGTTTCTGATGTTCTGCTTTGACGCAACTACAAACGTCACATTCTTCAATATATCGAGCAATGTCTTGCTTCATATCAGACCACCAGTACTTCTGACGGATGTCTAGATACATCTTGGTACTTCTTGGATGAATAGAGAGAGGGGTATCATGCGCTTCTTTCATCACCTTCTCTGTCATAAGCTCGAACCGGGGTACGACAATGCGATCTCTGAAGTATAAGGTTCCATCTTCACCAAGTGAGAAATCTCTGGATTTCTCTAAGGCAAGATCCTTTTTCATCAAATCCACGTGAGCATCTTTGGCTTGAGCAGACTTAATTGCTTTCAGCAGAGTTGGTTCCAGGACAAGGTTATTCAGAGAACCTTGTGGAACTAGTTGAAGGTTCAGCTTGCATAGCTCTTCATAAAGGCAGGGTTGAGCTTTGAAGACCATGTGATTGTTGCAATAAGACTTACGACTCAGGGCATCGGCCATTACATTAGCCTTGCCAGGTGTATAAGATATACCGCAGTTGTAGTCAGCAATAGCTTCCATCCATCGCTGCTGGCGGAGGTTCAGATCTGGCTAAGTAAACAAATACTTTAGACTCTGATGATCAGTGAAGATCTCGCAACGATTACCGAGAAGGTACTGTCGCCATAGCTTCAATGCATAGATAACCGCAGCAAGCTCAAGGTCATGAACTGGGTAGTTCTCTTCATGAGGACGCACTTGATGAGAGGCATAAGCAATCACTCTGCACTCTTGCATTAGGACACAGCCTAATCCTTGACGTGAAGCGTCCCAATAGATGCCAAAGTCCTTGCGAGAATCAGGGGGAGCAAGCACTGGGGCAGATGTCAGCTTGTCTTTGAGTGCCTGGAAACTTTCCTAATATTTGTCTGTCCAATCGAACTTAACGCCTTTGTGAAGCAGATTGGTCAGTGGCTTGGCGATCTTGGAGAAGTTCTTGACAAAGAGGCGACAATAGCTGGCTAGACCGAGAAAGCTTCTGACTTGCTTGACAGTCTTCGAAGGGGTCCAGTCAAGAATAGCCTGAACTCGCTCTGGGTTGACGGCAATACCATCCTTGGAGATGACACACTAGTAGAAAAAGGGCCAAATGTGAAGCACATTAGTGCCGGTTTGAATTTGAGCCGGCACTAATGTGACCATTAGTGCCAGTTCCAATGGTTAGGCAGGCAGGCATCATTAGTACCGGTTCGTGGGCAACCTTTAGTACCGGTTCATGCCACGAACCGGTACTAATGAGGCTGTGTCAGGCTATGGTCAGGATGGGGCCCCCACGAAGACCTTTAGTACTGGTTCATGGCATGAACCGGTACTAGAGTTTCTTAGTAAGCTGATTTTTAGTTCCACCTCGCCAAGAGAGAGGCAGTATGAGCGGTTTATAAGCCGTGAGTGCAGAGAAAATGATGAAGAGGCGCAATGCTCACCTCCACGCTGCTTAGCTTCAAGCCTTTCAGAATAGCATAGATTGCACTGAGCCATGTGTAGTGCAGTCTACACTATTCTGAAAGGCTTGAAGCAAATTAACTAGCATTGCACCTCTTTTTTATTTTTAATAACTTATTTGAACTCCGGACTTCTTGTATTTCAAAGCGGCGTCATCAATTTCCAACACGTTCTGACATCATTTGCTAATTTTCAGTCATTTACCGAATTGTTTAGAGAGCTAAATGACCGTGAAATTGAAAATCACTACAAAATGAACTGTGAAAATGTTGAAATTTTGGCATGGTATCATCATTTCACCCGCATAGCATGTGTGAAAGAGTAGAGAGGGTCACGGCAAAAACTGGACGCACTTCGTGTACAAACTGGATAATGTCTTTCGGAGTATCAGTGTTTCGGACGAGAACTCATCTGTTACACGGGCACTTCAATGTTTTTATACTTATTTGAACTCTGGAATTCTTTTGCGTTCAGTATGCAGCATTCAAACCGGCGTCATCAATTTCCAACACGTTCTGACATCATTTGCTGTTTTTTAGTCATTTACCGAATTGTATAGAGAGCTAAATGACCGTGAAATTGAAAATCACTACAAAATGAACTGTGAAAATGTTGAAATTTGGCATGGTATCATCATTTCACCCGCATAGCATGTGCAGAAGAGTAGAGAGGGTCACGGCAAAAACTGGACGCACTTCATGTACAACCTGGACAATGTCTTTTGGAGTATCAGGGTTTCGAACGAGAACTCATCTGTTACACGGGCACTTCAATGTTTTTATACTTATTTGAACTCCCGACTTCTTTTGCGTTCAGTATGCAGCATTCAAAGCATTTTTATACTCATTCAATGTTTTTATACTCATATTGACAATTCAGATTGTACACACAAAGATCATTGATGATCAAAGTATTTTTGATGTATAAGATCATATTGACAATTCAGACTGTAAAGAAATATAAGATCATGATCTAAATGCTCTTTTATTTTTTGCATTCAGTATGCACCATTCAAAGCGACGCCATCAACTTTCAACCGTTTATGCCTTCATTTGCTATTTTTCATGCATTTAATGATTTGTTTTGAGAACTAAATGACCTAGAAATTGAAAAGCACTACAAATGAACTCTGAAAAAGTTGAAACTTGGCATGGTATCATCATTTCACCCACATATCATGTTCAAAAAAGTAGAGAGGGTTACGGCAAAAACTGGATGCACTTCGTTTACAAACTGGGCAATCTCTTTCGAAGTATTCGGGTTTCTGACGAAATTAAACTCATCTGTTACAAAGGCATTTCATTTTTTAAAACTTATTACAACTCCAGAATTTTTGTGCATTCAGTATGCACCATTCAACTGCTAGGCGGGAGGAGCTCTTTAGTACCGGTTCCAACTGCTAGGCGGGAGGAGCTCTTTAGTACCGGTTCGTGGCTAACCTTTAGCACCGATTCGTGCCACGAACTGGTACTAATGAGGTTGTGTCAGGTAAGGCTGGGGCCCCACGAGCACCTTTAGTACCTGTTCATGGCATGAACCAGTACTATAGTTTCTTAGTAAGCTGTTTTTAGTCCCACCTCGCGAAGAGAGAGGGACTAGGAGCGGTTTATAAGCCCTGAGTGCAGAGACGATGAAGAAGAGGCTCAATGCTCACGTTGCTTAGCTTCAAGCCTTGAGGAATATGGTAGACTGCACGAAGCTATGTGCAGTGCAGTTTACACTATTCCGAAAGGCTTGAAGCTAATTAACGAGTATTGCACCTCTTTTTTATTTTTAATAACTTATTACAACTCCGGACTTCTTCTATTATGGCAAAAACTAGTTGCACTTCGGCATTTCATTTTTTTAAATTTTGGTTATAACTCCAGACTTTGACCATCAAGATTTAACCATCAACTTGGCATGGTATATAAAAATAAATGAATAGAAAAAAAATAAATAAAGCAGAAAAGAAAAAAAACTATAGGAGAAAAGAAAAAAACTATATAAAAAAACTACTCAGAAATAAATAGAAGAAAATAAATATAGAAGAAAAGAAAAAAAAACTACTCAGAAATAAATAGAAGAAAAAATAAAGCAGAAAAAAAATTATATTTGCTATTTTTCATAGAAGAAATAAATAGAAGAAAATAAATATAACACAAAAGAAAAAACTATACAAAAAACTACGCAGAAATAAATAGAAGAAAATAAAGCAGAAAAGGAAAAAACTATAAAAAAAATTGGGGCGCTGCCCTGTGGGCCTGCTAGGGCACGGGCGTGCAATTACAGGCCCTAAAGGCCCAGCAGTCTCACAGGGCAGCGCACAGAAGTTAGGACCACAAGCCTCCTATATAAAGGAGTTCAAAGAGGCAGCCGCGGCTGGGTTTATAAACCAGTGCGGCTGCCCTTCGCCCGGCGAGGTGGGACTAAACTTTGTGCACCGCGGGGTGGCAGCGCTAGGCCTTTAGTACCGGTTGGAGCCACCAACCGGTACTAAAGGTCGGGCCTTTAGTACCGGTTGGTGGCTCCAACCGGTACTAAAGGCTTCTATTCCCGCCGCTTGGCCTGGCAAAAATAGGCCTTTAGTACCGGTTGGAGCCACCAACCGGTACTAAAGGCCCATCCTATATATATAGCACTTACGAAAATTTCAGTTTTCATCCCCCACTTCGTCTCCAACCGCGCGCGCCGCTCGATCCCGTCGTCGTCGTGTCGCCGCCCGTCGCCCGTCGCCCGCTGTCTGTCGTCGTCGCCCGTCGCCCGCCGCTGTCTGTCATCGTCGCCGCGGCGCCGCGCCCGGTATGTCTCTCCCGTACGCCGGCGCCCCCGCCCCGTACGCCGCCGCCCCCGCCCCCGCCCCCGCCCCTGCCCCGTACGCCGCCCCCGCCCCGTATGCGCCGGCGCCCCCGCGGCGTACTGTGCATGCACATTCGTACACACACACACGTATACGTATACACGCAGTACACACACACATACACATACACATTTTTTTACTAGTTGAATAATTAATATAACTAGTTTATTTTTAGTAAGAAAATAATCGAACTACTTTAGTTAGGTATATATATGAGATTTGAACTTGTTGAATAATTAATATAACTAGTTTATTTTTAGTAAGAAAATAATCGAACTACTTTATTTAGGTATATATATGAGATTTGAACTAGTTGAATAATTAATATAACTAGTTTATTTTTAGTAAGAAAATAATCGAACTAGTTTATTTAGGTATATGAGATTTGAACTAGTTGAATAATTAATATAACTAGTTTATTTTTAGTAAGAAAATTTAGGTATCTGAGATTTGATGATCTAATTAAAATATTATTTGTTAATGAGTTTTTCTGTTTATTTAATTTTTTATATATTTTTAGTTTATATAAATGTTAGATTAATGTCGAATGTTAGATGAATTAGATAGAAAAGTAAAATATATAGTAATGTCAATTGTTAGAGATGAATATAGTTAGATATATTAATGTCAAATGTTAGATGAATATATATTTGAATTAGCCAGATATTAATTAATGTTAGATAGTAATAAGTGTTTAATGTTTCACCTATATGAACATAGGAAATGTCATCTGACGACGAAAAAGATTTCATTATGTGCGAGCACTGTGAAGACCAGCGCGGCCTGTGCGACAGAAATTTCCTTGTTGATGGTAGGCTCTTCAGCATCAAGCTGGATGAGACATTCGAAGTGGATACAGTAAGTCACAACGGCAATATTATTTGAATGCAAAACTTATGCTTCATTTGCTTCAACTTATAATTTTAAAGCATGACTTTTGCTTCATTTGCTTCAACTTATAATTTTAAATTTTCACTATTCTACTAGCGCATCCCCTGCCATGCAAGAATTTTTGTCTTGGATAAGATAGGTTTTAGTGCGATAGATGATATGGAGGTAAAGAGAGTTTACTTGAAGACCGAGCATGGGTATACTTTCAACGTCAAATTATATAATGAAGACACATACACCCATTTTGAATGCAAAACTTGGCAAGCACTATGCAAGGCTTATGCATTTGAGCCTGATATGGTTATCACCTTTGATATTCGTCCGGAAGATGATATTCAAGGTAATATAGACATCTGGGTCGATGTGCAAACGCCTCCAGTTCTACCATTATGTGATTTTTTTTCTCAACCATGCATGCATATGTTTATGTCTTTGATACAGTTTATTCAAAAATAGTTGACAACTAATTTGTATTTTTAGCTTATTTCGGTTCAAGCAAACATGTCCGACGATTGGTATACAGGACCTACTACTGCCGCGGGGCTGAACTAAACTGCGAGGAGATAAGTCATTATGTTTCATGGCTTGAGGATCTTCATATTGTCAAGACAAATTTTCTTCCTGAACTTAGAAATGTTAGTACTCAAAACGTGCGACCAATAGTGATCGTATTGAACTACGGTCACATCTATAATCAAAAGATGGTAAGATTTTTACTATTTGTCCTTAGTGCATCTTTTGCATACATTATTTTTGAAGCTAAACTTTCATTGCTAAGTATATTAATTACTATATGATGTTCTTCAACAGGGACTCCCGATGACAGTTGTGCCTCAGTGGATCGAGACAAAAGGTCACATGTCAATGGTTAGCATACGACCAAGATTTCCTACATTGCACATGAGTGCATTCAGGATTTCTGAAAGTGAAGAATGCTTAATAGTGAAAGATTGGAGCAAAATTATTAACGATCGCAGAGAAGTACTAGGGGGCAGCAAGGAGAAGCGCAACCCAAGATTAGGAGACAGATTCATCTGCATGCTCTAGTATGATGAATCAGGAGAGCTATAGATGTTCTATGCTATTCTACCGGAGAGGGAGCAGCAGGAGTGATTTAGCTAGTTCATGATCTTAGTACTTGTCCTCTCTCATGTCCGTATTGTCCTGAACTTAATTAATCTCAAATAGTGATTTGCTTGTGAACGCTTATAATATCATGACCATGTTGAACTCGATGATATCTTTGCTTCTGTTACAAGTGAATGTTTCTTCTATAAGCTAGCTAGTGTTGGTGATGATTAGATAGCGGTAATGACTATGATGATTAAATAGTGGTAATTAATGACGACTACGATGATTTTTAGCTAGCTAGTATATATATATACTGTTGTTGGTGATGATATGATGCAAGAGTTTATTTATTTATTAATATGTGATGATGATGATGAGTTATTATATATATCATTTATGAAAGAAACCGCAAATTAGTTTGAACTGGATGGATCCTAGCTAAGTGATCAAGTATATATATATATGCCATATCCATATCCATATCAAGTATAACAACTCATTATAACGTAAAACAATCCTAAATTAAATTAATAACACAAATTTAAATGAAAAATAAAAAATAAAACAAAAAACCCATAAACATTTAGTACCGGTTGGTGTTACCAACCGGTACTAAAGGGCTCCCGGCCCCCGAAGCTGGCTCGTGCCACGTGGTTGCCCTTTAGCACCGGTTCGTGCTGAACCGGTACTAAAGGGGGGGCCTTTAGTGCCTACACTTTAGCACCGGTTACGGAACCGGCACTAAAGGGCCTTACAAACCGGTGCTATTGCCCGGTTCTGCACTAGTGACATGACCCAGGTAGGTGATTTCGGGTAACCAAAATTCGCACTTGGAATACTTGGCATAAAGTTGATGTTCTCGAAGCTTCTCTAGAACAAGTCGGAGATGTTCAACATGTTCTTCTTTGTTCTTTGAATATACCAGGATATCATCCAGATAGACTACGACGAACTTGACAAGGTAATCCATGAATATGTAGTTCATTAGACGAGAGCATGTGGCTGCAGCATTGGTCAGGCCAAAAGACATGATGGTGTACTTGTAAGAACCATAACGAGTGACGAATGCGGTCTTTGGAATATCCTCTTCACGAACATGGATCTGGTGGTAACCCAACCTCAAGTCGAGTTTAGAGAATATTGATGAACCAACAAGTTGATATTACAGATCATTGATCCGAGGAAGCGGATATTTGTTCTGAATTGTAGCTTGGTTGATAGGATGATAGTCTTGGACCAAACAGTTCGTTCCATCCTTCTTCTTCACAAAGAGAGAAGGTGCTCCCCAAGCTGAGGAACTTGGACGAATGAAACCACTATGAAGAGATTTGTTGATTTCCTCCTTAAGTTCAAGGAGTTCGTGAGGCGGCATCTTGTAGGGTCGTTTGGCAATAGGAACAGTGCCTGGTTTCAAGTCGATGACGAACTCGACAGCCCGAGTAGGAGGTATTCCTGGAAGTTCTTCTGGAAAGACGTCTAGGAAGTCGCGAACAACTGGGATCTTTTCAATCCCCTCAAGAGGTGCTGCGTTCAACGCATTCAAAGCATAAAGTCGTGCTTCAGCATTTTGAACAATCTGAGCATGGTAGCTTACTATCTCATCGGAAGGATGTCGGAGATGAACGACTTTGGTGGCACAAATGATGGAGGCAGTATGTGCTTTCAACCATTCCATTCCCAGAATGAGGTCAATGTTGGAAGACTCCAGAATGATGGGAGAAACATGAAATTCCAACCCTTCAATTTCAATGGGGACGTCGCGACCAATCATGGTAGTTCGACACTGACCTGCAGGGGTGCGTACCACTATCAGAGTGTTCATGGGCTCGCATCGAATGTCGTGTGCATATGCAAAATTTTCTGACATGAATGAATGCGATGCTCCTGAATCAAATAAAACAGATGCTGGTACTGAATTAACAAGGAGAGTACCCATCACAGTAGCAGGCTGGTCTTGAGCTTCATTCAGATCAACATAATTAGCCTGACCACGACCATAAGTTCTGGCATTGTTGTTGTGGGGCTGGTTGTTACGGCCAGTTGAAGGCAAAGCCAGCTGGTTCCTTTTCTGATTGCACTCTTTGGCAAGGTGACCTGGATGGCCACATCTGAAGCACAGACCATCATTGGGATTGGTAGCAGGCGCTTGGGGTGGTGCAGTCCAAAGAGGCTGCCTCGTTGCCGGAGTAGGCAAACGAGGTGCATCATGGGACTGTCTTGGTGTAGGTGCAGTTGGATGATACATGCTGTGGGGAATCCATATCCGACGCTTCTGTGTTGACGGGCCCGAAGATGAGCCAGCATCATGTCTGCGCCTAAGGAATCCCTGGTGTTCCTGAAGACCCGTCTCAACCTGAATAGCCTTGTTCACCAAGGTGGCGAAGTTGGCAAAGTCATGAGCGAGTAGTGCTAGCTTAATATCAGGGTGAAGTCCAGCACGGAACTTTTCTTGCCTACGAGCATCAGTTGCAATGTCTTCTTCAGCATAACAAGACAAGTCCAGAAATTCCCGCTGATAAGCATCTACAGTATTGTTGCCTTGGGTGAGGTTGCGGAAATCTCGCTTCTTCCTGTCCATGATTCCCCGAGGAATGAAGCGGGCACGGAAGGCAGCTTGGTAATTCTGCCAAGTGATGACCGTTCCAGCAGGTAACGCATGTGGCTGTCCCACCATTGAGCAGCGGGACCCTTCAGAAAGAAAGATGCAAAGGTGACATAGCTAGCAGGGGCCACACTAGCAGACTCCATTTCATATGTGATGTCGCGGAGCCAGTCATCAGCATCAAAGGGTTGAGTTGAGCTGCGATAAATAGTTGGGTTGAGACGCATGAAGTCCTGCAGAGTTCCTGGGGTTGGATGTTGATTCATGCTCGGACGAGGAAACTGAGCCATCATTCCTTCCATGAATTGACGATTCATCTCAAACTGTTGCATCATTCCAGCAAAGAATTCGGGCGGTGGTGGATCGTTGGCACCACGGCCACGACCAGCGGGTCTAACCATCCTGCTAACAAGTAACAGGGGGTAGTTCAGCATTGAGCATTTGTAAAAACAAGGATCATTCATGATGAAACATGCATAATGAACGAGGTACGATGGATACCACTTCGTTGTCATCACGACAGTGCGTGTACTATCCAAAATACTATTCTAAGGAAAAACTATGGATTATCCAGCTTTGGGGTGAATGTGGTCATGGGATCCTAATGCTAGAGTTAGTAAAACCATTTTAACCCGAATAGAAGAGAGATCAGAGTCCTAGAGTATAGACGAGGAATAAAAGATCCTAATACCACCCATATGGCGACGTGGGCCCGTAAGACACACAACCATGTTAGTAAAAGTTTTTGTAGTGACTAGACACAACTTCGGCCAAGGAGTTGGAAAGGGAGCTACCTACAGGCAGTCGGCTCTGATACCAACTTGTGACGCCCTCGATTCAATCGTACACTAATCATACACGCAAATGTGTACGATCAAGATCAAGGACTCACGGGAAGATATGATAACACCACTCTAGACACAAACTAAAATAATACAATCTTTATATTACAAGCCAGGGGCCTCGAGGGCTCGAATACATAAGCTCGAATACACAAGAGTTAGCGGAAGCAACAATATCTGAGTACAGACATAAGTTAAACAAGTTTGCCTTAAGAAGGCTAGCACAAAATCAACAACGATCGAAAAGGCAAGGCCTCCTGCCTGGGAGCCTCCTAACTACTTCAAGTCGTCAGCGGCCGTCATGTAGTAGTAGGCACCCTCGGGGTAGCAGTAGTCATCACTGGTGTCGTCTGGCACCTGGGAACCGTCATCTGGTCGTAACAATCGGGTATGGGGGAAAAGAGGTAGCAAAGCAGCCGTGAGTACTCATCCAAAGTACTCGCAAGACTTACATCAGATCTAAAATAAGTATGCATCTGTATCAAAGGAAATGGGCTGTATCCGTGGACTAAACTGCAGAGTGCCAGAAAGAAGGGGAAGCCTAGCCTATCGAAGACTAGCATCTTCAAGCATCTTGGAGCATATAAAGGAGTACAGATCAACATAATGTAAAGTAGTAGTGTTATCAACCTCGGCCAGAGATCCTTTCTCGACTCCCTGCGAGAAACCAATCCCAGAGCCATACTATCCATTTCTCATCACAATCCATTCCTCATCACAAGTATTCAGTTCTAGTTGTATCGATCGGGATACAACTCCAAGTGTCCGTTACCATAGGACAGGCTATCGATAGATGTCTTCTTCCCTGCAGGGGTGCACCAACTTACTCACCACGCTCGATTAACTCTGGCTGGACACACTTTCATGGGTCATGCCCGGCCTCGGCCAAACAATACGCCGCAACCCGACCTAGGCTTGATAGAGAGGTCAGCACGCCGGACTAAACCTATGCCCCCAAGGGTCATGGGCCATCTCCCGGGGAACTCCTGCACGTTGCGTGGGCGGCCGGTGAGCAGACCTAGCTACGTCCTTCAAAAGGGTAGGTGCTTACTAGTCCAACCCAGCGCGCGCCGCTTAGTCGCTGACGTCTATTAAGCTTCGGGTGATGTATACGACGCATAACGCCCATACAATGCCCACGTGATGGTTAGTGCTATTAGGCCAGAGGCCCCTCGGATCAAATATCCAAACCGTAGTGGATTAGGAGCACGCGGTAACGAGCAGAGACTCACGATCGATGTGACCCCGTTGCCCCGTCTCGAGTACTTGTGGCAAGGGCTAAGAATGCCCGGCCACGCCTCGTAAGTATCTCGCGGGCACCTTCCAGGTCAACCTGACTCCACATCACTCACTATTAAGCTCGCACGGGTACCCCTCAGGGCCAACCCGTCTTTAGTAACATGGCTCAGTGCAAAGTCATAGTAACCATAGTAACTGTGTGTCTAACACTAAGGGGAAAACCCGAGGAATCACCCCCGGCGAATTCCACTCGATTTTGTCATTAAGGTGAACGTAAGAGGATCCACCCTCGAGGTTCACGTTTGATGGGTTGCACGACAGAGCCGTAATGGAAGTGGTTAAGGAGGAAATCACCCTTGATGACCTTGACTGTATAGCTACACTACGGAGATCTCATCAGGAGTGATGTAAGAGGTTCCACCCTCGACACTCGATGGTAACTCTGGAGAGTCGTACAACTAGGGGGGTGATGTGCAGTGTCGGGGCCTGGACGTCGATCACGATGATCGAGTCATCGAACATAAAGCGAGGCAACTGGGACAAGGTGGGGGTCACTGATGGATCACTAACCAACCTATACTAAGCAGTTTAGGATAAGCAGGTAAGGTATGAAAGCAGGTAACAACAACAGGCTATGCATCAGAGTAGGATCATAAACAAAGCAGTAGTAGTTCTATGCAAGCATGAGAGGGAAAGAAATAGGCGATATCGGAATGCTCAAGGAGGGGGGGTTGCTTGCCTGGTTGCTCTGGCAAGGAGGGGTCGTCGTCGACGTAGTCGATCACAGGGGAAACATCGGTCTCGGGGTCTACCAGAGAGAAGAGGGGGAAGAAATAGTAAATACAGAGCAAACAATGCATCACAAGGCATAACAAGACGATAGGCAGAGCTAGGGTTGTCCTAACGTAGTACTACACGTTGCAGACGGAGGGGATAAACATCCGAGGATGAATTCCTGACGTTAGGTGGATTTTGGACAAAGGAAAAGAGGGGGAAAGTTCCATGTTCGTTGGATTTTTCTGAGCAACTTTCATATAGAAAACATTTTCATCGGAGGTACGGTTTAATTACTATGAATTTCTAATGATTTTCTTATTTTCTGGATTTATTTTATTTACAGAAAATGATATATGACGTCAGCATGATGTCATAGTGACATAAGCAGGTCATCAGACGGCTGACCAGGTCAAACCTGACATGGGGGACCCACCTGTCATAGACAGTGGGTTAAACAGAGTTCAAACTAATCTAAATTTAGTTAGTAAAACTACTGGCCCACCTGTCAGTGTCTAATTAAATAAACTAATTAGTTTTAATTATTAAAATGTTTTAATTAGAGGATTAAGAGGTGGGACCCGCACGTCAGTCTCACTGGGCAGCCCAGTCAGCAGTTGACCCGGTCAACAGGTCAACTGGACCCACTGGTCAATGGCACGGCGGGCCCCAGTAGTCAGTCCAGGTCGGCGGGGGCCGGCGACCCGCCGGAATCACGCCGGCAAGCGCGTTCGCGGCGGCGTGAGTACGGGCACCGGTCGGAAATCGCGCATAGGCCACCGTTTTGGTTGAGGTTGGGGGCGTCGGAATGGTGAGTCGACGGCGCGTCGACTGGCGGTGGCCGGAGTGGCTGAAACGACCGGAAACGTCGACCGCGACCACCGCGGGCAGCGCCGGACTTCGGGCGAAGGTGGTTTCGGCACTACGGGGCACCATTAGGCGTGCAGTTGGGTCCATTCGAACGGCCTCTCGACGCCGTGTCGTTCTGTGGCGATAGTTTGGCCAGAGACGACGGTGGCGAGCGGCGGAGCGGACGCCGGAGATCGGGCAGCGATGGATACGGAGCTAGAGGGCGCAGGGAGACGAGCTAGAGGCTCGGGCGGCACCAGGGAGACGCCCTGAGCACGTTGTCGTGCTTGCCCGGCCTTTGCAACGACTACAACGACAGCGACTAGCTGCATGGCGGAGCCGAGCTCGGCCATGGCGGACGCGGTGGCTACGGGAGCGCAAGAGGCCAGGGGAGCGAGGGGAGAGAATGAGGTCTCACCGCGCGGTGCAAGAAAGGCCCTCGACAGGTTAGGAGCGCAGGGGAAGGCCGAATCAACGACGGCGGCGTCCGGCGACCCGGGGAGGAAGAAGACGGGGATCCGGTGTTGCGGAGCTCCTCGACTCCTTCCAGCGGCTCCAGAAGATGCGGGAGTCCACGGCGATGCCGACGAGCACGGCCAGGACGCGTCGAAGGCACAGTGGCCGCAGAGATGATGAAGACACGGCGGCGATGGCGCTCGGAGGAGAGGGAGAGAGCTTGAGAGGGGAGAGGGGATAGGGACTGGCGTGAGTGGGGCGGGAGGGCAAGTGGAGGGGAGAGGGGAGCCCGAGGCGTCGGGGCTTTATTCTCTCCCGGCGAGTCCAGCGAGGTGGTTGGACGGTGATGGACGCGCTCTGTCCCGCTCGGTCGGAGGAGCAGTGCGTGGGGAAGGAGGCGACCAGGGGGAATGGGGGGGGGGACTGGGCCGGCCTGCTGGAGTGGGTTAGGTGGGCCGGCCCAGGTGGGTTCGGTCCAGGGAGGAGTTTGCTCTCTCTCTCTCTCTCTCCCTTTTCTATTTCCTTTTTTAACTTTCAGCTTTAGCTATTTTAGGCCATTTAGACACATTGGAAAAAAGTTGGTTCACCATCAATATTACCAGAAGAATATTATCCACATGATGAACATTTTAGTTTTCATGTTTGAGCAATTTTGAAATTCACCTAGAATTTGAATTTGAATTCAACTGGAATAATGAAAGAGATAGAAGACAATGATGACCAAACACTTATTTAGCAAAATGATTAGCTTAACCCCAAGGGTTACTATAGCATCATTTCACTGGGGTGTTACAGACTAGTGGTCATGCGGATGGCGAGGAGACCTGGTCTGAGGATAGTTTTAGCGAGGGCGAGCTGGTTGAGCAGGGCAAGAAGGTCTACCAGTGTGGTGGTACGAAGCTCCCGGCCATGCCGGCGACCCGCGATCAGAGGTCTTTGGTTGAGCTTAACGGGGAGAAGTAAGTGCATTTACTCTTTTTTAACCTTTGTCCTTCATGTTTCTTCAAATTAATATCTAATGTGTTGGCCTTGTCATACTGCAGGGGTTGGATATACGCCGATGGTGTCCGCAGGCCCAACCAGGTCCTTGGTGTGCTTTGCCGGCACCACTTCCCGGGGTCGGTCACGTGACCCGGTGAGGGTCAGGTTCCACAGCTAGCACTGAGCTGGGAGCTGTACATGGCTGCCCAGGCCCCGACGGAGGAGAGAGTCGACGGTGTCTTGTGCGAGACGGTGGCCGACGTTGTGAGGCGGCGGTTTTGGGTAATTTCTCCTTTAGAGAATTAAAAATCAACATTACCAAGTGATTGTACTAATTAGTGTTGTCTTGTTTGATTACAGACCTTCTACAGGGTTGTTGAGGAACACGAGGCGGATGCGGCTAGGGTTCTCGAAGCCCAGTGCAAGCGCCTACTTCAGAACTTACGGCACGAGGCTAGGGTGCAGGCTGTTCAAGACTACTACGCCTCGACTAACATTAGGAGGGAGAAGAAGAAGTGCCGCCACAAGTATTTGAGTAAGGAGAAGTACATGAAGGTAATTACCTATTCTTAAGGCCTTGTACTTAGTTTCCTTGATTCATTCGTAGGCGTAGCGCTGAAATTTCTCTTTGCCAAACTTAGGTGCCCCCGAGATGGTGTGCGGATATGATGGACTGTTGGGAGGCGTTGGTAGATGAGTGGTGCTCTCCCCAATGGCTAGCCAAACACAACAAGTCCAAGGATAAGCCTTCCCAAATGCTAGGTGTGCCACACCATCAAGGGAGTTCCAACCTGTTTGAGTACGGGGATCACTGGGTATGTGGTTTCAGCCCTTAATGATTCATGCAATTTCATTCTTCATGCTAGCTTCAGCCCTTAACTAATATGTTGTCCCTCTCTTTTAGGGAAAACACAACAAGAAGGAAGTGCCATCGCTATATGACCTCTATGCCATGGCCCATATGGCCCCGTTCAAGAAGGCCAAGGCATTCTCTGATGATGACCTTGATCATCCAGAGAGCTTCACCAACATCTCCTCCCACAACAAGCTCGTGAGGTATAGAGATTTTGGGAAGGCGACGAAAGGGGATGACTTCACCCGAGCCAGAGTCCTTTTGATATAGAGCTCGTGATGCTATCCGGTGATGGGAGGAAACATGGCTCGGTAGCCATTGGGGATGGACTGATACGTCATCCTAGAAGTCTCTCGGAGATCAAAAAGCGCCACGCGAGGTCTCTTCCTGAGATACCGCCTCGACCATGGCCAGTGGAGCTCGCCATGGAGGCTAGGGCCCAGGAGCTTCTGGCGGAGGCAAACATGCAGGCCAAGCAGAGGGAGATCGAGCTGGAGGAGAGGACGTCTAGTCTATTGGAGGTAGAGAGGAACCGGAACGACGCGTCTCACTAGGACCTATACGAGCTCCTCGTGGTAAGTTTCCTACTTATTAGCCAAATCATGCATTTATGTTTGTTTCATTACTAACTAATATGGCTGACTCGTGAAAACAAAATGTGCAGTCCGTGTGCGAGAAAAACGGTCAGACCCCTCCGCCCATGCCTCAGATTGGTATAGCAGACACGGTGAGTTTCATTTGAATGGTCATTAGTTACTAGTATTCACATTTCAGTTGCATCATGCTAATGAGACATTGCAAATGATCTTTGGTGCAGCATGCCTCCCGACAAGCATCGACCGATCCTTCTCCATCTCGCACTGGTGCAACTGGGACCCTGACCGGTCCTTCTCCGTTTGGCACTCGCGTAAACCCGACTGGTCCTTCACCTCCGTGATGACGGTAAGTTTTCTCTAGTGTTTTGCCTACCAAATGCATAAAGACCCAGACTTAGCTTTATTTCCTCCAAAATGCTTACCATAATGACATAGACTTAGCTAATCTTCCTCCAAAATGACATAATTAGCTTACTTAGCTCCAAAATGATCTATACTTAGCTTTGTTTCCTTCGAAATGACCTAAGTTATCTCTAATATGCTAAGTTATCTCTAATATGCTTAGTTACCTAGGTTTGCTTAATAATGACATACACATAGCTTACTTATGTAAAACAAGGCATAATTATCTTACTTAGGTTTGAAATGGCATAACAATGTTGGTAACCTCATATATGTCATATAGTTAGCTTATTATCCTCGAAAATGACATAACAAGCCTAATTAGCTAAAAAATGATCAATTTACCTGAGTTAGCTCCAAAATGACCTAAGTTAGCTCTGAAATGCTAAATTAGTTGCCTAGGTTAGCTCAATAAAGACCTATACTTAGCTTACTTATGTCAAAAATGGCATAATATGCTTAGATAACTCAAAAAATGGCATAATTAGTTAAGTTAGCTCCAAAATGACCCACTTTACCTAGGTTAGCTCCAATATGATCCACTTTACCTAGGTTAGCTCCAAAATGACCCATTTTAGCTAGATTAGCTCCAAAATGACCCATTTTAGCTAGGTTAGCTCCAAAATGATCCATTTTACCTACGTTAGCTCAAAAATGGCATAGTTACTTATGTTAGCACAAAAATAACCTATACTTACCTTATTTTCCTCCAAATTGATGTAATAAGCTTAGTTAGCTAAAAATGGCATAATTACCTATGTAAGCTCTAAAATGACACAAATAAGGAATAAGAAGAAGAAAAACAATGAAGAGGAGAAAAAAAGAATAGAAGAAGAAAGATAAGAAAAAGAAAGAATAAAAGAAGAAGAATGGGAAGGAAAAGGGTAAAAACCTTCTTCTTATTCTAGTCTTCTTCTTCTTCTTCCTCTTCTCCAAAATGACCTAAGTTAGCTCTAAGTTCGCTCTAATATGCTTAGTTACCTAGGTTAGCTCAATAATGACCTATACTTAGCTGCTTTATATCAAAATGGCATAATATGCTTAGTTCACTCAAAAATGGCATAATTAGCTAGGTTAGATCCATTTGACCTAAGTATGCTTACTTCTTCTTCTTCTTCATTTTCTTCTTCTTCTTCTAGTCTTCTTCTTCTAACTTTCTTGTTTCCCATTTTGCAGATTTCATTTACTTCACGGAAGCTTGCATGGTTGGAGTGCTTCTTTTCCCTTTCTGCTTTTCTTTTGTATCGATGAACAATGTGGAACTTGTCATATGGATGGATGGATAGGTGTTGGATGAACAATGTGAAACTATTATAATATGTATGGATGGAACTATGTGTTGGTTATGTATGTACGATGAAACTTATGTGTTGGATATGTCATATGTCTTCTGTGAAATTTGTGTGTTGAAATTGAATGAATTTAAGAAAAAACAGAAAAAACAGGGGCTATACAGGCTCTTTGCTGTCTGCTGCCGACGACAAAGAGCTTTGCCATCTGCCAGCAGACGGCAAAGCTGCCACGTGGCAGCTACCTGTGCAACCTGGGGCACTGGCTGGCCTATTTGGTTACTTTGCCGTCAGCTGGCAGACGACAAAGACCATTGCACCTTTGCCGTTCGCCAGCGGATGGCATAGCACGCCACGTGGCAGCACCTGGGGGCTGGGCTATTTGGTTACTTTGTCGTCCGCTGGCAGATGGCAAAGGTGCAATGGTCTTTGCCGTCTGCCAGCGGACGGCAAAGCACGCCGTTAACCCCCTATTGGATGTAACCTGCCATGTGTGCCATCCAGGTTCTTTGCCGTCTTTGCCGTCCGCGAGCAGACGGCAACAGGTCCGGCTGAATAGGCTCCGTCTGCTGGCGGATGGCAAAGGCCTTTGCAGTCAGCCAGACATGCCTTTGCCGTCAGCCATGGCAGACGACAAAGTGTCTGATTCCTATAGTGAAGGACTCCAAAGTAAAATACATAATGAACAAGTCTCTGAATTACTTGGAGGAACCCAAATTGAAGGCAAGAAACATGATCGGGTCCCTAGCAGCCACCGCCCAGATTGAACCTCATCGCCGCCAGGGACGAACCACTTGGCGCGACGGGATCGCCATGGTTGCAACACCTACACACCACAACCTTCGAACAACAGCTGGATCTGCCTCCCATGAGGCATGCACGCCAGGAGGAATGGAGTCATTCGCCATTCGACCAGAAGAAGCAGCGAAGCAGCAGAGACCGACATCCAATCGAGGGCATCGTTGCTCCACCATGGAATCAACTAATGATATTCTCGAACTCGATCTGCAGGCTTTAAGTATTTGCCACACCCCTGCTCCTCATCCACCACCAAAGTGACTTCAAAGAGCAAGCAGTAGCAGAGGGCCATCCTCCAGATCAGGGAAGACCTCAGGCTTATTGGGGAGAGAGAGAGCTCGCGCCAGATCCACTCCTATTTGCCTACATCCACCATGATGGCCGGCTTGGGAGGCAATTGGTGACCACCAAACACTGCTTGGACGTGTTGATGGGGAGCTCAAGGACGGCATAACGCCAGACGCCACGGAGGCAAGATACGTCCTACACCTAAACCTAAAACTACTATGGACAGAGGGAGACCGACCACCTAACCCATCCTCACGACGACGGTAGAGCCGCCAAAGAGAGAGAGAGAGACCTGGAGAGGGGCGATGACGAAGTGCACGAGGAGACTCTCAACAGGGGCAGGAGAGAGACGGAGGAAAGTCCCAGTGTGGGTCACCCCGTTTCCAGGAGCTGGGTGATCAGCTCCAACAACAACGGTTGGACCGATAACCAATGCCCATATTAAGAGCAACTCCAATGGGGCGACCCAAAGGGACACGCGCTTTGTCTGCTTTTTGCCCATTTAAGTCGGCCAGGTGAACGTTCGCATCCGCATTCCCAAATGGGTTGGCTTGACCACCCAACGGGAGGCAGACCCAAATCTGCCGGCATAGGAAAAAACAGCTCGCAGAAATAAACATAATTAAACATTAAGTGGCCGGTCAACCACCGGCCAAAGTCCACTTAAACCTAATTAAACATTAATTAAAACATAAAAAAAGTCTGTGCCCGCACGCTGCCCTAGACGTCATCTGCCTTGCCCTTGACGTCGACGTTGATAACCCACAAGTATAGGGTATCACAACAGTTTTCGAGGGTAGAGTATTCAACCCAAATTTATTGATTCGACACAAGGGGAGCCAAAGAATTTTCTCAAGTATTAACAGTTGAGTTGTCAATTCAACCGCACCTGAAAGACTTAATATATGCAGCAAAGTAATATGAAAGTAACGGTAATGGTGGCAAAGGTAATAGTAATAGTATTGGTTTTGTAGTGATTGTAACAGTGGCAACGGAAAATTTACTAAGAAAAGATCAATGTGTGAAAAGCTCGTAGGCAAGGGATTAGTGATGGATAATTATGTCGGATGCGATTCCTCATGCACCAGTTATAAATAACATAGGGTGACACAGAACTAGCTCCAGTTCATCAATGTAATGTAGGCATGTATTCCGAATATAGTCATACATGCTTATGGAAAAGAACTTGCATGACATCTTTTGTCCTACCCTCCCATGGCAGCGGGGTCCTATTGTAAACTAAGGGATATTAAGGCCTCATTTTAATAGAGTACCGAACCAAAGCATTAACACTTAGTGAATACATGAACTCCTCAAACTATAGTCATCACCGGTAATTGTCCCGATTATTGTCACTTCGGGGTTAACGGATCATAACACATAGTAGGTGACTATTGACCTGCAAAATAGGATCAAGAACTCACATATATTCATGGAAACATAATAGGTTCAGATCTAAAATCATGGCACTCGAGCCCTAGTGACAAGCATTAAGCATAGCAAAGTCATAGCAGCATCAATCTCAAAACAAAATGGATACTAGGGATCAAACCCTAACAAAACTAACTCGATTACATGATAAATCTCATCCAACCCATCACCGTCCAGCAAGCCCACAATGGAATTACTCACGCACGGTGGTGAGCATCATGAAATTGGTGATGGAGGAAGGTTGATGATGACGATGTTGACGAATTCCCCTCTCCGGATCCCTGAACGGACTCCAGATTAGCCCCCCGAGAGAGATTAGGGCTTGGCGGCGGCTCCGTATCGTAAAACGTGATGAATCCTTCTCTCTGATTTTTTTTTCTCCCCGAACGTGAATATATAGAATTGGAGTTGAGGTCGGTGGAGCCTCAAGGGGCCCACGAGATAGGGGGCGTACCCCCACCCTCGTGGACAGGGTGTGGGCCCCCTGGTGTTGATTATTTTGCCAGTATTTTTTATATATTCCAAAAATATTCTCCATGAAGTTTCAGGTCATTCCGAGAACTTTTATTTCCACACAAAAATAACACCATGGCAATTCTGCTGAAAACAGCGTCAGTCCGGGTTAGTTCCATTCAAATCATGCAAGTTAGATTCCAAAATACGGTCAAAAGTGATTGGAAAAGTAGATACGATGGAGACGTATCAGACGTCGCCGTTGCCATCGCCGCCAGTGAGGTCGATGAAGACGAGAGCAGGGCCAGCCTACCCAAATGCCGCTTGGTACGCTGCCAGGGCAGCCTCCTTCAGCGTCTGCTGGGGCGGCGGCATTGCGGCTGGCCGGGCGTGCTCCTCCTCCTCAAGCCGCAACGCCTCCGCGTTGCATTGCAGCAGCTGCTCCCAACCCATCTACCACTCGCCGTCGGCCTGCTCCTGGGCGAGCCAGTGCGCTTTCCGGCGCTCAAGGTGGGCCGCCTCCTCCTCCGGCATCGCGGCATAGTGGACCGGAAGCGCTCTCACCCACTCGCGGTACTTGCCGATCCACATGTAGGCCTCCTCCGACCAACTGGGTGGAGGCGGGGAGCGCTTCCACGTCGACTCTGGATCCGTCTTGGGCTTGAGGACGGGCCGTGGTGGTGCGGAGGCAGGACGAAGAGCAGGGTATGGACAGAGTCCCCCGCTGTCGACAAGGAAAGGGCTTGCTCCAGCCCATCCGAATGCGCGTCCTCCTCGAGCTGGCCAGCCTCCAAGGCGTGATGCAGGGCCTCCTCGAGGGCGTCTTGGTACTCCGCCTCTGCCTCCATTTCCTTCGGCTTTACCCACGGGGGCAGCGGTGCAGTGGCGGGTTGGCATCGACGCCTAGCCACCGTTGCTCCTCGTGTTCGAGGGCATACCAAGCCTCCCAGTTGGGAGAGTCGGCGGTGTACTGATACGTCTTCAACGTATCTATAATTTTGGATTATTCCATGCTGTTTTATTATCAATCTTGGATGTTTTATAATCATTTTATAGTCATTTTATATCATTTTTGGTACTAACCTATTGACATAGTGCCCAGTGTCAGTTCCACTTTTTTCCATGTTTTTTACATCGTAGGAAATCAATACCAAACGAAGCCAAATGGCACGAAACTTTACAATGATTTTTATGGGCCAAAAGGAAGCATATGGGCCCTGGTTGCACCTGGGGGGTGCCCCGAGGGGGGCACAACCCACCAGGGCGCGCCAAGAGGCCCTAGCATGCCCAGGTGGGTTGTGCCCACCTCGGGTGGCCCCGGACTGCCTGTTTACTCTATAAATACCCAAATATTCCCAGAACCCTAGGGGAGCCGACGAAATATTCATCCAGCCGCCGCAGAGTCCAGAAACACCAGATCTAATCTAGACACCATCACGGAGGGGTTCACCACTTCCATTGGTGCCTCTCCGATGATGCGTGAGTAGTTCTTTGTAGACCTTCGGGTCCATAGTTAGTAGCTAGATGGCTTCATCTCTCTCGCTTGATCCTCAATACAATGGTCTCTTGGCGATCCATACAATGTTACTCTTTTGCGGTGTGTTTGTTGGGATCGTTGAGCTTTGAGTTTATGATCAGATCTGTGTTTTTATATCCATGACAGTATTTGAGTTTCTTTGATCTCTTTTATGCATGATCTCTTATAGCCTCGTATTTCTTCTTCGATATTTGGGTTTTGCCTGGCCAACTTGATCTATTTATCTTGCAATTGGAAGAGGTTCCCGGTAGTGGGTTTGATCTTACGGTGCTTGATCCTAGTGACAGAAAGGGAACCGACATGTATGTATCGTTGCTACTAAGGATAAAAAGACGAGATCTATATCTACCGCCATATAGATAAACAGATCCATATTTTGAAGTCTTGTACTTCAAGCAAAGACAAGGAGAAAATTTGGAAGATGCCTGGTATAGGCTTATGGAATCATATCGTATTTCCAACTTAAATGGGTTAGCCAAGGTTTTGCTTCATAATTTTTACATAGGATTGGCTTTGCACCATAGACAACTTCTTGATTTCGCCGCTAAAGGAAATTTTATTGAACTAGTTGCCAATACTGCCTATGAACTCTTAGAGGGAATCCTGGGAATTCCACCTCAAAAGAAGGGGTTTCATTTTACCCCCAAGGGAGCCCAAATGCTGGAAAAACTTGGTGATTTGCAAAAACATATGGTTGAAATACATAAATATGATGAACCCCTCAAACACCTCAATGGTAGTATCAATCGCATGAATACTCTGATTACTCTTTGCAACAAGCGATTGGATATTTTGGATCTTAAGATGGTTTCTTTTTCTGGAGAATTTGGGGAAGCGTAATGAGCCTCCCGGGTTTGAGAAAACCCTTACAAAAGTTGCCAAAACTTCGGAAGACAAAACTTAGATCCTTGCTTTATGCCTAGCTAAGGGCGTAAAACTATAACACTTGTTGGGAGGCAACTCAATGAATAAAATTTATTTTTGCTTGTTGCTTCCTGTTCTTGTTTGTTTCCACAATTATGCTACTACTATGATTGTGTTTTTATGTTTTAGTTAGTGTTTGTGCCAATTAAAGCCTTTAGGATCTTCTTGGGCAATAGTTGTTGATCTTGCTGAAAAAATAGAAAATTTTACGCTCATGAAATTAATTTTCATTTTTTTTACCAGAGAGCGATAAAATACCCATTCCAATTGCGGTAGATCAATATACAAATTTACCAGGTCTTCCTAATTTTTCAGAGTTTTTTGAGTTACATAAGTATTCGAAATAGTCAGATTTCTATAGACTGTTCTGTTTTGGCAGATTCTGTTTTCTTTGTGTTGTGTGCTTATTTTGATGGCTCTATGGTTTTCTTTGATGATTTTTTGCCATAGAAAAGTTGGAATACATTAGATATAATACTAAAACAAAATATGAATTGGTTTGATACATCACTTATAGTAGTGGTTTATTATTCTTATACTAACGGATCTCACGAAGGCTTTGTTTAGTTTTGTGTGATTGAAGTTTTCAAATTTTGGGTTATCTTACGATCGATGAAGGAAGGATGTAAGAGCCTAAGCTTGGGGATGCCCCGGCATCCCAAGCTATTATCCAAGAATGAGCAACCAACTAAGCTTAGGGATGCCCCCAAGTGGCATCCCTGCTTTCTTCCAACAACTATCGGTATTTTACTCGAGACTATATTTTTATTCGTCACATGATATTTGTTTTGCTTGGAGCGTCTTGTATGATATGTGTCTTTGATTGTTTTATTTTGTGTTTTAAGTTATCAATCCTTGCTGGACACACTTATTTGAGAGAGCCAAAATTATGTCATGACTTGTTATAATTTCTCTCTATGCGTCACTTAAATCTTTTATGAGCTAGGACTTGCTCTAGTGCTTCACTTATATCTTTTTGAGCACGGTGTGCTTTGTTTTTTTTGAAGAAATGCTCTCTTTCTTCACTTAGATTTATTTGAGAGTTAGTAATTTTTTAAAGAAATTCTCTCTTGCTTCACTTAAATTATTTTGAGAGAAAGAAAATTTGTTATGCTCATGATCTTCACTTATATGGTTGAGCTTATGTAAAGCAACTCATGAAAATTAGTCCCAAAGTGATAGATATCCAAGAAGGATAAAGTAAAGAAAATGTCATGAAGATCATTGGACAAATAAACTTGATTCTTAGTAATATTTTTGAGACATGATGATGTGATATGTGAGTTATGTTGATGAGTAATTATGCTTTAGTAGGAATATTGGTGTTAAGGTTTGTGACTCCCTATGCATGCATGAAAGTCAATAGTCATGCAATGAAAATTATATCCTACTTGTGGTGCATTATTCGGTATTAATTATGCTGTAGCGACCCGACCCGAATGGGTCAAGTCTCTGTGCTTAAGTGTCATCCCTGGATCGGTATGCTGACACACACAGTACTCGAGGATTTATAACAGAGGTAAATCACATGTAAAAGTAACGTAAATACTATTACCTCAAATCCAAAATAGCGGAAGCAACAAGGTTGTGGTTTCCCATCAACACCAACGGCAAAGTTGAGTGTAGAAATCGTAACCCTAACGTATCACTTACTCGACGTAAGAAACCTGCAACATGAGACGTTGTAGCCCGAAACGGGTCAGTACATTGAATGTACTGGAAAATTCACACCATAGAGAAAATGATGAACAATGGCTATCACTATATGCATATATGGCTGGTGGAAAAGCTCTATGGTTATAAGGTTTTTGCGTAAAGCCAATTTTTCCCTACTGCAAAGGAATAAATTTATTTAACTATCATGGTGGTTGTTGAACATTGAGAATGGTTGACAGCATTCTCAATCCCAATTAAGTAACATCATTAAACCCAACAATATTCATTTAAAGTAACGTGATGAGATCAATAGGATAATCCAAGAACTAGATACTCAAGATGTCCATAACCGGGGACACGGCTAATCATGATTAGTTTATACACTCTGCAGAGGTTTGCGCACTTTTCCCCACAAGACTCGATCGCCTCCGTTGGATTTCTCGCATTACATGGTGTTTGAGAAACGGATGACCGAGACATAGTCTTTCAGAAGCGCTAGCACCTTACGATCGGGTAGACCGTACCACCTACAACCCCTACATCTACTAGTCTACCACTTTAAGAGTTCGCACAACTTAGTCAACTATGCCAGAGCCCATAATGGCTTGTGGCTGCACACGGAAGTTTCTAGTATGAATAATCTCATGATCCCTTTGAGCCTGGGTGGCGGTCCAAAAGAAAAACAGGCAAGTCCTGGAAACCCCAGGTGCCTCAATCCACCCAGATGTGTGTTTGGTTGCCACCTTAGATAAACCATTAATTAACAATCTCACATCTGTCATGGATTTCACTCACCCAATCCACGTCTACTAGCATAGCATGGCATAATAAGCAAACGTAGAAGTAACTCCCAAAGGTTTGATAATAAATAGGTAATAGGTACTACCTCATCTACTTCCCATCCCACAATTTAATTAGATCCTATTCATGCAATGTGTGAGGATTGATCTAATGCAATAAAACTGGGTTGTAGAAAAGTATGATCAAAGTGTGAACTTGCCTGCAATGTTGATGAAGATGATTCACACTCAAAACTCTTGATAGCTCTACTCGTCACACTCCGGTCAATCTATCGTAAGCAAGCAATAGTAACCACACATAAGCAATCAAAAGATCGGGAAGAACGAAGAAGACGATTCGGAAACATCAAAACCAAGGAAATAACTCTTGCAACATAAAACAATTTCTAACAGCACCAAAATTATGTGAATTTGGCCTTATTAGAATGTTTAGGTCAAGAGCTTCGATTTGCAAAAAGAATCAACTCAAACGGAGTTACGGATAAAAATATAGGATCAAAAGAAGTTTGAATTCAAATCTGATCTAATTCAAATTTTAAGATTTTCAAAAACATGTTTGGGTTGGATTACTGGATAGAGGAGATCATAACGAAGACGTGGGCGTTGGTTTCGTTGGATTTGGGCAAACGAGTAAAAAGTTATGGCTATTTGAAAAATCAGGGCCAAGCTGTTTTACGGAAGAGAGAGAAAAAAAATAGCTACGGGTTAGGGTCTAATGTATAAATACGTAGACTAATTGATAATCTAATTATTCTATCGTATTAGTCTAAAAATAATAAACTACAGAAGTATAAGAAGAAAAATAAATAAAGAAAGATACCTTTATAAGGCAGAGAAAAGACAACTTTGGAGAGTGGAGAAAATTTCTAGAAGTTGCGCCGAAGAGGAAAAATATATTTTTCTTAAATGAATCTAGTCAAACCAAAATATTGATTTAACCCGAATTGGATGATTTTTGGAGGCTCTATGGGTCTATATTTATTGGTGGAAAAGAGGCTTAGGGGTCAAAGGCTAGGCAATGTGGGACTAAACGTAGACGAAAATATAGGAAACAGAGTAGAAAAGAGGCGATGGGCCGGCCGGCCGCAGCGTGCGCGGTGCAGTTTTTTTTTGGAAAATTCGGCCTAAGAAAAAAACTGAAAAGACTGGCTGGGCCTGGCCCATATAGAATAAAGAAAAAAAAATTAGGGCGCCCGCTGGTACTTTGATGCGCACGTGGGCGACAGTTAGCTTCCGGCGCGTGCAGTTTTTTTTTAAAACAGAATGCGATAAACTGAAAAACGAAAATAAAATAAAACTTTATATAGGCATATTATATATCAAAATTTTCAGAAAAAGATTTTCTACGACATGAACATTTTTTCTAGCATTAAATAAAATACATACAAATTCTAATAATTCAAAGAGTGCTACTGGTCTATTAAAATTCAACAAAAATCATTTTAAAAATACCAAAATGATTTCAAATTAATTTTTCTCCAATTTTCTAATGTAGGGAATCATGTTACCCTAATTTCCATATATTTTGTTTTTGGAGAAAAATAATTTGAATAAAACTCAAATAACTCCAAATTGAAAATAAATACAAAAGAATTTTGAATTTAATTCTTTGAAACTCCCAACTCATATTTCATATAATATGAAGAAGTCATTTTATATTCTCTAATGAAAATCATTGAGTTGCATAAAGCTCCAGAATCGGAAATATTTTCAAATGAAATTCAAATATTTTCAACACCCCTTGTCATTTAAATAAATGGAAGAAGTCATGTCATCTTCTCTCCGGGGTTTTGTGTTTGAAAAGAATTTGAATTCATGGAGATCAGAAAGCAAATATGAAAGTTTGGGAAAGTCCTTTTATTCCCTCTTATTTAACTTTCAAAGAGTTTCGAATTCACTCACTTTCAGTCAATCAATCAAACAATCAATCAAATCTATCTATTTATTATAACATTCCAAAATTTAGAATTTTGGGATGTTACAAACCTACCACCCTTAAAATGAATCTCGTCCTCGAGATTCGGAGAGGCTAGCAAGAAAAAGTTAGGGTTTGGGGGTCTCCTAAAAAATCCATCAATCATCACAGGGGTCTGGGGTGCTACCACCCTTAGAAGCATGGTTACAGCTCCATCGAAACTCATATACTTCATCCATATTGTTAACAGTGTCGGTCTTCTCAAATCCTCGGAAAATTCCTTCTCTGGCTCTTCCGGTAGTGGCATAACCTTTTCCTCAATTCTTCTGTCCTTTCCTCTTGGTAAGGTTATTCCGAGATTGGGTCTTCTTAGCTGATGGGTCGGGCGCCAAAACTAAACAACTATCGATATCTCATGGTGGTCAACAATTTATGGTTTCTCCTGCAGGAAATGGGTCTGGGTTGATCCTCACCGTATAACCTACGGTTGGCAAAAGCTGCCTTGTACAAGGGAAAAAAATTGCTATACCATTCTAAGGTTTAAACAAGGTTTTCATCGTCGTCTCTCTACTATAGGTAAGTCACTCAGATTTACCATTCCATATAGCAAGGCGAACAATAAGAGTAAGTCAGTATGGTGATCAATCCATCCCGCACCCAAATCATTACCTTGTATATGGTTTAGCGAATCTCGCATTCTAACACTCGGTCATCCTCACAAGCATTGTAGAATTTCTCTTGTCGACGAACCAAGTTCGAATAAATCCATAGATTCTGCAAGCCAAACAACCATCTATCGTTCCTTCACAACTCTCAGGTTTTGCGTAACTCCTATAAGATCGTTTGTCGATAAAATCGTAACTTCTTCCAGGGTTTTTCCTTCAGCAAGAATGTGCTTGCTTCTTGGCAGGTCCTGGGGCATGTGGGTTATGGCCCATCTCATCACTTGTAGTCCTTGAACTTATCATCGGGCAACTGATCATTGTTCCAACTTCCAACTTCCTAGTATTCTTAAATCCATCCAATTGTATTGTCTTCCTTCCTTATATTGGAACCAATCTAGGACATGATTACTCAGACTCATCATGGAGTTTCCATTGATCCATATTTCTGACATCATACCTCCTTTATATCCAATAGTAATTTATCTCCCCATCCTCGTGGGTTATCCCACATACCAAGATATAAACTTATACTTATGGAGTCCGTATTCCACTTCGTGGAACATCATTATCCTTTCCAGGGTCAAGAGTCCTTACAGGGGAATATTGGCCATCTCTGCATGGCACTTCTTCAACTGGAAACGTGAAACACATCTTGAACTCCTGACAGTCCTTCGGGTAACTCAAACTTGTAGGCCACTTCTCTCATACGCTCCAAAACTCGGTATGGTCCTACAAATCTCGGGGCTAACTTTACCTTAACTCCAATTCATTTAACTCCTCGCAGAGGGAACAGATGAAGACATGCTCGATCTCCAATTTCATAGACTACCTCCTTGAGTTTTTTTGAGTCTACATAACTCTTCTGCCTGGACTGAGCTACCTTCAGTCTATCTCGAATCAACTTAACATTCTCTTCTGACTCCTTGATCACATTTGGTCCAACCAACTGACGTCTCCAACTTCATCCCACACACTCTTGGGGTATCGCACATATCGAGACAAAACTCATATTCATTTTGTCCGAAATCCACTCAGTGGAGTATCCTTATCTTTTCCAAGAGTCAAGGGTTCTTTACAGGGTACTACCACCCTTAAAATGCACAAATCTTCCATAGACCATATTTCTCTTATCCTCAAAAATGGTCAAAATCCTTCTTCATAGAGTAAAAACTCATAAAATCCATATCAGTACCAACGATGCAACTTTATTCACTCTCAATTAATTACAATCTCTCGCTTTTCCATTACATGTCTCAACTCAACACCTCAAGAAAATGTTCTCACTTCTACTACTCCATTACTTTTGTTGCAAACTCAACTACCTAGCACAAGTTTCCTTCTCCTTGGGGCATTCTCTGGCAAAGTGCCCTGCTCCATTACGACTAAAACATATTACTTCTGACAAGTATCGAGGTTTCCTTTTTGGGCAATTGTTGAGGTAGTGCCCTGACTCCTTGCACCTGTAACAGGTGATATGACTCAGGTCCTTCCTGGAATCCAATCGGTTTCTCTTCCTGGACTTTTCCATTCCAATCAGGGCTTCTATTTCCTGTGGGTCATATTCTACTTCCTCTGTCGAGAATTCTACTAGATCCCCATTCAAACAATTTTGGGAGATGTGTCCTTCTTCTCCACATGAATAGCAAGACTTGGTGCAGGGTTTACTTAGATCTTCTTTGGGTGTGTCCTCCACCCCTTCCTTCATCACAGTTTCTTCTAAAATTTCCATGAGGGCTCCTTTCATTACTTCTTTCTTCTGCTGGATGGTTCATTGTACCATGGGGTAAATGTGACATTGAGCAGGACAGTGGGTAGTCCCTTCACACAAGAAACAAGTAATCTGCCTAATTGGGCATTCTTCAACTGGGTGACTTCCTTCGCAATTAGGGCATTCATCCTTGTGTTCTTTATGGGTGTGTCCTATTTCTCCACAAATCTTGCATGCACAAGGTTTCTTCATATCCTTTCCATAAGGCTTCAACATCTGGGACACAAGCCGAGACTTTGGCAAAGTCAACTTAAATTATTTCCAACTGGTTACTCCTTGCCATCCATTCATGGTTTGGTACATCCTCCACCAAGTAGCAGCACCTCTTTCAAAGCACAGAAGAGCATGCTGGGTCATATCATGTCCAACTATAGGGTTATTCTCCATGTGATCCTCCATGTTCTGAATCCATCGGTCTGTCTCCAACTGACCCATCGGTCTAGAAAATACAAGCTCATCTCCATTCATCCGCTATTGGGGCCATGTGGGTTTGGGGTAAGATAAGAGAGAGGGAGAGGGACACACAATACAAACAAAAGTTTTGAAAAGACAGATTTTTGTTGTGGCTGTCGAAAAACATCAAACAAATGACAGCTCACAAACGTCGCATCTAACGTAGGTATATAACAGGGGTTTGGTCTTTTAAAGGTCAATAAATCTTCAACGTCTCCAAATTCTTCAAACCTTGTTCATGCCTCCAATGGCTTCTTCCGATCATGCTTGTCTTTCTCAAGTTCTTTTGCCAGATCAATCTCTGTTGATGTGAAATCTCTCGTGACATCCTTTAATATTCCGGAGTTGCATTTCAAACTTCTGGGTTTCATTATCCTTGGCATGAACCATGGTCCTACTGTCCTTCAGTTCCTGACGAATCTCCTGTATCTCAAGGTTTTACTTCTCTAGCTTGGCTGCTTTCAACTTCTGGTGTTAAGTTCTTCACGAAATGCTTCCTTATCAATTAATGCTTCTTTTAGGTCCATCTTAACTTCTTGATGTAACACTCCAGATCCTGGTGATACACCGGCTAAGGTTAAAACTTCATCTTGCTGATAGGTGCTCCATCAGCCTTCTACCATTTAATCCTTCCATGCATATGCATGCTTAACTCAGCACGGTGACAATAGCATATGCGGGCGATAACCTCATGGATAGCCGTGGTTGTCATTTCCATGAGCTACCTCTCCGTAGTTGATATCTCCTACCTTAGGGTTTTCCTTGACAAATCCTTGAGTTCTTAACTCTACATGCTCCGGTCTTTCTCCAACACACCTTGATCTCGGGTATTGACAACTTCCATAATCTGTCAAGTTCCATAAGGGTAGCCTTCCTAGGTCATATAAATCTGGGAATTCTTCAGAGCCTTTAAATTATACTTGTCTTCGGCCTTCAACCATTGTAGTTTCCATTATTCAGATGCACGGAAAATACTCTTCATTTCGAAGTGGTCTTAGTTGTCCGATATCTTGTACTTCTTGGAGTGGTCTCATCAGTGGAATCTTCGAGTGGTCAAAAGGGGAAAGGGGTATGGTCTCACTAAAAAGAATTTTTGAATAAGCTCAGAAGAGAAGAGAGGTAAAAGATCTTTTTGAAAGGGAAAGTTGTAGAGAAAAATCTTTGCTATGGGCTTGCCGGTTTCTAGGGTCACATCCTACAGTCAACATATGCTCTGATACCATCTTGTAGCGACCCGACCCGAATGGGTCAAGTCTCTGTGCTTAAGTGTCATCCCTGGATCGGTATGCTGACACACACAGTACTCGAGGATTTATAACAGAGGTAAATCACATGTAAAAGTAACGTAAATACTATTACCTCAAATCCAAAATAGCGGAAGCAACAAGGTTGTGGTTTCCCATCAACACCAACGGCAAAGTTGAGTGTAGAAATCGTAACCCTAACGTATCACTTACTCGACGTAAGAAACCTGCAACATGAGACGTTGCAGCCCGAAACGGGTCAGTACATTGAATGTACTGGCAAGTTCACACCATAGAGAAAATGATGAACAATGGCTATCACTATATGCATATATGGCTGGTGGAAAAGCTCTATGGTTATAAGGTTTTTGCGTAAAGCCAATTTTTCCGTACTGCAAAGGAATAAATTTATTTAACTATCATGGTGGTTGTTGAACATTGAGAATGGTTGACAACATTCTCAATCCCAATTAAGTAACATCATTAAACCCAACAATATTCATTTAAAGTAACATGATGAGATCAACAGGATAATCCAAGAACTAGATACTCAAGATGTCCATAACCGGGGACACGGCTAATCATGATTAGTTTATACACTCTGCAGAGGTTTGCGCACTTTTCCCCACAAGACTCGATCGCCTCCGTTGGATTTCTCGCATTACATGGTGTTTGAGAAACGGATGACCGAGACATAGTTTTTCAGAAGCGCTAGCACCTTACGATCGGGTAGACCGTACCACCTACAACCCCTACATCTGCTAGTCTACCACTATAAGAGTTCTCACAACTTAGTCAACTATGCCAGAGCCCATAATCGCTTGTGGCTGCACACGGAAGTTTCTAGTATGAATAATCTCATGATCTCTTTGAGCCTGGGTGGCGGTCCAAAAGAAAAACAGGCAAGTCCTGGAAATCCCAGGTGCCTCAATCCACCCAGATGTGTGTTAGGTTGCCACCTTAGATAAACCATTAATTAACAATCTCACATCTGTCATGGATTTTACTCACCCAATCCACGTCTACTAGCATAGCATGGCATAATAAGCAAACGTAGAAGTAACTCCCAAAGGTTTGATAATAAAGAGGTAATAGGTACTACCTCATCTACTTCCCATCCCACAATTTAATTAGATCCTATTCATGCAATGTGTGAGGATTGATCTAATGCAATAAAACTGGGTTGTAGAAAAAGTATGATCAAAGTGTGAACTTGCCTGCAATGCTGATGAAGATGATTCGCACTCAAAACTCTTGATAGCTCTACTCGTCACACTCCGGTCAATCTATCGTAAGCAAGCAATAGTAACCACACATAAGCAATCACTCAAAAGATCGGGAAGAACGAAGAAGACAATTCAGAAACATCAAAACCAAGCAAATAACTCTTGCAACATAAAACAATTTCTAACAGCACCAAAATTATGTGAATTTGGCCTTATTAGAATGTTTAGGTCAAGAGCTTCGATTTGCAAAAAGAATCAACTCAAACGGAGTTACGGATAAAAATATATGATCAAAAGAAGTTTGAATTCAAATCTGATCTAATTCAAATTTTAAAATTTTCAAAAACATGTTTGGGTTGGATTACTGGATATAGGAGATCATAACGGAGACATGGGCGTTGGTTTTGTTGGATTTGGGCAAACGAGTAAAAAGTTATGGCTATTTGAAAAATCAGGGCCAAGCTGTTTTACGGAAGAGAGAGAAAAAAAATAGCTACGGGCTAGGGTCTAATGTATAAATACGTAGACTAATTGATAATCTAATTATTCTATCGTATAAGTCTAAAAATAATAAACTACGGAAGTATAAGAAGAAAAATAAATAAAGAAAGATACCTTTATAAGGCAGAGAAAAGACAACTTTGGAGAGTGGAGAAAATTTCTAGAAGTCGCGCCGGAGAGGAGAAATATATTTTTCTTAAATGAATCTAGTCAAACCAAAATATTGATTTAACCCGAATTGGATGATTTTTGGAGGCTCTATGGGTCTATGTTTATTGGTGGAAAAGAGGCTTGGGGATCAAAGGCTAGGCAATGTGGGACTAAACGTAGACGAAAATATACGAAACAGAGTAGAAAAGAGGCGATGGGCCTAAAGGCCTTCGGCCGGCCGCAGCGTGCGCGGTGCAGTTTTTTTTTTGGAAAATTCGGCCTAAGAAAAAAAACTGAAAAGACTGGCTGGGCCTGGCCCATATAGGATAAAGAAAAAAAATTAGGGCACCCGCTGGTACTTTGATGCGCACGTGGGCGACAGTTAGCTTCCGGCGCGCGCAGTTTTTTTTTAAACAGAATGCGATAAACTGAAAAATGAAAATAAAATAAAACTTTATATAGGCATATTATATATCACAATTTTTAGAAAAAGATTTTCTACGACATGAACATTTTTCTAGCATTAAATAAACTACACACAAATTCTAATAATTCAAAGATTGCTACTGGTCTATTAAAATTCAACAAAAATCATTTTAAAAATACCAAAATGATTTCAAATTAATTTTTCTCCAATTTTCTAATGTAGGGAATCATGTTACCCTAATTTCCATATATTTTATTTTTGGAGAAAAATAATTTGAATAAAACTCAAATAACTCCAAATTGAAAATAAATACAAAAGAACTTTGAATTTAATTCTTTGAAACTCCCAACTCATATTTCATATAATTTGAAGAAGTCATTTTATCTTCTCTTATGAAAATCATTGAGTTGCATAAAATTCCAGAATCGGAAATATTTTCAAATAAAATTCAAATATTTTCAACACCCCTTGTCATTTAAATAAATGGAAGAAGTCATGTCATCTTCTCTCCGGGGTTTTGTGTTTGAAAAGAATTTGAATTCATGGAGATTCGAAAGCAAATATGAAAGTTTGGGAAAGTCCTTTTATTCCCTCTCATTTAACTTTCAAATAGTTTCGAATTCACTCACTTTCAGTCAATCAATCAAAGAATCAATCAAATCTATCTATTTATTATAACATTCCAAAATTTAGAATTTTGGGATGTTACATATGCTTAATGCTTGCTTATGAGATTATTCATTTCTTGGTTGGTCGCTTCCCAATCTTTTGCTATTCTTCATTTTGCACTAAGTATGACTTCTACTTGTGCATCCAAAATCCTTTAAACCAATTTTGCCATATGAGTCCACTATATCTACCTATATGCGGTATTCTTTTGCCGTTCTAAGCAAATTTGCATGTGCTATCTCTAATTTTCAAAATAAACTTCTCTTTTGTGTGTTTCTTTCGCTCGCAGTGCGTTGAGGGGTGGCTAATATTTTCCATGCTAGATGTTTTATTCTCAAGATGAGTGTTTATTCACTTGTCATTGCACGAGAGTAAGGCAAAGGTATCAGGGATGCCCAATCCCGAAATGCAAAAACAAAAATGAATTTACTTTATGTTGTCAAATAATAAATTCCTTGGGAAGTGTTGGTATGGTGGGCACCCGTGGATACGGTCAGCCATGGAAAGTGAAAGTTATGGTGGAAAAAGGAATACACTTTATTTTCTGTTTGGGAACCGACTATGGCATATCTAGCATGGAAAGTGTTCAGAACTCTAAGTCATTTTCATTGGTGGGATGGATACACCTCCCAAAATGTTTTTATCTAAAGTTTTTCGCTTTGAGCTCTGGCACCTCTACAAATCCCTACTTCCCTCTACGAAGGGACTTTCCTTTACTTTATGCAATTTTTATTTTGAAATTTGAGTCTCCATCTTCTCTCATAAAAGCACCAACTAGGAGGCAATATGATCGTGCTCAAGCATTGGGTGTAGTTAATATTCGAGTGTGTTTCATGAATGGATCAATGTTTGAGCATGGTGGGCTAGGGATAACTTATTTTAGCATTGATATTTTGAAAGACATGGTTGCTTGTTGATATGCTTGAGTATCTAAATTATTATGTCAAAACTAGACTATTGCTTTGAATCACATAAAAGTCCAAATGTCCATGCTATAAAGAAAAAGAATATGATATGACTTGATGAACAACACTCCACATCAAAAATTCTGTTTTTATCACTTACCTACTCGAGGACGAGTAGGAGTTAAGCTTGGGGATACTGATACGTCTCCAATGTATCTATAATTTTTGATTGTTCCATGCTGTTTTATTATCAACCTTGGATGTTTTATAATCATTTTATAGTCATTTTATATCATTTTTTGGTACTAACCTATTGACATAGTGCCCAGTGCCAATTCCTATTTTTTACATCGCAGGAAATCAATATCAAACGGAGTCCAAATGGCACGAAACTTTATGATGATTTTTGATGGGCCAAAAGGAAGCAGATGGGCCCTGGTTGCACCTGAGGGGTGCCCCGAGGGGGGCACAACCCACCAGGGCGCTCCAGGAAGCCCTGGCGCGCACAGGTGGGTTGTGCCCACCTCGGGTGCCCCCCGGACCGCCTCTTTGCTCTATAAATACCCAAATATTCCCAAAACCCTATGGGAGTCGATGAAATATTCATCCAGCTGCCGCAGAGTCCATAAACACTAGATCCAATCTAGACACCATCACGGAGGGGTTCACCACTTCCATTGGTGCCTCTCCGATGATGCGTGAGTATTTCTTTGTAGACCTTTGGGTCCGTAGTTAGTAGCTAGATGGCTTCATCTCTCTCTCTTGATCCTAAATACAATGGTCTCTTGGAGATCCATATGATGTAACTCTTTTGCGATGTGTTTGTTGGGATCGATGAACTTCGAGTTTATGATCAGATCTGTGTTTTTATATCCATGAAAGTATTTGAGTTTCTTTGATATCTTTTATGCATGATCTCTTATAGCCTTGTATTTCTTCTCCGATATTTGGGTTTTGTCTGGCCAACTCGATCTATTTATCTTGTAATGGGAAGAGGTGCCCGGCAATGGGTTCGATCTTACGGTGCTTGATCCCAGTGACAGAAAGGGAACCGACACGTATATATCGTTGCTACTAAGGATAAAAAGACGAGATCTATATCTACCGCCATATAGATAAACGGATCTTGTCTACATCATGTCATCGTTCTTATTGCATTACTCTGTTTTTCCATGAACTTAATACACTAGATGCATGCTGGATAGCGGTCGATGTGCGGAGTAATAGTAGTAGATGTAGGCAGGAGTCGTTCTACTAATCTTGGATGTGATGCCTATGTAATGATCATTGCCTGGATATCGTCATAATTATTTGAAGTTCTATCAATTACCCAACAGTAATTTGTCTACCCACCGTTTGCTATTTTTCTCGAGAGAAGCCACTAGTGAAACCTACGCCCCCAGGTCTTATTTCTCATATATTTGCCTTTGCGATCTACTTTTTCCTTGTTTTTGTTTTCAGATGTATTAAACCAAAAATCCAAAAATACTTTGTTGCACTTTATTTTATTTGCGATCTATTTGTCCAATCTATTACAACTTTATCTCCCGTCACATGCCGTTTCTGGCACCATTACCCGAAAGGGATTGACTACCCCTTTAACATGCCGGGTTGCGAGGTGTTGTTATTTGTGTGTAGGTGCTGCTTACGTTATGTTGCTTGGTTCTCCTACTGGTTCGTTATCTTGGTTTCATAACTGAGGGAAATACTCTACCGTCATTGTGCTACATCATCCCTCCCTCTCCGGGGAAATAACGACGTAGTTCCAGCTGCCATCACGTACTCGGGCATCCTCGCTACGCCAGCACGAGCTACGCCCGTGCCTGTGCACCTCCTCATCATGCGCCCGCTGTGTCTACGGAACCGCCGACACCGGGATCCATTGCGGATCCAGGTGCCAGTGGTGCGGCAGTGTGACACCGGGGTAGGGCAATGTCTGCCTGTACTCCCAGTGCCACCGCGCTTGGTGCACCGGGATGTGCAGACACCGGCAACCTGGGCGGACACGCACCGGCGGCGGAGGAGCAAGGGGAGGAGTAGCACAGGAGGATGAGGCGCCGGGGGTGCACTTGCCCTTGTGCCGCTACTGCCGAAGAGGCACATTGATTGCTAGGGTCTGGTGGTGTCGCCGGCGAGGAAGCACAAGGGGTGGGGGGGGCAGATGTGGACGAAAGTGGATGAGGCCGCCCCCCACCACACGCGTTGGTTAAAAAAGGATGCTACCACTGGCTGACTAGTGGACTCGCTGGCGGTGGTCGTCATAAATTAGACGACGCGCGGTAGTTGGGTGGCCGCTAAGTGGGATCACGATGGACACCAAGGAGATGCGCGGCGCATCCGCTTCACGTCCGTGCCGACGCATTTCAGGCGCAATTTTGGGCCAGAAATGGGTCGACGCGGACACCAGGCGGACGCGATTTGAGTTTGGGTCGGCGTTTTCGGCCTCCACTTTTGTCCGCGCCGACCCAAACGGATGTAGGCGGACAAAATGGGTCGCCCCATTGGAGTTGCTCTAAGTGCAGGATTGAGGAGCTTCTAAACGAATTTTCAAACTAGACACATTTGAATACTTTGTCCATAACATAAGTCCATGATTATTCTATCTAAAGCTTCCTATGTGTAGCTTAATTATTCAAAGAAAAAAAGTTTGTCTCATCCTATTCATCCAAACGAGTGTCATTGTGTCAGTCTAGCACTTAGCACGCTTGAAGTTGTGTCCATTGTGCTGTTAAGTACAGACAACGTTATCAATTTTGTAGCTATCAACAATTTGGTGACAATTCTTCCTGTGAAAGTAATCCCTTAGCATTTAATTTTAAGAAAAAGAAGAGTGAGGGGACAGAGAAGACCTCAAAGCAATATAATACCCCCTCCGTTGCTAAATATAAGTCTTTTTTAGAGACTTCAATAAAAGACTATATACGAAGCAAAATGAATGAATTTACACTAAAATATGTCTATATACACACATATATATATATATTTGTATGTAGTCTACGGTGAAATCTTTAAAAAGACTTATATTTAGGAACAAGAGTACTTGTAAAATGCATGAAGTTCCAGGGATTAAGCATTATTAAAAAATTAAGATAACCATTAGGTGGTTTACCTCTGGAAACTATAGTGGCATGGCATCTTTTTTCCTCCAACAAATATTTGTAAACTTAAGTCAATTCTTCGGGCATATATATGTACGCCTCTTTGCGTAAATGAAAATCTTCTTATGGCCCTCAACATTAACTAGAACCCGCTCAGAATCATTGGACTTGACAACCAACTAATTCAGGCGCTTGGCGTATTCAGACATTTTGAGTACATACTCGCTAACGAAGCTATTCTCTTCCATATTAAAGCTAAAGTGTAAGTGCATCTAGTGCCCCTTAGTGATTTTGGTGTATTGAAGACTTATAGGTTAAGGGACTAATGCGTTTGTGAGTGTACACATGTGTATAACTCTACGAGGAGTTTCATATTTAAAGGAAAAGTCGACCCCTAAAAATAAACATCTTCGACTGAATATTTTGGTATTTCTGAAGACTTTCATGAAGACTTTGAAAGTGAAGAAATTGGTGTGTCCGTGAAGACTTGATATTCATGCGAGGAATATGAAGCTTGAAGTCTTTCGTTTTCATAGTTTTGTTTTTTCTCTTTCTTGAGTCATAGGAAACACCGTACTGTTAAAGGGGGTCGAGGACATACTAAGGAAAAATTTCCATGTGATGCTCAACTCAAAATCCTACACCTACCAATCCCTTCGAGTGAAGCCATTGGAAATCTCTTACAGATCAGTCAATTTCTTCAGTGACAGAGACGAAGTTCTTCTAGTCTCTGAGGAATTTGTCCTGACTGAGGAGTTAGGAATTCGCCAGTGCGGATTGCCTACACAGTGAGGAACATGATAGCCCTGAGGATTCTACTACTCAAAATTCCGACCGTTGCTGTGCTATGCGCCAGCTGTCCCAAAATATCTATCCACCAAACGGTCATATCATTGAAGGGCATTTATGTCTTATCATGTCGGGCTGCTCCCTAGGCTATAAATAGCCGCCCCTACAACCACTAGCTGGTTGGCTGCTCCGAGAGAAACTGACACTTGTCATTTGAGAGCAACCCATCCTTCGAGGACTTTGAGCGAAAATCATCAAGTGAGGAAAAACCAAAAATCCAAAACCCAAACACCTACAAACCCCAAGTGATTGAGCATCACTGAAGAGATTGATCCTGAGTGGATCCGACGCTTGTTACCTTTGAAGACTGTGCTTCTTCCAGGCGGTTAGGCGTCATGGTCTAGAGCATCCAAGAGGAATTGTGGATCACCGAGTGACCAAGTTTGTGAAGGTTTGGAAGTCACCTGAAGACTGACCACGAGTGATTGGACGAGGTCTGTGTGACCTTAGTTCAAGGATAATACGGTGAGGACTGGGTGTCTTGGACTAAGTGTCCTTGACTGGGTGTCCGGGACTGTGTGTCCTCGAGTTTAAATACTCAGCCGCTCCAACCAGACGTACAACTGAGACAGCAGTTGGAACTGGTCTACCAAATCATTGTCTTCACCGAGCTTACTGGTTCTATTTCCTCAACTCTTTCATTTCCTCATAACTTTGCTGTGTGTTTGTTCATATCTGTGTTTGAAGACTTTGACTGAAGACTTTCTCAATTTCCTCAGTTCAATTTCCTCAGTCTGTTTGTCTTCATCCTGTGTTATCCTGTGATTACGCTTCCTGTACTCTGTGCCTGTCTTCATTTCATCATGATGACTATGCTTGTATTCTGTTATGTTTACCTTTGAGTACTTATTCCGCTGCTAGTAGTTCTTCGCTAAGGAATTTCCTCACCGGCAAATTTCTTAGGGAAGAATTTCATAAAAATCGCCTATTCACCCCCCCTCTAGTCGATATAACGCACTTTCAATTGGTATCAAAGCAAGGTACTCCCTTGTTCTGTGTGATTTTGGTTTAACCGCCTAGAGTTTTAGTTATGTCGACCGCAGGTATGATCAAGGTCTCTGCTGGGTGTCCTACCTTCGATGGGACGGACTACCCCTACTGGAAGAATAAGATGCGAATGCATCTTGAAGCAATTGATAACGATCTCTGGTATGTTGTGGAAAATGGTGTTCCCTCAGTCACACCTTCTCTGAATGCTGCTGATGTGAAGAGATTCAAGCAACTCGACTCCCAAGCAAAGAATATCATATGTGGCCATCTGAGCAAAGGACAGTATGTCAGAGTGAGTGCTTTGGAAACTGCGAAGCTTATCTGGGACAGGTTGTCCAAAGTGAATGAAGGAGTCTCAACTCAGCGTGACTCTCGAGTTGATGTTCTTCGCAATCTCTTCAACCGCTTCAAAAGACTCGACAATGAAAATGTTCAACAAACCTTCGATCGCCTCACTGACATCTGAAATGAGCTTCAAGCACTTGGTGCCACTGACATCACTGACCATGAGGTGGTGAAGAAATTGCTGAGATCACTTGATTCCTCATTTGACACTCTGGCATTGATGATAGAAGAACGTGCTGATTACAAGTCACTTGATCCCACTGATATTCTCAAGAGGCTAAATACTCATGAGTTCCAACTTGCTGAAAAGAGAGATCTCTATGGTTCAAGCTATGGCAGAACCCGTGCACTGAAGGCCAAGGCAGTATCCGAGTCCGAAGATGAAGACTCTCGTAGCAGCCTTGGTGATCCTAAAGAACTAAGCCATGATCTTGCTCTGCTCGTGAAGAAGTTCCAAAAGTTCTCAAGACGTGGTCGCCTTGGAAGATCCTCAAGGAGCAATGATTCCTCATCCAGTGACTACAAGAAGAGGCTCTGTCACAAATGCAAGAAACCTGGACATTTCATTCAAGATTGTCCTCAGTGGGAAAATAAATCAAAGAAGAAGAAATACAAGGATTACAGTTCTGATGATACGAAGAAAAAGAAGAAATCCGCAAAATCCTCATCATCAAAATCTTCCAAGCCTTCATATCACAAGAAGAGCATCTCCAAGAAGGCCAGGGCATTCATTGGCAAGGAAATGGACTCTGAGGCTGAATCTGAAGAAAATGAGGAAGAGGAGTCATCTGAAGAGTCCGAATCTGGAGTGGCGAGCCTTGCTCTCGCTACTACATTCGTCAGCAAGTCTATCTTCACTGAACAAAATGACCTCACCAACAAGGCTGATGAAGGCGATGATGACTACGCTCCCACCTATTGCTTCATGGTAAAGGGTGCCAAGGTACTCAAATATACCTCCTCTGAATCAAGTGAGAATGAATCTGATGAAAATCTTAAGCCCAGCTATTCTAAACTTGCTAAGATTGCTATAAAACAACAAAGGGCTTTAGAAAAGGTTCAAAACATGCTAAATAAAAGTGATGATATGTTGGGTGAAGAAATGGATCGCACTGAAACTTTGACTGAAAGTCTTCAGAGACTTCAGTCCAAGCTTGACAAACTTCAAAGTCACCATAACACTCTCTTATCGGATCATGGGAAGCTTTCTTATGAATTTCTTCAAAGAAAGCAAGACCTTGAGAAGCTAAGAGTGAGTTATGAAGATCTTCAGAAGGAGCGCGATTCATTACTTTCTCAACAAATCAGCGCTTCTCAGGAAGAATTTGTTCCACCATGCTTGAAGTGCATTGAACGTGAATTTGCTAATTCTTCACCTAAATGTTCAAGTGCTGCTAATGGTTCAAATTCTTCACATACCTCTGCCATCACTAATTCCTCATCTGAGGACATTGCTAGTACCACTGACAATGCAGGGCTGAAGGAATTGTACACGACAGGCATGTACAAAAGCCTCAAAGGGCATTAGGCTTTTTGTGATGTTCTTAAAAAGCAGATCCTCAACAAGAACCCTAGGAAAGAGGGTATCGCCTTTGAAAGCAAACTCAATGCTGATGGTACATATTGGAAGCCTGAGCAGTACCCCAAAACTACATGGGTTGCTGCAAAGGGACCTCCAGTTGATCCATCTAACTTATCTGGATTTGCATGTGAATCTCCTCATTCTGATGATGAGTCAATTGACTCCAACTATAAGCTATTCAAAAATCAGAATGGTGAAGTATTTGCTAGATATATTGGCACTAACTGCAGGAACGGCTCCCCTATGCAGAAAATCCAGGTTCCCAAAAGATGTCTTGAAAATCTTTAGGTGAATGTCATTATGACACCACCTGTGAAGAATAGGAACCCCAGATCAAATTCTTCATATGGACCAAATTCCTCATATGGAGCAGAGTCCTCATATGAACATCATCGTGCTAACCCGTCTGTTTCGCAGGGAAGATCTAAGGATTATGGATATGTGCATTATTCTTCAAATCATTATGTCCATAAGTCCTCGAAGAATTTCTCTGCATACTCTTATGCTTACTCTAACCCCTCTTATGTGAGAGGAAATGGACTGGCTTCTATGCCATCCTTTTCGTATGGAGCTCGCAGAATGATGAACTCTTTGCCACCCCTTCAGATGTGGGTGGTGAAGAAAAAGAACTAATCTCTTCTGTAGGGTCAGGTCTCCAGACGCACATAATCGTCTGAAGAATTTGCTGGAGACCTGAGCATGCCTGAAAGGACGCAGGCTAACCATGAAGAAATGAACTTTCATTTCTCATGTCCTCATCTTGCGTTATTAGCTCTTTTACTTCATGAAATTGATCTGATGAATTGATGTCATATTCTTCACTGATGAAGTATATGAGTTTGTAAGCTGCACTAATTCATCTGCAGGATGATCAACCCAAAGCCACTGAGTGGGTCCTCGATAGTGGATGTACAAACCACATGACTGATGACAAGAATCTATTGATGGATGCTCCATTATCGCCATCGCATCTGAAGCATATCATCTTTGCTGACAAAGGCAAAAGTCAGGTATTGGGTCTAGGTAAGGTTGCGATTACAAAGGATCGACACATGGACAAAGTCATGCTTGTTGAGTCCTTAGGATACAACCTTATGTCTGTCTCAATGCTTTGTGATCTTGATATGGCTGTTGTCTTTGGCAAGTACCGTTGTGTTGTGGTTATGGAAGCTGACAATTCCAAAGTCTTCGAAGGCTTTAGGAGAGGAGACCTGTATATTGTTGATTTCTCTACAGGACCACAACCAGCCGTGTGCTTACTTGCAAAAGCTTCAGAAGGCTGGCTCTGGCATCGACGACTTGGTCATGCAGGCATGAGGAATTTGCAAACACTTGCAAAGAAGAAGCATGTCATTGGCATCGAGAATGTCAAATTCCTCAAGGATCACCTATGCGGAGCCTGTGAAGCGGGGAAGATGACCAAGGCCGAGCATCCAGCGAAGACTATCATGACCACCACTCGTCCATTTGAATTGCTTCACATGGATCTCTTTGGTCCTAATCATTATTCTGCTATTTCAAATGAAGCATCTCAATATGGCTTTGTTATTGTTGATGATTATTCTCGCTACATATGGGTACACCTTGTTACTTACAAACATGAAGTGCAGGAAGTCTTCAAACGATTTTCCTCGAGGGCTTCAACCAACTTTGGTGTGAAGATCAAGCACATCAGAAGTGACAATGGCACTGAGTTCAAGAATTCTGGTCTCGATGACTATCTTGATGAACGTGGTATTACTCATGAGTTATCTGCTTCTTACACTCCTCAGCAGAATGGCGTCGTGGAGCGCAAGAACAGGACTCTTGCTGAGATGGCTCGCACTATGCTTGATGAATACAAAACGCCTCGTCGTTTCTGGACTGAGGCAATTGATACTGCGTGCCACATCATCAACAGAGTATATCTTCACAAATTCTTCAAAAAGACTACCTATGAACTCCTCACTGATAAGAAACCCAATGTAACTTATTTCAAAGTCTTCGGTGCTAAATGTTGGATTAGAGATCCTCATCACAACTCAAAATTTGCACCGAAAGCACATGAAGGTTTTATGCTTGGTTACGGAAAATACTCGCACACCTACAGAGTCTTCAACAACGTTCTTCACAAAGTTGTTGAAACTGTAGATGTGCGGTTCGATGAAACTAACGGCTCGCAAAGAGAGCACCTACCTACTGTGATAGATGAACCAGCACCTGAGGAAACTATCAAGTTCAAGGCTACTGAGGATGTCATTCCTACTGAAGAATCTGCTGAAGAATTCATTCCAAAACATGAAGAACGTCGAGCTAATGCACCTGAAGAAAATGCTGAAGAAAATGGTGCTGAAGAAAACGCTGATCAAATTCTTCAACGACAACCAGCTCATCCTCGCATTGCAAAAGAAGTGCAAGTTGAAAAGATCATCAATGACATCAAAGCGCCAGGTACTCTCACACGCTCAAAAGCTTCACATTTGTCTAACTTTTGTGGGCAGTATGCTTTTGTCTCTATTACAGAGCCCACTAAGGTAGATGAAGCATTTCTGGAGCCTGATGGATTTAGGCCATGCAAGAGGAATTACATCAGTTCGATCTTAACAATGTCTGGAACTGGTCAAACGTCCAAATCCTCGCAAGCACAATATCATTGGCACAAAGTGGATCTACCGCAACAAGCAAGATGAAAATGGCCTTGTGGTGAGGAATAAGGCATGGCTTGTAGCTCAAGGCTACACACAGGTTGAAGGAATTGATTTCGATGAAACTTTTGCTCCTGTTGCTAGACTTGAGGCTATTCGCCTATTACTTGCTTATGCTAACCATCATGATATCACTTTATATCAAATGGATGTGAAAAGTGCATTCCTCAATGGTAAGCTTGAGGAAGAAGTATATGTTGCTCAACCCCCAGGTTTTGAAGATCCAAAGAATCCTGACAAAGTCTTCAGACTCAACAAGGCCCTCTATGGCCTCAAGCAGGCCCCACGGGCTTGGTATGATACCTTGAAGGAACTACTCATGAAGAAAGGCTTCAAACCCGGTTCACTCGACCCTACTCTTTTCACTAAATCTTATGATGGTGAATTGTTTGTGTGCCAAATATATGTTGATGATATTATCTTTGGCTGTACTGACCAACGTTATAGTGATGAATTTACCTATATAATGAGTGAAGAATATCAAATGTCTAGTATGGGAGAGTTGAAATTCTTCTTAGGTCTTCAAATTCGTCAACAACACAATGGCATATTCATATCTCAGGAGAAATACCTCAAGGATGTACTGAGGAAATTCGGCATGCAAGATTGCAAAGGCATCAAAATTCCTATGCCCACAACTGGCCATCTGTGCACCGATGAAAATGCTATTGACTTCGATCATAAGGTATACTGCTCCATGATAGGTTCCTTATTATACTTATGTGCATCTAGGCCAGATATAATGCTTAGTGTTTGCATGTGTGCCCGATTTCAAGCTGCACCGAAGGAATCACACCATAAGGCTGTGAAGCATATTCTTCGATATCTAGCTCACACACCAACACTTGGATTATGGTACCCCAAGGGCACGACTTTTGATCTTGTTGGATATTCTGACTCTGACTATGCTGGTGATCATGTGGATCGCAAGTCAACATCTGGTACATGTCATTTCCTCGGACGATCTTTGGTCTGTTGGTCCTCGAAGAAACAGAACTGCGTATCACTATCTACTGCTGAAGCTGAGTACATTGCCGCTGGTTCTTGTTGTGCCCAATTGCTATGGATGAAGCAAACTCTCAAGGACTATGGCGTCAACATGAAGAATGTGCCTCTCTTCTGTGACAATGAGAGTGCCATCAAGATTTCTCACAACCCAGTTCAGCACTCGAAGACAAAGCACATTCAGATTCGTCATCATTTTCTTCGTGATCATGTGTTGAAGGGCAACATTTCTATTGAGCATGTGAAGACTGAAGAATAGCTAGCCGATATCTTCACAAAGCCCTTAGATGAGAAGAGATTTAGCAAGTTGCGGTGTGAGCTAAATATCCTAGAATCTTCGAATGTTCTGTGAAAAGGACACTCATCCTAACACTTATGCAAAATTGATGACTTAGATGTGCAGCACATGAAGAAACGTTTTTCTTCAACCAATGAAGAATAACACACTTAGTGTGAAGAAATTAATGAAGAATTTGATTCTCAGAACCCTACGATAATTGTACGCAGTGTCTGAAATCATCATTCTTATACGGTGGGTCACGCCACCACCAAAAGTTGAAATTCCTCAAATTATTCATATTCTTCAACTTTGCATAGTCTTCACTGGTTCCGTCATTTTTCTTCATTGGCTATATATATATGAGTTTATGTCCTCTACAGCATTCACTTATTGCTATTTCTTCAAGTTGGTTTTCTGCTAAGTGAATGTGATCGGACCCTTCCCCTCTATGCTATACTCAACCCAATCTGTTCACAAATTCTTCATGTGCGTTCTATTTGAAACTCGTTCAAAATCTTCTCTGTGTCCTTGTCAGCTGAAGAAATTGCGAACAGAACTTTAAAACCTATCTTATCGAAATTTTCGGTCTTGCCGCTCAAACCGTTCCGCATCCCACGATACACTTATCCACTCACCCACGATCTAACACGATCTCCACCTCTCACTATGTGGGTGACACATGTCATGAGAATGAGAAGGGTCAGGGGCACGTTCGTCCAATTTCTTCGGGTGAGTAGTTTTCACCGTGGCTATAAATACCCCTCCTTCACTTCTTTTACTCCGCTCGACCTCTCTCTCCAGCTTGAGCTTCTCAAACCCTAGCGCCGTCGCTACTTCATCGCCGCCGGTGAGGAAGAGCTTCACTGCCTCAACCTCGTCGCCGACGTACTTGCGCTGACCACAGACATCTTCACTCCGCTGCCGCCGTAGCCGTCTTCCTCCGCCGAGTTAGGGCATGGAAGATCTGCACAGACGAACTTCACATCTCCTCACTCTAGTTCGTCGTGTTCTTCGTCCAGGGTAATTAAAAGTTACTTTTACTGCCCTCGTTGATTCCAATGATTATCTACAAAATCTTCAAAAGTGTTTTTCTTCATATCTTCACACACTGAACACCTCACGAGTCATCTGTTCTTGATTCGTTTCTCTAAGCATCATTTTTCTTCAAGATTCCTCAATTGTGTGGATCTTCGATCTATACAACTCTAGAACCTAAGACAAAGAACGCTTAGTGAAAATCTTCAAGACTCATCTGGTCAAATTCCTCAAACCTGTTCATTTTGAAAAACCTTCTGATAACGCATATGACCTCTCCAAATTCCTCGTAACTATACTCTGTTCACAGGTACACATGTCAGCTACTGAATCACTAGGTTCTCATCAACTTAACTCATTTGCAGCTTTCCTCGAAAAAAAGTTGCATACTTCTTCATAGAATTCGATTGTTCAAATTCCTCAATTGAAGAAAATGGCTGATGGTAAAAGGCCACAGAAGGGAGGAATGAGGCCTGAGGTAAATACAGCGTTTGAAATCCCTGATGACATATATGCTGGGTACTACACACCTACGAAGGAAACCAAGAATGAGCGCAAAGTGCGCATTCAGAAGATAAGAGGAGATGGGCAAGAGAATGGAGGGAGTACAGATATGTCACTCCTAAGTACATGAAGAAATTCGCACTCAATCCTCCATGCCCAAGAGCTCCATTAGCACCTGGCCAAATAGCAGATCCCACTAGCCTCAAGCGCGGTGAGGACTATCCTGATGAATGGGCCAAGCGCCAAACCAAGTTGGCTAAGCAAGCCAAAGAAGCAGTGAGGAAATTCAATGAAGTCTCTGCTGCTGCTGCTGCCTCTACTAAGGTCCTTGCTGTCAAGCCAAAGAAGGCTATGTCAAAGAAGTCTGCACGCAAGCCAAGTGCTTCCTCGGCAATGCCCTCATGGCCAGAATCATCAAAGCCCTCATGGCCAATTCCTCATGCTGCTCCTGTTCCTCCAAAGTCCTCAGCTCCTCCGCCAAAGCCTTCAGCTGTTCCGACCAAATCCTCAGCACCTGTGCATCTCGCTTTGTGCTAAAGGACTGCCAGCATCTCCATTGCCTCAGGTGTCTCAGCTAGTTCCTCAGCTGCACCAAGTTCCTCAGCTGGCCCCTCACTGCTGAAGACAAAGGCCACTGCTGAACGAGGTCCACGCCCAAGTCCTTAAAAGAAGCATGTCGCTTTCCAAGTGTTGTCTGATGAAGATGAAGCTAATGATGATGACCTTGCAGAAATCACCAGAGACAGGCAAGTCAGGCAGATCAAGAAAGCGTAGTACAAGAAAGTGTGCTATCTGAAGAAAAACATTGTCTCTATGACAACTGAAGAACTTGTCACTACTCAGACTGAGATTAAGAAACTCAATGATGACTTTGAACTATATCACGCTGATTGGCTTGGAGCCAAGGTTCGTTTTGTGAAACTTGCGGATAACTTCACTTCCAATGTTGCAGCCCCAACGCAACAGGAAATTCCTCAGGCTGAAGCATCTGCTCAGCCTACTGAAGAAAATGCCAGCACCGCTGATGATAATCAGGCTGCTGAAGATAATGTGAGTTCCAGGGCTAATGACTGCATTCCAGCCACTGAAGAAATTGCCAGGGCACCCACTAGTGGTGTGCCTGAAGAAACTGAAGAACTCAGGGCAACTGCATCAATTGTACCTGAAGAAAATCAACCAGATTCCTCAGCTGCTCCTGCACCAACTTCAACTTCAATCCTTCCATCTGCATTGGATGTGAAGAAGACCAAGGCTGCAGAGCGTGCTGCAGTGAAGAAAAGGAAAGCATCAGCTGCTTTAGATTCTTCAGCTCCGAAGAAAATGAAGCCTATGACAAGCTCATTTGCAAAACCGATTGATGATGTTCCCATGTCAACCAGGCCATCAAAGGAGCTTGTTCCTTTTGATGAAGAATATGTGATCCCGAGTGGATCTGATGAAGAAACTCCTTCTGCTGCTTTGTCTGAACCATTGGATGAAGAAATTGAAGTGGATACGATCCCTTCAACACCTATCATCTCCTCGCCTGTGCCTCAGTTCATAGCTGAAGAGGCTGGCATTGAAGAAATGGAAGATGATGATGTGGACATTGGCTGCTCCACACCCGTAATCAGTGATGAATTCTGGGAAAGTCAGCATCCAAACTCTCCAATGTTCAGCCCTCTACAGCAAATTCCTCAGTCGCCCACACAAACTGTTCACATGGGCTCTGAAGAAACTCATCCCACTGCATCTGTCCATGAGGAAATTCCAGCCACTAGTGCTGATGAAACTGCCACTGCTGAACAACAAACTACGCTGACTGCCACTGAGGAGGAACCAGAAATTTCTCAGCCCGAAGAACCTGCGATTGAGATTCCTGAGGTCGTGATGCAACTCACAGACACTCCTCTGCCGAAGCCAAAGGATCCATTCTCACGCAAGAAAAAGTTCAAGGCTGATGATTTCTTCGGCGAGCACGTATTCTTCGAAGATTACAACCCATATGACTCTGCTCGCATTAGGAAGAGGCATTTCTGGACTGCCAGTCAAGCCAATTTCTATTCCTCAGTGCTGTTCAACAAGGAGAAGATTTTCTACCATGAGCATATTCCTCACATGGATATGGAATCTCTGCCGTGCTTCGCACCAGTCCTCAGTGTTCTTCACGACGCTGGACTGCTCAACTTTTGCTCTGAGATCTGTGATTGGAATGAAGAACCGATTCTTCCATTCTATGCAACACTGCACATCACCAGAGATGCTGAAGATGTGAATTCATGGGTGCCGGACTGGATGTCTAAAAACACTCACTACACTGCACCAGCCTCTGAATTGCTTCGTGCTCTACCACTCAGTCTTCCCCTTGAAGAAGCTCGCTGCATCTACAGTGAACCTGAGCTCACACATTATTATATGCAGGTGCTGATGAAACCTTTGAAGCCAGGTCAAGCACCAAGAACCAAATTCCTCATGAAGAAATTGTTGTACGTGCCCAGAACTGTCTATCGTATTCTTACGAGGACAATCAGTCCTATCAAAGGCCACGACTCATCTGATGAGGAAATTGTTGGCATCATGAAGAATCTGGTATTCAACATTGTTCATGGCATTCCTGTCAATTATCACGATTTCCTCATGAGGATTATGGCCAATATTGCACTGTGTCCGTTTGAGCTGAAGCCTTATGCACCTTGGATTATGAGATTCCTCAGGACAAGGTCTTCACTCAACTACAAAGCTGATTTCTAGAATCACCTCAGCTACTTGCCCCCAATTGAAGTCCTCAAGCAGACATATTCCTCAGTTGATGGAAAGGGCAAGGCACCAGCTGTAATTGATGAAGGCATTCGTCCATTGGATGGTCAGTTTCGCAAAGCTGCATCTTATTCCACCAATGATGACTCTGCCACACATGACTTTGCCAATGCACCTAAGTCCACTTCTCAAGCCACTGCTCCGCGCGTGATGACTGACCGTGAACTTCTGCTTAGTCTTCACCAGAAGGTGGATCGAAATCACAAATGGGTTAAGCGTCAGTTTGGTTCACTTCTTCACAACATGACTACCACACACAATGCAGTGAAGAAAAACCACTACTACCTCCATCAAGTCTTCGGTCGCACCTGGACAATCCTGTCACATCTATATGGTGAAGAAGATCTGAAGAACATGGGTCTCAAAGAAGATTTTGACTGGTCTGCACCTCCACCGAAGAAATTCAAGAAGGTCCAAGTTCCTTCTCTGGTGGCCAGCTCATTTTCTTCATCACGCGACACTGATGAACATGAAGATTTGGACGACACTGCGGCAGGCCCTACATCCACAAACGACCCCAACAACGCTGACGCTCCTTCATCAACATGATTATCTTCAGGGGCGTTAGTCCTCATTTTCGATCCTTTGGTCATTTGATGACAAAGGGGGAGAAATATGAGTTTGTCTTCAAGCGGGTCTACTATATGGGCGTTTGTTTTGCTAAAGTTACAACTCTCGTTCTTCTGAAACGTTATTGGATCGAGTTGTAATCTTAAACCCGATGGTGCTCTGATACTTTTGATGCACTGTGCTCTGATACTTTTGATGCACTATTCTGCATGCTTATTCCTCGTTAAATATTATTGCACGCATGCTGAATTTCATCAGGCACCATATTTCATCATGCATTTCAAATTCTTCATATTATATGTTAAATGCGTTTATGAATTACAAGATATAGGGGGGAGATCTCCATGATTCAACTCTTCAAGTGTGCATTGCTTCAAAAGAAAATTCCTCACTATGCACATCTTCAGGGGGAGTTCTTCTATATCTTGCAATCAAATTCCTCAATATCAGTAGTTACACTTCATATGTTTATCCCCGTTGAAAACTTAACCTATATTGTCATCAATCACCAAAAAGGGGGAGATTGTAAGTGCATCTAGTGCCCCTTAGTGATTTTGGTGTATTGAAGACTTATAGGTTAAGGGACTAATGCGTTTGTGAGTGTACACAGGTCTATAAGTCTATGAGGAGTTTGATATTTACACGAAAAGTCGACCCCTAAAAATAAACATCTTCGACTGAAGATTTTGGTATTTCTTTAGACTTTCATGAAGACTTTTAAAGTGAAGAAATTGGTGTGTCCGTGAAGACTTGATATTCATGCGAGGAATATGAAGCTTGAAGACTTTTGTTTTCATAGTTTTGTTTTTTCTCTTTCTTGAGTCATAGGAAACACCGTACTGTTAAAGGGGGTCGAGGAAATACTAAGGAAAAATTTCCATGTGATGCTCAACTCAAAATCCTACACCTACCAATCCCTTCGAGTGAAGCCATTGGAAATCTCTTACAGATCAGTCAATTTCTTCAGTGACAGAGACGAAGTTCTTCTGGTCTCTGAGGAATTTGTCCTGACTAAGGAGTTAGGAATTCGCCAGTGTGGATTGCCTACATAGTGAGGAACATGATAGCCCTGAGGATTCTACTACTCAAAATTCCGACCGTTGCTGTGCTATGCGCCAGCTGTCCCAAAATATCTATCCACCTAACGGTCATATCATTGAAGGGCATTTATGTCTTATCATGTTGGGCTGCTCCCTAGGCTATAAATAGCCGCCCCCTACAACCACTAGCTGGTTGGCTGCTCTGAGAGAAACTGACACTTGTCATTTGAGAGCAACCCATCCTTCGAGGACTTTGAGCGAAAATCATCAAGTGAGGAAAAACCAAAAATCCAAAACCCAAACACCTACAAACCCCAAGTGATTGAGCATCACTGAAGAGATTGATCCTGAGTGGATCCGACGCTTGTTACCTTTGAAGACTGTGCTTCTTCCAGACGGTTAGGCATCATGGTCTAGAGCATCCAAGAGGAATTGTGGATCGCTGAGTGACCAAGTTTGTGAAGGTTTGGAAGTCGCCTGAAGACTTACCACGAGTGATTGGACGAGGTCTGTGTGACCTTAGTTCAAGTAGAATACGGTGAGGACTGGGTGTCTTGGACTAAGTGTCCTTGACTGGGTGTCTGGGACTATGTGTCCTCGAGTTTAAATACTTAGCCGCTCCAACCAGACGTACAACTGAGACAGCAGTTGGAACTGGTCTACCAAATCATTGTCTTCACCGAGCTTACTGGTTCTATTTCCTCAACTCTTTCATTTCCTCATAACTGTGCTGTGTGTTTGTTCATATCTATGTTTGAAGACTTTGACTGAAGACTTTCTCAATTTCCCCAGTTCAATTTCTTTAGTCTGTTTGTCTTCATCCTATGTTATCCTGTGATTAAGCTTCCTGTACTCTGTGCCTGTCTTCATTTCATCATGATGACTATGCTTGTATTCTGTTATGTTTACCTTTGAGTACTTATTCCGCTGCTAGTAGTTCTTTGCTAAGGAATTTCCTCACCGGCAAATTCCTCGGTGAAGAATTTCATAAAAATTGCCTATTCACCCCCTCTAGTCGATATAACGCACTTTCATAAAGAACTTGTCTGATGCATCATACCTCTCCACAAGGGTGAAGTGTGAAACACCATTTGCAGTTCCTGAATCATCTCATATGCCCCGTGCCGCTTAAAACTTTTTTTGGAGCCTTTTCTCTAAGCTGTACCGCAAGGCGCACTAAACTATCGAATAGTCACCGGCCCATGTCTGCCAGACGTTCACAACATCTACGGATGTCTCGGGAGGGGGTGGCGCACCAAGCAGTGCATCAAGAATATAAGCCTTATGTGTAGCAGTGAGGATAATCCTGAGATTATGGGGTCAGCCTGCTAAGTTGCTTCCATCATCTTCTAGTGTTTCTTTATCTAGGAACGCATTAAAATTGAGCAGAGCTACAACACGAGCCATTGTCCACAACATATTTGCAAAGACATTTAAAATATGTTCATGATAATATCATTAGTTCAATTTAATCAAATTACTAATGAACTCCCACTAAAATCAATATCCCTCAAATTGTTTAGTGATACATGATCCAAATTCACTAAACCAAGTTCGACCATCACATGAGATGAAGTAGTTTCAATGCTGAACATCAACTTGTTGATCGTATCATCCATATGACTCATGTTTAAAACTTTCGGTTCTGTGTGTTCCGGGTCCATGTCAGCACATACTAGGCTCGTCAAGTTAACCAAAGTATTTGTGCATGTGTAAAACTGCCTTATACCCGTTGTATGTGCACGTAGAATTTATCACACCCGATCATCACGAGGTGCTTCAAGACGATGAATTTTCACAATGATGCATAATATGGAAGAAAACTTTTATATTGATATTAAGTGTGAGGAATCATCTTATAATGCTACCATTGAGATCTAAGCAAAACAAGACACATAAAAGGACAAACATCACATGCAAGTAATATATGACAAGATATGACCTTTTTCTTCTTGTGCCTTTGATCACCATCTCCAAAGCACTAACATCATCTCCATCACCACCAGCATGGCACCTAGGTCCTTGGTGTCGTCATATAGTTTTATCCATCAACTATTGCATCTACAATTGTTGTTAACTCACAATGATAAAGTAAAGCAATTACGTGGCGTCTAAACATTGACACACAGGTCATACAAAAATATTAAGAAAACCATATGGCTCCTACTGGTTATCGTACTCATCAACATGCAAGTCATGAAAGATTACAAAACATGATCATCACATAGATCGTATATATCACATCATATCTTGGTCATACCACATCACATGCCCTGCAAAACCAAGTTAGACATCCTCTACTTTGTTCTTGCAAATTTTACGTGGCTTCTAAGTGAAACGTATAAGAATCATTCTTAATTACACAAAGCCACAACGGTGATATACAAGTTGCCTTTTACCTTTTTCAGGACCGCCATTGTCAAATCAGATTTTAACTATAGAGGGAGAGACAAACACCCACCAACCGCTTTATGCAATACAAGTTACATGTCAGTCGCAGAACCGGTCTCCTGTGCATGGACTGTAACACCCGTGTGTTACTTAAGAATAATTAAAATGCATTGGTTGCCATCTAGAATTATTTTTTCCTAACTATCATTTTTCTAAGAGCTCAAGTATGCTAGTATTTATTAATAGTTTTGGATTGAATCAATATCTTAAGACCTGTGCATACTAATAATTAGTAGATTTTCTTTGTGTAAGATGGTGGAGTATTACATTCATCTGCATGTACCAATGCAAGGCATGCACCACATCCATCGTGCCTACTCAATGCACCGCATGCATGCAGCATCCATCTTGTCACCCAGTTGCCTTAATGCATGTACGAGTAGCCTGCTGGCTAGCTTGGTTAGCTGCGTTTCCTTCTCTCGACAGGCCAGCCAGCTCTTGTACTGCACTGTACTACCGTCTAGGACAATAGATATTTTTGCATGTGGTGATGGGAAGGCTTGTTGCATGGATACATGTCTTATTCCTTGGGAGATAGAATGTACGTGTCATTTGACTGGTTAGAAATGTATGCATGCATGAGCTAGTAGATGCATCGAACTAGCCATTAGGTGAAGCAAAGGGGCACTAGCTTATCCTTTGGAGCGAGTAGGAGCTACAACTCAACATGGTGGCTGCTGGACGGTGATTAATACGTTCACAAGGAGCTACTCACTTTTTACCAGTATATAAGGCGATCAGGTGATGTAGCATAGGACCATCAACACACTAGTCAGAGTCGCCTATTGGGAGAAAAAATTGGAGGTCCCATTGGCGTTCTTCATAGAGACCTTCTGGTAGACAGGTACTGCTGGTCAGGCAAGTAGCAATCCCTTTGTTCTTATTCTGTTGCTGTGCTAAGTCATGCAACTTGCACTCTGTTCCTTTGACCTAGAGATATACTGCCACTAGCATCTCTTCGCTAGTCACTATACCGTGATATATATGTTCTCCTGCAATTGTTCTCCGTTCATTGGCCATGGTACAGCTGAGAAGAAATATTTTCCAGTGAGCAAGTAATCGCATGATTATTTGGGCTTACGCGGAGACATGAGGACTACTAAATAAGATTAATCGTATCACTGACCTCCTTATTTTTCATGTTCACATATTTCCTATATTGGTCTCACGACCGCAAACGTATTGTTTGTCATAGTTCAGGTATGGGACTGTCTGAGTTCTTCGTTGGGGACGACAATTGTTCCGAACAGGGTATCGATGTCAAAAACAGCGGATCTCGGGTAGGGGTCCCGAGCTTTGGATCTTGGATCAATGGGGAACAAGGGACGAGGGACACGGTGTTTACCCAAGTTCAGACCCTCTCTAAGAGGTACGTCCTGCTTGATTATATTGATGGGTATAAGATGGTTACAGAGTCGATCTACCACGAGATCAGATAAACTAAATCCTAGACTAGTAGGATGATGTTTTTTACAGCCTCTACAGACTAAACCCCTTGGTTTATATAGATACCAGGGGTACTAGGGTTACACATGGTTGGTTGCTAGAAAGGAATAAACACGCCGAATCTTCTTATCTTGACTTGGAGGACACACCAAGGCACCAAAAAGCTTCCTGTCTAGATATGGGGCCTCCTCATAGTTCGGCCTCCTAGTATTGGCAACGCGGTCCAATAGTCTGGCCCACAAGGGATAGGCCGGCAGGCCGAAGACCCTGATTGTGGCTTGAACTACGTCGATATTTCCCCAAAGAGGAAGAGATTATGCAGCACAACAACGATAGGTATTTCCCTTAGTGATGAGACCAAGGTTATCGAACCAGTAGGAGAACCACGCAACACTACGTGAATGGCACCTGCACACAAAGAACAAATACTCGCAACCCGACGTAAAAGAGGGGTTGTCAATCCCTCCCGGGTAAAAGATAGGTAAAATTATAGTAGATTGGATAAATAAATCTTGCGGGAACGCGAGATAAAATAAATAACAATAAATTGCAGCAAGGTATTTTTGTGTTTTTGGATTAATATATATGAAAATAAAAGCAAATAAAAATATATCTTGAAGGAAAATATAATAAAGAGGAGACCTGGGGGCATAGATTTCACTAGTGGCTTCTCTCGAGAAAAAAAGCATATGGTGGGTAAACAAATTACTGTTGGGCAATTGATAGAACTTCAAATAATCATGATGATTTCTAGGCAATGATCATTATATAGGCATCACGTCCAAGATTAGTAGACCGACTCCTGCATGCATCTACTACTATTGCTACACACATCGACCGCTATCTAGCATGCATCTAGTGTATTAAGTTCATGAAGAAACAGAGTAATGCAATAAGAACGATGACATGATGTAGACAAGATCTATTTATGTAGAAATATACCACATCTTGTTATCCTTAATAGCAACGATAAATACATGTCGGTTCCCCTTCTGTCACTGGGATCAAGCACCGTAAGATCGAACCCATCACAAAGCACCTCTTCCCATTGCAAGAACAATCGATCTAGTTGGCCTAACTAAACCAAAGATTCGAAGAAGAAATACGAGGCTATAAGTAATCATGCATATAAGAGATCAAAAGACTCAAATGACTTTCACGGATAAAAACATAGATCTCATCATAAATGTAGAGAAACGTAGCATGCAATTTCAAAAAAATTCCTACGCTCACGCAAGATCTACCTAGGAGATGTATAGCAACGAGAGGGGGAGAGTGTGTCCACGTACCCTCATAGACCGAAAGCATAAGCATTTGACAACGCGGTTGATGTAGTCGAACTTCCTCTCATTCTAACCGATCAAGCACCGAATGTATGACACCTCCGAGTTCTATAAACATTCATCTCGATGACATCCCTCGAACTCTTGATCCAACAAAGTGTTGAGGGAGAGTTTCGTTAGCACGATGACATGGTGACGGTGATGGTGATGTGATCTGCGCAAGGCTTTTCCTAAGCACTACGACAATATGACCGAAGGCGTAAACTGTGGAGGGGGGCACCGCACACGGCTAACAAATGTTTGTGTGTCCTCTAGGTGCCCCCTCCCACATATATATAGGTTGGAGGGGGGAAGAGGCAGCCAGGGGGTGATACGTCCATTTTGCATCATGTTTTCCTACTGTTATTTATGATGTTTTTATGCATATATAATAACAGTTTTTGGAGTAATTCTAATGCCTTTTCTCTCATAATTTGCATGGTACACACAAAGAGGGAGAATTCCGTCAGCTGGAAAACATGACCTGGAAAAGCTACGTCAGGCTACCTATTCTGCACAACTCCAAACAAGCTGAAACTTCACGGAGAATTTTTATGGAATATATGAAGAATATTGGAGCAAATAAGTACCAGGTGGGCACAACCCACCTGGGCGCGCCAGGGAGCCCAAGCGTGCCCTGGTGGGTTGTGCTCACCCAGGCCCACCTCTGGTGCCCATCTTCTAGTATATAAGTCATTTTGACCTAGAAAAAAAATAAGGAGAGGACTTTCGGGATGGAGTGTGGTGACCCGACCCGAATGGATCAAGTGCTCTGTGCTCCGGTGTCATCCCTGGATCAATAATGCTGACACTACACAGTACATCAAAGGATTTATAGCAGAGTGGCAATCACACACTTATTACATCGTTGTCTCAAAGAGAACTTATTACAATAAATATGGCTTAAGGCCATCTAATAAAGATAACAGCGGAAGACTCGGAAGATAAATGGGTCCATCAACTCCAACGGCATCACTGAGTATAGAACCACGACCTAAAAACACCTTACTCATCGTCTGAAAAGTCTGCAACATGAAAAGTTGCAGCCCGAAAACGGGTCAGCACATGGAATATGCTGGCAATGTAACACATAGAGAGTAATGGAATGAAACAGCTATACTACATGCATATATGGCTGGTGGAAAGCTATGGTTACAGTTTTGCGTAAAGCCAGTTTTTCCCTACTGCAAAGGAATAAATTTATTTAACTATCATGGTAGTTGTTAAACATCGAGAATGGTTGACAGCATTCCGATCCCAATTAAATGAACAATTAAAACCCAACAACATTAATTAGAGTAACATGTTGAGATTCACATGATATTCAAGTACTAGATACTCAAGTTGTCCATAACCGGGGACACGGCTAATCATGATTAGTTTGTACACTCTGCAGAGGTTTGCGCACTTTTCCCCCACAAGACTCGATCGCCTCCTTTTGGTTTCTCGCACTACATGGTGTTTGAGAAGACGGATGAACGAGACATAGTCTTTTAGAAGCGCTAGCACCTTACGATCGGGTAGACCGGTACACCTACATCCCCTACATCTGCTAGTCTACCACTGTAAGAGTTCGCACAACTTAGTCAACTATGCCAGAGCCCATAATGGCTTGTGGCTGCACACGGAAGTTTCTAGCATGAAAGATCTTATGATCCCTTTGAGCCTGGGTGGCGGTCCGAAATAAAAACAGGCAAGTCCTGATAGACATCAGGTGCCTCAATCCACCCAGATGTGTGTTAGGTCGCCACCTTATATAAACCATTAAATTATCAATCTCACATCTGTCATGGATATCACTCACCCAATCCACGTCTACTAGCATAGCATGGCATAATAAGCAAACGTAGAAGTAACTCCCAAAGGTTTCATAATAATACAGGTGATAGGTACTACCTCATCTACTTCCCATCCCACAATTTAATTAGATCCTAATCATGCAATGTGAGAGGATTGATCTAATGCAATAAAACATGGGTTGTAGAAAAGGTATGATCAAAGTGTTACTTGCCTTCCTGATGATCTGCGAGACCTAGGGTTTCGAAGTAACAAGCGGCGCAATCCGGGTGATCTATCGCAGACAAACAACAAGCACACAATAAGTACTCATCTAATGCACAGGTAAAACTCGAACAAGAGAACGAACCAGAAAGTTCAACTTAAGAACTCCGGTTGCAAAGAAAGAACAAACCAAACAAAGCAACGGAAAACAAACGGCGGAAGAAAACAACTCGGTTCTAGCAAGTTGAAACTAGGTCAAATTTTTCCATAGCAAAAACTTGTTTAAGTTGATTAGACGGAATGGCGGTTTCGAAACGAAACTCCAGGCGCTTGAATCACCTGATTCCGATAAATGAGCGAGAAGAAAGACTAGAACGAATATCGGATCTGAGATCACGATCGCGGAATAAATCCGACGAAAAGAAAGAGACGAACGGTTAAACGAACGGACGTTCATTAACCGGGAACAACCGGTGATCACGTTCGTTAAGACGAACGGTCCGGCGAACGCTCGCTAAACCACTAAACCGAAGAAAAACGAAAAGAAAACCGATCTAGGGTTTCGGGAAAGAAAACCGAAACAAAGAACCGGAAAAGAAACCAGAAAAGAAAACCGGAACGGTTAAGAAAGAACCGGAATGGTTTATAAGAAAAACTGAACCGAGGGGAGAAAAAGAGACGCGGCGCGGGACAACCTCGGCGAGGCTCCGGCGAACGGCGGCTATAGGGCGGCGGCGGCGGCTATAGGGCGGCGGCGGCGGGTGAGGGGCGCGGGGTGGGGCGTGGCTAAAGAGGAGAGGGGCTTGGGATTGATGTGAGGAGAGGGGGGGGTTGGGGTGTATTTATATAGGTGGGGGGATTACTTGGGGTAGGGGGCAAGCAAAAGAGGGAAAACAAATCAAGGAAAAGGGGGGGGGGGCTAACCGGCCTAGAGTCCCTCTGGGACTCGGCCTAGAGCGAGGGAGGCGGCGGCCTGGCGCTGCGCCTGGCGCGCGCACTGGCTGGGGAGGCGGCCGGCTGGCTGGGCCTTTGGCCCAGGCGGGGCGCTGCTCTTTTTTTTTAAATCGGTTACGCGCGCAGAAAAACAAAAGAAAGAAAATCTAAACGAACTCCAAAATCTCTAAAGTAAATTTTCCCCGACTCCTAAAAATGAGTCGAACAAAATGAACTTTTCTCCGGGCCTAAAATGCAATTTTTGAAGACACGCTTTTTTCCCTATCCAAAGAAAAAGCAAACAAAACTCCGGCAAAACTAAAATTGGATTTATTCATTAAATCTTCATTTTTCCTAAATTTGGGAAAGTCATATTATTCCCTCTCTTATATTTTTGATATTGGAAAAATAATTGAAGATGAAATAAATAAATCAAATGATCCTCTTTTCAAATTTGAGAAAACTCTCAAATATGAAATAACGAAATCTCCAACTCTCTCCGAAGGTCCTTGAGTTGCATGAAATTTCTAGGATCGACCAAAATGCAAGAAAATATGATATGCATGATGATCTAATGTATAACATTCCAAATTGAAAATTTGGGATGTTACAAACCTATCCCCCTTAAGATGAATCTCGCCCTCGAGATTCGGGTTGGCTAGAAAATAGGTGAGGGTGGTCCTTGAGCAAATCTTCTTCTCTTTCCCAGGTGGCTTCATCCTCTGAGTGGTGGTTCCACTGAACTTTGCAAAACTTGATAACCTTGCTGCGGGTAACTCTGCTGGCATAATCGAGAATCTTGACTGGCTTCTCCTCATACGTTAAGTCGTCCTTCAACTGAATCCCTTCGAGTGGCACGTTATCTCTTAGCGGTACCTCCGCCATCTCGGCATGACATTTCTTCAGCTGAGAAACATGGAATACATCATGAACTCCTGACAGCTCCTCTGGTTATTCCAACCTATAAGCGACTTCTCCCATACGTTGCAAGATCCTATACGGTCCAACGAAACGCGGTGCTAACTTTCCGTTAACTCCAAAACGCTTAACTCCTCGAAGTGGGGATACTCGAAGGTAAACTCTGTCTCCGGTTTCGTAGATTGTCCCCTTGCGTTTAGAATCTGCGTAGCTCTTCTGCCTGGACTGGGCTACCTTGAGCCTATCGCGAATCAACTTAACTTTCTGTTCAGACTCCTTAATCAAATCTGGTCCAAAGAATTGACGGTCTCCAACTTCGTCCCATGACAACGGTGTCCTGCACCTCCTTCCGTAAAAAGCTTTGAAAGGTGCCATCTTCAAACTGGTTTGGTAACTGTTGTTATAAGAAAACTCCGCATACGGCAAGTTATCGTCCCAGCTAGATCCATAATCTAGTGCACAAGCTCTCAGCATATCTTCCAAAATCTGATTGACTCTCTCGGTCTGTCCATCTGTCTGTGGGTGAAAAGCTGTGCTGAACTCTAGTTTGGTTCCCAAAGTTTCATGCAACTGATTCCAAAAATTTGAGGTAAATTGGGTTCCTCTATCTGATACGATACTCCTCGGAACTCCATGCAAACAAATGATCCTAGTCATGTATATCTTTGCCAACTTAGCACTGGTGTAAGTGGTCTTAACTGGAATAAAATGTGCTACCTTTGTCAAACGATCAACTACTACTCATATCGAGTCATAGCCTGATTTCGTCCTGGGTAGTCCCGTGATAAAATCCATGCCTATCTTATCCCACTTCCATTCGGGTATCGGCAATGGTTGTAACAATCCTGCTGGCTTCTGGTGCTCTGCCTTTACTCTCTGACATACGTCACAAACTGCTACATATGCTGCAATATCCTTCTTCATTCCGGTCCACCAGAATGTTTCCTTCAAATCCAAATACATCTTGGTATTCCCTGGGTGAATCGAATAAGGTGAATCATGTGCCTCGTGCAAAATCAACTTCCTGATCTCCGGGTCATTGGGCACATAAACACGGTCCTCAAACCATAAGGTATCGTTCTCATCCTCACGAAATCCCTTTGCTTTTCCTTCGCTCAATTTCTCTTTTATAGCAGCAATCTCCTTGTCAGATTTCTGAGCTTCTCTGATCTTATCCATCAATGTTGACTGAACCTCCAATGTTGCTACATAGCCTCTCGGAACTATTTCCAAACATAGCTCACGAAGGTTTTCTGCTAACTCCTTTGGTATTTTCCCCGTCATTAGAGTATTGACATGGCTCTTACGGCTCAATGCGTCAGCTACTACATTAGCTTTTCCGGGATGGTAATGCAATCTCATGTCATAATCCTTGATGAGCTCCAACCATCTCCTTTGTCTGAGGTTCAACTCCTTCTGCGTGAAAATGTACTTCAAACTCTTGTGATCCGTGTACACCTCACAATGATTTCCAATGAGGAAATGTCTCCACATTTTCAATGCATGCACTACGGCTGCTAACTCCAAATCATGCGTGGCATAATTCAACTCATGAGGCTTCAGTTGCCGTGAAGCATACGAAACAACTCTCCCTTCCTGCATAAGCACTGCTCCAAGTCCTCGACGTGAAGTGTCGCAATACACCTCATAATCCTTGGTCTGATCTGGCAAAATCAATACTGGTGAGGTAACCAAACGTTCCTTCAATTCCTGGAAACTAGCCTCACATTCCTCAGTCCATTTGAACTTAGTATCCTTCTTCAACAATTCAGTCATAGGCTTTGCAATCTTTGAAAAGTTCTCAATGAACCTCCGGTAGTATCCTGCGAGTCCAAGAAAACTCCGGATCTCTCCAACTGTTGTTGGTGCTTCCCATTCGGTTACGGTCTCAACCTTAGTGGGGTCAACTGTTATACCTTCTCCGGATATAACGTGTCCGAGGAATCCAACTTCCTTCAACCAAAACTCACATTTGCTGAATTTGGCATATAACTGATGTTCCCTTAGTTTCTGCAAAACCAAACGCAAATGTTCCTTATGCTCCTCTTCATTCTTTGAATAAACCAGAATGTCATCAATGAACACTACGACGAACTTATCCAAAAACTCCATAAACACTTTGTTCATCAGGTTCATAAAATAGGCAGGTGCGTTAGTCAATCCAAATGACATAACGGTATACTCATACAGTCCATATCTTGTGGTGAATGCTATCTTAGGTATGTCCTGCTCCCGAATCTTCAATTGATGGTACCCTGATCGCAAATCGATCTTGGAAAACACTTTAGCTCCTTGCAACCGATCAAACAGATCGTTGATCATTGGAAGTGGGTACTTGTTCTTGATGGTTACTTCATTCAATCCCCGATAATCTACAACCATCCTTAATGATCCATCCTTCTTTTCCACTAGAAGTACGGGTGATCCCCAAGGCGAAGAACTTGGGCGAATGTAACCTTTATCCAATAACTCCTTAATCTGATTCTTAATTTCCACCAAATCCTTTACTGGCATCCGGTACGGTCGCTTCGATATTGGGCCTGTACCTGGCAATAACTCAATCAAAAACTCAATGTCTCTATCCGGTGGCATGCCTGGCAATTCCTCAGGAAATACATCAGGAAAATCCTTCACCACTGGTACTTCCTCTTGCACAACTCATGTTAGGCAGTTTACTTGTGTCCTGTTTGGCACATGCCGGGATACATACTTGATCCTTCTTCCTTCTGGTGTGGTAAGCAAAATTGACTTACTAGCGCAATCGATGTTTCCTCCATACATCGACAACCAATCCATACCAAGAATCACATCCAGACCTTGGGACTCCAGAATAATTAAATCCGTTGGGAAAACATGCCTTCCTATACTTAATGGCACTTGGAAACATCCTTGTCTGGCCATGTACTCAGCTCCTGGCGAGCTTACTAGCATAGGCGTTTTAAGAATCCTAGTGGGAAGGCTATACTTTTCCACAAATCCCCTTGATATGTATGAATGCGATGCACCAGTATCAAAAAGAACGAGTGCGGTAAATGACTTAACCAAAAACTTACCGATTACTGCATCGGGTTGATCTTCAACCTCCTCCACATTAACGTGGTTCACCTGTCCCCTATTGAAAAGGTTCGACTTCTTCCCAGAGCTTCCATTGCCATTTCCATTCTGGCCTTCGGGACATTCATGGGCATAATGTCCGGTCTTGGAACACTTATAGCAAGTGACGTGGCTCAAATCCTTCTTGGCGGGGGTTGATGGGGTGGTCCGGTTCTGACCGTTGCTTCCTCCATTCGCATTACCATTCTTGTGGCCATTATGGTTGTGCGAGCTACCTCCTCCATGGGTGTGCTGAAACTGAAATCCCGGTTTAGGGGTAAAACGGGGCTTCTGCTGGGCTCCAGAGTTATACTTCCCCTGTCCATATTTCCTCTTGCGGTTCTCAATCTGCTGTTGCTTCCCTTCAATCATGATGGCACGATCTACCAACTCCTGGTAGTTGTTGAAACTCGCTACCATCAACTGCATGCTTAGTTCATCATTCAGTCCTTCCAGAAACTTCTCCTGCTTAGCTGCATCCGTAGCAACGTCATATGGGGCATAACGTGCTAACTTGCTGAAATCGTCAACGTACTGGCCAATTGTCCTTCCTCCTTGGCGTAAGTTGCGAAACTCACGCTTCTTTATGGCCATAGCTCCTGCTGAAACATGGGCAGTGCGGAAAGCTTGCTGAAACTGATCCCACGTGACAGTGTCAACTGGGTAAGTGGCTGTGAAATTCTCCCACCATGCTGCCGCGGGTCCGTCAAGCTGGTGAGCGGCAAACTTCACTTTCTCACCATCCGTGCATCCTGCAGTGGTCAACTCCCTTCCTATCTTGCGGAGCCAATCGTCTGCTACTATTGGCTTGGTGCTACTGGAAAACACCGGCGGATTCAGCCTAAGGAAACGGGCTAAGTGGTCAACAGGTTGTGGTGGTGGTGGTGGGTTGTTGTTGTTGTTCTGCTGGTTCTGGACTAACATCTGCATCAATTGATTCTTCTGCTGGATCAACTGAGTGAGCTCCGGTGGGAATCCATTGTCACGTCTCGGAGGCATCTGAGGGTTTAGAAAAGACGAGAATTAAGAATAGAGTGAGGTCTAAAGGGAAAACACTACCCCAATGCACATGAGCAAATGCACACAAAATCACTTCATTCAATCAAACAAGGGCTTACAAACGGTCTAACTATCGCAAAAGTGCTCGACTATAATGTTTACAGGGGGGGAAATGCTACTACTATCTGGTGGTCATCTAGAAATTTGAACCGGTGGAAGACTCCATGATATCTGCTCCAGCTTCGTCTTCAAAGTCGGGTTCACTTGGATCCGAATCGGTGTCGTCGATGATGATGTAGTTGTCCGGACATGCGACGTACTCGTCGTCCTCCTTGGATGCTAACTTCCTCTTGAGTTCTTCAATCTCCTGCTTAAGATCGCCATTGTGTCTTGCTAGAGCTACGATCTCGTCCATGTAGTCCTTGCGTGTAGACTTCAGTTCTCCTTCTAGCTCGATGATCCTTGCCTTTGCACTCTTCAACTCTATCATATCATTGCACATCTGGTTCTCGTGGCGTCGAATGTGCTGGTTTAACTCCTGGATGAAAGATGCAATGGATCTATCCTTCTTGGTGCTGACTAACTCCCATTGTTCATCTCGGCGTCCGCAAATCTGGTAGATAGTGTCCTTGAGGTCTTCTTGATAAACTTCTCCAATGCGTCCCATGGTGATATGAGCTGCCATGCTCTTTCCCAGACTCCAGGTTGGTGCATTGAAAACACTATCTATAGGCTTCGTGATTGGCGCGAATGTTCTTCCCGGAACGTGAGCTTGAATCTTCCAGCGCTCCTCTTCAGGCAGAGTGGCGTTGAAGGTTCCCGTGAAGCTTGGTAATCCAATGTTCAGGTACTTGGTGACTTCCTTCAGGTGAAATCCAAATGGTGTGCCTTCATCCGGTTGAGCGTACTTAATCTTCGCGTTCGTCATCCTAAAAGAGTAGAAAAGATGAGGAGTTAGAAAATGAGAAGAGAATGGTGATCTATGGCTTTAACTTAGTGGTCGTGTCCTACAGTCAGCGTGTGCTCTGATACCATCTCTGTGGCGACCCGACCCGAATGGATCAAGTGCTCTGTGCTCCGGTGTCATCCCTGGATCAGTAATGCTGACACCACACAGTACATCGAAGGATTTATAGCAGAGTGGCAATCACACACTTATTACATCGTTGTCTCAAAGAGAACTTATTACAATAAATATGGCTTAAGGCCATCTAATAAAGATAACAGCGGAAGACTCGGAAGATAAATGGGTCCATCAACTCCAACGGCATCACTGAGTATAGAACCACGACCTAAAAACACCTTACTCGTCGTCTGAAAAGTCTGCAACATGAAAAGTTACAGCCCGAAAACGGGTCAGCACATGGAATATGCTGGCAATGTAACACATAGAGAGTAATGGAATGGAACAGCTATACTACATGCATATATGGCTGGTGGAAAGCTCTATGGTTACAGTTTTGCGTAAAGCCAGTTTTTCCCTACTGCAAAGGAATAAATTTATTTAACTATCATGGTAGTTGTTAAACATTGAGAATGGTTGACAGCATTCCGATCCCAATTAAGTGAACAATTAAAACCCAACAACATTAATTAGAGTAACATGTTGAGATTCACATGATATTCAAGTACTAGATACTCAAGTTGTCCATAACCGGGGACACGGCTAATCATGATTAGTTTGTACACTCTACAGAGGTTTGCACACTTTTCCCCACAAGACTCGATCGCCTCCGTTTGGTTTCCCGCACTACATAGTGTTTGAGAAGACGGATAACCGAGACATAGTCTTTCAGAAGCGCTAGCACCTTACGATCGGGTAGACCGGTACACCTACATCCCCTACATCTGCTAGTCTACCACTGTAAGAGTTCGCACAACTTAGTCAACTATGCAGAGCCCATAATGGCTTGTGGCTGCACTCGGAAGTTTCTAGCATGAAAGATCTTATGATCCCTTTGAGCCTGGGTGGCGGTCCGAAATAAAAACAGGCAAGTCCTGATAGACATCAGGTGCCTCAATCCACCCAGATGTGTGTTAGGTTGCCACCTTAGATAAACCATTAAATTATCAATCTCACATCTGTCATGGATATCACTCACCCAATCCACGTCTACTAGCATAGCATGGCATAATAAGCAAACATAGAAGTAACTCCCAAAGGTTTCATAATAATACAGGTGATAGGTACTACCTCATCTACTTCCCATCCCACAATTTAATTAGATCCTAATCATGCAATGTGAGAGGATTGATCTAATGCAATAAAACATGGGTTGTAGAAAAGGTATGATCAAAGTGTTACTTGCCTTGCTGATGATCCACGAGACCTAGGGTTTCGAAGTAACAAGCAGCGCAATCCGGGTGATCTATCGCAGACAAACAACAAGCACACAATAAGTACTCATCTAATGCACAGGTAAAACTCGAACAAGAGAACGAACCAGAAAGTTCAACTTAAGAACTCCGGTTGCAAAGAAAGAACGAACCGAACAAAGCAACGGAAAACAAACGGCGGAAGAAAACAACTCGGTTCTAGCAAGTTGAAACTAGGTCAAATTTTTCCGTAGCAAAAACTTGTTTAAGTTGATTAGACGGAACGGCGGTTTCGAAATGAAACTCCAGGCGCTTGAATCACCTGATTCCGATAAACGAGCGAGAAGAAAGACTAGAACGAAGATCGGATCTGAGATCACGATCGCGGAATAAATCCGACGAAAAGAAAGAGACGAACGGTTAAATGAACGGACGTTCGTTAACCGGGAACAACCGGTGATCACGTTCGTTAAGACGAACGGTCCGGCGAACGCTCGCTAAACCACTAAACCGAAGAAAAACGAAAAGAAAACCGATCTAGGGTTTCGGGAAAGAAAACGAAACAAAGAACCGGAAAAGAAACCGGAAAAGAAAACCGGAATGGTTAAGAAAGAACCGGAACGGTTTAGAAGAAAAACTGAACCGAGGGGAGAAAAAGAGACGCGTCACGGGACAACCTCGGCGAGGCTCCGGCGAACGGCGGCGACGGCGGCTATAGGGTGGCGGCTATAGGGCGGCGGTGGCGGCTATAGGGCGGCGGCGGCGGGTGAGGGGCGCGGGGTGGGGCGTGGCTAAAGAGGAGAGGGGCTTGGGATTGATGTGAGGAGAGGGGGGGGGGTTGGGGTGTATTTATATAGGTGGGGGGGATTACTTGGAGTAGGGGGCAAGCAAAAGAGGGAAAACAAAACAAGGAAAAATGAGTCGAACAAAATGAACTTTTCTCCGGGCCTAAAATGCAATTTTTGAAAACAAGCATTTTTCCCTATCCAAATAAAAAGCAAACAAAACTCCGGCAAAACTAAAATTGGATTTATTCATTAAATCTTCATTTTTCCTAAATTTGGGAAAGTCATATTACTCCCTCTCTTATATTTTTGATATTGGAAAAAATAATTGAAGATGAAATAAATAAATCAAATGATCCTCTTTTCAAATTTGAGAAAACTCTAAAATATGAAAATAACGAAATCTCCAACTCTCTCCGAAGGTCCTTGAGTTGCGTGAAATTTCTAGGATCGATGAAAATGCAAGAAAATATGATATGCATGATGATCTAATGTATAACATTCCAAATTGAAAATTTGGGATGTTACATGGAGAGCCACCATCTCATGGCGGAACTTGGGCAGGAGCACTTTTGCCCTCCGGCGGAGCGATTTTGCCGGGGGAACTTCCCTCCGGAGGGGGAAATCATCATCGTCATCATCACCAACAACTCTCCCATCTTGGGGAGGGCAATCTCCAACAATATCTTCAACAACACCATCTCATCTCAAACCCTAGTTCATCGCTTGTGTTCAATCTTGTTCCCGGAACTATAGATTGGTGCTTGTGGGTGACTAGTAGTGTTGATAACATCTTGTAGTTGATTACTATATGGTTTATTCGGTGGAAGATTATATGTTCAGATCCATTATGCTATTTAATACCCCTCTGATCTTGAGCATGTTTATCACTTGCGAGTAGTTACTTTTGTTCTTGAGGTCACCGGAGAAATCATGTTGCAAGTAATCATGTGAACTTGATATGTGTTCGATATTTTGATAGTATGTATGTTGTGATTCCCTTAGTGGTGTCATGTGATCGTCGACTACATGACACTTCACCATATTTGGGCCTAAGTGAATGCATTGTGGAGTAGTTATTAAATGATGGTGTGTGAGATTGACAGAAGCTTAAACACTAGTTTATGCGCTATTCCGTAAGGGATCGATTGGATCCAAAAGTTTAATGCTATGGTTAGGATTTATCCCTAATACTTTTCTCGTAGTTGCGGATGCTTGCGAGGGGGTTAATCATAAGTAGGAGGTTTGTTCAAGTAATAACAACACCTAAGCACCGGTCCACCCACATATCAAATTATCAAAGTAGCGAACACGAATCGAATCAACATGATGAAAGTGACTAGATGAAATTCCCGTGTACCCTCAGGAACGCTTTGCTTATTATACGAGACCGTTTTGGCCTGTCCTTTTCCTCAAAAGGATTGGCTACCTTGCTGCACTTTTGTTACTATTACCATTACTTGCTCATTACAAAATATCTTGCTATCAAACTACTCTGTTACTTACAATTTCAGCACTTGCAGACATTACCTTGCTGAAAACCACTTGTCATTTCCTTCTGCTCCTCCTTGGGTTCGACAGTCTTACTTATCGAAAAGAGCTAAAATTGAACCCCTATACTTGTGGGTCATCAAGGCTATTTTCTGGCGCCGTTGTTGGGGAGTGAAGCATCATTGGTAAGTGGAATTTGGTAAGGAAACATTTATATAGTGTGCTGAAATTTACTGTCACTTATTACTGTGGAAAACAATCCTTTGAGTGGTTTGTTCGGGGTATCTTCACCTCAACCAGAACCACAATTAGCTACCCCTCAACCTACTGCACCTACTGAAAATATTGAATATGAAATTCCTTTGGGTATGATAGAACAATTGCTAGCTAATCCTTATGTAGGAGATGGAACCGAACATCCTGATATGCACTTGATATATGTGGAACAAATTTCTGAATTGTTTAAGCTTGCAGGTTTACCCGGAGATGAAGTAAATAAGAAGGATTTCCCTTTATCTTTGAACGGAAAAGCATTGGCATGGTATAGGCTATGAGATGATATTGGATCTTGGAATTGGAATCGATTGAAATTGGAGTTCCACCAAAAAAATTATCCTATGCATCTAGTTCATCGTGATTGGAATTATATATATAATTTTTGGCCTCGTGAAGGAGAAAGTATCGCTCTAGCTTGGGGGAGGCTATAGTCAATGTTATATTCATGCCGCAATCATGAGCTCTCAAGAGAAATTATTATCCAGAATTTTTATGCTTGGCTTTCTCATAATGATCGATCCATGCTTGATACTTCTTGTGCTGGTTCTTTTATGAAGAAGACTATCGAATTCCGGTGGGATCTTTTAGAAAGAATTAAACGCAACTCTGAAGATTGGGGACTCGACGAAGGTAAAAAAGTCAGGTATTGAGCTTAAATATGATTGTGTTAAATCTTTTATCGATACCGATGCTTTTCAAAAGTTTAGCACTAAATATGGACTTGACTCTGAGATAGTAGCCTCCTTTTGTGAATCATTTTCTACTCACATTGATCTCCCTAAAGAGAAGTGGTTTGAATATCACCCACCTATTAAAGACGAAATTAAAGAACCAGAACTAGCTAAATAAGAAACTGTACTTTAATGTTGATCCAGTTGTTCCTACTGCTTATATTGAGAAACCACCTTTGCCTGTTAGGATGAAGGAACATGCGAAAGATTCAACTGTGGTCAACAAAAGTTATATTATAACACCTAAACCTGATGAACAAATTAAAGTAGAACCTAGTGTTGCTATGGTTAAGGATCTCTTAGAAGAAAATATAGATGTGCATGTTATTTACTTCTGTGAAGAAGTTCCTAAAATTGCCAAACCTGATAAAAAGGATAAACATAGACCTGTTGTTGGCATGCCTATTGTCTCAGCTAAAATAGGAGATCACTTTTATCATGGTTTATGTGACATAGGTGCTAGCGTGAGTGCTATTTGTGACGCCCCCGATTTGACCGTACACTAACCATACACGCAAATGTGTACGATCAAGATCAAGGACTCATGGGTAGATATCACAACACAACTCTAGACACAAATTAAAAATAATACAAGCTTTATATTACAAGCCAGGGGCCTCGAGGGCATGAATACACAAGATTCAGTGGAAGCAATAATATCTGAGTACAGACATAAGTTAAACAAGATTGCCTTAAGAAAGCTAGCATAAACGTAGCAACGATCGAAAAGGCAAGGCCTCCTGCCTAGGACCTCCTAATTACTCCTCGATGTCGAACTCCACGTAGAATCATCCTTGGGATCCTCTGGCTCCTGGACTCCATCATATGATCGCAATAACCGGGAAAAGGGGAAAAATAAGTAGTAAGCAACCGTGAGTACTCATCCAAAGTACTCGCAAGCAAGGATCTACACTACATATGCATTCATATCAATGAAACGAGTAGTATCTATGGACTGAACTGCAGAATGCTAGAATAAGAGGGGGGTAGCTAGTCCTATTGAAGAATACACTTCTGGCAGCCTCCATCTTGAAGCATATAGAAGAGTGTAGATGGTACGTTCACCAAGTATCATCGCATAGCATAATCCTACCGGGCGATCCTCCCCATGTCGCCCTGTGGGAGAGTGATCACCGGGTTGTATCTGGCACTTGAAAGGGTGTGTTTTATTAAGTATCCGGTTCTAGTTGTTATAAGGTCAAGGTACAACTCCGGGTCGTCCTTTTACCGAGGGACACGGATACTCAAATAGATAAACTTCCCTGCAGGGGTGCACCACATTTCCCAACACGCTCGATCTCCTTTGACCGGACACAATTTCCTGGGTCATGCCCAGCCTCAGAAGATCAACACGTTGCAGCCCTATCTAGGCACAACAGAGAGGTCAGCACGCCGGTCTAAATCCTATGGCGCAGGGGTCTGGGCCCATCGCCCATTGCACACCAGCACATTGCGAATGCGGCCGGCGAGCAGACCTAGCCTCCCTTATACAAGAGCAAGCATTCCAGTCCAACCCGGTGCGCGCCGCCCAGTTGCTGACGTCAAGAAGGCTTCAGCTGATACCACGACGTTGAGTGCCCATAAATGTTCCCGTGTAGTTGGTTAGTGCGTATAGGCCATTGGCCAGACTCAGATCAAATACCAAGATCTCGTTAAGCATGTTATTTTTGAAGTAACTGCAGACGCTGACCAAGGCCAGGCCCACCTCTCACCTAGGTGGTCTCAACCTGCCCAGTCGCTCTGCCACAAAGTAACAGTTGGGGGCCGTTGGGAACCCAGGCCCACCACTACCTGGATGGAACCACCTGCCCCCTTCAGCCCCCACATCGGAATCACTTGCAGGTACTCTACGAGCCGACCCGACTTTAGTCACCACATGTATCAGGTGTAATATGTATAGTATATACCTGTGATCACCTCCCGAGTGATGACGACCCGATAGTATAGCATGGCAGACGGACAAGAATGTAGGGCCACTGATGAAATACTAGCATCCTATACTAAGCATTTAGGATTGCAGGTAAAGGTAACAATAGTAGTAGCAAGGATAGGCTATGTATCAGAATATGATTAACGGAAAGCAGTAACATGCTACACTACTCTAATGCAAGCAGTAGGGAGAAGAATAGGCGATATCTGGTGATCAAGGGGGGGGGGGCTTGCCTAGTTGCTTTGGCAAGAAGGAGGGGTCATCTTCGATGTAGTCGAACACACGGACATCGGCAGCGGTCTCGGAGTCTAGCAAAGATAAGTAACAGAGGGGGAACACAATAAATAACAGAGCGATCAAATGTAACACAAAGCAAGATGCGGCAATACGTTGTGCTAGGGGTGACCTAACGTAGGGACAGGTGATACCGGTGAAGGGGGGAAACATCCGGGAAAGTATCCCCGGTGTTTCGCGTTTTCGGACAGATGAACCGGAGGGGGAAAGTTGCGTGTTCACTATGCTAGGGATGTGTGGCGGACGAACGAGCTGCGTATTCGGATTCGTCTCGTCGTTCTGAGCAACTTTCATGTACAAAGTTTTTCCATCCGAGCTATGGTTTATTTTATATTAATTTTAAAATATTTAATCATTTTTAGAATTTATTTAATTATTTTAAATCAACATTATCCAGAATAGTGTTTGCTGACGTCATCATGATGTCAGCATGACGTCAGCAGTCAACAAGGCGTTGACTTAGTCAAACTGACGTGTGGGTCCCGCATGTCATACTCTGTTTATTCTAATTAAGGTTTAACTAATCTAATTACAATTTACTTAATTAACAATAGTTAATTAAACATAATTAATTAAGTAAATTAATTAATATTTTATTTATTTATTATTTATTTCTAAATCTTTTTTAAACGTTCTGGGGGCTGGGCCCGGCTGTCATTGGGCCAGGGTCATAGCGGGCACCGGGCGCAACGGGTGACGGGCACCAGCCCGAACGAGCGCCCGCCCAGACCACAGTGGGGCGACGACCACCGCAGGACGCTGGAGCGGCGCGGTGCCGAGTGCCGGAATGGCGCTGATATGTCCCCGTCGTATCTACTTTTCCAAATACTTTTGCCCTTGTTTTGGACTCTAACTTGCATGATTTGAATGGAACTAACCCAGACTGACACTGTTTTCAGCAGAATAACCATGGTGTTATTTATGTGCAGAAACAAATGTTCCCGGAATGACCTGAAACTTCACGGAGCAACTTTTTGGAAAATATAAAAAATACCTACAAAAGATGAAGGCCAGGGGGCCCACCACATGTCCACGAGGGTGGGGGGCGCGCCTGCCCCCCTAGGGCGCGCACCCTACCTCGTGGGCCCCCTGGAACTCCTTCGACTCCAACTCCAACTCTATATATTGTGTTTTGGGGAGAAAAAAATCAGAGAGAAGAATTCATCGCGTTTTACGATACGGAGCCGCCGCCAAGCCCTAAAACCTCTCGGGAGGGCTGGTCTGGAGTCCGTTCGAGGCTCCGGAGAGGGGAATCCGTCGCCATCGTCATCATCAACCATCCTCCATCACCAATTTCATGATGCTCACCGCCGTGCGTGAGTAATTCCATCGTAGGCTTGCTGGACGGTGATGGGTTGGATGGGATCTATCATGTAATCGAGTTAGTTTTGTTAGGGTTTGATCCCTAGTATCCACTATGTTCTGAGATTGATGTTGCTATGACTTTGCTATGCTTAATGCTTGTCACTAGGGCCTGAGTGCCATGATTTCAGATCTGAACCTATTATGTTTTCATCAATATATGAGAGTTCTTGATCCTATCTTGCAAGTCTATAGTCACCTATTATGTGTTATGATCCGTTAACCCCGAAGTGACAATAATCGGGATACTTACCGGTGATGACCGTAGTTTGAGGAGTTCATGTATTCACTATGTGTTAATGCTTTGTTCCGGTACTCTATTAAAAGGAGGCCTTAATATCCCTTAGTTTCCGTAAGGACCGCGCTGCCACGGGAGGGTAGGACAAAAGATGTCATGCAAGTTCTTTTCCATAAGCACGTATGACTATATTCGGGATACATGCCTACATTACATTGATGAACTGGAGCTAGTTCTGTGTCACCCTAGGTTATGACTTTTACATGATGAACCGCATCCGACATAATTCTCCATGTAACACCCCGGATGTAATTTACCTTATATGTATCCCAACTCTTGTCGTTTCCGGCCTAAGTTATTTTATTTTCCTCTGGTTTGGGTTTTTGTCTCCGTGTGTTGTTGCCTTTGTCATGCATCTCATATCATGTCATCATGTGCATTGCATTTGCATACGTGTTCGTCTCATGCATCTGAGCATTTTCCCCGTTGTCCGTTTTGCATTCCGGCGCTCCTACCTCCTCCGGTGGTCCTTTCTACATCCTTTCGTGTGTGGGGGTTGATCTTTTATTTTGGTACCGTAGTCGGACCATGAGTGTATTCGATGATTGTAATGCTTTATTCATGTATTGTGTGAAGTGGTGATTGTAAGCCAACTATGTATCTTTTCCCCTTATGTATTACATGGGTTGTGTGAAGATTACCTCACTTGCGACATTGCTTTCAATGCGGTTATGCCTCTAAGTCGTGCTATATCTCCTACGTATCGAAGCACGACTTAGAGGCATAACCGCATTGAAAGCAATGTCGCAAGTAAGGTAATCTTCACAACAACCCATGTAAATATATAAAAGGGGAAAGGACACATAGTTGGCTTACACTCGCCACGTCACACAAATACATGAATAACATTACAATCATCCAATACACTCATGGTCCGACTACGGTACCAAAATAAAAGATCAACCCCCACATGCGACACGGTCCCCGATCGCCCCAACTGGGCACCACTACTGATCATCTGGGAAAGACACATAGTAATGACGAGAGTCTTCATCAAACTCCCACTTGAGCTCAAGCGCACCGTCTAGAATACTATCATCGGTCCCTGCATGTGGTTTTGGAAGTAAACTGTGAGTCACAGGGACTCGGCAATCTCGCACCCTCGCGGTCAAGACTATTTAAGCTTATAGGTAAGGCAATGTAATATGTGGAACTGCAACAAGCGACTAGCATATATGGTGGCTAACCTGTTTGCAAAAGAGAGCGAGAAGATAAGGCAAATCACGAACGAAGAACTATGATCAAGAAGTGATCCTATAACAACCTACGTCAAGCATTACTCCAACACCGTGTTCACTTCCCGGACTCCGCCGAGAAGAGACCATCACGGTTACACATGCAGTTGATTCATTTTAATTAAGTTAAGTTTCAAGTTATCTACAACCGGACATTAACAAATTCCCATCTGCCCATAACCGCGGGCACGTCTTTCAAAAGTTCAAATCCCTGCAGGGGAGTCCCAACTTAGCCCATCACAAGCTCTCACGGTCAACGAAGGATATTCCTTCTAGCGGGAAGACCCGATCAGGCTCGGAATCCCGGTTACAAGACATCCTCGACAATGGTAAAACAAGTCCAGCAACACCGCCCGAATGTGCCGACAAATCCCGATAGGAGCTGCACGTATCTCGTTCTCAGGGCACACTCAGATTTTCCAAACTTTCGGTAGGCCAGCCCAGAGTTGCCCCTGGTGGCCACCGGCGGCTGACGAGGTGGACCAACACTCAGAGGAGCACTGGCCCCGGGGGGGGGGGGGGTTAAATAAAGATGACCCTCGGGCTCCGGAAACCCAAGGGAAAAAGAGGGCTATGTGATAAAATTGCCAGATTTGTTTCATCAAATAGATATTTGTCATTTTTGCCATGATTAATGTGTGCATGATATGCTCCTGAGCTCTACATGAGTTTTATTATATGCCATGCCATCTTTACAGAGGTGCTTACCATGTATTTTTGTGATATGTGTGGTGACTAGCACAAGCTTGCAAAGTAGTGCAATCGGTAATGCTGATTTCAAGGACTTAGAATTTCAGTAAGTCCTTGTTCTGATTTTGTCATTATGCCATATGTTCATGTTGTTTCCTAGTGATCTGTGCCTCTTTTGAGGATGATCAGTAAGGATGATTTGTTAACATTGTGGTGCTCTATCCATACATGTCTTTGTTTACATTTATGGAGCACCCTAGGTTGAGTTAATCGAGCTCTACTTTTGCTATTTCGTGAATCCTGGCAGATTGTTGACTTGTTAGCGATTTTGCCGAGGATGTTGCTTTTGATACGTGCATGATATGTTGTTGTTCTTGCCATATCTAGCCTCTATGATATGTATTCTTGATGGGTGTATGCTTAGCTTGTCATTCCATGCTCTGTAGTGAGTGCATCGAGCTCGTGAACATGCCTACTCGTTAACTGATTTGCATGCTCCAGTTTTTCACTAAGTCTGAGATCTGTTTATGTTTTTGCCATGTTCACATGCTTGCAATTGTATTTTCTGATCCCTTTTGGCTCAAGGTCACTAAGGGAATTTTGTTACGTGCTTTGAGTAGCTTCATGCCATGCCTTGCTTTGCCATGTTAAGTTCCTGTAGCATGTAGTTTTCATGCTCTAAAGTGTGCTTCCTGATGATAAATTCCAGACTTGTGTTAATTTCACTAAGTCTGAAACCTGTTATCATTTGCATTTTTTCCGTGCTTGTTTGAACCTGTTAATGGGTGAATTAGCCGTAGCTCAGTGTTCATCTTTTGTCAAGAATCATGAGTGGATCCCTGCCATGTATTGTTTTGTCATGTTTGAGTGCTGTAGTATATTTATCTTGATGCATTTAGATGACTACTTGCTGGTTATCGTAGACTGGTGCCATATTTGTTTTGCTTGCCATTTCCAAACCGTGCATCCGATTCCGGTGATCTTTATATCGATTTCAACCGAAATCACCTCACCTTTCCAGTGGCACTCTTGGATTTCCATGTTGAGGCCAGGTTCAATCATTCCTTGTCAAATCTTGCATATGCATCACATATCGCATCCCGCATAGCATACCATGTTCGCATCATGTTGTTTGAGCATTGCACGTGCGGCTATATCTCCCACGTGTCAAAGCATGACTTAGAGGCATAACCGCATTGAAAGCAATGTCGCAAGTGAGGTAATATTCACACAACCCATGTAATACATAAGGGGAAAAGATACATAGTTGGCTTACAATCACCACTTCACACAATACATGAATAAAGCATTACTATCATCCAATACACTCATGGTCCGACTACGGTACCAAAATAAAAGATCAACCCCCACACATGGAAGGAGGTAGAAAGGACCACCGGAGGAGGTAGGAGCGCCGGAATGCAAAACGGACAACGGGGAAAATGCTCGGATGCATGAGATGAACACGTATGCAAATGCAATGCACATGTTGACATGATATGAGATGCATGACAAAGGCAACAACACACGGAGACAAAAACCCGAACCCGAGGAAAATAAAATAACTTAGGCCGGAAACAGCAAGAGTTGGGATACATGTAAGGTAAATTACATCCGGGGTGTTACAACACTCCACCACTACGAAAGGATCTCGTCCCGAGATCTAGGACTGGAAAAACGCCGGGTACTCAGAACGGAGGTGATCCTCGCGTTCCCAGGTGGCTTCACGGTCGGAATGGTGTGACCACTTGACTTTGAGGAATTTGATTGACTTATTGCGAGTCTTGCGTTCAGTCTCTTCAAGAATAGCAAATGGGTGCTCACCGATCCATTGCCTACGAGCTTTCCATATATTGTTCTTCGCTTATTTAATTTTCCGTTTCTATCCCTATCACCACTACAAAATACCAAAAGCATTACTTTTACGACTGTTACCATTTGCTACCGTTACCACTACTATCATATTACTTTGCTACTAAATACTTTGTTGCAAATACTAAGTTTCCAGGTGTGGTTGAATTGACAACTCAGCTGCTAATACTTGAGAATATTCTTTGGCTCCCCTTGTGTTGAATCAATAAATTTGGGTTGAATACTTTACCCTCAAAAGCTGTTGTGATCCCCTATACTTGTGGGTTATCAAGACTATTTTCTGGCGCCATTGCCGGGGAGCATAGCTCTATTCCTTGATTCACTTGGCATTTATATCTGCTTATAATTATGAAGAACTTGAAAGATCCAAGTACCAAGATTTACCCCTGAACTACGAGGGGAGGTAAGGAACTACCATCTAGCTCTGCACTTGATGCACCTTCTGTTTTGAGTAAGCTTGCGACACCTAAACCTGCTTCGCTATTCGTTCTGATATGTCGCATGTTATTGATGATGCCACTTCTGCTATACATGATACTTATGATGAAACTACTTCTATGCTTGATACTACTGTGCCACTTAGTGAATTTCTTGATGAACAACTTGCTAGGGCTAGACAGATTGAAAATATTGAATCTGATAATACTGATGAAATTGATGATGAAGACTTGCCTGTTATTCCTGAGGGTTATGTTTTTGATAAAGAAGCTTCTTTAGCTATTTTAGCTTGCAAAGATAGATACGAACTTAAGAGGTTATTAGCTAAATGGAATAAGCAATCTCTAAATGCTAGAATGAAACCTGACCCTGCTTTTTCTACTTCACCTATCTGTGTTGCCGATAAGGATTATGAATTCTCTGTTGATCCTGATATAATTACTTTGGTTGAATATGATCCTTTTCATGGCTATGAATCTGAAACTATTGTGGCACATCTTACTAAATTAAATGATATAGCCACCCTGTTCACTACTGATGAGAGAACTTGTTACTTTTATATCCTTAAAATATTTCCGTTCTCATTAAAGGGTGATGCTAAGATATGGTTTAATTCTCTTGATCATGGCTGTGTGCGTAGTCCCCAGGATACGATTTATTACTTCTCTGCTAAATATTTCCTTGCTCATAAGAAACAAGCTGCTTTAAGGGATATATATATATATAATTTTGTGCAAATTGAAGAAGAGAGTCTCCCACAAGCTTGGGGGAGGCGTCTCTAATTACTTAATGCTTTGCCTGATCATCCCCTTAAGGAAAATGAAATGCTTGATATCTTTTATAATGGACTAACCGATGCCTCCAGAGATTACCTGGATAGTTGTGCTGGTTCTGTTTTCAGGGAAAGAACACCGGATGAAGCTGAAATTCTATTGAATAATATGTTGACAAATGAAAATAATTGGACACCTCCGGAGCCAATTCCTGAGCCAATTCCTAAACCCACTCCAAAGAAGAGGGGTATTCTATTTCGCAGTCCTGAAGATATGCAAGAGGCAAAGAAATCTATGAAAGAAAAAGGTATTAAAGCTGAAGATGTTAAGAATTTACCTCGTATTGAAGAAATACATGGTCTTAATTTACCGCCTGTTGAAGAAACATATGATCTTAATCCTTTACCTATTGAAGAAACTCATGGTCTTGATAACCCGACATAGGTAGTAAAGATAAATTCTCTCTATAGATATGATAAAGCTGAAATCCCATTTACTAAGTTTGCTAGCCCATGCTTAGATGAGTTTGATAAATTTATGGCTAAGAAAGAAGATTTTAATCCTTATTTTGGTAGACAATTGAAATACAATTCAAATATGCTTGAACACTTGGGCGATTATATGGCTAATGTCAAAGGTGAACTTAAACTTATTAGTAAACATGCTTCTATGGTTACCAATCAAGTACAACAAGTACTTAAAGCTCAAAATGATTTGCTCAATGAATTGAATAGTAAGAATAATGATAATGCTATTAGAGTTATGACTAGAGGTGGTAAAATGACTCAGGAACCTTTGTATCCTGAAGGCCACCCTAAGAGAATTGAGCAAGATTCTCAGAGAAATACTATAGATGCACCTAGTCCTTCTAAAAGGAAGAAAAAGAAAAATGATAGGACTTTGCATGCTTCAAGTGACCCTATTACTGAAACACCTGATAATCCAAATGATATTTCTATTTCTGATGCTGAAACGCAATCTGGTAATGAACCCGAAACTAGTAATAATGTTAATGATAATGTTCATGATGATGCTCAACCTAGTAACGATAATGATATAGAAATTGAACCTGTTGTTGATCTTGATAACTCACAATCAAAGAATCAACGTTATGATAAGAAAGACTTTTTTGCTAGCAAACATGGTAAAGAAAGAGAACCATGGGTTCAGAAACCCATGCCTTTTCCTCCAAAACCATCCAAGAAAAAGGATGATGAGGATTTTGAGCGCTTTGCTGAAATGATTAGACCTATCTTTTTGCGTATGCGATTAACTGATATGCTCAAAATGAATCCTTATGCTAAGTATATGAAAGATATTGTTACTAATAAAAGAAAGATACCGCAAGCTGAAATTTCTACCATTCTTGCTAATTATACTTTTAAGGGTGGAATACCAAAGAAACTTGAAGATCCCAGTGTACCAACTAGACCATGCTCCATTAAAGGAAACTATGTTAAAACTGCTTTATGTGATCTTGGAGCCGGTGTTAGTGTTATGCCTCTCTCTTTATATCGTAGACTTGATTTGAATAAGTTGACACCTACTGAAATATCTTTGCAAATGGCTAATAAATCAACTGCTATACCTGTCGGTATTTGTGAGGATGTGCCTGTTGTAGTTGCAAACGTTACTATTTTAACGGACTTTGTTATTCTTGATATTCCCGAGGATGATAGTATGTCTATTATTCTTGGAAGACCCTTTTTGAATACTGCAGGGGCTGTTATTGATTGCACTAAGGGAAATGTCACTTTTCATGTTAATGGTAATGAGCATACGGTACACTTCCCAAGGAAACAACCTCAAGTTCATAGTATCAACTCTATTGGAAAAATTCCATCAATTATATTCGGAGACTTTGAATTTCCTCTTCCTACTGTCAATAAGAAATATGATATTCGTATTATTGGGGATGTGCATATCCCTGTTGAGGTAACATAGTGTTATTCGAAATTTCTCCGGTTCCATGTTATTCAGAATGAGTTCGTTAACAAGACTTGATCAACCTTGTTAGTGGATTCCTTTTGATGAGCATGAGATGGATGAAACTAGAAGGCACAACCTTCTGTACCCTCCTTTTACTTTTTGTTATTTATATTAAATAAAATAAAAATAAGTATTTTCTGTCTATTATCTGATTATCCGTGCAATATAAAAATACCTTGAAAATAAAAGTTCTCCAAATGCCCTGAAATTTAAATATGATTTTTTCTAGAATATTTGAGAATATTTGGCACTGAGAACACAGCAGGGGGGTCAACCACCTGCCCACGAGGGTGGAGGGCGCGCCATTCCAAACCGTGCATCCGATTCCGGTGATCTTTATATCGATTTCAACCGAAATCACCTCACCTTTCCAGTGGCACTCTTGGATTTCCATGTTGAGGCCAGGTTCAATCATTCCTTGTCAAATCTTGCATATGCATCACATATCGCATCCCGCATAGCATACCATGTTCGCATCATGTTGTTTGAGCATTGCACGTGCGGCTATATCTCCCACGTGTCAAAGCATGACTTAGAGGCATAACCGCATTGAAAGCAATGTCGCAAGTGAGGTAATATTCACACAACCCATGTAATACATAAGGGGAAAAGATACATAGTTGGCTTACAATCACCACTTCACACAATACATGAATAAAGCATTACTATCATCCAATACACTCATGGTCCGACTACGGTACCAAAATAAAAGATCAACCCCCACACATGGAAGGAGGTAGAAAGGACCACCGGAGGAGGTAGGAGCGCCGGAATGCAAAACGGACAACGGGGAAAATGCTCGGATGCATGAGATGAACACGTATGCAAATGCAATGCACATGTTGACATGATATGAGATGCATGACAAAGGCAACAACACACGGAGACAAAAACCCGAACCCGAGGAAAATAAAATAACTTAGGCCGGAAACAGCAAGAGTTGGGATACATGTAAGGTAAATTACATCCGGGGTGTTACAACACTCCACCACTACGAAAGGATCTCGTCCCGAGATCTAGGACTGGAAAAACGCCGGGTACTCAGAACGGAGGTGATCCTCGCGTTCCCAGGTGGCTTCACGGTCGGAATGGTGTGACCACTTGACTTTGAGGAATTTGATTGACTTATTGCGAGTCTTGCGTTCAGTCTCTTCAAGAATAGCAAATGGGTGCTCACCGATCCATTGCCTACGAGCTTTCCATATATTGTTCTTCGCTTATTTAATTTTCCGTTTCTATCCCTATCACCACTACAAAATACCAAAAGCATTACTTTTACGACTGTTACCATTTGCTACCGTTACCACTACTATCATATTACTTTGCTACTAAATACTTTGTTGCAAATACTAAGTTTCCAGGTGTGGTTGAATTGACAACTCAGCTGCTAATACTTGAGAATATTCTTTGGCTCCCCTTGTGTTGAATCAATAAATTTGGGTTGAATACTTTACCCTCAAAAGCTGTTGTGATCCCCTATACTTGTGGGTTATCAAGACTATTTTCTGGCGCCATTGCCGGGGAGCATAGCTCTATTCCTTGATTCACTTGGCATTTATATCTGCTTATAATTATGAAGAACTTGAAAGATCCAAGTACCAAGATTTACCCCTGAACTACGAGGGGAGGTAAGGAACTACCATCTAGCTCTGCACTTGATGCACCTTCTGTTTTGAGTAAGCTTGCGACACCTAAACCTGCTTCGCTATTCGTTCTGATATGTCGCATGTTATTGATGATGCCACTTCTGCTATACATGATACTTATGATGAAACTACTTCTATGCTTGATACTACTGTGCCACTTAGTGAATTTCTTGATGAACAACTTGCTAGGGCTAGACAGATTGAAAATATTGAATCTGATAATACTGATGAAATTGATGATGAAGACTTGCCTGTTATTCCTGAGGGTTATGTTTTTGATAAAGAAGCTTCTTTAGCTATTTTAGCTTGCAAAGATAGATACGAACTTAAGAGGTTATTAGCTAAATGGAATAAGCAATCTCTAAATGCTAGAATGAAACCTGACCCTGCTTTTGCTACTTCACCTATCTGTGTTGCTGATAAGGATTATGAATTCTCTGTTGATCCTGATATAATTACTTTGGTTGAATATGATCCTTTTCATGGCTATGAATCTGAAACTATTGTGGCACATCTTACTAAATTAAATGATATAGCCACCTTGTTCACTACTGATGAGAGAACTTGTTACTTTTATATCCTTAAAATATTTCCGTTCTCATTAAAGGGTGATGCTAAGATATGGTTTAATTCTCTTGATCATGGCTGTGTGCGTAGTCCCCAGGATACGATTTATTACTTCTCTGCTAAATATTTCCTTGCTCATAAGAAACAAGCTGCTTTAAGGGATATATATATATATATATATAATTTTGTGCAAATTGAAGAAGAGAGTCTCCCACAAGCTTGGGGGAGGCGTCTCTAATTACTTAATGCTTTGCCTGATCATCCCCTTAAGAAAAATGAAATGCTTGATATCTTTTATAATGGACTAACCGATGCCTCCAGAGATTACCTGGATAGTTGTGCTGGTTCTGTTTTCAGGGAAAGAACACCGGATGAAGCTGAAATTCTATTGAATAATATGTTGACAAATGAAAATAATTGGACACCTCCGGAGCCAATTCCTGAGCCAATTCCTAAACCCACTCCAAAGAAGAGGGGTATTCTATTTCGCAGTCCTGAAGATATGCAAGAGGCAAAGAAATCTATGAAAGAAAAAGGTATTAAAGCTGAAGATGTTAAGAATTTACCTCGTATTGAAGAAATACATGGTCTTAATTTACCGCCTGTTGAAGAAACATATGATCTTAATCCTTTACCTATTGAAGAAACTCATGGTCTTGATAACCCGACATAGGTAGTAAAGATAAATTCTCTCTATAGATATGATAAAGCTGAAATCCCATTTACTAAGTTTGCTAGCCCATGCTTAGATGAGTTTGATAAATTTATGGCTAAGAAAGAAGATTTTAATCCTTATTTTGGTAGACAATTGAAATACAATTCAAATATGCTTGAACACTTGGGCGATTATATGGCTAATGTCAAAGGTGAACTTAAACTTATTAGTAAACATGCTTCTATGGTTACCAATCAAGTACAACAAGTACTTAAAGCTCAAAATGATTTGCTCAATGAATTGAATAGTAAGAATAATGATAATGCTATTAGAGTTATGACTAGAGGTGGTAAAATGACTCAGGAACCTTTGTATCCTGAAGGCCACCCTAAGAGAATTGAGCAAGATTCTCAGAGAAATACTATAGATGCACCTAGTCCTTCTAAAAGGAAGAAAAAGAAAAATGATAGGACTTTGCATGCTTCAAGTGACCCTATTACTGAAACACCTGATAATCCAAATGATATTTCTATTTCTGATGCTGAAACGCAATCTGGTAATGAACCCGAAACTAGTAATAATGTTAATGATAATGTTCATGATGATGCTCAACCTAGTAACGATAATGATATAGAAATTGAACCTGTTGTTGATCTTGATAACTCACAATCAAAGAATCAACGTTATGATAAGAAAGACTTTTTTGCTAGCAAACATGGTAAAGAAAGAGAACCATGGGTTCAGAAACCCATGCCTTTTCCTCCAAAACCATCCAAGAAAAAGGATGATGAGGATTTTGAGCGCTTTGCTGAAATGATTAGACCTATCTTTTTGCGTATGCGATTAACTGATATGCTCAAAATGAATCCTTATGCTAAGTATATGAAAGATATTGTTACTAATAAAAGAAAGATACCGCAAGCTGAAATTTCTACCATTCTTGCTAATTATACTTTTAAGGGTGGAATACCAAAGAAACTTGAAGATCCCAGTGTACCAACTAGACCATGCTCCATTAAAGGAAACTATGTTAAAACTGCTTTATGTGATCTTGGAGCCGGTGTTAGTGTTATGCCTCTCTCTTTATATCGTAGACTTGATTTGAATAAGTTGACACCTACTGAAATATCTTTGCAAATGGCTAATAAATCAACTGCTATACCTGTCGGTATTTGTGAGGATGTGCCTGTTGTAGTTGCAAACGTTACTATTTTAACGGACTTTGTTATTCTTGATATTCCCGAGGATGATAGTATGTCTATTATTCTTGGAAGACCCTTTTTGAATACTGCAGGGGCTGTTATTGATTGCACTAAGGGAAATGTCACTTTTCATGTTAATGGTAATGAGCATACGGTACACTTCCCAAGGAAACAACCTCAAGTTCATAGTATCAACTCTATTGGAAAAATTCCATCAATTATATTCGGAGACTTTGAATTTCCTCTTCCTACTGTCAATAAGAAATATGATATTCGTATTATTGGGGATGTGCATATCCCTGTTGAGGTAACATAGTGTTATTCGAAATTTCTCCGGTTCCATGTTATTCAGAATGAGTTCGTTAACAAGACTTGATCAACCTTGTTAGTGGATTCCTTTTGATGAGCATGAGATGGATGAAACTAGAAGGCACAACCTTCTGTACCCTCCTTTTACTTTTTGTTATTTATATTAAATAAAATAAAAATAAGTATTTTCTGTCTATTATCTGATTATCCGTGCAATATAAAAATACCTTGAAAATAAAAGTTCTCCAAATGCCCTGAAATTTAAATATGATTTTTTCTAGAATATTTGAGAATATTTGGCACTGAGAACACAGCAGGGGGGTCAACCACCTGCCCACGAGGGTGGAGGGCGCGCCCTACTCCCTGGAAGCAAGAAACCCTAAACCCTAAACCCTAAACCCTAAGCCACCAAGAGATGCTCCAGTGCGTCCTTGTGAGTGGCCTTCTGAAAATTTTATGGATCGAGCAGGAATTAAGGAAGAATTCAACGCATATTTGCGTAACACCGATCATGTGGGCTTCGAGGAAGAGAGGTGAAGCCAGTATCACAATCTCACTAGTACCTTTGTGAGGAGGTTTGAATTTTCATCTTCATGTAATTCTCCGACTGTCCTGTTTGATCTTTATGAAAATTCTTATACTATGGAGTTAGAGGATTTTACCACTGCTTGCAAACTTCCACAATGGGGTAGTATAAGGGATCCTCGTAAATCTGAATTTAGAGATTTTCTTGCTAGCATAACTGTGGGAGAATCTAGAGATATAACACAAGCTACCATAGGGAGCATTCACTTTCCTGCTATACATTATTTTGCTCTCTTCATAGGTAGATGCATTAATGGTAAAGACGAGGCATGTCACATGTGTGTCCCTGACCTCAGTATTCTTCGGAGTGCTGTGTTAGGAGACAAATCTTATAATTTGGGAGCCATTGTTGCACGTAGGTTGCATCTTAATAGATTTAATGGACATTTCTTTGGAGGAATTTATGCAACCCGCATAGCTAATTTTCTTGGTGTAGCCATACGCGAAGATGATATTGAAATACCACCTGCTTACCTAGACTTTAATGCTATGGTTCACCACCAGTTTGTCGAGAGGAATGAATCACCTTTCCAGTATCGACTAACCTTTGACAGACGCCGTGTTGTCCATATTACTCTCCCTGCTCCTGCCTTCTTTGATCATCAGGCAAAAGGAAGATATGTTATTACCAGAGAGGTGGCAGATGAGTACGAGAGGAGAGTGAAGGCCGCTCGTCGCCACACTGCAGCTCAGGAGGCGATAGCCGCTGCATCGCAGTACGACCCCAGCTACTATTATGGATATCCGTCAGGCCAGCCGTGGCCATAGACTAACTTAGGACAAAAGCCTAAGCTTGGGGGAGTACATATTTCCCACTGACATTACATTTATCTTCACACACTCATTGCTAGATGTTGGTGCTCATACTTTTTCATTATATCATCCATGCTAGTTTACTTTCCTTTTTATGCTTTCTTTTTGTGTGATTGATAAACCTTAAGAAAAAACCAAAAAAAATTAGTTGTAGCTTTTAATTAGTTTACTTTCCATGCCTGTAGTAGTAATTAAAAAGAAAACCCAAAAAGATTTCCTGTTCTTCTTTTGCTTGTTGGGAGCTCTTCCATGTAAATAGTTTTATTTCTTTTCTTTTCTTTGGGGGTCGATAGGAGAAGACCATAATTAAATTGTTGAAGTGGCTCTTATATGCATTATTGTTGATCTGACAAAACAACCCATATTTCCTTGTCTTCTCCTGTTTATTGAATGCTTGCAGATTCCAGCTTAGTCCAATGCACGTGCACTATTATTATTATTATTCACATCGTTCGGTCATGCAAGTGAAAGGCAATTATAATGATATATGATGGACTGACTGAGATGAGAAAAACATGTATGAACTCGACCTCTTTTGTTTTTGTAAATATGTTTAGTTCATCGTTCCTGATTCAGCCTATTATGAATAAACATGTTTGCAATGAAAACTAGAGATCATAGTTTCTTGTGCCATGCTTGATTAGCTATGAGTTATAATGGTTTACCTTGCATGCCAACATGCTATTAAAATGGTTATGATGTGGTATGATAGGGTGGTATCCTCGTCTGAATGATTTAAGTGACTTGACTTGGCACATGTTCACGCATGTAGTTGAAACAAAATCAACATAGTCTTCACGATATTTATGTTCATGGTGGATTATATCCTACTCATGATTGCATTCGGTGTTGACTAATTTTAAGGCATTTTCATGACTGCTGTCGCTCGCTAGCTGGTCGCTTCCAAGTCTTTTGCTAGCCTTCACCTCTACCAAGCAGGAATACTGCTTGTGCATCCAATCCCTTAAACCCCAAAGTTATTCCACATGAGTCCACTATACCTACCTATATACGGTATCTACCTGCCGTTCCAAGTAATTGTATGTGCCAAACTCTAAACCTTCAAATGAATATCCTGTTTTGTATGCTCGAATAGCTCATGTATCAACTAGGGCTGTCTGTATCTTCCATGTTAGGCAGGTTATTCTCAAGAGGAGTGGACTCTGCTCCTCACTCACGAGATAAATGGCTGGTCACCGGGATGTCGAGCCCCATGCTTTATGCAAACTAAATCAAAATAATTGCAAACAAAACTCCCCCTGGGACTCTTGTTAGCTGGAGGCACTCGTTGTTTTGAGCAAGCCATGGATTGATGCTTGTGAACCGCCTATAAACTTTACCATTCTGTTTTGGAACCGCCTATAATGTGTGTAGCATGGAAGATATTGCCATCTCTTGGTTTTTATGTTGACAATGAAAGTATACCGCTCAAAATATTATTCATCTCTATTTCAAAACCGAGCTCTGGCACCTCTACAAATCCCTGCTTCCCTTTATGAAGGGCCTATTTATTTACTTTTATGCTGAGTCATCATCCTCTTATTAAAAAGCACCAGTTGGAGAGCACCACTTTCATTTGCATTCATTATTGTTAGTTTACATTGAGTATGACTTGACTGGATCTCTTTTACCATGAATTACAATGTCTAGTCAGTCCTTGGTCTTTAAAGGTGCTCTGCATTTATGTTTTGCGGTCTTAGAAAGGGCTAGCGAGATACCATCTTGTTATATCATATTACGATTGTTTTGAGAAAGTGTTGTCATCCGAGATTTATTATTATTGCTCGCTAGTTGATTATGCTATTGATATGAGTAAACTTGAGACCTAAGCGTTATTGCGAATGTGGTTAGTTATAATCTTTGCTGAAAACTTGAATGCTGGATTTACATATTTACAACAACAAGAGCAAACAAAGTTTGTAAAAGTTTTTCTTTATCACTTTCAGTTTGTCAACTGAATTTCTTGAGGACAAGCAAATGTTTAAGCTTGGGGGAGTTGATACGTCTTCATCGTATCTACTTTTCCAAACACTTTTGCCCTTGTTTTGGACTCTAACTTGCATGATTTGAATGGAACTAACCCGGACTAACGCTGTTTTCAGCAGAATTACCATGGTGTTATTTATGTGTAGAAACAAACGTTCCCGGAATGACCTGAAACTTCACGGACAACTTTTTGGAAAATATAAAAAATACCTGCAAAAGATGAAGGCCAGTGGGCCCACCACCTGTCCACGAGGGTGGGGGGCGCACCCCCCTACCTCGTGGCCCCCCTGGAGCTCCTCCAACTCTAACTCCAACTCTATATATTGTGTTTCGGGGAGAAAAAAATCAGAGAGAAGAATTCATCGCGTTTTACGATATGAAGCCGCCGCCAAGCCCTAAAACCTCTCGGGAGGGCTGATCTGGAGTCCGTTCGGGGCTCCGGAGAGGGGAATCCGTCGCCATCGTCATCATCAACCATCCTCCATCACCAATTTCATGATGCTCACCGCCATGTGTGAGTAATTCCATCGTAGGCTTGTTGGACGGTGATGGGTTGGATGGGATCTATCATGTAATCGAGTTAGTTTTGTTAGGGTTTGATCCCTAGTATCCACTATGTTCTGAGATTGATGTTGCTATGACTTTGCTATGCTTAATGCTTGACACTAGGGCCCGAGTGCCATGATTTCAGATCTGAACCTATTATGTTTTCATCAATATATGAGAGTTCTTGATCCTATCTTGCAAGTCTATAGTCACCTATTATGTGTTATGATCCGTTAACCCCGAAGTGACAATAATCGGGATACCTACCGGTGATGACCGTAGTTTGAGGAGTTCATGTATTCACTATGTGTTAATGCTTTGTTCCGGTACTCTATTAAAAGAAGACCTTAATATCCCTTAGTTTCTGTAAGGACCCCGCTGCCACGGGAGGGTAGGACAAAAGATGTCATGCAAGTTCTTTTCCATAAGCACGTCTGACTATATTCGGAATACATGCCTACATTACATTGATGAATGGAGCTAGTTCTGTGTCACCCTAGGTTATGACTGTTACATGATGAACCGCATCCGGCATAATTCTCCATCACCGATCCATTGCCTATGAGCTTTCCATATATTGTTCTTCGCTTATTTACTTTTCCGTTGCTATTGCTATCATCACTACAAAATACCAAAAACATTACTTTTACTACTGTTACCTTTTGCTACTGTTACCACTACTATCATATTACTTTGCTACTAAATACTTTGCTGCAGATACTAAGTTTCCAGGTGTGGTTGAATTGACAACTCAGCTGCTAATACTTGAGGATATTCTTTGGCTCCCCTTGTGTCGAATCAATAAATTTGGGTTGAATACTTTACCCTCGAAAACTATTGCGATCCCCTATACTTATGGGTTACCAGGCGCGGTGAGGGGGGGGCTGTAGTGTGGCGGAGGGCGCGGGTGTTAGAACCACCGGGCGTGGGCGATGAACAGTGGGCGGTGGAGGAGCAGCAGCTACAGCGGCGAGCGGATGGTAGGGGCGAAGCGCGCAGCGCGACGACGGTAAGGCGGCGCACGGCCGTCGGCGCAGTAGGGCGCCGAGCGCGGGGGCTGTGGGCGCGAGCGGTGGGGACCGCGTGGGTGCCGGCGAGGCAGGGCAGGGCGATGGCGCGAGCGAGGTGCAACGGGGGAGGCAGAGCTCGCGTAGCTTCGGAGCGGTTGTGGCGGGCTGAGGCGTGGCCGAACCCGGTCGGGGGCGCGGTGATCAGGCTTGGCCGATGCAGGTCACGGTGCGGGCGGCGGAGTAAGGTAGACGCGGCTGCGGCCAGCGTCGGGTGCGGCACGACGCGCACGCGGAGAGGCCGGGGCGCTTCCAGGGCGTGAGGAGCACGGCGCCGGACGTGGTCACGTGGACACAATGGCGAGCAGAGAAGGGTTTGAGGGGAAACACACGGGGGGGGGGGGGGTGGGGGGGCTCACCGACCTTGTAGATGTGCAAAGGCCTGCTCAACGAGGGGTCGGAGTTGTGGTTCCAGCGACGGGGCGTCGAGGCGGCGGGTGGCGGCATCGGGGGACCTTCAAGATCCAGGAATGGGGAGGGGGACGGGGGCGACGAGGTCTGGCGGTGAGGTGGCCTCGGCGAGGGGCGCTAGCGTGGTGGCGGGGACGAGGAGGCATCCGACGAGGTCCAGCGGGGTCGAACGATGTTGACGCCATCTGGGCAGAGACGAGGGGCGTCGGGCGGGGGCGAGGGGGATCTCTCGATCCAAATGGAGAGGGAGAGGTGGATCGGGGGGTGGGGTGCGTGGGGGTAGGTTAGGGTTACGATAGGAGGGGGAGTGGGTAGTAGGCAGGGGGTGGGCCGACCCATTCGGGCGGCGGAGGCCAGCTGGGCCAGTTGGCCTAGCTGGGGGGCTTTTCTGTTTTTTTCTTTTCTATTTTTTATTTTCCTTTTCTTTTATTTATTTTCCTTTTCTGTTTTGGCTAATTGTTTGGGCACCAAATGGGTTTTGTAAAATCTAAGAGCTGGCCCACAATTCTCCTACCACCAAAAACTAGTTTGGGGTAAATATCATTTCATATTTATTTTGTATTAATAAAAGGTTATTAAATAATGTTTTCAGGCACTGTTTGAGGTTGTTTAAGTCACTTATCAAATTTCAATAATGTTGCTTACAATTTTATCATAGCCTCCGAGTTATATACTATTTATTGAACATTTTAGTTTTAATATTTGAAAATTTTTATTGTTTGCTTGATTTTGAATTTGAATTTGAATCGGTTTCGAACTAACGCGAGATTAGCAACAATAACCGAGGTGCCGTGGCATCGTTAACGTGGGGTCACTGTAGCCTAATTATCCGTGTATCACAATTCTCCTTCACTACAAGAAATCTCGTCCTGAGATTTAAGAGGTAGAGAAGGGGGGAAGGTCTAGTTATGAAACTCTAATGGACCTTCTCGATCTTGGTTGCTCTTCTCGAAGAAGTTGATCCCTTACATTGATGTCTTCATGTAGCTGCATCAGGGCATCATGATGAAGTTGTCGTTCTTCGTTCCGGATCTTCGTCGTACTTACGGAAATGATAAGGGGGAAAACTTGGAAAGGACGGAGCTCGACACATGTTAGGTACATGGGGGCTATCTTAGTGAATGAGGCATAGAGACAACTCTCGAGCTGAAATCCAAGAAAGACAGCGAGAGAAAAGTAAGAAGGTGCAGTAAGAAGCTTCAAGCGGATAGGAGAGAAAAGTAAGAAGGTGCAGTAAGAAGCTTCAAGAGGATAGGTAATCGTTTGTTGCCTGGAAAAGAGTGTGAAAGGGATCTAGAGCAATAGGAATATACTGCATCAGATACCGGAATGAATCATGGTGAGGAAGTTAGCTCGTGAATTACATACGAAGCCAAGTGTAAAGTATATTTCAGAATCAAGTTTGTACAGGAGAGTCAGGTTTCGATCCTGTGGACCTGTGGGTTATGGGCTGCTACGTCTTGAGCACTGCGTTGGTTTTCCCTTGAAGAGGAAAGGGTGATGCAGCAAAGTAGCGTAAGTATTTCCCTCAGTTTTTGAAAACCAAGGTATCAATCCAGTAGGAGACTACACGCAAGTCCCTTGTACCTACACAAACAAATAAGAACCTCGCAACCAACGCGATAAAGGGGTTGTCAATCCCTTCACGATCACTTACGAGAGTGAGATATGATAGAGATAATAAGATAAATATTTTTGGTATTTTTATGATATAGATTGAAAGTAAAGATTGCAAAGTAAAATAGATTGGAAACTTATATGATAGAAGATAGACCCTGGGGCCATAGGTTTCACTAGTGGCTTCTCTCAAGATAGCATAAGTATTACGGTGGGTGAACAAATTACTGTCGAGCAATTGATAGAAAAGTGCATAATTATGAGAATATCTAGGCATGATCATGTATATAGGCATCACATCCGCGACAAGTGGACCGAAACGATTCTGCATCTACTACTATTACTCCACACATCGACCTCTATCCAGCATGCATCTAAAGTATTAAGTTCATAAGAACAGAGTAACACATTAGGCAAGATGACATGATGTAGAGGGATAAACTCAAGCAATATGATATCAACCCCATCTTTTTATCCTGGATGGCACAATACAATACGTGCCTTGCTGCCCCTGCTGTCACTGGGAAAGGACACCGCAAGATTGAACCCAAAGCTAAGCACTTCTCCCATTGCAAGAAAGATCAATCTAGTAGGCCAAACCAAACTGATAATTCGAAGAGACTTGCAAAGATAACAAATCATACATAAAAGATTTCAAAGAAGAATCAAATATTGTTCATAGATAAACTTGATCATAAACCCACAATTCATCAGATCTCGACAAACACACCGCAAAAAGAATTACATCGAAAAGATCTCCAAGAAGATCGATTAGAACTTTGTATTGAGATCCAAAGAGAGAGAAGAAGCCATCTAGATAATAACCGTGGACCCAAAGGTCTGTGGTAAACTACTCACACATCAACGGAGAGGCTATGGTGTTGATGTAGAAGCCCTTCGTGATCGATTCCCCCTCCGGTGGAGCTCCGGAAAAGGCCCCAAGATGGGATCTCTTGGGTACAGAAGGTTGCGCCAGTGGAAATAGGGTTTCATGGTTCTCCTGAATGTTTTTGTCTACATGGATATATATAGGAGGAAGAAGTAGGTCAGTGGAGCTGCAAGGGGCCCACGAGGGTGGGGGCGCGCCCAGGGGGGCAGGCGCACCTCCCTGCCTCGCGGCCTCCTTGCTTCTTTCCTGACATCTACTACAAGTCCCCTGGATCACGTTTGTTCCAAAAATAAGTCTCCCGAAGGTTTCATTCCGTTTGATATTCCTTTTCTGTGAAACACTGAAATAAGCAAAAAAAACAGCAATTTGCACTGAGCCTTGGGTTAGTATGCTAGTCCCAAAAATAATATAAAAGTGTATAATAAATCCCATTAAACATCCAAAACAGATAATATTATAGCATGGAACAATCAAAAATTGTAGATACGTTGGAGACGTATCAAGCATCCCCAAGCTTAATTCCTGCTCGTCCTCGAGTAGGTAAATGATAAAAACAAAATTTTTGATGTGGAATGCTACCTAGCATAATTCTCAATGTAATTTTCTTTATTATGGCATGAATATTTAGATCCAAGAGATTCAAAACAAAAGTTTAATATTGACATAAAAATAATAATACTTCAAGCATACTAACTAAGCAATCATGTCTTCTGAAAATAACATGGCCAAAGAAAGTTCATCCCTACAAAATCGTATAGTTTGGTCATGCTCCATTTTCGTCACACAAGAACGCTCTCATCATGCACAACCCCGATTAAAAGCCAAGCAATTGTTTCATACTTTAGTAATCTCAAACTTTTTTCAATTTTCACGCAATACATGAGCGTGAGCCATGGATAGAGCCCTATGGGTGGAATAGAATATAATGATGGGGGTTATGTGGAGAAGACAAAAAAGGAGAAAGTCTCACATGGACACGGCTAATCAACGGGCTAGGGAGATGCCCATCAATTGATGTCAATGCAAGGAGTGGGGATTTCCACGCAATAGATGCACTAGAGCTATAAATGTATGAAAGCTCAACAAAAGAAACTAAGTGGGTGTGCATCCAACTTGCTTGCTCACGAAGACCTAGGGCATTTGAGGAAGCCCATTGTTGGAATATGCAAGCCAAGTTCTATAATGAAAATTTCCCACTAGTATATGAAAGTGACAAAACAAGAGACTCTCTATCATGAAGATCATGGTGCTACTTTGAAGCACAAGTGTGGAAAAAGAGGATATTAGCATTTTCCCTTTTTATTTCTCTTTTTTTCTTTTTCTTTTTTTGGGACTTTCTTTTTTTATTTGGCCTTACCCCTTTTTTGGGACAATGCTCTATTAATGATGATCATCACACTTCTATTTATTTACAACTCAATGGTTACAACTCGATACTAGAACAAAATATGACTCTATATGAATGCCTCCGGTGGTGTACTGGGAAGGGTAATGAATCAAGAGTGACATGTATGATAAATTATGCATGGTGGCTTTGCCACAAATATGATGTCAACCACATGATCATGCAAGGCAATATGACAATGATGAAGCGTGTCATAAATGAAACGGTGGAAAGTTGCATGGCAATATATCTCGGAATGGCTATGGAAATGCCATAATAGGTAGGTATGGTGGCTGTTTTGAGGAAGATATAATGAGGTTTATGTGTGATAGAGCGTACCATATCACGGGGTTTTGATGCACCCGCGAAGTTTGCACCAACTCTCAAGGTGAGAAAGGGCAATGCACGGTACCGAAGAGGCTAGCAATGATGGAAAGGTGAGAGTGTGTATAATCCATGGACTCAACATTAGTCATAAAGAACTCACATACTTATTGCAAAAATATACAAGTCATCAAAAACCAAGCATTACACGCATGCTCCCAGGGGGATAGATTGGTAGGAAAAGACCATCGCTCGTCCCCGACCGCCACTCATAAGGAATACAATCAAAGAACACCTCATGTTTTAAATTTGTTACACAACGATTATCATATGTCCATGCTACAGGACTGCAATCTTCAACACAAGTATTTCTCAAATTCACAACTACTCAACTATCACAACTCTAATATCACCATCTCTATATCTCAAAACAATCATCAAGTATCAAACTTCTCATAGTATTCAATGCACCTTTTATGATAGTTTTTATTATACCCATCCTGGATGCCTATCATATTAGGACTAATTTTATAACCAAAGAAAATTACCATGCTGTTCTAAAGGAATCTCAAAATAATATAAGTTAAGCATGAGAGATCAATAATTTCTATAAAATAAAACCAGCACCGTGCTCTAAAAGATATAAGTGATGCACTAGAGCAAAACTATCTATCTCAAAAGATATAAGTGAAGCACATAGAGTATTCTAATAAATTCCAATTAATGTGTGCCTCTCCCAAAAGGTGTGTACAGCAAGGATGATTGTGTTAAACTAAAAGGCAAATACTCAAATCATACAAGACACTCCAAGCAAAACACATATCATGTGGTGAATAAAAATATAGCCTCAAGTAAAGTTACCGATGAACAAAGACGAAAGAGGGGATACCTTTCGGGGCATCCCCATGCTTAGGCTTTTGGTTGTCCTTGAATTTTACCTTGGGGTTCCTTGGGCTTCCCCAAGCTTAGGCTCTTGCCACTCCTTTTTCCATAATCCATCAAATCTTTACCCGAAACTTGAAAACTTCACAACACAAAACTCAATAGAAAATCTCATGAGCTCCGTTAGTATAAGAAAACAAACCACCACTTAAGGTACTGTAATGAACTCATTATTTATTTATATTGGTGTTAAACCTACTGTATTCCAACTTTTCTATGGTTCATATCCTCGGATACTAGCCATAGATTCATCAAAATAAGCAAACAACACACGAAAAACAGAATCTGTCAAAACAGAACAGTCTGTAGTAATCTGTAGGTTTCAAATACTTATGTAACACGAAAAATTCTTAAATAAATTGGTGTACTTGAGGAATTTTTCTATTAATTATCTTCAAAAAGAATCAACCTAATCGCACTCTGCACTAAAAAATTGTAGCAAATCTCGCGAGAGCTAAAGTTTCTGTTTTTTACAGCAAGATTGCAAAAACTTCCCCCAAGTCTTCCCAAAGGTTCTACTTGGCACAAATACTAATTAAAAGAATAAAACCACATCTAAACAGAGGCTATATTAATTATTTATTACTAAACATAATAAAAAAGCAAAAAATAAAAATAAAATTGGGTTGCCTCCCAACAAGCGCTATCGTTTAACGCCCCTAGCTAGGCATAAAAGCAAGAATAGATCTAGGTATTATCATGTTTAGTATGCAATCCATAAGTGGATCTCATAATAGATTCATAAGGTAATTTAATTTTCTTTCTAGGAAAGTGTTCCATGCCTTTCCTTAACGGAAATTGGAATCTAATATTCCCTTCTTTCATATCAATAATTGCACCAATCGTTCTAATGAAAAGTCTACCAAGAATAATGGGACATGTAGGATGGCAATCGATATCAAGAACAATGAAATATATGGGCACATAATTCCTATTTGCAACAACAAGAATATCATTAATCCTTCCCATAGTTTTCTTAATAATGGAATCCGCAAGATGCAAATTTAAAGAACAATCATCAAATTCACGAAAACCTAACACATCACACAAAGTTTTTGGAATAGTGGAAACGCTAGCACCCAAATCACATAAAGCATATCATTCATGATCTTTAATTTTAATTTTAATAGTAGGCTCCCACTCATCATGAAGTTTTCTAGGGATAGAAACTTCTAGTTCAATCTTTTATTCATAAGATTGCATCAAAGCATCAACGATATGTATGGTAAAAGCTTTATTTTGACTATAATCATGAGGAGAATTTAGCACGGATTGCAACAAGGAAATACAATCTATCAAAGAGCAACTATCATAATTAAATTCCTTGAAATCCAAAATACTGGGCTCATTGCTATGTAAAGTTTTGACCTCTCCAATCCCACTTTTACCAATTTTTACATCAAGATCTAAAAACTCTGAATCATTGGGACACCTTTTAACTAAAGTTGACTCATCTCCAGTCCCATCATTATCAAGATTCATATTGCAAAACAAAGATTTAATAGGAGATACATCAATCACTTTTAGATCTTCATCCTTATTATCATCAAAACTAGAAGAACACGCTTTTATAAAGCAATCTTTTTTAGCACGCATCCTAGCAGTTCTTTCTTTGGACTCATCAATGGAAATTCTCATGGCTTTGAGAGACTTATTGATATCATGCTTAGGAGGAATAGATCTAAATTTCCAAGAATCAACATCAAGAGAAATTCTATCCACGTTCCTAGCCAACTCATCAATCTTAGACAATTTTTCTTCAATCAAAGCATTGAAACTCTTTTGCAAACTAATAAATTCTTTAATACTAGATTCAAAATCAGAGGGCATCTTATTATAATTTTCATAAGAATTGTTGTAGGAATTACCATAATTATTAGAGGAATAACTAAGAAACGACCTAGGATTAAAGTTTCCTGTATACGCGTTGTTACCAAAATTGTTCCTACCAACAAAATTCACATCCATAGATTCATTATCATTATCAATCAAAGTAGACAAAGGAATATCATTAGGAACAGAAGAAACACTCTTATTAGCAAACAATTTCATAAATTCATCCATCTTTCCACTCAAAACATTAATTTCTTCTATAGCATGAACCTTCTTACTAGTAGATCTTTCGGTGTGCCATTGAGAATAATTAACCATAATATTATCTAGGAGTTTGGTAGCTTCCCCTAGAGTGATTTCCATAAAAGTGCCTCCCGCGGCTGAATCTAAAAGATTTCTAGAAGCAAAATTCAATCCAGCATAAAAAATTTGTATGATCATCCACAAATTTAAACCATGTGTAGGGCAATTACATATCATTAATCTCATCCTGTCCCAAGATTATGCAACATGCTTATCATCTAGTTGCTTAAAGTTCATAATATCGTTTCTAAGAGAGATGATCTTAGCAGGAGGAAAATACTTAGAGATAAAAGCATCTTTGGACTTGTTCCAAGAATCAATACTATTTTTAGGCAAAGACGAAAACCAAGTTTTAGCACGATCTCTAAGCGAAACCGGAAATAGCTTCAATTTGACAATATCTTTATCCACATATTTCTTCTTTTGCATATCACACAAATCAACAAAGCTGTTTAGATGGGTAGCGGCATCTTCACTAGGAAGGCCAGAAAACAGATATTTCATGACAAGATTCAGCAAAGCAGTATTAATTTCACAAGATTCAACATCGGTAAGAGGAGCAATCTGAGTGATAATAAAATCATTATTGTAGGTATTGGAAAAATCACACAATTTAGTATTATCTTGAGCCATCGTGACAAACAATGCAACACACCAGCACACAAGAAGCGAGCGAAAAAGAGGCGAACGGAAAAGGAGGGCTAATAAAACGTCAAGGGTGAAGTGGGGGAGAGGAAAACGAGAGGAAAATGGAAAATAATGTAATGCGAGGGATAAGAGTTTGTGATGGGTACTTGGTATGTCTAGATTTGTGCGTAGATCTCCCCAGCAACGGCGCCAGAAATGGCTTGTTGATGGGAGATCAAATCTTGACTTGACTTGGTGCAACCTCCCCGACAATGGCACCAGAAATCCTTCTTGCTACCTCTTGAGCACTGCATTGGTTTTCCCTTGAAGAGGAAAGGGTGATGCAGCAAAGTAGCGTAAGTATTTCCCTTAGTTTTTGAGAACCAAGGTATCAATCCAGTAGGAGACTACACGCAAGTCCCTTGTACCTACTCAATCAAATAAGAACCACGCAACCAACGCGATAAAGGGGTTGTCAATCCCTTCACGGTCACTTACGAGAGTGAGATCTGATAGACATAATGCGATAAATATTTTTGGTATTTTTATGATATAGATTGAAAGTAAAGATTGCAAAGTAAAATAGATTGGAAACTTATATGATAGAAGATAGACCTTGGGGCCATAGGTTTCACTAGTGGCTTCTCTCAAGATAGCATAAGTATTACGGTGGGTGAACAAATTACTGTTGAGCAATTGATAGAAAAGTGCATAATTATGAGAATATCTAGGCATGATCATGTATATAGGCATCACGTCTGCGACAAGTAGACCGAAACGATTCTGCATCTACTACTATTACTCCACACATCGACCGCTATCCAGCATGCATCTAGAGTATTAAGTTCATAAGAAAAGAGTAACACATTAGGCAAGATGACATGATGTAGAGGGATAAACTCAAGCAATATGATATAAACCCCATCTTTTTATCCTCAATGGCAACAATACAATACGTGCCTTGCTACCCCTGCTGTCACTGGGAAAGGACACCACATGATTGAACCCAAAGCTAAGCACTTCTCCCATTGCAAGAAAGATCAATCTAGTAGGCCAAACCAAACTGATAATTTGAAGAGACTTGCAAAGATAACAAATCATACATAAAATATTTCAGAGAAGAATCAAATATTGTTCATAGATAAACTTGATCATAAACCCACAATTCATCGGATCTCGACAAACACACCGCAAAAAGAATTACAACGAATAGATCTCTAAGAAGATGGAGGAGAACTTTGTATTGAGATCCAATGAGAGAGAAGAAGCCATCTAGCTAATAACTATGGACCCGAAGGTCTGTGGTAAACTACTCACACATCATCGGAGAGGCTATGGTGTTGATGTAGAAGCCCTCCGTGATCGATTCCCCCTCCGGCGGAGCTATAGAAAAAAGCCCCAAGATGGGATCTCTTGGGTACAAAAGGTTGTGGTGGTGGAAATAGGGTTTTGTGGTGCTCCTGGATGTTTTTGGGGTATATGGATATATATAGGAGGAAGAAGTAGGTCGGTGGAGCTATGAGGGGCCCAGGAGGGTGGGGGCGTGCCCATGGGGGCAGGCGCCCCTCCCTGCCTCGTGGCCTCCTCGCTTCTTTCTTGACGTCTACTCCAAGTCCCGTGGATCATGTTTGTTCTAAAAATAACTCTCCCGAAGGTTTCATTCCGTTTGGATTCCGTTTGATATTCCTTTTCTGCGAAACACTGAAATAGGAAAAACAGCAATTTGCACTGGGCCTTGGGTTAGTAGGTTAGTCCCAAAAATAATATAAAAGTGTATAATAAAGCCCATTAAACATCCAAAACAGATAATATAATAGCAGGCAACAATCAAAAATTATAGATACGTTGGAGACGTATCATGGGCCCACCTTGTGTGTTCAGAGTTGGAAGAGTGGCGACATCTTGCACGGATATGATAGCAAGGCATGTCATAGGATAGCTTGTCAGTTATGTTGGCATCATTATTGGTACCAAGGGCAAGGGTCGAAGAGAACCATTTTCTTGCTCGTTGGAATGAGGCAAACCATTAGGCAAGGTTCTCGTCCATCAGTGGTTACCGGAAGGTCATAAACAATAGTAGCATGGTCTTACAGGCAGAGTTGTACAACTAGGGTGTTACATAAGCAATGAATTATTACTGCTTAGATTATGTGTAGATCACAAGAAAGGGTAAACAAACCAACAGAAAGGAAAATGTGATTATCAGTTTAAACAAACCAATGGAAAGGAAAGGTGATTAGTATACTAATTAGAACAATGGAAGGAAATGTGGTTATACTCAAGTATCAAGAGTATATCTTTCCCATCCATGTCAGGACAACAAGTAGACGACCAATTAAGTAGAGGGGCAAGGAATTTCATGATGTTACCCATACTACAGTGTTCGGATAATCACTTAAGAACCATTTAGCATTATGCTTCCAATGTTCTTGTTGATGTTTGAGTACCACAGTCATGCTTCAAGATAGCACTGACATGGTCATCAAGTAAAGGTCAAACTTTGGATACACAAAGGATCCATCAAGAAAAACTTATAGAATAAGTTTACAATTTCCTCATGGGAGAATGGCTAACCTTGCTAAAATGGAACTATAACAATAGGTCCTTCGTCCAGGTGTGCTAGGCATGACATCACCTTACCGGGTCATATAAAGACCAATGTTATAACTCTTGGAAATATGTTCCAACCATCATATTTGACCGAGATTCAGATTTGATTGGTGTCTAGATACCTCAGACTCAGGATGTTTGAGAAGAAAAAGGTACAACACGAATTGACGGGATGACATTATAAGATTCTCAGGAAATGAACTGTGGAAGCGAGTTACGAAACAAGAGTTCATCATTAAACCAAGGAGAGGATGAGGAGGTGACTGATGGACTCAGCGACAAGTCATCAAGATTTCCATAAACATATATTTTCACAATTAAATGAACAAGGAGATAACATTTGACAGATCAAATGATATAATGATGTATGCTCGAGGAAAAAAATACATAATTAAACATTGGTTGAAAGGTGCACCCAAAATATGGGCTTAGGTAGCATGATCTATGTTAGAATGGTGATTCAATAACCAATAGTCTACGAACGAATGGTTGTCCATTAACTTCAAAGCAATAGGGTTGCTAGAAGTGCATAATTCAAGCAGCACCGTTCACCTATTGGCATCCTAGTTAGAATCAACATGGGGACCAAGAAAGAATGGTGATGGTGAGAAGTATCATTATATCAAGAATTCTTAAGAGGTGGTGAAATTCTCACCACATTCTTAACGTAAAAGATGGTAATACTCCAAGGTTGAACAAAACATGAGCTAGATAGTAAGGTACTCAAGGTATAACTCAAAACAGGAACAAGTTCGTGTTGGGGGGAAGGCAAGAATGTTGTCTATGATAACACAAATCATCAAGGGGCAAGGATGGTATTTCTCATCATGAATTCGATTGATATCCTGGAAGAACCCAGAATGTTGATGATGATCACGACACCTTTGTCGAGAGTTTTCATGAAGATGTAATCGATCAGCAATGACTTCAAGTCAAATGAATGATGAAGCGAAAAGTTATTGGAACCAAGGGTATGGCACAAACTTGATATCAAGCTTGCTGTTTAAGGTGAAATGATATGGTGAGGAAGATCGACGTAAGGTTAGCTCATCATCGAAATTTTTTCTTCGGAAAGAAGGACCAGGTAGCACAATTAAAATTTAGCACAATATTGATATAGCCGATCAGGCTAGGAATGAATTGAAGGATTATTAAACTCGTAAGCAATGAAAATTAGTTAGAGTTATTGATCGGAGTGCGGAATCGATTCACTTATTTGGTGTTCTCGAGTGAAATAACTCAGAACCCGGGGGAAATCTGAAATCGGTGAGAAGCAATACTAGATGAAGACTCATATGAAGCAACACCGTTCTTTGATATTCTTGAGATACTAGAGGGTATTACTCGAAGGAAGATCGACATAGGGGTTGCGGATATGTATTGATCTGCAGAAGACCAAGTGTTTTCACTTGCCTGAGAAATGGAATCAAGGAGCAAATATGGTCGGAACCATGATTGCAAAGGATCAATTCACATATACGAGATGATATTATATCAAGGAAATAGTTGCTATTACAAGAAGCTTCCATGATAGGATCTACATCGTGTCCATGGGCATGAACACAAGTTCAAGGTCGACTCCCACTTCTTCAATGTATAACCTTCCATTCACCTCTCACTTTTCGAAAATGACATTAGTTGTTTAAAGTTTTACCTGGTGCAATACCAGATAAGTATGACCCATGAAATCTTTCGGGTTCACACAGAGTAAGGAAGGCATAGGTTCAACCCATCAGGGCATCTTAGAAACATATACCACAAGCTTCAAGAGTAAATATCACATGCTCAAGAGTCGAGCATGGTTGACCAAATTAGAGAATAGGATTTATCAATGGCATTATGTGTCAGGGAAAGAACTTCTCGAGGTTTTTGTATACGAAGGACACTATCGGATGATAATTCCACAAAGGATCTGACGGTCCATTACGGGGCTGATGTGAGCATTGGCACACAACCAAAGGATAAACAATGTCAGGGCATTGGATTATAGAAACAACTGACTAATTCAAAGCTCAAATGCAAAGGAATTTTGATTTCCAATTCAAGGGATCAGAAGCAAATGCTCTGATAAATGATGGATAAGTTGAGTAGGCTTAGGGGCACAATTGATGGTAATTTAATTGGTCGAGATCCACATCATGTTTAAAATGACGGTTGAGTCGGAAGGATGAATTCTAGGATCTGATTGAGGACTGCGAGCATTCGCAACATATTGAACCAACGTACTCAAAATGATAATGACAAAGGATGCCAATAAGACTACTAGACTTATGGGATTAATCATAATACAAGCAAGCAAGAATTTCAAGAGCAATAGGCTGTTGAGGATTTTCGAAAAATCGAATGGTATTTCTAAGACTTTTGTGATATACATGAATGAACTTGGGATGAGAGGATACTCGATAAGTGCGAGAAATTATCCGTAGGGGTATTAAGGTGGCAAAGAACTGCAAGGTAGTAGGCACAAAGTATTTTCGAAACTATAGAGATAATTACAGGGAATCTTGTAATAACCAGATGAACTGGGAATAAAAGTAAGAACGACAGGTGTATGTATTTATCTATAGAGATATTTCGGTGGTAGGGAATTGCAAAAGCAACATGCACAAAGTCTCGAGAGAACATCGGAGAGTATCTTGGAAATCCTTAGGTGCTCCAAGCAATCATCTGCAGTGAGGGGCTCTCTGGGAGGAAGTAATTACGATAACCTAGAGTTAGAGTTAACAAAATCATTTAACCCGAATAGAAGAGAGATTAGAGTCCCAGAGTAAGGATCGAGGAATAAAATATCCTAATACCACCCAATGGCGACGTGGGCCCGTAAGCCATACAGCCATGTTAGTAACAGTTTTTTGAATGACTAGACTCAAATTCGGCCAAGGAGTTTGGAAGGGGGATTCCTACAGGCAGTCAGCTCTGATACCAACTTGTGACGCCCCCGATTTGACCGTACACTAACCATACACACAAATGTGTACGATCAAGATCAAGGACTCATGGGAAGATATCACAACACAACTCTAGACAAAAATTTAAAATAATACAAGCTTTATATTACAAGCCAGGGGCCTCGAGGGGTCGAATACATAAGCTCGAATACACAAGAGTCAGCGGAAGCAACAATATCTGAGTACAGACATAAGTTAAACAAGATTGCCTTAAGAAGGCTGGCATAAACATAGCAACAATCAAAAAGGCAAGGTCGCCTTCCTGGGACCTCCTAATTACTCCTCGAAGTCGAACTCCATGTAGAATCATCCTCGGGATCCTCTGGCTCCTGGACTCCATCATATGATCGCAGTAAACGGGAAAAGGGGAAAAAGAAGTAGGAAAGCAACCGTGAGTACTCATCCAAAGTACTCGCAAGCAAGGATCTACACCACATATGCATTGGTATCAATGAAATGGGTAGTATCTGTGGAATGAACTATAGAATGCCAGAATAAGACGGGGGGGGGGGGGTAGCTAGTCCTATCGAAGACTACACTTCTGGCAGCCTCCATCTTGAAGCATATAGAAGAGAGTAGATGGTAAGTTCACCAAGTATTGTTGCATAGCATAATCCTACCTGGCGATCCTCCCCTCGTCGCCCTGTGACAGAGCAATCACCGGGTTGTACCTGGCACTTGAATGGGTGTGTTTTATTAAGTATCCGGTTCTGGTTGTCATAAGGTTAAGGTACATCTCCTGGTCATCCTTTTACTAAGGGACATGGCTATTCGAATAGATAAACTTCCCTGCAGGGGTGCACCACTTTTACCAACACGCTTGATCCCCTTTGGCCGGACACACTTTCCTGGGTCATGCCTGGCCTCGAAAGATCAAAACGTCGCAGCCCTACCTAGGCACAACAGAGAGGTCAGCACGCCGGTCTAAATCCTATGGCGCAGGGGTCTAGGCCCATCGCCCATTGCACACCTGCACGTTGCGAACGCGGCCGGTGAGCAGACCTAGCCTCCCTTTTACAAGAGCAGGCGTTCTAGTCCAACCTGGCGTGCGCCGCCCAGTTGCTGACGTCAAGAAGGCTTCAGCTGATACCACGACGTTGAGTGCCCATAACTATTCCTGCGTAGTTGGTTAGTGCATATAGGAGATTGGCCAGACTCAGATCAAATACCAAAATCTCGTTAAGCGTTTTATTTTGAAGTAACCACGGACGCCGACCAGCACCAGGCCCACCTCTCACCTAGGTGGTGTCAACCTGCCCTGTCGCTCCGCCACAAAGTAACAGTCTGGGGGCGTCGGGAACCCAGGCCCACCACTACCTGGATGGAACCACCTGCCCCTTCAGCCCTCCACATCGGAATCACTTGCGGGTACTCTACGAGCCGACCTGACTTTAGTCACTACATGTATCAGGTGTAATATGTATAGTATATACCCGTGATCACCTCCTAAGTGATCACGGCCCGATAGTATAGCATGGTAGCACGGATAAGAATGTAGGGCCACTGATGAAATACTAGCATCCTATACTAAGCATTTAGGATTGCAGGTAAAGGTAACAACAGTAGTAGCAAGGACAGGCTATGCATCGGAATAGGATTAATGGAAAGCAGTAACATGCTACACTACTCTAATTCAGGCAGTAGGGAGAAGAATAGGAGATATCTAGTGATCAGGGGGGGCTTGCCTGGTTTCTCTAGCAAGAAGGAGGGGTCATCTTCGATATAGTCGAACACACGAACATCGGCAACGGTCTTGGAGTCTACCGGAAATAAGTAACAGAGGGGGGACACAATAAATAACAGAGCAATCAAATGTAACACAAATCAAGATGCAGCAACACGTTGTTCTAGGGGTGACCTAACATAGGGACAGGTGATACCGGTGAAGGGGGGAAACATCCGGGAAAGTATCCCCGGTGTTGGAGATATAACTACTGAGTATAAACCGCCCAGGAGGGGTCGGGTTATACCCATAAAGAGTTATCCATATTGAAGCCCATGAAGACAATGAGCATGGTGCTTTACTATAAGAGATCTAAAGGCACAGGGCCCAAAGGCAGATTAGGGCCCATAGACATAAACCGCCATAAGGCGTGTAACTTGTGTTGTAAGATAGGAAAGGATAGAAACCAAGCCGGACACGTTTATGAGCCGGCAGGGATTCTGTAAACCGCCGGGCGTCAACCTGTATATAAAGGGACGACCCGACGGCGGTTCAAGGACAAGAAACAACAACTTGAGAGCCAGGCAAAGCAGATTCGCTCCCTGGTCATCGAAACCCTAGCAATCCCATTATAACTGGAGTAGGCTTTACCTTGACCGCAAGGGGCCTAACCAGTATAAATCCTTGCGTCCTTTCTCTGCTTTAACCCCTTTAAGCTACTACGTTGCGATGGCTCCACGACTAAGTCCTCACACTAGGACATCTCCCGTGACAATCCCATGACAGTTGGCGCCCACCGTGGGGCTATCGCACGATGGTATCAAGTTCTTAGAGGGAAGCTTCGATGGGCTCAAGGGATACGTTGTGGGCCGGATGACCAAGAGTCGTCGCGGCAAGCTCTACATCGACGATGCAGGCTGGGGGCCCCGAGGCCGACTCAATCAAGTACGGGTACCGGGTCCCCTTTGGTGGTATACATGTTTTCATTGGCAAGATTGGTGAACCAGGCCCTGAGCCGGATATGTGCACCAACATCGTCGAAACGGCTCAGCGTGCGAGATCCGCCCAGGTTCAGCCTGCCATGAAGCGTGCCTTCGTGGGAGTCATCCATGGAGTGGAATATGAGGATAGATCGTTATCTGGTGGCAAAACCGTTGTTTACTTTGATGACGAGTCATCTACCGGAGAGACCGAGTCGTTGTACCAACTGCAAGATGGCCAGTTTGGGGGTTGTTCCGATGGCGATAGTATTCCGGACCCCCTTGATCCGCCGAGCCGAGTTGCGATTGTCGGTGTCAAATCCGGCGGATCTCGGGTAGGGGGTCCCAAACTATGCGTCTAAGGTTGATGGTAATAGGAGATAGGGGACACGATGTTTACCCAGGTTCGGGCCCTCTCTATGGAGGTAATACCCTACTTCCTGCTTGATTGATCTTGATGAATATGAGTGTTACAAGAGTTGATCTACCATGAGATCGTAATAGCTAAACCCTAGAAGTCTAGCCTGTATGACTACGGTATTGAGTATCCCCTATCCGGACTAATTCCTCCGGTTTATATAGACACCGGGGGGATCTAGGGTTACATAGAGTCGGTTACATAATATGGAATCTTCATAGTTGTTCGCCAAGTTTGCCTTCCATGCCAAGGAGAGTCCTATCCGGACACGGGTGTAGTCTTTGGTCTTCGTATCTTCACAGCCCATCAGTCCGGCCCATAGACAACAGGTCGGACGTCCGAGGACCCCTTAGTCCAGGACTCCCTCAGTAGCCCCTGAACCAGGCTTCAATAAAAAGGTATCCGGCGTGTAGTGCTGTCTTCAGCATTGCAAGGCGGGTTCCTCCTTCCGAACTTCAAAAAATACTCTTTGGATGAAACAAACGTGTCCGGACCAGTAAAACACACCGCACACAACCATAGAGAGAATATAATAACACACGAGTCCCATCTACTAACAACTTTAGTAATGTGACGTCACGCCTGTCCGGTCATAATTTCGAACCGTTTTTCATCCCATGTTTCGAGACGTGGTTGTCATTGGCACGTCTTGACAAAGCAGAGATCGTGTCCCCTTATCACGGGATTCTCATCAATACGGGCGTGGGTAACCCAACCGTGCCATTTACACAGCCCTTGGGAGCAGGCGAATTTTAAGGCGAATGGGGGGGGGGCGTTCGTTATTCACCGCCCTTATAAGGAGATAAGATTCCCCTTTCTCCCCCCACGCTTTCCTCCTGCCTCTCCATCCTCGAGCTCCAACGCCCAAGTCCTCATTCAAACCAGCACCCAACCATGTCCGGATCCGGAGCCGGCGACAAGTAGATGACCTCCTCCGTTAAGAGGGAAAATATAGAGGAGCTCCGAGAGTCCGGATACCTGGCCAAGGAGATCATTCACCGAATCCTGGCCGAGGGACAGATCGTCCCCACCCCCGAGCCTCATGAGAGAGTGGTGTTCCTCACACATTTTGTCCGCGGGTTGGGATTCCCTCTCCACCCGTTTGTCCGCAGATTAATGTTTTATTATGGGCTAGACTTCCATGATCTAGCCCCTAACTTTATCCTCAACATCTCGGCATTTATAGTCATGTGTGAGGCCTTTCTCCGCATTCCACCTCACTTCGGCCTATGGCTGAAGACCTTTAATGTGAAGCCAAAGGTGGTGAGAGGCCAACATGCAGAGTGCGGAGGAGCTATGTTGGGTAAGATGCCCAACGTCACCTGGCTTGAAGGTTCTTTCGTGGATACAGTGAAGGGGTGGCAATCAAGGTGGTTCTACATCACCGAGCCGCGCGACACTAATTGGATGACGGCCCCCCAATTCCGCTCCAGAGTTCCGATGCGGCTCACCTCTTGGCAAGAGAAGGGCCTAACCTGGGGTGCTCCGAGCGAGCTGACAGGGCTCTAGATGTGCGTCCAGAACATGATATCCAGAAAGATTAAGCTTGCCAATGTGATCCAGGTTATGCTCATCCGCCGGATCCTCCCGTGCCAATGCTGGACTTGTTATTTATGGGAATTCGATCCGGCTAAGCACTAGACGCCGCTAGAGCTCTTTGGCACAATGCACGAGGATATCTGGAAAGGAACTTCAAGGCCGGCGAGACGCCACCGCTACAACCAAGGATCGTGGGCTTAGCTCAAAGCGCCAAACTAATTCGGTAAGTTTTTTCATGCTCTTAAGGCATAACCTTTACTAGTGTATTGTGAGAAAGAAGTCTAAGCTCTCCTATCAATTTTTTCCTTAGGCCTTGGTCGACATAGCGAGGCGGATTAACTGTCCAGCCCCGCTACCCGAAGACGAAGAGGCCTCACTCCTGACGAAGACGTTGTTCCCGGCGCCTTATGATGTGCCAGAGAAGAAGACCAAAAAGGCAGCCAAGGGGACCAGGAGTGGCCTTCGTCGAAAGGATTCTTCGGAACTATCGTCCGAAGAAGAGACTGACCCTTCGGTCGCCCAAGACAGCGACAAGGAGGAGGAAGACAACTCCCCCCCAAGGGGGGAAGGAAGAAAAGGGTGGCCTCCACAAACCTGGAGGCGAAGGCACCCAAGAGGGGGAAGGGCTCCCTCGTGGATAACTCCACTTGGGATGTCGCTAGCAGTCCGGAACGAATGCCCCGGACCAAGCCTTGGGCCGCTTTGTAAGTACCCAAGACCTTATGCTCGCCCAAATGTTCGGCCCTTCCCCTTTGCAATATTAATATGTTTAATTTATGCTATTGCAGTCCGACCCGCGATGGTTCTCCGCAGTCCTGGACAGAGGGCTCGCTAGACTCAAAGGAGATGGCTAGCATGTCGCCGCCACCTGCTCACTCTACTTCGCCCAAGAGTGTTGGCGAGGTGGTGTCCCAAAGGGCCTTCCCCAACAAAGGGGAGGCTCCGGAGATCGTCAGGGCGGCGTCCAAGGGTGACTCCAAAGGGCCTTCCCCAACAAAGTACACATGGGGGAGGAAACCCCCATGGAGACTGATGGTGGAGGCTGAGTTCCATCCGGCCCTCAGCCCGATATCATTCCGAGACCTGTACGGCTCCAGAGTCTAGCGAACGGCCTTCCCTGAAAGGAGGGGGTGTGCCTGTTACGCTGGTGACCTCTGTCCGACTAGAGGCACCGGATGATCTACTGGAAGCACTGCGAGATTCTCCCATTGTAGATGTGCATCGTGCCCTCATGGGTATGGTGATAAAAAAGGTTTAGTCTGCCAAAAGTGGACTGACCGAAGCCCGCACTAGCCTTTTAACAGGCTTTGAGGTAATAATAATTGTAGAAAGAATATCACAGCGTAGAGAGTAGCCCCTGATGCTCTATTCGGCATTCGGAAATAAAAGCCGAACAAAGGATCAAAACGACTTTCGTAGGAGTTTAACATATGATGTCTATGTGAGTAAGCAGGCGTTGTTGCTGGCTGCTGCAGCTCATACTGCGGAGGTCTCCGAACTGAAGCGGAGCCTGGAGCGGGCCGAGGAAGAGCTCAGTCTTGTGAAGACGCAGCTGGAGGACAGCAAAGGTATGCAGTAACCTGTGCGTGTATGTTAGGAAGGATGAATACTTCGTGCTTAATAAAGTGTCATGGACTATGCTAGGGGCCACGACCGAGGTGGCGGCCCTCAAGAAGGCATTAGCCGAGGCCGAGGACAAAGCGGCCAAGGAACGCGCTGCATGTGAAAAGCACGAGGCCCGGGTCAGCGAGGTGCAGCAAGAGCTTCAGGATGCTGTTAAGAAGTACGAGTCCCTCGAGCGTGATTCTAAGACGCAGTCATCCGAACTTGCAAAGGCTCGCTGAGCGCACAAGAGGCTCGAGCCGAAGCCCAGAGCGCTCTTCAGGAACTCCAGGTAGCTAAGAAGATTGCGGCGGGTAAGTTTTTCATTATGCAAAGCAAGTTGATGAAGGGAACGCTCCTGTTGCTTACCCGAATTTGGTGGTCCACAAGGGCGTTTACGGATTTGCCGCACAGCGTATCCAATGCTGCTGAATTCTATCGAGACGAGGAAGGGAATTCAACGGAGAAGCTGTTTTGGTCTCAATATCTTGGACTAGAACATCTGGTATCCCTCAGCGACCAGCTGAAATAGTTGGTTGAGCTGCACAAGGCAGCCGAGCTAGCCATGAGGGACCTGATAGTCTGGCTATGGCCTTTGCTCGCTGCAAGATGTGGTGGGCGAAAATGGACGCCATCGAGCTGACGAAGGGGCCGCCGAAGGGCAAGGAGCACTGTACACCCGAGCGCTATTTTGCGGATGTCCTCGAGGGGTCTCCTATTGTAGCCACGCAGTGCGGGCAGGACATTATTTTTGAGTGAATACACTCGTATTTTGTCTTGTATGATGACAACAAATCCACTTTGTAATATATAATTTTTATTATGTTTTGATTGTTTCCTCCTGTGCGGCTGTGTTGTATGAAATCTGAGGGTTAACCAGTCGTTGGCTTCAGCCCTCGCGTAGGTAGTACGGAGGTGTTCGGGATGGAATCTAAACAATCTTGATCTAATTATATGGTCATTGAAGGAGTTGTTCAGCACAACAAACTAGGCAACCAGACTATACGGCTTGAACGCCCCCACTTAGCCATAGGAGTTTAGGCGCAACCCCTTGTATACGAACCAAAGTGCTGTCGGCGTCTGCTCAGGCAGTACCGATCCTTCGCGAAATGCGGAAAAATGTCCAATGATTTGAGACCTCCGAACAGCTAACTAGCTCTCGCCGCATCATGACAGTCAGTTTTCGGCTTCCTCTACTGAGGTGCTCATCCGATTTAGACCAGGACACAATCGCAGTAGTTCTCCCTTTACTACCCTAGCCGATGTAGCGAAACTATTGACCAAAGACATGATTCAGAGACAATGCATATAATGCTAAATTAGGGGTGATGAACTATACTTATAGAAAGTGTTCAGACTTTTGTTGCCGTAGTGTAAGGTGACATAAAGCCCCTGGCAAACATCAAACGTACCAAAGTGTACGGGTCCTACCTGATGGGGTTATCCATAGGGAATCTGAAAAAGAAAAGAGAGAAAGAAAACAGAAAAGACTTAAAGGTAAAAAGCTGGGGTCCTAAAGCTCCAGCTACACACTGTTTTCATTGTAATGTAATTACTATGTCAAGGCATATTGATACAAATAGTGCAAGAAGCAATAGGCTATTTAACATGCTGAAACCAGGGGAGAGCTGCATATGGGTCCTGGAAAACAGGTAGAGTTATCGTTAACGGAATCACCTAAAAAGTTCCCCATATGTCCGCGCTTCTCACCGTCTTGGTGTATTTATCCTACAAGAGGACCGATGATGAGACCCCCCGATGGGGCCTGTGGGATTGAGACCTGAAAGGAAAACAAGTAAAAGTGAAAGTATGTGTGTAACCGATGTCGGTTGAGCCGTGTCATGGATCACAAGTTGTCTGTGCCTCCGCCAATGCCCATGGAATTTTAAGTGCATAGTTATGTACGCGCGGCACGAATGCCACCACTTGATCGGGACAGAGACGGAGGCCGGATTGCTAGTCGAGCTCATGATGAGCCGAGCTCTCCTGCTGCAGAGTAGTTCGGACCCTCTTAAGGATGTCCGCGTGCTCGTCAGCCGAATGAAGGGTCTGCTTGAGAAGGCCGCTTTGTACTTCTGCTACTAGGGTAGTTGTGCACTCTTCTGTACGGAGAGAGCGTTCCGTATTGCCATTGACTGTTATAACGCCGCGTGGACCGGGCATCTTGAGCTTGAGATAAGCATAGTGTGGCACTGCGTTGAATCAAGAAAGCACAGTTCGTCCAAGCAGTGCATGATAGCCACTGCGGAATGGGATGATATCGAAGATTAACTCCTCACTTCGGAAGTTGTCTAGAGATCCGAAGACAACCTCTAATGTGATTGAGCCCATACAGCGGGCCTCTACACCTGGTATGACTCCTTTAAAGGTAGTCCTTGTAGGCTTGATCCTTGATGGGTTAATGCCCATTTTCCGCGCTTTATCCTGATAGAGCAGATTGAGGCTACTACCACCATCCATAAGGACGCGAGTCAGGTGAAACCCATCAATTATTGGGTCTAAGACTAGTGCGGCTGAGCCCCCATGACAGATACTGCTCGGGTGGTTCCGGCGATCAAAAGTGATCGGGCACGATGACCATGGGTTGAATTTTGGGGAGACTGGCTCTATCGCGTAGACGTCCCTAAGCGCACGCTTGCGCTCCCTCTTGGGATGTGGGTGGCATATATCATGTTCACCGTTTTGACCTGAGGGGAAACTTCTTCTGTCCCCTTGTGTTCGGCTGCCGTGGCTCTTCGTCGCCGTCCTCGCTTTGCGATCATTTTTCCCTGTTCTCGGCATTTAATTTGCTGGCCTGTTTGAAAACCCAGCATTCTCTATTTGTATGATCAGGAGGCTTGTCGGGGGTGCCGTGAATATGGCATGGACGATCAAGTATGTGGTCCAAGCTGGATGGCCCCGAATTGTTCTTTTGGAACGACTTCTTCTACTGACCGGACTTAGAGCCACTGAATCCGGCATTGACCGCCGTATCCTCGGTGTTGTCACCGCTATTTCGGCGCTTGTATCTATTGCGTCGAGACTTGTCTTTGTTATTTTTAACTTCAGGGGTGCCGGCGTCGCTTGCATTGTTTTTGCTACGGGCCAACCAACTGCCCTCGCCCGCATAAAAGCGGGTCATTAGTGCCGTGAGGGCCGCCATGGATTTTGGCTTTTCTTAGCCGAGGTGGCGTGCGATCCATTTGTCGCGAATGTTATGTTTGAAAGCTGCTAGAGCTTCAGTGTCCAGACAGTCAACGATTTGGTTCTTTTTAGTTAGGAACCTTGTCCAGAATTTCCTGGCGGACTCTCCGGGATGCTAGACTATATGGCTTAAGTCATCAGCGTCCGGAGGTCGAACATATGTACCTTGGAAGATATCAAGGAAAGCCTCTTCCAAGTCCTCCCAACTGCCAATGAATTGTCAGGCAGGCTGTTTAGCCAATGCCGAGCGGGCCCCTTGAGTTTGAGAGGGAGATATTTGATGGCGTGGAGGTCATCTCCGCGTGCCATATGGATGTGGAGAATGAAGTCTTTGATCCACACCACGGGGTCCGTGGTCCCATCGTATGATTCTATGTTCACGGGCTTGAATCCTTTGGGGAATTCATGATCCAGGACCTCATCAGTGAAGCAATGAGGGTGTGCGGGGCCTCTGTATCGGGCCGTATCGTGATGCAGCTCTGATGAAGTCCGTCTGCGGTGTTTGGCCTACGCATGACTGGGTTTGTCACGTCCGAATAGGTGGCCGTTGTCACGTGTCGAGGTGCGTCCTAGCGATCCGTAGATTGATCTGGTAGGTCCTGCTTTATTGTTCAGGTTCTGCTGGAGGTCATATGTATGGCCGTGGGCAAATTTACCTTTGCCTAAGTGACGAGGCGGGGCGGGCTGGTGTTCGGCATGGGTTGCCATTTTGTCCCGGCCACGCGGTGGCCGGTCAGCCGCATTGTACGATGGTGGTATATACTCCGGCGCCTCCTCGTCAAACTGAGGTAGAAATTTATGCTTTGGGTAGCTTTTGGTTGGGCGCTTGAGGCCGTATTCTTCGGCTACTAGGACATCAGTCCATTTATCATTGAGAAGATTGTGACAACCCGAGACCGTTGCGCCAGGTGTCTTCCAGTTATTCATGTTGTTTCCTTGTCTTTTGCTTGCGTGTTGCATTTCATCATGTCATCATGTGCATTGTATCATCATGTTTTCAAACTTGCATCCGTCCGGGTTTTTCCCCGGTTCCGTTCGTTGTCCGCTCTGAGCCCAGCCACACTTGCACGCGCCCGCGGCACGCCCGAAATATTATTTTATAAGTGGCCGGCAAATGTTCTCGGAATGGGTTGAAAGTTGGCATGCGGTGTTATTTTAGTGTAGGTAGGCCGCCTGCCAAATTTCATCGCGTTTGGAGTCCGTTTGATGCCCCAACGTATAACGATAGTGGCACTGCTGCTGGTCTAACGTCGGACGTTTTCGGTCTCTGAAAACTGCTGCCTGGCCCTCTCTCTCTCTTCTCAGCCTGAGACCTCTCCTACACAACCTAGGTCCAGCCTACCCCACTTTGCACAGTGCATCGACCCCTCGCGCGTGTCCGAGACTCCCCCGAACCCGAACCCGGTAGTCGTCATCGTTGGATTCGGTTCGTCCCCAAACATCCCTAAAACGTCGTCAGTTTATTATTTGGGCTTCCTAACCTTTTATTTCGGACCGTACGATTATAATCGGAGGGACCAAATAGTCCCACCCTTGACCACCTACTTTAAATATCTGTCCAAACCCTAGTTCTAGGAGAGCTGTCTCATCCTCCTCATTCCGCCGCCGCCACCCACTCAAAATCTCTCGGGATCCTTCCCCCAATCCCTTTGTCCCACCGATCCACCAGTCAGCGTGCCCCTCCAGTCCCCCGCTCTCCATCACCGCAGGCCACCCAGTGCCCGAGCGCCACCTCCTCTGCTCCCGCAACAGAGTCCCCGACCTCGCTCGTCGGCGGCCAGCCCGGCCAGCATCCAGCCACCTGCAGGAGGAAAATAACCATAGCTCCAAACTTAATAAACTTTATATGTAAATGGGGTAGAAAAATGCATAGTTTAACATGGTGGCATCTCTTTGCATGTTGAACAACTCTAAAATATGGTTTAGGGCAGAACAGGACCAAACCTAATATATGCACATGAGGAGTTTCCGGATTTGTTGTCTGTTGTTCCGGCCTCATTTAAACTTGCCTAGATAGGTAGTTTTCTTTTGCTTCACCTCTTGCCATGCTAACCAACGTTTAATATTGTTGAGTATATAAACGGGAGAGAACTAAATAAGTCATGTGGTGTTTTCTTCAATATGCAACTCCGTTGCATATTGAGCTCCACTTAATTTGTAGTGTTGTTTGTTGCACTTTGCCATGCCATGCTTCATTAAACCGGACATGCATCATACTTGGCTGTGCATCATGCCATGTTTATGTGATGGTTGTTTACTATGTTGTTTGCTCCTTTCCGGTGTTGCTTCTTCGGGTTGGTTCCGATAACGTCGCGTTTGTGAGGATCTGTTCGACTATGTCCGTTTGTCATCTTCATGGACTCATTCTTCTTCCTTGCGGGATCTCAGGCAAGATGACCATACCCTCGAAATCACTTCTATCTTTGCTTGCTAGTTGCTCGCTCTATTGCTGTGCTGCGATACCTACCACTTGCTATATCGTGCCTCCCATATCGCCATGTCAAACCTCTAACCCACCTTGTCCTAGCAAACCATTGTTTGGCTAGGTTACCGCTTTGCTCAACCCCTCTTATAGCGTTGTTAGTTGCAGGTGAAGATGGAGTTTGTTCCATGTTGGAACATGGATATTTGTTGGGATATCACAATATCTCTTATTTAATTAATGCATCTATATACTTGGTAAAGGGTGGAAGGCTCGGCCTTATGCCTGGTGTTTTGTTCCACTCTTGTCGCCCTAGTTTCCGTCATACCGGTGTTATGTTCCTTGATTTTGCATTCCTTACACGGTAGGGTGTTATGGGAACCCCTTGACAGTTCGCTTCGAATAAAACTCCTCCAGCAAGGCCCAACCTTGGTTTTACCATTTGCCTCACCACCACCTACCCTTCCCTCGGGTCGGCCAACCCGAGGGTCATCTTTATTTTAAGCCCCCCGGGCCAGTGCTTCTCTAAGTGTTGGTCTGAACCGAGTAGACTGCGGGGCCACCTCGGGGAAACTTGAGGTTTGGTTTTACTCGTAGGATGTCTTATCTGGTGTTGCCCTGAGAACGAGATATGTGCAGCTCCTATCGGGATGTCGGCGCATCGGGCGGTCTTGGTGGTCTTGTTTTACCATTGTTGAAATGTCTTGTAACCGGGATTCCGAGACTGATCGGGTCTTCCTGGGAGAAGGAATATCCTTCGTTGACCATGAGAGCATGTGATGGGCTAAGTTGGGACACCCCTATAGGGTTTTGAACTTTCGAAAGTCGTGCCCGCGGTTATGGGCAGATGGGAATTTGTTAATGTCCGGTTGTAGAGAACTTCACACTTGACTTAATTAAAATGCATCAACCGCGTGTGTAACCATGATGGTCTCTTCTCAGCGGAGTCCAGGAAGTGAACACGGTTCTTGTGTTATGCTTGAACGTAAGTAGTTTCAACATCACTTCTTGATCACTTCTAGTTTACGACTGTGCTTTTCTTCTCTTCTCGCTCTCATTTGCGTAAGTTAGCCAGCATACATGCTAGTGCTTGCTGCAGCTCCACCTCACTACCTTTTCCTACCCATAAGCTTAAATAGTCTTGATCTCACGGGTGTGAGATTGCTGAGTCCCCGTGACCCACAGTTTACTTCCAAAACCAGTTGTAGGTGCCGATGATACCGTGCAGATGACGCAACCGATCTCAAGGAGGAGCTCGATGAAGATCGTGTTTGTTGTATTGTTTCATTTCCAGTTGATCAGTAGTGGAGCCCAGTCGGGGTGATCGGGGATCTTATGCATTTGGGGTTGTCTTTATTTTGGTTCTGTAGTCGGACCTTGATTGTATTCTGGATGATGTAATGTTATATTCATGTATTGTGTGAAGTGGTGATTGTGAGCCAACTCTTTATCCCTTTCTTATTCAGTACATGGGATGTGTAAAGATTACCCCTCTTGCGACATGCCTACAATGCGGTTATGCCTCCAAGTCATGCTCCGACACGTGGGAGATATAGCCACATCGTGGGTGTTACAAGTTCGTATCAGAGCCTTCCCCGACTTAGGAGCCCCCTGCTTGATCGAATTGCTGGTGTTGTTGAGTCTAGAAAAATGTTTTGAGTCTTATAGGATTATATATACCGGAGAGTAGGATTCTTTTTACTCCTCGGTCCCTTCGTCGCTCTGGTGAGGCCTCCTGACGTAGAGTTTTAACTCTTCTCTCCTTAAATTTCACGAATTTTTTAGGATCACGCGGGTATCTTGGAATCGTTCCGATGGTTTTGTGACGAGAACATTGTTCTTGGTGCCTCCTAACATTTAGGGGTTGTGGCAGTGTCCCGGGGAGTTGAGCTCCGAGGTGTTGTCGTCACAATTTTATTGTTGCAGTTCTGGAATACCTGAGTTCGCCGACATTGAAAATCTCTTTTATGCAGTTGTTGGTGAGATAACCTCGACGCCACCCAGTACTGGGGCGGGAGTTCGGGAGTATTGCCATAACTCGTATAACGGATGCTTTTTGAAGGTTGAGGTAAATGATTTCTGAAGGTTTCTTGGTTATGTGTTGAAGGATGGATATAGCTAGATGTAGGATTTGCTAGTTTTGGGTGAGATATTATGCTTCCCCTGTATCCCCAACACCTGATTGCATAACCAGAAAGTTTCGGGAGTTTATAAGTGGGAATTCAAGTAGCTCCTAGGATATCTTTCCGACAGATGCATGATATTTGATTGGGGTTCGACTTCTAGTGGTCCGCCTATCCATGATTGGTTTTACAGTGGTATCGTTGTGTCTTAAAGAGTCCTTGGCTATGCTGACTCGGGGATGCTTCGTATGTCATGTGCACTGCCTTGTACATGATGGTGCTGTATGATCGAGCCCGTGTGGGCCCCACCACGAAAACTTCGGACGAAATCTCTATCATATGTTTGTTCCGGCTTATTTTGCAAGCCAATCCTTTGTTTTGCAAGTCAAATGTTGTTTCCATATCTTTGCTAAGTGGTGTTCTCATATTCCTATGCGAATACAAATCCTTCTTGATCTTTGAGGTTGCCATCTCAATTTCTTTTGAACCGGTGTGTCTCTCTTTAAGTGGATCCGATCATTTCAACATCCGCAAGATCAACTCAAGTCTTCGCAATGTTGTTTGTTTCATCCGTCTCCAAGTTGTCTTTGTTTTACCGCCCTCCCACCCTTTTTATTCAAGGATTCAGATCTCTTAATCATGTATCGTTTTATTTGTGAGAAATCCCTCCAGTCTTTTCTTTCAATGTTTTACCTGGTGTTTCTTATGAAGATTCTAACGGAACTTCAAGTTCACCATTCTTCGTTCCCTTTATTCTCCGATGGATTCAATTCAAGATTTTGGTGTTGATCATATCCCTTTTCCTCGTTTCAAATGCTTTCTCATGCCGGTGCACCTCTTAATCATCCACTCCTTGCTATTTATTTGTTTCGGAGTGCTGAAGATATCTTAGAAGGCTTGTCTGGTCATTCAAGATCCGTTCAACCTATTTCGAGGTTGTTATCTCATTCAAGCCATTTAATTCAACCGGTGCTATCTCCTTTTCAAGTAATTGTTCAACAGTGTTTCTTTTGAGTGGGCCCTAACCCACAGGTCTTTTCCCGGGATCTTAGTTGACTCTTCTAATTTTACCGGAGCTATTCTCAAGTCTTTCAAAGTTTGACGTAAGAATGATTAATCATCAGTCAAATGTCTTTCTCCAAGATCTTTCAAATTCTTTCATCGTTGGCTCAACCTTTCTATTCGTCATCCCGGAGTATCTCAACAATTCATGGTGGTTTTTCTCATCATCATTCTCTGCATTTGAAGACCGAAGAAGATATTTCCTCCAAATCTTATCCGTTCTCTCAAAGATTTGGGATTCTAGCTTGATGCCTTCCTCTCATAATTTAGTTTCGATTGTGAGAATTCTTTTCACTCATCCAAAGCTTCGTGAGTCTTTTCAGTTTGATTCTCTGGAGGCCATCATTTCTGAAGATTTATTCATTCTCAGCTTTCAGCTCTCGTTCTCGAAATCTTACTGGTGATTCATCCCTTTACTTCAATTGCTTTTCAATTCTTACGATGGTTCGTTCAAGATTTCTCTTCCTTCATTATCATATCATTTCTTTCGCTCTTTCCAATCCTACCGGTTGTTCATTGAAGATTTTCTGAAGCTCGCGCTATATCTCTCCAATCTTTTCAAGAACAATAAGTAGTATGTCAAATCCGTTGCTCATCATCAATTTAAATTGGTGAAGGATGCGCATAACATAATTCTTATTCTTCTTCCACCCAAGTGATTAATTCTTTCCTTCGGAGTTTGTCCATGATGAGGAAATTCTTAGTTTCAAGTTGTTCATCTTTTTTTTTCCGAGTTCCAAGTTTTCTCGGTCATATCATCACGAAGCTCCATCTAATCATTGCGAGGCTTCAGTCTTATTCTTTCCATCCTTCACTTCTTTTGATCATTCTTTTATTACCGGAGTTCTTCATGGAGGTTACATGATGATTCATCAACGATTTAATTATTTCTCGAAGTGCTCATCAAGATTCTTTTCAGAGGAGATCAAGTTTTCTTCATCTTGCAATTCGAAGTGCAATTCTTTCATATCTCATCTTTTGAGGTGGTGTTATGTCATTGTTGATAATTCCCCTTCATTTTTCATGGATCACAATTTTTTCAAGAGTGACATATTTAAATCCATCATTTTCTCTTTGCTCATGTCATTTTTTAAACCCATCAATTTCTTCGAGCATGAGCTCTTCTCATGACATCAACCTCTTTGTTGGAGTTATCTTGGGCTATTTTTCACCTAAAGCTTTCTCTAAGGAATGTTGATAATTGTGGTGCCTATCAATGACCCAAGATCTTCATTTATCCTCCCGGTGAAATAAGTTTCTCGTCTCCTAGTTGATATCAATGCAATCTATTGGTTCCGTTAGTGGCAGAATTTCACCTCATAGTTTTGAGATGTTCTCCATTAGCCCACTACAAGCTTACTCTTTTCGTTGTTGGTTTTCCAACAACTTCGTTCGACCCTTTTCCTAAGGATGCCTTTTTCAAGCTTAATTGTGGCAGAAGCTAGCATTTTCTTCTCCATTCTTTTCTTTCAATTATCTATCTTCTATTCTTTCTCCTGGAGGCTTTGTGATGTTGCTCTCTTCAACCCATCTTCTTGTTTTCTCAGGATCGTGTTCTTTTCGTGCTTATCCATTTATCCGGAGTGTTGTGTCCTCTGCTCATGTCCTTTTCGTCCTATCAAGTCTTGCATCTCTTTTCAACCGGAGTGCTCTCTGAAATCTTTCTTACCCCTTGTGCCATTCTTTCAATAGTTCCGGAGGTAGTGTGTTGTTGATTTCATCAAGTATCTTCTCATCTTGTCAAGCTCATCTTCAATTCCTTCCATTATATTTGGAGTGCTGTCCAAATTATATCATTCTTATTCCTTCTCTATCTTGTTTTAATAGGAGTGTGGTGTCTATCATTCCTCTTCTAACCGGAGTCTCATCCAAGTGCTTTCATTTTTGCCAAGTTCATATTCTATGCCTCCCATTTCTAATCGGAGTGTTGTCGTAATTGATCTTTATCGTTCCTTGTACAACTCGTTTCTACCGGAGTGCTTGCATGTACTTCTTGTCCATTGCAACCCTTTTCTTATGTCTTTCTACCTACAAGGTTCTAGTAATTTTCCTTCTTCCTCTTTTCTAACGAGTGTTTTCAACTTTGTCCATCTTCGTTGTATTCTTTCTTTCAGTTTGTTCAACCTCGCAAAGGTTCTTTGATTTCACTCATTTGTCAAAGAAGCAACTTAGTTTTACCTCTTCTCTTCCTCTTTCGTTTCCCTCCGGTGCCATCCTAGATCTCGGGACGAGATCCTCTCATAGTCATGGAGTGTTGTGATGCCCCGAGACCGTTGCGCCAGGTGTCTTCCAGTTATTTGTGTTGTTCCCTTGTCTTTCGCTTGCGTCTTGCATTTCATCATGTCATCATGTGCATTGTATCATCATGTTTTCAAACTTGCATCCGTCCGGGTTTTTCCCCCAGTTCTGTCCGTTGTCTGTTCTCAGCCCAGCCACAATTGCATGCGCCCACGGCACGTCCGAAATATTAATTTATAAGTGGCCAGAAAATGTTCTCGGAATGGGTTGAAAGTTGGCGTGCGGTCTTATTTTAGTGTTGGTAGACCGCCTGTCAAATTTCATCGCGATCAGAGTCCGTTTGATGTCCCAACGTATAACTATAGCGGCACCGCTGCCGGTCTAACGTCGGACGTTTTCGGTCTCCGAAAACAGCTGCCAGACCCTCTCTCTCTCTTCTCAGCCTGAGACCTCTCCTACACAGCCTAGGGCCAGCCTACCCCTCTTTGCTCAGTGCATCGACCCCTCGCGCGTGTCGGAGACTCCCCCGAACCCGAACCCGGTAGTCGTCACCATTGGATTCGGTTTGTCCCCAAACATCCCTAAAACATCGTCAGTTTATTATTTGGTCTTCCTAACCTTTTATTTCAGATCGTCCGATTTTAATCGGAGGGACCAAATAGTCCCACCCTTGACCACCTACTTTAAATATCTGTCCGAACCCTAGTTCTAGGAGAGTTGTCCCATCCTCCTCATTCCGCCGCCGCCACCCACTCAAAATCTCTCAGGATCCTTCCCCCAATCCCTTTGTCCCACCAATCCACCAGTCAGCGCGCCTTTCCTATCCCCCGCTCTCCATCACCGCAGGCCACCCAGTGCCCGAGCGCCACCTCCTCTGCTCCCGCACCCGAGTCCCCGAGCATCCGGCCACCTGCAGGAAGACCCTGTCGCCCCTATCCTTCCCTTCCTTGCCTCGTTTCTCCCTCACCCCGCTGCCTTGGCTACTTCACATATCCGAGCCGTGGCCATCAGCTTGCCTCTGCCCGGAGCAATTCGTCCCCGATTTCCCTTGCCCGGATCCAGCCGTCGTCGATCGCCTCGTCCGCAGACGCAGCCCGAGCGCCTCCTCTTCCTCGACGTTGAGCACGAGCTCGACCACGCCCCGTCTTCCTCCTTCTAGCGCGGATCCAGGAGGCTCGACGCCTAGCCGCTCGCCTGCATCGCCCTGTTGCTGCGCCTGCATCGCCCCGTTGCCGCGTCTGCACCGCCCGGAGCCGTTGCCTTCCACTGTCGCCCTTGCCTCGGATCCGGCCAGTTCCCGTGGCCCCTTGCCCCGCCAAGTTCCTCTGCTGATTCTCTGCTTCACGCCGCTGCCTCCCCTGTGTCCAGAGGAGGACGAACACCTCCAGACACTGCTTCTCGTTCTATCCAGGAACAAGGACGAACACGCGCCCGCTCCCGTTGACCGCGACGCACAGGCCCAGCGCTCCCCTGCTTCGATCGGCCTACGAGGCCCAGCCCCGCAGTCCCAAGCCGGCTCCTCTGTAGATGGACCAAAGCCCATGGTGAGACAGCCCAGCGCCCTACAGATTCAGCCCAGTAGTGTTTTTTTAGTGTGTGCGATTTTAGCTATTATCCGCAGGATTACAGTTTTACAGAAAAGCCCTCATACTTCATTCATTTAATAACTCACAAACCGTGCATCATATGTAAAAACTCCAAATATGAAAAATGCTTAGAATTTTGTGTAGGTCCATAATATGCCACTTCCATCTGTGTTTAAAATGTTTAATGTGTTGTTTGTGTTTATTTTGCCTAATGCCATGTTAAAATGATTTAATTCATAACTAAATAACCGTAGCTCCAAACTTAATAAACTTTATATGTAAATGGGGTAGAAAAATGCATAGTTTAACATGGTGGCATATCTTAGCATGTTGAAAAACTCTAAAATATGGTTTAGGGAAGAATAGGACCAAACCTAATATATGCACATGAGGAGTTTTCGGATTTGTTGTTTGTTGTTCCGGCCTCATTTAAACTTGCCTAGATAGGTAGTTTTCTTTTGCTTCACCTCATGCCATGCTAACCAACATTTAATATTGTTGAGTATATAAACGGGAGAGAACTAAATAAGTCATGTGGTGTTTTCTTCAATATGCAACGTTGCATATTGAGCTCCACTTAATTTGTAGTGTTGTTTGTTGCACTTTACCATGCCATGCTTCATTAAACCGGACATGCATCATACTTGCTTGTGCATCATGCCATGTTTATGTGATGGTTGTTTACTCCTTTCCGGTGTTGCTTCTTTGGGTTGGTTCTGATAACGCCGCGTTTGTGAGGATCTGTTCGACTACGTCCATTTGTCTTCTTCATGGACTCGTTCTTCTTCCTTGCAGGATCTCAGGGCAAGATGACCATACCCTCGAAATCACTTCTATCTTTGCTTGCTAGTTGCTCGCTCTATTACTGTGCTTCGATACCTACCACTTGCTATATCGTGCCTCCCATATCGCCATGTTAAACCTCTAACGCACCTTGTCCTAGCAAACCATTGTTTTGCTATGTTACCGCTTTGCTTAGCCCCTCTTATAGCGTTGTTAGTTGCAGGTGAAGATGGAGTTTGTTCCAGTTGGAACATGGATATTTGTTGGGATATCACAGTATCTCTTATTTAATTAATGCATCTATATACTTGGTAAAGGGTGGAAGGCTCGGCCTTATGCCTGGTGTTTAATTCCACTCTTGCCGCCCTAGTTTCTGTCATACCGGTGTTATCTTCCTTGATTTTGCGTTCCTTACATGGTTGGGTGTTATGGGAACCCCTTGACAGTTCGCTTTGAATAAAATTCCTCCAGCAAGGCCCAACCTTAGTTTTACCATTTGCCTCACCACCACCTACCTTCCCTCGGGTCGGCCAACCCGAGGGTCATCTTTATTTTAAGCCCCTCGGGCCATTGCTTGTCTAAGTGTTGGTCCGAACCGAGTAGACTGCGGGGCCACCTCGGGGAAACTTGAGGTTTGGTTTTACTCGTAGGATGTCCCATCCGGTGTTGCCCTGAGAACGAGATGTGCGCAGCTCCTATCGGGATGTCGGCGCATCGGGCGGTCTTGTTGGTCTTGTTTTATCATTGTCGAAATGTCTTGTAACCGGGATTCCGAGACTGATCGGGTCTTCCTGGGAGAAGGAATATCCTTCGTTGACCATGAGAGCTTGTGGTGGGCTAAGTTGGGACACCCTGAAGGGTTTTGAACTTTTGAAAGTCGTGCCCGCGATTATGGGCAGATGAGAATTTTTTAATGTCCGGTTGTAGAGAACTTGATACTTGACTTAATTAAAATGCATCAACCGTGTGTGTAGCCGTGATGGTCTCTTCTCGGCGGAGTCTGGGAAGTGAACACGGTTCTTGTGTTATGCTTGAACGTAAGTAGTTTCAGGATCACATCTTGATCACTTCTACTTTATGACCGTGCTTTGCTTCTCTTCTGCTCTCATTTGGTAAGTTAGCCAGCATACATGCTAGTGCTTGCTGCAGCTCCACCTCACTACCTTTTCCTACCCATAAGCTTAAATAGTCTTGATCTCGCGGGTGTGAGATTGCTGAGTCCCCATGACTCATAGTTTACTTCCAAAGCCAGTTGTAGGTGCTGATGACGTGCAGATGACGCAACCAAGCTCAAGGAGGAGCTCGATGAAGATCGTGTTCATTGTATTGTTTCATTTCCAGTTGACCAGTAGTGGAGCCCACTCGGGGCGATCGGGGATCTTATGCATTTGGGGTTGTCTTTATTTTGGTTCCGTAGTCGGACCTTGATTGTATTCTGGATAATGTAATGCTATATTCATGTATTGTGTGAAGTGGCGATTGTAAGCCAACTCTTTATCCCTTTCTTATTCAGTACATGGGATGTGTAAAGATTACCCATCTTGCGACATGCCTACAGTGCAGTTATGCCTCTAGGTCGTGCTCCGACACGTGGGAGATATAGCCGCATCATGGGTGTTACAAAGATCCTAGTCAGCTTGAAGCTGCTGCTGCTTCTTTTTGTGGCTCCTTGTAGTGGCTATTAGCTGGCGCTTGAAGCACTCCTGCTCAAGAGGTTCCTCGAGCACGATGAAATCCTCGGTGCCAAGGCTCACCTCATCCTCGAAAAGCGGAAGGTAACTGTCGTCCTCCGAATCTTTGTGCATGGCCTGTTTAACAGGGCTAATCTGTGCATCTTCCCGTTCGTCTTGTTCGTTTGTTGTGTCGACGGGGTCTTCGTTGTCTTTGGCACCTTCCGGAGTGTCATCTTCTCCTATGCCGATGTTGCTATCTTTACTGCGACGTGACTTAGAGAGGCACCGCTAACGCCGACACTTGGACTATATTTTGGAAGGTTTATCCCCAGCTGGGTCTTCCTTGTCGTCGCCGCTGTTTTCCTTTGGTGCATCCACCATGTATACGTCATACGAGGAAGTGGCCGTCCAGCGTCCGATGAACGGCGCGTTCTGTTCTTCTTCTTTTCTGGCATCGTCGTCCATACTGTCGACGTCCTCAGAGTCATAATCAAGTTCGTCGGTCAAATCCTTGACCATGGCTATAAAGTGGGTGGCGGGTGGGAAGCGAAACTCTCCATCGTCAGCCCCTAGTTAGAGCCGGATATAGTTCAGTTGCGATTCCACCGCTAAGGACATACTTTTTAATGAGTTTAGCACATCGCTTAGAGGCGAGTGATGGAAGATGTCTGCGGCGCTGAATTCGAAGATCGATAAACGATCAAGCTCGGTGTCCGCGGTCTAATGTGGTTCGGAACCTGCAGCCGGAGATGAGTCCAGTGTTCTGGTGGCATTGGCATCGAGTGAGACCAGGTCCATGTGCATCTCCTACACCGTGGAATCTGCAGCCTCCGTGGTGGGGTTAATCCTGCCATCTTTGGATGGTGCGGCCTGCTCCGCTCTAGGGCCAGAGCGGTTACAGGAGCGATCTCCTGGATGCGGCCCGATGACAGATTTAAGTCATGATCATCAGGGTGATCGGCAGCAGCTACCGCGGTATCGAATCCGGTGAAGATCAAGTCTCCACGGATGTCCGCGTCGTAGTTCAAGCTCCCGAATCTGACCTGATGGCTAGGGGCGTAGCTTTCGATCTGCTCCAGATGGCCAAACGAGTTGGCCCGCACTGCGAAGTTGCTGAACACAAAGATCTGTCCGGGGAGGAAAGTTTCTCCGCAGACAGCGCCATTATTGACGATTGAACGGGCCATCAAACCTTTCAGCGGCAGCACAGAGGAAATCTCAATGAAAGCACCAATGTCGGTGTCAAAACCGGCGAATCTCGGGTAGGGGGTCCCGAACTGTGCGTCTAAGGTTGATGGTAACAGGAGATAGGGGACACGATGTTTACCCAGGTTCATGCCCTCTCTATGGAGGTAATACCCTACTTCGTGCTTGATTGATCTTGATGAATATGAGTGTTACAAGAGTTGATCTACCACGAGATCGTAATAGCTAAACCCTAGAAGTCTATCATGTATGACTATGGTATTGAGTATCCCCAATCCGGACTAAGTCCTCTGGTTTTTATAGACACCGGGGGGATCTAGGGTTACATAGAGTCGGTTACATAATATGGAATCTTGATAGTTGTTCGCCAAGCTTGTCTACCATGCCATGGAGAGTCCTATCCGGACACGGGTGTAGTCTTCGGTCTTCGTATCTTTACAGCCCATTAGTCCGGCCCATAGACAACAGGCCGGACGTCTGAGGACCCCTTAGTCCAGGACTCCCTCAGCGATCTTCATGGCCGGTACACAGTCAGCGCAACATTCTGCAACCGTAGTAGCAATGATCTCCGGTTTAGCAGCAGCGACGGCAACTGGGGCAGGAGGCCCTGCGCCACCATCGGCTTAGGTTTTTTCCAATTTGTTCGACGCTTTGGCAACACTGCTGGCGGCTGAAGTTAACGCGACGAATCAGGATCAGCCTAATGCAGAAGTCACGAAAGTAAAGGATCAGATAGCTCAAGCCAAGGCAAATCTGGCAGCCGAGAACACCAGGATGGCTGGAAAGCGGGCCGAGTTGGATGCACAGGCTTATCGGCATCAAATTATGTAATGAGTAGAAGGTACTGGTCCCACCTACCTCCGGTTTATGAGCCGAGGAATCTCTTTAACACGCAGGGAGCAGGAACCAACAATCAACCAGGGGTAAACCGCGTAGAAGCACATGAAACGGCGGCACCGGTTCAGCCACGTACAGTATATTCGCCTTGTCAGAATATCCCGTCATAGCATGTGTCAACGCCTCCGGGTCATTACTCCAACCCCCTGGATAACATAGTCGACGCCGCTTCACGCTTGGCAGCCCTCCCAGTCGAGAGTGAGTCTCCCATAGCGGTTGAGACGCGAGGGGCTAGGGAGCTCCTTCAGACAGCTTTGACTCAGCAGCAGGCGTATTCATACAGTCGCGAGAGGATTCATTCCACCCCCCGCCCAAGCCAGAGTTACAATAGGAAATTAGATGAACCGGCCGTGTCAAGCAGTGCGTAGGGCCGTAACCCGCCTCGGGGACATAATCCGTCCGGTAGTGGTACTAATGCTCAGGAATTGGTGGATCAGGGCCGAGCGCGTCGAGAAACCGAGTTAGCGCGCAGTACGCGGCCCGTCAGCTTAATCCGGTTCGTCCAACAACTTCGGTGGAGCCAGGAGTTACCTCCAGCTCTTTGGGGGTGCCGTGTCTCGTCCCGGCTCTACGTAATGTACGGCTGCCCAAGGATTTCAAAGGACCCCGCAAAGTGCCCAACTATACTGCCGATTTACCCCCCGAGTCATGGATCGAAAGCTATGATGTTGGAAGGAACAGCTCACACTTGGCTAAAGGGTTTGCCAGCTAACTCCATTGGGTCGTGGGCTGTGTTAAAGGCCCGGTTTATCCAGAATTTCAAGGACACATGCAAGAATCCCATGTCAATTGTAGACTTAGCCGCATGTGTCCAAGAAGAAGGTGAATCGACAACCCATTGGGTGCGCCGGGTTTCAGAAATCTTGCATTCTTCGGACCGCATCAATGCTGATAAATCAGTTTTAACGCTGGAGTGAAATTGTCGGTTCATGCCTTTGAAGCTGAAATTGGGATTGCTCAAGCGTCACTGCAATGACATGGGAACACTCATGGAAGCCCTGGTTAAATATGCCGACTCTGGTAGTTCCAATGACCCCGAGTCTGATGATGAAAAGCCGGGGAAGGGAAAGAAGAGTGGCAGTAACAAGGGGCAGCAGCATAACCCGATGGGTCATGGAAACAACGGTAAGCGTAAAGCGGATAATAGTGTTGAATTTGTGGCTAACACCAACACGCAGAATAATAATCAGCGGCGTAAGGGTAAACCGCCCCCGCGAAGTGGAGGATCAGGTATCAATCTAGGGCGCCTATTAAACCATCCATGTCCAAGGCACGGGACGCAAGAGAGACCAGCCATGCACCTTTGGAAGGATTGCTTTATAATGCGGGAGTTCAAAAACTCAGATCTTTTCCAATACGATCATGGACCTCCCGGCGGTTCAGGAGGCGGTTCTCATGGGCTGGGTTATGGTGGAGGACGTTCCGGTTTAGGGTTTCAAGGCAATCAAAGCGGACATGGCAATCAGGGCAGTCAGGGCAACCAGGGTGGTTATAATCATCAGGGGAGTCAGCAGCAGTAATCGGGTTACTAGAGCAATTAGTGGGCAGTATCATGTCTTCACCACTAGCTTATGCAAGCGCGAGTAGAAGCTTCATAAGAGGGAAGTAAACTCCGTTGAACCGGCAGTGCCCCGTTATCTGCGCTGGTCTAAACAACCCATTTTCTGGAGTCGAGAGGATCATCCACCCTGGGTTGATAATCCAGGTCATCTCGCATTGGTGGTGGCACCTCAGGTTGGAGGATATAAATTTACCAAGGTGCTCATGGATGGAGGGAGCAGTATCAATATCCTTTATTATGAAACCTTCTGTCGCATGGGGTTGACAGATAAAAATCTTAAACCGTCGAACACTGTTTTCCATGGTGTGGTACCTGGTAAATCGGCATATCCAATCGATAAGATAGCTCTGGAGGTTGCTTTTGGAGATGATCATGATTCGAGATCAGAGACATTGACGTTTGAAGTGGTGAAAATCAAGAGCCCATATCATGCCCTGTTTGGACGGCTGGCTTATGCTAAGTTCATGGCAAGGCCCTGTTATGTTTATCTGCAGCTCAAGATGTCGGGTCATAAGGGGACCATCATGGTACATGGGAGTCGTGGGATTGCTTTGGAATGTGAGGAAGGTGATGCGGCTTATGCTGAGTCGGTTTGTGCAACAGAGGAGTTGAAGTTCTACAAGGACAATGTTGATCCGACAGATATGACGTCTTTGAAAGAACCAACTATAGAGCATGATCCGGCCTTGAAGTTTAAATCGGCTGAGGAGATGAAGCTGGATGACTTTGTTCCTGGCGATTCATCCAAGCAATTCAGCATCAGCGCTAACCTGGATCCGAAATAGGAAGGCGCGCTCATTGAGTTCATCCATGAGAACCGAGACATCTTTGCATGGAAACCTTCTGACCTGCCAGGTGTACCGAGGGAACTCGCTGATCACACTCTTAATATTGATCCTAAGTTTAAACCGGTCAGGCAGTTTCTCCGTCGCTTCAATGAAGAAAGGCGTAAGGCTATTGGTGAGGAGGTAGCCCGGCTCTTGGCAGCAGGGTTTATTGTGGAGGTTTTTCAACCTGAGTGGTTAGCTAACCCAGTGCTAGTGCTTAAGAAGAACGACACTTGGCAGATGTCTGTGGACTACACAGATTTGAATAAGGCTTGTCCAGCGGATTCCTTTGCTCTCCTCGTATTGATCAAATCATTGATGCTACGGCGGGCTGTGAATGTTTGAGCTTTGTGGATGCTTATTCTGGTTATCATCAGATCAAAATGGCAGTTAAGTACCAGGAGAAGACATCTTTTATAACTCCCTTTGGAGCCTTCTGGTATGTATCTATGCCTTTTGGGCTTAAGACTGCCCAGGCGACTTATCAGCGTTGTGTGCAGAATTGTCTTCATGACCAGATTGGGCGCAATGTTCATGCTTATGTGGATGATATTGTGGTGAAGTCCAGAAAGGAGGTGACGTCGATAGTTGACTTGAAGGAAACCTTTGATAATCTTCGGGTCTATAAGATGATGCTTAATCCGTCCAAGTGTGTTTTTGGTGTTCTAGAAGGCAAGCTCTCGGGTTTTCTGGTGTCTAATAGGGGTATTGAAGCTAATCCGGAAAAGATCAAAGCTATTACGTCTCTGGCTAAACCGGCATGTATTAACGATGTTCAACGTCTGGCGGGCCGTATTGTAGCATTGAGCCGGTTTATCAGCCGTTTGGGAGAGAAAGCAATCCCTCTATATCAGATGATGAAGAAAACAGACAATTTTGTTTGGAGTGATGCTGCTAATGCGGCGTTTGAGGATTTGAAGAAGAAGTTAGCCGAGCCACCTGTTCTTGCTGCTCCGGTCGATAAAGAGCCGCTGTTGTTGTATGTGGCAGCTAATGCCCGGGCTGTCTGTGTGGCCATTGTGGTAGAATGTAAGGAGGCTGGCAAGGAATATCCGGTTCAACGGCCGGTTTATTATATCAGTGAGGTGCTCATTGAGTTAAAACAGAGGTACCCACATTGGCAGAAACTGGTGTATGGAGTCTTCATGGCAAGCCGGAAGCTTAAGCAATATTTTCAAGGTCATCCCATCACTATGGTCAGCTCTGCCCCTTTGGGAGATATCATCCAAAACAGGGAAGCAACAGGCCGGGTTGCCAAGTGGGCTATTGAGCTTGGACCCCACGGGTTAAAATATATGCCTCGCACAGCGATTAAGTCCCAAGCACTTGTGGATTTTATCAATGACTGGACAGAGTTGCAGGCATCGGAATAAAAGCCGGATCATACGTATTGGACTATTCATTTTGATGGGTCCGGGCAATTGGAGGGATCGGTGGCTGGAGTCATGTTAACTTCCCCACGAGGTGATAAGTTTTGTTATGTTCTCCGTTTAATGTTCCCTTGCACTAACAATGCAGCTGAATATGAGGCTTTACTCCATGGTCTTCGAATGGCTAAGGAGATGAATCTAAGCCGGGTTAAGTGCTTTGGTGACTCAGACCTGGTGGCTCAGCAAGTATTTGGTACTTGGGATTCCAAGGGCCCACTCATGGCAGCGTATCGTTGAGAAGTAGATATTGTTGCAGGTCACTTCAAGGGTTATCAGGTTGACCATGTGGACCGGCGAGAGAATGAAGCGGCTGACACTTTAAGCTGTGTGGGTTCCCAACGTAAACCGGTTCCACCCAATGTTTTTCTGGATGTTTTGCATAACCATCGGTCAAGTTACCTAAGCAGGAGGACTTGGCTATTCCTGACCCGGAGGCTCAGTTAGTGGCAGCTCTTCAAGTTATCCCGGATTGGATGGTCCCATATTTGGCATATATGAACCGGGGCGAGTTACCGGAGGATGAAACTTTGGCCAGGCAGATAATCCGGCAATCCAAGTCAATGACCATTATCAATGGGGAATTGCATCATTGCAGCGTAACAGGGGCGTTTCAGCGTTTTGTGTCTCCTGAAGAAGGCTGTGAGATTTTGCGTGAGATCCATGAAGGAGATTGTGGTCACCATGCTGGTTCAAAATCCTTGGTAGCTAAGGCTTTTCGTCACAGCTTTTATTGGTTGACGGCTCATGCTGATGCTGACGACTTGGTAAAGAGGTGTGATGGTTGTCAAAAGTTTGCACGCCGCGCTCATGTTCCAGCTCAGGAATTGAGGATGATTCGAATCACTTGGCCGTTTGCAACTTGGGGGCTGGATATGGTTGGGCCCTTCATGTAACACCCTCGATGCGGCTATATCTCCCACGTGTCGAAGCACGACTTAGAGGCATAACCGCATTGAAAGCAATGTTGCAAGTGAGGTAATCTTCACACAACCCATGTAATACATAAGGGAAAGAGATACATAGCTGGCTTACAATCGCCACTTCACTCAAATACATGAATAAAGCATTACATCATCCAAATACAATCAAGGTCCGACTACGGAACCAAAATAAAAGAAGAACCCCAAATACGACACGGTCCCCGATCGACCCCAACTGGGCTCCACTACTGATCAACTAGAACGAAACCACACAACGGACAAAGTCTTCATCGAGCTCCTCCTGAGCTTGGTTGCGTCATCTGCACGGACTCATCGGCACCTGCAAGCTGGTTTTGGAAGTATCTGTGAGCCACGGGGACTCAGCAATCTCGCACCCTCGCGATCAAGACTATTTAAGCTTATGGGAAAGGTAAAGGTATGAGGTGGAGCTGCAGCAAGTGACTAGCATATATGGTGGCTAACATACGCAAATGAGAGCGAGAAGAGAAGGAAAAAGCACGGTCGAAAATCTATGATCAAGAAGTGATCCTAGAGCAACCTACGTCAAGCATAACTCCAACACCGTGTTCACTTCCCGGACTCTGCCGGAAAGAGACCATCACGGTAACACACGCGGATGATGTATTTTAATTAAGTTAAGGTTCAAGTTATCTACAACCAGACATTAACGAATTCCCATCTTCCCATAACCGCGGGCACGGCTTTCGAAAGTTCAAAACCCTGCAGGGGTGTCCCAACTTAGCCCATCACATGCTCTCACGGTCAACGAAGGAATAGACCTCCTCCCGAGACGTTCCGATCAGACTCGGTATCCCGGTACAACAAGACATTTCGACAAGGTAAAACTAAACCAACAACACCGCCCGAATGTGCCGACAAATCCCGATAGGAGCTGCACATATCTCTTTCTCAGGGCACACTCAGATTGTCTAAACTTCCGGTAGGCCAGCCTAGAGTTGCCCCTGGTGGCCATCGGTGGCTGACAGTTTGGACCAATACTCAGAGGAGCACTGGTCCGAGGGGGGTTAAAATAATGATGACCCTTGAGTCCGCGAAACCCAAGGGAAAAAGAGGCTAGGTGGCGAATGGTAAAACCAATGTTGGGCATTGCTGGAAGAGCTTTACTTAAGGCGAACTGTCAAGGGGTTCCCATAATAGCCCAACCGCGTAAGGAACGCAAAATCCGGGAACATAACACCGATATGACGGAAACTAGGGCGGCAAGAGTGGAACAAAACACCAGGCATAGGGCCGAGCCTTCCACCCTTTACCAAGTATATAGATGCATTAATATAACAAGATAATCTAATGATATCCCAACAAGTAAATAAATGTTCCAACAAGGAACGGCCTCCAATCTTCACCTGCAACTAGCAACACTATAAGAGGGGCTGAGCAAAGCGGTAACATAGCCATTCAATGGTTTGCTAGGACATGGTGGGTTAGAGGTTTGACATGGCAATTTGGGAGGCTTGAAAGCAAGTGGTAGGCATCGTAGCATTGGCATAGCAAAAGAGCGAGCATCTAGCAAAGCAAAGATAGTAGTGATTTCGAGGGTATGATCATCTTGCCTGAGATCCCGCAAGGAAGAAGAACGAGTACATGAAGAAGACAAATGGACGTATCCAACGGATCCTCACACACGCAACGTTACCGGAACCAACCCGAAGAAACAACACTGGAAAAGAGCAAACAACATAGTAAACAACCATCACATAAACATGTCATGATGCACAATCAAGTATGATGCATGTCCGGTTTAAATATGCATGGCATGGCAAAGTGCACAAACAATCCTACAAATTAAGTGGAGCTCAATATGCAACGAGTTGCATATTGACGGAACACCGCATCAATTATTTAGTTCGATCTCGTTTATGTACCCAACAAAATTAAATGTTGTTAAACATGGTAAGAGGTGAAGCATAACAAAACTACACCATCTAAACAATTTAAATGGGGTTGGACATAACAAATAACGAATCTGGTAAATCCCCATATGCATTAGTAATTTAAAGCAAACAACAATTTTAAACATTTAAATGTTATTATCATGATGCGAATGACATATGCAAGTTTTATACAGTATTTATGGAAACATTGATAAGGGCGAATCAAGAAGCATTTGTCATCATGGCGGAAAAGAAAAGGAGTGCCACGACAACGATAACAAAACGGTGCCACAACAACGTATCGGTTATCCGGTAGCCCACGGGGATACCGGTGCAAAAGGAAGTGACGGGAGTGTGTCATGCAAGGATGGTGGGGGCTCCCGATTACGGGGTTCCCACATGTCGGTGGCAAGGCAAAAGAGGGGCAACATGCACCGAACAACTCCGACACGGAGAAAACAGGAGCATTTCATACAACATATGCATTCGGTCCATGGGTCATCGTCTCGGCGGTTATACCTTCGAAGTGTGCGTTGCCGGAGCGGTTCGGGTCAAGCGGTGTAGTCGTTCACGATCATCGTGGGAAGTAGTCGTTCTCGTGGCGACGGTAGTCGTTCACGTTCTTAGCCTCACAAGTTTTCGTAGATGTTCATGTCATCGGTGTCATGGTACTTGGGGTTTTCGGACTTTCCGGTCCCGTTCTTGCGATGCCGGTAGTGGTACTTGGCAAAATGCACATCGACGGTAGTTGTTCTCGGTTCGTCGTGGTACTTGGTGATTTCGGAGACGGCGCAAGATGAACTTGGCGGTTCTCATTGACCTAGTACTTGGCGTTATTTCCGGTTCGGTGATCGTTTTAGGCGTCGGGCATCGAGGTCTCCGGCCATAGTGGTACTTGGTGTATTCCGAAACTATCTTGGCGTCTTCGCGCGTAGGGGTACTTGGCAACTTGTCGAACCCAAGTGACTGTAAACGTTCTCGTGGACGAAGCCGGGAGGCGAAGGCAAAGCAACGCGGCGGCGGCCTGTGCTCACCGGTGAAGCAGCAGTAGAAGACGAAGGTGGTGGTCAGCGGCAGGTGCTCGAGGCGAGAGGAGTAGAGGATCGCGGCGGGGTCGGCCCTGGCGTCACTTGACCAGGAAGATGGTGGAGGGACGCAGGATCCCACCGGCGACGGCCTTGAGACGACAACGCCATGGGTTCCCCGGACGGCATCCACGGGAGTTGCAGAGAGGCGAGGTGGAAGGAGCTGGCGCCTGGGCGACGCAGGCTCCTGGTGGAGGTCGGCGGTGGCGTCGCAGGCCGGCGGGGCACTTGAGGGCGTAGGGCTGTGCAGGGCTCGTGCGATAGGAGAGGCAGGAGGGAGGCGACGATGTCGAGGAGGGTTGAGGGCGACGCGGAGAAGAAGGAGGAGAGGCAGGGGCGACGGTAGCCGGCGGGGGCGCAGGCTCGCGATGGCGGCGGCGGGCCGGCCGGCACTACGGGGACTGGCGGCCATGTGAGCTGCTGCTCCTATCACAAACGACGACGGCGAACCCGCGAGATGAGGCGGCAGCGAGAGGAAGGGAGAGGCCATGGATCAGGCGAGAGGAGAGAGGAGCATGGGCGCGAGCGCTGGTGATGGGGATCGAGCGGGGAGTAAGAGAGGAGGATGGGATCGGGCAGCACGTCGCTGGAGGGAAGGAGATGGGATCGTTGCGATCGGCTAGGGTTAGCAGTGGGGCTACGGGACTCCTTGGGCCAGGGAGGCCGACCCATCAGAGAGGGTTAGGTAGGCTGCGCTAGCTGCGCAAATGGGCCGGTCTAGATGGACAGACCCAAGAGGTTGGCTGGGCTGGCTCTCTTCTCTCTCCCTCTAATCTCTTTTACTTCTTTATTTCCTGATTTAACAAATAAACCGAGGAATAAGAAATGTAAAGAGAGATAGGAGAAGAATTTGAGCAGGGCGCCAATTTTCTTGGACTCATAAAAATGAGCTTGATCTAAGAAAAATACATTTGGCACCGTTTGGAAGGATTGCATTTGAACACATTCGAATGTGATTCAAATGAGTTTGAATTAGGAAAACATTTTTGGAGAGTCCAAAAATGTTCGGAATATTGGTGGAGCTCCGGAAAATGGAGAAAGGATAAAAGCAAAGTTTGGGGACCAAACTTGAAGCGAGAAAAGGCATGTGATTATTTGCAAGTGTGTTCATGGGTAAATCCAAAAGAATGGAAATATTTATAATAGCTCCCTAATAACGGGAGGATATGTTATAAAGAGAATCACCATGTGAATTCCCTCGGTTTAAATGGACAGAAGATCCATGCAATTTATTTAGTTGAGTTTTTAAAACGGGTTGCATGATGACATGATGCAATGATGAATGCAATGAACCAAACAAAACACCAACGAAACTCGGAACCCAAGGAAGGTATCTGAAGTTCCGGTCTTGGGGTGTCACAACACTCCACCACTACGAAAGGATCTCGTCCCGAGATCTAGAATGGCACCGGAGGGAAAAACGGAAGAGAAAGAGAAGAGGTAAAACTAAGTCGCTTCTTTGACAAACGAGTGAGACCAAAGAACCTTGAAAAGGTTAAGCCATTTCGAGAAAAAGAATAACGGAGATGACAAATTTGAAAACACTCCGTTAGAAAAGAGGGACAAAGAACATTGCGAAAAACCTTGAGGTTGAAGGGCAAGATGTATATTGAAACCACTCCGGTTAAAACAAGATAGAGAAGGATTAAGAATGATATAATTTGAGCAGCACTCCGTCTGATAAGGGAGGCAAAACTTGGCAGAATGGGAAAAATTCGAAAAGCAGGCACGACACTCTGGTTAAAAGGATAAGGACGAAAAGAACACGATCCTGACAAAACAATAAGATGGGTTGCAGAGAGCAACATCACAATGCCTCCGGAACGAAACAGTAGAGTAAAGATAATTGAGACAAATGAATGTAGAAGACAATGCCAACTTCTGCTACAAAAGAGCCTGAAAAGGCATCTTTAGGAGAAGGGTTGAACGGAGTTGTTGGAAAACCAACAACGAAAATAATAAGCTTGATATGGTCTTATGGAATACAACTCAAATTATGAGGTGACAACCCGCCAGTCACGGGAAAGAATTAGATTGGAATAAACAAGGAGACGAGAAACTTATTTCACTGGAAGGATAAAAGAAGACATTGGATCATTTATAAGCACCATAGATAGCAACAATCCTTAGGGAAAGCTTTAGGTGGAATATAACCCAAGATAATTCCAACGAATAGGTTGATCGATTTAAAATACCTCATTCATAACAACATGTGAGTTACGAAACATGAACTCAAATTATTTAGAATGACATAATACCATCTCCAATGATACGGAAGAATGATTGAACTCCGGATTGCAAGATGAAGCAAACTTGAGCTCCTCTGGAAAGAAAGTTGATGAACGTTTCGAGAAGGAATATAAATCCTTGATGAACCATCATGTAGAGCCTCCGTGAAGAACTCCGGTTAAAAGAATGATCACAAAGAAGTGAAGGATGAAAAGAAGAAGGTTGAAACCTTGCAATGATTAGATGAAGCTTGCGACGAGATAAAAGAGAGATCTTGAAACTCCGGGAAAAGAAAAAGCTAAACACAATTGGAATCAAGAAGTTGATGCACCTCCAGAATAAGGAATTAATCACTTGGATGAACAAGAATAAGAATTACGTTATGCTTATCCTTCACCAATTTAAATTGATGACAAGCAGTGGATTTGACATACTACTTATTCTCGTAGAAAAGATTAAGCGAGATATAACATAAACTTGAGAATGTCTTCAATGATCCACCGGTAGGATTGGAACATCGAATAAATTGATAAGTAAGAGAACTCTTGAACGAACCACCGTTAGAATTAAAATAAATGAATTAAAGGGATGAATCACCGGTTAGAATTAGCAAATACACGAAGATGCTTTAGAGGATTTAGATACATGAGAACTACGAGATCACGAGCCGATTAAAGATCACTTGAACGAAGCACCGGTATGATTTAGAGTATGCGAGATGAAAGCTAGACTGAATCAATCTTAGATGATGGGCTCCGGATAATCCGACAGAAAATACTCTGAATTACTCCGGATGAGTGAAAAGAATTCTGACAATCGAAAACAACTATGAGAGGTTCATATCGCTAGAACCACGAATCTTGAAGAGAAATGAGCAAGATTAAAGAGAAACTCTTCTTCGGTCTTCAAAACGACGAGAAACACCACCATGAATTATTTAGACGCTCCGGAAGAATCAAAACGAAGAGGTTGAGCCAACGATGAAAAGAATTGTGAAAGATCTAGGAGATGGAATTTGACTGATGATAACTCATTCTTACGTCAAACTTTAAAAGGTATTTAGGATAGCTCCGGGAAAATAAGAAGAGTCAGGTAAGATCCTAGGAACAGACCTGTGGGTTAGGGCCCACTCAAAAGAAACACCATTGAAATGATTTAAAAGAGAGGTTGCACCGGTTGAATTAAATGACTTGAATGAGATAACATCCTCGAAAGATCTTGAAAGAATCTTGAATGACAAGACGAACCTTTTGAGAAAATTTGAGCACTCCGGGACAATTGAATAGCGAGAGGTGAAAGATTGAGAATTGCACCAGCATGAGAAAGCATTGGAAACGAGGAAAGGGATATGATCAACACCAAAAGCTTGACTTGAAACCACCGGAGAAGATAAAAGAAATGAAGAATGATGAACTAGAAGCTCCGTTAGTATCTTCATGAGAATCACCGGATAAGAACATGAAGGAAATAGAACGAAGGGACTTCACATCAATAAGATGGATACACGATAAAGAAATCCGAGTCCTAGGATAAACAAGGGTGGGAGGGTGGGAAAACAAAGACAACTTGGGATGGATGAACGAACACCGTTGAGAAAGCTAAGATTGGTTCTTGTGGATGTTGAAATGTTCGGATCGACTTGAAAAGAAACACACCGGTGAAAAGGATTGACATGAAAATCTCGATTATCATGAAGGATTGGTATTCACATCGGAGTATGAAAACACCATTTGGGGAAGGTATGGAATCAACATTTGACTTCGAAGCAACTCGAATACCACAACTCAAAACAAAAACAAATGATTGGCTTGTGGAATAAGCCGGAACAAACATATGATAGAGATTTCGTCCGAAGTTTTCGTGGTGGGGCCTACACGGGCTCGATCGTACAGCACCATCATGTACAAGGCAGTGCACATGACATACGAAGCATCCCCGAGTTGGCATAGCCAAGGACTCTTTAAGACACAATGAGACCACTATAAAACCGACCGTGAATAGGCGGACCACTAGACGTCGAACCCCAATTTCATATCATACATCTGTCGGAAAGATATCCTAAGAGCTACTTGAATTCCCACTTATAAACTCCCGAAACTTTCCCAGTTATGCAATCAGGTGTTGGGGATACAGGGAAGCATAATATCTCACCCAAAACTAGCAAATTCTACATCCAGCTACATCCATCCTTCAACACATAACCAAGAAACCTTCGGAAATCGTCTACCTCAACCTTCGAAAAGCATCCTTTATACAAGTTATGGCAATACTCCCGAACTCCCGCCCCAGTACTGGGTGGCGTCGACGTTATCTCACCAACGAACTGCATAAAAGAGATTTTCGATGTCGGCGAACTAAACTCAGGTATTCCAGAACTGCAACGATAAAATTATGATGACAACACCTCAAAGCTCAACTCCCCGGGACACTTCCACAAAACCCCTGACAGGAGGCACCAAGACAATGTTCTCGACATAAAACCATCGGAACTATTCCAAGATACCCGCGTGATCCTAAAAAAATTTAGTGAAATTTGAGAAGAGAAGAGTCAAAACTCTACGTCAGGATGTCTTACCAGAGCGATGAGGAGACTAGGGAGTAAAAAGAATTCCTAAACTCTCCGATATATAATTTCTAAATGACTCAAAACATTTTTCTAGACTCAACAACGGTTGCTAAAAACGGTTAAGCAGTGGGGCTCCTAAGGTCGGGGAAGGCTCTGATTACCAACTTGTAACGCCCTCGATGCGGCTATATCTCCCATGTGTCGAAGCACGACTTAGAGGCATAACCGCATTGAAAGCAATGTCGCAAGTGAGGTAATCTTCACACAACCAATTTAATACATAAGGGAAAGAGATACATAGCTGGCTTACAATCGCCACTTCACACAAATACATGAATAAAGCATTACATCATCCAAATACAATCAAGGTCCGACTACGGAACCAAAATAAAAGAAGAACCCCAAATGCGACACGGTCCCTGATCGACCCCAACTGGGCTCCACTACTGATCAACTAGAACGAAACCACACAACAGACAAAGTCTTCATCGAGATCCTCCTGAGCTTGGTTGCGTCATCTGCACGGACTCATCGGCACCTGCAAGCTGGTTTTGGAAGTATCTGTGAGCCACGGGGACTCAGCAATCTCGCACCCTCGCGATCAAGACTATTTAAGCTTATGGGAAAGGTAAAGGTATGAGGTGGAGCTGCAGCAAGCGACTAGCATATATGGTGGCTAACATACGCAAATGAGGGCGAGAAGAGAAGGCAAAAGCACGGTCGAAAATCTATGATCAAGAAGTGATCCTAGAGCAACCTACGTCAAGCATAACTCCAACACCGTGTGCACTTCCCGGACTCCGCCGGAAAGAGACCATCATGGTAACACACGCGGTTGATGTATTTTAATTAAGTTAAGGTTCAAGTTATCTACAACCGGACATTAACAAATTCCCATCTGCCCATAACCGCGGGCACGTCTTTCGAAAGTTCAAAACCCTGCAGGGGTGTCCCAACTTAGCCCATCACAAGCTCTCACGGTCAACGAAGGAATAGACCTCCTCCCGAGACGTTCCGATCAGACTCGGTATCCTGGTGCAACAAGACATTTCGACAGGGTAAAATTAAACCAGCAACACCGCCCGAATGTGCAGACAAATCCCGATAGGAGCTGCACATATCTCTTTCTCAGGGCACACTCAGATTGTCTAAACTTCCGGTAGGCCAGCCCAGAGTTGCCCCTGGTGGCCACCGGCGGCTGACAGTTTGGACCAACACTCAGAGGAGCACTGGCCCGGGGGGGGGGGGGGTTAAAATAATGATGACCCTTGAGTCTGCGAAACCCAAGGGAAAAAGAGGCTAGGTGGTGAATGGTAAAACCAATGTTGGGCATTGCTGGAAGAGCTTTACTTAAGGCGAACTGTCAAGGGGTTCCCATAATAGCCCAACCGCGTAAGGAACACAAAATCCGGGAACATAACACCGATACGACGGAAACTAGGGCGGCAAGAGTGGAACAAAACACCAGGCATAGGGCCGAGCCTTCCACCCTTTACCAAGTATATAGATGCATTAATATAACAAGATAATCTAATGATATCCCAACAAGTAAATAAAAGTTCCAACAAGGAACGGCCTCCAATCTTCACCTGCAACTAGCAACGCTGTAAGAGGGGCTGAGCAAAGTGGTAACATAGCCATTCAATGGTTTGCTAGGACATGGTGGGTTAGAGGTTTGACATGGCAATTTGGGAGGCTTGAAAGCAAGTGGTAGGCATCGTAGCATTGGCATAGCAAAAGAGCGAGCATCTAGCAAAGCAAAGATAGTAGTGAATTCGAGGGTATGATCATCTTGCCTAAGATCGCGCAAGGAAGAAGAACGAGTCCATGAAGAAGACAAACGGACGTATCCAACGGATCCTCACACACGGAACGTTACCGGAACCAACCCGAAGAAACAACACCAGAAAAGAGCAAAGAACATAGTAAACAACCATCACATAAACATTTCATGATGCACAATCAAGTATGATGCATGTCCGGTCTAAATATGCATGGCATGGCAAAGTGCACAAACAATCCTACAAATTAAGTGGAGCTCAATATGCAACGAGTTGCATATTGACGGAACACCACATCAATTATTTAGTTCGAACTCGTTTATGTACCAACAATATTAAATGTTGTTAAACATGGTAAGAGGTGAAGCATAACAAAACTACACCATCTAAACAATTTAAATGGGGTCGGACATAACAAATAATGAATCCGGTAAATCCCCATATGCATTAGTAATTTAAAGCAAACAACAATTTTAAACATTTAAATGCTATTATGATGATGCGAATGACATGTGCAAGTTTTATGAAGTATTTATGGAAACATTGATAAGGGCATATCAACAAGCATTTGTCATCGTGGCGGAAAAGAAAAGGAGTGCCACGACAACGATAACGAAACGGTGCCACAGCAACGTATCGGTTATCCGGTAGCCCACGGGGATACCGGTGCAAAAGGAAGTGACGGGAGCATGTCATGCAAGGATGGTGGGGTGCTCCCGATTACGGGGTTCCCACATGTCGGTGGCAAGGCAAAAGAGGGGCAACATGCACCGAACAACTCCGACACGGAGCAAACAAGAGCATTTCATACAACATATGCATTCGGTCCACGGGTCATCGTCTCGGCGGTTATACCTTCGAAGTGTGCGTTGCCGGAGCGGTTCGGGTCAAGCGGTGTAGTCGTTCACGATCGTCGTGGGAAGTAGTCGTTCTCGTGGCGACGGTAGTCGTTCACGTTCTTAGCCTCACAAGTTTTCGTAGATGTTCATGTCATCGGTGTCGTGGTACATGGGGTCTTCGGACTTTTCGGTCCCGTTCTTGCGACGGCGGTAGTGGTACTTGGCAAAATGCACGTCGACGGTAGTTGTTCTCGGTTCGTCATGGTACTTGGCGATTTCGGAGACGGCGGAAGACGAACTTGGCGGTTCTCGTTGACCTAGTACTTGGCGTTATTTCTGGTTCGGTGATCGTTTTAGGTGTCGGGCGTCGAGTTCTCCGGCCGAAGTGGTACTTGGTGTATTTCAAAAATGTCTTGGCGTCTTCGTGCATAGGGGTACTTGGCAACTTGTCGAACCCAAGTGACTGTAAACGTTCTCGCGGACGAAGCCATGAGGCGAAGGCAAAGCAACGCGGCGGCGGTCTGTGCTCACCGGTGAAGCAGCAGTAGAAGACGAAGGTGGTGGTCAGCGGCAGGTGCTCGAGGCGAGAGGAGTAGAGGAACGCGGCGGGGTCAGCCCTGGCGTCACTTGACCAGGAAGATGGTGGAGGGACGCAGGATCCCACCGGCGACGGCCTTGAGACGACAACGCCATGGGTTCCCCGGACGGCATCCACGGGAGTTGCAGAGAGGCGAGGTGGAAGGAGCTGGCGCCTGGGCGACGCAGGCTCCTGGTGGAGGTCGGTGGCGGCGTCGCAGGCCGGCGGGGCACTTGAGGACGCAGGGCTGTGCAGGGCTCGTGCGACAGGAGAGGAAGGAGGGAGGCGACGATGTCGAGGAGGGTTGAGGGCGACGCGGAGAAGAAGGAGGAGAGGCAGGGGCGACGGTAGCCGGCGGGGGCGCAGGCTCGCGATGGCGGCGGCGGGCCGGCCGGCACTACGGGGACTGGCGGCCATGTGAGCTGCTGCTCCTGTCACAAACGACAACGGCGAACCCGCGAGATGAGGCGGCAGCGAGAGGAAGGGAGAGGCCATGGATCGGGCGAGAGGAGAGAGGAGCGTGGGCGCGGGCGCTAGTGATGGGGATCGAGCGGGGAGCGAGAGAGGAGGATGGGATCGGGCAGCACATCGCTGGAGGGAAGGAGATGGGATCGTTGCGATCGGCTAGGGTTAGCAGTGGGGCTACGGGACTCCTTGGGCCAGGGAGGCCGGCCCATCAGAGAGGGTTAGGTAGGCTGGGCTAGCTGCGCAAATGGGCCGGTCTAGATGGACAGACCCAAGAGGTTGGCTGGGCTGGCTCTCTTCTCTCTCCCTCTAATCTCTTTTACTTCTTTATTTCCTGATTTAACAAATAAACCGAGGAATAAGAAATGTAAAGAGAGATAGGAGAAGAATTTGAGCAGGGCGCCAATTTTCTTGGACTCATAAAAATGAGCTTGATCTAAGAAAAATACATTTGGCACCGTTTGGAAGGATTGCATTCGAACACATTCGAATGCGATTCAAATGAGTTTGAATTAGGAAAACATTTTTGGAGAGTCCAAAAATGTTCGGAATATTGGTGGAGCTCCGGAAAATGGAGAAAGGATAAAAGCAAAGTTTGGGGACCAAACTTGAAGCGATAAAAGGCATGTGATTATTTGCAAGTGTGTTCATGGGTAAATCCAAAAGAATGGAAATATTTATAATAGCTCCCTAATAACGGGAGGATATGTTATAAAGAGAATCACCATGTGAATTCCCTCGGTTTAAATGGACCGAAGATCCATGCAATTTATTTAGTTGAGTTTTTAAAACGGGTTGCATGATGACATGATGCAATGATGAATGCAACGAACCAAACAAAACACCAACGAAACTCAGAACCCAAGGAAGGTATCTGAAGTTCCGGTCTTGGGGCGTCACACTTCAGGAGGTCCAAAGATAAGAAGACCCACCTTCTGGTGGTGGTTTATAAGTTCACCAAGTGGGTGGAGGCAGAGCCAGCCAGTAAGTGTGATGCAGCCACGGCGGTTCAATTCATCAAGAAGGTGATTTTCCCGTTTGGTTTTCCACACGACATCATAACAGATAATGGTACTAATCTGTCCAAGGGTGCTATGGAAGAATTTTTTCAACGTGAGCACATCCGGCTTGACGTGTCATCAATGGCTCACCCTCAATCTAATGGTCAGGCAGAGAGAGCCAATCAAGAGATTCTAAGAGGCATCAAGCCCCGGCTTATGGTTCCTTTACAGCGGACGCTGGGTTGTTGGGTGGAGGAGTTACCTTCTGTGTTATGGAGCATCAATACCACGCCCAACAGATCTACAGGTTATACACCTTTCTTCATGGTTTACGGAGCAGAGGCGGTTCTCCCTAGTGACATCCGTCATGACTCACCCCGTGTGGCAGCTTATATTGAATCTGACAATGAGAAGGCACGTCAGGAAGCACTTGACCTGTTAGATGAGGAGCGTGATATAGCAGCAGCACGTTCGGTGATTTACCAGCAAGATCTGCGTCGTTATCACAGTCGTCGTGTTAAAACCAGGACATTTCAAGAAGGGGATCTGGTGCTCCGGTTCATCCAGGATCAGACTGATATGCACAAGTTATTCCCCACTTGGGAAGGACCCTTCGTGGTCAGCAAGAATTTGCACAACGGGTCATACTACCTTATCGATGTTCGAGAGCACAAAGAGTCACATAAATCGGAGGAGGAGACCCACCAGCTGTGGAATATAGCTCATCTTCGGCCTTACTACACCTGAGCCATAGGCTCCTCTTATGTACATATTATTGACAATGTATATATTATATCAATATAATAAACCGGCATCCCAGTTAAAGCGGGGCCTCTGCTGTTATTCCTTGAAAGGTTTTCGGTTACATGGGGGCTTCTATTTATAAAGCGGAGTTCTAGTTACCCATTGATCCGGCTAACAAGCCACACATAAAAAACACTTGGGGGCTTGCTACCCAAGGTCAAAAGGAGCCAGAGAGTTTGTTCAAAGCACAACTCAAACATAGGCACCCATTGAGCACAGCTCAAAATATTACTAGGGGGCTCTTTGCTTCTATAAAAACAAAGAGTCTATAACCTTGTAATAGGCTATAAAAGCCAGGCTTGGAAGCCAGGTGTATTCACCTAAAACCCCAGGTTATCCTGCCTTTTTAAGTAAGCCACTTCGTCTAGGTAATCCTGGTAGACTCGTCGAACGTCTGACAAGTCAATCTATAAAGACCCTGAACTTGTCATAGTTAAAATGACGATTGGTTGATGTGAGGTCCATCTTATAAGGCTTTGTGAAATGGTTTAACTCAGTGGCCTGGCAGCCCATGAAAAGCCTCACCGTTTTTGCATATTTTCTTCTAAAATCTTTTTAATGTTTCTTTTTGAGATGTTTTATGCTAATTCGGTGTTTATTGACCCGTTTTTGCTATCGATTATAAATCATCAGTATGCATTCAACTATAATCCGGTGTTGATTGACCCGATCTGGCTTTGACTACAAATCGCCAGTATGATATATGAATAAACCGGTGTTTATTACAACCCGGCCCGGCTTTATTATAAACCGGCGAAACAGGGAGGAGTTATCAGTACTCAAGATTTGGGTTATCACCTTTACTACAGGAAGTTGGTGAGCCAACGATGTGATTCAATATCACAGGTATGATATATTTCATATTTGATTGTCATTCAATACAGCCTGGTTATAAACCTGAATTATATGTTGGGCATTATGACCCGTCCGGTGATAAATCGCCAGGTCACTTCAAACTTGTTATATGCAGAAACAGGTCAAATAGAGATGCTAAAGGATAATAAGCAGGCATCACATAATCATGACGGATTAACAATATCATGCAGAAGTGAATATGCACGATGGCATAGAGACCAAGTGTTTCAATTAGCCTATTACAAGGCGATTTTATGCCCAAAAAGTATAATTGTCTTTTCAGCAAGGATTGCAATGTGCAGAAGACTAAACCGGCCTCTGGATCATGATTCTTCGCTGGGCTGACTTCACGGTTGTGGATCATTCTGCCCCGGCTCATCCTCCTCCTCTCCACCCAGCGGCTGGAAGTCAAGGGTAGTCCAGTCGATTCCAGTTAGGGATCTGAATACAGCCTCGTCACTTATAAGAGTGGAGGGGTCAACGTTAGGGGCATAGGTGTGCTTACGGATTGGCGGAATAAGATCTTCTACATCATGAGTTGGCGCAGGAAGTCGTTCGTTATCAGCATCATAAACCGGCTGATAATGAGAAAGATCTGTTTCTTCGGCCAATTTGCTTGCTAATGGGCGCATTTCCTTTGTCAATGATCGAAGGTCGTCATTAGCAAACTCTGACCCGTCTTCTTTTATGCTCGAATAGCCGCGTCCTATATTAGCCGAGTCAAGATTTGGTATCCAGGCTTTAGCCCGGATTAGCGCAGTCAGGGCACCTAATCTTGCAGCTGGTTTCTTTAACTCGTCCAACCGGGCAGGCATCATTGACAGCTTCTCGAGTGTTTCTTTGATCAAGGTTGGGGCGGTTTGTTATGAGCGGTAGTGCAAATGATCCGTTGGGCACTGGTATATAACTGCTCTATAAGAGTATAGGCAGCCTTCAACTTCTTCTGCATATCAGAGCCTAGATGGGTAATGTGAGATCCTGCACCATTGAACATATTGATAAAACGACAGTTCATGGGTTAATACATGTTGAATCTTATCATAGGGGCACTTACCAAACACAGCACTGGTCATGGCATTGATTTGCCGCTTCAAGCCAGCCAGTTCTTCTGCTATCGGATTAAGGGTTGTTTCAGCGTCCTCCGCCCGCTTTAGTAGAGTTGCCTTTTTAGCATCCCATCCTGCCCATTCGCTTTTAAAGCCTTCTTTCAGTTGTTCCATGTCTGTTAAAGCGCCAGTCAGCTCCTCTTTAGCCTTGGAAGTTTCTGCCTGTTGGGACTTAATATTTTCCTGAAGGTCGACGATTTGAGATTCTTTTTTGGCTCAGATTGGCCTGCAAGCGACATGTAAGGAGTTAGTAGTACATATCTGAAGTCCCAAGCACATAACAGGTTATACACTTGGCACTTGGGGGCTAATGCATATGGCTTTTATCAATTGACGTTTTCAAGTCCCTAGCACATAACAAGTTATGCACTTGGTACTTGGGGGCTACATAGGCAAAGTTGAAGTATTACGAAGACCCGGTTCATGTTGATATCATAAACCGGCCCTTGGGGGCTACTGGAGTTGACATTAGCAATTGGACAGAAGAGAAACAATTACGAAGGGTTAACAGTGTTTACCTCATACCGCTCCTTCATCAGGCCTACTAAACCAGCTTCATAGTCGCGGCCGGTATATAGGCGGTTCAAGAAGCCAGAATGAATCTCTTGGGCATTGAGGTGGGCATAACTGGATAAGTCTGCTTTCCACTTGCCCTTATCCATAGCAGAAAATTCTTCCTTGGCACTATGCTTTGATAAAGCGATAGGATTGCCAGGGGTGGTGTGGCCAACACCGGTAATCATGATATCGTTTGTGTTATCTTCAGCAGTCTTGGCTGGGCTCGGCGGTTTATCAGCCGTTTACGCTGGGCTCGGCGGTTCAGCAGCCTGGCTCATTGGATCTGTCTCCACCGGTTCAAAAAAAGTATCCTGAACTTGAGGAACTGAATCATCTAAGATAACATCGGCATTCAGCTCAAATTGTTCTGGGATCTGTTCTGGGTTGTCATCAGCCGGGTTATCATCAGTCGGATTATCTTCAGCTGGCTTATTCAATTTGGCATTTTTGCTGGCTCTGGCCTTGGCCCTGAAAGGAACAAACATAAAGGTTAGTATAGCAAACTAGTATAAAGCGCCAAGAGTTAAGTTTAAAAGTGCTCACCCAGGAATAGTCTTGAGAGGAGGGGGTTGTGTGGCCGTTGACTCGACGGATGATGAATGAGCTGTGCCCTCATAGTTTGAGTCAGACGGATTAAGAGGTTGCCTAAAATAACCCTCCTTGGGATAAGAAGTATTAGAAATGTATGAGACCTCTGATCGATGTTTCCGGGTTGGAGTGTTCGGTAAACCGGCTGAAGTAACTACATGACCACTGTGTCGGGTCGTGTGGCGAGCTTCATGCTGCTGTTTCTTCAAAAGAAAGTTGGGATCCAGATAAGCTAGAGGGTATGAAAATTTTATTTTCCGGATTGCTTGACGGGTTTTCTATGTTGGCTGAGGATCTGAACCGGAGGAAAGAATAAGTACCTCTACATCTTCAGCCCGGCTAGCTTCAGCATCCTCCTGATAAGGGTCATTGTTAATAAGGTGTATGAAAAATGAACTAAGAGAATCAAGTTCTACCTCTGAGTCCGAATTATCAAGATCCTCGTCGAGGTTCAACCCAGTGGGTTCATATGTTTTCTTCTTGGCAGGTCCTTTAGTAACCTTGGTCTTGGGGCGAGGCGTCTTTGGCGGTTTATCCTGAGGTTTCTTCTTCCAGAATGGATCATCACCCTGCCAAAGATTGACAAAGGTTATAAGAAATAGTTAAGAATATCAGGTACAAACAGGAGCTAAGCAATTCTTACAGCTGGCGGTTCATTCAATACGCAGAAGGGACTTGACCCTGTTTTGCTACAGACAGCCATCGATTCATCCAATATCTTTTTAACAGCTTCAGTGATTTCAGCGTCAGACAACTGAATGTCAGTGTGCCGTTGAGGGTCTTTGGAGTCCCCTGTGTACTCGCGCATTAAACCGGGGCGACGACTTAAAGGCAAAATACTCCAAGATATACATCAATGAACAAAATCAATTCATGTCAAACAGTTAGCCACAAAGGCTCTGAGCTTGGCGAGTTATGGAGCATATTTGCCCCGTTCCTTTGCACTCAACCTTTGGGGAAATGGATGTGTGTTGGTGAGCCGGTGAGAAAGGTAACCCGACAAAGGATTCTCATCTTCAGGGGAAGTATCTTTGCAATAGAACCAAGTCCGGTTCCAATCCTTAGGATGACTATGATGCTTGGCGTGAGGGAAGCTGACGTCTTTCCTTTTTTGAATTGAAGTGCCGCCAAGTTCAGTATTGGGTCCATCTACAAATTCGGTGCGGCGGTTTAGGTAGAAAAAGTCCCTGAACAGTTCAACAGTCGGTTCTTCTTGCAGATAAGCCTCACAAAACACTTGGAAATTACAAATATTGGATACCGAGTTAGGTCCAATATCTTGAGGGTGGATCTGAAAGCTAGCAAGCACATCACAGAATTTTTTTTGACCCGGGAGGTTTAAAACCACGGCTCAGATGATCAAAAAGCACAACTATCTTGCCATCCTTGGGTGTAGGAGGATTTTCCGAACCAGGGGCTCGCCAGTGGATTTCACTCTGCTTTGGTAAAGCGCTAGTGATAACACATCCTTTCAGATCTTCTTCCTTATTCCGGGATGGAACCCAGTTACAAGCATAGAAGGTCTTGGCCATTTCTTAGACAACCTGAAGGAAGGTTTGTGCCGGTTTAAGATTCATGGTTGACAAGCATAAGGCGTTGCAGGTTAAGAGATAAAGGTATTCAGGCATGCAAAATTATTAAACCGGAAGTTGGTGCTATTACAAATGATAAAGCAATTGGCAGTTTACAAGGGGACTAATGGTATATGGCAGGTTATTTTCTAAAGGATAAACCTCCTATATGGACAGTCAGAGTATAGATCTAAAGCCGAAAAATGGCTAAGTGAAGAAGAACAAGTTTCGTAGTTTTACATTAGAATTTCAGATCTACCGCATGTCAGGAAAAGGAAAATATTCAGACCTAAGGGTTGGTGCTTGAGCCGTTCATGAAGTTCCAGATCAGGTTTTTCTACGCAAAAGGGATGATCTAATGCCAAAAGAGGGACTGTCATTACTACCGCACAAGAGTGTATTATGTTTGGATTCTATCATGTAGGCTATAACGAAGAACAGGGGAAGAACATCGCAAAGTTCCATGAGCCTGTGCGAACCCTAAAAATGGATCTACAGAGGAAAGAAAGAAGAACTCATCGAGGCTGTTGAAAAGCGGAAAGGCGCCACAGTTCTCTAGTCGAATCAGGTTGATGCAGCGGGCGGTGTTGGGGCAAATGAGAAGGTCGACGGCGGCGGCAATGCTCGAGTGCTGAGGTGACACGAGGAGGATGAAAGACGAAGAGGCAAGGGGAGAAAAGGAGGGACCCTCGGCCCTATTTATAAGACGAAGGGATAAGCGACAGGCGCGGGAATCGAGGAGCCCAAAAAATGGATATGTCCCAGAGCTGTCGCCTCGATTTTTGGAGGCTCATTAATAAAAGTAAGGTATATACGATTTTTTAATGAACATGTGACGTCATGGAGGTTTATTATAATCCTGGAAGATGACGTCATGGCGGATTACAAGGTTTACTCAAAGGTACTGAAGAGGAAGATTATCTTAAGTGTTGAAGATTGACATGAATAGGTTTAAATCGATCTGGGGCCAAATGTTGGAGATATAACTACTGAGTATAAACCGCCCAAGAGGGGATGAGTTATACCCATAAAGAGTTATCCATATTGAAGCCCATGAAGACAAGGAGCATGGCGCTTTACTATAAGAGATCTAAAGGCCCAGGGCCCAAAGGAAGACTAGGGCCCGTAGACATAAACTGCCATAAGGCGTGTAACTTGTGTTGTAAGATAGGAAAGGATAGAAACCGAGCTGGACAAGTTTATGAGCCGGCCGGGATTCTGTAAACCGCCGGGCGTCAACCTGTATATAAAGGGACGACCCGGTGGCGGTTCAAGGACAAGAAACAACAACTCGAGAGCCGGGCAAAGCAGATTCGCTCCCTGGTCATCGAAACCCTAGCAATCCCATCATAACTTGAGTAGGCTTTACCTTCACCGCAAGTGGCCAAACCAGTATAAATCCTTGTGTCCTTAGTCCGCTCTAACCCCTTTAAGCTACTACGCTGCGATGGCTCCACGACTAAGTCCTCAGACTAGGACATCTCCCGTGACAATTCCACGACACCCGATGTTTCACATTTTTGGATAGATGAACCAGAGGGGGAAAGTTGCATGTTTGCTATGCTAGGGATGTGTGGCGGACGAACGGGCTGCGTATTCGGATTCGTCTCGTCGTTCTGAGCAACTTTCATATACAAAGTTTTCCCATCTGAGCTACGGTTTATTTTATATTAATTTTAAAAGATTTACACATTTTTAGAGTTTATTTAATTATTTTAAATCAACATTATCCAGAATAGTGTTTGCTGACGTCATCATGACGTGACGACAGCAGTCAACAGGGCGTTGACTTAGTCAAACTGACGTGTGGGTCCCACATGTCATACTCTTTTTATTCTAATTAAGGTTTAACTAATCTAATTACTGCTTACTTAATTAACAATAGTTAATTAGCTTAATTAAACATAATTAATTAATTAATATTTTTATTTATTATTTATTTATTTATAAATCTTTTTCAAACGTTTTGAGGGCTGGGCCCCGGCTGTCATTGGGCCAGGGTCATAGTGGGCACCGGGCGCAACGGGTGACGGGCACCAGCCCGAGCAAGCGCACGCCCAGACCACAGCGAGGCGACGACCACCGCAGGACGCTGGAGCGGCGCGGTGCCGGGTGCCGGAACGACACGATGAGGGGAGGGGGGTTGTAGTGTGGCGGAGGGCGCTGGCGTTAGATTCACCAGGCGTGGGCGACGAACGGCGGGCAGTGGAGGAGCAGCAGTTGCAGCAGCGAGCAGATGGTAGGGGCGAAGCATGCAGCGTGACGACGGCAAGGCGGAACGCGGCCATCGGCGCAGTAGGGCGCCGAGCGCGGCGGCTGTGGGCGCGAGCGGCGGGGACCGCACGAGTGCCAGTGAGGCAAGGCAGGGCGACGACGCAAGCGAGATGCATCAGGGGAGGCAGAGCTTGCGCAGCTTCGAGCACGGTTGTGGCAGGCTGAGGCGTGGCCGAACCCGGTCGGGGGCGCGGTGAGCAGGCTTGGCCGATGAGAGGTCGCTGTGTGGGCGACGGAGCGGGGTGGACGCGGCTGTGGCCAGCGTCGGGTGCGGCACGGCGCGCACGCGGGGGAGGCCAGGGCGCTGCCAGGGCGTGAGGAGCACGGCGCCCGGACGCGGTCACGTGGACACGACGGTGAGCAGAGAAGGGTTTGAGGGGAAACAGATGGGGGAGGCTCACCGGCCCTGTAGATGTGCAAAGGCCTGCTCGGCGAGGGGCTGAAGTTGTGGTTCCAGCGACGGGGCATCGAGGCAGCGGGTGGCGGCGTCGGGGGACCTTCAAGATCCAGGAATGGGGAGGAGGACGAGGGTGGCGAGGTCTGGCGGTGAGGGGCGCTGGCGTGGTGGCGGGGACGAGGAGGCGTCCGGTGAGATCCAGCGGGCTCGAACGGCGTCGACGCCACCGAGGCAGAGACGAGGGGCGTCGGGCGGGGGCGAGGGGGATCTCCCGATCCAAATGGAGAGGGAGAGGTGGATCGGGGGGAGTGGGGTGCGTGGGGGTAGGTTAGGGTTACGGTGGAAGGGGGAGTGGGTAGTAGGCAGGGGGTGGGCCGGCCCATTCGGGCGGCGAAGGCCAGCTGGGCCACTTGGCCTAGCTGGGGGGGGGGGCTTTCTATATTTTTCTTTTTTCTTTTCTATTTTGTATTTTCCTTTTCTTTTATTTAATTTCCTTTTTTGTTTTGGCTAATTGTTTGGGCACCAAATGAGTTTTGTAAAATATGAGAGCTGGCCCAAAATTCACATCACAATATATCCTACCACCAAAAACTAGTTTGGGGTAAATATCATTCCATATTTATTTTGTATTAATAAAAGGTCATTAAATAATGTTTTCAGTCACCGTTTGAGGTTGTTTAAGTCACTTTTCAAATTTCAATAATGTTGCTTACAATTTTATCATAGCCTCTGACTTATCTACTATTTATTGAACATCTTAGTTTTAATTTTTGAAAACTTCTATTGGATGTAACTTTCCCTATTTGTACTCCAACTCTTGCCGTTTCCGGCGTTAAGTTATATTTATTTCCTCGGGGTTGGGTTTCTTGTCTCCATGTGTTGTTGTCGTTGTCATGCATCTCATATCATGTCATCATGTGCATTGCATTTGCATACGTGTTCATCTCATGCATTCGAGCATTTTCCCCGTTGTCCGTTTTGCATTCCGGCGCTTCATTCTCCTCCGGTGGTCATTTCTAGCTTTCTTTCGTGTGTGGGGATTAAACATTTCTGGATTGGACCGAGACTTGCCAAGTGGCCTTGGTTTACTACCGGTAGACCGCCTGTCAAGTTTCGTATCATTTGGACTTCGTTTGATACTCCAACGGTTAACCGAGGGACCGAAAAGGCCTTGTGTGTGTTGCAGCCCAACACCCCTCCAATTTGGAGCAAAACCCACCAAACTCTGCTCCATATCCTAGAGCGTTCGATCACGATCGCGTGGCCGAAAACCGCACCTCATTTGGACTCTCCTAGCTCCTCCTATGCCTATATATACACCCCCCATTCCAATTCGCGGATCCTCTCCTCCCCCAAAACCCTAAAATCTCAGATCCGCCGCCGACAAGACGTGTCCGGCGGCGCCGGACACGTCCGGCCAGCCCCGCCGCTGCCACGTGGCGCAACGCCACTCGCCGCCCCAGCCGGCCCGCAGAGGCCCGAGGCCGGCGCTCCCGCGCCGCCGCCCTCCTCCACGCGCCGCCTCCGCCCGCAGCCGCCGCCGCCGCCCGCCGCCGCCGCCGCCTCCGCCCGCAGCCGCCGCCGCCTCCGCCCGCAGCCGCCGCCGCCTCCGCCCGCAGCTGTCGGCCGCCGCCGCCCGCTCCGCCGCGGCCGGGACGCCGCGCCGCGCCGCCCCTCGCCCCGGCCGGCCCCAGCTCCGGCCCGGCCACCGGCGACCTCGCCGGATCCGGCGTCCCCAACCCCGGCCGCCGCCGCCCTCGACATTCTGGCGGTGAACAGTAACTCCGGCGGCCTTGTAATCCGCGCAGATCTCAGATATGAAATCCTAACCCTAGGTCATTTTTCGTCCAAGTCCTCAGGATTTTAGCTCATATGCACATGTTCGCGTCTCCGTAACATTGCATCCGTAGCTCCGATTTGGACATATAGCATATCAAAATGTTCACCTCAGAGAGTACATCATTTCATTCCATTGCATAATTTTCATTTGAGCTCATCTTGATGCCCAAAATGCTGTTAGAAGGAGGCTTCATGAGTTAATTGTCAGATCTATTAGTTCATCTTAGACTTTTGTCATTTTTGCCATGATTGTTGTGTGCATGATATGCCTATGAGTCCTTCATATGTTTTGTTAAGGATTTTGTTATCTTTCCAGAGGTGCAAACCATGCATTTTTGTGATGTGTGTGGTGACTTGTGCAAGCTTGCAAAGTGAGGCACCCGGTAAATCTGTTTTCAGGGACTTAGTAGTTTTCACCAAGTCTGGGATTATTTAGTTCATGATGCCATATATTCTTGTTGTTTCCTAGTGATCCGTGCCTCTTTTGAGGATCATCAGTAAGGGAGTTTTGTTAAACTTGTAGTGATTTATCCATCCATGGCTTTGTTTGCAATTATGGAGCAACCTAGCTTGAGTCAATCGAGCTCTACTTTTGCTTCGTTGTGAATCTGGGCAGATCGTCAACTTGTTTGCGATTTTGCCGATGTTATTGTAGTTGATCCGTGCATGCTATGCTATTTTTCTTGCCATGTATAGCTTGAAGTTTGTGCCTTCTTAAGGGATGTATTCTTTTATTTCCATGACTTGCACCGTAGTGAGTGCATCGAGCTCGTAAACATGCCTTCGTGAGTTATGTTTCAGCATGTCCCAGTTTTCACTAAGTCTGAAAACTGATTATGTTTTGCTATGTTCGTGTGCTTGTTAGTATATTTTGTGATCCCTTTTGGCTCAAGGTCACTAAGGGACTTTTGTTAAGCCTGTTGATAAGCTCCATGCCATGTCTTTCTTTGTCATGTTCAGGTCCTGTAGCATGTTGTTTTGTTGCTCCAAAGAGGGCTATATGATCTGAAATTCCAGACAAGTGTTAATTTCACTAAGTCTGAGATCTGTTTTACCATTTGCGTTTTTGCCATGCTTGTTTGAACCTCATAATGGATGAATTGTCCGTAGCTCAGTGCTAGACTTTTGTTAAGAATCTTGTGTGCATCCCTGCCATGTATTTTTTTGTCATGTTTGGATGCTGTAGCATGTTCATTTCATTGCATTTAGATGCCTACTTGCTGTAAATCGCAGACCGGTGTCATTTTTGAATCGCTTGCCATTTCCAAACCGTAACTCCGATTCCGGCGTTCTTTATATCGTTTTCAAGCGATTTCATCTCATCTTTCCAGTGGCGCCCTTGGAATTCCAAGTTGAGGCCAGGTTCATGCATTTCCTGTCATATCTTGCATTTTGCATCCCGCATCGCATGCCGCATAGCATATCAGCATTTCATTATATTGCTTGGTCTTGCACGTGGTTGATTGTATCCTTGTTGCTTGTTTGTATTGTTTGGGTAGAGCCGGGAGACGAGTTCGCTACCGAGGAGCCCGTTGAGTTTGCTTTTGAGGTTCCAGTCAACTCCGACAACTGTGCAGGCAAGATGATCATACCCTCGAAATCACTACTATCTTTGCTATGCTAGTTTGCTCGCTCTTTGCTATGCCAATGCTACGATGCCTAAGATTTGCTTGTCAGCCTCACAATTGCCATGTCAAACCTCTAACCCACCTTGTCCTAGCAAACCGTTGATTGGCTATGTTACCGCTTTGCTCAGCCCCTCTTATAGCGTTGCTAGTTGCAGGTGAAGATTGCAGGCCGTTCCTTGTTGGAACATCTTTTATTACTTGTTGGGATATCATTATATTGCTATGTTATCTTAATGCATCTATATACTTGGTAAAGGGTGGAAGGCTTGGCCTCTCGCCTAGTGTTTTGTTCCACTCTTGCCGCCCTAGTTTCCGTCATATCGGTGTTATGTTCCCGGATTGTTGCGTTCCTTAGGCGGTTGGGTTATAATGGGAACCCCTTGATATTTCGCCTTGATTAAAGCTTTTCTAGCAATGCCCAACATTGGTTTTACCATTTGCCACCTAGCCTTTTCTTTCCCTTGGGTTCTGCAGACTCAAGGGTCATCTTATTTTAACCCCCCCTCGAGCCAGTGCTCCTCTGAGTGTTGGTCCAACTGAGCGATGTCCGAGGCTACCAGGGGCAACTCTGGGCTGGCCTACCCGACGTCTGGCTCATCTGAGTGTGCCTTGAGAATGAGATATGTGCAGCTCCTATCGGGATTTGTCGGCACATTCGGGCGGTGTTGCTGGTCTTGTTTTAACCTGTCGAAGTGTCTTGAGTTACCGAGATACCGAGTCTGATCGAAACGTCTTGGGAGGAGGTATATTCCTTCGTTGACCGTGAGAGCTTGTCATGGGCTAAGTTGGGACTCCCCTGTTATGGGCAGATGGGAATTTGTTAATGTCCGGTTGTAGATAACTTGAACCTTAATTAAATTAAATGAATCAACTGAGTGTGTTGCCGTGATGGCCTCTTCTCGGCGGAGTCCGGGAAGTGGACACGGTATTGGAGTAATGTTTCCGCAGGTTGCACTCTAGTTTCTCGCTCGTGCTTTGCTTCCTCTTCTCGCTCTCCTTTGCGAATAAGTTAGCCACCATACTTGCTAGTTGCTTGCTGCAGCTCCACTCATATTTTACCTTGCCTTACCCTTAAGCCCAAATAGTTTTGATCGCGAGGGTGCGAGATTGCTGAGTCCCTGTGGCTCACAGATTACTATATCACCAGATGCAGGGCCCGATGATTTCGCTCCACGAGACGCGTACGAGCTCAAGTGGGAGTTCGACAAAGACTCTCAACGTTACTACGTTTCCTTTCTCGATGATCAGTAGTGGTGCCCAGTTGGGGGTGATTGGGACCGTGTCGCATGTTGGGTTCTCTTTTATTTTGGCGCCGTAGTCGGGCCATGAGTGTTTGGATGATGTAATGTTATTTGTGTTCTTGATTGACGTGGTGAGTGTAAGCCAACTATGTTCTCCCCTTTATTATTCATATAACATGGGATGTTGTGAAGATTGCCTAACTTGCGACATATGCCTTCAATGCGATTATGTCTCTAATTCGTGCCTCGACACGTGGGAGCTATAGTTGCATCGAGGGTGTTACATAGATGTTACTATTAAAACTGCTAATAGAGATACTATATCACCAATTGGCTTTGTTAGAGATGTTGAAGTCTTGTCTGGGAAAATAAAATACCCTACTGATTTTCTTGTTCTTGGTTCCCCACAAGATGACTTTTGTCCCATTATTTTTGTTAGACCTTTCTTGAACACCATTAATGCTAAAATAGATTGTAAGAAGCAAACTGTCAGAGTTAGCTTTGGTGATGAATCTCATGAGTTTAACTTTTCCAAGTTTAGTAGAAAGCTTCATGAAAAAGAATTCCCTAGTAAGGATGATATAATTGTTCTTGCTTCTATTGCTATGCCTCCTACTGATCCTCTAGAACAATATCTGCTAGACCATGAAAATGATTTACATATGCATGAAAGAAATGAAATAGATACGATTTTATTTGAACAACGTCCTCTGCTTAAACACAATTTGCCTATTGAAACTCTAGAAGGTCCTCCTCCACCTAAAGGTGAACCTGTGTTTGAATTCGAATAATTGCCAGACACTTTGAAATATGCTTATCTTGATGAAACGAAGATATATCATGTTATTATTAGTGCTAATCTTTCAGAACATGAAGAAGAAAGATAATTGAAAGTTCTAAGGAAGCACCGAGCTGCTATTGGATATACTCTTGATGATTTAAAGGGCATTAGTCCCACTCTATGTCAGCACAAGATTTAATATGGATCCTGATGCTAAACCCGTTGTTGATCACCAACGTCGGTTAAACCCGAAAATGAAGTGGTAAGAACGGAAATATTAAAACTTCTAAAAGCAGGTATAATCTATCCTATAGCTGATAGTAGATGGGTAAGTCCTGTTCATTGTGTTCTAAGAAAGGAGGTATTATTGTTGTTCCTAATGATAAGAATGAACTTATTCCACAAAGAATTGTTACAGGCTATAGAATGGTAACTGATTTTAGAAAATGAAATAAAGCAACTAGAAAAGATCATTACCCTCTGCCTTTTATTGATAAAATGCTAGAAAGATTATCCAAGCACACACATTTTTGCTTTCTTGATGGATACTCTAGTTTTTCACGAATACCTGTTTCTCATCCTGATCAAGAAAAGACCACTTTCACTTCTCCATTTGGAACTTATGCTTATAGACGTATGCCTTTTGGTTTATGCAATGCACCTGCTACCTTTCAAACATGTATGACTGCTATATTCTCTAACTTTTGTGAACAGATTGTTGAGGTTTTCATGGATGGCTTCTCTGTTTATGGGAAGTCTTATGATGATTGTTTAAGCAATCTTGATCGAGTTTTGCAGAGATGTGAACAAACAGATCTTGTCTTGAATTGGGAGAAGTGCCACTTTATGGTTAATGAAGGTATTGTCTTGGGTCATAAAATTTCTGAAAGAGGTATTGAAGTGGACAAAGATAAGGTTGATGCAATTGAGAAAATGCCATGTCCTAAAGATATCAAAGGTATTCGTAGTTTCTTAGGTCATGCTGGTTTTTATAGGAGACTTATCAAAGACTTCTCTAAAATTTCTAGGCCTCTTGCAAACCTTTTGTAGAAGGATGTTCCTTTTGTTTTTGATGATGATTGTTTAGAAGCCTTTGAAACACTCAAGAAAGCCTTAATTTATGCACCTATCGTTCAACCACTCGATTGGAACTTGCCTTTTGACATTATGTGTGATGCTAGTGATTATGTTGTTGGTGCTGTTCTAGGACAAAGAGTTTATAAGAAACTGAATGTCATTCATTATGCTACTAAAACTCTAGACAGTGCTCAACGAAATTAGGCTACTACTGAAATGAATTCTTTGTAGTGGTGTTTGCTTGTGATAAATTTAGATCTTACATTGTTGATTCAAAAGTAATTGTTCACACCGACCATGCTGCTATCAAATATCTTATGGAAAAGAAAGATGCTAAACCTAGACTTATTCGATGGGTTCTCTTGCTACAAGAATTTGATTTACATATCACTGATAGGAAAGGAGCTGAGAACCCCGTAGCTGATAACTTGTCTAGGCTTGAAAATGTGCTTGATGACCCACTACCTATTGATGATAGTTTTCCTAATGAGCAGTTAGCTGCAATAAATGTTGCTCATAATACTCCTTAGTATGCTGACTATTTTAATTACATTGTTGCTAAATATTTACCACCTAGCTTTACATACCAACAAAAGAAAAAATTCTTCTATGATTTAAGACATTACTTTTGGGATGACCCACATCTTTATAAAGGAGTAGATGGTATTGTTAGACATTGTGTACCTGAGAATGAAGAGGGACAAATCCTACAGAAATGTCACTCCAAAGCATATGCAGGACCTCATGCTGGAGATAGAACTGCTCACAAGGTATTGCAATATGGATTTTATTGGCCTACTCTCTTCAAGGATGCCCGTAAGTTCGTCTTATCTTGTGATGAATGCCAAAGAATAGGTAAGACCGGTAAGCGTCAAGAAATGCCTATGAATTATTCACTTGCTATTGAACCATTTGATGTTTGGGGATTTGATTACGTGGGACCTTTTCCTTCCTCTAATGGGTATACACATATTTTGGTTGTTGTTGATTATGTCACTAAATGGGTAGAACCTATTCCAACCAGTAGTGTTGATCACAACACCTCTATTAAAATGCTTAAGGAAGTTATTTTCCCAAGGTTTGGAGTCCCTAGATATTTAATGACTGATGGTGGTTCACATTTTTTTCATGGTGCTTTCCGTAAAATGCTTGCCAAGTATGATGTTAACCATAGAATTGCATCACCTTATCATCCTTAGTCTACTGGTCAAGTTGAACTTAGCAATAGAGAAATAAAATTAATCTTGCAATATACTGTCAATAGGTCCTGGAAGAATTGGTCTAAGAAATTAGATGATGCACTTTGGGCTTGTAGAACAACATATAAAAATCCTATGGGTATGTCTCCTTATAAAATAGTTTATGGTAAAGCATGTCATTTGCCTCTTGAGATAGAACATAAATCATATTGGGCAATCAAAGAACTCAACTGTGATTTCAAACATGCCGGTGAAAAGAGGTTATTTGATATTAGCTCATTAGATGAATGGAGAACCCGAGCTTATGAAATGCCAAGTTATTTAAAGAAAAAGTTAAAACGTGGCATGCTAAAAGAATTAAAAAGCGTGAGTTTAAAGTTGGAGAATATGTTCTTTTGTACAACTCATTTCAGATTATTTGCAGGAAAACTCCTCTCAAAATGGGAAGGACCCTATGTTATCGAGGAGGTTTATCGTTCTGGAGCTATCATAATAAACAATGTCGAAGGTACTAACCCGAAGGTTGTTAACGGGCAACGAATAAAACATTCTATCTCAGTTACGCCCATTAATGTTGAAAGCAATATTACCCAAACTTTGACACTGGAAGAACACATAAAAGAGTCCTGCCAGAACACTCCAAAATCATGAAAATAAGGAGGTACGTGATACAGTATGTAAACGGACTCCTAAAAATCCACAACTTTTGGAATATTTAGAAAATTAGGAAAATAAGAAACTTCCAGGAAGCGTACCCTGGTGGGCGCCTGACACCAGGGCATGCCTGGCAAGGTGCGCCCAGGTGGGTTGTGCCCACCCTGTGTACCTTCCGGACTCCGTTTTTCTACAGTTTGCTTGTCTCCCAAGATAAAAATCTCTATATACCCCCCGAACCTATTGACCACCATATCACGGAGAAATCTTCTGTTTTCTTTTCTTGATGTTTTCCCGTCAGATCTAAAAATATGTCATCCCAATACTCCGAGGGTGAGAGGTATGCTGCTGATTTCATCACAAACCCTAAGCCCTATGGGGATGTGGAGCACTATGGCTGGACCATGGTGGAAGAGGAAGAGAGACGAGCTCAGATGAGGACGAAACTCTGTTGCCTCAACCTATGGACATGCATGTGGAATTCAAGAAATCAAGCCTCCTAAACAAACCGAAGAGGCCTAAGGTTCACTTTATACCCTTCCGCCTTTCACAGGACAGTAAGCAATATTTATGCAAAAAGGTACTAGAGCTTGAACAGGAGATCAGTGAACTGAAGGAGGAAAATTCTATCATCAAGCGTAAGCTAAGGAAGAAGGACAAACCCTCTACTCCACCACCACCTTCTTCTTCATCACCAAAAGAAAATTTAGTATCGGGTATGGGCACTACCCTTGGCTTTCGCCAAGCTTGGGGGAGGTGCCCCGGTATCTTATCATCCCAACTATCTTTTGCCTTTACTTATTTTAGTTCGATCCATAGTTATCTTTTGCTTTATATGAATACAAGTTTAGTTTGATCCTTTCTTTTCGAGAGTTTGCTTAGTGATCTATCCTTGTAATCGTGTGTGAGATATATAATAAAGTTTAGTTTGAGTTTTGCTTTCTTTACTTTCATGTTGCAACAAAAAGAAAGGAAATGAATAAAAAGAAAGGAAATAAATCAAGAAGATCATATGCTAATATTATGGTAGGTGATGACACCACATAAGGAAAAGTATAAGTAGAAAATTTTATTAGAGATTGACAAACATAGCATTAGTCAATGATGCAACTCACGAAACAATTAATAATGGAAGAGAAGATTCACATATAAATATACTATCCTAGAAATCTTTTGTTGATTGTGAGCCCCCATCAAAATATTATATGCCAAAATTGTTGATGTTGGACAAGGAAGACAACTTAATGATTTATGTTCGTTCATATTCACATAGAAGTCATATTGTGATAGATCCTTCTACATGTGGTGCTAGCCCCCTATCTTTGCTAGCCAAAAATTCTGCACCAAGTAGAGATACTACTTGTGCATCCAAAAACTCTTAAACCCAAATCTTATTTTCAAGAGTCCACCATACCTACCTAGGGATGATCAAGATCCCTCAAGTAAGTTGTCATTGGTGCAATAAGGAAATAAAAATTGCTTCTAAAAGTGTGAGATCATTTAGTGTAAGAGAAAATTGAGCATTGTACGAACCTGTGATGGTGAAGAATAAAAGCGACAAACCGCATAATAAAGGTTGCCATCACAAGGGGCAATACAATGTGACGTTCTTTTGCACTAAGGGGTTGAGCATACAAACAAATAAGCGCATGGAAACCTCCGCTTCCCTCTGCGAATGGCCTATCTTTTACTTTTATGCAAAGAGTCAAAAGTTTTTCTCTCTATTCCTTTTTATTTTCTCCTTTGGCAAGCATCATGTGGTGAGGAAAGATCTAGGCACATATGTCCAATTGAATCTAGGTAGCATGAGTTATTATTGTTGACATCACCCTTGAGGTGAATATGTTGGGAGGCGAAATTATAAGCCCCTATCTTTCTATGTGTCCAGTTGAAACGTTTTTCTCATGTGTATGTTGTGAGTGTTAGCAATCATAGAATACTATATGATGGTTTAGTATGTGGACTTGCCTAAAGGGTTCGATACGTGACCCTTCCTGAAAATATGATGAATTGTAGTTACAAAGTTGACAGAAAACATAGTTTGTTGGTTTCTAATAGAGTTTTTGCTTTATACTTCGATAGTGTGATGAATTGTCCCTTATTCATCAGAAGTCTATGATAAAAGCCTTTTGTTTACATTTTTTTATGTTATAATAATCAACATGATGCTTCTATGTCCGCATTTTTTTTATCGACACCTCTCTCTCTCTAAGCATGTGGACATGTTTTTTGTTTTCGGTTTTAGCTTGAGGACAAGCAAGCTCTAAGCTTGGGGGAGTTGATACGTCCATTTTTCATCATGTTTTCCTACTGCTATTTATGATGTTTTTATGCATAATAACACTTTTTGGAGTAATTCTAATGCCTTTTCTCTCATAATTTGCATGGTACACACAAAGAGGGAGAATTCCGGCAGCTGGAAATCTGGACCTGGAAAAGCTACGGCAGGCTACCTATTCTTCACAACTCCAAATAAGCTGAAACTTCACGGAGAATTTTTATAGAGTATATGAAGAATATTGGAGCAAATAAGTACCAGAGGGGTCCCACCAGGTGGGCACAACCCACCTGGGTGCGCTAGAGAGCCCAGGCGTGCCCTGGTGGGTTGTACTCACCCAGGCCCACCTCTAGTGCCCATATTCTGGTATATAAGTCATTTTGACCTAGAAAAAAATAAGGAGAGGACTTTCGGGACGGAGCGCCGCCGTCTCGAGGCGGAACTTGGGCGGGAGCACTTTTGCCCTCTGGCGAAGCGATTCCACCAGGGGAACTTCCGTCCCAAAGGGGGAAATCATCGTCATCATCATCACCAATAACTCTCCCACCTTGGGGAGGGCAATCTCCATCAACATCTTCAACAACACCATCTCATCTCAAACCCTAGTTCATCTCTTGTGTTCAATCTTGTTACCGGAACTATAGATTGGTGCTTGTGGGTGACTAGTAGTGTTGATTACATCTTGTAGTTGATTACGATATTTTTTATTTGGTGGAATATTATATGTTCAGATCCATTGTGCTATTTAATACCCATCTGATCTTGAGCATGTTTATCACTTGTGAGTAGTTACTTTTGTTCTTGAGGTCACGGGAGAAATCATGTTGCAAGTAATCGTGTGAACTTGATATGTGTGCGATATTTTGATAGTATGTATGTTGTGATTCCCTTAGTGGCGTCATGTGAATGTCCACTACATGAAACTTCACCATATTTGGGCCTAAGGGAATGCATTGTGGAGTATTTGTTAGATGATGGGATGCGAGAGTGACAGAAGCTTAAACCCTAGTTTATGTGCTATTCTGTAAGGGACCGATTGGATCCAAATGTTTAATGCTATGGTTAGGATTTATCCTTAATACTTTTCTCGTAGTTGCGGATGCTTGCGAGGGGGTTAATCATAAGTAGGAGGTTTGTTCAAGTAAGAACAACACCTAAGCACCGGTCCACCCACATATCAAATTATCAAAGTAGCGAAGACGAATCGAATCAACATGATGAAAGTGACTAGATGAAGTTCTCGTGTACGCTCAAGAACGCTTTGCTTATTATAAGAGATTGTTTTGCCAGTCCTTTCCCTCAAAAGGATTGGGCTACCTTGCTGTAATATTGTTACTATTACCATTACTCGCTCGTTACAAAATCTCTTGCTATCAAACTACTCTGTTACTTACAATTTCAGCACTTGCACACATTACCTTGCTGAAAACCACTTGTCATTTCCTTTCGCTCCTCGTTGGGTTCGACAATCTTACCTATTGAAAAGAGCTACAATTGATCCCCTATACATATGGGTCATCACGGGTACCCAAGTAGGTCGAATCCTACTTGGGGTGGCGCCCCCCCTTTCCTTTCTCCCTTGAGAAGGGGAAGGAAAGAGGGGCTAGCCCTCCTCCCTTGCCTTCCCTAGGGCTGGCCGGCCTGGTGGAGGAGCGAACCAGCCCCCTGTGGGCTGGTCTGTCCCTCCCTAGGCCCATTAAACCCATATAGCTTGCCGGGAGTTGCTCGGAACCCCTTCCGGTGACCCGATACGTACCCGGTACCCCTGGAACACTTCCGGTGTCCAAATACTATCATCCTATATATGATATTTACCTGTTGACCATTTCGAGACTCCTCGTCATGTTTGTGATCTCATCCGGGACTCCGAACAAGATTCGGTCACCAAATCACATAACTCATATAATACAAAATCGTCATCGAACATTGAGCGTGCGGACCCTACAGGTTCGAGAACTATGTAGACATGATCGGGACACCACTCTGGTCAATAACCAATAGCGGAAGCTAGATACTCATATTGGTTCCTACATATTCTACAAAGATCTTTATCAGTCAAACCGCAATGACAACATACGTTATTCCCTTTGTCATCGGTATGTTACTTGCCCGAGATTCGATTGTCGGTATCTTCATACCTAGTTCAATCTCGTTACTGGCAAGTCTCTTTACTCGTTCCGTAATGCACCATCCCGCAACTAACTCATAATTCACATTTCTTGCAAGGCTTATCATGATGTGCATTACCAAGAGGGCCCAGAGATACCTCTCCGATACTCAGAGTGACAAATCCTAATCTCGATCTATGTCAACCCAACAGACACCTTTGGAGATACCTACAAATCATCTTTATAATCACCCTGTTTCGTTGTGGCGTTTGATAGCACACAAGGTATTCCTCCGGTATTCGGGAGGTGCATAATCTCATAGTCGAAGGAATATGTATTTGACATGAAGAAAGTAATAGCAATAAAACTAAACGATCAACATGCTAAGCTAATAGATGGGTCTTGTCCATCACATCATTCTCCTAATGATGTGATCCTGTTCATCAAATGACAATACTTGTCTATGGCTAGGAAACTTAACCATCTTTGATTAACGAGTTAGTCTAGTAGAGGCTTACTAGGGACACAATGTTTTCTCTATGTATCCACACATGTATCAAGTTTCCGGTTAATACAATTCTAGCATGAAAATAAACATTTATCATGATATAAGGAAATATAACTAACAACTTTATTATTGCCTCTAGGGCATATTTCCTTCAGTCTCCCACTTGCACTAGAGTCAATAATCTAGATTACATTGTAATGATTCTAACACTCATGGAGTCTTGCTGCTGATCATGTTTTGCTCGTGGAAGAGGCTTAGTCAACGGGTCTGCCACATTTAGATCCTTATGTATTTTGCAAATCTCTATGTCTCCCTCCTTGACTTGATCACGGATGGAGATGAAGTCTCTCTTGATGTGTTTGGTTCTCTTATGAAATATGGATTTCTTTGCCAAGGCAATTGCTCCAGTATTGTCACAAAAGATTTTCATTGGACCATATGCACAAGGTATGACACCTAGATCAGATATGAACTCCTTAATTCACTGCTTCCAAAGCAGCTATATAGTCCGCCTCACACATAGATTCCGCCACGACGCTTTGCTTGGAACCGCACCAACTGATAACTCCACCATTCAATATAAATACGTATCCGGTTTGTGACTTAGAGTCATCCGGATCAGTGTCAAAGCTAGCATCGATGTAACCATTTACGACGAGCTCTTTGTCACCTCCATAAACAAGAAACATATCCTTAGTCCTTTTCAGGTACTTCAGGATGATCTTGACTCCTGTCTAGTGATCCACTCCTGGATTACTTTGGTACCTCCCTACTAGACTTATAGCAAGGCACACATCTGGTCTAGTACACAGCATAGCATACATGATATATCCTATGGCTGAGGCATAGGGAATGACTTCCATTTTCTCTCTATCTTCTGTAGTGGTCAGGCATTGAGTCTGACTCAACTTCACACCTTGTAACACAAGCAAGAACCCTTTCTTTTACTGATCCATTTTGAACTTCTTCAAAACTTTATCAAGGTATGTGCTTTGTGAAAGTCCAATTAAGCATCTTGATCAATCTCTATAGATCTTGATCCCCAATATATAAGCAGCTTCACCGAGGTCTTTCATTGAAAAACTCTTATTCAAGTATCCTTTTATGCTATCTAGAAATTCTATATTATTTCCAATCAACAATATGTCATCCACATATAATATTAGAAATGCTACAGAGCTCCCACTCACTTTCTTGTAAATACAGGCTTCTCCGAAAGTCTATATAAAACCATATGCTTTGATCACACTATCAAAGCGTTTATTCCAACTCCGAGATGCTTGCACCAGTCCATAAATGGATCGCTAGAGCTTGCACACTTTGTTAGCACCTTTAGGATCGACAAAACCTTCTGGTTGCATCATATACAACTCTTCTTTGAGAAATTCATTAAGGAATGCAGTTTTGACGTCCATTTGCCAGATTTCATAATCATAAAATGCGGCAATTGCTAACATAATTCAGACAGACTTCAGCATCGCTACGGGTGAGAAAGTCTCATCGTAGTCAACTCCTTGAACTTGTCGAAAACCTTCTGCCACAGGTCGAGCTTTGTAGACAGTAACATTACCATCAGCATCAGTCTTCTTCTTGAAGATCCATTTATTCTCTATGACTTTCCGATCATCGGGCAAGTCAACCAAAGTCCATACTTTGTTCTCATACATGGATCCTATCTTAAATTTCATGGCCTCAGGCCATTTTGCGGAATCTGGGCTCATCATCGCGTCCTCATAGTTCGTAGGTTCATCATGGTCTAGTAACATGACTTCCAGAATAGGATTACCGTACCACTTTGGTGCGAAACATACTCTGGTTGACCTACGAGGTTCGGTAGTAATTTGACCTGAAGTTTGATGATCATTATCATTAGCTTCCTCTATAGTTGGTGTAGGCATCACTGGAACTGATTTCTGTGATGAGCTACTTTCCAATTTGAGAGAAGGTACAATTACCTCATCAAGTTCTACTTTCCTCCCACTCACTTCTTTCGAGAGAAACTCCTTCTCTAGAAAGGATCCATTCTTAGGAACAAAGATTTAGCCTTCGGGTCTATGATAGAAGGTGTATCCAACAGTTTCTTTTGGGTATCCTATGAAGACACACTTCTTTGATTTGGGTTCAAGCTTATCAAGCTGAAGCTTTTTCACACAAGCTTCACAACCCCAAACTTTAAGAAACGACAGCTTAGGTTTCTTGCCAAACCACAGTTCATACACTGTCATCTCAACGGATTTAGATGGTGCCCTATTTAAAGTGAATGCTAGTGTCTCTAATGCGTAACCCCAAAATGATAGTGGTAAATCGATAAGAGACATCATAGATCACACCATATCTAATAAAGTACGGTTACGACGTTCAGACACACCATTACGCTCTGGTGTTCCAGGTGGCGTGAGTTGTGAAACTATTCCACATTGTTTTAAATGAAGGCCAAACTCGTAACTCAAATACTCGCCTTCGTGATCAGATCGTAGAAACTTTATTTTCTTGTTACGTTGATTCTCCACTTCAGTCTGAAATTCTTTGAACTTTTCAAATGTTTCAGGCTTGTGTTTCATTAAGTAGAAATACCCATATCTGCTCAAATCATGTGTGAAGGTCAGAAATTAACGATACCCGCCGTGAGCCTCAACACTCATCAGACTGCATACATCGGTATGTATTATTTCCTATAAGTTAGTGGCTCACTCCATTGTTTCGGAGAACGGAGTCTTAGTCATCTTGCCCATGAGGCATGGTTCGCAAGCATCAAATGATTCATAATCAATTGATTCCAACAGGCCATCCGCATGGAGTTTCTTCATGCGCTTTACACCAATATGACCTAAATAGCATTGCCACAAATATGTTGCAGTATCATTATCAAATTTGCATCTTTTAACATCAATATTATGAATATGTGTATCACCACGATCGAGATTCAACAAAAATAGACCACTCTTCAAGGGTGCATGACCATAGAAGATATTACTCATATAAATAGAACAACCATCATTTTATGATTTAAATGAATAACCGTCTCGCATCAAACAAGATCCAGATATAATATTCATGCTCAACGCTAGCACCAAACAACAATTATTCAGGTCTTAAACTAATCCCAAAGTTAGATGTAGAGTTAGCGTGCCGACGGAGATCACATCGACCTTGGAACCATTCCCGACGCGCATCGTCACCTCGTCCTTAGCGAATCTTTGTTTAATTCGTAGCCCCTGTTTCGAGTTGCAAATATGAGCAACAAAACCAGTATCAAATACCCGGGCGCTACTATGAGCATTAGTAAGGTACACATCAATGACATGTATATCAAATATACCTTTGTTCACTTTGCCATCCTTCTTATCTGCCGAATAATTGGGGCAGTTCTGCTTCTAGTGACCAGTCCCTTTGCAGTAGAAGCATCCAGTTTCAGGCTTGGGTCCAGACTTGGGCTTCTTCTCGGGAGTGACAACTTGCTTGCCATTCTTCTTGAAGTTCCCCTTCTTCCCCTTGCCCTTTTTCTTGAAACTAGTGGTCTTGTTAACCATCAACACTTTATGCTCTTTCTTGATTTCTACCTACGCAACTTTAAGCATAGCGAAGAGCTCAGGAATTATCTTATCCATCCATTCCATATTATAGTTCATCACAAAGCCTTTGTAGCTTGGTTGTAGTGATTGAAGAACTCTGTCAATAACACTATCATCTGGAAGATTAACTCCTAGATGATTCAAGTGGTTATGACACCTAGACATTTTGAGTATGTGTTCACTGATAGAACTGTTCTCCTCCATCTTGCAACTATAGAACTTATTGGAGACTTAATATCTCTCAACTCGGGCATTTGCTTGAAATATTAACTTCAATTCCTGGAACATCTTTGAAGTCTCGATTCTAAGCCATAGAGAATGGCACACTGAACTATAGAGTAGTCATCAGACCGCGTCTACCAGACGTTCAAAGCGTCTACATTAGCGGAAGGGGGCTTGTCACCTAGCGGTGCATCAAGGACATAATTCTTCTGTGCAGCAATGAGGATAATCCTGAAGTTACGGACTAAGTCCATGTAGTTGGTACCATCATCTTTCAACTTAGCTTTCTCTAGGAACGCATTAAATTTCAAGGGAACGGTAGCATGGGCCATTGATCTACAACATAGATATGCAAAAACTATCAGGACTAAGTTCATGATAAATTAAGTTTAATTAATCATATTACTTAAGAACTCCCACTTAGATAGACATCCTCGAGTCATCTAAATGATCACGTGGTCCACATCAACTAAACGTCCGATCATCGCATGAGATGGGGTAGTTTTCAATTGTGAACATATCTATGTTGATCATATCTACTATATGATTCACGTTCGACCTTTCGGTCTCCAGTGTTTCGAGGCCATGTCTGTACATGTTAGGCTCGTCAAGTTTAACCCGAGTATTCCGCACGTGCAGAACTGTCTTGCACCCATTGTATGTGAACGTAGAGCTTATCACACCCGATCATCACGTGGTGTCTCAGCACGATGAACTATTGCAATGGTGCATACTCAAGGAGAACACTTATACCTTGAAATTTTAGTAAGGGATCATCTTATAATGCTACCGCTGTACTAAGCAAAATAAGATGCATAAAAGATAAACATCACATGCAATCAAAATATGTGACATGATATGGCCATCATCATCTTGTGCCTTTGATCTCCATCTCCAAAGCACCGTCATGATCTCCATCGTCACCGGCTTGACACCTTGATCTCCATCGTAGCGTCATGGTCGTCTCGCCAACTATTGCTTCTACAACTATCGCTAACGCATAGTGATAAAGTAAAGCAATTACATGGCGTTTGCATTTCATACAATAAAGCGACAACCATAAGGCTCCTGTCAGTTGCCGATAACTTCTACAAAACATGATCATCTCATACAATAACGTATATCACATCATGTCTTGACCATATCACATCACAACACACTACAAAAAAAATACACTTCCGTGATGATACGTGTTTCTGACAGTAGGTCGCTTTTTTGTCATGCATGTACATCCATGACAAATTTATGACAGAATCAAGATAGTCATACCTGTGCTGTCGTAGAAGTGTTCCATGACATTACCAAAATTGTCATCACGGAAGTGCCCACTTCCATGACGATAAATCGCGCGTCACAGAAGTGCTTTCATCAAGGGTGACCGGCACATGGCATCCACCGTAACGGAACACCGTTAAGCTACCGGGTCGGGTTTTGGATCCGATAACCCATTAACAGCCCCGACCAATGGGGATTTTCCATGTGTAAAATAATCATTGGCTGGAGGAAACATGTGTCGGCTCATCGTTGGGACAGATGTCATCCACTCATTGGACAGAAGGTGCCTATGATACGTTGACACGTGGCACGGCCCAATAGAGGCCCATTCCTGTGAAAAGGTCGGCCCGTTTGACTTGGTTAAAAGGTGGCGGGCCGGCCCATGGAATGCCTGTTAACGGCCTATTCGCATATAGCCCATTTACAGCCCGCTAACCCAAGGCCCATTACGCCCTATCCGAATTAGGCCCAGTAGCGTCATCTGGGCCATCCAATATGATTCCAGCCCGTTTTCACTTCTGGCCCATGTATGGCCTAGGACGTCTTTCGGCCCATATGAGGCCCTATGTAACTCTTGGCCTATTAACGGCCCATGGTGAAACTGGCCCGTAATGAACAGTGTATCACTTTACACCCATTAACGGCCCATGGTGAAACTGCCCCGTAATGAACAGTGTATCACTTTATACCCATTAACGGCATGTTATTCCGTTGGGCCGTCTCTAGCCCATCTTATCTTTCGGCCTTCTCAAAGCCCATTTATTCTTGGGCTCATTTCCAGCATTCGTTTACTTATGGCCCGTTACTGTCATTTTCTGCTTGTGGGCCAAATTCAGCCCATGGTTACAGTTGGCCCGTTTGTGGTCCGTTAATACGTTGGGCCGTTTTCATAGTGTCATCAAATACGGCCTATTAACGATGGCCCATTATAGTCGGCCCATGAACAGACGATTCCAACTCTAGCCCGTTTACGGCTAGAATGCGGTCTGTTTGGCCCGTAGAAGGCCCATTGATGATACGGCCCGTAGAAGGCCCATTGTTTCTACGGCCCGTAGAATGCCCACTATTTCTACGGCCCGTAGAAGGCCCACTGTTTATACGGCCCGTAGAAGGCCCACTGTTTCTACGGCCCGTAGGAGGCCCACTGTCACTACAGTAAATATTAGCCCATGGTTATTGTGGCCTAGTTTTGAAAAATAGGTTATTGCAGCCACTAGCAAACCACAGAAAAAGAACTGCACTGACTACAAGCAAAAAAATAAATAAGACAACAAGGAAATGAATAAGCAAGCAACTTACACTAGGCTATCACGGCTATTACACATATTACATCCACTGGGCATCAAAGTTCGCCACCAGTGCAAATATAGGGAACACAGCAGCATATAAACGCCGCAGCAAAACAAGTCCAGAAATGAAACCACTTCAGAAGAGCTCAAGAAACAATATCCTGGGTACCCATAATGCTGGCAAGATGCTTAGCAAGCTTATTAACTTTTTCTTGTTTGGTGCTTAAGTCCTCCAGCGCTTGCTGTTGCACCAGAAAGTATGCATCTGAATTCTGCAGGGACTTCCTCAGTCCTCCAGCTTCCTGTCGCATAACATCTGATCGATTTCTTTCAACTTGAAGTTGAGAGTCAAGAAGCCGAACTGATTCAGGCAATGAGTTTGAAGAGCTGGTGCCATAAGTGGTAGCCAGTAACTCGAACACTACATCAAGACAGGACTTTGGGGTTGTCTCAGTGTCTTCAATATAGTTTTTATCAGCTTTCTTGGAGACCAACAGGGATGTCTCACTATCTTGAACCTTATCTGCATTACTTCCATTACCATTGCATAACAGGGTACTCTTCTCCAATATTTTATCCGCGTTCTAAAAGAGAAACAAACAAACACATCTCAGGTTTATAATGTAGTATATGAAACTCATTTTGGTAAACCAGTTCAGTAGTAAGGTGGACAGGATAACATGATGGCATGACATAATTCAAATATATGATTTATATACTAAGGAAGTGAGCAGAGGGCAATCGCATATATGATGTGTCAACTAAGGAGATGGCATTCAATATTATGTATATGATGTAAAAACTAAGCATTGCAATACAACATATGCATTATATGAGTAATATAACCCTGCCAAGTTTGACCATACACCTCAGGGGGATAATAGGACTGGTCATCTGCCTCTGAATCATCCTCTGAAGAGCTATCTGTAACCAGCAAGATATCTGCTTCAGCAGGTAGCATTGTCTGCTCTGAAGACCTTGTTTTCACTCCAGATTTCTCCATCACCAATTCAAATGGCTAATGCACAGGAAGAGCAGTTGAATATACAAACATTGTCGACAAAAGCAATGAGAAATACAAAAAAAGGATGGCATGATATAATTCACATATATGACGCTTGCCTAAACAGCATGGCATTGCATCATTCACATACATAATGCCTTGCAACAAGATAACATTGCATAATTCACATATATAATGTCTTGCAACAAGATGGCATTGCATAATTCACATATATGGTAATTAGACACTAAACAGGTGGCATTCACACAAAGCATGTTTAAACTAAGAAAATGACATAGCAATGCAAGATACCATACGCACGATATGAGTAACATAACCCTGCCAAGTTAGGGCATGCACCTCAGGGGGGGGGGAATATGACTAGTCATCTGTCTCTGAATCCTCCTCTGAGGAGCTATCGGTAACCAGCAAGACATGCGCTTCATCAGATAGCATTGTCTGCTCTGAAGACCTTGTTTCCACTCCAGATTTTTCCATGACCGTGCCAAATGGCTGATGCACAGGAAGAGTAATTGAATGTACTAAAATTGTTGACAAATTTAACACGTAATAAAACAATGATGGCATGATATAATTCACATATAAGATGACTAGCTAACCAGGGTGGCATTGCAAAATTCACATATATGATGCTTGGCTAGACAAGATGGCATTGCATGATTCACAAATACGATAAAGAAACTAAACAGATGGCATTGACACAAAGCATGTCTAAACTAAGCAGATGACGTCTTTAATGTATATAGTAAGCAATGCAAGGCACCATATGCATGATATTACCAACATCATCATGCCAAGTTAGAGCGAAGACCTCATGGGGTAAATAGGAGTGGTCTTCTCCTTCTGAATCCCCCTCATAACAGTTATCTTCCTCTTGCTTACGATCCGAAATGGGTGGAGGGGGGCTTCCTTTGCGCCCACCATGGAATGACGTCTACATGAAATTTTATTGCCACGCAAGGCTCGTCTCTTTAGCTCTACATGATCAGTTCCATTGTGTACAATAACTGGCATGCATAGGAATAAAACATAGTGAGATTATGTAAGGAGTTCATGCACAAATCCAGAGTGATGGTAGCAAACTGTGGATAGATCGAAAACCAATGATAGCAGGCAGATAATAGCTTTAGTTAAAAAATACAGATAATGGATCCTTTAATGTTTGTTTGCACCCAACATGAACTCATAGTAGACACCGAAGATTAACCAGATAGTAGATAGATAGTACTGATTCCTGCCTCAATATGTACCCCACAACCATTTAAAAACTCAAGTTTCAGCATTAATTTGGACCTGACTCGGAGTCTAATAGGTGAACACGACGATAATGTAGCATGTCATCATATTAAGCGAAGCATAACGTAAGCAGACACGGAAGAGTGCGACCTCTCTTGCGGACCCATGTTGTCCTCAAGGTCATCTGCTCAGTTGATGATGGTAATGCAGTTGTCGTGGCTGCCGGCGGCTGGGAAGAAGATCTGAGGCGGCGAAAGACAGTCTGAAGAGCGGATCCTTGCTGTGGTGAACCCTTCCGTCGTTGGAGCAGCTGAGCTGGGGTGGAACACAGCGCCGCAGGAGCAGGACAAACCACACAAGGTTTTCTTTGACACATATCTGTAACAGAAGTAATTGAGTAAGGGCTTGTTTCAATTTGAGGATTCTAACAATGCAGGGATAGGAAATAGACAGGAATAGGATAGGAATGCACGTGCAAAATAAGGAATTTAAAAACACAGGATTTCTGCCAATATGGGTGTTTGATTCACAACAATTGGAAGATCACAGGATGCAAAAAAGCATGGTGAGATTAAGTCAAACCACAAGAAAATGTACGGTTATAATGCTATTATGCTACTATCTCTTAGTCTTGTGCTTGATGAATAGGAATAGGAAAAGGAGGAAAAGTGGAAATTAGAATTCCTATGGTTTTTCTTTCAAGGAGACACTAAAGGAACAAATGCTACAATTTTCCTTTGCTCCATTCCTTTGCACCAAATTCATGAAAAGTAGTACCATAGGAAACTTTCCAATTCCGATGTTTTTCATTCACTTTTCCTTTCAAGCACTAGCGATTCTAGTAGGCAGGCTTGAGCAAGGAAAATCCTACACTAAAAAAATGTTTTTTTGCTACTTCTATTACTTTGGACCCAGGCCACTGCCATACTAGCTAAACTCCCAGACCCATCGACAAATGCACAGCTCAAACGCGCAGAGATAAATAATGATGGCATTCAAGAGAGTCCATCACGGATAGCTAAGTTGCCTGGTACCTCACTGCTTGTCATATAGTAGGATAAAATAATTGTATTTCCCATTACTACGAGTGGTCAGTGGACAATATATATAACATGTAGAGTAAAAAGAGTTGCAACAAGTGTACAATCTCTTTGGCGAAGCCATGTCGATCTCAGTGTGATTGGGTTGGCCGGTGAGGATGCTCCGGCTGACTTGGCTGTCGGAGGAGGGGAAGAAGATCTTAGGCGTCTGGAGATGCAGCCCGAGGTACTGCTCCTTTGTGATGGAGGGTTTCGTCATTGGAGCAGCTCCGGTGAGTTGTACGACGCCGAGGCTGAAGCAGGACAAGAGAGACAACGAACAACGTTAACCTGAGTGTAATTCTAATAGCATCTCCAATACATGACATAAAATACATAACCACAAAGTGCTAGATGTAAAATACATCAGCCGCTCATCTCTGAACTTAACTATCGAAACTGAATTTAACTGTCGAAACTAAACTTAACTGTCGAAACTGAACTTAACTGTCGAAACTGAATTTTGCTATCAAAACTGAACACACTAGCAAGGTGAGGCTACACGTCAGTCGACTGACTTTTTCATCTCTCTGGTCAGTCGATTTTGCAGCCGTTGGATACGAAATCAAGGGCCTACGGTTCATCTTCAACCTCCACCCCCCTGAGCCGGCCAAACAGTAGCCCCCCGCCGCCCGCGGCCGGCGGTGCGCCACCCTGCCCGCCCCGAAAACACTCCCCACCGCCGGTCCGCCACCGCCCCGGCCATCCCTCTAGGCCCCCCCGTGCCGAGCTTTTTCTCCGGTGATCCCCACACCACCACCGGCGACCACCGCCGGCGACCACCGCCCCCATCCTGAACCCTAAGATAGATAGTGGGGTACCTCTCCGGCGAGCCCCCCTCCCCGTTGCGACTGGTTCTTCCTTCACCCCGGCGGCATCGGAGTGAAGTGTAGCCAAATCGGAGCAGCATCGCAAGGAAGAGCAAGAGAAAGAGCAGCAGCACGAGCAAGAGCAATAGCAAGAGCAGACCAGGCATGGGACCGAGAGCAAGAGCAGAGCAGCAGCGCGAGCGAGAGCTAAAGAAGCAACATGTCCTACTAATGTGGACGTCACCGACGAGGGAGTGACGCCATGGAGGAAGTGGTCGGCGACGCCGCCGTGGATGGAGCCGCGCCATGTCGGCTCGGGACCGAGCGCCGACAGCACCATGAGATTGAATCAAGAAGAAAATGCGGCGATTAGTGTACAACCTCTTTGGTGGCACCGATTAGGCCGCAGCTTCATCCGAGGAAACGGTGATGATGATGCTCTTCCAGTGGTGCAGGTGAAGACGGCGGTGTGGGAATGGAGGTGGCATGAAAGATGAAGGGAACATTGGGGCAGCTCCTTGGAGGTGGAGGACAGGGTGGCTGAACCGGCGGGACGATGAGATCGACGAAGGATCCTCATCTGGTACCGTGGATGAGGGACGTCGAGGTGTTGCTGTGGACGACGTCCTCAGGGAAGAGGCTCCGGCTGGGTCGTGGACGGAGCAGGGTGTGGGGTTTCGTCGCGGGTTTTCGCGGCCTCGGTGTACTAATGGGTGGGCGGATGGGATGGCGGTGGGGAACCATGGCTTAGAGACGCGCTTGTCCGAAATGTGGGGTAAGTTACGAAAGTACCTCCACCGATTTGAGGCGGTTCTTTCGGTTCAGGGGTACCATGGGCATTTCGCGTGTCGGGATTTCACAGGAGGTGGGAGTTTTCGCGCGCATTGTAATTTCGGAATAGCAAGGCGCGGGTTGAGATGGAGGGATTTGTCGGAGCACAATGACACAAAGATATATCTTAAATATTTCGAGCTAACAAGGCGCGGGTTGATGAGGTGGGAGTTTCGCAGCACGATAGACAGAGACGCTAGCTTGAATTTTCAGCATTACAAGGCACAGCTTGAAATTTCGGAAGAACAAGCTTAACGTGTACCCAAAAAAAGAAAGTTTGCACCTCAACACGCACAACACACACACAAAGACCATTTAGACCAGAGTAAGGTACACGTGCATTGCACGCATGAGATTTGGCAACCAAATTATGAATAAATACCACATTATAGCATGCAAGCTTTGAGTCATATATGCATGATGTAGATGTTCGTTTAATTCTTATAGTTTATTTCATTCAAAATCATCTAGTTTTTATAAGAAAGCTAATCTATTTTAATATTCATGGAATTGTGCGTCGTAAGACATAAAGTAAAAACAAATAATGGCAAATCATGTAGAAAAACATTTGGGCAATTCTGATACGGAAGATTCTAGAACAAATAAGAAGTGCTTGTGTTTTGATGTTTGTGCATTATGCTTAAGTTCAACCATGGAGACTTCTAGATTATACATGTGGCGAAATCTGGTGGAATCTAGATGATATCCAACGGCCAGTAGTGCTCGAATTTTCCATCTTTGGACCATCGGATTCGCCTCATCCAACAACCATCTTTCAAAGTTAAAGTTACCCGCACACAATATATAAAAATATTAAATATAATATATATAGGGGTATAGATATAGATATGTGATGCAAAATCCGCCCATCATCTCCAATTAGAATAGTGTGTGCATGCACGGATGCGACGTGGCCAAATGATGTCTGCCATCGGTATCTCAAATTCAAATCAGTCTGACCTTGTTCAATGTGTATACATTACAACATGCTCGTTTCCAAACCACACCGCGCAGATCTCCGTTATATTCATGCATGCATGGGTTTCAAACATCAGGATCTCTTATTCAAATATTTGAATTCAACTTTACATTGATTGTGACCTCACCTATTCAGCTATTCTTTTACACCCACATAGTAGTCTTCTCTTTATAATTGTACCACTAACTTTCTCTCGTGCATGCATGCACATACACTACCAGTCGGCATTATCCATCGCACGCATGCAATCTTTTTCTTCAGGTCGGTCTCCCATGAAGGAGCACACCAACACACATCCCCCTCTCGATCATATCGGGCATTCTTTATCTCCCACGCGTGCATGCACAACGATCGATGTTCCTCTATGTATGTGTGTATATAGCTAGGTCTTTCATAATTTTCCACACAAACCGATCAATCGATATATCCAGTGAGGTCTCACCCTCTTTCCCACGTCCACATCGATCAATCTATGCCTCTCTATATAGGATTAACATATATAGCTAATACACCCACATTAATTATGTATCCAACGTCCCCCTCTCATCATCCATGCCTTCCGCTTCATCTCTCAAACGCGTGCACAATGGCGAAGACAGGGGGCAGTAAGGGCCCTGCCCCCTCCCCCCCCTAACATCACTATATATCAAGGGTAATATAAATGTGATCATTAGACAATTGCTGCTAAAAATGGTTTAAGTTCATGAATTGACCCTCCTCATAAAGGATTAGCAATGCTTAGCCCCCTAGCTCATTTATTTTTCATGGCTCCGCCACTGCGCGCATCAGCGCACGTGTTCGCCCCCTCTCTCTAAATATCGATCTCGCACTTGTGCATTCCTTCATAGTCTCCCTCCACTCGGCCCCTCGCACCATCTTCTAGCCCCCCACCGGATTTTGCCACATGTACAATCTAGCAGACTCCATGGTTGAACTTAAGCATAATGCACAAACCTCAAAACAACAGTGGTTCTCTTTTGTTCTAGAATCTTCCGTATCATAACTTCCCAAACTTTTTTCTAGTTGAATTGCCATTATTTGTTTTTACTTTATGCTTTACAACGCACAATTCCATGAATCATAAAATAGATTAAGGGCTTCTTTGATTCAAAGGATTCTCAAAGGAATTTTTGAGGATTCTAATCATTAGGAATTTTTCCTATCTTGGTTGTTTGATTCGTAGGATTGTAAACCATAGGAATTTTTCCATATGATTCATTTGCACTGGATTTCATAGGAAACATCCCATCCACTCAAACCTCTTTGAAAGAATTCTATGTTTTTTCTATGCACAATCAAACACTCGTACAATCCTGTAGGATTCAAGACGACATTCCACTATAATCCCATGTTTTTTCCTATTCCCGCGTTCTTAGCTTTTTTATAAAAACTAATTGATTTTTAATGAGATGAACTATAAGAATTAAACGAAGGGCTACATCAGGCATATATGACTCAGAGCTTACATGCTATAGTGTGGTATTTATTCATAATTTGGTTGCAAAATCTTATGCGTGCAATGCACGTGTACCTTACTAGTACTTCGAGTATGTGCAAAACATGTAAATTAGAATACCAATGGCACGCTACACAGTGTCTGTCTTACAGTTCATGAAGCCACGTGGCACATGTGTAGGCGTTGTCGCGACCTCCTTGTGTGGATTGATCACAGTGATGTGCTGCTGGTTCCAGAAGAATGTACTCGTCCTCCCTGAGCCATACTAGTGGTACATGCACGAAGCGAAGATGTGCACGCACACCATGCACGCACTCATTCCTCGCACGCACACGCGGGTACACGGGCGGACACAATTTTGTACCAAGATCCACCCCATGTGATAATTTGATGCGTGTAAAGTCGTTCACTTCATTGATGGTTAATTAATACAGTGCATGAAAATTGAGTGGACGTGAGGGCGGAAGAAAGACATTATTACTCCACTGCGCGCATGCGAGTAGTTAAATCGTGGGTTGCTAGTAGTACTTCCATTGGTCTCCTTCGTATTTTGTGCCAATTTTTGACAGTAACATAATATTTACACATTTGAGCAGTGTAGTACTTGAAATTTATGTTCCGCTAAACTCATCGGGAGCCGTTTCGGGCCTCGAAACCAAAACCATCAATTAATCTTTACCTTATTCCCATCACATTCAAAAGCCTTCTCACACCTACTAGTAGTACGTACCAAACCTGAACGTGTTCCCACTATGCAGGTATTAGTGTCTTATATGGGCCTAAGCCCATCCATAATCCAACAAGTACTAGTGCTAGTACTTAGGTTATAAAAAGGGGAACTACCTAACCAAAAATCACTCTACCTTTCCTCCTCATAAGTGCTTCTTCTTCGTCCGTCATTGCCATGGCCGGTGAGCAGAGCTCTAGGTCGAGAACAACTCGTAACAAGGGAGCGGCAACCAAGGCTATGGAAAAAAAGAGAGGGCTCGCCACCACGCAGAGACCTCGAAAGATCTCTCACGGGCAGGCGATGGCTCCTAGGAGCGCCCTAGCCGCAGAGGCGAACATGTCGAGCTGGCGGAGCTGGAGTCATTATCCCTCGACGGCATGCCCGATCAGCTCAATAAGCAGAAGGAGTTCATCCAAGGTTTGATGGAGTTGCTGAAGGAGAGCCTCGACGACATGCCCGTTGAGCTCAATCAGCAGGGGGAGTTGACCGCCAGCTTGGTGATGCTGCTGAAGAAGAGCATTGCCTCGAAGAAGAAGGCAACCGGCGAAATCCTGTGACTTCGGGAGGACAATGCGAAGCTCTGCCACGAGATCGACCTGTTAAAGGAGAAGAACGCCGGCTGGAATAAGCTGCATGAGAATAGTAGTTCCTCGATGAAGATGTTGCAGGCCCTCGCCATGGAACAGAAGGAAGAGTTGGCGAAGCTCCGCATCGAGCACCTGGCTGCTGTCAAGGTACGTAATATGGCCGTGGAATAGATGATGAAGGCTCAGGTCGAGAAATGCCACGTCATGGACACAATGATGAAGATGGCGGAGGAGAAGCGCAAGGAGATGGAGGTCGTGGAGGCGATGAAGAAGCAGTTACAACTCCGTGGCGAATTAGATCATTTGGGGTGATAATCTTCCTTCTTTTTTTGCTCTTGTGTTTCATCTTTTGCTTCGGGTGTTTCGCCGCACATGGCACGTTCTCTGCGAGGCATGAATAGAACAATGTTTTTTAGGGAATGAATAGAACAATGCTAACAATGAGATGACTAGCAAATTAGATCATTTTTATCGCCATATGGCACTGGGCTGCCGTGTTTCGTGCTCCTCCGTCGTAGTACTACTCCAGTGGAAAACTTGAGTATACCGCACGGTTCTTTGCTCCTCCTCGATCAGGTCGTCGGCGCATTTATACGAGCAGTCAAATCACAAGGCCCCACCTTCCAGCAGTAATGAGCCGTCAAATCACAAAGGCCCTCGCCTCTCGTGAAACCGACCAAGCTAGATTGCCCCGCCCTCTAGCCTTTTAAAAAATGTATACTTTTGTACAGCAGTAGTATCGACGGATTGCGCCTTGGAGCAAAACTTGAAATTAAAAAAAGGTGGTACATATAGAGAGCGTTCATCGCCAAACTATGCATATAGTACTATTAAAAAGGCTAGTCACAATAATGGTGTCCAGCACAACCCACCCCTCAAATAAAACTAAGAGGGTGCTTGGATACGTTTTAGTCCCATGACTAAAAGTAGTGGGACTAAAACATGCTAGCCTCACCCATGCTTGGATCCAAATACTAAAAGGCTAAAATCATGTTAATGAGCATTTATTATCCTCCAAACCCTCCAATCCAGAACTCGCCTGTGTTAAAGGAGAGGAGTTATATGAGTAGAGAGAGGACTAATCCACATTTTAGTAGGGGTACCCCTGACTAAAAAAATTTAGTCTCAAGACTAGTTTTAGCCCCTCTTTACTCAGGGGTCCTTGTAACTTTAGCCTCTTAAAGAGACAATTTTTAGTCAGAAAAAATAAGTCCCTTGGATCCAAGCACCCTCTAAGCATCCTGGAATTCTTTGACAAAACTAAGCACCCTGAAATTCTTTGACAACTAAATTGTTGGCTATATGATGTTGGCCATATATATTGTACATATATAATGTGAAGAAACAAGTGGTAGTACTATACCAACTAAAAGATGAAATGTAAGAAATACTAGTATGTACGTACTGAAGAGTTAAAGTAACAAGAAGAAACATAACATAGTTCTACTGGGGGCTCAACACAACACACCCCTCAAATTAAATTAAGCACACCTGAAATTAAACTTTGCAACTATTCCGGTAGACACTGCATTAGAACCACCATGAGCAACGACACTGCCACCTTACTCGGAGTCCTCGTCCACGTCCTCGACTTCGTCCTTGTCCCTCTTCCTCTTGGCCGATACTTCTTTGCTTGAACCGCACACTTGGCTGTTGCTCTTCATCTAACCCTTGTAAATATTGAAGCAAAGGTAGCCATCCATTGTAGCGTAGTGGATGTGGTCTATATCTAGAACATTCCGCTGCCATGCATGACGATGAAACGTGTAATGATGTTTCTCTAGTTTACCGTACGAAGGATGAACCATGGCTCCTGCCAGGGTCAGCATTGAAGGCTGACGAGAGGACACCAGCCGATTCTTCTGGAGGTGGAAGGTTTTGCCTACAACGAGGCCTATCCGACGCAAGACTTCTTTGTCGTTACCAAAGTCTACAGTAACGAATTTCACTGTTTTGTCCTTGAGGAAGTTCTTAAAATCCTGGCACTCAACGTTGGCATGGCATATGTGGTAGACCAAGCAAATGTTATGTACGCAAACCTAGATCACGGCGGGCTTCTTCCTCTCTTCGTCCTTTAGGTCCTTCTCTCGTCCCAGGACTGTGGTGTACTCAACATCTAGCCCAGCAACCCACTCATCATATGAGTTTTCGAACATGCGGCTGAAGCGAGAAAGGCATCCTTTCACCGTCGTGGAAGAACGGGTGTAGATGACGTCGAACTCATCGCCGGTGATGGTTCTAACCTTGTACTCACCACCGATCATGGAGATTTGGGATTCCATGGATTTAGGAGGAGGGTTAGGATTAGTGGAACTGCCGTAATGTGAATGGACGGGACGACTAGGAGCGAACCGCCGTAGTATTGAAGGACGTGCGGGGACGAGTAGGAGCGAACTACCAGTGTGCGAATGGCAGGGTAGTGGCTTTTCATTCTCCCATGATACGGGCTTTCAAGAGCCCTTGGATCTGAGATCGAATGGTTGCATGGCGTGATTCTAGACCTATGGGTGAATATCCTATCCTGGAGGGTTATTCTGCAAATTTTCAGCAACTTAGCGTGTGACCGTTTGATCTCAGATCCAAGGGCTGCCAGCAGCCCATATCATGGTCGCGCCTACCACGACCGTCCCGTCGCTCGCGTGGTCGCGCCCTTGGAGATTTAACATGGTGCGTTAGGCTATCTGATGTTGGCATGTCATACATAGTCATCACTTAGTCACTCATACTACAACAAGGTTGGCTATAAGTGTATTTTTTTTTACTCCTCTCTATCTCTTTTTTTGTACTCAAGGGAGAAACGGTGCTAAGCGCGTGTATTATTGCATTTGCCAAGGAGTGACCTCTTCCAATGAAATGGTGTTGCTAAGTTTGCTTCATTTAATTAGCTATAGACTCAAAATTGCCTTTTCACCTAGGTACACGCGCTTAGCACTGTTTCTTCCTTGGGTCACCAAACTAGTCTCTCTCTTCTTGATTAACTTGCCACATCAGACTTTATGCCTATGTGGCAAGCTTAAGCACCTGTAGGAGCAAGTAAAAGTAAGTACAATAGTGCGCTTTACATGGCATTTTTGCATATGTGGAGGAAAGAGAGGCAAGGAAAAAGTGGAGAAGTGGGCTCTCATGCAAGAGCCAGCCTCTACTACATGGTGGAGCATTGGAGGTGGTCAGGAATCTGGGAGACTCACGTCGGTCGTAGCGCCGCAGTTAAAATGATAATGGCAAGTCAAATCACGGGGCCCCACCTGTCCAGCAATAACTCGCTGTCAAATCACACAACCCTACATTTGCAGCAGCCTACTGCCTTGTCTTCTCGCGTCTCTGTCGAACCGACTAGGCGGAACTGCCCCGCCGCCTACCGCGCAGGAAAAGCCCCGCCCTCGACTTTTAAATAGTATACAATATACTAATTTTGTATCCATGGTTTGCGCCCGCACCATGGAGCAAAGCGTCTAGAAAACGGAGGAGAGACGGTGGTCTTGCAATAGAGAAGAGGGAGAGGCGAGATGGTGGTTTTGGAATGGAGATGATGGAGAGGAGAGGAGGTGGTTTTGCAATGGATAATAGGGAGAGGAGCGTGCGGCAGCGATTTAGGATTGGACGAGAGGGCCGGCGCGCTCTGACTGGATCAAAATCAAAATCAATTTACCCTTCAATTAAGAAAGTGACCCACATTAACTAGTCTCCCTTTTATTCTGGGTCATAATTGACCATGATTTTCGCACATAAAATATATGTTATACATTGTATACAAGGCCACTATCAAAATTACAATTTGCAACTATACAAGGCCACTAACATTAATCGAGGCAAAATTGATGGCGTTTGCCTCATACTAGCACCCGAGGACATTAATATCCCTTGTGTGCATGCGGGAGTGAGAAGGTTAGCTTGCATTCCCAACATTAATCAACCAATGAGGTGTAAGAGGGTTGGCTTGTTGTGCTTGGGAGAGAAAAACCACATTAATTAACACGACAATCAAGGTGACAAGCTAGCTTGCAACATTGACTTAAACATAGCATTGATTTTTACCTTGGTACCTATAATATGAGTTTGTGGCCTTGTATACAAAAATGGAGGGAGTATAATTTGAAAGTACATTCAGATACGAACCAAACGATACAATTTTTGGTGACATGCATTCACATTTTGCTTGTGAAATACAGTACGTGGTCAAACTTTGACCCAAAATACGCGAAACAACAAAAAATACTTCCAAGACCAGCGCCGCTCTTCTGCTCTTCTCCTCTTAAACCACCACCGCCGCTCCTCTCCTGTTCCAGTCCAAAACTAGCGTCGCTCCTCTCCCGTTCTAATCCAAAACCAGCACTGCTCCTCTCCTCTTCCATTAAAAAACCACCGCCGGCGAGTGAAGGTGCTGTGGAGAAGTAGATCGATGGAGGAGTACAACCGATACGTGAGGATCGCAGACGGCGACCCTGTGAAGCTAGCTAGGATGTTGGAGATACAGTCTTGGTTTGACAACAAGGACCAACTAGTGGCGACGGCGACATCCATGGCCAAATATCTGCAACAGAGCGAAAAGGCGGCGATACTCCGGGAGGGAGTCGCACCCGAGTACATAGAGCTGCTCCTCTGGGCCACGGAGCAAACAGATTCACCGAATCCGATCGTGAGGGAGCGGTGGTGGGAGTATCGATCCCAGAAGGAGCATCCACCAGAGATTGAAGGATCGAGCATCTACAGGGTGCCATTTGTGAGGGTGTCCTGCCAGAGCGAGCCGGTGGAGTCTTCGTCGACCGAACCCAACTGCAAGAGGAGAAAAGCAGTTGGCCTGACGATGCTTCCCCGCCATCGTCTCCCTCGCCGTTCACATCGTCTCACGGGGCGGCTGTCTGCCGCCGAGGAATAGGAGGGGGCTGCCCCCCCCAGCCCAATAGTCGGGCAGGTTGTGAATTGTCAGGAGGAGCTTAGGGTTGTCAGTATTTGCAGGTTGTGAATTGTGTTTTGTGTTGTGTATTTTGAGAGTACTTTCAGATATGAATGTCTTTTGAATTTCAGATTTGCAGTATTGAGCATATAAAGTATTTTATGAATTCTAGATATCTATTTTAGCACTTAAAAATGTAATTTCATAGGAGTATAAAAGTGCAGACAATGTGATTCTCAGAGAAGAAACTGCAAGTTTCAGTTTCAGATAAGAAACTGCAAGTTCAGTTTCAGATAAGAAACTGCAACTTTCAGAGGCAGAGCATTTATATTAACACGGCCTTTTCAAACAGGGTTAACATCATGTTGGAAGTTTTATTCATGGTCGAAAATGGAACTACCAGCCAGTTAACATCATGCTGATCAACATTCATGCATAGCACATCTTCATATGATGCACAGTCAAAATGCCCACACAATGTCGAGTGTGTGGAACACAGAGAAAACGAGGGACGAAGTTTTGGCATGTGTTGGACGTGGTTTTGGGCTGCCCCGTCTAGGCTTTCATTTTTAACATGCGCAGCCCATGACCTCGGATGGGAGGTCCATAGGCATGTTTGTATTTTCTTAGGGCTGTCATGTATCGACCGGCCTATGGACCTCCCATCCGAGGTTTTATTTTTGGCAACCCAAATTATGTATTTTTTTTGAAGAAAACATAGAGGTCTGTTCTATTTTTCTATGTAAGAATAGGAACGCCAGGTCCATCTTATGTTTCCCTTCTAACTATATTATATATATTTAAATTATTTTATATGTTGACTGTTTAGTTCACATACTCCCTCCTTTTCGGTTTTTAGGGCTCATCTCAAAATTTTAGTTTTTCCATTTTATAAGGCTCAATTTGGTTGTTTTCCATCACATGTTCAGATTCCAAGGTGCATTAAATCATTGCATGCAAGTATTAAGAGAAAATTGACCAATGCATGTACTTTATGCATGCATGCATTGCAATTTATGCATTGATAAACATAATTTTTTGAGGAAAACAAGTGCATTAATTAGGTGCTTTTGCAAACTACAAAAAGTATTCCACCATTCATCATCTACCTTGGTTGGTGAGATTTTTGAATTGAGCCCTATAAACCGAAAAGGAGGGAGTAATTGGCAAATAGATCTCGCCGCCACCCCCCGCCTCCTGACTCCGGGCGCGCCTGCCCCCCTCAGCAAGTCCACTCGCGTGCCCCATGGAGTCGCCGGCCATATCCACGGGGGAATGGCTGGAAGACAGGCAGATGTACAAGATGCATCTCCCACATGTCTACAAAGCCTTCCGGCGGATGCTCCAGCCGCTCGACTCCATCGCGCCGGTGGTGCTGCGGGAGAGTCAAGGGAGGAGATGGAGGGAGCGGGAGATGCGGATCCGCGACGACGCTCTCTCCTGGACCCAGTGCACGCGCGAATGGAGGGAAGCAGAGGAGGAAGCTGCGAGGGAGGAAGCCGAGGAGGGACCGCATCCATTCTCTCACTCGCAGGTATGCTCGGATGTGCAAGGATCATGTGGATTGGGAGCTGCTGAATCTAGCCCTACGGATCTACTTCGAAGGAGATTTCTCGGAGAAGCACAGGATGCCACACCCCAGTGAGCCGCCGATTGTGTTCGTCCGATGGGCGAAAGGAGAAGTGAATTCAGGAGATCCACGCCGTGCTGCGAGATGGGAATGCTTGAGTGGACTCCTGCCCACCAGCACGCCACCGGAGCCGGAGCAAGTGGATCCCCTACCTTACCGCTCCCCCAAACCTGCAGAAGATTGAAATTAGGCTTGCAATCTACTTCAATTGAGCTGTCTGGTGGTTATTTCTGCTTCTTGAGAGACAACATCTGTCTGGAGGATGAGAAGGAACCAGGAACTCCGATGAATTTCCCCTATCACAATGGGGGGGAGCGCTGGTTGGGCAGTGGTACGGCCCACCTCCGCCCCAAATGGGGGCACAATCTGGGAAGGTCCTGTAATTGCCCAAGATCAATCTGCTGGTGGTTCTGACTCTCAGATCAGTGGGAAATCTCAAGGCAAGAATCAGCAAAAGAAGAGATAGGACATCCAGAAAACTTCTCCTGGCCCTACTTCGGGCCTTATGGCATACTCTGAGGTGATCTGCTACAACTGTGGGGAACCAGGGCATCATTTGGATAAATGTGCCAAGCCCAAGAGTTGTTTTATCTGCAAAATGGTTACCCATAAAGTTGAGAATTGCCCTGTCAGAAGGAAAACCCACAGTTCTGCTAGATATGTTGGAAGTGCTGCTCCAGGATTATGTCCACCATTGACAGAATTTTCTGTGACATAGAATTAGATAGTTTCTTTCCCCTTTCTAGTTGTAGAGCTCTGCCCAGATGTGGTAGTGACCACACTCCTTTGCTCTGGGACTCTGGTCTTAACCAAACTCCAAAGAGCAATAGTTTTAAATTTGAAAAGTGGTGGTTGCTTAGAGAAGATTTTACTGAGCTAGTCAGGAAAATCTGGAATGAGCTTACTGGGAGCAGCTGCCCCCTAGAAAATTGGCATATCAAAATCAGGTGATTTAGAAGAACTACCAAAGGGTGGAACTCCAATGAGGAAGCTAATCTTAGAAGATACAAAAGGGTTCTCCTCCTTGAGTTTGATTCTCTAGATATTAAGACAGAAACCAATGACCTCTCTGAGGCTGAGACTAATAGATTAAACTTTGTCCATGGAGAGCTCAAGAAAATTTGGCTTCAAGAAGAAATCAAAGCCAAACAAAGGTCTAGAGATTGGAACATTAAGGAGGGTGATAGAAATACTGCTTACTTCCATGCAGTAGCTAACCAGAGGAGGAGGAAAACCCTCATTCACTCCCTTGATGCCCCTAATGGCCCTATTACTGAGGTAGATGAGATGTTGAAAGTGGCTAGTGATTTCTACAAAGACCTATTTAAGAAAGAAAACCCTTCTGGGTTCTCTCTACAAAACAATTTTTTCTCTGCTTCTGAAAAAGTCTCTCCTGCTGAAAATGAGCTGCTAGAAGCCCCTTTTTCAGAGACAGAGGTGAAGGAAGTCATTTTTAGCTCTTATCCTGATGGGGCTCCTGGTCCTGATGGGATTCCCTTCTTGTTTTACCAGCATTTTTGGGACTTGGTGAAAAATGATCTCTTAGATCTTTTACAAGCCTTTCATAGAGGAGAGTTGGATCCAGCAACTTACTCATGGGGGCTCTGTTGGGGTCAAGTTAAATAACTGTGAAAGTGATTTTTTCCTTGTTGGTAAAGGCCTTAGGCAAGGTGACCCCATCTCCCCGCTTTTGTTTAATTTAGCAGTGGACGTTCTTACTAAAATGCTGAGCAAAGCTGCTAATCATAGTCTGATTGCAGGGCTCTGTCCTGAGGTCTGCCCTGATGGCATCATCTGCCTTCAATATGTAGATGATACCATCCTTTTCTTAGACAATGACTCCACACATGCTAGCAATCTGAAAACTGTTCTAACCTGGTTTGAACAAGTCTCAGGCATGAGAATCAACTACTCTAAAAGTGAACTCATCCCTATCAACATGGATGATCAGGAGTTAGCTGACTTCCTCTCTATTCTAGTCTGTAATAAAGGTAACTTCCATTAAGTACCTAGGTATCCCTCTCCACTATGATAAACTGAGGAGAGAGGATATCCAACCCTTCTGGATAAAATCATTAAAAGGATTGCTGGGTGGAGGGACAAACTTCTCTCTTACAGAGGTAGATTGATCCTCATACAAGATTGTTTGGCTAGCATTCCAGTGTATCTCCTCTCCTTCTTCAAGTTCCGTAAATGGGCAGTGAACCTCATCAATTCTCAGATGTCTCATTGCTTGTGGAATGATTTTGAGGGAAATAGGAAGCTACACCTTGCTAATTGGGCCCTAGTCTCTATGAAAAAAAGATTTTGGAGGCCTAGGCATACCTAACCTCCAAGAAATTAACATCTATCTTCTAGGGTCTTGGATTAAAAGATTCTATGAGGAAGACCTGGAACCCTGGAAGCTTCTTATTGCCCATAAATACCTAGGAAATAAACCTAATATTTTTGTCCCTTCCTCCAACCCTAAGACCTCTAGATTCTGGAAAGGATTAAAATCTATTATGCATGCTGTGAAATTTGGCTACAGATGGAACATAGGGGATGGGAGCAGAACCAGGTTCTGGGAAAATACTTGGTTTGGCACATCCCTCCTAGCAGTCCAATTTTGGCCTATTTACTCTGTCCGCAATGAGCTTAACAAAAGTGTCAATGAAGGTTGGGACGGTCAATGCCTAAAACTCTCTTTTAGAAGGAACTTTAGTGATAGTCTCATGGAACAATGATTCCAGTTGGAGGAAATTGCCAAAAGCATTACCTTTACTGCCGAGCCGGATGCCCTGATTTGGCAGCTGGACAATAAGGGGAAGTATTCCTACAGCTCCCTCTATCATGTTATCAAGTTTAGAGGGGTTCAACCCGTGTTTATCCCTGCTGTCTGGAAATTGAGAGTTCCCCCTAAAATTCATGTATTTCTCTGGCTTCTCTCCAAAAACAAATTGATGACTAGGGATAACCTTAGGAAGAGACACATCATCAAACCCCTTGATTGTGTTTACTGCTTGGAACAAGAGTCTTGTTCTCACCTATTTTTTGAATGTATAGTTGCTAAACATCTCTGGGCCCACATTGAGGAATATTTCTCTAGTTAGATTGGCTCATCCTTCGAATCTGTCGCCAAATTCTGGATTAGTACCAAGAAGTGCTCAGTTTTAAACACTGTTAGCTCAGCTGTCCTTTGGTGCCTCTGGAAATATAGAAATTCTATGATTTTCAGTAACACCTCCTGGATTTCCATTCCGTAGGTCTTGAGGTTGATCAGGAACATGGTGAGGAACTGGGCGATTCTCTCCTCCGGATTGGACAAGGCCAAGTTGACGAGCTTCGTGGAAACCCTAACAAGATCCCTCCAGAAACTGTTGGCGATCACTTGTGGCCGTACAAGGCTCGACCTTCTCTGGGGCTGGACCCGTGGGCTCGTCTCAAGATCTCTGATGAAGATGATGGGCACCTGGCGCCGAAAAAGAGGGACATCCACCATGCTACGCCTTCCAGCCCAGTGTCTCCGCTTGCTTACTAGTCGCCGCAGGCTGACATGGCCCCTCGGCTGAAGACCATGAAGGCTTCGCTAGACCCTCCTTGTGTCATTTGAGTGCTCTATCCGCTCTGCCTTTGGCACCGCTCGGGTGATTTGTGTTATTCAGAGAACTTGTTCATCCACCCCCCTAGTTTGTAGTTTTTCTACCTTTGCTTTCGAACTGCTCTTTGAGCTGCTGTATCAGAATATGTTGTGGTTTCGTTCTCAGCAATGGAACCGGGGAGATGCTCCCTGTTTTTCTAAAAAAAAGTATTTTATATGTTATTATATATTATTTTTATTGTCATCATATATTTAACAGATACTTACATATGTAAGAAAACAATACCCCACATCTTATTAACTTATAAAAATAATTTCTTAACAAATAAAATCCTGGATTGTTTTGGCACGAAAATCCTAGTGATTGTGTACAAAATCTTGGTAAGATTTAAGGACGAATGTAATAATATCACTTATTATTTAAATATATTTATAAAAAAATGCTCAGCCCCTTTTTATTTTTTGATAACATTACTGGCCCAACCCAACATTATAATTAGAATCAGCCTAGCAAAATCCTGTATTTCGAGAAAGTGCAAATGTCATGTAATTTTTTAGGAAATAAAATAAACGGGCCGCATGGACGCTACATTATTTGTTCACCCAGCCCAGCTAATGGCTGTAATTCAAAAGAAAGATCAAATTGACTGTAAATTCTACCACACAAAAAAAAGACTGTAAATTCTGAAAAAATGGGTTGAATACGTGCCACATTTTTGGAGGCTGAAATGTGGGCCAATAGGTCGAAGCCAATGCAAGTCGTTGTCAATTTAGTCAACAAATGATTCTGACATGTTAGTCGTTGGATTTACATCCAATGACCGGCATCCATCTTCAATCTCTCGTCTTCTTCCTCCAGCGCCGCCGGGACCACCTCCCGCCTCCTGCTGCTAGCAGCTCTGCTTAGCACGCTTCGCTATGAAGCGCTACTCCACTGTTGGCCAGGCCATCCCTCCACCCCTCCACACCTCCTGTTCTTCTCCACCGACTGCCGAACCACACCGCACTAGAACCAGTTAACCCTCGTACACCTCTTTGTCTGTGACTCTACTCCCGTGTCTTACCATCTCCGGCTCGTTGCTGTCTGGGGCCTCGCCATCGTCCACCACCTTGGATGCGCTTGGCACAGCGTGGTCAACGTGGTCAACGAACGACACCATCAGAAGTAGACTGTGCGTGGAGAGGCTGACAGCTGGGTCCATGGCCGCACACAAGGAAATGCCTCCTTATTACACGCAAAATAATGATTCCTCCACCTGACATCTAGGACCCACCAGAAGGGCCTCTGTATTTCGCAAAATAAAGTGCCCCCCGCTGACATGTCGGACCCACCAGCTATCTTCGCACGCAAGGAAGTGCCTCCTTATTACGCACAAAAAATGAATATTCCCCTGCCAGCTGGAACCCAGCATAGTGGGAGGCTTATTTGTGGGCCTACCAAGTTGACGGGGATGGAGGGCTTTGTCAAATTAGTCAATATGAACGATTCTAGCTCCTGTTACCATACGATGTTCATCCAACGGCCGTAGTGCTTCTTCAACCTCTGGTCTTCTTGCTCCAACCGCCCAAACCAGTGCCGGTCGTGCCCCGTGCTCCTGCCTCCTGTGGCCGGCTGTGATGCCGCGGAGGCCTCACCGCCCCCTACTACTCTCACCGTTGGCCAGGCCATCCCTCTACTCACCCACACCCCCTGTTATTCTGCGGTGACAGCAGCCTCACACCGCAGCCGAACCAGTGAACCCTCGTACTCCTCTTTGCATGGGCATCCACTGCTGCGTCTTCCCCAGCTCCGAGTCGTCCCCTTCCTAGTCCTCGCCGTCGTCCACCGCCCTGGTGCTCTCGGCGCGGCGTGGTCAATGTGGCCAGCGACCGACTTCCATCAGAAGAGTACTGTACGTGGAGAGGCTGACAGCTGGGTCCACGGCAGCCGCAAGGAAGTGCCTCCTTATTACGCGGAAAATAATTATTCCTCCACCTGACAGCAGGGACCCACCGACGGGCCACCAGTATTTTGCGAAAAAAATCGTTTCCCCCTGACTGCTGGGACCCACCGGACGGGCCACCATATTTCCTGAAAAAACGTTCCCCCGCTGTCAGCTCGGACCCACCGGAAGTGCCTCCATATTACGCACAAAAGAATGAATACTCCCCCGGCTAGCTGGGACCCACCTTGCTGGGAGGCTGACTTGTGGGCCTACTAAGTTGACGGGGACGAAGGGCTTTGTCAACTTAGTCAATATGAACAATTCTAGCTCTAGTGACCGTACGATGTCCATCCAACAGCCGTAGTGCTTTTTCAACCTCTGGTCTTCTTGCTCCAGCCGCCCAAAGCAGCGCCGGTCGTGCCAGATGCTCCTGCCTCCCGTGGCCGGCTGTGCTGCCGCAGAGGCCTCACCGCCCCCTACTATTCCCACCGCTGGCCAGGCCCTACGGTGACGACAGCCTCACACCGCAGCCGAACCAGTGAACCCTCATAGTCCTCTCCGCACGGGCTTCCACTACCGCGTCGTCCCCTTCCTAGGCCTCGCAGTCGTCCACCGCCATGGTGCTCTCCGTGCGGCATGGTCACGTGGTCAAGGAACGACTTCCATCGGAAGAGTACTGTACATGGAGAGGCTGACAGATGGGTCCACGGGCACAGCCCAGTTTTTTTGTGATTTGCCAAGTAAGTCGCTTTGTCAGGCCTGTTAGGCTGCAAAATCTTTCAAGACGAGGAGAGATTTCATTCGGCTGGCCGAGAAAATGGCCCATTAGTAATGAGAAATAAGTTGTACATTTTTAAAACACATCAAACCGCAATTAGTTTCAAATATGTTTTTTTCATTTCAATATTTTAAATTACATTAATTTTTATGCGTGGAGAATTTGTTGGATTTTATATTGATATACATTTATTTTTAAAATCAGTTTGAATGTGAGTCGAAATCTCGGGATTAAAAACAGTTCGGACCGCACCGAAATATGCAAAATTTCGTATAATTTTTTAACCGTTGCCACAATATGGGCTGTAATGCTAACAAAAAGAATATGGGCTCCAAAAAAACCTTAAGAATTACCAAATGGGCTGTAAATTATTAGAAATAACGGCAGATGGGCTGTATGCTATTTTCCATAGATTTGAGGCTTTCCTAAAAAAAGGTTGACGCACAAGCACTGACTGTTGGATGTCCATCCAACGGCCATCGTGCTTCTTCAATCTCTGCTCTTCCTGCTCTAGCCGCTCAAACAAGCGCCGACGGGACTGCCTGCTCCCTCCTCCTCACGGCCGGCTGTGCTGCCGCGCAGGCCTCACCGCCCGACCGTTCTCCCATCGCTGGCCTAGCCATCCCTCTACTCACCCACACCTGCTGTTATTCTCCGGCGACGGCAGACGAACCACTAAACCCTCGTACAGTCGTACTCCCCTCCGCATGGGAAACAACTGCCGAGTCTTCCCTGCCTCCGTGTCGTCCCCTTCCTAGGCCTCGTCGTCGTCCACCGCCCTGGTGCTCTCGGCGCGGCGTGGTCAACGTGGTTAAGGAACGACTTCCATCGGACGTGGACTGTACGTGGAGAGGCTGACAGCTGGGTCCACGGCCACAGCAAGGAAGTGCCTCCTTATTACGCGGAAAATAATGATTCCTCCACCTGACAGCTGGGACCCACCGGACGGGCCACTATATTTCGCGAAAAAAACGTTTCCCCCTGATTGCTGGGACCCACCAGCTACATCTTCGCACGCAAGGAAGTGCGTCCGGGCAAAAAAACGATTTGACCTCTGACTGCTGGGACCGACTAGCTACATCTTCGCAGGCAAGGAAGTGCCTGACAGTCGGGACCCACCTGGTCGAAGCATATGTAGCGTTGTCATTCTGGTCGCGAACATGTACGTACATACTGGTCGATGTAGAGGCGCGCACATATCGTAGTAGAGGTGGGCACGTAGCATTTACACGTACGTACAGCAGCCAGGGTGCAAGAAAGAAAATACGGCCACGTATGTGTACATACGGGCGGGGTCTCGAACGCCTACTCGCGCATACGTACGACCAGAGCTCGTGTACATGGCTGGGTCGGAACGGAGAAACAGCGTCGCCTTCGTGTTCATGGGGAGGCAACGGAATGCGTCGTGTTCATGGGGAGGCAACGGAATGCGTCGTGTTCATGGGGAGGCAACGGAATGCATCGTGTTCATCGGGAGGGCTTGGACGGAACAGGCGATGGAAACGAGGCCTGGCGTACCACAGAACGGAGGAAACGGCCTTGTGTTCGACCGGCCACGTTTGAAACGGGATCCTGTTCATCGGGAGGGGTCTGGCGTACCACAAAACGGAGGAAACGGACCTCCTGCGGTCAAAACGGGGGTCCTGTTGATCGGGAGGGGTGTGGTGTACCGCAAAACGGAGGAAACGGACTTGTGTTGGAGTGCTACGGTCGAAACGAGGGTCCTGTTCATCGGGAGGGGTGTGGCATACCGCAAAACAGGACTCCATGGGATACTGTTCATCTCCACCGTCGACCTGCTCCAGCCTCCACGGGCTCCTGTTCATCCAGCCTCCACCACGCGCTACTCCACCGTCTACTGTTCAACCACCCCTCAACCGTCTACTGTTCATCCAGCCCTCCACACCACGGGGTCCTGTTCAACCACCCCTCCACCGTCTACTATTCATCCAGCCCTCCACACCACGGGGTCCTGTTCAACCACCCCTCCACTGTCTACTGTTCATCCAGCCCTCCACATCACGGGGTCCTGTTCATCCACCCTTCCACGAGCACCCCTCCACCGTCTACTATTTATCCAGCCCTCGACCACACCACGGGGTCCTATTCATCCAGAGGCAATGCCACCGCTCAATGTTCATCCAAACCCCCCCACAATGCTCACTGTTCATCCCATCGATTGGCTTCAGTTAGCAGCAGTAGCGAAGGAATCGCTCGATCGGGTTTAGTTAACAGCCATCGATCGATCACTCGGGTTCAGTAACGCGTAGCCTGCAGTGCAATCGCTCGGGTTCAGTTAGAGCCAATGCCGCGCACACACGCGCGTACGTGTACGAGAGAAACGCGCATCGCTCGGCCCCCGACCTCCCGCCGTAACCGGGAACTCCCCGAAATTTTCCTTCCCCTCGCTTCTACCACGGTTTTTTCCGTCATGGACGGCCCAAAGAATGTCATGGAGCTGCGTCTCCGGCCCGCCCAGGACGAAAAGCCCATTTTCTTTCATGATTTTTTGTCATAGAAGTAGGAGCCCACCACATCTATGATGATACCGGGTTTTGTCACAATTATCGTCATAGAAGTGTCATATGTATGACAAAAAAATTTCGTTCGGCCCAAAATGTCACGGATGTGTCTTTTTTTTGTGACATGCCCTGCAAAAACAAGTTAGACGCCCTCTACTTTATTGTTGCAAGTTTTATGTGGCTGCTACGGGATTCTAGTAAGAACCGTTCTTACCTACGCATCAAAACCACAACGGTGATTTATAAAGTTTGTTGTTTTAACCTTCAACAAGGACTGGCCATAGTAAAATCCGATTCAACTAAAGTTGGAGAAACGGACACCCACCAGCCAGCTATATGCAAAACTACTTGCATGTCTGTCGGTGGAACCGGTCTCATGAACGTGGTCATGTAAGGTTGGTCCGGGCCGCTTCATCCAACAATACCGCCGAATCAAAATAAGACATTGGTGGTAAGAAGTATGACGATCATCGACCACAACTCTTTGTGTTCTACTCGTGCATATCATCTACGTATAGAACTGGCTCGGATGCCATTGTCGGGAAACGTAGCATGCAATTCCAAAAAATTTCCTACGCTCACGCAAGATTTATCTAGGAGATGCATAGCAACGAGAGGGGGAGAGTGTGTCCATGTACCCTCGTAGACCGAAAGCGGAAGCGTTTGATAACACGGTTGATGTAGTCGAACTTCTTCTCGTTCTGACCGATCAAGCACCGAACGTATGGCACCTCCGAGTTCTGCACATGTTTAGCTGGATGACGTCCCACGAACTCTTGATCCAGCAAAGTGTTGAGGGAGAGTTTCATCAGCACGACAGCACGGTGACGGTGATGGTGAAGTGATCCGCGCAGGGCTTTGCCTAAGCGCCACGACAAATACTACCGGAGGCGTAAATTATGGAGGGGCGCCGCACACGGCTAACAGATGTTTGTGTCTCCTCTAGGCGCCCCCTCCCCACATATATATAGGTTGGTGGGGGAAGAGGCAGCCAGGGGGCACCCAAGTAGGCCGAATCCTACTTGGGGTGCCACCCCAAATCGGCCCCCCTTCCTTGTTTTGGCACTAGGAGAAGGAAGGAGGAGGTGGCGCCCCCCCCCTTTCCTTTCTCCCTTCAGAAGGGGAAGGAAAGAGGGGCTAGCCCTCTTTCCTTGCCTTCCCTAGGGCTGTCCGGCCTGGTGGAGGGGCGCACCAGCCTCCTTGTGCACTGGCCTATACCTCCCTAGGCCCATTAAGCCCATATAGCTTGCCAGGGGTTGCCCGGAACCCCTTTCAGGGACCCGATACGTACCCGGTACCCCCGGAACACTTCCGATGTCCAAATACTATTGTCCTATATTTGAATCTTTACCTCTCGACCATTTTGAGACTCCTCGTCATGTCCATGATCTTATCCAGGACTCCGAACAACATTTGGTCACCAAATCACATAACTCATATAATGCAAAATCGTCATCGAACGTTAAGCGTGCGGACCCTACGGGTTCAAGAACTATGTAGACGTGACCGAGACACCTCTCCGGTCAATAATCAATAGCGGAACCTGGATGCTCATATTGGTTCCTACATATTCTACGAAGATCTTTATCGGTCAAACTGCAATGACAACATATGTTATTCCCTTTGTCATCGGTATGTTACTTGCCCGAGATTCGATCATCTGTATCTTCATACCTAGTTCAATCTCGTTACCAGCAAGTCTCTGTACTCGTTTCATAATGCATCAGCCAACAACTACCTCATTAGTCACATTGCTTGCAAGGCTTATCATGATGTGCATTACCGAGAAGGCCCAGAGATACCTCACCGATACTTGGAGTGACAAATCCTAATCTTGATCTATTCCAACCCAACAAACACCTTGGGAGATACCTGTAGAGCATTTTTATAATCACCCTATTACGTTCTGACGTTTGATAGCACACAAGGTATTCCTCCGGTATTTGGGAGTTGCATAATCTCATAGTCGAAGGAATATGCATTTCACATGAAGAAAGCAATGGCAATAAAAGTAAATGATCAACATGCTAAGCTAACAGATGGGTCTTGTCCATCACATCATTCTCCTAATGATGTGATCCCATTCATCAAATGACAACACACGTCTATGGCCAGGAAACATAACCATCTTTGATTAACAAGCTAGTCTAGTTGAGGCTTACTAGGGACACTGTGTTTTGTCTATGTATCCACACATGTATCAAGTTTCCGGTTAATACAATTCTAGCACTAATAATAAACATTTATCATGATATAAGGAAATATAAATAATAACTTTATTATTGCATCTAGGGCATATTTCCTTCAATAAACTCAAAGTTCATCGGATCCCATCAAACACACCGCAAAAAGAGTTACATCAAATAGATCTCCAAGAGACCAATCAATTGAGAACCAAAATAGAGAGAGAGGAAGCCATCTAGCTACTAACTACGGACCCGTATGTCTACAATGAAGTACTCACGCATCATCGGAGAGGCACCACTGAGGGTGATGAACCCCTCCGTGATGGTGTCTAGATTAGATATGTGGTTTTTGGAACTTGCGGCACCCGGAGTTGATTTTCGTCGACTCCCCTAGGGTTTCTGGAATATTGGGGTATTTATAGAGCAAAGAGGCGGCGCGGGAGGCCACCGTGGTGGGCATAACCCACCTGGGCGTGCCTTGGTGGGTTGTGCCCCCTCGTGGCACTCCTTTGGTACTTCTTCGACCCATCTTGTGTCTTCTGGTCCAGAAAATATGTCCAAAAAATTTCACTGCGTTTGGACTCAGTTTGGTATTGATTTTCTACAAAGTAAAAAACAAGCAAAAACAGCAACTAGCACTGGGCACTATGTCAATAGGTTAGTCCCAAAAAATGATATAAAGTTGCTATAAAATGATTCTAAAACATCCAAGAATGATAGTATAACAGCATGGAACAAACAATAATTATAGATATGTTGGAGACGTATCAGCATCCCCAAGCTTAATTCATGCTCGTCCTCGAGTAGGTAAATGATAAAAATGGAATTTTTGATGTGGAATGCTGCCTAACATGTTCGTTACATATTCTTTTCTTTGTAGCATGGACATTTGGATTTTATATGGTTCAAACCAATAGTCTAGTTTTGACATGAAGATTTCTATACTCAAGCATATCAACAAGCAACCATGTCTTCCAAAATATCAACACTAAAGCAAGTTATCCCTAGCCCATTATGCTCATCATTGATCCATTCATGAAACACACTCACATATTAGCTACACCCAATGCTCAATTATGATCATAGCGCCCCTTAGTTGATGTTTTATAAGAGAAGATGGAGACTCAAGTAAAAATAAAAATTGCATAAAGTAAAAGAAAGGCCCTTCATAGAAGGAAATAGGGATTTGTAGAGGTGCCAGGGCTCAAAGCGAAAAAGATAGAGATAAAAACATTTTGGGTGGCATGCTTTTCCTGTCAATGAAAATGATCGAGTAGTTCCCAATACTTTCCATGCTAGATATATCATAGGCGATTCCCAAATAGAAAATAAAGTTTATTCCTTTTTCCACCATACTTTCACTTTCCATGGCAAACTGTATCCATGGGTGCCTTCCATACCAACACTTTCCAAGGAATTTACTATTTGACAACATAAAGTAAATTCATTTTTCATTTCGGGACTGGGAATCGCTAATACATTTGTCGTACTCTCTTGCAATGACAAGTGAATAAACACTCATCTTGAGAATAACACATCTAGCATGGAAATATATCAGCCACCCCCTACCGTTTCATCAGCGGTATGAGCACACAAAAGAGAAATTTATTTTGAAAATTAGAGATGGCACATACAAATTTTCTTAGAACGGCAAAAGAATACCGCAAATAGGTAGGTATAGTGGACTCATGTGGCAAAACTAGTTTAAGGATATTGGATGCACAAGTAGTGATCATACTTAGTGCAAGTGAAGGCTAGCAAAAGATTGAGAAGCATCCAACCAAGAAATGAAAACTCTCATAAGCGAGCATTAAGCATAACTAACACCGAATAATGCACCACAAGTAGGATATAATTTCATTGCATAACTATTGACTTTCCTGCTTGCATAGGGAATCACAGACCTTAACACCAATATTCTTACTAAAGCATAGTTACTCATCAACATGACTCACATATTATATCATCATATCTCAAAACTATTACAAGGAATCATGTTTATTTTGTCCAATGATCTTCGTGAAAGTTTATATTATATCCTTCTTGAATATCTATCACTTTGGGACTAATTTCATATGTTGCTTTTGATAGCTCAAACAAATCTAAGTGAAGCACATGAGCAAAAAAAATTCTTCTCTCAAAATAATTTAAGTGAAGCATGAGAAAATTTATTAATTTTTTACTAACTCTCAAATAAATCTAAGTGAAGCATGAGAGTATTTATTCAAAAATACTAATGCACACCGTGCTCAAAAAAATATAAGTGAAGCACTAGAGCAATTCCATAGCTCAAAAAGATTTAAGTGAAGCATAGAGAGCAATTCTATCAAATCATAAAATAATTTCGGCTCTCTCAAATAGGTGTGTTCAGCAAGGATAGATGACTTAAAATAAAAAGCAAAACAAGCAAAGACTCATATCATACAAGACACTCCAAGCAAAACTCATGATATGTGACAAATAAAAATATAGCTCCAAGTAAAATACCGATGGTCGTTAGAAGAAAGAGGGGATGCCACTCGGGCATCCCCAAGCTTAGTTGCTTGCATCTCTTTTAGATAATAGTTTGTGATGCCATGTGCATCCCCAAGCTTAGGTTCTTCCTACTCCTTATTCCTTCATCCATCGTGATCTCACCCAAAACTTGAAATCTTCAATCACACAAGACTCAACAAAACCTCTGTGAGATCCATTTGTATAAGAAAGCAAATCACTACTATAAGTATTGTTGCAGACCCATTAATATTTTATTTTTGCATTATATCTACTGTATTGCAACTTTGCTATAGCTTATACCCTCCAATACAAACCATAGATTCATCAAAATAAGCACACAACACAAAGAAAATAGAATCTGTCAAAAACAGAACAGTCTATAGTAATCTGAAAACTTCAAATACTTATGTAACTCCAAAAAATCTGCAAAATTAGGACAACGTGGGAAATTTGTATACCAATCTTGTGAAAAAAGAATTAGTATTTTATCGTGCTTCTGTTAAAACTGAGAATTATTTTTGTGAGCGCAAAAAGTTTTTGTTTTTCAGCAAGATGAAATCAACTATCACCCAACATGATCCCAAAGGCTTTGCTTTGCACAAACACTAATTAAAAAAAAAAACACAATCATAACAGTAGCATAATTGTGAAACACTGAAGAACAAAAAGAAAAAGATAAAAAATAAATTTTATTCATTGCGTTGCCTCCCAACAAGCACTGTCGTTTTATGCCCCTAGCTAGGCATAAGAATTTTAATGCTGCTCACATGAAAGACAAAAAATTGAAGCACAAAGAGAGCATCATAGAGCATGTGAAAATAAATTTTAAGTCTAACATACTTCCTATGCATGGGAATTATATAGGCAAACAAATTACCAAGACAAGAAATATCTAGCATATGCATAGAAGAAGGAGGAAACAATAGCAATCTCAACATAATGAGAGGTAATTTAGTAACATGAAAATTTCTACAACCATATTTTCCTCTCTCATAATAATTACATGTAGGATCATAATCAAATTCAACAATATAGCTATCGCATAACATATTATCTACATGATCCACATGCATGCAAAGTTGACACTCCTCCAAAATAGTGGCATTATCATCAAATAAAGTCATGACCTCTCCAAGCCCACTTCTATAAAAAAAACTCATAAGACTGAACACTCTCCAGATGTGTGGGATTATTTTTAGCTAAAGTTGACACTCTTCCAAACCCACTTTTAATATTATCGCAAGCATATTCATCATGAGGTTTAAATAAATTTTCAAGATCATAAGAATCATCACCCCAATCATGATCATTGCAATAAGTAGTGGACATAGCAAAATAAGCATCCCTAAGCTTGGGGTTTTGCATGGTATTAACACAATTGACATTAATAGAATTTATAATAACATCATTGCAATCATGCTTTTCATTCAAGGAGTTATCATGAATCACTTTATAAATTTCTTTGTTTAACACTTCATCACAATTTTCAGATTCATAAATCTCAACCAAAACTTCATAAAGATAACCTAGTGAACTCAATTCACTAGCAATCGGTTCATCATAATTGGATTTTAAAAAAATATTAGCAAGTGTATGAGGATCCATATCAATAGATTTTTAGCAATCGAAGATGCAAGCAAATAGAAGGCACATGGCGACACAAGCAAACAAGAGATCTAATAAAAACAGCAAATTGTTGTGAAGTGGGGGAGATGAAAATGAGAGGCAAATGGCAAATAATGTAAATTGCAAGGAGATGAGATTTTTGATTAAGAACCTGGTAGATGTTGATGATGTCTCCCCGGCAATGGCGCCAGAAATTCCTTTTGATTGCGGCTTGGACTACGTCGGTATTTCCCCAAAAAGGAAGGGATGATGCAGCACAACTACGGTAGGTATTTCCCTCAGTGATGACACCAAGGTTATCAAACCAGTAGGAGAACCACGTAACACTACGTGAATGACACCTGCACACAAAGAACAAATACTTGCAACCCGGCGTAAAAGAGGGGTTGCCAATCCTTCCCTTGTAAAAGATAGGTAAAAATTGTAGTAGATTGGATAAATAGATCTCATGGGAACACGAGATAAAATAAATAACAATAAATTGCAGAAAGGTATTTTTGTGTTTTTGGATTAATAGATCTAAAAATAAAAGCAAATACAAATAGATCTCGAAGGAAAAAATAATAAAGAAGAGGCCTGGGGGCCGTAGATTTCACTAGTGGCTTCTTTCGAGAAAAAACATACAGTGGGTAAACAAATTACTGTTGGGCAATTGAAAGAACTTTAAATAATCATGACGATATCCAGGCAATGATTATTATATAGGCATCACATCCAATATTAGTAGACCGACACCTGCCTGCATCTACTACTATTACTCCACACATCAACCGCTATCCAGCATGCATCTAGTGTATTAAGTTCATGGAGAAACGGAGTAATGCAATAAGAGAGATGACATGATGTAGACAAGATCTATTTATGTAGAAATAGACCCTATCTTGTTATCCTTAATAGCAACGATACATACGTGTCGGTTCCCCTTCTGTCACTGGGATCAAGCACCGTAAGATCGAACCCATCACAAAGCACCTCTTCCCATGGCAAGAAAAATCGATCTAGTTGGCCTAACTAAAGCAAAGATTCGAAGAAGAAATACGAGGCTATAAGTAATCATGCATATAAGAGATCAAAAGACTCAAATAACTTTCATGGATAAAAATATAGATCTGATCATAAACTCAAAGTTCATCGGATCCCAAAAAACACACCGCAAAAAGAGTTACATCAAATAGATTGCCAAGAGACCATTGTATTGATAATCAAAAGAGAGAGAGGAAGCCATCTAGCTACTAACTACGGACCCGTAGGTCTACAATGAACTACTCACACATCATCGGAGAGGCACCAATGAGGATGATGAACCCCTCCATGATGCTGTCTTGATTGGCTCTATGGTTTCTGGAACTTGCGGCGGCTGGAATTGATTTTTGTCGACTCCTCTAGGGTATCTAGAATATTGGGGTACTTATAGAGCAAATAGGCGGTGCGGGAGGCCGCCGAGGTGGGCATAACCCACCTGGGCGTGCCTGGGCCCCCAGGTGCGCCCCGGTGGGTTGTGCCCCCCTCAGGGCACCCCTCTGTTACTTCTTTGGCCCATCTTGTGTCTTCTGATCCAGAAAAAATCTCCAAAACGATTCACTGCGTTTAGATTCCATTTGGTATTGATTTTTTGCAAAAAAAACAAGCAAAAAACAACAGCGGGCACTGGGCACTATGTCAATAGGTTAGTCCCAAAAATGATATAAAGTCGGGATAAAATGATCGTAAAACATCCAAGAATGAAAATATAATAGCATGGAACAATAAAAAATTATAGATGCGTTGGAGACGTATCAGACCCCCTAATCCATGACTCCCTCAGTAGCCCCCAAACTAGCCTCCAACGTCGATGCCTCATCGCGTCTTGAGATCTTGATGTACCCGAGGTCCCCGGATTGTGGCGTGAGTTCCTCTCCTTCTTTATGTTCGACATAATATCCTTTAATCAGGTTCCAAGAGCTGCTCAGCTTGAGTTCAGCCATGTGCTAACCGGCCAACATTCAGAAACCGAACTACAGATGTTACTTAGCCTCGAAGGCCAACCGTCCAAATGTGAACAGTGCCCTTGCCTGACAACTTTTCGGCGAAGGGTCACACCCGGTCAAAAACATCGAACCATTGTGAAAGCTCGATTCATGGTTCGAGGCAACATCTCCATTGGCATGTCCCATCAAGGTGGAGATCGTGCCTGTTTTTAAGGGACGTGATCAATGATTTTGATTATCCCACTCGGGCATAACGTCACAAGTATATCGGGAAGTGGCGAGGCCTGCGGCATAGTAGTAGGACCCTTGGTATTCCGGAAGCTTATAAAAAGGGAGACAAACACCGCTATCGGTGTATGCCTTCTTCTTCCTCTCGCCATCTCTTTCCCAATCTACAAGGCCCCAACTCCCCGTGCCATTCTTCCGCAAGAAATCCCTTCAAACCATTCCCTAACTTTAGCCATGGATGGATCCGGTGCCAAGGGCAAGTGGGAGGTCTCCACTGTTGATAACCCACAAGTATAGGGGATCGCAACAGTTTTCGAGGGTAGAGTATTCAACCCAAATTTATTGATTCGACACAAGGGGAGCCAAAGAATATTCTCGAGTATTAGCAGCTAAGTTGTCAATTCAACCACACCTGGAAACTTAATATCTGCAGCAAGGTATTTAGTAGCAAAGTAATATGATAGTAGTGGTAACGGTAGCAAAAGTAATATTTTTGGTTTTATAGTGATTGTAACAGTAGCAACAGAAAAGTAAATAAGTGAAGAGCAATATATGAAAAGCTCGTAGGCATTGGATCAGTGATGGATAATTATGTCCGATGCGATTGATCATGCAATAGTTATAACATAGGGTGACACAGAACTAGCTCCAGTTCATCAATGTAATGTAGGCATGTATTCGAATATAGTCATACGTGCTTATGAAAAAGAACTTCCATGCCATCTTTTGTCCTACCCTCCCGTGGCAGCGGGGTCCTATTGGAAACTAAGGGATATTAAGGCCTCCTTTTAATAGAGTACCAGGTCAAAGCATTAACACATAGTGAATACAGGAACTCCTCAAACTACGGTCATCACCGATAATGGTCCCGATTATTGTCACTTCGGGGTTAATGGATCATAACACATAATAGGTGACTATAGACTTGCAAGAGAGGATCAAGAACTCACATATATTCATGAAAACATAATAGGTTCAGATCTGAAATCATGGCACTCGGGCCCTAGTGACAAGCATTAAGCATAGCAAAGTCATAGCAACATCAATCTCAGAACATAGTGGATACTAGGGATCAAACCCTAACAAAACTAACTCGATTACATGATAAATCTCATCCAACCCATCACCGTCCAACAAGCCTACGATGGAATTACTCATGCATGGCGGTGAGCATCATGAAATTGGTGATGGGGGAAGGTTGATGATGACGATGGCGATGGATTCCCCTCTCTGGAGCCCCGAACGGACTCCAGACCAGCCCCGAACGAACACGAATATATGGAGTTGGAGTTGAGGTCGGTGGAGCCTCAGGGGGCCCATGAGGCAGGGGGCGCCCAGGGTGGGTAGGCGCGCCCCCACCCTCGTGGACTGGGTGTGGGCCCCCTGACATGGATTCTTCCTCCAGTATTTTTTTATATATTCCAAAAATAATCTTCGTTGATTTTCAAGTCATTCCGAGAACTTTTATTTCTGCACAAAAATAACACCATGACAATTCTCTTGAAAACATCGTCAGTCCGGGTTAGTTCCATTCAAATCATGCAAGTTAGAGTCCAAAACAAGGTCAAAAGTGTTTGGAAAAGTAGATACGACGAAGACGTATCAACTCCCCCAAGCTTAAACCTTTGCTTTTCCTCAAGCAATTCAGTTGATAAACTGAAAGTGATAAAGAAAACTTTTACAAACTCTGTTTGCTCTTATTGTTGTAAATATGTAAAGCCAGCATTCAAGTTTTCAGCAAAGATTATGAACTAACTATATTCTCTATAACATTTAGGTCTCATGTTTACTCATATCAATGGCATCATCAACTAGCGAGCAATAATAATAAATCTCGGATGACAACACTTTCTCAAAACAATCATAATATGATATAACAAGATGGTATCTCGCTAGCCCTTTCTGAGACCGCAAAACATAAATGCAGAGCACCTTTAAAGATCAAGGACTGACTAGATATTGTAATTCATGGTAAAAGAGATCTAGTCAAGTCATACTTAATGTAAACTAACAATAATACATGCAAATGACAGCGGTGCTCTCCAACTGGTGCTTTTTAATAAGAGGATGATGACTCAACATAAAAGTAAATAGATAGGCCCTTCGTAGAGGGAAGCAGGGATTTGTAGAGGTGCCAGAGCTCGATTTTAAAATAGAGATGAATAATATTTTCAGCGGTATACTTTCATTGTCAACATAACAACCGAGAGATCTCGATATCTTCCATGCTACGCACATTATAGGAAGTTCCCAAGCAGAATGGTAAAGTTTATACTCCCCCACCACCAACAAGCATCAATCCATGGCTTGCCCAAAAGAACGGGTGCCTCCAACTAACATCAATCCTGGGGGAGTTTTTTTGCAATTAGTTTGATTTGATTTGAACATGGGACCGGGCATACCGGTGACCAGCTATTTTCTCGTGAATGAGGAGTAGAGTCCACTCCTCTTGAGAATAACCCACCTAGCATGGGGGATACAGACATCCCTAGTTGATACATGAGCTCTTCGAGCATACAAAACAGAATGTTTATTTGAAGGTTTAGAGTTTGGCACATACAAATTATTTGGAACGGCAGGTAGATACCGTATATAGGTAGGTATGGTGGACTCATATGGCATAACTTTGGGGTTTATGGAATTGGATGCACAAGCAGTATTCTTGCTTAGTACAAGTGAAGGCTAGAAAGAGACTGGGAAGCGGCCAGCTAGAGAGCGACAACAGTCATGAACATGCATTAAAATTAATCAACACCGAATGCAAGCATGAGTAGGATATAATTCACCATGAACATGAATATCGTAGAGGCTATGTTGATTTTGTTTCAACTACATGCGTGAACATGTGCCAAGTCAAGCTACTCGAATCATTCAAAGGAGGATACCACCCTATCATACCACATCACAACCATTTTAATAACATGTTGGCACGCAAGGTAAACCATTATAAACTCCTAGCTAATTAAGCATGGCATAAGCACCTACAATCTCTAATTGTCATTGCAAACATGTTTCTTTCATAATAGGCTGAATCAGGAATGATGAACTAATCATATTTACAAAAACAAGAGAGGTCGAGTTCATACCTTCTTTTCTCATCTCAATCAGTCCATCAAATAATCATCATTATTGCCTTTCACTTGCACGACCGAACGGTGTGGATAATAATAATAGTGCACGTGCATTGGACTAAGCTGGAATCTGCAAGCATTCAATTCATGGGAGAAGACAAGGTAATATGGGCTATTTGTTATATCAACAATAATGCATATAAGAGCCACTCAACATTTTCATTATGGTCTTCTCCTCTCGACCCCCAAAGAAAGAAAAGAAATAAAACTATTTACACGGGAAAGCTCCCAACAATCAAAAGAAGAACGAGAAATCTTTTTGGGTTTTCTTTTAATTACTACTACTAAAGGCATGAAAAGTAAACTAACTAAAAGCTACAACTAATATTTTTGGTTTTTCTTAAGGCTTTTCAAACACACAAGAATAAAGCAACAAAATGAAAATAAACTAGAATGGATGATCCAATGAAAAAGTATGAGCACCGACAACTGGCATGAGTGTGTGAACATGAATGTAGTGTTGTGAGAGATACGTACTCCCCCAAGCTTAGGCTTTTGGCCTAAGTTGGTCTATGCCCATGGATCAAAGTTGTAGTTGGGGTCGTATTGAGAAGGGTTCTCAAATTGCCACTTGCTGGTGATCTCCTCTGGATTCCACTGATAAATGGACTGACGGTGAGGGTCGGATGGTGGCTCTGGCTCTGCAGCTGACATCTGGCTCCGGTAGGCATGAATGGCCTCCGGTGGAACAAGGTATATGCCTGAAAATATGTTAAACAAATAGGGCGCAGGCAAGGTAATAAACTCACAATAATTTTATTTAAATATCAATTTATATTTGAGTGTCTTATTTTTGTCCTTAATAATAAACTCATGTGCTACCATACTCTTATAACCTAGAGCAATAGGAGGCAACAACTTTTCCTCTTTCTCATAATGCCTAATAGGTATGTTAAAGTGCGCAGCAAGGCGTGAGGCAAAGATGCCTCCGAGGACAGGGCCCTTTGCACGGTTCAGATTTAACCGTCTAGCAACAATAGTGCCTAAGCTGAAAGTAGTATCATGAACACCGACAACTAGCATGAGTGTGTGAACATGAATGTAATGTCGTGAGAGATACGTACTCCCCCAAACTTAGGCTTTTGGACTAAGTTGGTCTATGCCCATGGATCAAAGTTGTAGTTGGGGTCGTATTGAGAAGGGTTCTCAAATTGCCACTGGCTCGTGATCTCCGGATTCCACTAATAAATGGACTGACGGTGAGGGTCGGATGGTAGCTCTGGCTCTGCAGCTGACATCTGGCTCTGGTAGGCATGAATGGCCTCCGGTGGAACAAGGTATATGCCTGAAAATATGTTAAACAAATAGGGCGCAGGCAAGGTAATAAAATCACAATAATTTTATTTAAATATCAATTTATATTTGAGTGTCTTATTTTTATCCTTAATAATAAACTCATGTGCTACCATACTCTTATAACCTAGAGCAATAGGAGGCAACAACTTTTCCTCTTTCTCATAATGCCTAATAGGTATGTTAAAGTGTGCAGCAGGGCGTGAGGCAAAGATGCCTCCGAGGACGGGGCCCTTTGCACGGTTCAGATTTAACTGTCTAGCAACAATAGTGCCTAAGCTAAAAGTAGTATCATGAACACAAGGCATGGCGCAAAATAGCAATATCAGGAGCACTAAGGTTCCCACAGTTCCTACTACCAATTAAGCATCTACTAGCAAATATTGCGAAGTAACGTAGAACAGGAAAATGTATGCTAGTGATTCTCGCATCGGAGACTTTCCTCGTTTCCCCTACAGCAATCATATCAATAAATCCCTCCACATCATTACGATGTGGTTCCTCTATGCTGCCCTCAAAGGGTATCAAACAGACTCGGAAAAAAAATCATAAAGTGACATCTCCGTATGCTCATCATATAAATAAAATTCCACCGAAGGTGTTGATCTCTTAGCATGGAAATGAAAATTTTGCACAAAGATATTGGTGAGTAAGAGGTACTGTTCACGCTGGTCGTGGAGGAAGGCGGTGAGGCCTGCATTCTCAGCCAAATGATAAAAATCTTCATGAATCCCGGCCTCTTTCAAGAACTCATCACAAGGCCATTCACATGGCCGAACCTCCGTAGTACGAGGGAGATTATACTTGGGCTTCTTGTTCTCTTCACTTTGCTTATCCTTCAAGCTTTGGCTCGATGAGCCCCTCAAAGATCTCTTCATCTTTTTTAGAAAATTTCTGAAATTTTTAGTAACTTAAAATAAAAGTGAACCAAACTCAACAAGATTGATAACAACTACTCCTACAAGTGCCTAGAGGCCATATCATGCATTAAAACTACTTTTGACCACATAAATTTGGCATGCAAGCTCAAGAATAGGGTCACCTAAGCAGCAAAAATTTGCAATAAATAAAGCACTAGATCAAAACCTAATTGGACCATTGGAGGAGTCACATACCAAAGAACAATCCCCCAAAGCAGTTTTGTGAGAGGAGCTTTGAGCAAGGAGATCGAAAATGGCAGCAAGATGAGCAAGAACTCGGGTTTGAGCTGGTGAGTGATTTTTTCTGGAGCAAGATGAAGTGTGTGGGTACAAGGATAAGTGGAGGGGACCCACGTGGGGTCCACGAGGCAGGGGGCGCGCCCAGGGGGGTAGGGCGCTCCCTCCACCCTTGTGGGCATGTGGTGGGTCCCCCTGGTGTGTTCTAAGTGCCAGATATTCTCAAATATTCTAGAAAAAATCATATTTAATTTTCAGGGCATTCGGAGAAATTTCATTTTGGGGTATTTTTTATTGCATGAATAATTCAGAAAACAGACAGAAAATACTATTTTTGCTTTATGTAATATAAATAACAAAAAGTAAAAGGAGGGTAGAAAGAGTACAAAGAGTTGTGTTTTCTAAATTCATACATCTCATGCTCATCAAAAGGAATCCACTAACAAGGTTGATCAGGTCTTGTTAACAAACTCATTTCGAATAACATGAAACCGGAGAAAATTTCGAATAACACTAGGTTACCTCAACGGGGATATGCACATCCCCAACAATAAGAATATCATATATTTTTCTTGATAGTAGGAAGAGGAAATTCAAAACCTCCAATAGTGATTGTTGAAAATATTCCAATATAATTGATACTGTGGACTTGAGGTTGTTTCCTTAGAAAGTGTACTGTATGCTCATTACCATTAACATGAAAAGTGACATTGCCGTTGTTGCAACCAATAACAGCCCCTGCAGTATTCAAAAAGGGTCTACCAAGGATAATCGACATACTATCGTCCTCGGGAATATCAAGAATAACAAAGTCCGTTAAAATAGTAACATTTGCAACCACAACCGGCACATCCTCACAAATACTGACAGGTATAGCAGTTGACTTATTAGCCATTTGCAAAGATATATCAGTAGGTGTCAACTTATTCAAATCAAGTATACGATATAAAGAGAGAGGCATAACACTAACATCAGCTCCAAGATCACATAAAGCAGTTTTAACATAGTTTCTTTTAATGGAGCATGGTATAGTAGGTACTCCTGGATCTCCAAGTTTCTTTGGTATTCCACCCTTAAAGGTATAATTAGCAAGCATGGTGGAAATTTCAGCTTCCGGTATCTTTCTCTTATTAGTAACAATTTCCTTCATATACTTAGCATAAGGATTCATTTTAAGCATATCAGTCAAACACATACGCAAAAAGATAGGTCTAATCATTTCAGCAAAGCGCTCAAAATTCTCATCATCCTTTTTCTTGGATGGTTTAGGAGGAAAAGGCATGGGTTTCTGAACCCATGGTTCTCTTTCTTTACCGTGCCTCCTAGCAACAAAGTCTCTCTTATCATAACGTTGATTCTTTGATTGTGGGTTATCAAAATCAACAACAGGTTCCATCTCTACATCATTATCATTACTGGCTTGAGCATCAACATGAACATCATCATTAACATTATCACTAGGTTCATGTTCATTACTAGATTGTGTTTCAGCATCAGAAATAGAAATATCATTGGGATTCTCAGGTGTGTCAACAACTGTTCACTAGAAGCATGCAAAGTCTTATCATTTTTCTTTTTCTTCCTTTTAGAAGGACTAGGTGCATCAACATTAGTTCTCTGAGAATCTTGCTCAATTCTCTTAGAATGGCCCTCAGGATACAAAGGTTCCCGAGTCATTTTACCACCTCTAGTCATAACTTTAACAACATTATCATTTTTCTTATTATTTATTTCATTGAGAAAACCATTCTGAGCTTTAAGTACTTGTTCTACTTGAGTGGTAACCATAGAAGCATGTTTACTAATAAGTTTAAGTTCACCTTTAACAGTAGCCATATAATCACTCAAGTGTTCAAGTATATCAGCATTGTGTTTCAATTGTCTACCAACATAAGCATTGAAGTTTACTTGTTTAACCATAAAGTCATCAAACTCATGCAAGCATTGGCTAGCAAACTTAGTAAATGGGGTTTCACATTTATCAAATCTATAGAGAGAATTTACCTTTAATACCTGTGTCGGGTTATCAAGACCATGTATTTCTTCAATAGGTGGTAAATTCTTAACATCTTCAGCTTTAATACCTTTTTCTTTCATATATTTCTTTGCCTCTTTTATATCTTCACGACTGAGAAATAGAATACCCCTTTTCTTTGGAGTTGGATTATGAGTTGGTTCAGGAAGTGTCCAATTGTTTTCATTAGTCAACATATTATTCAATAACAATTCAGCTTAATCAACAATTCTTTCCCTGAAAACACAACCAGCACAACTATCCAGGTAGTCTCTGGAAGCATCGGTTAGTCCATTATGAAAGATATCAAATATTTCATTTTTCTTGAGAGGATGATCAGGCAAAGTGATTTCTACTACACAACCTTCTTCTTGTAGACGTTGTTGGGCCTCCAATTGCAGAGGTTTGTAGGACAGTAGCAAATTTCCCTCAAGTGGATGACCTAAGGTTTATCAATCCGTAGGAGGCGTAGGATGAAGATGGTATCTCTCAAGCAACCCTGCAACCAAATAACAAAGAGTCTCTTGTGTCCCCAACACACCCAATACAATGGTAAATTGTATAGGTGCACTAGTTCAGCGAAGAGATGGTGATACAAGTGCAATATGGATAGTAGATAAAGGTTTTTGTAATCTGAAAATATAAAAACAGCAAGGTAACTAATGATAAAACTGAGCACATACGGTATTGCAATGCGTTGAAACAAGGCCTAGGGTTCATACTTTCACTAGTGCAAGTTCTCTCAACAATAATAACATAGTTGGATCATATAACTATCCCTCAACATGCAACAAATAGTCACTCCAAAGTCACTAATAGCGGGGAACAAACGAAGAGATTATGGTAGGGTATGAAACCACCTCAAAGTTATCCTTTCTGATCGATCTATTCAAGAGCCCGTAGTAAAATAACACGAAGCTATTCTTTCCGTTCAATCTATCCTAGAGTTCGTACTAGAATAAAACCTTAAGACACAAATCAACCAAAACCCTAATGTCACCTAGATACTCCAATGTCACCTCAAGTATCCGTGGGTATGATTATACGATATGCATCACACAATCTCAGATTCATTTATTCAAACCAACACAAAAGTACTTCAAAGAGTGCCCCAAAGTTTCTACTGGAGAGTCAAGACGAAAACATGTGCCAACCCCTATGCATAGATTCCCAAGGTCATGGAACCCGCAAGTCGATCACCAAAACATTCATCAAGTGGATCAATAGAGTACCCCATTGTCACCATGATTATCCCGCGCAAGACATACATCAAGTGTTCTCAAATCCTTAAAGACTCAATCCGATAAGATAACTTCAAAGGGAAAACTCAATCCATTACAAGAGAGTAGAGGGGGAGAAAACATCATAAGATCCAACTATAGTAGCAAAGCTCGCGATACATCAAGATCGTATCACCTCTAGAACACGAGAGAGAGAGAGAGATCAAACACATAGCTACTGGTACATACCCTCAGCCCCGAGGGAGAACTACTCCGTTCTCATCATGGAGAGCGCCGGAATGATGAAGATGGCCACCGGAGAGGGATTCCCCCTCCGGCAGGGTGCCGGAACGGGTCTAGATTGGTTTTCAGTGGCTACGGAGGCTTCTGGCGGCGGAACTCCCGATCTATTGTGCCCCTCGATAGTTTTAGGGTATATGGATATATAGGCGGAAGAAGTACATCAGGGGAGCCACGAGGGCCCACGAGGGTGGAGGGGGCGCCCCCCTGCCTCGTGGTCTCCTCGTTGATCCCGTGACGTGCACTCCAAGTCTCATGTATTGCTTTCTTTCCAAAAATAACTTTTCCGAAGGTTTCATTTGGTTTGGACTCCGTTTGATATTCCTTTTCTGCGAAACACTAAAACAAGGGAAAAACTGAAACTGGCACTGGGCTCTGGGTTAATAGGTTAGTCCCAAAAATCATATAAAATAGCATATAAATGCATATAAAACATCCAAGGTTGATAATATAATAGCATGGAACAATAAAAAATTATAGAAACATTGGAGACGTATCAACATCCCCAAGCTTAATTCCCGCTCGTCCTCGAGTAGGCAAATGATAAAAACAGAATTTTTTATGTGGAGTGCTACTTGGCATAATTTCAATGTAATTCTTCTTAATTGTGATATGAATATTCAGATCCGAAATATTCAAGATAAAAGTTCAATATTGACATAAAAATAATAATACTTCAAGCATACTAACTAAGCAATCATGTCTTCTCAAAATAATATGGCCAAAGAAAGTTCATCCCTACAAAATCATATTGTTTGGTCATGCTCCATTTTCTTCACACAAGAATGCTCTCATCATGCACAACCTCGATGACAAGCCAAGCAATTGTTTCATACTTTAGTAATCTCAAACTTTTTTCAACTTTCACGCAATACATGAGCATGAGCCATGGATATAACACTATGGGTGGAATAGAATATAATGAGGGGGTTATGTGGAGAAGACAAAAAGGGAGAAAGTCTCACATCAACGAGGCTAATCAATGAGCTATGGATATGCCCATCGATTGATGTTAATGCAAGGAGTAGGGATTGCCATGCAATGAAGCACTAGAGCTATAAATGTATGAAAGCTCAACAAAAGAACTAAGTGGGTGTGCATCCAACTTGCTTGCTCACGAAGACCTAGGGCACTTGAGGAGGCCCATTGTTGGAATATACAAGCCAAGTTCTATAATGAAAATTTCCCACTAGTATATGAAAGTGACAACATAAGAGACTCTCTATCATGAAGATCTTGGTGCTACTTTGAAGCACAAGTGTGGTAAAAGGATAGTAACATTGTCCCTTCTCTCTTTTTCTCTCATATTTTTTTTTGTTTTTTTGGGCCTTCTGTTTTTTTCCTCTTTTTTTGGCCTTTTTTTCGTCCGGAGTCTCATCCCGACTTGTGGGGGAATCATAGTCTCCATCATCCTTTCCTCACTGGGACAATGCTCTAATAATGATGATCATCACACTTTTATTTACTTACAACTCAAGAATTACAACTCGATACTTAGAACAAGATATGACTCTATATGAATGCCTCCAGCGGTGTACCGGGATTGCGATGAATAAAGTGTGACATGTATGAAAAATTATGAACGGTGTCTTTGCCACAAATACGATGTCAACTACATGATCATGCAAAGCAAATATGACAATGATGATGCGTGTCATAATAAATGGAACGGTGGAAAGTTGCATGGCAATATATCTCAGAATGGCTATGGAAATGCCATAATAGGTAGGTATGGTGGCTGTTTTGAGGAATATATAAGGAGGTTTATGTGTGAAAGAGCGTATCATATCATGGGGTTTGGATGCACCGGAGAAGTTTGCACCAACTCTCAATGTGAGAAAGGGCAATGCACGGTACTGAAGAGGCTAGCAATGATGGAAGGGTAAGAGTGTGTATAATCCATGGCATCAACATTAGTCATAAAGAACTCACATACATATTGCAAAAATCTACAATTCATCAAAAACCAAGCACTACACGCATGCTCCTAGGGGGATAGATTGGTAGGAAAAGATCATCGCTCGTCCTTGACCGCCACTCATAAGGAGGACAATCAAAAAACACCTCATGTTTCAAATTTGTTACATAACGTTTACCATACGTGCATGCTACGCGACTTGAAAACTTCAACACAAGTATTTCTCGAATTCACAACTACTCAACTAGCAGAACTTTGATATCACTACCTCCATGTCTCAAAACAATCATCAAGCATCAAACTTCTCTTAGTATTCAACACACTCATAAGAAAGTTTTTTTTACTAGTCTTGAATACCTAGCATAATAGGATTATTTAAGCAAATTACCATGTTGTTTAAGACTCTCAAAATAATCTAAGTGAAGCATGAGAGAATAATAGTTTCTATAAAACAAAACCACCACCGTGCTCTAAAAAGATATAAGTGAAGTACTAGAGCAAATGACAAACTACTCCGGAAGATATAAGTGAAGATCAATGAGTAGTCGAATAATTATGCAACTATGTGAAGACTCTCTAACATTTAAGAATTTCAGATCTTGGTATTTTATTCAAACAGTAAGCAAAACTAAAGTAAATGAAATGACGCACCAAGCAAAACACATATCATGTGGCGAATAAAAATATAGCTCCAACTAAAGTTACCGATGAACGAAGACGAAAGAGGGGATGCCTTCCGGGGCATCCCCAAGCTTAGGCTCTTGGTTGTCATTTAATATTACCTTGGGGTGCCTTGGGCATCCCCAATCTTAGTCTCTTGCCACTCCTTATTCCATAGTCCATCGAATCTTCACCCAAAACATGAAAACTTCACAACACAAAACTTAACAGAAAACTCGTAAGCTCCGTTAGCGAAAGAAAATAAAACACCACATAAAGGTACTGTAATGAACTCATTCTTTATTTATATTGGTGTTAAACCTACTGTATTAAAATTTCTCCATGGTTTATAAACTGTTTTACTAGCCATAGATTCATCAAAATAAGCAAACAACACACGAAAAACAGAATCTGTCAAAAACAGAACAGTCTGTAGTAATCTATAACTAACGCAAACTTCTGGAACCCCAAAAATTCTAAAATAAATTTCTGGACGTGAGGCATTTATCTATTAATCATATTCAAAAAGAATTAACAGAATATCACTCTCCAATAAAAAATGGCAGCAATTCTCGTGAGCGCTAAAGTTTCTGTTTTTTTACAGCAAGATCAACAAGACTTTCCCCAAGTCTTCCCAATGGTTCTACTTGTCACAAACACTAATTAAAAGCATAAAACCACATCTAAACAGAGGCTAGATGAATTATTTATTACTAAACAGGAACAAAAATCAAGGAACAAAAATAAAATTGGGTTGCCTCCCAACAAGCGCTATCGTTTAACGCCCCTAGCTAGGCATGATGATTTCAACGATGCTCACATAAAGGATAAGAATTGAAACATAAAGAGAGAATCATGAAGAATATGACTAGCACATTTAAGTATAACCCACTTCCTATGCATAGGGATTTTGTGAGCAAACAACTTGTGGGAACAATAATCAACTTGCATAGGAAGGTAAAACAAGCAAATCTTCAAGATTTTCAACACATAGAGAGGAAACTTGATATTATTGCAATTCCTACAAGCATATATTCCTCCCTCATAATAATTTTAAGTAGAATCATGAATGAATTCAACAATATAACCATCACATAAAGCATTCTTTTCATGATCTACAAGCATAGTAATTTTATTACTCTCCACATAAGCAAAATTCTTCTCGTTCGGAATAGTGGGAGTAAACTCAACAAAATAATTATCATGTGAGGCATAATCCAATTGAAAACTGAAATCATGATGACAAGTTTCATGGATATCATTATTCTTTATAGCATACAAGTCATCACAATAATCATCATAGATAGCAACTTTATTCTCATAATGAATTGGAACCTTTTCCGAAATAGTGGATTCATCACAAAATAAAGTCATGACCTCTCCAATTCCAATTTCATCAATATAATCATCATAAATAGGAGGCATGCTTTCATCATAATAAATTTTCTCATCAAAACTTGGGGGACAAAAAATATCATCTTCATCAAACATAGCTTCCCCAAGCTTGTGGCTTTGCATATCATTAGCATCATGGATGTTCAAGGAATTCATACTAACAACATTGCAATCATGCTCATCATTCAAAGATTTAGTGCCAAACATTTTAATGCATTCTTCTTCTAACACTTTGGCACAATTTTCCTTTCCATCATACTAACGAAAGATATTAAAAAGATGAAGCGTATGAGGCAAACTCAATTCCATATTTTTTCTTTGTAGTTTTCTTTTATAAACTAAACTAGTGCTAAAACAAGAAACAAAAAGATTCGATTGCAAGATCTAAAGATATACCTTCAAGCGCTAACCTCCCCGAAAATGGCGCGAGAAAAGAGCTTGACGTCTACTACACAACCTTCTTCTTGTAGACGTTGTTCGGCCTCCAAGTGCATAGGTTTGTAGGACAGTAGCAAATTTCCCTCAGGTGGATGACTGCTACGTCTTGAGCTTGCGTTGGTTGCCCCGAAGAGGAAGGGATGATGCAGCAGAGTAGCGTAAGTATTTCCCTCAGTTTTTGAGAACCAAGGTATCAATCCAGTAGGAGCCCACGCTCAAGTCCCTCGTACCTGCACAAAGCGATAGCTACTCGCAACCAACGCGATTAGGGGTTGTCAATCCCTTCACGGTCACTTACGAGAGTGAGATCTGATAGATAGAATATTTTTGGTATTTTTGATATAAAGATGCAAAGTAAAAAGTAAAAGAAAAGTAAATAGAAAAACAAGATTAAAGTAATGGAGATTGATATGATGAGAATAGACCCGGGGGGCATAGGTTTCACTAGTGGCTTCTCTCAAGAGCATAAGTATTCTACGGTGGGCGAACAAATTACTGTTGAGCAATTGATAGAATTGAGCATAATTATGAGAATATCTAGGCATGATCATGTATATAGGCATCACATCCGTGACAAGTAGATCGAAACGATTCCGCATCTACTACTATTACTCCACTCATCGACCGCTATCCAGCATGCATCTAGAGTATTAAGTTAAAAACAGAGTAACGCCTTAAGCAAGATGACATGATGTAGAGAGATAAATTCATGCAATATGAAATAAACCCCATCTTGTTATCCTCGATGGCAACGATACAATACGTGCCTTGCTGCCCCTTCTGTCACTGGGTAAGGACACCGCAAGATCGAACCCAAAGCTAAGCACTTCTCCCATGGCAAGAACTACCAATCTAGTTGGCCAAACCAAACAGATAATTCGAAGAGACTTGCAAAGATAACCAATCATGCATAAAAGAATTCAGAGAAGATTCAAATATTATTGATAGATAGACTTGATCACAAACTCACAATTCATCGGTCTCAACAAACACACCACAAAAAGAAGATTACATCGAATAGATCTCCACGAGAGAGGGGGAGAACTTTGTATTGAGATTCAAAGTAACAATAGATCGGGAGTTCCGCCGCCAGAAGCCTCCGTAGCCACCGAAAGCCAATCTAGACCCGTTCCGGCACCCTGCCGAAGGGGGGAATCCCACTCCGGTGGCCATCTTCATCATCTCGGTGCTCTCCATGACGAGGAGGGAGTAGTTCTCCCTTATGGCTGAGGGTATGTACCAGTAGCTATGTGTTTGATCTCTCTCTCTCTTGTGTTCTTGAGGTGATACGATCTTGATGTATCGCGAGCTTTGCTATTATATTTGGATCCTATGATGTTTCTTCCCCCCCTCTACTCTCTTGTAATGGATTGAGTTTCCACTTTGAAGTTATCTTATCGGATTGAGTCTTTAAAGATTTGAGAACACTTGATGTATGTCTTGCCGTGCGTATCTTTGGTGACAATGGGATATCAAGTGATTCACTTGACGTATGTTTTGGTGATCAACTTGCGGGTTCTGCCCATGAACCTACGCATAGGGGTTGGCACATGTTTTCGTCGTGATTCTCCGGTAGAAACTTTGGGGAACTCTTTGAGGTTCTATGTGTTGGTTGAATAGATGAATCTGAGATTGTGTGATGCATATCGTATAATCATACCCACGGATACTTGAGGTGACATTGGAGTATCTAGGTGACATTAGGGTTTTGGTTGATTTGTGTCTTAAGGTGTTATTCTAGTACGAACTCTAGGGCTGTTTGTGACACTTATAGGAATAGCCCAATGGATTGATTGGAAAGAATAACTTTGAGGTGGTTTCGTACCCTACCATAATCTCTTCGTTCGTTCTCCGCTATTAGTGACTTTGGAGTGACTCTTTGTTGCATGTTGAGGGATAGTTATGCGATCCAATTATGTTATTTTTGTTGAGGGAACTTGCACTAGCGAAAGTATGAACCCTAGGCCTTGTTTCAACACATTGCAACACCATTTGTGCTCAATTTTATCATTAGTTGCCTTGCTGTTTTTATATTTTCAGATTACAAAAACCATTATCAACTATCCATATACCACTTGTATCATCATCTCTTCGCCGAACTAGTGCACCTATACAATTTACCATTGTATTGGGTGTGTTGGGGACACAAGAGACTCTTTGTTATTTGGTTGCAGGGTTGCTTGAGAGAGACCATCTTCATCCTACGCCTCCTACAGATTGATAAACCTTAGGTCATCCACTTGAGGGAAATTTGCTACTGTCCTACAAACCTCTGCACTTGGAGGCCCAACAACGTCTACAAGAAGAAGGTTGTGTAGTGGACATCAAGCTCTTTTCTGGCGTCGTTGCAGGGGAGGTGAGTTCTTGAAGGTATATCTTTAGATCTTGCAATTAAGTCTTTTAGTTTCTTGTTTTATCACTAGTTTAGTTTATAAAAGAAAACTATAAAAAATGGAATTGAGTTTGCCTCATATGCTTCATCTTTTTAATATCTTTCGTGAGTATGATGGAAAGGAAAATTGTGCTCAAGTGCTAGAAGAATAATGTATTAAAATGTTTGGCACTAAATCTTTGAATGATGAGCATGATTGCAATGTTTTTAGTACGAACTCCTTGAATATCCATAGTACTAATGATGATTGCACTAGTTATGATGAAAATGTCTCCTATAAACATGTCAATTTTTGTGGAGTGCATTGGGTTCGTAAGTACACACCAAATAGGGAAGATACATATTGCAAGAGGCATAAGTACTTAGAAACTAAATTGTTGAAAGAAAGGCTAGATGTTTGTGCTGAAGATTTAAATTTTCTTGGCCATACTTGTGAGCTTTGTAATGAACATGGTCATTTAACTATCCGATGCAAATTGTTTCATGATCTAATCGTGTCCAAAAATTGAGATGACTTGATTTCCCTTGCACATTATAATGAACTTAGTTTGCTTATGGGCTACGAAGAAATGAAACGTATAACTAAGCATATTCCAAAATTTTCCCTTGATAGAGTTCTTCATTTTGATCTAGAGGAAATTTATATGTATTGTGCGGTAAATTGCATTGAAAATCCTTATATTGCCAATTACATAAAGAAAAGAAAACAAATAGAAGATGAAGAGAATACTAATGAAAGGGAAGAGACTTCCCAATATCCTCCTATTATTTCTTATGATGAATCAGGTAACGAGGAGGAGCCTCCTATTCAACCAATCTCATTAATAAGGAGCTCCAAAAAGAGGATTGAACCCACACATGATGTGGTGAAGAAGAAGAAAAGAAAAAGGAAGAGAGGTAAAAAATTATATCCCCCAAATAGTGCTGCTCCTATTACTATTGTGCCTCATGAAAATATAATTGTGGAAGATAATGATACTTCTTATGATCTTGAAAATCTTTTTGGCACTTGCTTGGAAGAATATGATAATTGCTATACTATTGGTGCTATCTGTACTATTAATGAAGAGAGTGATTATGCTTATGATATGAAAAGGCCCAAGCTTGGGGAAGCTATGTTTGATGAATATGATGTTTTTGAGAATATATTTGCTGCAATTAATGTTTGTCCCAAGCTTGGGGATGCTATGTTTGATGAAGATGATATTTTTAGTCTCCCAAGTTTTGATATGCAAATTTATAATGATGATAGCATGCCTCCTACTTATGATGATTATTGTGATGATACTTATGCTATAAAAAGTAGTGATTATATTTATAAAACTTGTCATGATTATGGTTACCAATTTTCTGAACATTACTCTTTTAATGTAGAAACAACTTATAGTATTCGAGTCTCTTATGATACTCCCACTATTCCGAATGAGAAGAATCTTGCTTATGTGGAGAGTAGTAATTTTCTATGCTTGTAGATCATGAAAATAGTGCTTTAGGTGCTTGTTATATTGTTGAATTCATTCATGATGCTACTGAAAATTATTATGAGGGAGGAATATATGCTTGTAGGAATTGCAATAATATCAAGTTTCCTCTCTATGTGCTTAAATTTTTGAAGTTATGCTTGTTTTACCTTCCTATGCAAGTTGATTCTTGTTCCCACAAGTTGTTTGCTCACAAAATCCCTATGCATAGGAAGCATTTTAGACTAAAATGTGCTAGTCATATTCTTCATGATGCTCTCTTTATGTTTCAATTCTTATCTTTTATGTGAGCATCATTGAAATCATCATGCCTAGCTAGGGGCGTTAAACGATAGCGCTTGTTGGGAGGCAACCCAATTTTATTTTTGTTCCTTGATTTTTGCTCCTGTTTAGTAATAAATAATTAATCTATAATCTTTTTATATGTGGTTTTATGTTTTAATTAGTGTTTGTGCCAAGTAGGACCTTTGGGAAGAATTGGGGAAAGTCTTTGCGATCATGCTGTAAAAAACAGAAATTTTAGCGCTCACGAGAATTTCTGCCATTTTTTATTGGAGAGTGATATTTAGTTAATTATTTTTGCAGATGATTAATACATAAATTCGTAACGTCCAGAAATTTATTTGAGAATTTTATGAGTTCCAGAAGTATACGTTTGATCCAGATTACTACAGACTATTCTGTTTTTGACAGATTCTGTTTTCTATGTGTTGTTTGCTTATTTTGATGCATCTATGGCTAGTAATAGAGTTTATGAACCATAGAGAAGTTGAAATACATTAGATATTACACCAATATAAATAAAGAATGAGTTCACAACAGTACCTAAGTGGTCATTTATTTTCTTATACTAACGGAGCTTACGAGTTTTCTGATAAGTTTTGTGTTGTGAAGTTTTCAAGTTTTGGGTAAAGATTCGATGGACTATGGAACAAGGAGTGGCAAGATCCTAAGCTTGGGGATGCCCAAGGCACCCCAAGGTAATATTCAAAGACAACCAAAAGCCTAAGCTTGGGGATGCCCCGGAAGGCATACCCTCTTTCGTCTTTGTTCATCGGTAACTTTATTTGGAGCTATATTTTATTTACCACATGATATGTGTTTTGCTTGGAGCGTCATTTTATTTTATTTAGTTTTGCTTGCTGTTTGAATAAAATACCAATATCTGAAATTATTAAATGTTAGAGAGTCTTCATATAGTTGCATAATCATTCGACTACTCATTGATCTTCACTTATATCTTTCAGAGTAGTTTGTCATTTGCTCTAGTGCTTCACTTATATTCTTTTAGAGCACGGTGGTGGTTTTATTTTATAGAAATTAATGAACTCTCATGCTTCACTTATATCATTTTGAGAGTATTTAGAACAGCATGGTAATTTGCTTTGGTTATGAATTTAGTCCTAATATGATGGGCATCCAAGAGGGGTATAATAAAAAACTTTCATATAGAGTGCATTGAATACTAAGAGAAGTTTGATACTTGATAATTGTTTTGAGATATGGAGATGGTGATATTAGAGTCATGCTAGTTGAGTAGTTGTGAATTTGAGAAATACTTGTGTTGAAGTTTATGATTCCTGTAGCATGCACGTATGGTGAACCGTTATGTGACAAAGTCGGAGCATGAATTATTTATTGATTGTCTTCCTTATGAGTGGCGGTCGGGGACGAGCGATGGTCTTTTCCTACCAATCTATCCCCCTAGGAGCATGCGCGTAGTACTTTGTTTTGATAAGTAATAGATTTTTGCAATAAGTATGTGAGTTCTTTATGACTAATGTTGAGTCCATGGATTATACGCACTCTCACCCTTCCATCATTGCTAGCCTCTCTAATACCGCGCACCTCTCGCCGGTACCATAAACCCACCATATATCTTCCTCAAAACAGCCACCATACCTACCTATTATGGCATTTCCATAGTCATTCCGAGATATATTGCCATGCAACTTTCCACCATTCCGTTTATTATGACACGCTCCATCATTGTCATATTGCTTTGCATGATCATGTAGTTGACATCGTATTTGTGGCAAAGCCACCGTTCATAATTCTTTCATACATGTCACTCATGAGTCATTGCACATCCCGGTACACCGCCGGAGGCATTCATATAGAGTCATATCTTGTTCTAAGTATCGAGTTGTAATTCTTGAGTTGTAAGTAAATAAAAGTGTGATGATCATCATTATTAGAGCATTGTCCAGTGAGGAAAGGATGATGGAGACTATGATTCCCCCATAAGTCGGGATGAGACTCCAGACGAAAATAAATAAATAAAAGAGTCCAAAGAAGCCCAAATAAAAAAAATAAAAAAAGAGGCCATAAAAAAAGATAAGGCCCAAATAAAAAAATAAAAAAATGAGAGAAAAAGAGAGAAGGGGCAATGCTAATATCCTTTTACCACACTTGTGCTTCAAAGTAGCACCATGATCTTCATGAAAGAGAGTCTCCTATGTTGTCACTTTCATATATTAGTGGGAATCTTTCATTATAGAACTTGGCTTGTATATTCCAGTGATGGGCTTCCTCAAAATGCCCTAGGTCTTCGTGAGCAAGCAAGTTGGATGCACACCCACTAGTTTCTTTTGTTGAGCTTTCATACACTTATAGCTCTAGTGCATCCGTTGCATGGCAATCCCTACTCACTCACATTGATATCTATTAATGGGCATCTCCATAGCCCGTTGATACGCCTAGTTGATGTGACACTATCTTCTCCTTTTTGTCTTCTCCACAACCACCATTCGATTCCACCTATAGTGCTATGTCCATGGCTCACGCTCATGTATTGCATGAAGATTGAAAAAGTTTGAGAACATCAAAAGTATGAAAAAATTGCTTGGCTTGTCATCGGGGTTGTGCATGATTTAAATAATTTGTGTGGTGAAGATGGAGCATAGCCAGACTATATGATTTTGTAGGGATAGCTTTCTTTGGCCATGCTATTTTGAGAAGACATGATTGCTTAGTTAGTATGCTTGTAGTATTATTTTTTTATGTCAATATTAAACTTTTGTCTTGAATCTTATGGATCCGAATATGCTAGGTAGCATTCCACATAAAAAATTTTGTTTTTATCATTTACCTCCTCGAGGACGAGCAGGAATTAAGCTTGGGGATGCTGATACGTCTCCAACGTATCTATAATTTTTGATTGTTCCATGCTATTATATTATCAACCTTGGATGTTTTATATGCATTTATATGCTATTTTATATGATTTTTGGGAATAACCTATTAACCGAGAGCCCAGTGCCAGTTTCTGTTTTTTCCTTGTTTTAGAATATCGTAGAAAAGGAAAACCAAACGGAGTCCAATTGACCTGAAACTTCACGGAACTTATTTTTGGATCAGAAGCAACCAGGGAGACTTGGAGTCTACATCAAGGAAGCTTTGAGGAGGCCACGAGGTAGGGGCGCGCCCGCCCCCCTAGGGCGCGCCCGCCACCCTCGTGGGCCCCTCGTGGCCCCCCTGACGTACTTCTTCCGCCTATATATATCCATATACCCTAAAAACATCCGGGAGCACAATAGATCAGGAGTTCCGCCGCCAGAAGCCTCCGTAGCCACCGAAAGCCAATCTAGACCCGTTCCAGCACCCTGTCGGAGGGGGGGAATCCCTCTCCGGTGGCCATCTTCATCATCCCGGTGCTCTCCATGACGAGGAGGGAGTAGTTCTCCCTCGGGGCTGAGGGTATGTACCAGTAGCTATGTGTTTGATCTCTCTCTCTCTCTCTCTCTCTCTCGTGTTCTTGAGGTGATACGATCTTGATGTATCGCGATCTTTGCTATTATATTTGGATCCTATGATGTTTCTCCCCCCCTCTACTCCCTTGTAATGGATTGAGTTTCCCCTTTGAAGTTATCTTATCGGATTGAGTCTTTAAAGATATGAGAACACTTGATGTATGTCTTGCCGTGCGTATCTTTGGTGACAATGGGATATCAAGTGATTCACTTGATGTATGTTTTGGTGATCAACTTGCGGGTTCTGCCCATGAACATATGCATAGGGGTTGGCACACGTTTTCATCGTGATTCTCCGGTAGAAACTTTGGGGCACTCTTTGAGGTTCTATGTGTTGGTTGAATAGATGAATCTGAGATTGTGTGATGCATATCGTATAATCATAACCACGGATACTTGCAGTGACATTGGAGTATCTAGGTGACATTAGGGTTTTGGTTGATTTTTGTGTCTTAAGGTGTTATTCTAGTACGAACTCTAGGGCTGTTTGTGACACTTATAGGAATAGCCCAACTAATTGATTGGAAAGAATAACTTTGAGGTGGTTTCGTACCCTACCATAATCTCTTCGTTCGTTCTCTGCTATTAGTGACTTTGGAGTGACTCTTTGTTGCATGTTTAGGGATACTTATGTGATCCAATTATGTTATTATTGTTGAGGGAACTTGCACTAGCGAAAGTATGAACCCTAGGCCTTGTTTCAAGACATTGCAATACCGTTTGTGCTCACTTTTATCATTAGTTACCTTGCTGTTTTTCTATTTTCAGATTACAAAAACCATTATCTACTATCCATATACCACTTGTATCACCATCTCTTCGCCGAACTAGTGCACCTATACAATTTACCATTGTATTGGGTGTGTTGGGGACACAAGAGACTCTTTGTTATTTGGTTGCAGTGTTGCTTGAGAGAGACCATCTTCATCCTACGCCTCCTACGGATTGATAAATCTTAGGTCATCCACTTGAGGGAAATTTGCTATTGTCCTACAAACCTCTGCACTTGGAGGCCCAACAACGTCTACAAGAAGAAGGTTGTGTAGTAGACATCATCTTTCTTAAGAAACCCTGGAACCAAATAACAAAGAGTCTCTTGTGTCCCCAACACAACCAATACAATGGTAAATTGTATATGTGCACTAGTTCGGCAAAGAGATGGTGATACAAGTGCAATATGGATAGTAGATAAAGGTTTTTGTAATCTGAAAATATAAAAACAGCAAGGTAACTAATGATAAAACTGAGCACAAGCAGTATTGCAATGCGTTGAAACAAGGCCTAGGGTTCATACTTTCACTTGTGCAAGTTCTCTCAACAATAATAACATAGTTGGATCATATAACTATCCCTCAACATGCAACAAAGAGTCACTCCAAAGTCACTAATAGCGGAGAACAAACGAAGAGATTATGGTAGGGTATGAAACCACCTCAAAGTTATCCTTTCTAATCGATCTATTCAAGAGTCCATAGTAAAATAACACAAAGCTATTCTTTCCGTTCAATCTATCCTAGAGTTCGTACTAGAATAACACCTTAAGACACAAATCTACCAAAACCCTAATGTCACCTAGATACTCCAATGTCACCTCAAGTATCCGTGGGTATGATTATACGATATGCATCACACAATCTCAGATTCATCTATACAAACCAACACAAAAGTACTTCAAAGAGTGCCCCAAAGTTTCTACCGGAGAGTCAAGACGAAAACGGGTGCCAACCCCTATGCATAGATTCCCAAGATCACGGAACCCGCAAGTCGATCACCAAAACATTCATCAAGTGGATCAATAGAGTACCCCATTGTCACCACGGCTATCCCACGCAAGACATACATCAAGTGTTCTCAAATCCTTAAAGACTCAATCCGATAAGATAACTTCAAAGGGAAAACTCAATCCATTACAAGAGAGTAGACGGGGAGAAAACATCATAAGATCTAACTATAATAGCAAAGCTCGCGATACATCAAGATCGTATCACCTCAAGAACACGAGAGAGAGAGAGAGAGAGAGAGAGTGAGATCAAACACATAGCTACTGGTACATACCCTCAGCCCCGAGGGAGAACTACTCCCTCCTCGTCATTGAGAGCGCCGGAATGATGAAAATGGCCACCGGAGAGGGATTCCCCCTCCGGCAGGGTGCCGGAACGGGTCTAGATTGGTTTTCAGTGGCTACGGAGGCTTCTGGCGGCGGAACTCCCGATCTATTGTGCCCCTCGATAGTTTTAGGGTATATGGATATATATAGGTGGCAGAAGTACATCAGGGGAGCCATGAGGGTGGAGGGCGCGCCCAGGGAGGTGGGCGTGCCCCCTGCCTCGTGCTCTCCTCGTTGATCCCGTGATGTGCACTCCAAGTCTCCTGTATTGCTTTCTTTCCAAAAATAACTTTTCCGAAGGTTTCATTCCGTTTGGACTCTGTTTGATATTCCTTTTCTGCGAAACAGTGAAACAAGGGAAAAACAGAAACTGGCACTGGGCTCTGGGTTAATAGTTTAGTCCCAAATATCATATAAAATAGCATATAAATGCATATAAAACATCCAAGGTTGATAATATAATAGCATGGAACAATAAAAAATTATAGATACGTTGGAGATGTATCACAAAGCATTAAGTAATCGGAGAAGCCCCCCCAAGATTGTGGGAGACTCTCTTCTTCAATTTGCAAAAAATTATATATTTCCCTTAAAGCGGCTTGTTTCTTATGAGCGGGGAAATATTTAGCAGAGAAGTAATAAATCATATCCTAGGGACTACGCACACAACCAAGATCAAGAGAATTAAACCATGATTTAGCATCACCCTTTAATGAGAATGGAAATAACTTAAGGATATAATAATAGCGAATTTTCTCATCATTAGTGAATAGGGTGGCTATAACATTTAATTTATTAAGATGTGCCACAACAGTTTCAGATTCATAGCCATAGAAAGGATCAGATTCGACCAAAGTAATTATCTCAGGATCGACAGAGAAATCATAATCCTTATCGGTAATAAAGACAGGTGAAGTAGCAAAAGCAGGGTCATATTTCATTCTAGCATTCAAAGACTTTTCTTTTAAGCTTAGCTAATAATTTCTTAAGATCAGATCTATCATTGCAAGCAAGAAAGCCTCTAGCAGTTTCTTCATCCATAACATAACCCTCAGGCACAGGCAATTCATATCTAGGGGGAGAATCTTCATCATCACTTTCATCAATATTATCAGTTTCAATAATTTCATTCTCTCTAGACCTAGCAAGTTGTTCATCAAGAAATTCACCTAGTGGCACAGTATTATCAAGCATAGAAGTAGTTTCATCATAAGTATCATGCAAAGCAGAAGTGGCATCATCAATAACATGCGACATATCAGAATGACTAGTAGGTGTAGGTGTTGCAAGTTTACTCAAAATAGAAGGTGAATCAAGTGCAGAGCTCGATGGCAGTTCCTTACCTTCCCTCGTAGTTGAGGGAAAAATCTTGGTTCTTTGATCTTTCAAGTTCTTCATAGTGATAAGCAGATATAAATCCCAAGTGACTTAGAATAGAGCTATGCTCCCCAGCAACGGCGCCAGAAAATAGTCTTGATAACCCACAAGTATAGGGGATCGCAACAATTTTCGAGGGTAGAGTATTCAACCCAAATTTATTGATTCGACACAAGGGGAGCCAAAGAATATTCTCAAGTACTAGCAGCTGAGTTGTCAATACAACCACACCTAGAAACTTAATATCTGTAGCAAGGTATTTAGTAGCAAAGTAATATGATAGTAGTGGTAACAGTAGCAAAAGTAATATTTTTGGTTTTATAGTGATTGTAACAGTAGCAATGGAAAGTAAATAAGCGAAGAAAAATATGTGAAAAGCTCGTAGGCATTGGATCAGTGATGGATAATTATGTGGGATGCGATCGATCATGCAACAGTTATAACATAGGGTGACACAGAACTAGCTCCAGTTCATCAATGTAATGTACGCATGTATTCCAAATATAGTCATACGTGCTTATGGAAAAGAACTTGGATGACATCTTTTGTCCTACCCTCCCATGGCAGCGGGGTCCTATTGGAAACTAAGGGATATTAAGGCCTCCTCTTAATAGAGTACCGGACCAAAGCATTAACACATAGTGAATACATGAACTCCTCAAACTACGATCATCACCGGTAACGGTCCTGTCGTGGTTTTGTCACAGCAGATGTCCTAGAGAAAGGACCTAGTCATGGAGCCATCGTGACGGGTTAGCTTGAAGGGGTTAAAGCGGACACAGGGACGCAAGAGAGTTTATACTAGTTCGGCCCCTTCAATGAAGGTAAAAGCCTATGTCTAGTTGTGATGGAATTGATGGGGTTTCGATGACTAGGGAGCAAACAAGCTTCGCCTATGTCTCGAGTTGTTGTCTGTTGTCCTTGAACCGCCGCCGGGTCGTCCCCTTATATACACGGGTGACTCCCGTCGGCTTACGGAGTCCCAGTACCGGCTCATAGATGTGTCCGGTTTGGTCTCTACTTATTCCTAACTTACAATACAAGTTAACTACTAACGCCGGTTTACGGCTACAGGCCTTGAACCGACCATGGGCCTTGAGCCCTCCTCTATCTTCTTGGGCTTTAACATACATAACTACTGACGATGTTAACCCGGCCCAGATAGGCCGGTTTATGCCCAGCAGTAATATCCCCAACATTAGGCCCCAGATTGATTTGAACGGGTTCATGTCAATCCTTTAATAAAAGCTTCATCTTCAACATCTTCTTATAAATTGGTAAACCGCCATGATGTCATCTTCTCTGATTGCTGTAAACCGGAGTGACGTCACCTGTCATAACGAAGCTATCCATTATGCTTCTTTGTCTAATAGATCGGCAGAAATCGAGGCGACAACTCCGTTTTGTGGCCCCTTGATTGTCGCGCCTGAATCATGTTCTTTCACCTTATAAAAAGGACCGAAGGGCCATTTCTTTTCTCCTTCTGTGCCTTCTTCGTCTTCCTCGCGTCGCCAGCCTCGGAGCTCCGCCGCCGCCGTCGACCTCTGCCTCATCCTTGGCCGCTGCATCAACCTGAGCACACCAGAACGTCGCGGCAACCTTCCGCATCTTCCTCAGCTCCGGTAAATCTTCTATCCTTTCCCCCGCAGATCTGACCTAGGGTTTTGCAGTTCTTCAGTGTTCATCGTCTGCCTCTTGCTCATACGATAGATCTTTAGATGAATTCGCAAATCTTTACTCTGTGCAATGATAGTTGTTTGACCTTCGCCTTCACTTATGCATCTCAAACCATAGAACTATATGAACGTTTTGCTCATTGGTTCGGTACTGCTCCTTTGAACCTCTAAGTATTTATAGTATTTATCTCTTTTCTGAACTTTCTTCAGATCCAACGCTATAAGGAAATCTTGTGAAACCTGTTTCTGCGTACTTGTCCATCTGCAATGCTTAGATCAGGCGGTTTAACCTTATAGAAAAAATTTCCAAACCGGTATATGCCATTAGTCCCCTTATTGAACCGCGAGATGCTTGTTGCTTCATAAAACTCTGGTTCAGATAGTTCTGTCTCCGGTTTAACAGTGCCCATACCAATGTATCTTGATCAAATGCATTTTTGAACCGGGATCTTCTACCTTGTAGATTCCATCATGGCCAAGCAAGTGTATGAGTGCAATTGGGTTTCTTCTCGCGTCACAGAGGCTCAACTGGACGATTTAGTCCTGATTGGCACTTTAGGCAGCAAAGATACCATCCATTGGAGGGCTCCTGGCAAAGAATGCCCTCCCACACCTCGAGAAGGAGAGGTTGTTGTTTTCGTAGATCACTTAGCCCGGGGATTTAAGCCGCCCGGTTCTAAATTTTACCGGGATGTTTTAGCCGATTTCCAGCTCCATCCACAAGATACTGGCCCCAACTCTGTTACAAATATGTGTCACTTCCAAGTGCTCTGTGAAGCGTTCTTTCAAGAGGAGCCCACAGTGTAATTGTTCAGAGACCTTTTCCATCTAAACCGCCGTACTGAGTTTACTGACGGCTCCAATACGGAGTTGGGTGGCGTGGCGATTCAGAAAAGGAAAGAGGTCACATACCCTCACGCCAAACTGCATAGCCACCCCAAAGAATGGAATCAGACATGGTTCTACTGCAAATACACCTCCCCTACTGGTGAGAATCCCTTGCCTGGCTTTCGTCCGGAGCGGCTCAGCAATACACACCCTTTTCCACAAAGATTGACTGCACAGGAGAGAAGCAAATATGCACCTCAACTGTCAAAGCTTAGAGCCTTTATGGCCAACGGTTTAACAGGGGTTGATCTCGCTCGCTGTTGGATATCATGGAGCGTACTACCCCTTAGTCAGCGCTCCGGTTTGATGTGCAAGTATACTGGTAGTGTTGATGACCCACTGCGACATTCCAAAATCCAGCTCATCGATGAACAAATCTCAGAGGCTGTGAATAAGATGTTGAATGAATCGGAACACGTATGTGCTAGAAACGGCCTGCTTCCCTTCTGTGCCACCAACAAACCGCCAGCTGTAAGACTTCGATATCACTGGGGAGAACCGCCTCCACTCCATAAACCATGAAGAACGGTGTGTATCCTGTTGATCTGTTGGGTGTTGTATTGATGCTCCATAACACAGATGGTAATTCTTCTACCCAACAACCCGGCGTTCTCTGCAAAGGAACCATGAGCCGGGGCTTGATGCCTCTCAAGATCTCTTGATTAGCTCTTTCTGCTTGACCATTGGACTGTGGATGTGCCACTGATGAAACATCGAGTCGGATGTGCTCCCGTTCGCAGAACTCCTTCATAGCACCTTTGGACAAATTGGTACCATTATCTGTGATAATATTGTGCGGAAAGCCAAACCGGAAAATCACCTTTCTGATGAACTGAACCGTCGTGGCCGCATCACACTTGCTAACAGGTTCTGCCTCCACCCACTTTGTAAACTTGTCAACCGCCACCAGGAGGTGGGTCTTCTTATCTTTGGACCTTTTGAAAGTCCCAACCATATCCAGCCCCCAAGTCGCAAAATGGCCAAGTAATTGGAATCATTCTCAATTCTTGAGCCGGTACATGAGCACGTCTTGAAAACCTTTGGCAACCGCCACATCGTCTGACCAGATCCTCCGCATCAGCATGAGCAGTTAACCCATAGAAGCCATGGAGAAACGCTTTAGCCACCAGAGACTTTGAACCGGCGTGGTGACCACAATCTCCTTCGTGGATCTCACGCAAAATTTCACGGCCCTCTTCAGGAGACACGCAGCGTTGAAAAGCTCCTGATACACTGCAATGATGCAACTCGCCGTTGATGATAGCCATGGACTTGGATCGCCGGATTATCTGCCAGGCCAGAATCTCATCCTCTGGCAACTTGCCCCGGTTCTTGTACGCCAGGTAAGGAAGCGTCCAATCCGGAATAACATGAAGAGCCGCCACCAATTGAGCCTCCCGATCAGGAATAGCCAAATCCTCTTCACCAGGGATCTTGACCGACGGGTTGTGCAGCACATCCAGAAAAACATTGGGCGGGACCGGTTTGCGCTGAGAGCCCAGCCGACTTAAAGCGTCCGCCGCTTCATTTTTCCGCCGGTCCACGTGGTCCACCTGATAGCCTTTGAAATAACCTGCAACAGTATCCACCTCCCGATGATACGCTGCCATGAGTGGGTCCTTGGAGTCCCAAGTGCCAGACACTTGCTGAGCCACAAGGTTCGAGTCACCGAAGCACTTAACTTGACTTAGATTCATATCCTTAGCCATCCGGAGACCATGGAGCAAGGCTTCATACTCAGCTGCATTGTTAGTACAAGGGAACATTAAGCAGAGAACATAACAAAACTTATCACCTCGTGGGGAAGTTAATACGACTCCAGCCCCCAAGCCTTCCAACTGCCTGGATCCATCAAAATGGATGGTCCAATACGTGTGATCCGGCTTTTCTTCAGGTGCTTGCATTTCCATCCAATCATTGATGAAATCAACAAGTTCTTGAGACTTAACCGCTGTCCGAGGCACATACTTCAAACCGTACGGTCCCAGCTCTATGGCCCACTTTGCAATCCGGCCAGTTGCTTCCCAGTTCTGGATGATATCTCCCAAAGGAGCAGAACTGACCACCGTAATTGGGTGCCCTTGGAAATATTGTTTAAGCTTCTGGCTTGCCATAAAAACTCCGTACACCAGCTTCTGCCAATGCGGATACCTTTGCTTGGACTCGATTAGCACCTTGCTGATATAATAGACCGGTCGTTGAACCAGATGCCCCTTGCCTGCCTCCTCTCGCTCCACCACAATAGCCACACTGACCGCCCGAGCATTAGCAGCAACATATAGCAGTAATGGCTCCTTGTCAATGGGAGCGGCGAGCACAGGTGGATTGGCCAACTGCCGCTTTAAGTCCTCAAATGCTTCATTAGCGGCGGAGCTCCAAACAAACTGATCCGTTTTTTGCAACATCTGATACAAAGGGATTGCCTTCTCACCAAGATGACTGATAAACCGGCTTAACGCGGCAATCCGGCCTGCCAGGCGTTGAACATCGTTGATACACTTCGGTTTAGCCAAGGAGGTGATAGCCATGATCTTCTCCGGATTAGCCTCAATTCCCCTGTTGGACACCAAAAAACCCAATAGCTTGCCGCCGGTACACCAAAGACACACTTGTCCGGATTAAGCATCATCTTGTATGTTCTCAGGTTATCAAAGGTTTCCTTCAAATCATCAATCAGAGTCTTCTTCTCCCTGGACTTAACCACAATATCATCCACGTAAGCATGTACATTACGGCCAATCTGCTTGTGAAGACAATTTTGTACACACCGTTGGTAAGTTGCTTGGGCACTCTTGAGCCCGAAGGGCATAGACACATAGCAGAAAGCTCCAAACGGGGTTATAAATGCTGTCTTCTCCTGGTCCTTAACTGCCATTTTGATCTGATGATAGCCAGAATACGCATCCAAAAAACTTAAACGCTCACAACCCGCCGTAGCATCAATAATTTGATCAATACGGGGGAGGGCAAAAGGATCTGCTGGACAAGCCTTATTAAGATCTATGTAATCCACACACATGCGCCAAGTGCCGTTTTTCTTGAGGACCAGCACCGGATTGGCAAGTCACTCAGGGTGAAAAACTTCAACAATAAAGCCAGCTGCTAAGAGCCTGGCTACCTCTTCTCCAATCGCCTCGCGTCTTTCTTCGTCAAACCGGCGGAGGAACTGTTTCACCGGTTTGTATTTAGGATCCACATTAAGTGTGTGCTCAGCAAGTTGCCTCGGTACACCTGGCATGTCAGAGGGCTTCCATGCAAAAATGTCCCGATTCTCATTGATGAACTCGATGAGCGTGCTTTCCTATTTCGGATCCAAGTTGTCACTGATGCTGAACTGCTTGGAGGAATCGCCAGGTACGAAATCAACAAGCTTAGTTTCTGCTGCCGATTTGAACTTCAGGGCCGGATCATGCTCCATAGTTGGCTTCTTCAATGGAGTCATGTCCGCCGGATCAACATTGTCTTTATAGTACTTCAACTCCTCGGTGGCACAAACCGACTCTGCATAAGCCGCATCTCCTTCCTCGCATTCCAAAGCGATTTTGCTGCTTCCGTGAACCGTTATTGTCCCCCTATGACCCGGCATCTTGAGCTGCAAATACACATAACAGGGTCGTGCCATAAACTTGGCATAAGCCGGTCGCCCAAACAAGGCGTGATATGGACTCTGGATTTTCACCACTTCAAACGTCAATGTCTCCGACCTGGAATCATGGTCATCCCCAAAGGCCACTTCCAGAGCTATCTTACCAACAGGATACGTTGATCTGCCTGGCACTACGCCGTGGAATACTGTATTAGACAGTTTGAGATTTTTATCTGTTAGTCCCATACGACGGAAGGTCTCATAATATAGGATGTTAATGCTGCTCCCTCCGTCCATGAGTACCTTGGTGAACTTATAACCTCCCACCTGAGGCGCCACCACTAGAGCCAACTGACCCGGATTATCGACCTGGGGAGGGTGATCCTCTCTGCTCCATATGATTGGTTGTTCCGACCAACGTAGATAACGGGGTATGGCCGGTTCAACAGAGTTGACCGCCCGCCTCTGAACCTTCCGGTCTCGCTTGTCCAAGCTAGTGGTGAAGACATGGTACTGCCCACTACTCAACTGCTTTGGGTTGCTCTGGTAACCTGACTGTTGGTGCTGTTGGTTGTAACCACCCTGGTTGTTCTGACTATTTTGACCATTATGTCCGCCCGGATTACCATTGAATCCTGAATCAGAACTTCCTCCACCGTAACCCGGCCCGGATCCTGAGCCACCGCCAGATTCGTGATCATACTGGAAATTATTAGAATTCTTGAACTCCTGCATAATAAAGCAATCCTTCCAAAGGTGGTTTGCTGGCGCCTCCTTTGTCCCATGTCTTGGATAGGGCTGGCTTAGCAGATAGTTTAGGCGGTTTGGGTTAGGGTTGGGTGCTCCATTACGATTTTTCGGTCTACCCTTGCGTCGCTGGTCATTGTCCTATGCGTTGGTATTAGCCACAAAGTCCATGTTACCATCTGCTTTACGCTTGCCTCCACCATCATTGCCTGTCCAGTGATGCTGCTGACCTTTGGAGCTGCTGTTCTTCTTCCCTTTCCCTGTCTTGTCATCATCAGATTCAGGATCTTTGGTACTATCAGAATCAACATATTTCACCAAAGCGGCCATGAGGGTTCCCATGTCGGTGCAATGACGCTTCATCCGTCCCAACTTCAGCTTCAGGGGCCCAAACTGGGAGTTGCCTTCTAGGGTTAATACTGCGGTGTCAGCGTTGATGCGGTCCGAGGAGTGCAACACCTGTGAAACCCGGCGCACCCAATGAGTCGTTGATTCTCCTTCCTCCTGGACGCATGCAGCTAAGTCCACTATCGACATAGGCTGTTTACAGGTATCCTTGAAATTGCTGATAAACCGGGCTCATAATTGGGCCCATGAACTGATAGAATTAGCCGGCAAGCTTTTTAACCAAGTACGGGCCATTCCTTCAAGCATCATGGTGAAGTATTTCACACACGCTGCGTCATCCACATCAAGCATCTCCATGGCCATCTCATAGCTCTCCACCCATGTCTCTGGAGGTTGATCCGCCGTGTAATTTGGTACCTTGCGCGGGCCTTTGAAATCCTTGGGCAGGCGCATGTTGTGTAAAGCGGGGATAAGGCAAGGCACCCCCAAATAACTAGAAGTAACACCAGGTTCAGTCAAGGTGGTTGGACGAACCGGCGTGAGCTACCGAGCCTGATGCTGTGTGGCTAACTTGGCCTCCCTGCGCGCGGGCCTGGTGCACCATTCGCTGAGCGTTATCAGCACCACCCGCCGGGGTGTTGTCACGGGGTGCCCCACGTCGTTCATTACTCGACACTGCCGGTTCATCCATATGTCTGCTATAGCTCCGGCTTGGACGGGGGGTCGAGTGGATCCGGTCGCGGCTGTATGAGTATGCTTCCTGTTGGGCCAAAGCTGTCCTCAGAAGTTCCTTGACCCGTCGCGTCTCTACTGCCTGCGGCGAGTCACCTTCAATTGGAATGGCCTCCAGCCATGCAGCAGCGGCAACAAGATTGTCCATTGGGTTGGAGTAGTGACCCGGAGGTGTTAAAGCAGCCTGAGGTATAACGGTGTTTTGACGAGGCGGGTCCATCTGACGAGGCTGAACCGGTGCACCGGCCCCAGGGGCTTCTGCCCGGTTTCCCTCCAGCGGATTGCCGGCTCTTGGTCCTGGAGTGTTGAAAAGGTCTCTGGCCTCGAAAACCGGAGGTAAGCGGGATCGGTGCTTCCTCCTCATGACTTCATGCGACGCGCTCTGGTCCAACATAAGCCTGTAGGCCTGTGCGTCTAAAGCGGCCCGCTCTGCGGCCATCCTGGTGTCCTCAGCCACCAGATCTGCCTTGGCCTGGGTGATCTGTTCCTTTACCTTTGCAATCTCTGCGTTGTGAGCGCCATGATCCAGCGGGTTAACTTCCGCCATAAGCACAGCCAACGTATTAAATAGTTCTGATAGAACCTGAGCCGGCGGGCGCACAGGGCCTCCTGCCCCAGCAGCCGTTGCCGCTGCTGAACCGGAGATCGTTGCCGCAGCTGTCGAAGAATGAAGTGCTGCTTGTGTTCCGGCCATGAATATTCCAACCCGGTTGGGCAGATCAGAGGGGTCCGGAATACTGTCGCCATCGGAACAGCTCCCAATCCGGCCATCTTGTAGCTGATAAAGAGATTCGGTTTCTCCGGTCAAATATTCATCACCGGAACAAACGACGGTCGCGCCGCGAAATTCCGATCCGTCCTCATAACTTCCTCCATGGATGACTCCCACGAAGGCACGCTTCATGGCCGGTTTAACCCGGGCGGATCGCGCATGCTGAGCCGTCTTGATGAGGTCGGTGCAGATGTCCGGCTCAGGGCCTGGTTCACCGATCTTGCCAATGAAAACGTGAATGCTACTAAAGGGGACCCGGTACCTGTACTCAATTGAGCTGGCCTCGGGGCCCCAGCCTGCGTCGTCGATGTAGAGCTTGCCGCGACGACTCTTAGTCATCCGGCCTACAGCTTAGCCCTCGAGTCCTTCAAAGCGGCCCTCCAAGAACCGGAAACCATCGTGCGATTGCCCCACGGTGGGCGCCAACTGTCGTGGTTTTGTCACGGCAAATGTCCTAGAGAAAGGACTTAGTCGTGGAGCCATCGCGACGGGTTAGCTTGAAGGGGTTAAAGCGGACACAGGGATGCAAGAGAGTTTATACTAGTTCGGCCCCTTCAATGAAGGTAAAAGCCTACGTCTAGTTGTGATGGAATTGATGGGGTTTCGATGACTAGGGAGCAAACAAGCTTCGCCTATGTCTCGAGTTGTTGTCTGTTGTCCTTGAACCACCACCGGGTCGTCCCCTTATATACACGGGTGACTCCCGTCGGCTTACGGAGTCCCAATACCGGCTCATAGATGTGTCCGGTTTGGTCTCTACTTATTCCTAACTTACAATACAAGTTAACTACTAACGCTGGTTTACGGCTACAGGCCTTGAACCGACCATGGGCCTTGAGCCCTCCTCTATCTTCTTGGGCTTTAACATACTTAACTACTGACGACGTTAACCTGGCCCAGATAGGCCGGTTTACGCCCAGCAGTAATATCCCCAACAGGTCCCGATTATTGTCACTTCGGGGTTAACGGATCATAACACATAATAGGTGACTATAGACTTGTGCTACCTCTTGAGCACTGCGTTGGTTTTCCCCGAAGTGGAAGGGATGATGCAGCAAAGTAGCGTAAGTATTTCCCTCAGTTTTTGAGAACCAAGGTATCAATCCAGTAGGAGGCTACGCGCGAGACCCTCATACCTGCACAAAACAAATAAATCCTCGCAACCAATGCAAATAGGGGTTGTCAATCCCTATAAGGCCATTTACAAGAGTGAGATCTGATAGATATGATAAGATAATATTTTTGGTATTTTTATGATAAAAGATGCAAAGTAAAATAAAGGCAAAGTAAATAGCAAAGGAAATAACTAAGTAGTAGGAGATCAATATGATAAAGATAGACCCGGGGGCCATAGGTTTCACTAGTGGCTTATCTCGAGAGCATAAGTATTCTACGGTGGGTGAACAAATTACTGTTGAGCAATTGATAGAATTGAGCATAGTTATGAGAATATCTAGGTATGATCATGTATATAGGCATCACGCCCGAGACAAGTAGACCGACTCCTGCTTGCATCTACTACTATTACTCCACTCATCGACTGCTATCCAGCATGCATCTAGAGTACTAAGTTAAAAACAGAGTAACGCCTTAAGCAAGATGACATGATGTAGAGGGATAGACTCATGCAATATGAAGAAAACCCCATCTTGTTATCCTCTATGGCAACAATACAATACATGCCTTGCTGCCCCTACTGTCACTGGGAAAGGACACCACAAGAGTGAACCCAAAGCTAAGCACTTCTCCCATTGCAAGAAAGATCAATCTAGTAGGCAAAACCAAACTGATAATTCGAAGAGACTTGCAAAGATAACCAATCATACATAAAAGAATTCAGAGAAGATTCAAATATTGTTCATAGATAGACTTGATCATAAACCCAAAATTCATCAGTCTCAACAAACACACCGCAAAAAGAAGATCACATCGAATAATTCTCCACAAGAGAGGGGGAGAACGTTGTATTGAGATCCAAAAAGAGAGAAGAAGCCATCTAGCTACTATCTATGGACCCGTAGGTCTGAGGTAAACTACTCACACTTCATTGGAGGGGCTATGGTGTTGATGTAGATGCCCTTCGTGATCGATGCCCCCTCCGGCGGAGCTCCGGAACAGGCCCCAAGATGGGATCTCGTGGATACAGAAAGTTACGGTGGTGGAATTAGGGTTTTGGCTCCCCCTCAGATCGTTTGGGGGAACGTGGATATATATAGGAGGAAGGAGTACGTCGGTGGAGCAACAGGGGCCCCACGAGGGTGGAGGGCGCGCCTGGGATAGGCAAGCGCGCCCCTACCTCGTGGCCTCCTATTTTCTTTCGTGACGTAGGGTCCAAGTCTCCCGGGTCTTGTTCGTTGAGAAAATCACGTTCCCGAAGATTTCATTCTGTTTAGACTCCGTTTGATATTCCTTTTCTTCAAAATTCTAAAACGGGCAAAAAAACAACAATTCTGGGCTGGGCCTCCGATTAATAGGTTAGTCGCAAAAATAATATAAAAGTGGATAATAAAGCCCAATAATGTCCAAAACAGTAGATAATATAGCATGGAGCAATCAAAAATTATAGATACGTTGGAGACGTATCAACTTGCAAGATAGGATCAAGAACTCACATATATTCATGAAAACATAATAGGTTCAGATCTGAAATTATGGCACTCAGGCCCTAGTGACAAGCACTAAGCATAGCAAAGTCATAGCAACATCAATCTCAGAACATAGTGGATACTAGGGATCAAACCCTAACAAAACTAACTCGATTACATGATAAATCCCATCCAACCAATCACCGTCCAGCAAGCCTACGATGGAATTACTCATGCACGGTGGTGAACATCATGAAATTGGTGATGGAGGAAGGTTGATGATGATGATGGCGACGAATTCCCCTCTCCGGAGCCCCGAACGGACTCCAGATCAGCCCTCGCGGGAGAGTTTAGGGCTTGGTGGCGGCTCCGTATCGTAAAATGCGAAGAATCCTTCTCTGTATCGTAAAACGTGCCCCCACCCTCGTGGACAGGGTGTGGGCCCCCTGACGTGGATTCTTCTTCCAGTATTTTTTATATATTCCAAAAATAATCTTCGTTAATTTTTAGGTCATTCCGAGAACTTTTATTTCTGCACAAAAATAACACCATGGCAATTCTGCTGAAAACAGCGTCAGACCGGGTTAGTTCCATTCAAATCATGCAAGTTAGAGTCCAAAAAGGGCAAAAGTGTTTGGAAAAGTAGATACGACGGAGACGTATCAACTGTCACCAACGACAACATTGAGGACTTGAAGCGAGCCGGCTATCTTCTGTCCGGAATCGGTCACTGGGGCCCAGAGGAGGGCCAGGCTGTCCCTATGCCTCGACCAGGCGAGAGGGTGGTGTTCATCCCTCACTTCATCTGGGGACTGGGCTTCCCGCTCCACCCCTTCGTCAGGGGGCTGATGTTCTTCCACGGGCTGGATTTCCATGACCTGGCCCCAAACTCCTTCCTCCATATCTCGGCCTTCATCGTCATATGTGAAGCCTTCTTGCGAGTTCGGCCGCACTTCGGCTTGTGGTTAACGGTCTTGAACGTCAAGCCGAAGATAGTTGATGGCTAACAGGCGGGCTGTGACGGGGCGATGATCAGCAAGCTCACCCAGGCCGAGTGGCCGGAGGGCACGTTCATTGATACTGTCAAAGTTTGGCAGAAAGAGTGGTTCTATATCACAGAACCACGGGAGGCTGCCTTGATGGTGGCCCCCGAATTCAGATCCGGACCCCCGGCAAGGCTAACCTCATGGACCAAGAAGGGTCTTGACTGGGGGCCACTGCGGATGTGGAGGCGCTACAGAAGTGTGTTTCCAATATGATAAAGTCGGGCGGCAAGCTGACCAACGTGGTTAGGGTGATGTTCTACCGCCGCCTCCTCCTCTGCCAACAAAGGGCCACCCCAATGTGGTCTTACAAGCTCAAGGATCCAGCCACCGTACAATACTTCTATAGCACCACCCACATCAAGTTGTGGAAGGTGTTGTTTAAGCCTCAAAAGGCGTGGTCGGCCAAGAAGGAGGACATCAGCCTCGATGCCGCGCACCCCCCAAAGGAGGTAGCAAAGTTCTATCCACTCTATATTCAGATGTTTGCCTTCCAAGAGATTTAACCCTCATTTTCCTACATCCACGGGGTTGGCTCGAGAAGCGCAACAAGATTGACAGTCCACCCCGTTGCACGAAGACCCCCGGTCGGCTCTGCTAGAGGAGATGCTGACCATGGCGCCATACAAGGCGCCAGATAAGAAGGAAAAGTAGAAGAAAGAGGTGCCGGAGGCCAGGGAAGGCCTCCGCCCAAGAGGGCATCCGGATAGCAAATCCGGAGACACCCAGGCTCCCTCCACCCAAGAGGGGAAGCAGGAAGAGGACGACGAGTAGAACAACTCCTCCCGTTCGAATAAGAGGGCGGCGTCGGACGACGCTGAGGAGGAGCAGCTCCCTCATGCCCCGAAGAAGCAGTGCAGACCCAAGTTGATCCAGCCTGACGGCAGGTCGGATTCTGATGAGGCGTCTGTAGTGTCTGAAGAGGTTTCGGAGAGGAACCCCAGGGTCAAGCCCCCTGCCCAAAGGTACGAATTCAAATATTCTCCAGGTGTTTGTTTTGATATTCTATTGTTGATAGCAAGTGTGCCCTTCGTGTTGCAGCCCGCCGCGCGCCCACCCCGTTGACCAAACCTCACAGGGGACCTCTCCGCCAGCCGAGCTAGCGGAGAGTGGGTTGGTATCGCATTCCATGCCTCCCCTGGTTGTTGGGTAGACCGGGGAGGTGTTATCCCGAAGGACCCCTCCCGGCTCAGACACGAGAGGTGGTGGTGACGAGATTATGGCCGAGGCTAACACCTCGGTCACCGAAGACCAGGGGAGGAATCCCTCCTGGTGAACAAAGAGGGGGAGCTCGGTCAATCCGAGACCTCCCGAAAGATGGCTTCGGAGCCCCCAAGACCCCCGGAGGCATCAATTCCGCCCTCCACCAAAGGGGGAGCTAGGGCCCTACCGCCAGTACCGAACACCAACGATCGAGTTGTGGCTGGGTGGCCGGAAGTGATGGAGGAGGCCTTGAGCATCTCCTCCATTGTTGCGGAGCACTGCACCCTAATGGGCATGGTGTTGCGAAGTATCCGGTCTGTTAACAGCAGACTGAAGGAAGCCTTTGGTGGCCGACAGGCTTCGAGGTCAGCCATGTAATGTTCTTTCCATAAAATGGATTTTTGGAACAAAGTTGTACACTCCTTGTGTATAGTAGCCCCCGAGACTCTGGCAGGATTGAAAATCCTGGCAGAGGATCGAAAAATCATTAAATCAGGAGTCTGAACTATGTGAGGTTTTTTTGTTATTGCATGCCTTATCTCTAGCGGCGACTGCTAAAGCCGCAGCGCTGGATGAGATGAATCGGAAGCTCAAGAGCTCCGATGAGGAACTTGACCTCGTCAACAAGCGGTTTGACGAGGCACTGATACGTCTCCAATGTATCTATAATTTTTTATTGTTCCATGCTGTTATATTATCATTCTTGGATGTTTTACAATCATTTTATAGCAATTTTATACCATTTTTGGGACTAACCTATTGACATAGTACCCATTGCTAGTTGCTAATTTTTGCTTGTTTTTTACATCACAAAAAATCAATACCAAACAGAGTCCAAACGCAGCAAAACATTTTGGAGATTTTTTCTGGACCAGAAGGCACCTGTTGGACCAAATAAGTACCAGAGGGAGGCTCCGACGGGAGCATAACCCACGAGGGCGCGCTAGGAGGCCCAGGCGCGCCCAGGTGGGTTGTGCCCACCTCGGTGGCCTCCCGCATCACCTCTTTACCCTATAAATCTCCAAATATTCTAGAAACCCTATGGGAGTCGACGAAACAATATTCCAGCCGCCGCAATTTCCAGAACCATGAGATCCAATCTAGACACCATCATGGAGGGGTTCATCATCCTCATTGGTGCCTCTCCGATGATGCGTGATTAGTTATTCATAGACCTGCGGGTCCATAGGCAGTAGCTAGATGGCTTCTTCTCTCTCTCTCTCTCTTTTGATTCTCAATACAATGGTCTCTTTGAGATCTATTTGATGTAACTCTTTCTGTTGTGTGTTTATTAGGATCCGATGAACTTTGAGTTTATGGTCAGATCTATATCCATGAATATTATTTGAGTCTTCTTTTGATCTCTTATATGCATGATTATTTATAACCTCGTATTTCTTCTTCGAATATTTGGTTTAGTTAGGCCAACTAGATCGATTTTTCTTGCCATGGGAAGAGGTGCTTTGTGATGGGTTCGATCGTGCAATGTTCCTTCCTAGTGACAGAAGGGGCAACAAGACACGCATGTATCGTTGTTATTAAGGATAACAAGATGGGGGCTATTCCTACATAAATAGATCTCATCTACATCATGTCATCATTCTTATTGTATTGCTCCATTTCTCCATGAACTTAATACACTAGATGCATGCTCGATAGCGGTCGATGTGTGGAGTAATAGTAGTAGATGCATGTAGGAGTCGGTCTATTAATCTTGGACATGATGCCTATATATTGATCATTGCCTGGATACCATCACAACTATTTGATTTTCTATCAATGGCCCAACAGTAATTTGTTTACCCACCATGTGCTATTTCTTGAGAGAAGCCACTAGTGAAATCTACGCCCCCCGGGTCTATTCTTCATCATATTTACTTTCCGATCTATTATTTGCATTCGAGATCTATTTTTATTTGCATTTATTTTCAGATATATTATTCTAAAAACCCAAAATACTTTGCTTCACTTTTTATTTTGTGTTTATTCGAGATCTATTTATCCAATCTACCAAAAATGTTATCCCGTCAACTTCACAATTTTTCATGCCATTACCCGAAAGAGGGTCATACGCATCGGGTTGCAAGTATTTGTTCTTTGTGTGCAGGTACCGTTTACATAGTATTGGTTGGTTCTCCTACAGGATTGATACCTTGGTTTCATAACTGAGGGAAATACCTACCGTAGTTGTGCTACATCCTCCCTTCCTCTTTGGGGAAATACCGACGTAGTTCAAGCGACATCAAAAGGAATTTCTGGCGCCATTGCCGGGAAGACATCATCAACATCTACCAGGTTCCTAATCACAAATCTTATCTCCTTGCAATTTACATTCTTTTCCATTTGCCTCTCGTTTTCATCTCCCGCACTTCACAAAAATTTGTCGTTGTATTAGCCCTCTTTTTCGTTTGCCTATTTCTCGCCAGATCTACCTTCTTGCTTGCAATCTTGTTTCTATGGCTAGCACTACTACTCCTCCTTTATCACTAGATTTTGAAGTTTTATACTTTGAGAAGAAACAAGGAGAAAATTTGAAAGATGCTTGGTATAGGCTACTGGAATCCTATCGCATTTGTAATCTAAAAGGGGATGCGGAGATCTTGCTTCGTAATTTTTACATAGGATTAGCTTTGCATCATAGACAACTCTTGGATTTTGCTGCTAAAGGGAATTTTATTGAGCTTGATGCTATTGATGCTTATGAAATTTTGGAGGGAATTTTGGGAGTTCCACCACTAAAAAAGGGGTTTTCTTTTACACAAGAAGGGGTTGAAATCTTAGACAAACTAGGTGATTTGCGTAAACATATGGTCGAGTTGCAAAACTATAATGAACCTCTCAAACATATTAGTGGAAACCTCAATCGCATGAATACTTTCATTACTCTTTGCAATAAGCGATTGGATCTTTTAGATCTCAAGATTTTTTCCTTTTCCTGAGAATTTGGGGAAGCGTAAAGAGCCTCCCGGCTTTGAGAAAGTCCTTACCAAGGTAGCAAAAACTAAAGATGATAATACTTGAATCTATGCATTATGCCTAGCTAGGGGGATAAAACGATAGCGCTTGTTGGGAGGCAACCCAATGAATAAATTTAATGTTTTTGCCTTTTTCTTTCTGTTCTTGAGTGTTTGCACAATTATGCTACTGTTGTGATTATGTTTTTATGTTTCAATTAGTGTTGTGTTGCGCAAAATGTTTCAATTAGTGTTTGTGCCAAGTAAATCCTTTGGGATCATGTTTGGTGATAGTTGATTTGATCTTGTTCAAAAATAATAAAAAAATTGTGCCTAGTAAAATAGTTTTCATAAATCATATAAGCGTGATAAAATTCTGAATATTTTACACAAGATTTATATACAAATTGCCTATGTTGTCCTAATTTTTCAGATTTTTTAGAGTTGCAGAAGTATACAAAGTTTTCAGATTACTATAGATTGTTCTATTTTTGACAGATTCTGTTTTCTTTGCGTTGTATGCTTATTTTGATGAATCTATGGATTGTACCCGGGGTTATAAGCCATGGTAAAGTTAGAATACAGTAGATATTATGTAAAACTAAAATATGAATGGGTTTGCAACAGTACTTAGAGTGGTGATTTGCTTTGTTATACTAATGGATCTCACTAAGGTTTTGTTAAGTTTTGTGTGATTGAAGTTTTCAAGTTTTGGGTGAGATCACGGTGGATGAAGGAATAAGGAGTGAAAAGAGCCTAAGCTTGGGGATGCCCCATGGAACCCCAAGTTATTATTCAAGGAGAACCAAGCAACTAAGCTTGGGGATGCCCGGAAGGCATCGCCTCTTTATTCTAACGACCATCGGTATTTTACTTGGGGCTATATTATTATTCGTCACATATCATGACTTTTTCTTGGAGCGTCTTGTATTATATGAGTCTTTGCTTGTTTTGCTTTTTAGTTTGTGTCATCTATCCTTGCTGGACACACCTATTTGAGAGAGCCAAAATTATGTTATGATTTAATAGAATTGCCCTATGTGCTTCATTTGATTTTTTTGAGCTATGGAATTGCTCTATATGATTCACTTAATTTTTTTGAGCTATGGAATTGCTCTAGTGCTTCACTTATATCTTTTTGAGCACGGTGTGCTTTAATATTTTTGATGAAATTTTCTCATGATTCACTCATATTATTTTGAGAGAAGAAAATTTGTATGCTCATGTTCTTCACTTAAATTTGTTTGAGCTTATCAAAAGCAACATATGAGATTAGTCCCAAAGTGATAGATATTCAAGAGGGTTATAATAAAAACTTTCATGAAGATCATTCGACAAAATAAACTTGATTCATTGTAATAGTTTTGAGATATGATGATAGTGATATGTGAGTCATGTTGGTGAGTAATTATGCTTTAGGAAGAATATTGGTGTTAAGGTTTGTGATTCCCTATACAAGCACGAAAGTCAATAGTTATGCAATGAAAGTACATCCTACTTATGGTGCATTATTCGGTGTTAGTTATGCTTAATGCTCGCTTATGTGATTTTTTGTTTCTTGGTTGGTTGTTTCTCACCCTATTTGCTAGCCTCCAGTTGTACTAAGTAGAAATACTACTTGTGCATCCAAAATATTTAAGCCTAGTTTTTCCATATGAGTCCACCATACCTACCTATATGCGGTATTTCCATGCCGTTCTCAGCAAATTTGCATGTGTCATCTCTAATTTTCAAAATGAATTTCCTTTTTGTGTGCTTGTACCTCTCATGAAGCGGCAGGGTGTGGCCAATATTTTCCATGCTAGATGTGTTTTTCTTAAGATGAATGTTTATTTACATGCCATTGCACGAGAGTGCGGCGGTAATAGGGATGCCCAGTCCCGAAATGAAAAAAGAAATTTACTTTATGTTGTAAAATAATAAATTCCTTGGAAAGTGTTGGTATGGAAGGCACCCGTGGATACGGCGAGCCATGGATTATGAAAGAATAGTGGAAAAAGGAATTAAGTTTATTTTCTGTTTGGGAACCGCCTATGATATATCTAGCATGGAAAGTGGTGGGAATTACTCGGTCGTTTTCATTGATGGGAGAATTATGCCTCTGAAAAAATTTATCTCTCAATTTAAGCTTTGAGCTCTGGCACTGCTACTTCTGGAGCTTGCGTTGATTTTTTCCTTGAAGAGGAAAGGGTGATGCAGCAAAGTAGAGATAAGTATTCCTCAGTTTGAGAACCAAGGCATCAATCAAGTAGGAGACAACACATAAGTCACCGAATACCTGCACAAACAATCAAACAACTTGCACCCAACGCGATAAACGGGTTCTCAATCCCTTCACGGTTACTTGCAAAAGTGAGATGTGATAGAGATAGATAAACGGTAAAGTAAATATTTTTGGTATTTTTGGTTTATAGATCGGAAAGTAAAAGATTGCAAAACAGTAGATTAGAAACTTATATGATGGAAAATAGACCCGGGGACATAGGTTTCACGAGAGGCTTCTCTCAAGATAGAAAATAATACATTGGGTGAACAAATTACTGTCGAGCAATTGATAGAAAAGCAGAAAGTTATGATGATATCTAAGGCAATGACCATGAATATAGGCATCACATTCGTGTCAAGTAGACCGAAACAATTCTGCATCTACTATTATTACTCCACACATCGACCGCTATCCAGCATGCATCTAGAGTATTAATTTCATAAAGAACGGAGTAACGCATTAAGCAAGATGACATGATGTAGAGGAATTAACTCAAGCAATATGATGAAAACCCCATCTTTTTATCCTCGATGGCAACAATACAATACGTGCCTTGCTGCCCCTACTGTTACTGGGAAAGGACACCACACGATTGAACCCAAAGCTAAGCACTTCTCCGATTGCAATAAAATCCAATCTAGTTGGCCAAACCAAACCGATAGTTCGAAGAGAATTACAAAGATATCAAATCATGCATGAAAGAATTCAGAGGAGATTCAAATAATATTCATAGATAAGATGATCATAAATCCACAATTCATCGGATCTCGACAAACACACCGCAAAAGAGTATTACATCGAATAGTTCTCCAAGAACATCGAGGAGAACATGGTATTGATAATCAAAGAGAGAGAAGAAGCCATCTAGCTACTAGCTATTGGCCCATCGGTCTTTGGTAAACTACTCATGCTTCATCGGAAGGGCAATAGAGTTGATGTAGGAGCCCCCCGTGATCGAATCCCCCTCGGTCAGGGTGCCGGAAAAGGTCCCTAGATGAGATCTCACGGGTACAGAAGGTTGGGGCGGTGGAAAAGTGTTTTTGTGGATTCCTCCGGTGGTTTGGGGATATATGGGAATATATAGGCGCATAAATTAGGTCAGGAGGTGCACAGGGGCCCACAAGGGGTGGGCGCGCCCTACCCCTCTGGGCGGGCCCTCCGTCCTTGTGGCCTCCTCGTGGATCCTTCAACTTCATCTCCAAGTCTCCTGGTGGTTTTCTGGTCCAAGAAAAATCATCGTGAAGGTTTTATTACATTTGGACTCCGTTTGGTATTCCTTTTCTGCGTAACTCAAAAACTGGGGAAAACAGGACTGGCACTAGGCTCTAGGTTAATAGGTTAGTCCCAAAAATAATATAAAATAGCATATTGATGCATATAAAATATCCAACACAGATAATATAATAGCACGGAACAGAGTACCCCCAGGCGCAGCCTTGGCCCATTAGGTGTCATCTGGTCCATAAAACATCTCCATAAAGTTTCGTGGCATTTGGAATCCGTTTGGTATTGATTTTCTATGATGTAAAAAACATGCAAAAACAGCAACTGTCACTTGGCACTATGTCAATAGCTTAGTACCAAAAAATGATATAAAATGACTACAAAATGATTATAAAACATCCAAGATTGATAATATAACATCGTGGAACAATAAAAAAATTATAGATACGTTGGAGACGTATCAGCATCCCCAATCTTAACTCCTACTCGTCCTCGAGTAGGTAGGTGATAAAAACAGAATTTTTGATGTGGAATGCTGCCTAACATGTCATATCATATTCTTTTCTTCATAGCATGGACATTTGGACTTTTATATTGTTCAAAGCAATAGTCTAGTTGTGACATGATAACTTAAATACTCAAGCATATCAACAAGCAACCATGTCTTTCGAAATCTCAATGTTAAAATAAGTTATCCCTAGCCCAGCATGCTCAATCATTGATCCATTCATGAAACACACTCGCATATTAACTACACCCAATGCTCAAGTACGATCATAGTGCCTCCTAGTTGGTGCTTTTATAAGAGAAGGTGGAGACTCAAATTCAAAAATAAAAATTGCATAAAGTAAAAGAAAGGCCCTTTGCAGAGGGAAGTAGGGATTTGTAGAGGTGCCAAAGCTCAAAGCAAAAAACTTAGAGATAAAAACATTTTGGGAGGTGTATCCTTCCCACCAACGAAAATGACTTAGAGTTCCCAACAGTTTCCATGCTAGATATATCATAGGCGGTTTCCAAATAGAAAATAAAGTTTATTCCTTTTTCCACCATACTTTCACTTTCCATGGCTAACCGTATCCACGGGTGCCTTCCATACCAACACCTTCCAAGGAATTTATTATTTGACAACATAAAGTAATTAATTTTTCATTTCGAGACTGGGCATCCCTAATACCTTTTCCTTACTCTTGTGCAATGACAAGTGAATAAACACTCATCGTGAGAATAACACATCTAGCATGGAAAATATTAGCCACCCCTCACCGCTCCACGAGCGAAACGAACACACAAAAGAGAAGTTTATTTTGAAAATTAGAGATGGCACATACAAATTTGCTTAGAATGGCAAAAGAATACCGCCTATAGGTTGATGTAGTGCAACTCATGTGGCAAAACTGGTTTAAAGGTTTTTGGATGCACAAGTAGTGATCATACATAGTGCAAAATGAAGGCTAGCAAAAGATTGAGAACTGACCAGCCAAGAAACGAATAATCTCATAAGCGAGTATTAAGCCTAATTAACACCGAATAATGCACCACAAGTAGGATATAATTTCATTGCATAATTATTGACTTTTGTGCTTGCATAGCGTATCACAAACCTTAACACCAATATTCTTACTAAAGCATAATTACTCATCAACATAACTCACATATCACATGATAATATCTCAAAACTATTACTAAGAATCAATTTTATTTTGTCCAATGATCTTCATGAATTTTTTTATTATATCCTTCTTGGATATCTATCACTTTGGAACTAATTTTCATATGTTGCTTTTGATAAGCTCAAACAAATATAAGTGAAGATCATGAGCATAATTTTTTATTCTCTCAAAATAATTTAAGTGAAGCAAGAGAGAATTTCTTGAAAATTTTACTAACTCTCAAATAAATCTAAGTGAATCAAGAGAACTTTTCTTCAAAAATACTAAAGCACACCGTGCTCAAAAAGATATAAGTGAAGCACTAGGGCAAGTCCATAGCTCATAAAAATTTCAAGTGAAGCATAGAGAGCAATTCTAACAAGTCATGACATAATTTTGGCTCTCTAAAATAGGTGTGTCCAGCAAGGAATCAAGACTTAAAACACAAAATAAAACAAGCAAAGACTCATAGCATACAAGACACTCCAAGCAAAACACATAGTATGTGACGAATAAAAATATAGCTTCGAGTAAAATACGGATGGTCGTTAGAAGAAAGAGGGGATGCCACTCGGGGGAATCCCCAAGCATAGTTGCTTCCTATCTTTTGGATAATAGCGGGGGATGACGGGGAATCCCCAAGCTTAGTTTCTTCTTACTCCTTATTCCTTCATCCATCGTAAGATAACCCAAAACATGAAAACTTCAATCACACAAAACTCAACAAAACCTTCGTGAGATCTGTTAGTATAAGAAAATAAATCACTACTATAAGTGTTGTATCAAACCAATTCATATTTTGTTCTTGCATTATATCTACTGTATTCCAACTTTTCTATGGCAAAAACTCATCAAAGAAAACCATAGAGCCATCAAAACAAGCACACAACGCAAAGAAAACAGAATCTGTCAAAAAGAGAACAGTATGTAGTAATCTGGATGTTTCGAATACTTCTGTAACTCCAAAAATTCTGAAAAATTAGGACAGCCTGAGAAATTTGTATATTGATCTACTGCAAAAGGAACGGGTATTTTATCGTGCTCTGGTTAAAAATGAAAATTATTTTAGCTAGCACAAAAGTTTCTGTTTTTTCAGCAAGATCAAACAACTATCAGCCAAGAAGATCCTAAAGGCTTTACTTGTCACAAATACCAATTAAAACATAAAAAACACAATCATAACAGTAGAATAATTTTGCTAACACTCAAAAACAGGAAAAAAAGAAAAAAAATAAAGTTTATTCATTGGGTTGCCTCCCAACAAGCGCTATAGTTTTACGCCCTTAGCTAGGCATAAAGCATGGATCTAAGTTTCGTCATCTTTGGTTCGAGATCCATAAGATGCCCTCATGATTGATTCATATGGTGGCCTAATTCTCGTTCTAGGTAAGTGTTCCATACCCTTCCTCAAAGGAAATTGGAACTTAATATTGCCTTCTTTCATATCAATCACAACACCGATAGTGCGTAAAAATGATCTACCAAGAATAATTGGACAAGACGGATTGCAATCAATATCAAGAACAATAAAATCTATGGTTACATAATTCCTATTTGCAAGAATAGGAACATCATTAATTCTTTCCATAGGCATTTTAATAGTAGAATCCTCCAAGTGCAAATTTAAAGAACATGATTCAATACCGGTAATACCAAGCACATCACATAAAGATTTCGGAATAGTAGAAACACTAGCACCCAAGTCACACAAAGCAAAGCACTCATAATTTTTAATCTTGACTTTGATAGTAGGTTCCCACTCATCATGCAATTTTCTAGGAATTGAAACTTCTAATTCCAACTTTTCTTCTAAAGCTTTCATCATAGGATCAACAATATGTTTAGTAAAATCTTTATTTTGTTCCTAAGCATGAGGTGAATTTATCATGGATTGCAATAAAGAAATACAATCAATCAAAGAGAAACTATCATAATTAAAGTCTTTGTAATCCAAAAGAGTGGGCACATCAGTAGCTAAATTTTTGACCTCTTCAAACCCACTTTTATCAATTTTCTCAACAAGATTTTCACCCTCCGAAATATTGTAGCGATCCGACCTCAGACGGTCAAATCTCTGTATTCAGTGTCATCCCTGGATCGGTAATGCTGACACACACAGTACTTGAATGGATTTATAACAGAGTAGCAATCACACACTTATTACATCAAATGTCTCAAAAGAGAACTTATTATAATAAATATGGCTTAAGGCCATCTAAATAAGATAACAGTGGAAGGCTTGGAAGATAAAGTGAGTCCATCAAGTCCAACGGCATTGCTGAGTGCATGATAAACGACCTAGCGCACCTTACTCTTTGTCTGAAAAGTCGGCAACATGATATGTTGCAGCCTGAAACGGGTCAGAATATGGTGGCAATATAACACAGTAGAGCAATGGATAGATAAATGCAATCACTACATGCATATATGGTTGGTGGAGGCTCTATGGTTAAAATGTTTTGCGAAAAGCCAATTTTTCCCTACAACAAAGGAATATATTTTATTTAACTATCATGGTACTTGAAACATCATTGAGAAGGTTCCTCCAACTCAATCCCAATTAAAGTAGTCATTAACATCCCAACAAATTAATTTAGAGTGATGAGATCAAATCAATAATTTAGGTACCAAATACTCAAGATGTCCATAACCGGGGACACGACTAACCATGATTAGTTTGTACACTCTGCAGGGGTTTGCGCACTTTTCCCCACGAGAATCAATCTCCTCCTTTGGATTTCTCGCACTACAAGGTGTTTGAGAAATGGATGACCGAGACACAGTCTTTCAGAAGCATTAACTCTTTACTCTGGGTGGACAGTTACACCTACTTTCCCCTACATCTGCTAGCCCACCACTGAAAGAGGTCACGCAACATACTCAACTATGCCAGAGCCCATAATGACTTGTGGCTGCACACAGAAGTTTCTAGCATGAATATGATCCCTTTGAGCCTGGGCGGCGGACCGTAGGATGGTCACACGAGTACTCCGGGATATCCTTGGACAACACTGGATTCTCCAGGTGCCCACAAGCAATCCACCCAGATGTGTATTAAAGTTGCCACCTTAAGTTGAACCATTAATTAACAACTCACATCTGTCATGGATACACTCAAACCCAATCCACGTCTACGAGCATAGCATGGCAATATAAGCATAACGTAGAAGTAACTCCCAAGGGTTTGATAATAAACAGGTAATAGGTTCTACCTCATCAACTACATCCCAAAACCCACATGTTAAGAGATCCTACTCATGCAATGTGTGGGGATTGAAAATAATGCATAAAACTCGGTAATAAAGGGGTATGATCAAAGTGTTACTTGCCTTGCTGACGATCTGCAAATCCTAAAGACTCGTAGTAGCACGCTTCGCACTTCGGGAATTCTAACGCAAAAAAACAATAGCATACATAAGCACTCAAGCAAATATGCATGGGTAAAACTCAAATAAAAGATCGAATCTGAAAACTCAACTGAAGAGATTCGATTTGCAAAAAGAATCAAATCAAACGGAGCAACGAAACTCAAACTATGAAAGAAACAAGATCCTTTTACTAATCTGGACTAAAGTCAAATTTTACAGTACCAAAATCTTGTTCAAGTTGGTTAAACAGAAAGAGGGCTTCGAGATGAAGATCTATGCACTTGTTTCATCTGATTTGGATAAACGAGCGAAAAGATAAACTAAAACGACGATTAGGGCAGAAATCATGATCGAAAATAATCACGGAAAAACCCTGGAAAATAAAATGAGACGAACAAGCTAACGAACGAACATTCGCTGTCTGCGGCTAATTGACGAATAGCGTTCATTAAAATGAACGTACGGACGTACGTCCGCTATTTAACTAAACCGAAGAAGACCAATAAAAATGATCTAAAAAAATAAAACCGATCTAGGGTTTTTACCGAAAACAAAACCGACGAAAACCGTCGAAGAAAACTGGCGGCGCTAACTTCGACGAGGCGGCGGGCAGCGGCTGGCGGAGTGCACAGCGGCGGCGGCGGGCTGGCTGCGCTAGGTTAGGGTTTGGGGCGGCGGCGGCTGGGCCTCGGGTGTCCGGCTCGGGCACGCCCCGATTAGGTCGGTGCACTTTAAAAAAAACAATCTTGACGCGGAAAACAAATAAAAGAAATACTAAACAGAGTCCAACATCCTGAATAAATTTTCACGGTCCTCTAATAATATTGTGGACAAAGTGAACTTTTATTTGGGTCTCTAATGCAATTTTGGAAAACACATATTTTTCCTAATTCAAATAAAATAGCAATAAAAGTCCAAAATAATTATTTATTTGACTTTAATACTTTTCCTCCAATATTCCCTTTATTTTGGAGAAGTCATATTATCTCCTCTCATATACTTTAATATGAGATATTTTCAGAGAGAAAAATAATTAATACCAAAGTGATCCTTGTTTCGATATTTGATAAAATTCAAATATGAAAAACGTGAAATCCCCAACTCTCTCTGTGGGTCCTTGAGTTGCTTAGAATTTCGAGGATCGCAAAGCAAAAATGCAGTAAAATATGATATGCATGAATGACCTATGTATAACATTCCAAATTGAAAATTTGGGATGTTACAAACCTACCCCCTTAAGGTGAATCTCGTTCTCAAGATTCGGGTTGGCTAGAAAATAGGTGTGGGTGGTCTTTGCGTAGATCATCCTCTCGTTCCCAGGTGGCTTCATGCTCAGTATGGTGGCTCCACTGAACTTTGCAAAACTTGATAACCTTGCTGCGGGTAACTCGGCTAGCAAACTCAAGAATCTTGACTGGTTTCTCCTCATAGGTAAAATCACTATCCAACTGAATTGCTTCCAGTGGCACTGTATCTCTCAGAGGAATATCAGCCATCTCTTCATGGCACTTCTTCAACTAGGAAATGTGAAACACATCATCAACTCTTGACAGTCCCTCGGGTAGCTCCAACTTGTAGGCAACCTCTCCCATGCGTTCCAAAACACGGTACGGTCCTACAAATCTCGGGGCTAACTTTCCCTTAACTCCAAAATGTTTAACTCCTCGCAGTTGTGACACACGAAGATATGCTCTGTCTCCGACTTTATGGATTTCCTCATTGCGTTTTGAGTCTGCATAGCTCTTCTGTCTGGACTGAGCTACCTTCAGTCTATCTCGAATCAGCTTAACCTTCTCTTTGGACTCCTTAATCAAATCCGGTCCAAACAACTAGCGGTCTCCAACTTCATTCCACATCGACGGTGTTCGGCATCTTCTTCCATACAGGGCTTTGAACGATGCCATCTTCAAACTAGCCTGGTAGTTGTTGTTCTATGAGAACTCTGCGTGGGCAAGTTGTCATCCCAACTAGATCCATAATCTAGCGCACAAGCTCTCAGCATGTCTTCCAGAATCTGATTGACTCTCTCGGTCTGTCCATCTATCTACGGATGGAAGGCTGTACTGTACTCTAGCCTGGTTCCCAAAGTCTGGTGCAGCTGGTGCCAAAACTTTGAAGTAGACACTGTTCCTCTATCTGATACGATGGTCCTCGGAACTCGGTGCAGACATACAATCCAAGTCATATATATCTTGTCCAACTTTGCACTGGTATAGGTGGTTTTCACTAGGATAAAGTGAGCTACTTTGGTCAAGCGATCCACCAATACCCAGATAGAATCATATCCCAATCGGGTCCTGGGTAATCCGGTGATAAAATCCATGCCAAGCTTGTCCCACTTCCATTCGAGCATCAGCATAGGCTACAGTAATCCTGCTGGCTTCTGATGTTCTGCCTTCACTCTCTGCCATACATCACATATGGCTACATACTCGGCAATGTCCTTCTTCATTCCAGTCCACCAGAAATGCTCCTTCAAACCCAAATACATCTTGGTGTTTCCGGGGTGTATCGAGTATGGCGAGTCATGTGCTTCCTGTAGTATCAACTTCCTGATCTCGGCATTATTGGGCACATATACACGGTCCTCAAACCACAAGGTGTCGTGCTCATCCTCACGAAAACCTTTGGCTTTTCCTTCACTCATCTTCTCCTTTATCTCGGCAATTTCTTTGTCATCCTTCTGTGTTTCTCGAATCTTTTCAAATAATGTTGACTGAACCTCCAGTGCTGCAATGAAACCTCTAGGAACTATCTCCAAACGAAGCTCCCTAAGATCTTGTGCTAACTCCTTTGGCAACCATTTTCATAAAAGCATCAACTTTTTCACTCAAAGAAGAAATTTCTTCAACCAAATTAACTTTTTTACTCGTAGGAGCTCTTTCGGTATGCCATTGTGAATAATTTGCTATGATATTAGCAAGCAATTTGGTGGCTTCACCCAAGGTAATTTCCATAAAAGTACCACCCGCGGCGGAATCTAAAATATTATGAGACACAAAATTCAATCCCACATAAATTTTTTGTATGATCATCCAAAGATTTAACCCATAAGTTGGGAAATTCCTTAGCATCATTTTCATCCTTTCCCAAGATTGTGAAACATGCTCATGTTCAAGTTGCTTGAAATTCATGATCTGGGTTCTAAGGGAAATAATTTTCTTGGGCGGAAAATACTTAGCGATAAAAGCATCTTTGCACTTATTCCAAGAATCGATACTATTGCGAGGCAAAGAAGGGAACCAAATTTGTGTAGAATCACGCAAGGAAAATGGAAATAATTTCATCTTCATGACATCATTTTCCACATCATTTTACTTTTTTATATCGCATAATTCCACGATGGTATTAAGATGGGACGCGACATCCTCATTAGGAGTATCGGAAAATTGATCTTTCATAACAAGATTCAGTAAAGCAGTGTTAATATCACAGGTCTCTACACTAGTGGCGGGAGGAGCAAGTAGAGTGCCAATAAAATCTTTGTTGTTGGTATTTGAGAAATCACACAACTCGGTGTTCTCTTGAGTCATGATGACTACACAACAAGATTGCACTCAAAAATAGATCCAGCAAGAAAACGACGAACGAAAAAGAGGGGCAAATAAAACGGCAAATTTTTGTGAAGTGGGGGAGAGGAAAATGAGAGGCAAATGGCAAATAATGTAAATTGTGAGGAGATGAGATTTGTGATTAGGAACCTGGTATGTGTTGAAGATCCTCCCCGACAATGGTGCTAGAAATTCCTTTTGATGTCGCTTGAAGCTACGTCGGTATTTCCCCAAAGAGGAAAGGATGATGTAGCACAGCGGCGGTAGGTATTTCCCTGAATATGAAACCAAGGTTTTTGAACCAGTAGGAGAACCAAGCAACACAACGTAAACAGCCCCTGAACACAAATAACAAATACTCGCAACCCGATGTGTTAAAGGGATTGTCAATCCCTTTCGGGTAATGGTGCCAGAAATTGGTGCGTTGACGGGAGAAAGTTGTAAATATCGATAGATTGAACGCCAAATAAAATAAATTTCAGCAAGGTATTCTTATTTTTGGTTTAATAGATCTGAAAATAAAAGCAAAGGAAAATAGACCGTGAAGGAAAATAATATGAGAAAGAGACCCCGGGGCCGTAGGTTTCACTAGTGGCTTCTCTCGAGAAAAATAACAAACGGTGGGTAAACAAATTACTGTTGGGAAATTGATAGAACTTCAAATAATCATGACGATATCTAGGCAATGATCATTATATAGGCATCACGTACAAGATTAGTAGACCGACTCCTGCCTGCATCTACTACTGTTACTCAACACATCGACCACTATCCAGCATGCATCTAGTGTATTAAGTTCATGGAGAAACGGAGTAATGCAATAAGAACGATGACATGATGTAGACAAGATCTATCTATGTAGAGATAAACCCTATCATTTTATCCTTAGTAGCAATGATAGATAGTGTCGGTTCCCCTTCTGTCATCGGGATCAAGCACCGTAAATCGACCCACTACAAAGCACCTCTTCCCGTTGCAAGATAAATAGATCAAGTTGTCCAAACAAAACCCAAATATCGGAGAAGAAATACGAGGCTATAATCAATCATGCATAAAAGAGATCAAAGAAACTCAAATACTTTCATGGATATAAAATGATAGATCTGATCATAAACTCGAAGTTCATCCGATCCCAACAAACATACTGCAAAAAGAGTTACATCATATCGATCTCCAAGAGACCGTTGTATTGAGAATCAAATGAGAGAGAAGATTCCGTCTAGCTACTAACTACGGCCACGAAGGTCTACAAAGAACTACTCACGCATCATCGGAGAGGCATCGATGGAGGTGGTGAACCCCATCTGTGATGGTGTCTAGATTGGATCTGGTGGTTCTAGACTCTGCGGCGGCTGGAATTGATTTTCATTGACTCCCCTAGGGTTTCTGGAATATTGGGGTATTTATAGAGCAAAGAGGTGGTCCGGGGGCACCCGAGGTGGGCACAACCCACCAGGGCGCGCCTGGGCATCCTGGCGCGCCCTGGTGGGTTGTGCTCTCCTTGGAGCACCCCCAGGCGCAGCCTTGGCCCATTAGGTTTCTTCTGGTCCATAAAAAATCTCTGTAAAGTTTCGTGGCATTTGGACTCCGTTTGGTATTGATTTTCTGCGATGTAAAAAACATGCAAAAACAACAACTGGCACTTGGCACTATGTTAATAGGTTAGTACCAAAAAATGATATAAAATGACTATAAAATGATTATAAAACATCCAAGATTGATAATATAACAACATTGAACAATGAAAAATTATAGATACATTAGAGACGTATCAGTAGTGCGTGAGGGGAACAAGGCAATCGGACTATGCAGATTTATAATCTTCACTTAGCCATAGGAGCTTGACTGCGGGGGCTAGTGACTAGCCCTAGTGTTTTGCGGTGTTTAGTAGAGCCGAGGCATATGCCTTTTCTCACCTGGTTTGTGCAAGGATAAACCCTTCGTATAACACGGGGTAATCACCATCGATTTTTAGTTTAACACTTGTCATCGGATCGCCGACCAGTTCTCGCTTATTATGACAGTCATTTTTTGGCATTCTCCACTGAGGTACTTAACTAGGCTAGCTAGAAGTACAATCACAGTGGTTCTCCCTTTACCTTCTTATCAAAACGTGCGGAACATAATAAGAGAAGCACAGGAGCCGGGCAACCCAACTATTGACCCAAGACATAATTCGAAACCGATGCATATAAAGCAATATCAGAGACGCCGAGCACATTGAGAAAAGATAGTGCCGGACTTGAAGCATAGAGCGAGTATTATGGTCGAGCCCCTAGTCTACTAGTCGATTGCTTCTTTAGTGAAATTTGTGCCGAACTAGTTTATAGTGGCGCCGAAGAGCGGAAACAAAAAATGGGTGCAATGTAAACAACTACAGGATGATAGTGAAAGGTGGTCTTTATTTCCAAAAAGATCATGACATCTATCCGTACAATTCAAACTGCCAAAGCATTTGTTACAAGAACTTTATACATATAAGAAAAAAGGTTTTACAGATGAAAAGGTTTACACAGGGCCTTGAAGTGTGGGTAGATGTCCCTACCGTGCCCTGTTGCATGTCTGCGCCTTTGCTTCTGTTGGGGGGAGGACTCCGTAGAGAGGGGGTAAAGCTGACGGGCCCTATACAAGGAGCCTTGAGAGGTCACCGTGCTCTTCTCGCTTAATGACGGATCGATCCTCGATGGTACCCGTTTGACATCCTAAGATGTGCCTGACCATAGTTCGGTTGAGCCGAACACTTGGTGTTTAGTTTAATTAGGCCCCACAGCTGCCCATGGTATTTTGAGTGCAAAGTTGTGCTGACGAGGCACGTAGTGTGCAACTAGGGTAGGCATGCTGTGGGGGGCGTATCCCTATTTGCGTGGAGCGTAGGGAGGCTCCTCAAACGAAGATAGAGCTCAGGCCCATTTCCTTGCTTCCCGTGCCTTTATGGCGGGCTGATAATTGGGCCCCTCGATACTTGTTGGGGATCTAACCCCGCGATGTAACCTGCCCGTAAAGTGCTGGGTCAAGTTGTTGGTGACTCTCGAAGCTATTCCTCGGATAGGCTAAGACAATCAAGATGCAGGACCAGAGGGGAGGCTCATGGGATGGGCCGGCTTAAGGCCCAAAGCCAGAAGGCGGCATGCGAACAAGAGGTGTAAGCCTCCCTAAGATGTCTATTCATAGAAGGCATGGTGACTTAGAGTTAGGGTCGATCACGAATCATGACCTGACCCGGACTCTTGTAAGCCCGCGGCCTCAACCTATATATAAAGGCGAGTCCCCGACATAGAATAGGGCAAGTTATAATCAATCGATAGCTAGGTCAAGCGAATCCGCTCCCTTGTAATCGATACTCAAGCAGGACAGTATGAAGGCCCCATTGTGGAATTTTGCATGCATCACAAAAGTCTTCTAGGTCCATGGTATAAGATTCATCATAAAGATCAAACAGGACAGTATGAGTATTACGCTTAGATGAAAACTCAAACCTTCGTACGAAGGAATTAGTGAGATAATAATACTATAAGCACTTGCATGATAAGAAATCCTCAAGACTGGCATTTTGTACGTATGCATAGAACTCATCCTTGAAGCCCGCACGATCCATAAATTCATCCTACATCCATTCACAAGGATTTACTTGAGCTTCCCTTGGTGGTTCAAGGTCCAGTTCGCGTATCGCACGCCTCGGTGCTTCCTTCCTTGAAGAACCACCTTGGTACATTTTTCTTCCTCTGAAAAATTTCTAAAAATTTTAGTGACTCAAAATAAAAGTGAACCAAACTCAACAAAATTGATAGCAACTACTCCTACAAGTGCCTAGAGGCTATATCATGCATCAAAACTACTTTGGACCATATAAATTTGACATGCAAGCTCAAGAATAGGGTCACCAAGGTAGAAAAAAATTGCAATAAATAAAGCACTAGAACAAAAACTAATTGGGCCATTGGAGGAGTCACATACCAAAGAACAATCCCCCAAAGCAGTTTTGTGAATGGAGCATTGAGCAAGCAAATCGAAAATGGCAGCAAGATGAGCAAGAACACGAGTTTGAGCTATGGAGTGATTTTTTCTGGAGGAAGAAGGAGTGGATGGGTGCTGGAATAAGTGGAGGGGCACGTGGGGCCCACAAAGTCGGGGGGTGCACCTAGGGGGGTAGGGCGCACACTTCACCCTTGTGGCCCACTGGTGAGGCCACCTGGTGTGTTCTTTGCACCAGAAATTCTCAAATATTCTATAAAAATCATACTAAATTTTCAAGGCATTTGAGAACTTTTATTTTCAGGACATTTTTTTATTGCATTGATAATTCAGAAAACAGACATAAAATACTAATTTTGCTTTATTTAAACTAAATAACATAAAGTAAAAAGTGGGTACAGGGATTTGTGCCTTCTAAATTCATCCATCTCATGCCCATCAAATGGAATCTATTAACAAGGTTGATCAAGTTTTATTAACAAATTTCTTACGAATGACATGAAACCGGAGAATTTTTGAATGACACTAGGTTACCTCAACGAGGATATGCATTTCCCAACAATAATAATATCATATTTCTTCTTGACAGTAGGAAGAGGGAATTCAAAACCTCCAATAGTAATATTTGAAATTTTTCCAATAGAATTGATACTGTGAACTTGAGGTTGTTTCTTCGGAAAGTGTACCGTATGCTCATTGCCATTAACATGAAAAGTAACATTGCCTTTGTTGCAGTCAATAACAGCCCCTGCAGTATTCAAAAAGGGTCTACCAAGGATGATCGACATACTGTCGTCCTTAGGAATATCAAGAATAATAAAGTCCGTTAATATAGTAACATTTGCAACCACAACAGGCACATCCTCACAAATACTGCTAGGTATAGCTGTTGATTTATCAGCCATTTGCAAATAAATTTCAGTAGGTGTCAACTTATTCAATTCAAGTCTACGATACAAAGAGAAAGGCATAACACTAACACCGGCTCCAAGATCACATAAAGCAGTTTTAACATAGTTTCTTTTAATGGAGCATGGTATAGTTGGTTCTCCTGGATCTCCTAGTTTCTTTGGTAATCCACCCTTAAAAGTATAATTAGCAAGCATGGTGGAAATTTCAAATTCTAGAATCTTTCTTTTATTAGTAACAATATCTTTCATATACTAAGCATAAGGAGGCATTTTAAGCATATCAGTCAAACACATATGCAAAAAGATAGGTCTAATCATTTAAGAAAAGCGCTCAAAATCCTCATCATCCTTTTTCTTGGATGACTTAGGAGGAGAGGGCATGGGTTTCTGAAACCATGGTTCTCTTTCTTTACCATCTTTCCTAGCAATGAATTCTCTCTTATCATAACATTGATTCTTTGATTGTTGGTTATCAAGATCAACAACAGGTTCAATCTCAACATCATTATCATTACTAGGTTGAGCATCAACACAAACATCATTATTAACATTATCACTAGGTTCATGTTCATTAACAGACTATGTCTCAGCATCAGAAATACAAATAACGTTGGGATTCTCTGGTGTGTCTATAGTAGGTTCACTAGCATGCAAAGTCCTATCAGTTTTCTTTTTCTTTTTATTTCTAGGACTAGGTGTATCAGTATTAATTCTTCGAGAATCCTATTCAATTCTCTTAGGAAGGCCCTCGGGAAACAAAGGTTCCTCGGTCATCTTACCACCTCTAGTCATAATCCTAGCAGCATTATCATTGTGCAACTCATTAAGCAAATCATCTTGTGCCTTAAGTACTTGTTCTACTTGAGTTATAACCATGGAAGCATGTTTACTAATAAGCTTAAAATCATTAATAGTTCTACTCATATAATCACCCAAATGGTCAAGCATGTAAGCATTACGTTTCAATTGTCTACTAACATAAGCATTGAAGTTCTCTTGTTTAACAATAAAATTATCAAACTCATCCAAGCATTGACTAGCAGACGTATTATGAGGAATATTGCCTTCATCAAATCTACGGAGAGAGTTTACCTCCACTACCTATGTCGGGTTATCAAGACCATGTATTTCTTCAATAGGCGGTAGATTTTTAACGCCTTCAGCTTTAATGCCTTTTTCTTCCATAGATTTCTTTTCCTCTTGCATATCTTCAGGACTTAGAAATAGAATACCCCTTTTCTTCGGAGTTGGCTTATGAGTTGGTTCAGGAAGTGCCCAATCATTATATCATTACTCAATTTATTATTCAATACAAATTCAGCTTGCTCAATAGTTCTTTCCCTGAAAACACAACCAGCACAACTATCCAGGTGGTCTCTGGAATCAAAGGTTAGTCCATTATAAAAGATATCAAGTATTTCATTTTTTCTTGAAAGGATGATCAGGCAAAGCATTAAGTAATCGGAGAAGCCTCCCGCAAGCTTGTGGGAGACTCTATTCTTCAATTTGTACAAAATTAAATATTTCCCTTAGGGCAGCTTGTTTCTTATGAGAGGGGAAATATTTTGCAGAGAAGTAGTAAATCATATCCTGGGGACTACGCACACAACCAGGAGCAAGAGAATTAAACCATACTTTAGCATCACCCTTTAATGAGAAAGGAAACAATTTGAGAATATAGTAACAACGAATTTTGTCCTCATGAGCAAATAGGGTGGCTATATCATTCAATTTAGTAAGATGTGCCACAACATTTTCAAATTCATAACCATAGAAAGGATCAGATTCAACCAAAGTAATTAACTCAGGATCGACAGAGAATTCATAATCCTTATCGGTAACAAAGATGGGTGAAGTAGAAAAATTGGGATCATACTTCACTCTAGCGTTCAAGGATTTTTATTTCATCTTAGCCAATAGTTTATTAAGATCCTCTCTATCATTGCAAACAAAAAAGTCTCTAGTAGTTTCTTCATCCATAACATAACCCTCAGGTACAATAGGCAATTCATATATAGGGGGAGAATCATAAAATTCAGTTTCAATAATTTCATTCTCTCTAACCCTAGCAAGTTGTTCATCAAGAAAATCACCTAGTCGCACAATGTTATCAAGCAGAGAAGTAGTTTCATCATAAGCATCATGCATAGCAGAAGTGGCATTGTCGATAACATGTGACATATTAGAATCAATAGTAGGAGTAGGTGTCGCAAGTTTACTCAAAACAGAAGGAGAATCAAGTGCAGAGCTAGATGGCAGTTCCTCACCTCCCCTCGTAGTTGAGGGATAGATCTTGGTTTTGTTGTCTTTAAAATTCCTCATAGTGATCGACAGATATAAACCCCAAGTGACTCAGAGAATAGAGCTATGCTCCCCGGCAACGGTCACAAAAAGGTCTTGATAACCCACAAGTATAGGGGATCGGAATAGTTATCGAGGGTAGAGTATTCAACCTAAATTTATTGATTCGACACAAGGGGAGCCAAAGAATATTCTCAAGTATTAACAGTTGAGTTGTCTATTCAACCAAACCAGAAAGACTTAATATCTGCAGCATAGTATTTAGTAGCAAAGTAGTATGGAAGTAGCGGTAACATGAATGAAAGTAACAATAGTAGTTTTGTAGCAGTTGTAATAGTGGCAACGGAAAAGTAACCGAGCAAAGATCAATATGTGAAAATCTCGTAGGCAATGGATCAATGATGGATAATTATGTCGGATGGCATTCATCATCCAACGATTATAACATAGGGTGACACGGAACTAGCTCCAGTTCATCAATATAATGCAAGCATGTATTCCGAATATAGTCATAAGTGCTTATGGAGAAGAACTTGCATGACATCTTTTGTCCTACCCTCCCGTGGCAGCGGGGTCCTATTAGAAACTAAGGGATATTAAGGCCTCCTTTTAATAGAGTACCGGGACAAAGCATTAGCACTTAGTGAATACATGAACTCCTCAAAGTACGGTCATCACCGGGAAGTGTCCCGACTATTGTCACTCCGGGGTTGCCTGATCATAACTATAGCGACCCGACCTCAGACGGTCAAGTCTCTACGTTTAGGTGTCATCCCTGGATCGGTATTGCTGATACACATAGTACTCGAGGATTTATAATAGAGTTAAATCACACACTTATTACATCGAATGTATCAAAAGAGAACTTATTACAAATAATATGGCTGAAGTCCATCTAAATAAGATAACAACGGAAGCTTCGAAGGTAGAAGAGTCCATCCAACTCCACGGCAAAACCGAGTGCATGACAAAGACCTAGCGCACCTTACTCTTTGTCTGAAAACTCTGCAACATAATACGTTGCAGCCTATGTAGGTCAGCACATGGAATATGCTGGCAAGACAACACTATATAGCAATGAACAAATAACAGCTATCACTACATGCATATATGGCTGGTGGAGGCTCTACGGTTATCATTTGCATAAAGCTAGTTTTCCCTACAACAAAGGAATATATTTTATTTAACTACAAAGTTTGTTGACAAACATTGAGAATGGTAACCCCATCTCAATCCCAATTAAAAGTTAAAAGCCCAACAAATTAATTAAGTAAATTGATGAGATCAACATAATAATTCATGCACCAGATACTCAAGATGTCGATAACTGGGGACACGGCTAACCATGATTAGTTTGTACACTCTACAGAGGTTTGCGCACTTTTCCCCACAAGACTCGATCTCCTCCGTTGTATTTCTTGCACTACATGGTGTTTGAGAAACGGATGACTGAGACACAGTCTTTCCGAAGAGGTCCCCTTAACCGATAGATAGGCCGGTACACCTACAATCCCCTACATCTTCTAGCCCATCATGGAAATGTTTCCCACAACTTACTCAACTATGCTAGAGTCCATAATAGCTTGTGGCTACACACAGAAGTTTCTAGCATGAACAATCTAATGATCCCTTTGAGCCTGGGTACTAGTGCAGAACCGGGCAATAGCACCGGTTCGTAAGGCCCTTTAGTGCCGGTTCCATAACCGGCACTAAAGTGTGGGCACTAAAGGCCCCCCCCCTTTAGTACCGGTTCAGCACGAACCGGTGCTAAAGGGCAACCACGTGGCACGAGCCAGCTCCGGGGGCCGGGAGCCCTTTAGTACCGGTTGGTAACACCAACCGGTACTAAAATGTTTGGGGGGTTTTTGGTTTTATGATTTCTTTTTCATTTAATTTTGTGTTTTCCATTTTAATTCTTTTTCGTTTGCTGGTATTTTACGATGCTACACATTGTACACGTTATGCATATATATATAAATAGAAGTTCTAGTAGAACCAATCATATATATATCATCAATGTCTCACAAACCACCATATTAATTCACACATACACACATGTATAGCTATATACAATTTCTCCTACATATGCATGTTGCCTTTGGAGCCAGTGGCATTAGCCTAATTGGTTCCTTCGGAGCACGATGACAATTGGAAGTGGTTCATGACCTGGTCGATGGGGGCGGTAGCGGGTAATAGTATTCTCCCTTCGGATTTATGACATGGTCGAGCAAAAATCCCGCTATTTCCTCTTGAAGTGCTTCTATGCGCTCCGTTTCTAGGAGCTTGTCCCGCACCTCTTTGAACTGTTAAGAAGGAGATCAATATGCATGTGTATTAGTTGTGTGACTAGATATTGATAATGGTGTAAAAATTGTGAATAGTGTTCTGACAAGCGTACCCATTCCTGTCTTTGGGATCTGCTCCTTTCGGACGCCATCATGCGAATGTTCTCGCAAACGCAGAATGCACACAGATCAGTCCCCTGCGCCTGCTTCAGGGCCTTTATTACGAGAATGGAATTTAATTTGATCAGATAATAATTAATCAAGCATGATAATTAAAGAGATGGCAGCTAGCTAGCTAGCTAGCACTACTTAATTACTTACCTTGGGTCGGAACCATTTCAATTGTCGTTTCCATTCGCCTTCCATGACGCTGATGAACCTTGCCCAAGCCCTGCCCGCCGACAAAGAAAATGAATAAAGGGGTTATTAAATAGTTCATATCATGAAATGATGAACTAAATAGGCCGAGACATATAGTTAATAATGATTGAAATTACCTGTTGACTATCCCAAACAAGATGTTATAGTCACTATTTCCTTTGAGTAGTGAGTCCAGTATTTGAACTGTTCCAGCATCAACTTTAATGACACACAAGATCCAGTGAAATCTGCATGCACACACGTTTGCATGTCTTAATTAAGCGGGCATATGTAAGCAAAAACATGTAGCTAGCTAGTAGGCAAAAACAGAGAATTTGTAGTACAAGAAAGTGTGACTCACTGGAAGTTGTAAGGAAGTAGTATATCTTCATTGTATTTGAGGCGCTTCAAGAACTCTAGCATGCTGTCCTCTACCTGCTTTTCATGATGCTTGTTTATTTTCCATGAGTATTCATTAACGGTGTTTGGGTCAATGAACCCAATGCCATAGCGTCCACCTTTTCTCATTTCATACATCTTCATCCTGCATAATACCACAGAAAAGAATATAGTGAGGATAATTACAGGTAATGATTGATCAAAAGGATCACTACAGCTAGCTTGAGACTTAAATTACAGAAAGAAATCACTTACAGACAATAGCAACTGACGATAGATTTGTCGAGTGCGTCTTGATTGTATAACTGAAACAGTTCAGAATAATCAACGGTCACAGGTTTCTGATGGTAGTAATGATCCTTCTTGACTTGCACCATGAGGGACTCTCGATCGGATCTCTTGGTAATGTCCATGTACCATTGATGCAATTCATACATTCTCGTTGGGAGCTTCTTGACCTCTTGTGGCTTGACCAAAGGTTGGCCCCGGGCATATTTCCGTTTTATTTCCTCCTCTATAAGCACAGGCATGTCCTCGATCTCGAGGAGTTGTCCAACAGTGATGTTGAGAGTTTCAGCCTGCATTATATGCTCCTGGGTTATTATCACATCGCCCACCTCGGGAACGTAAACTGTTTGCCCACAATAATATTGGGAGCACATACTGTCACGTGTTGTTGGCGGCACAACAAACGGGGGGATCGATTGCACCGCCTGTTCTCCCAGATGGGCAACGGTTTTCCCGCATTTTTTGACAGCTGCTTGTTGTTTGCTCGAGCTCGAGCTTGCCTCCTTCTGTAGACGTTGTCGATGTAACTTCCTGATGTGGCGCTCATAGTCTGTGTCAACAGGCTTAGGAGCTGGTGGTTGAGCCATACGAATGAAGTGGTCAACTACTTCCACATGCACTTTCTCCCTTGGCGGCGGTGGCGGTTTCGGTCCAAAATGGGCGTCAACTTCTGCCCGCACTATGGCATTGGTTTGCTCCTTGGTCCTGTCATAAGCCCTCTCAGGAAGAGGAGTAGTGAGGTTTGGACCATATTTATATCGCTTGCCTCCGCCTGTACTTCCTGTACTATGACCTCGACTCGTACCGCTACGCACCATAGCTGCGGGGTGTCTCTTCTGCGATTGCTGAGGCGGCGGAGACGCCTGACGGGGCTGAGTTCCATGAGGAGGAGTGGCCTGAAGCTGTGCCGGACTTAGAGGAGGAGTGGCCTGAGGTTGTGCCGGACTTGGAGGAGGAGTGGACGTCTGACGCTGTGTCGGACTTGGAGGAGGAGTGGCTTGACACTTTGCCGGACTTGGAGGAGGAGGAGTGGCCTCACGCGTTGGTGGACTTGGAGGAGTGGGAGTCTGCTGACTCGGTGGCGGACTTCGACGAGGAGTCGGGTGACGCGGTGTCGGTGGCCTTCGAAAGATGATGCAATCCTTTCTCCATAGGATGATACGATGTTTGGCATCTCCGAGTGTGTGCTCCTCGTCACCTCCAGGAATGTCAAGCTCTAGCCCCAAATAATGGTCCACCACCTCATCAACCATGACACGAGCATAGCCTGCTAGAATCGGGTTGCAATGGAAGGTTGCATCAGGGGAATTTGTATAAGCAACACCGTCCGCCACCTTCAAGGATATGTTCTTAATTTTGAAGTGTAGCTCACAGTTAGTGTTCTCCGCGATGTCATCCACGGGGTATCTATCCAGCATTGCGTCAAACGGGGCGGAACCCACGCTGTTTCTCAGCATGGATGGGGCGGTGGTATCCAATGTTGGATCATCCGCTAGCTGCTGCAGCTGCTGAGACCCCGTTTGCTGGCTAAGTGAGTCGATCTAATCCTCCTGCCGCTGGAATTTGACTACCAAGTCCGCTTGCGCTGATTCTAGGCCTTAAAGGCGTTCATAGTGCAGCTTCCTCTTCTCCTCCTCCATCTTCCTCTGCTTCTCCTCCGCAATCTTCCTTCTCGCACGGGTTCTGTAGTCGGCGTTCCAGTCCGAAAACCCCTCATACCACGGAATAGCGCCCTTGCCTCGTGTTCTTCCCGGGTGTTCAGGATTTCCCAGGGCACGCATAAGCTCGTCGTTCTCTCTGTTGGGATGGAACACCCCTGTTCGAGCCTCTTCTATTGCAACAAGTATATTATTGTCGGCTCCATTCAGACATGCCTTCGTCGAAACGTTGCCTGTCTTCGGGTCCAACTCCCCCCCATGCGCATAGAACCAAGTCCTGCACCTGGGGGGCCAGCTCTTAGTAACCGGAGTGACACCTACATCCTCCATCTCTTTCTCAGACTTATCCCACTTAGGCATTGCCACCACGTAGCCACCTGGCCCCAGCTTATGGAACTTATCCTTTTTTTCGGCATTCTTCTTGTTTATTCTCGACCGTTCCTTAGCTAATTCTGAATCCTTGAATTTCACGAAATCGTCCCAATGAGCACTTTTATTCTCTAGTGTTCCCTCGAATACTGGAGTCTTCCTTCCTCCCTTGACGTACTTGTCCCATTCACGATTCTTGTGGTTCTTGAATGCAACCGCCATCTTCCTAAGAGCAGCGTCCTTGACTTTCTGCACATCTGCTTCTGTGAAATGATCTGGTAGGGTGAAATGTTCCATGAGAGTATCCCAAAGCAGACTTTTTTGTCTGTCGTCGACAAAAGTAAGATCTGGACGTAGCTTTGCTGGCTCTCTCCATTCTTGAAGGGAGATCGGGAGTTGGTCCTTCACAAGAACTCCGCACTGACGAACGAACTTGTCCGCAATCTTCTTAGGCGCTAATGGTTCGCCATTAGGTTTGATTGCCTCAATATTATACTTTAGCCCTCCTTCAACTTTTTGTTCGGGCCTCGTTTCATCCTGTTTCCTGAAGATTTGCTCGATCTGGATGGCTGAAAGAAGAAAGATCGATTCGTTAATATATCTTCAACTCATTTAAAACATGTGATGATCACGAGATGCCTGCTTATATAAATATATATACCTTGCCGGTCATGACTTCATCAATTCCGTTGTCGCGATCAAAATCATATCACCCTCTCTGGTGTTGTTTAGAAATTCGGAGCCGTCATAATCTTCTTCATTCTGATCATCATCTGGCCCGCGTATTATATCGAACATGGTCTGTTCTCCCTCTCTGTCGGTATTGTCCGCCATAGCTTTTATTTAACTATGCCAAAAGAAATATAAAACAATTTAGTATTCAAATTACATCGTCTCGAATAATAGATATAATCTCGAATACATCGTCTCGAATAATAGATATAATCTCGAATACATCGTCTCAAATAATATATAATATTGAATAGTACATCACTGGCTAGGTAGCAAATTAAAGATCGAATACTACAGAAGAATCTAGGACACTCGCGGTTCCTGCGGCGCGGGCGGTGGACACCCAAAGAGAAGGAACCCTCACAGGATCATAGCTGAAGTGAGATCCCTCAAGAAACTGCCAGGTATTGGAGAACCTGCCGCCCTCTAACGCAACCATGTAGCGATGGACGTGCTCGTCCTCCCCCCTGACACGGCGACGTACGACCTCCGGCGGGGCCGGCTCCCTCCGCACCGAAACTGGCCCACGCGAACGCCACCAAACAAGATCAGGGTCGATGACGGGACCCGGGGCCGGGTTCCTCATCAAGCGGGGCGCCCCTCCAGGCAGCACCTCCTAGTGCCAGCCCGGCGGAGCCCAGACCCAGACATGGGTCAGCCGGACGTCGTCGCGGAAGTGTCGACGGCGAGGATGCGGGCCGGGCATCATCGAGAACAAATGCTAGCTATATGCCCGCAAAAAGTAACATTTTTTTAATGATTGGATTTTGATAACTAAATTTCTAACATTTCTATATAACTAACATTTCTAATATTTCTAGAACTAAAAAAATAAAAATTTCTAACTTTTTTATAACTATTTCTATAACTAAAAAACAGAAAAATTTCTAACAATTCTAACTTTTTTATAACTATTTCTATAACTAAAAAACAGAAAAATTTCTAACAATTCTAACATTTCTAACAATTCTAACAATTCTAACATTTCTAACTATTATAACAATTCTAACATTTCTAACTATTTCTAAAAAACAGAAAAATTTCTAACAATTTCTAAAACACAGAAAAATTTCTAACTATTTGTGTAACTAAAAAACAAAAAATGTATGTGTGTGTGTGCGCTCACCGGCGAGGCGAGAGGCGACGGGGGGCGCGCGGCGACGGGGACGACGACGGGCACGGCGATGATGGGGATGACGACGACGGGGACAGGGACGGGGCGGCGACGACGGGGACGTACGGGCTGGGGCGGCGACGACGACGGGGACGTACGGGGAGGCGACGACGGGGACGGGGACGACGCGGGACGGGCCGGGATGGGGCGGCGGTGACGACGGGGACGACGGGGACGGGGACGACGGGGTGGCGACGACGGGGACGGGGCGGCGACGGGGGCGGCGACGAGCGATGGAGACGTACGGGGGCGGCGGGCGACGGTGCTGAGGAGAAGAAGCAAATGAGAAACTGAAATTTTCATAAGTGTTGTTTATATAGGAGGGGCCTTTAGTACCGGTTGGAGCCACCAACCGGTACTAAAGGCCTGTTTTGGCTAGGCCAAGCGGCGGGAAGCGACCCCCTTTAGTACTGGGTGGTGGCTCCAACCGGTACTAAAGGGGGTGCACTGGAGCAAGTGCGGTGCGCAAGTTTAGTCCCACCTCATTAGCGGAGGGGCGACCGCACTGGTTTATAAACCCCCGTGCAGTAGCTCTCTCGAGCTCTTCTCCAAAGCAAGCCTACTGGGCCTACATGTTCTGTGCTGCCCTGTTGGCCTACTGGGCCTTTGCGGGCCTGCATCCTGGCCCAACAACAGGTTGGGTTTCTAGTCGTATGCAGGCCGCTCTGGCCTAGTAGGCGGGCTTTTATTTTTTATTTTTTTGCTTTATTTATTTTTGAGTTGTTTTTTTTGTGTATTTAGAGTTTCTTTGTGAATATTTTTGCTTTAGGTACAAAAAATTACAAACTTTCTCTTAGTGCCCGTAGTTTTCAAATTTGAATAGTTTAAATTTTGAATTATTTGAAATTAGTGTGAATCACTAGTTTGTGAATAACTTAACTTTAAAAATCAGTAAAGGCATGAAATAATTTGTTTGCACATAAAATTTCTTCGCGTTTCAAATGCCAAAACACATAATTAACTACCCTAACTATTACAGAGATTCCCTTCTGGGTGTGAAACACAGAAGAAAGTGATGATACTGAAGCCGATCACATCCCAGATCTTTGGGTGTGAAACTTTTTCTTCGCGTGTGTCCCTTTGCGCTGTAACCATGGAAAATCTTCATCATTTAACGAGATGCTCGGGTCAATATTCACTGTGAATGGAGCAATTTCATCAAACTTTTCATAATCTTCTGACTTTTCTGTCTTGTCATCCACTCCCATGATGTTTCTCTTCCCAGAAAGAACTATGTGCCGCTTTGGCTCATCGTACGATGCATTCGCTTCCTTATCTTTTCTTTTTCTTGGCTTGGTAGACATGTCCTTCACATAGAAAACCTGTGCCACATCATTGGCTAGGACAAATGGTTCATCTGCATATGCAAGATTGTTGAGATCCACTGTTGTCATTCCGTACTGTGGGTCTTCCATTACCCCGCCTCGTGTCATATTGACCCATTTGCACCGAAACAAAGGGACCTTCAAACCACGTTGATAGTCAAGTTCCCATATGTCCTGTATATAACCATAATATGTTTCCTTTCCCGTCTTGGTTTCAGCATCAAAGCGGACACCACTGTTTTGGTTGGTGCTCTTCTTATCTTGGGCGATCGTGTAAAATGTATTACCATTTATCTCGTACCCTTTGAAAGTCATTATATTCGAAGATGGTAACTGGGACAGCAAGTACAGGTCATCTTCAATAGAGGTGTCATGCATGGTACGTGTCTGCAACCAGCTGGCGAAACTCCTGGTTTGTTCACGTGTAATCCAGTCATCAGACCGCTCCGGGTGTTTGGAGCGTAGCAAATTCTTGTGTTCATCCATATACGAAGCCACCAAGGTGGAATTCTGTAGAACTGTGTAGTGTGCTTCAGTGAGAGAATGTCCGTCCATACATATTATTTGTTCCCCTCCTAGCATGCCTTTTCCATCCAGTCTGCCCTTATGCCGTGATTCAGGAACACCAATCGGCTTAAGGTCAGGAATAAAGTCAATACAAAACTCAATGACCTCCTCATTTTGACGGCCCTTGGAGATGCTTCCTTCTGGCCTAGCACGGTTACGAACATATTTCTTTAAGACTCCCATGAACCTCTCAAAGGGGAACATATTGTGTAGAAATACAGGACCCAAAACGTTAATCTCTTCGCATAGGTGAACTAGGACGTGCGTCATGATGTTGAAGAAGGATGGTGGGAACACCAACTCGAAACTGACAAGACATTGCACCAAATCATTTTCTAACCTTGGTATGATTTCTGGATCGATTACCTTCTAAGAGATTGCATTGAGAAATGCACATAGCTTCACAATGGCTAATCAAACGTTTTCCGGTAGAAGCCCCCTCAATGCAACCGGAAGCAGTTGCGTCATAATCACGTGGCAGTCATGAGACTTTAGGTTCTAGAACTTTTTCTCTGTCATGTTTATTATTCCCTTTATATTCGACGAGAAGCCAGACGGTACCTTAATACTGAGCAGGCATTCAAAGAAGATTTCCTTCTCTTCTTTGGTAAGAGCGTAGCTTGCATGACCCTGATGTATGCCGTCTTTTCTGTGCATACGTTGCTGGTCCTCTTGTGCCTCAGGTGTATCTTTTGTCTTCCCATACACGCCGAAGAAGCCAAGCAGGGTTACATAAAGATTCTTCGTCACGTGCATCACGTCGATTGCGGAGCGGACCTCTAGGTCTTTCCAATAGGGCAGGTCCCAAAATATAGATTTCTTCTTCCACATGGGTGCGCGTCCGTCAGCGTCCTTCAGAACAGGTTGCCCACCAGGACCCTTTCCAACGACCACCTTCAAATCCTTGACCATATCATGTACATCAGCACTAGTACGGTGGCGAGGCTTCGTCCGGTGATCCGCCTCACCTTTGAAATGCTTGCCTTTCTTTCTTACGGGATGCCTGCTCGAAAGAAATCGACGATGTCCCACGTACACATTCTTCTTACAATTAGCCAAATATATACTTTCGGTATCGTCCAAACAGTGCGTGCATGCGCGGTATCCCTTGTTTGTCTGTCCTGAAAGGTTACTGAGAGCAGGCCAATCATTGATGGTCACGAACAGCAACGCCTTTAGGTCAAATTCTTCCCCCATGTGCTCATCCCACACACGTACACCTGTTCCATTCCACAGTTGTAAGAGTTCTTCAACTAATGGCCTTAGGTACACATCAATGTCGTTGCCGGGTTGCTTGGGGCCTTGGATGAGCACTGGCATCATAATGAACTTCCGCTTCATGCACAACCAAGGAGGAAGGTTATACAAACATAGAGTCACAGGCCAGGTGCTATGGTTGCTGCTCTGCCCCCCAAAAGGATTAATGCCATCTGCTCTTAGACAAAACCATACGCTCCTTGCGTCATATGCAAACTCCTTCCCGTACTTTCTTTCGATTTTCTCCACTGCGACCCATCAGCGGGTACTCTCAAATTTCCGTCTTTCTTACGGTCTTCTCTGTGCCATCCCATCGCCTTGGCATGCTCTTTGTTTTGGAACAAACGTTTCAACCGTGGTATTATAGGAGCATACCACATCACCTTGGCAGGAATCTTCTTCCTGGGGCGCTCGCCCTCGACATCACTAGGGTCATCGCGGCTAATCTTATAGCACAATGCACCACATACCGGGCAAGCATTCAAATCCTCGCACTCACCGCGGTAGAGGATGCAATCATTAGGGCATGCATGTATCTTCTGCACCTCTAACCCTAGAGGGCAGACAGCCTTCTTTGCTTCATACGTACTCTCGGGCAATTCATTGTCCTTTGGAAGCATATCCTTTATCATTACCAACAACTTTCCAAATCCCTTGTCAGATACACCATTCTCTGCCTTCCATTGCAGCAATTCCAGTGTGGTGCCCAGCTTTTTCTTGTCACCTACGCAATTCGGGTACAACAATTTTTTGTGATCCTATAACATGCGCTGTAACTTCTTCTTCTCCAAATCACTTGCGCAGTTTCTCTTTGCATAGGCAATGGCCCGACCTAGATCATCAACGGGCTCATCTGATGCCTCTTCTTCAGCTTCTTCCCGCATTGCCGGCTCAGCTTCTTCCCGCATTATCGGCTCAGCTTCTTCCCCCATTGTTGTATCATCGTATTGAGGGAACCCATGGCCAGGATAGCTGTCGTCGTCCTCTTCTTCTTCATTGTCTTCCATCATAACCCCTCTTTCTCCGTGCTTGGTCCAAACATTATAGTGGGGCATGAAACCAGACTTAAACAGGTGGACGTGAATGGTTCTTGACGTAGAGTAATTCTGACCATTCTTACAGCCAGCACATGGACAAGGCATAAAACCATCCGCCCGCTTGTTTGCCTCAGCCGCAAGCAGAAAAGTATGCACGCCCTCAACGAACTGGGGAGAGCATCAGTCATCGTACATCCATTGCCGGCTCATCTTCATTACACAACACCGAATAGACCAAATTAATACAAGTTCATACAACACTTAAATGAAACAAACAAATAACTCTCTAGCTAAAGCATTTAAATGCAACCACAAATGCGATCAAGATCGCAACTAAGGTAACAATGGATCCAACAGCATAATGATACCAAGCCTCACTATCGATGGCATATTTTCTAATCTTTCTAATCTTCAAGCGCATTTTCTCCATCTTGATCTTGTGATCATCGACGACATCGGCAACATGCAACTCCAATTCCATCTTCTCCCCCTCAATTCTTTTCATTTTTTCTTTCAAGTACTCGTTTTCTCTTTCAACTAAATTTAACCTCTCGACAATAGGGTCGGTTGGAATTTCCGGTTCACATACCTCCTAGAAAAAATTTCTATGTCAACTTGATGGGCATAATTTGTCATAAACACGAAATGCAACTAGTTTTAAAAGAGAATATATATACCACATCCGAATCATAACAAGGACGAGGGCCGACGGGGACGGATATCAAAACCATGGCACTATATGTATAACAAACAACGTACGGGTCAGATAATTATACGAGTAACTATATATCCAAATCACACAAACATCCATTTTTATATAAAATTTCATGAACAAGAGGCTCACCACAAGGTGGTGCCGGCGACAGGACGGTGCGGGCGATCGACGGTGGTTACGACGGAGATTTAGAAGGCACTAAGTAAACCACACCTACATATGCAAACTAAGTGTTATTTTTGACCTCAAATTGCATATAAATCAAATACTAGCACATATATATATCCTCCCAAATTACTAAACTCACAAATTAATCACTATGTAAAGCATTGCAAGAGCTAATCTAGCAATGAGAGATGAAAGGACAAAGTTGCTAACCTTTGTGATCATTTGAATGGATGGGGGCCTTCAAATCTTGACAAATTTTGGGCAAAATGTGTGATGAGCTCGAGAGGAAGAGGGGAAGAATAGAGAGAGGAGAGGGGAAAGGGGAAGAACAGAGCGAGCTCGGGTGGACGAAGGGTTTATGTAGGACGACCTTTAGTACCGGTTCGTGCCAAGAACCGGTACTAAAGGGGCTGGAGGGGCCCCAGCCTGACAACATCCTGCCACCACTCTCATTAGTACCGGTTCGTGGCACGAACCGGTGCTAAAGGTTCGCCACGAACCGGTACTAATGAAAGCGGCCCGGCTAGCCGTTGGAACCGGCACTAATGTATACATTAGTGCCGGCTCAAATACAAACTGGCACTAATGTGCTTCACGTTTGACCCTTTTTCTACTAGTGGTGAACCATAGGAAAATCACACGGATACCCCGGGATCTCCTTGGACAACACTGGATTCCCCAGGTGCCCACAACCAATCCACCCAGATGTTTATTAAAGTAGCCACCTTAAGTTAACCCTTAGTTCATAATAATACTCACAACTGCATGAATCACTCAAACCAAACCAGGTCTACGAGCATAGCATAGCAGTATAAGCATAACGTAATAACTCCCCAGGGTTTGATATAAGACAATAGGTTCTTCCTCATCAACTACTTCCTAATACCCACATGTTAATCAAAACTACTCATGCAATGTTTGAGGGTTGAAACTAATGCATAAAAACTAGGTAATAAAAGGATATGATTAAAGTGTTACTTGCCTTGCTGAAGATTTGAAAACCCTAGAGATTCGTAGCAGCAAGCCTCGCACTCCGGAACTCTATCGTGAACAAACAAAAGCATACATAAGCACTCAAGCATAAGATGCAAAGGTAAAACTCAAGATAAAAGATCTAATCTGAAATTTCAAGAAAAGAGATTTGATTTGCAAAAAGAATCAATCGAAACGGAGTTACGTAACTCAAACTACGATCAAAAGAAGTTCAAATTCAATTCTGCTTGAAAACAAATTTTAAATTGTCAAAACCAAGTTCAAGTTGATTATCTGGAAAGAGGGGAACAAGACAAAAAAATGGCGTTGGTTTCACTAGATTTTGACAAACGAGTAAAAAGCAACGAGGGTTTGAAGTTTAGGGGCTAAACTGTGATATAAGTATTCACGGATAGGTCGCCGGCCGAAAATTAAAATAAAAAGAAAAACCTAACGAACGAACTTTCGCTAACAGAAACTAATGAACAAATTCGTTTGTTAAAAGAACTAATCGGGTGAACGTTCACTAAATAATATAAAACTAAAACGAAAAACCGATCTAAAACAAAACCGACAAACCAAAAAAACCGAAAAGAGAACCAGCAAACCGGGAGGTTTTTTTACCAGTTAAACGGATTCGAACGGCGGCCGTCAATGGCGAGCGGCGTGGCGGCTCCGGCGACGCAAGGCAGCGGGTGGCGCGGGTTGCGGCAGCAGTGGTGCAAGGCAGCGGGCGGCAGCAGCGGCAGGCGGCGGTGGCAAACGATGAGGAGGAGGCGGCGGGGTGGCTCGGCTTATAAAGAGGGCCGGGGGAGCGGCGTGGGTCAGCTTGGAGGACGGGGTGGCCGTGAGGCAGAGTCCTCCCCGGACTCGGCGGCGGTGGCGCGTACGCCGGCCGGACTTCGCCCGGAGTCGGTCGGGGCGAGGCGGCTGGGCTGGGCCGCGACCTGGCTAGGAGTTGGGCCGGCCCAGTTCAGCGGCGAAAGTTTTTTTTAAAAAAAGTTACGCCGAGAATAAAATCCTAATAAAATATAAAAAAATCCAAAAAATACCAGAAACAATTTTCGCCGTCCAAACCTAATATTTAGGACAAGATGGACAATTTTCTGGCCTAAAATGCAATTTTCAGAAATGCAAAATTTTCTCTAATTCAAATAAAATAGCAAATAAAATATGAATAAAATAATAATTTGATTTTAAAATTTCTTTCTCCAATATTTCTCTTCTGTTGAAGAAGTCATGTTATCTTCTCTCATTTATTTTTGTTATTGGAAATAATTTGGAGAGAAAAATATTAAACCAAAATTGATCCTCTTTTCAAATTTGAAAAAAAAATCAAATATGAAAATAACCTCCAACTCTCTGCTTGGGTCCTTGAGTTGCTTATGATTTCTAGGATCACAACCAAATGCAAATCAAAATATGATATGCATATGATGTCCAATGTAATAATCCAAATTGAAAATTGGGATGTTACAAACCTACCCCCCTTAGGATGAATCTCGTCCTTGAGATTCGGGTTGGCTAGAAAATAGGTGTGGGTGGTCTTTCTGTAGGTATTTCTCTCGCTCCCAGGTGGCTTCCTCGTCGGTATGGTGGCTCCACTGAACTTTGCAAAACTTGATAACCTTGCTGCGCGTAACTCGGCTGGCAAACTCGAGAATCTTGATGGGTTTCTCCTCATAGTTTAAGTCACTTTCCAATTGAAATGCTTCCAGGGGCACTGTATCTCTCAGGGGAATATCTGCCATCTCCGCATGGCACTTCTTCAACTGGGAAACGTGAAATACATCGTGAACTCCTGACAGTCCTTCGGGTATCCAGCTTGTAGGCCACTTCTCCCATACGTTCCAAAACTCGGTATGGTCCTACAAATCTCGGGCCTATCTTTCCCTTAACTCCAAATCGTTTAACTCCTCAGAGCGGTGACACACGAAGATATGCTATGTCACCAATTCCATAGACTACCTCCTTGCGTTTATTATCGGCATAACTCTTCTGCCTGCACTGAGCTACCTTAAGTCTATCACGAATCAACTTAACCTTCTCTTCAGACTCCTTGATTAAATCTGGTCGAAACAACTGACGGTCTCCTACTTCATCCCACATCAATGGTGTCCTGCACCTTCTTCCATACAAGGCTTCGAAAGGGGTCATCTTCAAGCTAGCCTGGTAACTATTGTTATATGAGAACTCTGCGTAAGGAAAATTATCATCCCAACTAGATCCATAATCTAGCGCACAAGCTCTCAACATGTCCTCCAGAATCTGATTGACTCTCTCGGTCTGTCTATCTGTCTACAGATGAAATGCTATACTAAACTCTAGCCTGGTACCCAAAGTCTGGTGCAACTGATTCCAAAACTTCGAAGTAAACTGTGTTCCTCTATCTGATACGATGGTCCTCGGAACTCCATGCAGACATACGATCCTGGTCATATATATCTTGGCCAACTTCGCGCTTGTATAAGTGGTTTTCACGGGGATAAACTGAGCCACTTTGGTCAAGCGATCTACTACTACCCAAATGGAGTCATATCCTGATCTGGTCCTGGGTAATCCGGTGATAAAGTCCATGCCAAGTTTGTCCCACTTCCATTCAGGTATCGGCATAGGATGAAGTAAACCTGATGGCACTACGGGAATTAGGCATTTTGCCGTCAGGCTCCTACATACGAAAAAGGCAGGATTACAGACGACAAAGATTTTGCCGTCAGCCCATGACGGCAAACCTTGTCGACAAAGAGAAAGTCGGCAAAGGGGGATTTTGCTGTCAGCATTTTATCAGGCAGACGGCAACGAATTTGTTGTCAGTCAACCGATTTTGCCGTCATCAAAAATTGCCAGATAGCACAAAAAAGCATTTAATAGAACGGCCCGACTGACTGACGGCGTCCGTGCCTTTGCTGTCAGCCAGAATCCATCTTTGCCGTCAACCTCAAAAATCATAGACGACAAAGATTTTTTTTAATAAAAAAATATATCTAATCTGTCCTTAGGGGAATAAATTGACGAAGAACACCACAATATCCATACACATTGATGTTCCATGAATCAATGACGAAGGAAATAATTTCACTATACATAACTATTCATCATCACTTGCTAATCCACAAAACTACTGCGCTTAACAAGATGATCAAATTTCACATGAATGGATTACACTCGAGGGTACATAATTCGATCCGGAGTACACCGACGCGCCACCGACACCTGAGGAGCTCAAGCCGTCTGCCGCCACGCCGGAGCTCGCCAACCTTGTCTGGGTGCTGGATCCATTGGACCCCGCCAACTCCATCGATGCCAAGCCCCGCCGCCGGCATGGGAGAATAGAGGAGGCGGAATCCCATGACACGGGAAGGTGGCAGCGCATGAGAGAAATGGAGGCGGAGGCGGGCGCCTACTGGTGGTCGACGACGAGCGCCGCGCGAAGCCGGGCGTCGTGCTGCGGATGCCGGCGGATTCTCGGGTTGACGGGGTCCGGGGTGAAGAGGGGGAAGGGGTCGGGGCCGGTGGCGCTGGGAAGCAGGGTCGGCCATGTGCGGCAGCTCAAGGCGACGGGGAGCATCGGCGGTGCCCTGGCTGCCTGCGTCTGGCTGCTCGGGCGGTGGGGGAGGGCCCAGGCCAGCGGCGCCCATGGGGGCAGGGACATGGGCGGCCGTCGGTTGGTGGAGCAGCGGTGGGGGCGGGGCGGCCGGAGGCTTGCGGGGATGCTGAGCAGGGGTGGGGCCGCCAGCGTTGGGGGCGAGGCCGCCGGCACTGGGGGCGAAGCGAGACAAGGCGCAGAGAGAGGTAGAGGCTGGATGTGTTCGAGACAGATAGAGGGAGCTCGCGTGGGGGATAAGGAGAGAGAAGATCGGGGTGGGGTGGGGGGCAGCGGCTAGTTCGGTCGGGTGGGGGTAGATGGAGTCATGGCGGCGCGCGCGGGTCAATGGGTGGGCGGGATAGTTTGAGTGGGTGAGATGTGCGTATAAGATCTTGCCACCTCATCGATCCGAGAGATCGATCTGCGAGGTGTGTTTCTTATTTTGCCGTCTGCGGTCTTTTTTACAGTGTCGTCATTAGTTTTTTTACAGATGGAAAAATATATCTTTGCCGTCAACATTTTTTTATAGACGACAAAATATGTCTTTGCCGTCATCTGTTTTTTTATAGACCGCCAAATATATCTTTGTCGTCATCATTTTTTTACAGATGGCAAAATATTTCTTTGCCGTCATTGGTTTTTTTACAGATGGCAAAATATGTATTTGCCGTTAGTCATTCTTTGCCATCAGTTAATCCTAATCTTTGCCGTCAGTCATCATTTGTCGTCAGGTTCATGAAGGTGAAATAATCTTTGCCGTCTACCCTGAAAATTAGCTGACGGCAAAGAGACTTCATGTCGGCAAAATAGCTGATTCCTGTAGTGTGCCTTCTGATGTTCTGCCTTAACTCTCTGACATACATCACATATTGCTACATACTCCACAATATCCTTCTTCATACCCGTCCACCAGAAACGTTCCTTCAAATCCAAATACATCTCGGTGTTTCTGGGGTGAATCGAGTATGGCGAGTCATGAACCTCCTGAAGTATTAACTTCCTGATCTCCGCATCATTGGACACATAAATATGATCCTCAAACCATAAAGTTTCGTGCTCATCCTCACGAAAACCTTTGGCATTTCCTTTGCTCATCTTCTCCTATACATCACAACAGTTTCCAATTAGAAAATGTCTCCAGGTCTTGAGCGCATGCACTACGAGTGCTAACTCCAAATCATGCATGGAGTAATTCAACCCATGAGGTCGAAGTTGACGTGAGACATAAGGAACAACTCTTCCGTCTTGTATAAGTACACCTCCAAGTCCCAGGCGAGAAGCGTCGCAATAAACTTGGAAATCCTTGCGTATATCCAGAAGAATCGGCATTGGGGCTATAACCAAACGTTTCTTCAACTCCTAAAACTGGCCTCACATTCCTTGGTCCATTTAAACTTGGTGTCCTTCTTCGACAACTCTGTCATAGGTTTTGCAATCCTGGGAAAATTCTGCGGTTCTCTCCAACTGAGGTGGGTGCCAACCACTCAGTGACAGACTGAACCCTGGTAGGGTCTACTGCTATACCTTCTCCTGAGATAACATTCCCAAGAAATCCAACTTCTTTCAACCAAAACTCACATTTGTTGAACTTGGCATATAACTGATGTTCCCTTGGCTTCTCGAGAACTAATCGCAAATGTTCCTTGTGTTCCTCTTCATTTTTCGAGTATACCAAAATATCATCAATGAACACCATAACAAAATTATCCAAGAACTCCATGAACACCTTATTCATCATACTCATAAAATAGGCAGGGGCGTTAGTCAATCCAAAAGACATGATCGTGTACTCATATTTCCCATACCTTGTGGTAAAGGCTGTTTTGGGTATATCCTGTTCTCGGATCTTCAACTGGTGGTATCCTGATCGAAGATTGATCTTGGAGAATACTTTGGCTCCCTGCAGCTGGTCCAACAAATCATTGATCATCGGTAGTGGGTACTTGTTCTTGATCGTCACCTCATTCAATGCACGATAATCAACAACCATTCTCAAAGCTCCATCCTTCTTCTCAACTAAGAGCACTGGGCTCCCCATGGTGATGAACTTGGTCGGATATAACCTTTCTCCAGTAACTCCTTAATCTGCTTGACTTCCTCCAGATCATTTGCGGGCATCCGGTACGGTCTCTTCGATATTGGTCCGGTGCCTGGCAATTGCTCTATTAAAAATTCTATATCTCGATCTAGTGGCAAGCCTGGTAATTCCTCTGGAAATACATCCGGGTAATCCTTCACTATGGGCACTTCCCCCTGAACAACTCTTGAGAGTGAATTTACTTGAATCCTCCTTGGCGCATGCCTGGATACGTACTTGATCCTTTTACCCTTTGGGTGGTGAGTAAAATTGACTTACTAGCACAACCAACATTTCCTCCATACATCGATAGCCAATCCATGCCTAGCATCACATCCAATCCTTGTGACTCCAAATTTATTAGGTCCGAGGGGAAAACATGCCTACCTATGGTCAATGGCATCTGAAAACATCCTCTGCTTGCCATATACTCCACTCCGGGTGAGCTTACTAATGTAGGTGTCTTAAGGGCTTTGGTGGGCAACTTATACTTATCCACAAATCCCCTCGATATGTATGAATGCGATGCACCAGTGTCAAAAATAACAATAGCAGTAAATGACTTAATAAAAAACTTACCGATAACTGCATCCGGCTGTTCTTCCACTTCCTCCACGTTAACGTGGTTCACTTGTCCTCTGGTGAAAGGGTTGGGCTTCTTCCCAGAACTTCCGTTTCCATTTCCATTCTTCAAATCAGAACAATCATTGGCATAGTGTCCAGTCTTCCCTCACTTGTAACAAGTGACATGACTTAAATCCTTCTTAGCCGGTGTTGCTGGGTTGGAACGGTTCTGGTTGTTGTTTCCTCCATTCCCATTTCGATTCTTAGGCCCACTGTGGTTATGTGAGCTTCCTCCATTGTGAGTATGGCCTCCATGGTTATGGGTGTATCCTCCTGAGTTTGGGGTAAAACATCGCTTCTGTTGAGCTCTAGAATTGTACTTCCCTTGTCCATACTTCCTTTTGCGGCTCTCTATCTGCTACTACTTGCCCTCAATCATAAGGGCCCTGTCTACCAACTCCTGGTAGTTGGCAAATGTCGCCACCATCAACTGCATAATTAGCTCATCATTCAGCCCTTCCATAAAGTTCTCCTGCTTCACGGCATCTGTGGCCACATCATCTGGGGCATAGTGAGCTAACTTACTAAACTCATCCACATACTGCCCCACAGTACGATTTCCCTGGCGTAAGTTGCGGACCTCACGCTTCTTCATACTCATAGCTCCAGCTGAGACATGTGCAGTGCGGAATGCTTGCTGAAACTGATCCCATGTGAAATTAGCTATGGGGAACGTGGCTGTGTAATTCTCCCACCATGAGGCTGCGGGTCCATCCAGTTGGTGTGTGGCAAAGCGCACCTTCTCAACATCTGTGCAACCTGTGGTGGTCAGCTCCCTCCCAATCCTGCAGAGCCAATCATCAGCAACAATCGGCTCGGTGCTACTAGAGAACACCGGCGGATTCAACCTCAGAAAACGGGCTAAGTTGTCAGATGGAGGTGGTGGCGGTTGGTTGTTGTTGTTGTTGTTGTTGTTGTTGTTGTTGTTGTTGTTGTTGTTGTTGTTGTTGTTGTTGTTGCTGCTGCCTTGGTTCTGGACTAGAAACTTCATCAAGGCATTCTGTTGTTGAATCAACTGAGTGAGCTCCGATGGGAAGACAAATCCGGGGTCACGTCTTGGAGGCATCTGATAGGTTTAGAGGGATGATAACAGAATAGAGTGGGGTCTAGAGAGAAATCACTACCCATATGCACATGAGACAAACACATTCATTTCACGCCACTCAACTCAAACAAGATCATACAATCGATCTAACCTACCATTACAAAACACTCGGACTATTACTATATACATGGGGGAAATACTACTGATAATATGGTGGTCGACTAGAAATTTTGATCGATGGAAGACTCCATGATATCTTCTCGAGCTTCGTCTTTGTCACATCATCACTATCTAGGTCGGAGTAGGTGTCGTCAATTATGATGTAGTCTTCGGGGTGGTTGTCCTCCTCAGGTGCGGGATCTCCCATGAATATTCCTAACTTCTTCTTCAGGTCTTCATTCTTCTCCAGTAGTACTGCAATTTATTCTTCATATCCATCGCGTGTAGACTTGAGTTCCTCTTCTAGCTCCATATTCCTGGTCATCACCTTCTTCATGTCTATCGTGCTGGCGCACATCTGGTTCTCCTGACGATGAATGTGTTGGTTCAACTCCTGGATATAGCCTGCAATGGACTTGTCCCTCCTGGTGCAAATCATCTCCCATTGCTCATCTTGGCGTCCACATATCTGGTAGATGGTGTCCTTAAAATCCTTGTGGTATACCTCGCTGATGCTTCCATTGGCGATGTGGTCTGCCATACTCTTTCCTAAACTCTAGGTTGGTGCATCAAAGGAAAACTCTATGGGCTCAGTAACTGGTGTGAATGTCCTACCTTGAACATGTACTCGAATCGTCCAGCGCTCTTCTTCAGGTAGAGTGGTGGTGTAGGTCCCAGTGAAGCTTGGTATTCTAGTGCTCAGGTACCTAGTGGCTTCCTTCAAGTGTCGTCCAAAAGGGGTGTCGTCATCCGGTTGAGCAAACTTGTTCCTTGGGTCCGCCATCTATAGACTAGAAAATGGAGAAGACTCAGAAATGAGTAGAGAAGAGTATCCTGTGGTTTATCTTAGTGGTCGCGTCCTATAGTCAGCGTGTGCTCTAATACCATCTTGTAGCAACCTGACCTCAGACGATCAAGTCTCTGTGTTTAAGTGTCATCCCTGGATCGGTATTGCTAACACACACAGTGATACGTCTCCAACGTATCTATAATTTTTGATTGCTCCGTGCTATATTATCAACTGTTTTGGACATTATTGGGCTTTAATATCCACTTTTATGTTATTTTTGGGACTAACCTATTAACCGGAGGCCCAGCCCAGAATTGTTGTTTTTTGCCTGTTTTAGGGTTTCGAAGAAAAGGAATATCAAACGGAGTCCAAACGGAATGAAACCTTCGGGAACGTCATTTTCTCAACGAACAAGACCCGGGAGACTTGGACCCTACATCAAGAAAGAAAAGAGGAGGCCACAAGGTAGGGGGCGCGCCTGCCTACCCCAAGCGCGCCATCCACCCTTGTGGGCCCCCTGTTGCTCCACCGACGTACTCCTTCCTCCTATATATATCCACGTACCCCCAAACGATCAGAGACGGAGCCAAAACCCTAATTCCACCACCATAACTTTTTGGATCCACGAGATCCCATCTTGGGGCCTGTTCCGGAGCTCCGCCGGAGGGGGCATCGATCACGGAGGGCTTCTACATCAACACGATAGCCCCTCCGATGAAGTGTGAGTAGTTTACCTCAGACCTATGGGTCTATAGTTAGTTGCTAGATGACTTCTTCTCTCTTTTTGGATCTCAATACAACGTTCTCCCCATCTCTTGTGGAGAACTATTCGATGTAATCTTGTTTTTGCGGTGTGTTTGTTGAGACCGATGAATTGTGGGTTTATGATCAAGTCTATCAATGAACAATATTTGAATCTTCTCCGAATTCTTTTATCTATGATTGGTTATCTTTGTAAGTCTCTTCGAATTATCAGTTTGGTTTGGCCTACTAGATTGATCTTTCTTGCAATGGGAGAAGTGCTTAGCTTTGGGTTCAATCTTGCGGTGTCCTTTCCCAGTGACAGTAGGGGCAGCAAGGCACGTATTGTATTGTTGCCATCGAGGATAACAAGATGGGGTTTTCTTCATATTGCATGAGTCTATTCCTCTACATCATGTCATCTTGCTTAAGGCATTACTCATTTTTTAACTTAATACTCTAGATGCATGCTGGATAGCGGTCGATGAGCGGAGTAATAGTAGTAGATGCAGGCACGAGTCGGTCTACTTGTCTCGGATGTGATGCCTATATAAATGATCATACCTAGATATTCTCATATCTATGCTCAATTCTGTCAATTGCTCAACAGTAATTTGTTCACCCACCGTAGAATACTTATGCTCTCGAGAGAAGCCACTAGTGAAACCTATGGCCCCCGGGTTAATCTTTATCATATTGATCTCCTACTACTTTGTTATTTCCTTTGCTATTTATTTTGCCTTTATTTTACTTTGCATCTTTATCACAAAAATACCAAAAATATTATCTTATCATATCTATCAGATCTCACTCTCGTAAGTGGCCTTATAGGGATTGACAACACCTATTTGCGTTGGTTGCGAGTATTTATTTGTTTTGTGCAGGTACGAGGGACTCGCGCGTAGCCTCCTACTTTATTGATACCTTGGTTCTCAAAAACTAAGGGAAATACTTATGCTACTTTGCTGCATCATCCCTTCCTCTTCGGGGAAAACCAACGCAGTGCTCAAGAGGTAGCAAGAAGGATTTCTGGCGCCGTTGCCGGGGAGGTCTACGCAAAAGTCAACATACCAAGTACCCATCACAAACCCTTATCTCCTGCATTACATTATTTACCATTTGCCTCTCGTTTTCTTCTCCACCACTTCACCCTTGCCGTTTTATTCACCCTCTCTCTCTATCCTCCCTCTCTTTCTCTATTTGCCTCTTTTTGCCCGCTTGCTTTTTGTTTGCTTGTGTGTTAGTTTGCTTGCTTGTCACGATGGCTCAAGATAATACTAAATTGTGTGACTTCACCAATACCAACAACATTATTTTATTAGCACTCCGATTGCTCCTCTTACCGATGCTGAATCTTGTGAAATTAATACTGCTTTGCTGAATCTTGTCATGAAAGATCCGTTTTTCGGCCTTCTTAGTGAAGATGCCGCTACCCATCTAAATAGCTTCGTTGATTTGTGTGACATGCAAAAGAAGAAAGATGTGGATAATGATATTGTTAAATTGAAGTTATTTCCTTTTTTGCTTAGAGATTGCGCTAAAGCTTGGTTTTCGTCTTTGCCTAAAAATAGTATTGATTCATGGAACAAGTGCAAAGATGCTTATAAGTATTTTCCTCCCGCTAAGATCATCTCTCTTAGAAATGATATTATGAATTTTAAGCAACTTGATCGTGAACATGTTGCACAAGCTTGGGAGAAAATGAAACTAATGATACGTAATTGCCCTACTCATGGTTTAAATTTGTGGATGATTATACAAAATTTTTATGCCAGATTGAATTTTGCTTCTAGAAATCTTTTAGATTCGGCCGCGGGAGGCACTTTTATGGAAATCACTTTAGGAGAAGCTACTAAACTCCTAGATAATGTTATGGTTAATTATTCTCAATGGCATACTGAAAGATCTACTAATAAAAAGGTGCATGCGATAGAAGAAATTAATGTTTTGAGTGGAAAGATGGATGAACTTATGAAATTATTTTCTAATAAGAGTGTTTCTTCTGATCCTAATGATATGCCCTTGTCTACTTTGATTGAGAATAATAATGAATCTATGGATGTGAATTTTGTTGGTAGGGACAATTTTGATAACAACGCGTATAGAGGAAATTTTAATCCTAGGCCTTATCCTAGTAATCCCTCTAATAATTCTGGTAATTCCTACAACAATTCTTATGGGAATTATAATAAGATGCCGGCTGATTTTGAATCGAATATTAAATAATTTATTACTTCGCAAAAGAATTTTAATGCTATGATTGAAGAAAAATTGCTCAAGATTGATGATTTGGCTAGAAACGTTGATAGAATTGCTCTTGATGTTGATTCTTTGAAACTTAGATCTATTCCACCTAAGCATGATATCAATGAGTCTTTCAAAGCCATGAAAATTTCCATTGATGAGTGCAAAGAAAGAACCGCTAGGATGCATGCTAAGAAAGATGCCGTTATAAGAGTGTATTCTTCTAGTTCCTATGAAAATAAAGATGAAGATCTAAAAGTTATTGATGTGTCCCCTATTAAATCTTTGTTTTTCAATATGAATCTTGATAATGATGGGACTGAATATGATCCACCTTTACCTAGCAGGCGTTCCAAGAATTCGGAATTTGTTGATCTTGATGCTAAATTTGATAAAAGTGGGATTGAAGAAATTAAAACCCTAGATGTTGCTAAACCCACTATTATGGATTTCAAGGAATTTAACTATGAAAATTGATCTTTGATTCATTGTATTTCCTTGTTGAAATCCGTGCTAAATTCTCCTCACGCTTATAGTCAAAATAAAGCGTTTACTAAACATATCGTTGATGCCTTGATGCCATCTTATGAAGAAAAACTTGAATTGGAAGTTTCTATCCCTAGAAAACTTTATGATGAGTGGGAACCAACAATTAAAATTAAAATTAAAATTAAATATCATGAATGCTATGCTTTATGTGATTTGGGTGCTAGTGTTTCCACGATTCCAAAGACTTTGTGTGATTTGTTAGGTTTCCGTGATTTTGATGATTGCTCTCTAAACTTGCACCTTGCGGATTCCACTATTAAGAAACCTATGGGAAGAATTAATGATGTTCTTACTGTTGCAAATAGGAATTATGTGTCCTTATATTTTATTGTTCTTGACATAGATTGCAATCCTTCATGTCCTATTATTCCTGGTAGACCTTTCCTTAGAACGATTGGTGCAATTATTGATATGAAGGAAGGAAATATTAGATTCCAATTTACATTAAGGAAAGGCATGGAACACTTTCCTAGAAATAAAATTAAATTACCTTATGAATCTATTATGAGAGCCACTTATGGATTGCCTACCAAAGATGGCAATGCCTAGATCTATTCTTGCTTGTTATGCCTAGCTATGGGCGTTAAACGATAGCGCTTGTTGGGAGGCAACCCTATTTTATTTTTATTCCTTTCTTTTTGATCCTATTTAGTAATAAATAATTTATCCGGCCTCTTTTTTGGTTGTGTTTTTTGTGTTTAATTAGTTTTTGTGCCAAGTAAAACCGTTGGGAAGACTTGGGGAAAGTCTTGTTGACCTTGCTGTAAAAAATAGAAACTTTAGTGCTCACGAGAACTGCTGTCGTTTTTATTTGGAAGTGCTATTTAGTTAATTCGTTTTGCAGATGATTAATAGATAAATTCCTCACGTCTAGCAATTTATTTTAGAATTTTTGGGGTTCCAGATCTTGCGCTAGCTACAGATTACTACAGACTGTTCTGTTTTTGACAGATTCTGTTTTTCGTGTGTTGTTTGCTTATTTTGATGAATATATGGCTAGTAAAATAGTTCATAAACCATAGAGAAGTTGGAATACAGTAGGTATAACACCAATATAAATAAAGAATTAGTTCATTACAGTTCCTTGAAGTGGTCTTTTATTTTCTTTCGCTAACGGAGTTCATGAGATTTTCTACTTTAGGTTTTGTGTTGTGAAGTTTTCAAGTTTTGGGTGAAGATTTGATGGATTATGGAACAAGGAGTGGCAAGATCCTAAGATTGGGGATGCCCATGGAATCCCCAAGATAATCTAAGGACACCTAAAAGCCAAAGCTTGGGGATGCCCCGGAAGGCATCCCCTCTTTCGTCTACTTCTATCGGTAACTTTACTTGGAGTTATATTTCTATTCGCCACATGATATGTGTTTTGCTTGGAGCGTCTTGTATTATTTGAGTCTTTGCTTTTTAGTTTACCACAATCATCCTTGCTGTACCCACCTTTGAGAGAGCCATACATGATTTGGAATTTGTTAGAATACTCTATGTGCTTCGCTTATATCTTTTGAGTTATAGAATTTTGCTCTAGTACTTCACTTATATCTTTTAGAGCATGGTGGTGGATTTGTTTTATAGAAACTATTGAGCTCTCATGCTTCACTTAGATTATTTTGAGAGTCTTAATAGAATGGTAATTTTCTTAAAATCCTAATATGCTAGGTATTCAAAGTTAGTAAAATTTTCTTAAGAGTGTTTTGAATACTAAGAGAAGTTTGATGGTTGATGATTGTTTTGAGATATAAAGGTAATAATATCAAAGTCGTGCTAGTTGAGTAGTTGTGAAATTGAGAAATACTTGTGTTGAAGTTTGCAAGTCCCGTAGCATGCACGTATGGTAAACGTTATGCAACAAATTTGAAACATGAGGTGTTATTTGATTGTCTTCCTTATGAGTGGCGGTCGGGGACGAGCGATGGTCTTTTCCTACCAATCTATCCCCCTAGGAGCATGCGCGTAGTACCGAGGTTTTTGATGACTTGTAGATTTTTGCAATAAGTATGTGAGTTCTTTATGACTAATGTTGAGTCCATGGATTATACACACTCTCAACCTTCCATCCTTGCTAGCCTCTTCGGTACCGTGCATTGCCCTTTCTCACATTGAGAGTTGGCGCAAACTTCACCGGTGCATCCAAACCCCGTGATATGATACGCTCTTTCACACATAAACCTCCTTATATCTTCCTCAAAACAACCACCATACCTACCTATTATGGCATTTACATAGCCATTCCGAGATATATTGCCATGCTACTTTCCATCATTCCGTTCATCATGACACATTCATTATTGTCATATTGCTTAGCATGATCATGTAGTTGACATAGTATTTGTGGCAAAGCCACCATTCATAATTCTTTCATACATGTCACTCTTGGTCCATTGCATATCCCGGTACACCGCCGGAGGCATTCATATAGAGCCATCTTTGTTCTAGTATCGAGTTGTAATCATTGAGTTGTAAATAAATAGAAGTGTGATGATCATCATTTTATAGAGCATTGTCCCAAGTGAGGAATATAAAAAAGGGCATAAAAAAGAGAAGGCCCAAAAAAAGAAAGAGAAAGGCCATAAAAAATAGAAAGGCCATAAAAATGAGAGAAAAAGAGAGAAGGGACAATGTTACTATCCTTTGCCACACTTGGGCTTCAAAGTAGCACCGTAATCTTCATGATAGAGAGTCTCTTGTTTTGTCACTTTCATATACTAGTGGGAATTTTTCATTATAGAACTTGGCTTGTATATTCCAACAATGGGCCTCCTCAAGTGCCCTAGGTCTTCATGAGCAAGCAAGTTGGATGCACACCCACTAGTTTCTTTTGTTGAGCTTTCATACATTTATAGCTCTTGTGCATCCGTTGCATCGCAATCCCTACTCCTTGCATTAACATCAATCGGTGGGCATCTCCATAGCCCATAGATTAGCCTCGTTGATGTGAGACTTTCTCCTTTTCTTGTCTTCTCCACATAACCCCCTTCATTATATTCTATTCCACCCATAGTGCTATGTCCATGGCTCGCGCTCATATATTGCGTGAAACTTTATAGGTTTGAGATTACTAAAGTATGAAACAATTGCTTGGCTTGTCATCGGGGTTGTGCATGATGAGAGCATTCTTGTGTGACGAAAATGAAACATGACTAAACTATATGATTTTGTAGGGATGAACTTTCTTTGGCCATGTTATTTTGAAAAGACATAATTGCTTAGTTAGTATGCTTGAAGTATTATTATTTTTATGTCAATATGAACTTTTGTCTTGAATCTTTCGGATCTGAATATTCATACCACAATTAAGAAGAATTACATTAAAATTATGCCAAGAAGCACTCCGCATCAAAAATCCTGTTTTTATCATTTACCTACTCGAGGACCAGTAGGAATTTAGCTTGAGGATGCTTGATACGTCTCCAACGTATCTATAATTTTTGATTGCTCCATGCTATATTATCTACTGTTTTGGACATTATTGGGCTTTATTATCCACTTTTATATTATTTTTGGGACTAACCTATTAAGCGGAGGCCCAGCCCAGAATTGCTGTTTTTGCCTGTTTTAGGGTTTCGAAGAAAAGGAATATCAAACGGAGTCCAAACGGAATGAAACTTTCGGGAACATGATTTTATCAACGAACAAGAGCCGGGAGACTTGGACCCTACGTCAAGAAAGAAAAGAGGATGCCACGAGGTAGGGGGCGCGCCTACCTACCCCAGGCGCGCCCTCCACCCTCGTGGGCCCCCTGTTGCTCCACCGATGTACTCCTTCCTCCTATATATATCCACATACCCCCAAACGATCAGAGATGGAGCCAAAACCCTATTCCACCGTCGTAACTTTCTGTATCCACGAGATCCCATCTTGGGGCCCGTTCCAGAGCTCCGCCGGAGGGGGCATCGATCATGGAGGGTTTCTACATCAACACCATAGCCCCTCCGATGAAGTGTGAGTAGTTTACCTCAGACCAACGGATCCATAGTTAATAGCTAGATGGCTTCTTCTCTCTTTTTGGATCTCAATACAACATTCCCCCCCTCTCTTGTGGAGAACTATTCGATGTAATCTTCTTTTTGCGGTGTGTTTGTTGAGACCGATGAATTGTGGGTTTATAATCAAGTCTATCTATGAACAATATTTGAATCTTCTCTGAATTCTTTTATGTATGATTGGTTATCTTTGCAAGTCTCTTCGAATTATCAGTTTGGTTTGGCCTACTAGATTGATCTTTCTTGCAATGGGAGAAGTGCTTAGCTTTGGGTTCAATCTTGCGGTGTCCTTTCCCAGTGACAGTAGGGGCAGCAAGGCACGTATTGTATTGTTTCCATCGAGGATAACAAGATGGGGTTTTCTTCATATTGCATGAGTCTATCCCTCTACATCATGTCATCTTGCTTAAGGCGTTACTCTGTTTTTAACTTAATACTCTAGATGCATGCTGGATAGCGGACGATGAGTGGAGTAATAGTAGTAGATGCAGGCAGGAGTTAGTCTACTTGTCTCGGACGTGATGCCTATATACATGATCATACCTAGATATTCTCATAACTATGCTCAATTCTGTCAATTGCTCAACAGTAATTTGTTCACCCACCATAGAATACTTATGCTCTCGAGAGAAGCCACTAGTGAAACCTATGGCCCCCGGGTCTATCTTTATCATATTGATCTCCTAATAGTTAGTTATTTCCTTTGCTATTTACTTTGCCTTTATTTTACTTTGCATATTTATCACAAAAATACCAAAAATATTATCTTATCATATCTATCAGATCTGACTCTCGTAAGTGGCCTTATAGGGATTGACAACCCCTATTTGCATTGGTTGCGAGGATTTATTTGTTTTGTGCAGCTACGAGGGACTTGCGTGTAGCCTCCTACTGGATTGATACCTTGGTTCTCAAAAACTGAGGGAAATACTTACGCTACTTGACTGCATCATCCCTTCCTCTTCGGGGAAAACCAACGCAGTGCTCAAGAGGTAGCACACAGTACTCGAGGATTTATTACAGAGTTCAATCACACACTTATTACATCGAATGTCTCAAAAGAGAACTTATTACAAATAATATGGCTGAAGGCCATCTAAATAAGATAACAACGGAAGCTTCGAAGGTAGAAGAGTCCATCCAACTCCACGGCAAAACTAATTTCATGACAACGACCTAGCGCACCTTACTCTTCGTCTGAAAACTCTGCAACATAATACATTGCAGCCTATGTAGGTCAGCACATGGAATATGCTGGCAAGATAACACTATAAAGCAATGAACAAATAACAGTTATCACTACATGCATATATGGCTGGTGGAGGCTCTACGGTTATCATTTGCATAAAGCTAGTTTTTCGCTACAACAAAGGAATATATTTTATTTAACTACAAAGTTTGTTGACAAACATTGAGAATGGTAACCCCATCTCAATCCCAATTAAAAGTTAACAACCCAACAAATTAATTAAGTAAAGTGATGAGATCAACATAATAATTCAAGTACTAGATACTCAAGATGTCCATAACCGGGGACACGACTAACCATGATTAGTTTGTACACTCTACAGAGGTTTGCGCACTTTTCCCCACAAGACTTGATCTCCTCCATTGTTTTTCTCGCACTGCATGGTATTAGAGAAACGGATGACCGAGACACAATCTTTCCGAAGAGGTCCCCTTAACCGATAGATAGGCCGGTACACCTACAATCCCCTACATCTGCTAGCCCATCATGGAAAGGTTTCCCACAACTTACTCAACTATGCCAGAGCCCATAATGGCTTGTGGCTACACACAGAAGTTTCTAGCATGAACAATCTTATGATCCCTTTGAGCCTGGGTGGCGAACCATAAGAAAATCTCACGGATACCCCGGGATCTCCTTGGACAATACTGGATTCCCCAGGTACCCAGAACCAATCCACCCAGATGTGTATTAAATTAGCCACCTTATGTTAACCCTTAGCTCATAATAATACTCACAATTTTCATGAATCACTCAAACCAAACCACGTCTACGAGCATAGCATAGCAGTATAAGCATAACGTAATAACTCCCCAGGGTTTGGTATAAGACAATAGGTTCGACATCATCAACTACTTCCCAATACCCACATGTTAATCAAACTTACTCATGAAATGTTTGAGGGTTCAAACTAATGCATAAAAATTGGGTAATAAAAGGATATGATCAAAGTGTAACTTGCCTGCTGACGATCTCAAAACCCTTGAGATTCGTAGTAGCAAGCCTCGCACTCCGGAACTCTATCGTGAACAAACAATAGCATACATAAGCACTCAAGCATAAGATGCAAAGGTAAAATTCAAGAGAAAAGATCTAACCTGAAAGTTCAAGAAAAGAGCTTCGATTTGCAAAAAGAATCAATCGAATCGGAGTTACGTAACTCAAACTACGATCAAAAGAAGTTCAAATTCAAATCTGCTTGAAACAAAATTTTAAATTGTCAAAACCATATTCAAGTTGATTATCTGGAAAGAGGGGAACAAGACGAAAATTTTGGCGTTGGTTTCACTAGATTTGGACAAACGAGTAAAAAGTAACGAGGGTTTGAAGTTCAGGTACTAATCTATGACAAAATTATTCGCGGATAGGTACCTGACTAAAAATTAAAAGAACTAATCGGGTGAACGTTCGCTAAATAAACTAGAACTAAAAAAAACCGATCTAAAACAAAACCGACAAACCGAAAAAGTGAAAAGAGAACCGGCGAACCGGAATGCTTTTTTACCGGTTAAACGGCTTCGGCCAACGGAGGTCAACGGCGAGCGACACGGCGGCTCCGGCGACGCAAGGCAGCGGGTCGCGCAGGTTGCGGCGGCGGCGGGTGGCAGCAGCAGCAGGTGGCAGCAGGCGGCGGTGGTGGCTGGTGGCGGCGAGCGATGAGGAGGAGGCGGCGGGGTGGCTCGTCTTATAAAGAGGGCCGGGGGGCGGCGTGGGTCGGCTTGGAAGAGGGGGTGGCCGGGAGGCAGAGTCCTCCCCGGACTCGGCGACGATGGCGTGTTTGCGGGCCAGACTCCGCCCGGAGTCGGTCGGAGCGAGACGGCTAGGCTGGGCCACGGCCTGGCTAGGAGCTAGGCCGACCCAGTTCGGCGGAGAAAGTTTTTTTAAAAAAAAATACCCCGCGAATAAAATCCTAATAAAATATAAAAAAATCCTAAAAATACCAGAATAAATTTTCACCGTCCAAACCTAATATTTCGGACAAGATGAACATTTTTCTGGCCTACAATGCAATTTTCAAAAATGCAAGTTTTTCTCTAATTAAAATAAAATAGCAAATAAAATATGAATAAAATAATAATTTGATTTTCAAATTTCTTTCTCCAATATTTCTCTTTTGTTGAAGAAGTCATGTTATCTTCTCTCATTTATTTTTATTATTGGAAATAATTTTGAGAGAAAAATATTAAAACCAAATTGATCCTCTTTTCAAATTTGAAAAAATTCAAATATGAAAATTTGTGAAACCTCCAACTCTCTCCTTGGGTCCTTGAGTTGCTTAAGATTTCTAGGATCACAACCAAATGCAAATAAAAATATGATATGCATATGATGTCCTATGTATAACATCCAAATTGAAAATTGGGATGTTGCAATAACACGTAGTAGATGACTATAACTTGCAATATCGGATCAAGAACAGAAATATATTCATGAAAACATAACAGGTTCAGATCTGAAATCATGGCACTCGGGCCCTAGTGACAAGCATTAGGCATAACAAAGTCATAGCAACATCAATCTTAGAACATAGTAGATACTAGGGATCAAACCCTAACAAAACTAACTCGATTACATGGTAAATCTCATCCAACCCATCAAGGTCCAGCAAGCCTATGATGGAATTACTCACGCACAGTGGTGAGCATCATGAAATTGGTGGAGGATGGTTGATGATGACGATGGCGACGGATTCCCATCTCCGGAGCCCCGAACGGACTCCAGATCTGCCCTCCCGAGGAAAAACAGGGCTTGGCGCCGGCTCCGTATCGTAAAACATGATGAATCCTTCTCTCTGATTTTTTTCTCCCCGGAAGAGAATATATGGAGTTGGAGTTGAGGTCGGTGGAGGTCTAGGGGGCCCACAAGGTCGGGTGGCATGCCCTAGGGGGATGGGCGCGCCCCCACCCTTGTGGCCAGGGTGTTGGCCCCCTTCACTTGATTCTTTCGCCAATATTTTTTATTAATTCCAAAACTTATCTCCATGAAGTTTCAGGTCATTCCAAGAAACTTTTATTCTGCACAAAAATGACACCATGGCAATTCTACTGAAAATAGCGTCAGTCTCAGTTAGTTCCATTCAAATCATGCAAGTTAGAGTCCAAAACAAGGGCAAAAGAGTTTGGAAAAGTAGATACGACGGAGACGTATCACTATCTAGCATGCATCTAGTGCATTAAGTTCGTGGAGAAATGGAGTAATGCAATAAGAACGATGACATGATGTAGACAAGATCTATTTATGTAGAAGTAGACCCCATCTTGTTATCCTTAATAGCAACAATACATATGTGTCGGTTCCCCTTCTGTCACTGGGATCAAGCACCGTAAGATAGAACCCATCACAAAGCACCTCTTCCCATTGCAAGATAAATAGATCAAGTTGGCCAAACAAAACCCAAATATCGACGAAGAAATATGAGGCTATAAGAAATCGTGCATATAAGAGATCAAAGAAGACTCAAATAACTTCCATGGACAAAAAGAGATAGATGTGATCATAAACTAAAAGTTCATCGGATCCCAACAAACACACCACAAAAAGAGTTACATCATATGGATCTCCAAGAGACCATTGTATTGACAATCAAACGAGAGAGAGGAAGCCATCTAGCCAATAACTATGGACCCGAAGGTATACAAAGGACTACTCACGCATCATCGAAGAGGCACTAATGGATATGATGAACCCCTCCGTGATGGTGTCTAGATTGGATCTTGTCGTGGGTTTGTCACGGCAGATGTCCTCGTGAAAGGACTTAGTCATGGAGCCATCGCTATGGGTTAGCTTAAAGGGGTTAAACCAGACAAGCGGACACGAGGGATTTTATACTAGTTCGGACCCTTCGTTGAAGGTAAAAGCCTACGTCTAGTTGTGATTGGTATTGCTAGGGTTTCGATGACCAGGGAGCAAATCTGCTTTGCCTGGCTCTCGAGTAGTTGTCTGTTGTCCCTAAACCGCGGTCGGGTCGTCCCTTTATATACATAGGTTGACGCCCGCCGGTTTACATAGTCCCGAGGCCGGATCTTAAACGTGTCCGGCTCAGTCTCTATTCCTTTAACTTACAATACAAGTTACATGAAAGAGTCAGTTTACATCTACAGGACTTAACCCGCCTTTGGGCCTTGGGCCTTCGTAAAGCACCTCCATCGTCACGTCTTCATGGGCTTCTATCTTCATGGAGCTAACCCGGCCACTCCTAGCCGGTTTAATCCAGTAATCATATCCCCAACATTAGGCCCCAGATTGATTTGAACTTGTTCATGTCAATCTTCAATACATAGAAAAATTCTTGCCCTGTCACCTTCATACAGATCTGGTAAACCGCCGTGATGTCATCCTTTAGATCCATAGTAAACCGCCATGACGTCATCTACTCGTTGAAGCCGAAGATTCCCTTCATTAATGAATATCCAACCATCGAGGCGACATCCTTATTAACTATCCATTTTGAGCTCCTCAATTCACGCACTTGTCGCTTATCGCTTCGCCTCATAAATAGGACCACGGGCCCTTCTCTTTTTTCCCCTTCGTCTCCTTCACTTCTTCTTCCTCCTTGCGACGCCTCTGCACCTGAGCGCCACCGCCATCACCGAGCTTCGCCTTCGTCTCTCCGCCGACCGCTGCATCAACCTGGTTGCACCAGAGAGCCACGGCATACCTCTGCTGCTTCAACAGCCACTGTAAGTCCCTTCCTTTCTCCGTTGTAGATCTACCTAGGGTTTCCTCGTTCGTCGAAGTTCATCGAGGCTCCAGCGATGTTCTTCCCTGTTTCTTCTTTGTCCATGGATAAAAACTTCAAACTTGATGTATTCCACGTAATGGATTATCCTCTGTTACCAAAACAAACCTTTACGCGCATAAAACACTGATCTGGTCCTTTGTGAACTGCTTCGGGATCAACCTTTTAGGTCTAAATCCTTTTATTTTCTTGTCTTACGGTAGATCCAAAATTTCCCTGCAACCTTATGAAATCTGTTTTTACCTTACTTAGTCATTTTTGCCTTAGATCTGTATCCTCTTTACCACATAGGCGGTTTACCTTTGTAAAAGCAATCTATCCTATACCATTAGTCCCCTGGTGTACCAGACGAGCCTTTTACCTCCGTTGTTTATACTCCGGTTTAACAGCATGTGCATACCTTTGTTCTGATATTGCCTTGTCATTCATTATTGTATCAGCCTCCGGTTTACGCAATTTACATACCTTTATGTCTTTATTCCATCGCATCTTATGTATCACCATGAATGATTTGTAAACCGGTATTTCCTTTCATCTTTCCGTTGCAATGGCCAAACAGTTTTATGCTTGTAACTGGGATCCTTCCTGGGTTACCAAAGAACAGCTGAACGGAATGGTCAGGATTGGTACCTTGCCAAAAAAGAATGAGATCCGGTGGCAAGTTCCTGGACCGAAGAATCCTCCTACCCCTAAGCAGGGTGAGGTAGTGGTATTTGTTGACCACCTAGGATGTGGTTTCAAACTGCCCGGGTCGAAGTTTTTCCGGGATGTGCTTGCTAGTTTCCAGATCCACCGTCAAGATATTGGACCTAACTCAGTATCCAATATATGCAACTTCCATGTCTTCTATGAAGTGTACTTACAAGAAGAACCAATTGCTGAGCTATTCCGGGATTTTTTCCATCTGAACTGGCGCACTGAATTTGTAGACGGACCCAACACTGAACTTGGGGGTGTCTCAATTCAAAAAAGAAAATAGGTCGAATTTCCTCATGCCAAGCTGCATAGCCACCCCAAAGATTGGAACCAAACTTGGTTCTACTGTAAAGATACCTCCCCTGAAGACGAGAACCCTCTGCCGGGTTACCGTGCCCACCGGCTCTCCAACACTCATCCACTGCCGCAACGTCTAAGTGCTACGGAACGGGCCTCATATGGCCCTCAACTCGCCAAGCTCTGAGCTTTTATGGCCAACGATTTATCAGGCGTCAACTTTGTGCGCTGCTGGATATCCTGGAGCATCTCGCCATTAAGTCGCCACTCCGGTTTAATGTGTGAGTACACTGGTGAAGTAGAAGACTCCCAACGTCATATCAACATTCAGTTAACTAATGAAGAAGTTACTGAGGGTGTCAAGAAGATTTTGAATGAATCAGAATCTGTCTGCCGCCAAACCGGCTTAAACTCCTTTTACATAAACAGGGTGAACCTTTGACATCTTTGAGTACTGTCCTTCCTTTTTACCTTTGACATCTTTTTAAACTGTTCAACCTGTGAATATCCTTCTGTTTGTTTATAAACAGGGTGATGATCCATTCTGGAAGAAGAAACCTACAGAGAAAGCGGCAAAGCCCTCCTGCCCCAAAACAAAAACCGTCAAGAAAACCTCATAGCGGAAGGCAACTGAACGTATCAACATGGAACTGGATGACGACACGGATGAACCGGAAGTTGAGGTAGAAGTTGATTCACTTGGTTCCCTATTTATGCATTTCATTAACAATGATATTTATCAGGAGTGCGCGGAAGGCAGCCAAGCCGATGATGTAGAGGTAATTGTCCTTTCCTCTGGTTCAGACTCTCTGCCAACACAAAAAATCCGTCAAGCGATCCGGAAAGTAAGCTTTTCACATCCTCTTGCTCACTTGGATCCAACATTTATTTTGAAGAAGCAGCAGCACGAGGCTCGCTGTACAACCCGGCACAGCGGCCAAAAGGTCACTTCGACTGGTTTACCTTACACCGCGGTTCGAAAGCGCCAATCTGAGGTCACACCTCCTTCTGACAATTCTTACCCCAAGGCAGGTTATTTCTGACAACCTCTTAATCCATGCAATTCAAATTATCAGGTGACACCTCCCTCATCATCTGGCGAGTCAGCAGCAACCCAACTCCCTCCTCTCAAAACTTTAGTTGGTAAGTACTTAAACCCCTTCTCTGAATGTTTTCTTACCTTGTATACTATGCTTAATTTTCACATCTTTTTTTGTTTGTAGAGCCAAAGCCAGACCCAGCAAAAAGGCTCGGGTGAACAATCCGTCTGAAGACCAGGTGATTCTTGAACCGGAGCAAGCAGGTGAACCGGACCAAACTGGTGAACCGGAGGGTCCCAATCCTAAAGTCACCTTTGATGAGCCACCCCCTCAAGATCACAATATTGATGAAAAACCAGAAGCTAATACTGCTGTGCCTGATATTGAACCGTCAGATCCAATTCGGGCTAGTCTGGTGAGAGCTACTGAAACTCCATCAACTCCAGACAAAGCTGCTGGAGGTAAAGAAGGAGAGGTTACCATTACTGGTATTGGTCACACCTCTCCTGGCCATCCTGTAATCTTGGCCCAACATAGTGCCAAGGAAGAGCGTGCTGCCATGGAAAAAGGTAAATGGAGCACTGACTTGTCAAGCTACGCTCATCTCAGCGCTCAAGAACTCCACTCTGGTTTTCTAAACCGTTTGCACTCAAACCGTGATTATGAAGCCAGTTTGGTGAACCTGATGAAAGAACACTATGAGGTATTTTCAGCACCTTTCCATTCTTGCTTTCAAAGCATAAACATCAGCCCAAGTAGCCCCCAAGGGCCGGTTTAGCTTTTGCGAGGTAAACTAGGTCTTTGTAATATCTTAATCCTTGTATGTTGATCCTCCATATGTGAACTAATCGTTTAGAAACAAACCAGTACTTTATCATTGTACTCATGTAGTGTTCATCGGTGTAGCCCCCAAGGGCCAGTTTAGCTTTGCAAGCTAAACCGGGTCTTTAATCAATGTGTCAGTTTTGAACAGATGTAAATTAGCCCCCAAGTGTTAAGGATAATGCTTGCATTTTACTTGAGACTTGTGAAAAATATGTTGATGAGAAAGCAAATAGGCATTAGCCCCCAAGTACAAAGTGCATAACTTGTTATATGCTTGGTACTTAGAAAATAGACATCTCATTGTTGATATATCTCCGCCTTTGCAGGATGAGCTGAGTAAAAGGGATGCTCAAACCGCTGATCTTCAAGAGAACGCAAAGTCTCAACAAGCAGAGGCTTCCAAAGCCAAAGAGGAGCTGACCAATGCCTTGGCAGCTATGGAGAAGCTGAAAGAGACCTTCAACAAGGAGCATGCTGACTGGGAAACAGAAAAGGCCGGTTTGATAAAAAAGGCCGAGGACGTAGAGGCAGCCCTGAAACCGGTAGTGGAAGAACTGTCCGGCTTAAAGCGGCAGATTGACGCTATGACATCCATTGTATTTGGTAAGTGCTCTCTCGTGCAGTTTGTCTAATCATAAGATTTTATCAATGGTTGGTTTACTGATGCTGAACCATGACAGGGAACCGCATTGCTCATCTGGGCTCTGACATGCGGATGAAGCTTAAAGCGGCATACACCTTGATAGAACAGTTATTCTCTAGATCCCAGCATGCTATTTGCACTGCAGCGTATAACAAGCCGGCGCCATCCTTGATAAAGGAAACACTTGAGAAGCTGGCCATGCTACCTGCCCGGATCACCGAACTAAAGATATCAGCTGCAAGATCAGGAGCGCTGACTGCGCTAATCCGGGCCAAGGCATGGATTCCGGATCTTGAACCGGCAAATATCATCAAAGGATATCCTGGCGTGAAAGAAGACGTCTCAGACTTCAATAATGATGATCTATGAAGGCTGGCAAAGGAGATGCGGCCATTAGCAAGCAAACTGGCGGAGGACACCGATTTATATCATTTCCAACCGGTTTACGATGCTGAGGGAAAAAGATAGCCCGCTGTGATCCATGATGTTGAAGAGCTTGTGCCTCCAATCCGTAAGCATACTTACGCTCCTGACATTGACCCCTCCAGCCTTATCCATGAAGAGGCCGTGTTTCAAGCTTTAACCGAAATCGATTGGTCAACGGTTGATTTCCAGCGTCTGGGGAGGGATGAAGAGGATGTGACTGCACAAGATGGCCCTCAATCGTCAAGCCGTCCTGATGAAGCATCCTAAACCGGCGACCGGTTTATCAGCTACAGTCTGCCACTGCTTGAAAACAATTATTCAATTTGGTCCATTTTGAAGCTCCTTGTAATAGGATAGCAAAAACACCTTTATCTGCCATGCCATCGTGCATGCTTGTGTTGCTTGATATTTTGAAAACTTGTTCCACTTTTGTGATCTATTTATGCATAGTCCATTATACTTTGTGTTCCTGCATATAAGAACTTGAAAGCGTCCTAGTGGTTTACCACTGGACGGGTCATGATGCCCAAAAAATATATACATAACTTGGATGGATAACCAAGATATATATTAACCAGATAAAATAAATAATATTTGTGACATACCTCGTTGGCTGACCAACTGCTTGTATGGTAAAGGTGAAAAAACACCAATCCAGAGTGTTGACAACTCCTTGCACTCTTGCCGGTTCATATAGAAACCATATTGGGCTATAATAGCCGCATAATGCTGGTGACATCTAGTCAAAGCCAGACCGGAAGAATATAATACCGATATAAAACTGATCATATACTGACAAGTAAGTGTTGAAAATCATGTCGGGTTGTAATGAACACCGGTTTATCAGAAAATATTCATAAATCCCTTATCATAAAAAAGAGCAAAGACAATAAATATGCAAGGCTTTTCATGGGCTGCCAGGCCCTAAAATGAGGCTTTTCATGGGCTGCCAGGCCACCGAGTTAAACTATTTTGCAAAGCCTTTTAAGATGGACCTCACTCTTTAACCAATCACCGTTTTAACTTTGACAAGTTCAGGGTCCATAGGATTGACTTGTCAAATGTTCGATGGGTCATACCAGGTTTACCTAGACGGAGTGGCTTACTTAAAGAGGCAGGATAACCCAGGCTTTTAGGTGAATACACCTCGCTTCCAAGCCTGGCTTGATAGCCTATTACAAGGGTGCAAGCTCGTTGTTCTTTGAGAAGCAAGGAGCCCCCAGGTAATATTTGAGCTGTGCTTAGTGCTTACCTATGTTTGAGCTGTGCTTAATGCAACAGACTCTCTTTGGTTCCACATAATTTCCTTTTGTCTTGAAGCCTATCAAGAGGTGTAGCTATGGTGTGAAGACAACCAAGCCCCCTAGTGATATCCCTTTTTGGTTTTAAACCAATCAAGAGGTGTAGCTATGGTTCGGATACGACCAAGCCCCCTAGTGATTTTCTTTATATCTGTGTGGCCATATAGGCCGGGTTAATAAAACGCCACTTTGTCAGTAGAAGCTCCCGTAGGCTCACACATGATGTAAAAAGAATAGAGACCCCCGTTTTATTCAAGGCTCCAGTTTATTATATAATATATACATTGTCATAAGTATGTACATAAGAAGAGCCTGTGGCTCAAGTATAGTAAGGCCGAAGAAGAGCTATATTCCACGGCCGCTTAGTCTCCTCCTCCGATTTACGTGAGTCTTTGTGCTCTCGAACATCAATGAGGTAGTATGACCCGTTGTGCAGATTTTTGCTGACCACAAAAGGTCCTTCCCAAGGTGGGGATAACTTATGCATATCAGTCTGATCCTGGATGAGCCGGAGCACCAGATCGCCCTCTTGAAAAGTTCTGGTCTTAACCCGACGACTGTGAAAACGTCAGAGATCTTGTTGATAAATCACCGAACGTTCTGCTACAAGATCACACTCCTCATCTAGCAGGTCCAGTGAGTCCTGACGTGCCTTCTCATTGTCAGTTTCAACATAAGCCACCACACGGGGCGAGTCATGACGGATGTCACTAGGAAGAACCGCCTCTGCTCCATAAACCATGAAGAAAGGCATGTAACCCGTAGATCTGTTAGGTGTGGTGTTGATGCTCCATAACACATAAGGTAACTCCTCCACCCAACAACCCGGTGTCCGCTTTAAAGGAACCATAAGCCGGGGTTTAATACCTCTCAAAATTTCTTGATGTGCCCTCTCTGCTTGACCATTAGACTGGGGGTGAGCCACTGATGCTACATCAAGCCGGATGTGCTCTCGTTGGCAAAATTCCTCCATCTCACCCTTTGACAGATTAGTACCATTGTCAGTTATAATACTGTGTGGGAAACCAAATCGGAATGTCACCTTTTTGATGAATTGAACCGCCCTGGCTGCATCACACTTACCGACTGGCTCTGCTTCCACCCACTTGGTGAACTTGTCCACTACCACTAATAGGTGGGTCTTTTGTCCTTGGATCTCTTAAAGGGTCCAACCATATCAAGCCCCCAAGTTGCAAATGGCCAAGTTATTGGAACCATCCTCAACTCCTGAGCCGGAACATGAGGGCGGCGTGCAAATTTTTGACAACTGTCACACCTTTTGACTAAATCCTCAGCATCAGCATGGGCTGTCAACCAATAGAAACCATGACGAAAAGCCTTAGCCACCAAGGATTTTGAGCCGGCGTGGTGACCACAATCTCCTTCATGGATTTCTCGCAAAATCTCACAACCCTCTTGAGGAGATACACAACGCTGAATTGCCCATGTGATGCTGTAACGATGTAACTCCCCATTGATTATGGTCATTGACTTGGAACGCCGAATTATTTGCCGGGCCAAGGTTTCATCCTCAGGTAACTCGCCCCGGTTCATGTAAACCAAGTACGGGACTGTCCAATCCGGTATAACATGCAAAGCTGCCACCAATTGGGCCTCTGGGTCAGGAATAGCCAACCCCTCCTCTGTTGGTATCTTAACCAACAGATTGTGTAGGATGTCGAGGAAAACATTAGGTGGGACCGGTTTACGCTGAGAGCCAAGGCAACTTAAAGCGTCCGCCGCTTCATTCTTTCGCCGGTCTATATGGTCAACTTGATAACCCTTGAAATGACCAGCCACTATGTCCACCTCTCGTCGATACGCAGCCATGAGTGGGTCCTTAGAATCCAAAGTGCTAGGTACCTGTTGAGCCACCAGGTCCGAGTCACCGAAGCACTTAACCCGGCTTAAGTTTATCTCCTTAGCCATTCGGAGACCGTGGAGTAAGGCCTCGTACTCAGCTACATTGTTAGTACATGGGAACATTAAGCGAAGAACATAACAAAACTTGTCACCTCGTGGGGAAGTTAATATAACTCTAGCCCCCGATCCCTCCAATTGCCTGGACCCATCAAAGTGAATAGTCCAATACGTGTTATCTGGCTTTTCCTCTGGTGCCTGCAACTCTGTCCAATCATTGATGAAGTCCACAAGTGCTTGAGATTTGATTGCTGTGCGAGGTGTATACTTGAGCCCGTGAGGTCCAAGCTCGATAGCCCACTTGGCAATCCGGCCAGTTGCTTCTCGGTTTTGAATGATATCTCCCAGAGGGGCTGAACTGACCACTGTGACAGGATGACCCTGAAAGTAATGTTTGAGCTTCCGGCTTGCCATAAACACCCCATACACTAGCTTCTGCCAATGTGGATACCTCTGCTTTGATTCGATAAGCACCTCACTGATATAATAAACCGGTCGTTGAACCGGATATTCCTTTCCAGCCTCCTTGCGCTCCACAACAATAGCCACGCTAACAGCCCTGGCATTAGCATCCACATACAGCAGTAAGGGCTCTTTATCGACCGGAGTTGCAAGCACAGGTGGTTCAGCTAACTGCCTCTTCAGATCCTCAAACGCTTTATCAGCCGCATCCCTCCAGACAAAGTCATCCATTTTCTTTAACATCTGGTATAAAGGGATTGCTTTCTCCCCAGGACGACTGATAAACCGGCTCAAAGCCGCAATCCGGCCGGCTAAACGTTGAACATCATTGATACACGCCGGTTTAGCCAAAGATGTGATTGCTGAATTTTTTTCCGGATTAGTCTCAATGCCCCTATTTGATACCAGAAAGCCCAAGAGTTTGCCTACCAGGACACCAAAGACACATTTGTCCGGATTGAGCATCATCTTGTAAATCTGGAGGTTGTCAAAGGTTTCTCTCAAGTCATCAATCAACATTTCCTCTTTCCTGGACTTTATCACAATATCATCCACATATGCATGAACATTGCGCCCAATCTGCTTATGAAGACAATTCTGAACACAACGTTGATAAGTCGCCTGGGCACTCTTGAGCCCAAAGGGCATGGAGACATAGCAGAAGGCTCCAAAGGGAGTTATAAAAGCTGTCTTCTCCTGGTCCTTAACTGCCATTTTGATCTAATTATAACCAGAATAAGCATCCAAAAAACACAAGCGGTCACAACCCGTTGTAGCATCAATAATCTGATCAATGCGAGGGAGGGCAAAGGGATCTGCTGGGCAAGCCTTGTTCAAGTCTATGTAGTCCACACACATATGCCAAGTGTCGTTTTTCTTGAGAACCAGCACCGGATTAGCCAACCACTCCGGGTGAAATACCTCCACGATAAATCCTGAGGCCAACAACCGAGCTACCTCTTCACCAATAGCCTTGCGCCTTTCTTCGTTGAAGCGGCGGAGAAACTATCTGACCGGTTTAAACTTAGGATCTATATTAAGTGTGTGCTCAGCGAGTTCCCTCGGTAAACCTGGCATGTCAGAAGGCTTCCATGCAAAGATGTCTCGGTTCTCACAGATGAACTCGATGAGCGCGCTTTCCTATTTGGGATCCAGGTTAGCACCAATGCTGAACTGCTTGGATGAATTGCCAGGAACAAAATCAACCATCTTAGTGTTTGTGGCCGATTTAAACTTCAACGCCGGATCGTGCTCCGTAGTTGGCTTTTTCAAAGAAGTCATGTCTACCGGATCAACCTTGTCTTTGTAAAACTTCAGCTCTTCCATGGTACAAACCGACTCAGCGTAAGCCGCATCACCTTCTTCACATTCCAAAGCAATCTTCCTGCTCCCATGCACTATGATGGTCCCCTTATGACCTGGCATCTTAAGCTGCAGATAAACATAACATGGCCTCGCCATGAACTTGGCATAAGCCGGTCGCCCAAACAGAGCGTGATACAGACTCTTGATTTTCACCACCTCAAAAGTCAATGTTTCTAACCTTGAATCATGATCATCTCCAAAGGCCACCTCTATGGCTATCTTGCCCACTGGATATGCAGATTTACCGGGCACCACACCATGAAAAATGGTGTTCGACGTCTTAAGATTCTTATCTGTCAACCCCATACGGCGGAAGGGTGTCATAGTAGAGAATATTGATAGTGCTTCCCCCATCCATGAGCACCTTGGTGAACTTATACCCCCCAACTTGAGGTGCCACCACTAAAGCCAGATGACCCAGATTATCAACCCGGGGTGGGTGATCCTCTCTACTCCATAAAATGGGTTGCTCAGACCAGCGCAAATACTGAGGTACTGCCGGTTCAACAGAGTTCACGACCCTCTTGTGAAGCTTCTAATCATGTTTACACAAGCTAGTGGTGAAGACATGATACTGCCCACTATTCAACTGCTTCGGATTGCTCTGATAACCCAACTACTGCTGCTACCGATTCCCCTGATGGTTATAACCTCCCTGGTTGCCCTGGTTCCCTTGATTGCTATATCTGGTTTGATTGCCTTGAAATCCTGAACCGGAGCTACCGCCTCCATAACCCAGCCCATGAAAACCACCTCCTAAACTACCGGGTGGGCCATTGTCGTACTGAAACATATTGGAGTTCTTGAATTCTCGCATGATATAACAATCCTTCCAAAGATGTGAAGCTGGCCTCTCCTTTGATCCATGCTTTGGACAAGGTTGATTTAACAGGCACTCCAGATTGGGGCCTGAACCTCCATCCTTCTGGGGTTGTTTACCCTTACGACGTTGACCGTTATCCTGAGCATTGGTGTTAGCCACACAGTCCAAACTATTGCCTGCCTTGCGCTTACCATTGTTCCCATGACCTGCCGGGTTATGCTGCTGTCCCTTGGTGTTGCCGTTCTTCTTCCCTTTCCCCGGTTTGTCCTCCTCTGACTCAGGGTCTTTGGTATTATCTGAATCGGCATATTTAACCAAAGCGGCCATAAGCGTTGCCATATCATTGCAGTGACGTTTGAGCCTTCCTAACTTCTGTTTCAGCGGTAGAAACCGGCAATTGCCCTCCAACGTTAACACTGCTGTGTCCACATTGATGCGATCTGATGAATGCAGAATAGCTGAGACACGCTTCACCCAATGGGTTGTAGACTCCCCATCCTCTTGAACACAAGCGGCCAAGTCTACAATCGACATAGGGTGCTTACAAGTATCCTTAAAATTATGGATAAACCGGTGTTTTAACTCGGCCCATGATCCGACAGAGTTAACTGGTAAGCTCTTTAACCAATCACCAACAGATATGGTGTTTCTGGAACTTGTGGCGGCTTGAATTGATTTTCGTCGACTCCCCTAGGGTTTTTGGTATTAGGTTATTCATAGAGTAAAGAGGCGGTTTGGGAGGCAACCGAGGTGGGCACAACAAACCAGGGCGCTTCTCCGGCCCACTAGATGTCTTCTGGTTCAAAAAAATTCACAAAAAGTTTCGCTTCGTTTGGACTTATTTGATATTGATTTCCTGTGATGTAAAAACTTGCAAAAACAGCAACTGGCACTTGGCACTATGTCAATAGGTTAGTACCAAAAGATGATATAAAATGACAATAAAATGATTATAAAACATCCATGAATGATAATATAACAACATGGAACAATCAAAAATTATAGATACATTGGAGACGTATCACTAAACACGACAACTAATTAACCAAACAGTTAACAAGTGAGCATGCTACCTCTTGAGCACTACGTTGGTTTTCCCTGAAGAGGAAGGGATGATGCAGCAAAGTAGCGTAAGTATTTCGCACAGTTTTTGAGAACCAAGGTATCAATCCAGTAGGAGGCTATGCGCCAGTCCCTCGTACCTGCACAAAACAAATAAATCCTCGCAACCAACACGATAAGGGGTTGTCAATCCCTACACAGCCACTTATGAGAGTGAGATAATATTTTTGGTATTTTTGTGATGAATATGTAAAGTAAAATAAAAGCGAAGTATAAAGCAAAGGAAATAACTACGTATTGGGAGATTAATATGATGAAGATAGACCCCGGGGCCATAGATTAATCTCCCAATACGTAGTTATTTCCTTTGCTTGTGGAATTAGGGTTTTGGCTCTGTATCTAATCGTTTAGGGGGTACATAGGTATATATAGGAGGAAGGAGTACATCGATGGAGCAACAGGGGGCCCACGAGGGTGGAGGGCACGCCTGGGGGGCGGGCGGGTAGGCGCGCCCCCTACCTCGTGGCCTCCTCTTTTGTTTCTTGATGTAGGGTCCAAGTCCCCTGGATCACGTTCGGTGAGAAAATCACATTCCCGAAGGTTTCATTCAGTTAGGACTTCGTTTGATATTCCTTTTCTTCGAAACCCTAAAATAGGCAAAAAACAGCAATTCTGGGCTGGGCCTCCGGTTAATAGGTTAGTCCCAAAAATAATGTAAAAGTGGATAATAAAGCCCAATAATGTCCAAAACAGTAGATAATATAGCATGGAGCAATCAAAAATTATAGATACGTTGGAGACGTATCAAGCATCCCCAAGCTTAATTCCTGCCCGTGCTCGAGTAGGTAAATGATAAAAACAGAATTTTTATGCGGAGTGCTACTTGGCATAATTTTAATGTAATTCTTCTTAATTGCGGTATGAATATTCAGATCCTAAAGATTCAAGACAAAAGTTCATATTGACATAAAAATAATAATACTTCAAGCATACTAGCAAAGCAATTATGTCTTCTCAAAATAACATGACCAAAGAAAGTTCATCCCTACAAAATCATATAGTTTAGTCATGCTCCATTTTCGTCACACAAGAATGCTCTCATCATGCACAACCCCGATGACAAGCCAAGAAATTGTTTCATACTTTAGTAATCTCAAACCTATAAACTTTCATGCAATATATGAGCGAGAGCCATGGACATAACACTATGGGTGGAATAGAATATAATGAGGGGGTTATGTAGAGAAGACAAAAAAGGAGTAAGTCTCACATCAACGAGGCTAATCAACGGGCTATGGAGATGCCCACCGATTGATGTTAATGCAAGGAGTAGGGATTGCCATGAAACGGATGCACTAGAGCTATAAATGTATGAAAGCTCAACAAAAGAAACTAAATGGGTGTGCATCCAACTTGCTTGCTCACGAAGACCTGGGGCACTTGAGGAGGCCCATTGTTGGAATATACAATCCAAGTTCTATAATGAAAATTCCCACTAGTATATGAAAGTGACAAAACAAGAGACTCTCTATCATGAAGATTACGGTGCTATTTTGAAGCACAAGTGTGGCAAAGGATAGTAACATTGTACCTTCTCTCTTTTTCTCTCATTTTTATCTGGCGTTTTCTCTTTTTTATATGGCCTTTTTCTCTCTTTTTTTATAATTCCTCACTTGGGACAATGTTCTAGAAAATGATGATCATCACACTTCTATTTATTTTACAACTCAATGATTACAACTCAATACTAGAACAAAAGATGACTCTATTTGGATGCCTCCAACGGTGTACCGGGATATGCAATGGACCAAGAGTGACATGTATGAAAGAATTATGAACGGTGGCTTTGCCACAAATACTATGTACTACATGATCATGCTAAGAAATATGACAATAATGAATGTGTCATGATAAACGGAATGGTGGAAAGTTGCATGGCAATATATCTCGGAATGGCTATGGAAATGCCATAATAGGGAGGTATGGTGGCTGTTTTGAGGAAGATATAAGGAGGTTTATGTGTGAAAGAGCGTATCATATCACAGGGTTTGGATGCACCGATGAAGTTTGCGCCAACTCTCAATGTGAGAAAGGGCAATGCACGGTACCAAATAGGCTAGCAAGGATGGAAAGGTGAGAGTGCGTATAATCCATGGACTCAACATTAGTCATAAAGAACTCACATACTTATTGCAAAAATCTACAAGTCATCAAAAACCTCGGCACTACGCGCATGCTCCTAGGGGGATAGATTGGTAGGGAAAGACCATCGCTTGTCCCCGACCGCCACTCATAAGGAGGACAATCAAATAACACCTCATGGTTCAAATTTGTTACATAACATTTTCCATATGTGCATGCTACGGGACTTGTAAACTTCAACACAAGCATTTCTCCATTTCACAACTACTCAACTAGCACGAATTTGATATTATTACCTCCATATCTTAAAACAATCATCAAGCATCAAACTTCTCTTAGTATTCAAAACACTCATAAGAAAATTTTACTAATCTTGAATACCTAGCATATTAGGATTTTAAGCAAATCACAATGCTATTTAAGACTCTCAAAATAATCTAAGTGAAGCATGAGAGGTCAATAGTTTCTATAAAACAAATCCACCACCGTGCTCTAAAAGATATAAGTGAAGTACTAGAGCAAAACTATATAACTCAAAAGATATAAGCGAAGCACATAGAGTATTCTAACAAATTCCAAACCATGTATGACTCTCTCAAAATGTGTGTACATCAAGGATGATTGTGGTAAACTAAAAAGTAAATACTCAAATCATATAAGACGCTCCAAGCAAAACACATATCATGTGGTGAATAAGAATATAGCTCCAAGTAAAGTTACTGATAGAAGTAGACGAAAGAGGAGATGCCTTCCAGGGCATCCCCAAGCTTTGGCTTTTAGGTGTCCTTAGATTATTTTGGGGGTGCCATGGGCATCCTGAAGCTTAGGCTCTTGCCACTCCTTGTTCCATAATCCATCAAATTTTTAACCAAAAATTGAAAACTTCACAACACAAAACTCAAAGTAGAAAATCTCGTGAGCTCCGTTAGCAAAAGAAAACAAAAGAACACTTCAAGGTACTGTAATTAACTCATTATTTATTTATATTGGTGTTAAACCTACTGTATTCCAACTTCTCTATGGTTTATAAACTATTTTACTAGCCATAGATTCATCAAAATAAGCAAACAACACACGAAAAACAGAATCTATCAAAAACAGAACAGTCTGTAGTAATCTGTAGCTAGCGCAAGATATGGAACCCCATAAATTCTAAAATAAATTTCTGGACGTGAGGAATTTATCTATTAACCATATGCAAAAATAATTAACTAAATATCACTTTCCAAATAAAAATGGCAGCAGTTCTCGTGAGCGCTAAAGTTTCTGTTTTTTACAGCAAGTTTAATAAGACTTTCCCCAAGTCTTCCCAACGGTTCTAATTGGCACAAACACTAATTAAACACTAAAAACACAACCAAAACATAATCTAGATAAATTATTTATTACTAAACAGGAGCAAAAATCAAGGAATAAAAATAAAATTGGGTTGCCTCCCAACAAGCACTATCGTTTAACGCCCCTAGCTAGGCATAAAAAGCAAGGATAGATCTAGGTATTGCCATCTTTGGTAGGCAATCCATAAGTGGCTCTTATAATAGATTCATAAGGTAATTTAATTTTATTTCTAGGAAAGTGTTCCATGCCTTTCCTTAATGGAAATTGGAATCTAATATTTCCTTCCTTCATATCAATAATTGCACCAATCGTTCTAAGGAAAGGTCTACCAAGAATAATAGGACATGAAGGATTGCAATCTATGTCAAGAACAATAAAATATATGGGCACATAATTCCTATTTGCAACAATAAGAACATCATTAATTCTTCCCATAGGTTTCTTAATAGTGGAATCCGCAAGGTGCAAGTTTAGAGAGCAATCATCAAAATCACGGAAACCTAACAAATCACACAAAGTCTTTGCAATCGTGGAAACATTAGCACCAAAATCACATAAAGCATAGCATTCATGATCTTTAATTTTAATTTTAGTAGTTGGTTCCCACTCATCATAAAGTTTTCTAGGGATAGAAACTTCCAATTCAAGTTTTTCCTCATAAGATTGCATCAAGGCATCAACGATATGTTTAGTAAACGCATTATTTTGACTATAAGCGTGAGGAGAATTTAGCACGGATTGCAACAAGTAAATACAATAAATCAAAGAGAAATTTTCATAGTTAAATTTCTTGAAATCCATAAAAGTGGGTTTAGCAACATCTAGGGTTTAATTTCTTCAATCCCACTTTTATCAATTTCAGCATCAAGATCAAAAAATTCCGAATTGTTGGAACGCCTTCTAGGTAAAGGTGGATCATATTCAGTCCCATCATTATCAAGATTCATATTGCAAAACAAAGATTTAATAGGGGACACATCAATAACTTTTAGATCTTCATCTTTATTTTCATAGGAACTAGAAGAAGACGCTCATATAAAGGCATCTTTCTTAGCACGCATCCTAGCGGTTCTTTCTTTGCACTCATCAATGGAAATTCTCATGGCTTTGAGAGACTCATTGATATCATGCTTAGGTGGAATAGATCTAAGTTTCAAAGAATCAACATCAAGAGAAATTCTATCAACGTTCCTAAACAACTCATCAATCTTAAATAATTTTTCTTCCATCAAAGCATTGAAATTCTTTTGCGATGTAATAAATTCTTTAATATTAGATTCAAAATCAGAGGGCATCTTATTATAATTTCCATAAGAATTGTTGTCGGAATTACCATAATTATTAGAGGGATTACTAGGATAAGGCCTAGGATTGAAATTTCCTCTATACGCGTTGTTACCAAAATTGTTCCTACCAAAAAAATTCACATCCATAGATTCGTTATTATTCTCAATCAAAGTAGATAAGGGCATATCATTAGGATCAGAAGAAACAATCTTAGTAGCAAATAATTTCATAATTTCATCCATCTTTCCACTCAAAACATTAATTTCTTCTATCGCATGCACCTTTTTATTACTAGATCTTTCAGTATGCTGTTGAGAATAATTAACCATAATATTATCTAGGAGTTTAGTAGCTTCTCCTAAAGTGATTTCCATAAAAGTGCCTCCCGCGGCTGAATCTAAAAGATTTCTAGAAGCAAAATTCAATCCGGCGTAAATTTTTTGTATAATCATCCACAAATTCAAACCATGAGTAGGGCAATTACGTATCATTAATTTCATTCTCTCCCAAGCTTGGGCAACATGTTCATGATCAAGTTGCTTAAAATTCATAATATCGTTCCTAAGGCAGATGGTCTTAGCGGGAGGAAAATACTTAGAGATAAAAGCATCTTTGCACTTATTCCATGAATCAATACTATTTTTAGGCAAAGATGAAAACCAAGCTTCAACACTATTTCTAAGCGAAAAAGGAAATAGCTTCAATTTAACAATATCATTATCCACATCTTCCTTCTTTTGCATATCACACAAATCAACGAAGCTAGGAAGGTCGGAAAACGGATCTTTCATGACAAGATTCAGCAAAGCAGTATTAATTTCATAAGATTCAGCATCGGTAAGAGGAGCAATCGGAGTGCTAATAAAATCATTATTGTTGGTATTGGTGAAGTCACACAATTTAGTGTTATCTTGAGCCATCGTGACAAGCAAGAACACTAACACACAAGCAAACAAAAAGCGGGCATAAAAGAGGCAAATGGGAAAGAGAAGGAGGATAGAAAGAGAGAGGGTGAATAAAACAGCAAGGGTGAAGTGGGGGAGAGGAAAACCAGAGGCAAATGGCAAATAATGTAATGCGGGAGATAAGGGTATGTGATGAGTACTTGGTATATTGACTTTTGCGTAGACTTCCCCGGCAACGACGCCAGAAATCCTTCTTGCTACCTCTTGAGCACTGCGTTGGTTTTCCCCGAAGAGGAAGGGATGATGCAGCAAAGTAGCGTAAGTATTTCCCTCAGTTTTTGAGAACCAAGGTATCAATCCAGTAGGAGGCTACGCGCGAGTCCCTCGTACCTGCACAAAACAAATAAATCCTCGCAACCAATGCGATAAGGGCTTGTCCATCCCTACACGGCCACTTACGAGAGTGAGATCTGATAGATATGATAAGATAATATTTTTGGTATTTTTTTGTTCAAGATGCAAAGTAAAAGAAAAGCAAAGTAAAAAAGCAAAGGAAATAACTAAGTATTGGTAGATTAATATGATGAACATACACCCGGGGGCCATAGGTTTCACTAGTGGCTTCTCTCGAGAGCATAAGTATTCTACGGTGGGTGAACAAATTACTGTTGAGCAATTGACAGAATTGAGCATAGTTATGAGAATATCTAGGTATGATCATGTATATAGGCATCACGTCCGAGACAAGTAGACCGACTCCTGCCTGCATCTACTACTATTACTCCACTCACCGACCGCTATCCAGCATGCATCTAGAGTATTAAGTTAATGAAAATAGAGTAACGCCTTAAGCAAGATGACATGATGTAGAGGGATAAACTCATGCAATATGATGAAAACCCCATCTTGTTATCCTCGATGGCAATAATACAATACGTGCCTTGCTGCCCCTACTGTCACTGGGAAAGGACACCGCAAGATTGAACCCAAAGCTAAGCACTTCTCCCATTGCATGAAAGATCAATCTAGTAGGCCAAACCAAACTAATAATTCGAAGAGACTTGCAAAGATAACCAATCATACATAAAAGAATTTAGAGAAGATTCAAATATTGTTCATAGATAGACTTGATCATAAACCCACAATTCATCGGTCTCAACAAATACACCGCAAAAAGAAGATTACATCGAATAGATCTCCACAAGAGAGGGGGAGAACATTGTATTGAGATCCAAAAAGAGAGAAGAAGCCATCTAGCTACTAACTATGGACCCGTAGGTCTGAGGTAAACTACTCACACTTCATCGGAGGGGCTATGGTGATGATGTAGAAGCCCTCCGTGATTAAGGCCCCCTCCGGCGGAGCTCTGGAATAGGCCCCAAGATGGGATCTCGTGGATACAGAAAGTTGCGGCGGTGGAATTAAGGTTTTGGCTCCGTATCTAATCATTTGGGGGGTACATAGGTATATATAGGAGGAAGGAGTACATTAGTGGAGCAACAGGGGGCCCACGAGGGTGGAGGGTGCGCCAGGGGGGTAGGTGCGCCCCTACTTCGTGGCCTCCTCTTTTGTTTCTTGACGTAGGGTCCAAGTCCCCTGGATCACGTTCGGTGAGAAAATCACGTTCCCGAAGGTTTCATTCTGTTAGGACTCTATTTGATATTCCTTTTCTTTGAAACCCTGAAATAGGCAAAAAACAACAATTCTGGGCTGGGCCTCCGGTTAATAGGTTAGTCGCAAAAATAATATAAAAGTGGATAATAAAGCCCAATAATGTCCAAAATAGTAGATAATATAGCATGGAGCAATCAAAAATTATAGATACGTTGGAGACGTATCAGAGCACCACATTGCATGACATATAGAACATACACACTAGAGCAACATATTGCATGGTATAAGTAGATAGCACAATTCACTAGAATTTGTTTAGGAAAGGCAGGAGCAAGACATGCAACGGGTAAACCGAGCATGCTTAACCGGCGTAGCTAGCAAACTGAACATTGGCCCTTATAGTAAGCTAGTAAGACACGCTACTCCTCATCGTCAGAGATATCGATGATGATTGGATCCTTGGACATGGAAGAGGGCGAGGCCTCTACATCATGGGTGCCCTCATCATAGTGGTGAGTTGCCTGAGCCGCTCCGGGCACCAACCCTCTGGCTCTCGAGTTTAGGTAAGCATGTGCACGCTGAGAAAACACCTCGTTGTCTTCCTCGAAGGTGAAGGAAATTAGCCCTAGAGGCAATAATAAAGTTGTTATTTTATATTTCCTTATACCATGATAAATGTTTATTATTCATGCTAGAATTGTATTAACCGGAAACATGATACATGTGTGAATACATAGACAAAACACCGTGTCCCTAGTAAGCCTCTACTAGACTAGCTCGTTAATCAAAGATGGTTTAGTTTCCTAACCATAGACATGTGTTGTCATTTGATGAATTGGATCACATCATTAGGAGAATGATGTGATGGACAAGACCCATCCATTACCTTAGCATGTTGATCGTTCAGTTTTATTGCTATGGCTTTCTTCAAGTCATATACATATTCCTTTGACTACGAGACTATGCAACTCCCGGATACCGGAGGAATACCTTGTGTGCTATCAAACGTCACAATGTAACTGGGTGATTATAAAGATACTCTACAGGTATCCCCGAAGGTGTTTGTTGGGTTGGCATAGAACGAGATTAGGATTTGTCACTCAGAGTATCGGAGAGGTATGTCTGGGCCCTCTCGGTAATGCACATCATAAGAAGCCTTGCAAGAAATGTGACTAATGAGTTAGTTGCGGGATGATGTATTACGGAATGAGTAAAGAGACATGCCGGTAACGAGATTGAACTAGGTATGAAGATACCACAATCATATCTTGGGCAAGTAACATACCGATGACAAAGGGAATAATGTATGTTGTCATTACGGTACGACCAATAAAGATCTTCGTAGAATATGTGGGAACCAATATGAGCATCCAGGCTCCTCTATTGGTTATTTACCGGAGAGGTGTCTCGGTCATGTCTACATAGTTCTGGAACCCGTAGGGTCCGCACGCTTAACGTTCGATGGCGATTTGGTATTATATGAGTTATGTGATTTGGTGACCGAATGTTGTTCCGAGTCCCGGATAAGATCACGGACATGATGAGGAGCCCTAAAATGGTCGAGAGGTAAAGGTTCATATATTGGACGATGATATTTGGACACGGGAAGTGTTCCGGGGGTACCGGGTACATATCGGGTCACCGGAAGGGGTTCCGGGCATCCCCCCGGCAACTACATGGGCCTAATTGGCCGAGACAGGGACAGACCAGCCCCTAGGGTACTGGTGCGCCCCATGTAGGCCAAAATACGGGGCAAGGAAAGAGGGGAAGAGATAAAGGAATGGGAGCAATTCGGCCTCCCCCTTCCTTCTCTTCTCCCTCCTCCTTCCTTCCCCCTCCGGATGAATTTGGAAGGGGGGAGACCGAATTGGGGGCGCCCAAGTAGGATTCCTCCTACTTGGGGTGCCCCCTTGGCTGCCTCTCCTCCCCTCCAACCTATATATATGACCGGGGGGGGGCACCGCTAGAACACACAACAACGATTGTTAGCCGTGTGCGGCGCCCCCCTCCACAGTTTACACCTCCGGTCATATTGTCGTACTGCTTAGGCGAAGCCCTGCGCGGATCACTTCACCATCACCATCACCAGGGCGTCGTGCTGACGAAACTCTCCCTCTACACTTTACTGGATCAAGAGTTCGAGGGACATCATCGAGCTGAACGTGTGCAGAACTCGGAGGTGACGTATGTTCGGTGCTTGATCGGTCGGAACGAGAAGAAGTTCAACTACATCAACCGCGTTGTCAAACGCTTCCGCTTTCTGTCTACGAGGGTTCGTGGACACACTCTTCCCCTCTCATTTCTATGCATCTCCTAGATAGATCTTGTGTGAGTGTAGGAATTTTTTTGAAATTGCATGCTACGTTCCCAACAGTGGCATCATGTGTCAGGTCTATGCGTAGATGATATGCACGAGTAGAACACGAAGAGTTGTGGGTGGTGATCGTCATACTGCTTACCACCAATGTCTTATTTTGATTCGGCGGTATTGTTGGATGAAGTGGCCCGGGCCAACCTTACATGACCACGTTCATGAGATCGGTTGCACCGATAGACATGAAACTAGTTTTGAATAGAGGTGGCTGGCGGGTGTCTATTTCTCCTACTTTAGTTCACTCGAATTTGACTATGGTCGGTCCTTGTTGAAGGTTAAAACAACAAACTTGATAAATCACTGTTGTGGTTTTGATGCATAGGTAAGAACGGTTCTTGCTAGAAGCCCATAGCAGCCACGTAAAACTTGCAACAACAAAGTAGAGGATGTCTAACTTGTTTTTGCAGGGCATGTTGTGATGTGATATGGTCAAGAGATGATGTGATATGCGTTATTGTATGAGATGATCATGTTTTGTAAAAGTTATCGGCAACTAGCAGGAGCCTTGTGGTTGTAGCTTTACTGTATGAAATGCAAATGCCATGTAATTGCTTTACTTTATCACTATGCATTAGCAATAGTTGTAGAAGAAATAGTTGGCGAGACGACCACGACGCTACGATGGAGATCTAAGTGTCAAGCCGGTGACGATGGAGATCATGACGGTGCTTTGGAGATGAAGATCAAAGGCACAAGATGATGATGGCAATATCATGTCATATATTTTGATTTCATGTGATGTTTATCTTTTATGCATCTTATTTTGCTTAGTACGATGGTAGCATTATAAGATGATCCCTCACTAAAATTTCAAGGTATAAGTGTTCTCCTTGAGTATGCACCAATGCGACAGTTCGTCATGCTGAGACACCATGTGATGATCGGGTGTGATAGGCTCTACATTCACATACAACGGGTGCAAGACAGTTTTGCACATGCGGAATACTCGGGTTAAACTTGACGAGCCTAGCATGTACAGACATGGCCTCAGAACACTGGAGACCGAAAGGTCGAACGTGAATCATATAGTGGAAATGATCAACATAGATATGTTCACCGTTGAAGACTACTCCATCTCACGTGATGATCAGACATGGTTTAGTTGATTTGGATCACGTAATCATTTAGATGACTCGAGGTATGTTTATCTAAGTGGGGGTTCTTAAGTAATTTGATTAATTGAACTTAATTTATCATGAACTTAGTCCTGATAGTATTTGCATATCTTTGTTGTAGATCAATAGCTCGCGTTGCAGCTCCCCTATATTTTTGATATGTTCCTCGAGAAAACTAAGTTGAAAGATGATAGTAGCAATGATGTGGACTGGATCCTGATATGAGGATTATCGTCATTGCTCCACAGAAGAATTATGTCCTTGATGCACCGCTAGGTGATAGACCTATTGCAGGAGCAGATGCAGACATTATGAATGTTTGACAAGCTCGGTACGATGACTACTTGATAGTTTAGTGCACCATGCTTTACGCCTTAGAACCGGGCATCAAAAACATTTTGAACACCATGAAGCATATAAGATGTTCCAAGAGTTGAAATTGGTATTTCAAACTATGCCCATGTCAAGAGGTATGAGACCTCTCACAAGTACTTTGCCTACAAGATGGAGGAGAATGGCTCAGCCTGTGAGCATGTACTCAGAATGTCTGGGCAGTACAATCGCTTGAATAAAGTGGGAGTTAATCTTCCAGATAAGATAGTGATTGACAGAGTTCTCTAGTCACTATCTGTGACGCCCCGAGAACTTCATGCCAGGTCTCTTCCAGTTATTCGCTGTTGTTGCCTTGTCATTCGCTTGCGTGTTGCCTCTTGCCATGTCATCATGTGCATTGCATCATCATGTTTTCAAAACTTGCATCCGTCCGGGTCTCCCAGTTCCTCCCGTTGTCAGTTCTGAGCCCAGACATACTTGCACGCGCCTGCGGCACGTCCAAAATATTATTTTATAAGTGGCCAGAAAAATATTCCAGGAATGGGGTGAAAGTTGGTGTGCGGTCTTGTTATAGTGTAGGTAGGCCGCCTGCCAAGTTTCGTCGCATTCAGAGTCCGTTTGAGGCTCTAACGGATAACTATAGCGGCATTATAGTCGGTCATACGTCGGACGTTTTTGGTCTCCGGAAACCGTTGCCAGGCTGCTATTCTCTTTTCTCCTCTCAGCCCGAGGCCTTCTGCATAGCCATAATCAGCCCACCTACTTATCCCCTCCACTCCGGACCGTCAGATCGAGATCCGATGCCCGAAAATTGATGAAAACCCCTCCAAACCCCTAACCCTAGCCCCACTTTCTACAATAGGCGTCTCCCCTGCCATTTTTGGCCTCCTACCTACCCCCTCCTCAAATTCCGCAGCCAGCCGCCGCCTCCCTTCTCGGATCAGCCGCCGGCCACCTCTCTCCGCCACTTGGCAAGCAACGAGTGGCTGCGCCGCCGCCAGCCGCCCCCTGAGGCCTCTCCCGCGCCGCCACATGTCCCTCACTTGTCGTCCCCGCGCCAGGCCTAGCCGCAGCCCATCAGCTGCCTGCCGTTGGCCGAACCGGGCCGACCCTGCCGCCGCTCATGCCCGACCTGCCCGAGCGCCCCCGCTCCCTCCTCCCGTCACCTCTGCCCAACCCCGTCGTCGGCGTGTGGTCACCGGGTCGCCGGAAGCCGAGCCACCACGCCGGCGAGCGCCGCCACCGCCCTGCCCTATTTTCTTCCTCTGCTCAAACTCTCTCTAACCTCTCTCTCCCTATATGCCATGGACGCCGCCGCGTGAGCTCAGAACCGCCCCGCTGTACCTCGCTGGTCCCTCTTCTGGCCGGATCCGGGTGCCCTCCTACCAGATCCGTCCATCCCCGCCATCCGCCGGTACTCTTCACGCTGCGCGGCCATCCCCATCGCCGCCCCGCCTTCCCTCAATCCAGTGGGATCAGGGAGGAGGACGAGGTGCCTCTAGGCCCCATGGGCCGCGACCCACCCGAGGCCCAGCGCTCCAGCTCGACCAGCCCATCACCGAGCCGGCATAGTGCCTTTGGTGAGCAGCTCCTGGTAGCCCATCGCCCTGTGCACTGCTTGTTTAGCCCAGATCCAGTTTCGGCCCATTCTTGTTTTTTTTCGTTCCTGCGAATTTAGCTGTTCCAGGTGTTTGACAGTTTTGCAGAAAAACCCTTCTAGTTCATGCATTTAATAACTCTCAAACCATGCATCGGGTTAAAATAAGTTATATATGATAAATGCTTAGATTTTCACCAAGTTTCATAATATGCTACTTTCATGCATGTTTGACATGTTTAAAATATTGTTTGTTTAAATTTGCTCTAATGCCATGCTAAAATGCTTTATTTACTAATTAACCGTAGCTCCGAATTAATATACTTTATATGTAAATGGGGTCGAAAATGCCTAGTTTAACATGGTGGCATTATATTGCATGTTTAACAACTCAAAAATATGGTTTAGGGCAGAACAGTACCAAATCTAAAATATACATGTGGGGATTTACCGGAATTGTTGTTTGTTGTTCCAGCCTCATTTAAACTTGCCTAGATAGGTAGTTTTATCATGCTTCACCTCTTGCCATGTTTAATAACATTTAATATTATCGGGTACATAAACGGGAGAGAACTAAATAAGTCATGTGGTGTTTCGTCAATATGCAACTCGTTGCATACTGAGCTCCACTTAATTTGTAGTATTGTTTGTGCATACTGTCATGCCATGCCTCATTAAAACCGAACATGCATCATACTTGGTTGTGCATCATGCCATGTTTATGTGATGATTGTTTACCATGTTGTTTGCTTCTTTCTGGTGTTGCTTCTTCTTGTTAGTTCCAGTAACGTCGTGTTTGTGAGGATTCGTTCGACTACGTCCATTTGTCTTCTTCATGGACTCGTTCTTCTTCCTTGCGGGATCTCAGGCAAGATGACCATACCCTCGAAATCACTTCTATCTTTGCTTTGATAGTTTTTCGTTCTATCGCTATGTCGCGCTACCTACCAATTGCTATATCATGCCTCCCATGTTGCCATGTCAAGCCTCTAACCCACCTTTCCTAGCAAACCGTTGTTTGGCTATGTTACCGCTTTTGTTCAGCCCCTCTTATAGCGTTGTTAGTTGCAGGTGAAGTTGAAGTTTGTTCGATGTTGGGACATGGATATGTTGGGATATCAAAATATCATGCATCTATATACTGGGTAAAGGGTGGAAGGCTCGACCTTATGCCTTGTGTTTTGTTCCACTCTTGCCGCCCTAGTTTCCATCATACCGGAGTTATGTTCCTTGATTTTGTGTTCCTTACGCGGTTGGGTGTTATGGGAACCCCTTGACAGTTCTCTTTGAATAAAACTCCTCCAACAGGGACCAACCTTGGTTTTACCATTTGCCTCACCACCACCTATACTTTTCCCTTGGGAGTCGCACCCCGAGGGTCATCTTTATTTTAACCCCCCCGGGCCCGGGCTTCTCTAAGTGTTGGTCCAAACCGGGCAGCCTGTGGGGCCACCTTAGGGCAACTTGAGGGCTGGTTTTACTCGTAGCTTGACCTATCCAGTGTGTCCTGAGAATGAGATACGTGCAACTCCTATCGGGATTGTCGACACATCGGGCGGCTTTGCTGGTCTTGTTTTACCATTGTCGAAATGTCTTATAACCAGGATTCCGAGACTGATCGGGTCTTCCCGGGAGAAGGAATATCCTTCGCTGACCATGAGAGCTTGTGATGGGCTAAGTTGGGACACCCCTGCAGGGTATAAACTTTCGAGAGTCGTGCCTGCGATTATGTGGCAGATGGGAATTTGTTAATATCTGGTTGTAGAGAACTTCACACTTGACTTAATTAAAATGCATCAACCGCGTGTGTAGCCGTGATGGTCTCTTTTCGACAGAGTCCGGGAAGTGAACAAGTCCATGATCAAGTTGCTTAAAATTCATAATATCGTTTCTAAGGGAGATGATCTTAGCAGGAGGAAAATACTTAGAGATAAAAGCATCTTTGCACTTATTCCATGAATCAATACTATTTTTAGGCAAAGACGAAAACCAAGCCTTAGCATGATCTCTAAGCGAAAAAGGAAATAACTTCAATTTAACGATATCATTATCCACATATTTCTTCTTTTGCATATCACACAAATCAACGAAGCTATTTAGATGGGTAGCGGCATCTTCACTAGGAAGGCCGGAAAACAGATCTTTCATGACAAGATTCAGCAAAGCATTATTAATTTCACAAGATTCAGCATCGGTAAGAGGAGCAATCAGGGTGCTAATAAAATCATTATTGTTGGTATTGGTGAAGTCACACAATTTAGTGTTATCTTGAGCCATCGTGACAAGCAAGCAAACTAACACACAAGCAAAGAAAAAGCGGGCAAAAAGAGGCAAATGGGAAAGAGAAGGAGGATAGAGAGAGGGGGCGAATAAAACGGGAAGGGTGAAGTGGGGGAGAGGAAAACCAGAGGCAAATGGCAAATAATGTAATGCAGGAGATAAGGGTATGTCATGGGTACTTGGTATATTGACTTTTGCATAGACCTCCCCGGCAACGGCGCCAGAAACCCTTCTTTCTACCTCTTGAGCACTCCATTGGCTTTCCCCGAAGAGGAAGGGATGATGCGGCAAAGTAGCGTAAGTATTTCCCTTAGTTTTTGAGAACCAAGGTATCAATCCAGTAGGAGGCTACGCGCTACTCCCTCGTACCTGCACAAAACAAATAAATCCTCGCAACCAACGCGATAAGGGGTTGTCAATCCCTACACGGCCACTTACGAGAGTGAGATCCGATAGATATGATAAGATAATATTTTTGGTATTTTTTTGATAAAGATGTAAAGTAAAATAAAAGCGAAGTAAAAAGCAAAGGAAATAACTAAGTATTGGGAGATTAATATGATGAAGATAGACCCGGGGGCCATAGGTTTCACTAGTGGCTTCTCTCGAGAGCATAAGTATTCTACGGTGGGTGAACAAATTACTTTTGAGCAATTGACAGAACTGAGCATAGTTATGAGAATATCTAGGTATGATCATGTATATAGGAATCATGTCCGAGACAAGTAGACCGACTCCTGCCTGCATCTACTACTATTACTGTACTCGTCGACTGCTATCCAGCATGCATCTAGAGTATTAAGTTAATGAAAACAGAGTAATGCCTTAAGAAAGATGACATGATGTAGAGGGATAAACTCATGCAATATGATGAAAACCCCATCTTGTTATCCTCGATGGCAACAATACAATACGTGCCTTGCTGCCCCTACTGTCATTGGGAAAGGACACCGCAAGATTGAACCCAAAGCTAAGCACTTATCCCATTGCAAGAAAGATCAATCTAGTAGGCCAAACCAAACTGATAATTCGAAGAGACTTGCAAAGATAACCAATCATACATAAAAGAATTCAGACAAGATTCAAATATTGTTCATAGATAGACTTGATCATAAACCCACAATTCATCGGTCTCAACAAATACACCGCAAAAAGAAGATTACGGCGGTGGAATTAGGTTTTTGGCTCCGTATCTAATCGTTTGGAGGTACGTAGGTATATATAGGCGGAAGGAGTACGTCGGTGGAGCAACAGGGGGCCCACGAGGGTGGAGGGCGCGCATGGGGAGGGGGGGTAGGTGCACCCCCCTACCTCGTGGCCTCCTATTTTGTTTCTTGACGTAGGGTCCACGTCCCCTGGATCACGTTCGTTGAGAAAATCACGTTCCCGAAGGTTTCATTCCGTTTGGACTCCGTTTGATATTCCTTTTCTTTGAAACCCTGAAATAGACAAAAAACATCAATTCTGGGTTGGGCCTCCGGTTAATAGGTTAGTCCCAAAAATAATATAAAAGTGGATAATAAAGCCCAATAATGTCCAAAATAGTAGATAATATAGCATGGATCAATCAAAAATTATAGATACGTTGGAGACGTATCAGAGCACCACATTGCACGACATATAGAACATATACACTAGAGCAACAGATTGCATGCTATAAGTAGATAGCACAATTCACTAGAATTTGTTTAGGAAAGGCAAGAGCAACACATGCAACGGGTAAACCAAGCATGCTTAACCGGCGTGGCTAGCAAACTGAACGTTGGCCCTTATAGTGAGCTAATAAGACAAGCTACTCCTCATTGTCAAAGATATCGATGATGATTGGATCCTTGGACATGGAAGAGGGTATGGCCTCTACATCGTGGGTGCCCTCATCATAGTGGTGAGTTGCCTAAGCCGCTCCGGGCACCAACCTTCTGGCTCTCGAGTTTAGGTAAGCATGTGCACGCTGAGAAAACACCTCATTGTCTTCCTCGAAGGTGAAGGAAGTTAGCCCTAGAGGCAATAATAAAGTTGTTATTTTATATTTCCTTATACCATGATAAATGTTTATTATTCATGCTAGAATTGTATTAATAGGAAACATGATACATGTGTGAATACATAGACAAAACACCGTGTCCCTAGTAAGCCTCTACTAGACTAGCTCGTTAATCAAAGATGGTTTAGTTTCCTAACCATAGACATGTGTTGTCATTTGATGAATTGGATCACATCATTAGGAGAATGATGTGATGGACAAGACCCATCCGTTACCTTAGCATGTTGATCATTCAGTTTTATTGCTATGGCTTTCTTCAAGTCATATACATATTCCTTTGACTACGAGACTATGCAACTCCCGGATACCGGAGGAATACCTTGTGTGCTATCAAACGTCACAACGTAACTGGGTGATTATAAAGATACTCTACAGGTATCCCCGAAGGTGTTTGTTGGGTTGGCATAGAACGAGATTAGGATTTGTCACTCCGAGTATCAGAGAGGTATCTCTGGGCCCTCTCGGTAATGCACATCATAAGAAGCCTTGCAAGCAATTTGACTGATGAGTTATTTGGGGGATGATGTATTACGGAATGAGTAAATAGACTTGCCGGTAACGAGATTGAACTAGGTATGAAGATACCGACAATCGAATCCCGGGCAAGTAACATACCAATGACAAAGGGAATAATGTATGTTGTCATTACGGTACGAGCAATAAAGATCTTCGTAGAATATGTGGGAACCAATATGAGCATCCAGGTTCCTTTGTTGGTTATTTACCGGAGAGGTGTCTCGGTCATGTCTACATTGTTCTGGAACCCGTAGGGTCCGCACGCCTAACATTCGATGGCGATTTGGTATTATATGAGTTATGTGATTTGGTGACCAAATGTTGTTCGGAGTCCCGGATAAGATCACAGACATGATGAGGAGTCCCAAAATGGTCGATAGGTAAAGGTTCATATATTGGACAGTGATATTCAAACACCGGAAGTGTTCGGGGGTACCGGGTACAAATCGGGTCACCGGAAGGGGTTCCGGGCATCCCCGCGGCAACTACATGGGCTTAATTGGCCAAGACAGGGACAGACCAGCCCCTAGGGGGCTGGTGCGCCCCATGTAGGCCAAAATACGGGGGAAGGAAAGAGGGGAAGAGATAAAGGAAGGGGAGAAATTCGGCCTCCCCCTTCCTTCTCTCCTCCATCCTCCTTCCTTCCCCCTCTGAATGAATTTGGAAGGGTGGAGGCCGAATTGGGGGCGCCCAAGTAGGATTCCTCCTACTTGGGGCGCCCCCTTGGCTGCCTCTCCTCCCCTCCAACCTATATATATATGACGGGGGGGGGGGGGTGGGGGCACCGCTAGAACACACAACAACGATTGTTAGCTGTGTGCGGCGCCCCCCTCCACAATTTACACGTCTGGTCATATCACTACAAAAGAGACACATCCGTGACATTTTGGGCCGAACGAATTTTTTTCTCTATCATACATATGACACTTCTATGACGATAATTGTGACAAAACCCGGTATCATCATAGCTGTGGTGGGCTCCTACTTCTATGTCAAAAAGTCATGACAGAAAATGGGCTTTTCGTCCTGGGCGGGCCGGAGACGCAGCTGCATGACATTCTTTTGGCCGTCCATGACGGAAAAAATCGTGGTAGAAGCAAGGGGGAGGAAAAATTCGGGGAGTTCCCAGTTACGGTGGGAGGTCGGGGGCCGAGCCATGCGTGTTTCTCTCGTACACGTATGCGCGTGTGTGCGAGGCGTTGGCTCTAACTGAACTCGAGCGAGCCATTGGGCTCTAACTAAACCCGAGCGATTGCACTGTAGGCTATGCGTTACTGAACCCGAGCGATCAATCGATGGCTGTTAACTAAACCCGATCGAGCGATTCCTTCGCTACTGCTGCTAACTGAAGCCGATCGTTGAACAGTGAGCGTTGGGGGGGGGGGGTTTGGATGAACAGTGAGCGGTGGCATTGCCTCTGGATGAACAGGACCCCATGGTGTGGTAGAGGGCTGGATGAACAGTAGACGGTGGAGGGGTGCCCGTGGAGGGGTGGTTGAACAGGACCCCGTGGTGTGGAGGGCTGGATGAACAGTAGATATTGGAGGGGTGGTTGAACAGTAGCCGGTGGAGTAGCGCGCGGTGGAGGCTGGATGAACAGGAGCCCGTGGAGGCTGCAGGAGGTCGACGGTGGAGATGAACAGTATCGCGTGGAGTCCCGTTTTGCGGTATGCCACACCCCTCCTAATGAACAGGACCCCCGTTTCGACCGTAGGAGGTCCGTTTTGTCCGTTTTGCGGTACGCCACACCCCTCCCGATCAACAGGACCCCCGTTTCGACCGTAGGAGGTCAGTTTCCACCGTTTTGTAGTATGCCACACCCCTCCCGATAAACAGGACACCGTTTCGACCGTAGGAGGTCCGTTTCCTCCGTTTTTGGTACGCCAGACCCCTCCCGATGAACAGGATCCCATTTCGAACGTGGCCGGTCGAACACAAGGCCGTTTCGTCCGTTGTGCGGCACGCCAGGCCTCGTTTCCATCGCCTGTTCCGTCCAAGCCCTCCCGATGAACACGACCACGCATTCCGTTCCGACCCAGCCGGTTGGCTCCCACGCGTTCCGTTGCCTCCCGATGAACACGACGCATTCCGTTGCCTCCCCATGAACACGACGCATTCTGTTGCCTCCCCATGAACACAACGACGACGGTGTTTCTCTGTTCCGACCCAGCCATGTACATGAGCCCTGGCCGTACGTATGCGCGAGTAGGCGTTCGAGACCCCGCCCGTATGTACACATACGTGGCCGTATTTTCTTTCTTGCACCCTGGCCGCTGTACGTACGTGTACATGCTACGTGCACGCCTCTACTACGACACGTACGCGCTTCTACTACGACACGTGCGTGCCTCTACATCCACTAGTATATATGTACGTACACGTTCGCGACCAGAATGACAACGCTACGTGCGCTTTGACCAGGTGGGTCCCGACTATCAGGACTTCCTTGCGTGCGAAGATGTAGTTGGTGGGTCCCAGCAGTCAGGCGGGTGAATCGTTTTTTTGCCCAGACGCACTTCCTTGCGTGCGAAGATGTAGCTGGTCGGTCCCAGCAGTCAGGGGCAAATGTTTTTTTCACGAAATACAGTGGCCCGTCCGGTGGGTCCCAGCTGTCAGGTGGAGGAACCATTATTTTCCGCGTAATAAGGAGGCACTTCCTTGCTACGGCCGTGGACCCAACTGTCAGCCTCTCCACATATTGTCCACGTCCGATGGAAGTCGTTCCTTGACCACGTTGACCATGCCGCGCCGAGAGCACCAGGGCGGTGGACGACGGCGAGGCCTAGGAAGGGGCCGACGGGGAGCCGGGGAAGACGCGACAGTGGAAGCCCGCGCGGAGAGGAGTACGAGGGTTCACTGGTTCGACTGCGTTGTGAGGCTGCCGTCGCCACAGGGCCTGGCCAGCGGTGGGAATAGTAGGGGGCGGTGAGGCCTCCGCGGCAGCACAGCCGGCCACAGGCCTGGCCAGCGGTGGGAATAGTAGGGGGCGGTGGAGCATGCGGCAGGACCGGTGCTGCTTTGGGCGGCTGGAGCAAGAAGACCAGAGGTTGAAGAAGCACTATGGTCGTTGGATGGACATCGTACGGTCATTGGAGCTAGAATCGTTCATATTGACTAAAGTTGACAAAGGCCCCCATCCCAGTCAACTTAGTAGCCCCACAAGTCAGCCTCCCACCATGGCGGGTCCCATCTAGCAGGGGGCATTCATTTTTTTGTGCGTAATAAGGAGGCACTTCCGGTGGTCCGAGCTGACAGCGGGGGAACATTTTTTTTCGCGATATACGCTGGCCCGTCCGATGGGTCCCAACAGTTAGGGGGGAAACATTTTTTTCATGAAATAAGGTGGCTCGTCCCGTGGGTCCCTGCTGTCAGGTGGAGGAATAATTATTTTGCGCGTAATAAGGAGGCACTTCCTTGCGGCCGCCTGGACCCAGCTGTCAGCCTCTCCACGTACAGTACTCTTCCGATGGAAGTCGGTCATTGACCACGTTGACGATGCTGCGCCGAGAGCACCAGGGCGGTGGTCTAGACGACGGCGAGGCCTAGGAAGGGGACGACGCGGAGCCAGTGAAGACGCAGCAGCAGAAGCCCGCGCGGAGAGGAGTACGAGGGTTCACTGGTTCGACTGCGGTGTGAGGCTGCCGTCGCTGCAGAGTAACAGGGGGTGTGGGTGAGTAGACAGATGGCCTGGACAGCGGTGGGAGTATTACGGGGTGGTGAGGCCTCCGCGGCATCATAGCCGGCCACGGGAGGCAGGAGCACGCGACACGACCAGCGCTACTTTGGGCGGCTAGAGCAAGAAGACCAGAGGTTGAAGAAGCACTACGGCCGTTGGATGGACATCGTACGATCACTTCAGCTAGAATCGTTTATATTGACTAAGTTTACAAAGCCCTTGGTACGCGTCAACTTAGTAGGCCCACAGCTCAGATTTGGCAGAGAACATATAGCCCATTTGCGATTTGTAAGAATGTACAACCCATTTTTTTAATTCTAATGGAATTTACTACAGCCCATTTACAGTTCGTTAAAAGGTACAGCCCAACTTCTATCTAGGACAACGATTAATAATTTCAAACAACCGCTCAAAACAGAATTCAAAAATAATTCCCACATTGTGATGGGATCCGAAATATTTTTATCCAAAATTTCTAGTCAGGTTAAATATAATTTCAAAATAAAGTTGTATTACGTTAAAATCCAACGAAATATTGCGCGCGCAATAAGTAATTAAATTAAAATTTTCAAATTCCAAAAATAATATATTTTTCAAACTAATTACGTGTTTGGTGCATAGTAACTGTCCAGTTATTATAATTACATCCCATTTATTATTTCTTAAAGTCCATTTTCTTGTTAAGCCTAATGCATACCTCCTAGGAAAGTTTGCAGCCCAGCGGGGCGGAGAATAACAAGTTGACTCGGATATTGTGTACAACTGTCGGCCCAGTTGCATTGCTAATGTTGAAAAAAGGCCTGTGTAGTACAGTACAACCTAACATGGTTACTCAGCCCACATCCAGCGACGCCGGAAAGGCCCAAACAAGGCTTCTATACAACTTTTTGAAGTCACTGAGCTCAATTAATAACTTCAGAAAAAGTTAGATTACAGTGGAACCTAATTAAAAGCTGTCACGAGCAAATAAATAATTCAATGGGTCCCACTTGTGCGTGTGCGCGCGTGTGTGTGTGTGTGAGAGAGAGAGCGATATAGATAGATAGAGAGACCCATCGGTCGATGCTCGTAAATACATCTTTCAGCCATATGCATTGCTGATGCTCAGTAAAACTTATATAGTTGACACAATCATATAGAACATCATAGCACACTGAACTTGCATACAAAAATTTCACGCAGGCGGCACAATCAGGATGGAAGCAGTGGATCACTACGAGAAGGGCTATGTTGAAACCAACGAAGTCGTACATAACGGTTCATCGTCTTTATCAATGACGGGGAAATATCTTGACTGTTGTGCAAAGAAAACAGACAGACAACACAATAAGATCTGCTAGCACATTAAGTTGACGTACATTCCTTTCTAAAAAAAAGTTCAGGTACAAAATTAGAACAGGACACAATCAAATGTACTGGCATATCAGTGCTTCACACCCATAGCTTGGATTTAACTAGTATCTGACAAGATTCAGTTGTTACCTCAAATTAGAGCACATCCAGGCAGCCAGCCCTACCTCTTCTCCCAAAGAAGCAGTTGGCTCCGCCGCGCGATGGAATATGCCCTGTGCCATCCATCGTTCCGAGCAACACGAGGAAAGTCTGACGTTGACTCCTGTAATGGACGTCGTCGACGGACCCTGGCACCAGCGGCGGTGACAGGACTTCAATTGATGGATTGACCACTTCTTCGACATGCACGAACACTCGATACAGGTACATCCCTAACGTGGCCCGTGGCGGCCTTGGTGGCGACGAATAGTACAACCCCGGTTCCTGCACCGATATCTCAACACCAATCACCTTCGGTATGGTGGACGACTTCTTCATCCATGCCATAACCGTCAGAGCCCAGCTGTCTGGAGGAACAAACATACTTACGAGCTCACCTCCAAGATCATTGATAAGCTCGTTCATGGACTCGCTATTCCAAGCACGTCGAGGCATGCCGTGGAAGGTAAGCTTTGTTAAAAACTCAAGCTCAGAGGGCACCGAGCCCCATCCTGGCTGCCACCGATCAAAGCTCACCAGCGCGCCATCACAGAACAAACGCCGGGAAGATTCAAACACATCTCTGGAGTTGAAAGTTGTCCAGAACCTGACGAAGAAATCAGCCGGTGGCGGACAGACTTCGATGAGCAAGTCACTTATTTGGATGCCGTGCGCAATGCCAAGAGCTTTGACAAGGTCGTCCGGCAAGACGGGAGGCCGGTCGCCGTTGATGGTTACCATCAGCACTTTGCCGACAAACTGGTCGTCAAGCGCCTCCATGCCACTGTTGAGCGACAGCACGCAGCGACCAAAGGGAGGACGGACCTCAGGATCTCCGGCTCAGAGATCCGCGTTGACCGGCGACATGATAGTGTGCTTGAGTACAAGGAGTACCTGAGGGGGATTTGGGGGAACTAGAGTAGGAATCGACATTCCCGAGGTGGGGGAGGGGCGGGAGACTAGGGATGAAAAGGTAGCATGAATTTCGAGCACGCACCAATATGCTCTCGGCGCGCAAGCGCACGAAAACACCGGTGGCACCCACATGTCGGCCTTAGAGTCCTTATTCTTTCTTTTTTGGAGAGCCCGGCCTTTTTCTTCAGGATCTTTTGAGAGCCCGGCCTGAGAGTCATAATTGACTTGTTTGGCATTGCATTACTACTCGGCCCATATTCAACGACACCTCACTAGCCCAAACAAGTGTACATCATCGAAAAGACACTGAGCTCAAATTATATAACTTGAAAAATGGAGATATACTCTGAACACTAGAGAATGGTGATGCCCTCATTTAGCCCACCAGTAGTTCGAGACAATAAACAATTCGAAACAACGATATATACAACATCCAAACACTAACTAGTGACTACTACTGACATAAACAGCAAGACATGATAGTTCATAAGAAGCCTTGCTACACCACCAAAATGCACCCATCTGCAGCGCTCAGACTCTCGTGATCCAGACAAGAATGACATTCTAATCAGAAGCAACTATTACATAGTAAGAGTAGCATAGACGAGAATAACCAAATGACAAGGAATATGCATAACAAAAGAAAGAACTAACCATCCAGAACCAGCAGCAAAGACAACAAAGTCATTCAAAGATATGATCCAACACCATCATAATTTGCAGTCCCGCTTCAGCGACCAGTGATCCGGATACACCAGTACTCCATCCTTTCGATGCAACAGCCCAATTACCTATCAACCTGATGGCTTGAACCACATCACTGCCTGTCGTAATTGAGACATCCAAGGATCAAAGTTAATCTGGATGCCTTTGTCATTCTCACCTTCTTTTGGCTGCAGGCTGTATCGTTGACAATCAGGGGAGTTCGCTCCCGAACTCCTATGGCTCGCCGTGTAGACACAGTTTTCCATAGCAAACAGAGCCTCTCTGCCATCAAGGTCCTTGCCAACGGTGATCTCCTGGTTAATCAGATAATTGAGTCCGAGAAACAGAGAGTGTGAACGAAGGCTGTTTACCCGCCTCCAACTAAAAAATCCTAAAGGCCCCAACAAGCTGGTATCCTGCTCATAGACGTAACACCCAATGTCCGGATACTTACGTATTACACGGTGCTTGTATACAATGGGGTTTTTGCAATATAACTTTTCCGACTCATGTGTCCGAATGATCATCAGTCTTTTGC